>NC_140579.1:1176852892-1178116017 GCF_964204655.1 Triturus cristatus | reverse complement strand
TCCAGAGGCATGTTAATAAATAGCTAAAAAACCTTTAAAAAAGTTAAAAATATAGAAACAGAACATTTCATTAGGAGGCCAATAAAGTGCTTGGAGAAAGCCGTTCAAAGTGGAAATGCCCAGACGGATACAAATAGGTTTTAACCATCTGAGACGCAACATACGGAGCGCAGGGCAGGTCAATAAAACATGCATACAATCCTGGGTACTCAATTTACATAAATTGCACATAGGAGAAGAACCGTACCATTTGGATAAAAGTAGATTTAAAGGTACTAGGTCGTACCGTAAAAGAAACCAGAATCTACGAATACCATGCGGCAAGTTCCATGTGACATAGGGTTGGGCCAACTTCATCACATAAGAATTAAGGAGAAGGTCTACATCCCTTTTTTCACAGATTAACTTCTTATCAGACTGAAAACATAGTTCCCACGAGGCCTGTTTTAATACGAGTTTTAACTGTAAGGGAGAATACAAAAACAAGGTGTTTTCATCTAATTTTAGAAGGGTTACGGCTTTTCTAAAATTCCTTACAAGTTGTGAAAACTCTTTAAAATTACCCAGTAATTCACTTCTGAGGAGAGCTCTCATCGTCCCTAGTTCATCTCTAGCCAGGCAGGCCACAAATTTTACTAGGGCACATAGTCCCTGTACCCAACTGCTCCTGAGACCGAAATCGAGCCTACAAGCGGCCAAAGAGCACGCAGTATTTAGGGAAGATAGGGATCTTAAGAGTTTCCCCTCAATCTTATGGCAAAAGTCCCAATATTTCACCTCTATAAGTTCTATACCATACAGTATCGTTGCGGGGATTTTAGACCTGTACACCTCCAGTAAACACGAAAAGTGCCTTTTCCCCGTAGCCTGATAGAGGGAGTTTAAACCTTTGCCATGGGCGAGGGCTTTGCGTGAACTATGCTCAATATGGGGCCTCTCACTCAAGTTAGCCGTGATAATTTTCCCCAGGAAGGTATAGGAGTTAACAACCTCCAGTTTTTGGCCGCCGATATACCATCCAAAATTTACAGATCGGCACTTCTTCTTACCGGCTATGCACATAACTTTACTTTTAGATATATTAATCTTCATGCAATGGGCAGCAGCAAAAACATGAAGGGCATGTAGCCGATTTGTAAGTCCTTTAGGAGTCAAGTCTAGAATAAGGACGTCATCGGCATACATCAAGCAGGATATTGGGGTCCCCCCCATCACCGGAGCAATACCCTCACTGGCAGACAAGGCGGCGGGTAGGTCTACAGTATATAAGGAGAACAAAAGGGGAGCCAATAAACAGCCTTGTTTAAGGCCATTCAAGGACGAAATTTGGTGGGAGAGCCCCCTTTCGCCCCCTTGCAAGACACTACACCAAGTCTCTGTATGGAGAGTCCGAACAAGCTCCAATAGATAAGCTGGAACACCAAGAGCTGCCAATTTTCTCCACAGCGTTCTACGATCTACTTTATCGAACGCTGTGGAGAAATCAATAAAAGCCGTATACACCACCCCCCCTCTCACCTGCACGTATTTATCAGTAACCACATGGAGAGCGGTGAGGTTATCTAAAGTACCATGCCCCCTACGGAAGCCAGTTTGTTCAAGAGGCAAGATATTATTCTCCTCGACCCAGTCGGAGAGGAAATTTAAAAGACATTTCGCAAAGACCTTTCCGATAGAGTCGAGGAGGGCTATCAAACGATAATTGCTGGGGCTATCCCTGGTTCCCTTCTTAAAAATAGGGACCAAGATACTTCCCCTCCAGGAGGCAGGTACCGTTTTAGACAAGAAACAGGCTTTAAACAATGGATACAGGATTTTACTCCACCTTAAAGGATCCTGCTTCAGGAATGTCATAGGGAGTTCGTCAGGACCCATTGCCCCAGAGGCACGCATATTTTTTATAGCCATCTCAATTGCTTCCTCTGTGGGATAATTAATGAGTCCTTCGGGCGTTGCATCTAGGACAATATCTTCACCTGTAATACCATTCCCTGCATAGAGGTCCCGAATATAAGTGATCCATACCTCTTCAGCTATAGGGATGGGGCAAGGGCTTATTCTAGTACCACATCCCTTCCCAATTATTGCCCAAAATTCTCTAATCCTACCATGAACAACTGATTCCCTCAAGTTGATCCAAACTGTATCTTCCTTCTCCTTTTTTATTTTCGCCTTTAGTCTGCATCTCTTTCTTTTTAGTCTAGAAATTTCTTTTTCTCGTTCCATAACTCTATCTAGATATTGCTCACGGACTAGTTTATTTATTTCCTTGTTCAGGATGCGTAGTATACTAGGCACCACTACCCCTTTTCTAGGGCGGGAAGTCTTTTTTACATGTAAAATAATGTTTCGCATGAGTTTTTCAAAATTAACTATTTCTAGACCACGCCACTCATTTAATTCTATTAAAGTTTCACATAATATATCCTGGACCCCATTAATGGCAGAAGGATTCCAAAAGCACCTTCCCGTGGAAGCGTGGAAAGCAGCGTCCCCGCCGTTAAGGGACCATGGCGCAGTGGGCATGGGGTTTAAAGAAATAGTTATGAGCATTACACTATGGTCGCTCAGAGATGTAGGAATAATCTTAAAATCCTGAATACACGGAAACAAGCCATAATCCGAGATTGCATAGTCCAAGATAGAAGACCCAAAAGGAGACTTGTGTAAATTTGGCAGGCACATCGGACGGGAATCTCCCATTTAATATAAGTCCCTCAACGGCCGCTAGTTCTTTTAGCAGAATCTTCCCTCTTTTGTTAGTCACTAACTTATCTGGGAAGAGGGGTTGGGGAACAAAATGCGCCTCTTCTTTAGATTTATTTCTAAAAAGTTTCAGACTAGCATTGGAAATTTTGCAGTTCAGATCTCCTACGAGAATGATTTCCGGAGGGGATGGAACATTTTTAATTTGATCAATATATCGAAATACCTGCTTCAATATGAGATTAAAACGCTCTTCTGGAGGAATATACACATTAAGAATAACAATGGGTGACTTTTTAAAATTACTAAACAGATTTGCTATTGTTATAGCGTGAAAAAATTTACTTGGGTCGGTGTAATTGGAAAATCTCCACTGCAATTTATTTGATAATAGACAAGCGATTCCCCCCCTAGCGTGACCTTTCTTGGAAGGGGCAGCTGGCACTTCCAAAACATAGAAATCCTTCGAAACGTCCAGCATATTAATACACCAGGTTTCCTGTATACAAATCACATTTGCTCCTAAAGAGAATAAAAGGTCAAATTTCTCTGGGCTACTATGAATCCCTGCCGCATTCCAAGAAATAATTTTCAATGGGGTGTTAAAGATGGTGAAACAATTTGGGGTTATCTGTGGTCTTAGTAGATAAAGCACTGTGCAGCCAATTCCACCGATTATTATCCTCTATGAAGGAGGAATTCTGAGGCAGAGGGAGTGGCTTTACCTGAGAGACCGAACGTTTCCCCTTAGAGACCCAAATCTTCAGGTCTCTAAGAGGGGAGGCTACCCCATTTTGTTTATCGCCCTTTAGTGCCATCCCAAGGGAAGGGTTGGTATTACCAAGGTTAAAAATAGGGAGAACATCAATACCAGTGCGTTGAAAATTCTCAGCTTGCTGTAATATCAAATTTACAATGATAGGTGAATAAAATTTAACCCTTATACTCAAAACCCTGTCTCCACCAGACAAAGAGACTAGCTCAATGTCCCTAGATTGAATAGGGTGAAGACTTTCAATCTGGCTAAAAAGCTTAAGTAGCCATGCTCTGTTTAGGGGTATATCTGCATCGAATAAAGGTAAAAAGTCTAACACGAGAGTGTCCACATGAGCCTTTGAGTTTTTTGGATGGCGCGCAGGAAGAGAGCGGTCTCCAATCTCTGGGGCAGGAGAGAAAGAAGAGGCCAAAGGGTTAAGGGGCCCAAGTTGATATAGGATTGGGGCTCTTGTCGCAGTCGATGGAGAGGAACTCGGAAGAGGGCCCTCCATTTGCGGCAAAACTTCCAAAGACATTGGTGGGCAAAATTCACTTTCCACCTTTAAAGACGTAGAAGTTGGATCCAAGTCTATTTCTTCGTTCTCCGATGCAACTAGAGAGTTTTGGAAGATTATCCGTCGTTGTCTTTTCTTCCTGTATTTTCGGATTGGTTTCCTTTTATTCCCTTTATTATTTCTATGTTTACCGTTTTTTACCTTTACCTCTTGTTTATCTTCAGAAAGTTCTTTTTTATTTTCAGACATGAAGATTGGGAATAAATCTTGAACCACTTTAGAACCGGAAATAGATTTGTTTTCTTCCTCAATCTCTAGAACAGAGTTCTTAACACAATTGGGCACTGCGGTTAAAGGCTGAACTGTAGTATGAATTTCATGAACTATTGCTGCAGCCTTTATGCCAGTATCCACTATGGGCGCATTTATTTTCCCCTTTGGAGAACTGGGTTCAGCCTTGGAGGGGGAAACACTCCTCGTATCTGGTGATTTTTGTAACAATGTCTTCAGTATTTGGGTAACTGAATCCAGGATACAATCCGAGCTGCCTACAAATTTCCCCAGGAGAAATAGAATGGAGGCTAATAATTGTTCCAAAGCAATCATGGATTCTGATATCGGTTTATCACTAGCTTCAGCTGGACGACAAATACCAGAAAGATTGAGACCCGAGCTCCTGGAAACATTTAACAGATCAGACATGTCCTGTCCGTTTAACTAAGGGGTACTACTATATAACATTAGCCCAGAGGGAGTAGCACCCCCAAAAGGCTTAATAGGATCCAGAGTCTCCAAATTAGCTGTATTTACATAGCGGCCGCAAAGTTCAAGATCAATGGATAACGGTGAGGAATCCCCACCTAACCTGTCATTCAAAGTAACAGCTTGAGGCATAGGTGGTTGATTCTCTTGATTTCCTTCAGATACAAGAACTCCGAGATTACTCTCCCCCTCCCCTTCAGGATGTACAGGGCAGGCATTCACCGCTGCTGCTGTTTGCGGTGGCGCGGTCAGCAAGGATAAGGACAAGGAGTTTGTAACAGCTTGAGTAAGATCCTCCTGAACTGCGGAGCGGAGAGCTTCCTTTACAGCAGAATTAGACTTCTTATCCATAGGAATGTCCCATAGCTCAAAGAGTTGGCATTGACCCTTCAACGGGGGATTATTCACAGATTTATTTCTTGTGCGGATGGTATCTATTTTAGCACCAGGTTTTCCTCCCACTAACCTTCCTGAACGGAGTTTTTTAGACATCTTCTGCAGACTTTTCCCACAAATCGATGTTGTACAAGTAATTTACCTCCAGAAGAAAAAGTCACAAAATAGTACAAGGTTCATAGGAGAATAAATATAGTTCTGGAGATGCAGCAGTAACTAACCGGTAGTAGATAGCAAGGAAGCGACTTAATAATTTCACAGAATGTTCCTTCCTCTAACTGCCAGACGTATATAATATGAATAGCGACAAGGACAATGAAAGTAACAGGGCCCAGCCCAGCCTACCTCAGCCACTGAGGGCCACAGAGGGCCCGCCCTTTGCCCGGGCTTAGCCCCGGACGCTCCCGCGACGTGGATGTCAGACTGGATTTATGGCGCCTCCGGGCGCGTAATGCGACGTGCGCGCCGCTAAGCCCCCTGGGAGTAGTAGTCCTCCCCTCGGCTGCCGGTCCGATGGTAGTGCGGCAGCGGGAGGACTACGGGGCTTTAGGAGCAAGTGGCAAGCAGGTAGGGCTTACAGGCAGCAACAGCGGGTCCTCGGGGTCCGCAAACAGTCACACCCGCTCCACCCTCGGGGTCCGCAAACAGTCACAGATCATACACTTTGCTGACAGCTTGCCTGGGAGGGGAAGGAGTGGAGTCGTGTGTAGAATACACCGTAGATCGGTGCCATCTCCTCGGCGGGGAAGAGATTGGCTCTGGCAGGTTGGTAAACTCAGATGAAAGGGCTGCTCTGTCGGACGAGCAATGGTCCCGGGGACATGTGGATTACAGAGGTATAGCGGGGCTCTAGAGAAGAATCGCACGCCTTCTCTGAAGACCAAGAAAATTACATTTCAGGTCACAATCTACAAGACAGAGAGCAGGGTCCGATATACAGTGCTCTGCCCACGACACCGATCTGTACACCATTGGGCCTTACAATGCTTTGTACTACAATATTACTTGGCATCAAGATTCATGGGTTACGGAGATGAGGCACTATGACTTCTTCCGAAATCAAGAAAGGATATCTGATAGCAGCAATATAGAGACAAGGGCTTTCCCTGCACCATATCTGTCATGCAACACTGTTACCCCAAGCACAACTCAGAAGCAAATACTCCATCTTGTACTTTAATGTCGGCCATTGTTATATTGTGTATTGCTTCAATATTAGAACATTGGAATGTGGAGAACTCCACTGAAGACGGAGTAGCTTCGGGCTTATAATGGCTGGTAAAAGCCCGGAGCTCCAACATTCCAATGTTTGTCCTCATGTTTCTCCCTTTTTATTTTAGAACATTCTACCCTCAGAGGGTGGAATGTTCTAATCACCTTATAGCTCTTCTGCCTCTGGCAATACTGGTTGGTAAAGGCCCTCTCCCTCGTTATAGGCTTTCACCTGCAGCTCGGGCCTACAACTCAGGTTCAGGGCCTTTAACGCCCAGTATAGCCCTTGGCAGCGGGCTATAAGTCTATAGGAGTGCAGGTCAGAGTAGGTGACTCGGTAGTGTAGTGCAGCGTGACAGATATGATGGTTTAGTGCAGTGGAGTGCACTAAGCGATCAGTATATTCCCAGGAAGTGTAGTTGACAGCATAGTATGGTAGATTTGCCTACAAGGCTGTTATGCTAATACACTCCTTAGAATGACTGTACAATCATCATTCTACTACATCCTTATAGCCCACTGCCAAGGGCTACACTGGTTGTTAAAGGCCCTAAACCCAAGTTGCGGCTCGAGCCTATAACAGTGATGTACTGCTCTGTCCAATACACTCTGGTCGACGCATTGTCCTTTTGTTTCAGTTGAAGGGAAGGTTTTCACAAAAGTCAGGAGCCTCTCAAGTAGATTAGTTCATGTTAGGCACTTAAGTTACAGTCACAGCTTAACACCGTCTGATAGGTCTCCCAGGCTTTACCCAGCAAAGAAGACAACTTTCATGCATCATCATCGCATAGCCAACCGCCTATCAAGATGGCCACCTGCTAGAGCACCTCCGTCCCCTCATCAGCGCAATCTCTGAACATCCACTACATTATACATTCTACAGGTGAGTAGTCCTTAAATTTGCAAACTGCTTACACTACTGATGCCAACAATCTAAAACATTTAAACCGAAGGAATTTTGGCAGCGACGATCATGACAGGGCCTGTGCATTGGAGAGAAGCCCCTGGCTCGTGTGCGAGCTCGGCTGTGACTGCAGCAGCAAGAAATAGTACTAGCGGTCCTGCTGCGTGAGTGGGTGATACCAGGCATAAGTACTACAGCTACAGTAACTGTGGGCCAACAGAGCAGCGCTGCAACAGGTAGGGGTGACGATGCCCCTGTGAGCTTTGGCACGTTGTGGAGGACGAGGTACAGCCGTACTAGGCCCCGGGGGGTGGTGCTCCCAGGGACTGTAAGCAGAGTGACTGGACGTGGCCCCACTGAGTGATCCCTGCAGAGCTAGTGGTGCTGACTCACGGCACAGTGAGAACAGGCCCTGGCCAGAGACACAGTCTTTTAAGCAGAGCGACAGACCGAGTGACATGTCAGTTATGGGAGCTAGGTGAGTGCCAGGATGGAGCAGAAATCTGATGTGCTTTGCATAGTATGCAGGCTCCACCCGACTGTGTTTGCCAACATCGGGGAGTGTGTGGAGGGGGGCTGGAGGGTGTGATTGTTCCACAAAGCTGCACTGGGCCCCTGGTCCTTGGGTCCCATACCAGGCTTGAAATGGAGTGATCCGCCCCCAGTGGCGCCAATAGACTACAACTGGGAAAGGTGAGAGCGGCAATAGATTTCAACTTGTGGTACACAGTGGAGGTGCTCAGTCCTGCATGAGATTTGGGAAACCAGCAGGAGGTTTTTCTCTTTACAGATGCAAATGAGCCAGAGGGCTTGCGCTGGGTACATGCCTTAGTGCACACTAAACACTGGGAATGTAGCGCAATGACCGGGAAGAAGGTAACGAGAGCCACAGTCGTGCAATCCCGGCCACACACTTCCAAGAGCATCACTAGCGACTCAAGTGGGACCGGGGTCGAGCAGAAGGAAACCCATCAGGCCACGGGAGATATTCTTAGTCCTCCCAGGCAGGTGGCGGAGAGTACTGCGGCATCCCCCTCTCCCTCCCTTGCTCCATCCAGCAAGAGCAATTGCAGCAGAGTCACTGAAAATGTAGAGAACAGATGATGACAAGCGGCAAGGGAGAGCAGAGTGCTCACCAAACCACATTGGAAATATATGCACCCCCAAAGAGACCGCTGCCATAGGGGGGACCCTCAATTGTGCAAATGTCATCAGACCAGCTATCCCGGAAAGTGAACCTTTTACGCTCCACAATATCATGGCAGCAATTCAAGGAGAGCGAGCCTCCCTTGAGGCCAGGATAGACTCGGTCACGACAGAGGTCACACTGATGCGGGTGGATTTACACAAAATGAGCACGTGCATGAGGGAGTTGGAGGATTCAACTGCCACCCTTAAAGCCGACACGGGGGCACTGAAGGCCCAATTCCGCAAGTTAAAAGTCACCACTGAAACCTTGGAAGCTAGAATTGGAAGACTATAAAGGCCCCTCGAGGCATAATAATATTGGGATCCCTGAACTCCCAGAGGGGCCACCCATTGATCCGCTTGTGGAACAACTGATATTAAAGCAGCTGCAACCCCGTGGCTTTTCCAAATACTTTTCTGTGCATCCATCGTGTCCCTGGCGCGCTACCAAAAGCAGGGGCTCCACCTCAGTAAATCATAGCTTAAAATTTCAACTATCGAGATCGAGATGTATCCCTGCAGACAGCCCCAGCGCTCCAATGCTTACCCACGAAAATGCCATCATTATGTTCTTTCCAGACTTCACGCTCCAAGTTCAAAGACTGCGTCACAGTTCCTCTGTGAAATAAAATACTCTATGATCTTTTCTGCAAAACGAGTGGCTGCTGAGAGCAAAATTTGATTTTTTCACAAGACATGAAGTTACATAGGACTGGCTAGAGGGTTGGAGAACAATTGGAGGATCTAGCCATTGAGGGAGCCTCAGACGCCAACGACTAGGAACTGAACCGTCAGATCTGCAGAGGAACATCGATGACCAGCGAGAGCAATGCAACTCCCCACCGTAAGAAGGGACCTGAAAATTTGAGTGCTGGAATCTCTGCTGCAGCTATCCCCCAGATATTCAGCGTCTGTGAGCAACGAAAATGTGTGCGCTTTTTGGCTCAGAAGTATCGCCAACATTTACATTGTGGTGGCTTCTCACCTTCAGAGCTGGAGGACACCCTGGTACTGGCCCTAGCCACCTGGAGTTAAACATGTTTGTTTTTTTAACATGTTTTTATTATCATTTTTACAATAAACAATTATCACAGTTCATCTCATTACATTTTTTGTGTTTATCGACAGTAATTGTGCTTTCCAGTTGCATGAGGTGTATCCTGCACTCAGAAGGGATATCTGTCGCTATGGTCCATATATCTACTTTATACTGTGATGTCGGGGGGGAACCGGGGACAATAAAACTGGGGATGTAGTGAAGGCAGGAGCCACGGTGTGAGCCATGGGTATGGCATCCAGGGAGTTAAACATGTTGGGTTGGGGCAAAAGATGCTCTGCACAGTTGGGGGAGTGGGTAGTTTCAGGTCTGCGATGCAGGGAGGGGGCGTGGAGGGAAATATTTGAGTGTTTTGTTTGTTTAGTTATTTCATTTTGTTCCGAACAGGGACTAAACACCACATAATTGCTGATATGGCTGCACCGCACTCGTTGCAGTTTCCTAGACCGATCATCTGATTACAATATTGTGGTGGGAGGGAGAGCGAGACTCCTGATTTACACCCACTTACGGCTGCGGGGGTAGACACTGCACATATCTAGCTTTTGTCCTGGAATGCAAAGAGCAGAGGAGATAAAATTAAGCAAGGGGTAGTACTTCAATATGTTAAACGACATGCTCCAGATGCGGTACTACTCCAGGAGACGCGCCTCATGGGTAATTCATGCAGGGCTCTGGACAGATTGTGGTACAAGATGGTTGCCCATGCAGGCTACACCACTGTATCAAGGGGAGTTGGGATACTTGTGAAAAACTCTTTACCGCTCGCAATCCACCACACTTGGTCTGATACACATGGGAACTATGCAGCCCTTTCAGGGACATGGGAGGGTGCAACTATGAACATACTTTCGGTCTACATCCTGCCACAGCTACAAGACACTACACTCTCCGATTTAAGCGCTTTCCTATTCCTTCTTCCAGACAAGGAGCTACTCCTACGGGGTGATTTCAATATGGCGCTTTGTGATTTCGAGGATCGATGATCCCTAAACAGATGCCAGCACCCTAGCCGCCCGCTGGCAGTCTTCCTCTTGGCACTCGGCCTTGTGGATGCGTGGAGCACCCTTATCCCCTCAGCCGAAAACTGCACATTTCACTTGGGATCCCATGGTAGTCTCTCATGTATTGATTATATCCTCACCCTCGTACATCAACTCCTCCACTTCAGAGAGGTGTGCAACTTGGCCAAAGGAATCTCTGACCACTCCCCACTTTGGGCCATCTATGGACTGGGCGACAAGCAAGAGCGATGTGTGATCACGCCTAATCCCTGGTATTTAAAAATTCCTGGCATTAGAAAGAGCCTCCTGGAGGAAATAGAATACTTCTTGGAAAATGAGGATTCGGTGGACTTAGCGCAGACCCTGTGGGAGGCCTACAAGATGTCAAAACTACCACCTGGTTAAAGGGTCTAAGGGAAAAATATTTAAAGACCTGCCCAAATTCTACTCCCCATAACAAGACTGTATACACACAACAGAATAGGGGGTCTAATAGTCGACAGCACAAGAATAAAGAAAAGGAAAAATAGTGTGTGAAATATCAAACCCATGCATAATCAGAGCAGAGCACGGAAAACCATCAAATCGACTCAACCAAAGAGACCAATGTTGAGAGCAAAGTCACCTCTCACGATCAGTTTATATCATGTGGTCTCCACCTGGAGCCGAGGTATGCCTCTTGATCATAGAGACTTCCTCATTAGTGCAAGGCTCTATTGCTCACTTGGGTTGATAAAGAGAAGTCCAGAAGGCACGTGACAGACTGTGGCCACCAGACAAAGGAAGTGCAGTGCAAAAGAAAAATGAATTTTTAAAAGGAGATTGTGTGAAGAGTACGATATAATTCACTCATTCCACACATCTCGATTAAAAAGGTGTGTGAACAGAAAATATACCAAGCAGTGCTAACTAGTCACTGTTGAGTGAGGGTCGACATGTTTCAGCCTTCACGGGATTAAAGCCCACGGCTTTCTTCAGGACCTATAGATTAAAGCTACTGCATTCAATTGATGGATTTCAAATAGTGCATATATAAAATGTGAAACTTGACATAAAAAGAAGTAATAAATACAACCTTGCGTTGTCCTAATCCTCTATATCACAGGGTGCTAACATCACCTGAGAAGAAAGGACAATTAACACACATAATAAACCAATTCAGAAAAAATGTGCCGTCTACAAACAAGCAAATTTACTTAAATATGCCTGGTTAATTGCTGTGAAAAAAATCTACGCAAAGCTTACCCAGCGTGATCAGGGATTTCACCTCACCTACCCTGGAACCTGGCTCAGGTTAAGGAGGCCCCGCTCTAAATCGTGGGTGAAAAAACAAAAAAAAATTTTTATTTTATTTATTTTCTAGTTTTTATATTTATTTCTAATTTAGAGCAACACAGAGCCTAAAATTACTCCCAATTGCTCTCACGCGTTTTGTTAGACGCAGAAAACTCCTAACACTCTAGTAGTATGCTCTTCCCTTCAGTGCAAATAACCCCTCTCAGTAAATCAACTCTCAGAAGTAGTATCATTGGAACTACAAAGATGCATAGTCTTGGCATTTGTGATTATCCCTGACTAGTAAGAGACCGGATCTCTAACTTGTCATTACCTCTCTCTCTCAATTTACAAATGCAGGAAATGACAATCTACCTAGTTGTACTAGTCAGGTATCTCTATTCGAACGGGTTAGGCTAGCTTGTAAGCATGCCTCAGCCGAAATCTGCTAAAAGCGAGTAACAGAAAAGAAAAAGCCGAGAGTTTAGCGCTCGATTCGCAGCGCCTCTCACCTGTCCGTCGTTGCCCCAAGCTTTCCTAAGCAGGGTGGGAGGCAGCGTTCAGGAACTGGGAGTGTGTTCAAATACTGTCAACCCGCGGAGCACGCTTCACGCTACGTAGCAGGAAACTACGGCGAGCGCAGTGTCCAGTTTAACAAAAACTACAGAAAAGTAGCATGCCTCATGGGAGATGTAGTTCTCCGCTGTCATTGCGCATCAGGGTTAACTACGCGCACAGCCGGGAAACAGACAATGCAATCTAGGTACAGGGTTGCCACTTCATTGATTCCTATAAAAACTTTCCAAACATCAGTATTACTCTGTGTCCAATCCATTATCAAACAGGCCCAAGAGTCCCAAATCAATGCCAAAAGTTGTTCGAGTGTCATATATTATTCTGACTGGCCAGAATCAATTGTAACACTGTAGTGGGAAGAGGGCTCTTATGTATTTATGTGCTGTATGGATAATATAGTCCATACTAAATCAGCAGGTTCCTCTCTCGATTTTGAAGTGCTTGCAACCATCGCTCTGACCCATATCCAAACAGCGATTCTGACTGAGCAGTTAGAGAGAGAGAAACATCCTATCAGTGTCACGTTTCAGCTGGTATCATAAATGTCACAATATCCACGTTCTGTATAATAATCACTGTAAGGACTTAGTGTATTATAAAATGCTCATTTGCATGCTGGTATACCGCAAAGATTAATAATTGGAGCGCTCTTCTCTGTTAGTTTATATTTAGTTACAGTGGTTCACATCTAGTGTTACTATTGTGCCCTCTCGAAGTCACAACAGTAGTGAAGCGAAGGGCCCAGGTTAGTTCATCATCCCTTATATCGATAAACAGCAGAATGTAATAAACTAAGACCCAGAGTGTCACGATGCCTCAGGGTTAAGCCCCGTGCAGTTATGAAAAGCCAATGCTTAGTACTGGATGCTAGTCCAGGGAATATCATCATTTAATCCCCGCGTGTCACAACAGAGCCTATGGACCCATTTTTGTTCTTTGGTGAACAAATACCTGGAGATATCACTGATGTGTTGTGGAATAATCAGTTTCTCTAGTATTGTCCAATGGAACTCATCTGCAGTGTGATTGGCTTCAGTATAGTGCCTGGTGAGTTTAGTGTTGGATTTACGGCACCTGAAGGTGCTCTTGTGCTCTGACATGCGGAGCCTCACCTTTCGGGTGGTCATACCCACATACCTCGTCTGGCACGGGCATGTGAGTAGATAGATGACATTACTGCTATTGCAGTTTGTAAAGTGGGTCTGCATCCAAGGTCTATTGGTCCCAATATCCAATGAAAAGCTGTGGGTGGTTTGTGGACACACCGAACATCCCCCACAAGGGTGGTGTCCTGTAACAGCTGGCAGGTCCCATAAAGTACCCAGGGTTCTACTGGGCCCAATTGGTGGTCGTGTATGGACCAATCTGTCCTTTATGTTGCCTGATCTTTTAAAAGCAAAGAGTGGCATCGCTATTCTCTCCTGGCAACTATTTAATATCCGCCAGTGTTTTTTGATGCTTTTCTTTATATCATTGGATAGTGTGCAGAAAGTGCTGACCATCGTCAGACGTTCCAATGGTGGCTTCGGTACTGGCGGTTCCAACAGTGCTTCCCGATTGTTATTTGAGGCCCTTTTGAGAGATTGTTTGACCAGCTTGCGGGGGTTGTGTCTCTCCATAAGTTGCTCTGATCGCAAATTGGTATGTTTGGCAAAGCCATCTGTTGTAGAGCAGTTTCTACGCACCCTTAAAAACTGGCCGTAGAGTAAATTATCCCTTAGGGCCTTTGGGTGCTGACTGTCATAACGCAAAAGCGAATTGCGTGCCATGGGCTTGCGGTATAGTTCACTTCCCAGGCCCTCAGGAGTTGCAAAAATCGACAGGTCCAGAAACGCCAAACGGCTCTTGTTCACTTCAACCGTGAACTTCAGATAGTCATTCCGTGAGCTAAGCCACTGATGGAAGTGGCCAATGGACTGTTGATCTCCTCTCCACACCACCAGGACATCATCAATATACCGCTTCCATAAGCGGATTGATGAAAAGAAGGGGTTGGTGGGAGCCAAGACGTGTTCCTGCTCGAACGCATGGACATAGATTCGCTAAGCTTGGCGCGAAAACGCTGCCCATGCTGGTCCCCGACGTTTGCAAGTAGATGGTGTTCTCAAATTTAAAAAAGTTCTCTTTCATGGCCATTCTGGCCAAGGTCATGATAAAGGGTACAGGTGTAATAGAGTGTAAATCGGTACCCTCAAGGATGGAGCATATTGTATCCAGTGTCTCATCTTGGGGAATGGATGTATATAGAGATTCGACATCGAAGGAGACTAAGAAGTCTCGCTCCGGGTCGAACTCTACCGTGGGAAGCAAACGCAGGACATCCTTGGTATCCTGCAGATACGTTGGCATCTTCTGAACGATAGGTCTTAGAAAGTGGTCCACAAACATAGACAGTGGTTCCAAAAGGGAACCCTGTCCCGAGATGATTGGTCGCCCAGGTGGAGGTCTCTGGGCCTTGTGTACCTTTGGCAGTACATAGAAGTAGGGGATGACAGGAAACTTGGTCTGTAGGAACTGTGCTTCGTGGTTAGTGATCCAACCTTCACAGAGAGCTTCTTCGGTGATTTCGCCGATAGATTGAAGCAGTCTAGCAGTAGGATCATGACTTAGAATCCTATAAGACCACTCATCGCCCAATTGGCGGAGGCATTCTGCTCTATAGTCAGCAGTATCCAGGATAACGATGGAACCACCCTTATCTGCAGGTTTGATGGTAATTTCTTCTGCTTTAGACAAGGAAGTGAGTGCCTGTCTTTCATGTCGTGGTAAATTACTAAATCTCTCGTTCCTTGTGTTACACAGAGCACTGATCTCACACGTAACCGCTTTTTCGAAAGTAAGGACCTGTGGTGGAACCAGGTGTGTGGGAGGGTTAAATGTTGACTTAACTCTGAGCCCCGTGTTTTGTTCCTTCTCTTCAGGATCAGCTATTGTTTTGTCCCTGAAAAAGTGATGAAGCCGCAGTTTTCTGAAAAACTGTGCCAATTCGCATTGGATTTGAAAAGAGTCCCCTGTGGAGGTGGTAACGAAGCCAAGGCCCCTGTTAAGGACAGACTGCTCGTCTGCTGACAGGGCGCGCTTACTCAGATTCACTACGAGGTTTGATTGGCACTGCCCGTGGGTAGAGCAGAGTTCTTCCTCGTGTTGCTCCGTGTCCCAGCATGAGGACCTGAGGGTGGGCCTGACGCTAGATCCCAATGAACTTGGGCTTGTGCGTTTCTTCGCCTGCCTCGCGTTCTTGGGGGGCCATACCCTAAAAAAGACTGATTGTCAAATTCTGTTTGGTATGCTGTCATAGGTGGTGGAAAAGCTTGTGGTGGGAAACCCCAGGGGGTGGGCGGCCACCACTGTTGAAATTGTGGTGTGCCATAACCCCTTTGGTGGTAGGGTCTAGTGTATCTACCTCTGCCTCTGGAACGTTGTTTAGGTCCTTCAGTGTCGCTAGATGTTTCATCTGAGCTGGAGCCTGAATAGGAAGAACCATACCTTCTCCCATTACTCTTAAACTCAGGGGGTGTATAATTCTCACTGGTGTAAGGGTAAACCTTTTCATGTTTGAACTTGGCCAAATCTTTTTTAAATTTTTCAATTTTAGAGAGGAGAATAGAATCCTTAAACTCCTTGTTGTTCTTATTCGATTCGTCCAAGTTCTTTTTAAATAAAGTGGCAGTGATGGTAATTTTGATTTGGGCTTCTAGGGCCTGTATCTCTATGAGGATGGAATCAGCCACTCTCTTCGCTGTGCTGATAATTAAAATCAGCCAATCACGCGTACAGCGCCATGCTATAAGTGACCAGTCTTTGAGAAACACTATCGTCCAGAAAAAGCCTAGGGGCATTGGTTACTATCAACCCAGGGGGCGCACAGTTAGCTCTCAAATATTCAGCCATAATGGCGCCATGAATAGAGGAGCGTGAATGGGATTTCTTAAGAACGAGGACTCTGCCCCAATCATTACCTGTTTCTGTGAGGGGAGCATTCGAACCCTCAAGTATACTGGGTGTATTGTCAAGAATGGATTGATATACTGTATCATCATACGCCAAACCGCTAAATTCGGCCATTTTGTGGTGACCGAAGCAAAAGTTAAGATACAGCAAAGAGGCTAAATGCTAAAAGGAAAGAAACCACAAAAAGGTGTAGGCTAAGCAGTTACATAAATCTGCAGTGAACAAACAAGATGGCCATTAGGGGGAGAGATCTCTCTTTAATAGTGGGGCATAAGAAGGATAAAAGAGCTCGATTCGAGGCGCTCAAACAGAAGATACTTGATCTAGAGACTAAACTGACAGGCCTAGACAAGATGGAAGCTAAGCATACCCTAAACCTAAAACGGCAAGAATACAGAGAATTAGTGTCCGAGGCCACTAGGGCCAGTTATAGAGCAACGCTACATCGCATTTAAGAATTGGGAGATAAGGCAGGAAAACTCAGACGGTAACGGTAAGTCACTGGGTACTGGAAATTCATTCTCAGGACGGGAAATGCAAGAGGTGCTGACTTGAGATAGATGAAGCATTTGCTGCCTATCACGCCCATCTCTCTGGGGTGAAGACAGCTAAGGAGAAGAAATCCCGTGAACTTCTGGTCAACATACAGCTCCCTACCCTCTACTGTAATGACCGAAAGCTCCTAGAGGGCGATCCCACTGAGGAGGAGATTGTCCGGGCAATGCAGGATTTGAGTTTGGGTAAGGGGATAGGCTTCAATGGCATACCAATAGAGCTTTATAAGCTTACTACTCCCGAAGCTCGTTACGCAACTGCAGCCGATGTATAAAGAGAGCAGAGATCGAGGTATACTCCCAAGGGACCAAAGACTGCCTTCCATAGTCATTGTTCACAAGGAGGGCAAACTGCCAGAGAGCTGTGCTTCATATAGACCAATCGCACTCCTTAACATCGAAGTCAAAAATCCTGGCCAAACTATTGCTTCTCAGCTAATTCAAATAGTCTCTAAACTTGTGCATCCAGAACAACCTGGTTTTATGCTGGGGCACAGCACTGCCCTCAACCTCCAGGGGGTGTTGGGCAGGGCCGGCGGAATTTAACAGGATGCTCTGGTCCTCTCATTGGGCACCAGTATGGCCTTTGACATGGTTGAATGGCTGTATCTTTTGAGGTAATGTCCAGTATGGGCTTTGGCCCAAGATTTTTAACATGGCTGCGGCTCCTATACACGGAGCCCTTAGCGCAGGTCATTGTGAACGGAGGGACCTCCTGTGTCTTTGTGCTCCAACGTGGCCCTAGGCAGGGCTGTCCGCTCTCTCCACTGATCTTTGCCCTTATACTAGAGCCTTTGGGGACCTGGATCAGGACAGACCTACTGATCCACGGTCTGCGCTGGACCGAGCAATGGGAGGACAGAATTTAGCTTTATGCGGAAGACATTCTGCTCTATGTAGATGACCCTCTGTTCTCCCTGGACAGACTGATGCATTTACTCACCTTGTTTGGTCACTACTTGAATATATGATAAACTGGTCAAAATCAATATTTTACATCCTACACGGCAAGGCATCCCACCTGCTTCAGGGCATACGAGGCTGTGATAGCTGAAGACGGGTTCCGAATCCTAGGTATCTATGTCAATGATCCAAGCCTGTTTTATGAAAAAAAGACTGCAGTCCCCTACCCTCCCAGTCCCCCCCCCCCCCCACACACACTATTAAAGAGCAATGTCCAGCACTTGAGGTCTCTGCTCGGCAGAGCTGCACAGTTCAAAATGATGGCCTTACCCAGTTTCTTATATACCTTACACAATACACCATGCCCCGTCCCTCTAGTCTACCTTAAAGGCATAGAGAGTGAACTTAGAACACTGCTTTGGGATGGAGGCCCTGCATGCATTGCACTCAGCAAACTGGCAATGGCATGGTATTATGGAGGGGCTGGCTTGCCCAATATTAAAAAATACTATTGGCCGGCACAGCGCACAACCATTAACCACTGGGTACACCTCCCCGTGGACAAACCTGCGTTTGGCTGGGCCGACTGAACATACACCCGGGGGATACTTGTGGGCCCTCTACGCTAGCTTAAGACGCCTGCTTCTCAAGGATCCTACAGCGGTCACAGTAAAACTCTGGCTTAAAACGCTTGATTGGCAAGGCAAGATGACACGAGTCACTCCCCTCTGGGACTCCAAAGAGTTAGGTACCCTTGGGACACAAGCAGGATTCAATAAGTGGGATCTTATTGGGCTCTCCAGGGTGGGGGACCTGTGGTCTCAGAGAGAGATCATCTCCTTTATTGATTTGCAACATGACTCCCAGCTGGGAGGGCGACACCTCCCCAGGGGGTGGACCTTCCTGAATCTTTGCCCCTGGAGGACAGGTTGTTTGTTGACCACGTTTCAACAACCTACCAGACACACTCCTACACCTGTGAGAACAATAGGACCAGTATTTGGGGGGTTATGGAGATGACGAATGGCCAGAGGCCCAGGCATCCCCGAGGAAGGTGATGATTAAAGCTGGGTTTCGCTTAGTGTAGCTCAAAATTCTACCCAGGTCCTACCTTGCGTGCATCACCATGGTGAAAATGGGTACAGCAATGGATGCAGGCCCCATTCCAGCCGATGCTGAGGCAGTTACTCCTTAAGACTGCACCTTATGCTCTCCGTTGGTGATGCGAGGGGATGGGATGTAGAAACTTAGGGTGCAGTTAGAAGATATGCAATATGTATTTGTGCCATACCAGAGTGTGGTGACGTATGGTGTACTTGTCTGTTAATTGTTTGCCTCAACTTTAATAAAAACATATTTTACAAAAACAACAAAAAAACGACACAAACTGAAACTGGTGACAAATAAAACATTCAAACAACCAGGAAGCCCTAAATTACCAGCGCATGGTGGCAACCAGATTCGACACACAATACGTATGCCCTCTGAAGCTAAAAAACACATACCTGTTGGATCCTCTCATCCACATGCAATGATATCTAACCCCAGTCCAAGCAAGCAGAAACACATAGCCAGCAACACACAAACACGTCACACACGGATCTGCTCTGCCTTAACAATTTATTTGCCCTTATGACTGGTTCCATGGTACATACAGGCAGAACATGTAACATCAGTCGCATCATTGAAGGGTACTACACTTCTCAAAGACTGTTCTTCCCCATGTTTGAAACACCAAAGTCCAGGGTACTATATTTTCCTATATTTCCTGCTACTTTGTTTAGTTTGGATCCTTTACCCTTTGATCTTGGTTATCACACAAAGCGGAGTAAGAATCTTGAGATCTGCATGTAGCAGGAACTATCCAATGTTCCCCCAATAACAGTCCAGAGACTAATAATCGCCATAAGATCCATTCGATTACAGCACCTAACATAGTAAGCACTGTATGTATGTATGAAGATGCATGTAGCTTAACCTAGTGGTGTACAAAGGGGAGTACAGAAGAATTGGAAGAGGATAAGGGATAGGTGCTGGCAGGGAATGGGTAATTACCAGCTGGGACCCATGCTCCAGACGGTCACCAGAGGATGAGGTATTGCTTGAAAAGAAGGGTCTTTAGGTCTCCTTTAAGGGCAGGAGTGTGGTAGCTTGTGAGATATGCGGAAGGGAGGCAGGTGACTAGAGCAGCAGAAAAACGAGCTTCAGGCCTTAGGAGTGTTACAAAAGAAGGCTTGGCATTCTGCATTCTCGTTGCTAATTTTTTGCTTCATATTTCACAAGACTGCTCCTGCTAATGTTATTTTTTAGCATAGCGCAAATCTTGACTTTGCTTAGCCGACATGGCGGTTTGCTTGAGTTTACCAATGTGTAAGTAATGCAGCAGATTGAACGTGAATCAGGCTGGTTGACTAAGCAAATGGATTTTTTTTTTTTTTTTTTAGATGTTTTTCTAATTTTATAAAACTTTTGTTCAAGGTAGATAGATATACAGGTTTTAGTGTGTCAAGCCACAGGTTAATGTCGCACCTTGACATTATCTTCTTCTTATTGTGTTTTAATATTTTTTCACCTAGAAAAGTGAGTGCCAACATATATTTCAAATGCCTAATGCTTTAACCATGCCTACTGCTAAGATATACCCTGAGTGAAGAATTAACCTGCTATCTTATACATATCAAGTTGGCGAACTGGACGGATTGTATGTATGACCTACTGGCAACCGAAAATCAATAAAATATGTCCAAAAAAGAATAATATTATCGCATCTTGGCCACGGTTTGCCATTGAAGGATAAAGAGGTGTATGACCTTCGGTAAAGTAGATTCCCAACACAACGAACGACATGTTTGGGTTGATTGTGCAGTAGAGGGCTATGCATTCAGAGGACACAAATAGCAAGTCGCAGAGTTTTGCGCACGTGAAACCACCTGTATGAACTGCAGCCACACACCGCTGCACTTAAGACTTTTGCTGCAGAAAAACTTGAAAGGAAGGTGATCAGAGGATAATGGTCAGTTTTCACAAACCATGTTTCTGTTAACCAAAACAAAGAACAGTTTATGTTAATCTCTGAAGGGAAGTTGTACATGCCAATTGAATGGTGTTGATGCTGATAAGGTACTTCCAAATAAAATAAAAAAGTTCACGCCCGTAAATCAGTCACACAAAAATCAAGTGTCACGGTTATTTAAAATGCTACTATTCATTCCAAGCTATAAAATGTGATTGAGGCGCAGAGAAAGGGATGCAGTAGGTCATGCTGTGCCCGAAATATCTGGAATATTGGCACTAATTAGGTGCTCCCGCCCCCTCAGGCAGACGACTAGGCATAAAGAATCGCCCAAAATAGGTAGTATTCTGATGTCCCCTCAGCTCACAGAAACGAAAAGGTTCTGCGAGAGCAAATTAGAACTGACGCGTTTCTAGGGTGCGGATAAGGATCAGCAAGTTGTGAAACAAAACGGGGCATATCAAAGATATCACGAGCATCTAGGTAGGACTACCCTTGGTGAATTCTGCTGGGGGGCATTGATGAGGTTACCTTATACTCGCTTACATCAGTGCCAAACTAATCTCCCAGTCATGTCTTATTACTGCTAAACACACCCTCAGAAACAGAGCTTTCAAGCTCCTACATCCATCTTGTGGTCTAAAGTCTGCAAAAAATATTCCGTCTGTATATAAAAAGAACTGCGTTTGAACCTTTGCTCGCCTCCAGAACTACTTTTGATTGATAGCATTGGTACACTGCAATCCCTTAACTTCGTTTTGCGAGTTGGTTGATGGACGCACGAAAAAATGTGCACCACAGAGGGGCCAGTAACTCAATTACCTTCGTGATTCCCTATTTTAACAGATAATTAAATCTCTTTTAAACACCTGGTATTGAGGCACTGTAAATTCCTCGCGGCTAAAACGGGATCGCTGACTCAGGTACACAAGTGGTCCTTGCAATGACGACTATGTCAATAACGCACAGAATTCACAGGTGCACACTTTCTTGCCTAACAAGGTAGAGAATTATTAACAAGCGCAAAGTGTGCAGGGGTCACCAGAGGTCAGACGGGTCTAATTTAGCTACATTTGCACACACTGGTTAGAACCGCCTTTTCTGCCTGGCATGATCCACTGGGATCACGTGAGGCCCGACAGGACAAAAAGAATGACTGTATTCAGCTATCATTCACGAAGCAGCACAGTAAGCCGACGCCGGTCATCGACTAACTACACAGGATAACAGCACCAGCGCCGTCCTCCTGCACAGGAGGCTAGCACCGGTCATCCACAGCACAGGTCTCTGCCACTTGCCAAAAGCAATAACTATAGGGAGATTGAACCAGGCAACAGATACGAATGAGGCTGAACCAGTGCTTTAAATGGAAAAAAAATAAATGTACTCACCAAAAATAAGCAGTAGATTGGGGTTAGAGTTTGGGGCGGGGTAAGGGGCGGGGCTATGGTTTTTACCTTTCTAAGCTTTGTATGAAAAATAAGCATGCATTGCAAAAATGTCTAACCATTTACATAGTACTTACCAACGTTTATGGTTATATAACAAATGTTTATCAATAAATGGCACACTGACGAATCAGTACTAGTGCTGCAGTTTAAAAAAAAAAAAAGCATGAATGTATAGATTTAATCTAGAGGGCAGGGATTTTGCTTCATGCAAATCCCTTTCATTTAAATTGCTGATGGGCGAAGATTTGCGGGCGTTTAAAACAGTGGGCATGCTAACAAGCTGTATGCCCTGAACAATGTGGTCCGCACTCCCGCCTATTAGGTTTTATGGATGCCTTCCGACCCGCTCTGAAAGAGACCCTGCAGCGATACTCCACCTTTCACTCCCGAGAGGCACACGCAGCTTGCTGGCGCTTTTGAAACAGCGCAGCCCAGGCTTCAGCTCGGTTTGAAAGGCGCTTTAACCCATTGCAGGACATGCAGAAAGAGCTGCCATGGATGGAGCTCAGGAGCGCAGCACCAACCGCATCAAAACAGGGTCGTTATGGGTACCGACCGGTACTCTCCTTTTCGGAGGAAAGGTCCCGGGGAGAAAATATAGAAGTGCCGGTACTCAGTACCGGCCCATTTAAAGCACTGGGCTGAACCCACTGTATACATTGCGCAGGCAGGGTCGGACGGGCCTATAGGACAACCAGGCAGCTCCCAAGGGGCTGGTCGGACAAATCAGTATGCGGGACTTTGGTGTATGTTTGTGCATCTGTTTTATGGTATGGTGCCCGGGTTTTACTGTTTAGGTCTCGCCTGACCCAGCGCATGCGCTGGTCTGGCGAGACATTTTGTGAGGGCTCCAAAAAGTGCTATCAGGCCAGCCTAGAGCCACAGTGCATGTGCGCGGGCACGCGCGCCGCGCTTGACCGAGCTTACTTTCACAGCCTGTTTGATCACGATCACTTTCGTGGCCGGACGACCGCTTGGCATAGCCAATAGGTCTCGCTTTTGGGACCTTATAAGTATTTAGTTATGCAACTGTTGCATGGCTAAACACTTATAAGGTCCCAAAGGCGAGACCTATTGGCTATGCCAATGCTTGTTTTTCCTTGATATTTGAAACAAGCATTGCCTGAAGCAAGCTGAAATTCTTCCAACCCATACTAATTCAAGAATGTCACTAAACTTGCAAACGGTGGACACTTTTTTAGCAATCCAATTCTTTAATGGGGCTCCATTTTACTTTGTGCATATTTTCTACCTCAGTCCGACTTTGTGCACAAGCAGCAGCTGCTAGTCATCAGAAGCCTATACAGAAAAAATTGAAACAGCCATCGGCTATACATAGAGCCGGTACTCTCTGCCTACACCTGCACAAGCAGGTGACCCTAACCCTTAGCTGCAGAAGCAGCTGGCACAAGCAAACAGCAGCCCACATAGGAAGGCAGACCTAGTTGGCCACTGCAGCCCTCGGCTCTACAGGAAGCTGACATCAGCCATTAGCTGAGTGGAAGCTGGTACTGACCAGCAGCACCTGATTAAGGAGGACTGGGACCATTCATCAGTGGCACAGGGTTGGAGGGCAAGCAGACAGCTTTTACTCAGTGAGCTGCCACCAGCCTTCAGCTGCACAGGGAGCCGGGGCCAGCCTTCAGCTGCACAGGGAGCCGGGGCCAGCCTTCAGCTGCACAGGGAGCCGGGGCCAGCCTTCAGCTGCACAGGGAGCCGGGGCCAGCCTTCTGCTGCACAAGGAGCAGACGCTAGCCTTCAGCTGCACAGGGAGCAGCCGCCAGCTGCACCGGGAGCCGCCGCCAGCCTTAAGCTGCACCGGGAGCCGCCGCCAGCCTTCAGCTGCACAGGGAGCCGACACCAGCCTTCAGCTGCACAGGGTGCCGACACCAGCCTTCAGCTGCACAGGGAGCCGACACCAGCCTTCAGCTGCACAGGGAGCCAACACCCGCCTTCAGCTGCACAGGGAGCCAACACCCGCCTTCAGCAGCACAGGGAGCAGACACCTGCCTTCAGCTGCACAGGGAGCCGACACCCGCCTTCAGCTGCCCCGGAAGCAGACACCTGCCTTCAGCTGCACCGGAAGCCGACACCAGTCTTCAGCTGCACAGGGAGCCGACACCAGTCTTCAAATGCACAGGACGCTGACACCTGCCTTCAGCTGCACAGGGACAGGGAGCCAACACCTGCCTTCAACTGCAGCAGACACTTGCCTTCAGCTACACATGGAGCTGACACCAGCTTTCAGCTGCACAGGGAGCGGACCAGAGCTCAATTTGAGCCAGTGGTTTTGGTGCTCAGCACCAGCACTTAACTGTCAACACCAGCGCTTATGTCAGTCTGCCACATGGGGATGCGGTTTGTCTAATATAGAGTTGAGCACAAAAACAGTTGGTTATTCATTCAATATACCTTAAAATTGTTATTACCGGACTTCCAAGCCTTCCTACAGCTTTGGGGCCCAGAACAGTCTACATTATCACACTTGTAGGGTTTTATGGTTAGTAGTTGTGTTGATTCTGTCATAGGCGCGCTGACTGGAGCAATGGGCTCGTGCAAGCAGCAGTGGCCTCCTGACGAGGACCCGGAACTTATTTTATCACAAGTTAGGCATTGGAGCTGTCCCCAGCCTTCAGCCGCACTGGGAGTGGACACCAGCCTACAGTTGCACTGGGACTGGTACAAGCTACCAGCCTATGCACACCAATCCGTATCTGCAAAGAGAACTGCCATCAGCTGCACAGTGGGCTAGTATCATCATATGCAAAGGATTATTTACAACCTTAATCACAGAGCAGTAGAATCTGATGTCATTAATGATCCCAAACATGCACCAGTGGTTCTCATAAAGCACAGGCACACACCAGAATCGGCGATGGGGGTGAGGTGGAGGGGGGGGGACTACCATATCAGATTATAAGTATAACCAATAATTATGCAAATGAACTCCCAATGTAGACCCACTGCATGCAAATATCTACTCCAAGGGTAGTAAGCACACTATGTTATAATCGATAGATGCCTCTCTTGAATATCAGTTAGGCTAATCTTGAGGATAGTCAGCAGGAGCATCTTTATTTCAAATGTACCTTTTTCTACCTGGAACCCATCTTCTTTAATCATTAAGAAGATCATGAGTCTTAGATGGAGGAAAGTAGGCAAACCTGCACCTATGTCAGGGGCAGCTGGGTCAAAACCATAAACCAAAGGTGTCTGGATTCAGGATCTGATAGAATGTGTAAGAAGGAGACTTTGTGACAAGAGACACAAAGCGTGGGCGGTCGTGATGGACCATCGGTATGAGAAAACAACATGCAGAGCCACAAGGTAGACTATGTTGCATGCATTCAGAAGGTCCATAAAAAACAAACTGATGGAAGCATGCATTTTTACTTTTAAAGGTATTAGTTTGGCAACTACAAGAGTGGGAGGATCAAACATATGGCTGGTTTATGGAAACATGAGGAGAGGTTTACAGACCGCAAGAATGTGATAGGGCCAGTAGAACTGAAAGAAGAGAAGTGTCTGATTTTTGTAACCAACTTTCCTATAGATGCTGCGGACAGGAAGTGCATATACAGGACAAAGAGGCAACAGATGAAAAATCCAAGCTGTACTACCTTGGTGGGAACAGCTTACTCGAAAGGCTCGCAGTTCCCTCCTCATTAACGAAATCCAGCATCTTTGCTGCCCTTCTGGGTTGTCGGTGTTCCGTATCCAGCCCCCTAATTCCATCAATCAGTATGCCATGCTAAGAGCTCGCAGGCAGTGACCACACAGTTTCTATGGCTACCTTACACCAGTATGCGCTCAGAGAGGGCATGGCCCACTGTGGCTTATCTATGTGTTCTGTCGTACGTGGGGCATTGCAGGAGGGGTCACTGAGGATTCAGGGTCTAGGGTGGCAACCAGCCTGGACCTATGATGTTTAAGGGTCTGTCGAATCTTCCTACTGGATTTTTGTTGGAGGGATTACCCTACCCATTACAAGATACCTGCCTGCCCAAGTACCACTATGATAAACTTCACAAACTAACATGGATGACCCATACCCCGTGATGTGTTTCCTCTATGTATGTGTATTTGTGAATTGCACTAGCACTGGAGGAGGAGGTGGAGGAGGAGGTGGTGGGGAGGTCTAGGTACTACAGGTCTGACACTGAAGGTAACCTTTTTAGGATGCACAGGCCCTCACCCACCGAAGTGGCATGCTTCATCACTGGGCCGTGCTCCTTGCTGGGCAGGGGCTGAAATGCCTCTACGTGGGGGCTCTTTGCCAGAGATCTTTTTCTCAGGCAGTTTAAAATGAAACAGTTGAGTATTGCCCTGTGCCTCGCTCAGAAGGCAAAGGGGTAGATTGGGATGTAAAGTAAAAATTGACTATGGGTTAATAACTCACAATCTTTATTGTTCAGGAAAAAATCCCATGCCAAGATTAAAAATTGGAATAAGAAAATTACAAGGGAACAATGGGCCTTAGGTTCTTAAAACAAGGTCATGTTTTAAGAACCCTATCCGCTCCTGCGAGTCAATGGCAATTCACCAGGACTGGGTTCTGTGCCTAATCTAACTTCGGAACACGTTTGTGTGTGTGTAAAAAAAAAGTATTCCTTTGTGGTTTTACTATTATAGTGGTCATGTACGCAATTTAAGATGAGAGGAGATGGCTCTGATGTGGAGAGGGAGGTCATTCCACACTTTAGGAGCCATAAAAAGGGGAGAGAGGAAACACAAATATCCTGCAATTAAAGTGATTTTTTAAATCCGGTGCGTTGCCCCTACACCAGCATGTGTTTCTGGATTCACATTTTTGCCAGCGGCTTTAAGATTTCCAATTATTCGCCAGCCTGCTCCACTCCCACTCCCTGTTCAGCCTTTAGTATGTAGTGCCTGGTTACTTCTTAACTCTTGCCTGGATGTTTGTCCCCCCAATTGGCTTTTACTGCCATTAGAATCCTTTCAGAGGTACACCTATGAATTCCACGTATATTTAGGGCACAATTAGACACTAGAACGGCCGAAGAAAGTCGACCTTACACCTAAACGTAGGCAACTGGAGTTTTCATTCTTTTCTGCCATTGATAAAAGTGTACACATATTTAGTTAAACAGGTGGTAGAAAATAAAAGTGGGTAGGCACAGAGCATACAGGAAAAGAAGGGGGCGAGGTTGTGTATAACCTATGTAACCTTGGGGAGAAGCTTGATCTTGAGTCCTGTTTCCAGGTCTGGAGGACGCCTTAAGGATGGGGTAGTCACACATTTGAAAATGCAGGCGCTAAAATGGTGCTGGAGACTTGAAGACTTAAAAATCTTTGTCAAGTTTATCCATCTGCAGTGGCGTAGCTGGGGGGGGGGGGGGAGAGAGGGGGGGGAGAGAGGGGGGGGGCGGTGTTACAATTGCAGTTACGTAATTTGAAAAAAAAAGTATATTAAATGCAGATTGTGTAAGACTACATATTTATACGTAAACAATTTCGGAATTACCTGTTTCTGTGGTCCTCTTATCTCTGTTTGATTCTTGGTGTTTTACCTGTTTTAAACAACAACATGCAATTTGACCCACCTGACAAATTTCTTCAAAACAAAGGTGATCCCCCTATTCCTTGGACACGATGGAAAGAAGAATTCTTTAATTATATGAAGGCGATTGATGGGGAACGTATGGGAGCAGAAAGAAAAAAAAGTATTTTTTTTACATTGTTTGGGCTCGGAAGGTCAAATGGTGTTCAGAGCTCTACCTCAGGTACCCCCATTGGAAGGACAAGGAGATGGTTTCAATGTGTACAAAGAAGCGTTACAACGAATGGAACACACAGATTTAAACCTGTTACTAATATCGCATTAAACAGATACAAGTTTTATACCAGGGTACAACATGAAAATTAATCTTTTGATGATTTCTTAACGGCATTGAGAGCCTTACGTTTTCACTGCAATTTTGGCGCAATATGTGATGAGATGATTAGAGACCAAATCATCGTGCATGTAAGGAACAAAAAAACTCAGGAACGTCTATGGGAAATTAGTGATCCTAAATTAGCAGAAGCAATTTCAACAGCTAAAGCATTAGAACAATCTGAAAAATGGATGTTAACCATAAAAAACACCACCATTAATAAAACTGAGGTATCGGATGATTTATGTGTAGTCAAACGTCCAGAGACCAAACATAGTGATCAACCCATGTTTAGAGCAAAACAAAGCGAGCAGAACCCTTCAGGACTTAATTCATGGCGTAGTAGTACACATTCATTCCCCCAAAAATTTGAAAGAAATGATGGGATTGGATCTTGCTACAGGTGTGGTAGCAAGCTACATTTAGCTAATTATGGCGGCTGCCCAGTGATCAACAAAGAGTGTAAGAAATGTGGCAGAATTGGTCATTTTGCTTCTGCATGCAGGGATGTAAGGAGGAACAATGTCCCTACACAAGGCAAAGTATCCTCAATGACCGAGGTTAATGACAATCTTCATAAATGTGGTACTTGTGGTTGCACAAAACATAACAAAGGTTTTGTAGTTTCAATGTATGAAGAAATCTCTAACATTAACAATCCACCATCCAACAACTGTAAAAAACCTCCCATGTGTGTAGTGGAAATCTCTGGTGTATTATTAGATGTTATGGCTGATTCTGGCTCACCAGGGACTATTATTTCAAATGACTATTATCGAGAAAAACTTAGTAATGTATTAATGCTTTCCAAATTATTACCATCTGACATAGTTGCACATAGTTATGATGGTTTAAAAATTGATATGATGGGGTATTTTGAGGTGATACTACAGTTTAAAACAAGGAAAATAGATGTTAAGTTATACATTGCGGTCAAAGGGATCAATGTGTTGGGATGGTGGGACCAGTGGAAATTAGGCATCATTCTTAATCCTCGTTCCAGTGAACCTGTTTTACTAGATGAAGAAGTACATGTGAACAACATTTCATTTGTGTCCTCACAGGCAAAAGAAAGTGTCATAAAGGGTACTTTTAGTGATGTATTTTCAGACACGTTGGGTAAATTAAAAGATTACACCCACAGGATAAAACTTAAAAGAGATGTTTATCCTGTTAAACAAAAACTAAGAAGCGTACCAATAAATGTCAGGGAGGAGCTTAAGAACATGTTAGATGATTTAGTCTCAGAAAAAATTATTGAACCTATTGATTCAGCTGAATGGGTTTCTCCCATTGTTTTAGTAAGAAAACCGGACAAAAAATTGAGGGTCTGTGTTGATCTAAGGGCACTTAATTCTGGCATCATTATGGATTGCCATCCCCTCCCTAACATAAATGAAGTGGTCTCAATGTTGGAAGGTGCAAAAGTGTTTTCCACATTGATCCTCAGGTTTGCTTACCATCAGATCTGTCTCACTGATGACTCCAAACCGCTTACAGCATTCATCACACCCCAGGGCTTATATCAGTTCACTAGAATGCCGTTTGGGTTAGCCTCAGCGGCATCAGTATTCCAAAAAGTTATGTTCAACATTTTTAGGGATGTTGATAAATTCGTTAAATGTTTTCAGGACGACATTCTAATTTTTTCAAGAGATGAGGAAGAACATTTCAGACATTTAACTGAGGTATGTGAAAGGTTAGGACGCTGTGGATTAACCCTTAAAGCTAATAAGTGCAAAATGTTTAAAGATTATGTTGAGTATTTAGGCCACACTCTATCCAAGGATGGAGTGGTGCCTAAGAGGTCAAATGTAGAAGGAATTGTAATGGCTCCTTCTCCATCGAACAAGGAACAGTTGTTATCGTTCACTGGTATGTGTGAATACTATAGCAAGTTTGTTGAAAATTTTGCCACCAAAATGGAACCTTTGAGGAAATTATTAAGAATGAAGGCGGTTTTTGAATGGGGTGTAGAACAACAACAGGCTTTTGAACTTATCAAAGCTGAAATCCTTAAGGCTCCCACTCTCAAACCGTATTGCATGAACAAGGAATGCATTATTACTGTGGACGCAAGTTTGTATGGGATTGGAGGAGTTTTATCCCAAAGGTGTGGGAAGGATGAATGGAATGTTTGTTTTGCATCCCGCAACCTCAATGACACTGAACTCAGATATGCTGTGATAGAAAAAGAACTTCTAGCATGCGTTTGGGCGATTGAACACTATAGGAACTACATTTGGGGTAGCAAGTTTATCTTAAGGACTGATCATAAACCATTAGTGAACATACTTTCTCCAGGTGGTGGTTGGAACTCCACCGCCCGCATAGCAAGGCTTACTTCAAGGTTACAAGAGTATTGTTTCAAACCAGTGTTTGTTCCTGGAAAAAAAAAATGTCATGGCAGATTTCATGTCCATACTTCCATGTCAAGTTTCTGATAATAATGAGTGTGAAGATTCAGAAGTAATTACTACCATTCAGGATATTGTTACTGGAACATTTGAGGAAATTTCTGAAAGTACTTGGAAGTGTTGTGAGAAGGAGGATCTCATATGGCAAACTGTTAAAGAATACACAGACAAAAAGGTATTACCAGAAGAATTCATGCCAATGCATAGAGTGGCGGATGTTCTGGTGCTAGAAGGCGAATTGATGTTTAAAGAGGGTAAGTGTGTGCCTCCTGCTGGAATTCAAAAGGTTATTCTAGAGTTGGCACACAAGTCACATCCAGGAATTTCAGCAATGAAACGGTTAGTCAGGAATTATTTTTATTGGCCGGGCTTGGATCGCATGGTGGATCGCATAGTCAGAGAGTGCGAAGTGTGCATGGGAAGTGAGAGGATGCTAAAGCTTAACACCCCACCTTTAAAGAATACTGAATGGCCCACTGAGCCTTGGAAAAAAATTGCATTTGACATCTCTGGTCCTTTCTTGTGTTTACCACGTGATTCTCAGTACGCTTTTGTGTTGGTGGATTACCACTCCAAATGGCCAGAAGTAAACTTTTCTTCAGGTGCTTCGACCAATTTAGTCATGGAATTTTTCAGAGAGATCTTTTCTAGAGAAGGATGTCCTGCTGAACTGGTTACTGACAATGGGGTACAACTCACCTCTAATGAGATGGAGAGTTTTTTAAAATGTCATAACATCAAACACCATACGGCTTCAGTTTATGAACCACACGAGAATGGTCTTGTGGAACGTTTTAATAGGGTTTTAAAAGGGTATGTTGCAGATGGACTAAAAAGTAGTGGAGATTGGAAGAATTTTGTGAGGGAAAAATTATGGTTGTACCGAATTACACCTCATTCCACTACTGAAGTCAGTCCTTTCCGTCTTTTAAAAGGGAGAGATCCTGCTTCCAAGATATGTCCATGGTGGTTTAAAGAGAAATGCAATTACAAGTCTTTTTCTCACTCCATGTGTACTGGGGTTAAAGAGAGAGTTTGTTCCAAACAAATGAAAACGAAGATTTGGTACGACAGCAAGTGGAAAACTAGAGCTCATAATTTCAACAGGGGTGATTGGGTCAGGGTTAAGAAGCCTGGTTTAACCATGAAGTGTTCAGAAAGTTTTGGTAAACCCATGAAGGTTGTACGGGTTTTTGAGAATAGTGTCATAACTCAAGATGGGAGATTATGGAATGTTAAACGTGTTGCGAAATGTCGCAATATACCCAGTCAAATTGTGTATTCTCCTTCAGTGAGTGATAATGATACTGTAGCGTCCAGAGATAAGGTTTCTGATCGCATAAGACTAGCTCCAAGAAGATTTGACGATGAATAATGCTGGTATTCAGTTAGTTAGTAATGTATTCTCTGAGTTGTGTCATTCTATAAGTATGACTGTACATAGTTGTTCTAAAAAAACAAAGGGAGATATGTTACAATTGCATTTACGTGTTTCAATGCTTGTTTTATTCAATATGTTAGGCTTGTGGCATTGTGGCATCTTATGAATAACGTTGTGTTCCATATGGAACCTGAGTAGACTGTGAGGCTCTGCGGGCAGTTGCACTGTCTGGAGGATGCTGATCAGTCATCTTTGGTTGCTGTGCTGCTTACAATAAATCTACATAAAATCTTGGATATGCTTCATGAACTTTCTTACAGGCGGTCCGCCCCAGGAGGCACTAGCTTGTGGGCAGCAGCCAAGTGGTACTTGTGGCCCGTGGCGGCAGCCTTTATAATTTGTTTGGGGACACTCACTGACACTACTGTCAGTCATTACAGTAGTGTCAGTGTCCCCAAATAAATTATAACGGCCGCCTGAACGGGACGCCAGTGCCGCGCGGCCCCCATGTGAAGTGCAAGGCAAGCGCACCTGCTTGTAAAGGCTGCTTGCAGTGCACGTACCACCACCTAGTGTAGTGGCGATGGTGCGGTGCGCGACGTACGGCGTTTGTGGTTGTGAGTCCCGTGACGTCCCAGGGCCGTCAATCTTGTAGCGCTCGGAAGCGCTACCAATGACGGCCCCGGGTACAATGTTTGGCCAGCCCTAGCGCTGAAAAATAATGCAGCAGTGACGCATCACGCGGCATGCCACTTTCAAGGCTGAAAGCCTCGCTGTGCTGGTCACTCGCTCCGGAAAGACTGCAGTTAAAAGGAATATAAAGAAATGCTGGTAGGTAGGAGTCCTGGTGAACAACAGCTGCTCGCATTCTGTTGTTCCTGAGCGTTCGCTGTAAACTTTTTCCAGGAATTGCCCCATCCACAGTAACTGTTTACCACGAATAGTGCGTAATTATGAGGAGTGATGTAATGGGGCGATTTCAAGTATTTCACATCACAATCGTAATGAGAACTTCCCGAAATTATGCCAGCGTAATTTTAATTTCTCTCAGGCCTAGTATGGGTGGGGGGAGGGTTCGAGTGCTTGCCTCCCCAATATAATGCTTGGAGTCCTTAAATGCAACTGGCAGCAGGCCCGAGGTTGTTTTCAAAACTAAAACGTACCTGATGAATGCTCTGCGCTGCGAAACCAGCTACTAACCGATTAAATACAGTTTAGATCATCAATGCAACTCCTCCTGCATGTTCTTAAAAATTAGCTGATGTGCGAGATAATGTTAATGGCATGCGAGCCACTGTTGTGTGTATTAGTAAAATCCACATCTACTTCTCAACGCTTCCTCTTTTGAAGTAGCTTTGTAATAAAATAGATTTTTTGCAACTTTCTTAAGACGATCCTTCCGAAAACGCTCCTCGCCCATGACCCAGTTTTTAGATCGTCAGATTTCTTGTCCAGCTTTATCTCCACTCCCTAATAGACACAAGGGTTCTGCTGGCAAAGTGCAGATATGGGGATGGGGCTTCCATCAGGCTAGACGTGTGGCTTGTGGGAATTTTGGCATACCAGGCCTGCCTTATGTTGATTCCACCAATGCCTCTCTCTTTTTTCCTCTAACAAACTCTGTCTCTTTTTCTTACTCTTGCATGTTCCTCTTCATCCCTGCTTGTCTCTGTTTATCTATCTTTATCTTCCTCCTCCTTTCTCCCTTTTCCTCTTACTCTCTCACTCTGGGTCCAACACTGATGATGAAAAATAGGCCAAGGCCCCCAAAATGCCAAAATGTTATTGTCCCTGTGCCTAGTGGAATTGGGCCCAATGCCACACACCCCCCAATCTGTGTTAATGCTCCCTCGAGCCTCCAGGCCTGCCTTGTCTTGCTTACTTTTCAATCCAGGGTTCTCCTGCTACTGATGACGGATAGTGGGGCCATGTCTATGTACGCGCCGTGCAGGTTTACTCCAAAATGTGTGCCAATGTGTTCAAAATGGACTTTACAACCAATTCATCTATTATCAAGGATTATTAGTAGTGGGGGGGCAGGGGTGGCGGTCTGCCCCGGGCGGCACGAGTTTTGGGGGCAGTGGCCTTCCCCTCGCCCTCCCCCCTTATCTGCGGCTGCACGGGGCAGCAACTGCAGGATTCGATTGGCAGCACACACCCCCTCTTAAGGCTGCTACGGGGCGGCATAGGCTGGGAACGCCATGGGCGGCAAAAGACCTAGCTACGCCTATCCACCCCCACTGCTCGCCTGTCCTTTTCCCCCACTACCTGACATGGGCAGCAATCTGAGGGATAGCCCCGGGCGCCTGAAGCTCTAGCTAGGCCTCTGTCTATCTGAACCCTACCCTGCTTCAGCCGCTCCCATCTAGGAAAATATCTGCAACTTCTACCTGGCTCTCTGCGCAAGTCATGTTACAATTCACTGCCTATTCCACAACTAATTTTTGAGTATGGAAAGCTTGACTGTTGTGTTCCACCAAAGCTTAGACTACTGCTGTCTAAACTATGCCCATTGGGTGTATGACGCTTGCGCTGCTGCTTATACTGGATGAATTTGTACGCGGTAAGCTTCCACTGATGCTACCTGTACTCTAACAGTTCAGTGCACTGCTTCTACTGCCTTTGCATGCTCTCTATCTGGGAGCTTTGAGCTTCTGTAGCCGGTTTTAGAACTATTCTGTAGTAGGCGTATACCTTTACATTTGTGAGACCCTGTATGGAACTTTCTTTGAGCTGTCAGTCCAGAACTTTACACATGTATGATATGGAATATTAAGTAAATAACCTGGATTCCAAGAATGATTATGAACTGTTTATTGTGCCCTGCTTAATTGGAAGCATACCAAAATTTATGGTACACATTGTAACTTTCTACAATATCAGTGCACCAGCGGTTGTGTTCGTACACCTCGTCTTCTACCTTCGCAGGCTCAGGTCTGTCTTGGCAAGCTTCCTTTCTTAGCTCTCAATAGCGTCAGACATACTGGACTCCGGGAAACACTTAGCACAAGCCACCCAACCTCCTGGGAGCTGTAATTAGCACTTCCTAAGAACGATCCGGCCAACTGGTTCACTGGTCTTTCAAAGGAAGGTTGAAAGAAAAGGAGAAGTAGGGGCCATAGAGGGAGAGGCGAATGTTAACCGGAACATCGGCTTCCGCAGCGAGGGGAATTCCAGTCAGTCATTCATCGAGACGCATGCAACCAGAAGTGGCAAGTTAAGACACTGAAGCTGGAATTTCTCTCCTCTGGTAAATGGACAACAGCAGGTCATTCACAAAAGACGAACTTCTTTGATGTATGCAGACTGTGAGCATCTAGCCACAAAGGAGTACTTTAAATGTGGGGCGGGGGGGGGGGGGGGGGGAAATACGTTCTCTGCTGCCACAATGACAGTGATTCACATATGGCAAAATGTAAACCGAGAAATAGGGTGGACCAAAAGATGGAGTCCAAGAAATCCCCTGTGGGTTGCCACTGGGCTGAAAACAGCGACCATCCTCCAGGGATTTAATAACAAGCATTTGCAATGCAATAAGTCTCGCTTTTGCGAGAGTTTAAGCTTAAGCTATTGGCATTGTAAATGACAATGCTTTCTATCTGTTTTGATAATTAACACATCAATAAAAGGCATTGCCATTTACAATGCCAATAGCTCAAACTCTTGAAAATGCGAGACCTCGGCCGCCATTGTCCTGGGCGGCTTGGAAAGTGAAAGCACGCATTGGCGCTTAATGTTGCAGGAAAGCATGTCATGCCTGCAGTAGGAGAAACACATTAAAGAAAATAGTGCTTACAGACTAAATAAGACATACTGTGTAACAGAGAGGTAAAAGGGCCAGTCCTCATGGGAGGTTACAAATGAAGACAAGGCGGTACTCAGGAATGACTAACAAGCCTATTAACAAATCAGAAGCCAGCATTTACAAAGGACAATGACAAAAGCCAATGAAAAATATAGATGGAGTGGGCGGAGCTTCAAGTCCATACTCTAATACAGCATGCCTCACAGAGCAGCACATTCGCTGCCCAGGCTCGACCTAAAAAATACAGGAGAGGTTCGAATGAGACTTTCCCTGGCAGGTGACAGGTAACAAATGGCCTGCCCGGCCACTTTACTCTGGCGTTACCACCATTTCGCTCCTCAGCCTGGCGAGCAGGCAGTAGTCACGCTTAACAAAAGGAGGATGCACATGGTGTGTCTCTTCAGACCGCAGAGTCCCTCAATGGGTCACATTCCATGCAATGGGAAGCCCTCAGCGCACACACGATCATCATGTCATGTGTCTTTAAGTGTAAAAATCAAAAACCTACAGAACTTGCTATGGTGAGGCACGCTCTCCAAAGCCTCGCAGGGAACACTTTTCCGTCCCAACAAAGGACTATTTCCCCATTGCCGAATCACTTTTCCAAGGATAAAGCCTGCAAAAACGTATATTTTTGAGTTATAGAAAGAGGCTAAGCATTTTCTGATGTATTTGCTAAATATATAACGTTTAAACGTGGAAGCCATTGTGTGTTAACACAATCGCCAACGTTTAGCTTTTGACTTCAGTATGTGCAGTATCATTTGACAGATTGTCAAACTTGGGTAACAAAATGTTAATTTGTGGAACTTCTCGTCGACATAAATGCATGTTTTACCTCAGCAGTTCTGCCCCCCAAGCCTGGAGCAGGCCGCCGCCTAGGGCGCAATCAGCAAGCTTGTGCCATGTTGCCCTTAGAGTGCCAAGGCATTGCTTTTCCCTCTCCCCCAAACCCTCCAAGGTGCGCATAAAATACCACTCGACCCAGAGTAGCAAACACCCTTGCGCCAGCCCTGCCTCCAGGTACCTGAACCTTAAAGGGGCAGGATCGAGGGTCTTTGGAGCGGCACATTCTGAATGCACCGGGTCGATTTCCCACACTGCCTAACAGATGGCGAAACCTGCGGTTCAGCTTTGCCCTCTATCCTTGTGTGGCGCCTCTGTCTGGCTCTGCGTTCCTGGCACCCTTGGGTGTCCTCTGTGCTGGAATAAACAGCACCCAACCGGTGCAAACGCTGCGTCCCTGGGCAGCCTGAGGCGCTCTCACAAACAGGCCCTTCTGGAATTTTCCCATCACTCCCCCTCACTCCCGCACTTGGGGGAGGCTGGGGCCAGGTACAGCCAGGCTGGGCCGTCAAGGTTACCCTCCAAACCGACGGCTCCTAGCATGGGCACCCCGGGGCTCGCAGCCCTACTGCGTGTGTCCTTGGCAGAGTGCGAGCGGGTTCTGTGCAAACTCCCGCCCACCTGTCCTTAACTGCGTGCCCTGTGCCCCAACAACGCCGTAGAGTGTTTACCAGTAACTGCACCTGTGTTTACCTTAGCCCTGCTTGACTGCGAGTACTTGCACGGAATAATCCATGCATGTTTCCTACCTTTCTAACTTTCGAGTCTTCAGCAACAGCCAGAAAGAGGAATTCGGACGGCGATCCCATTGGAAACAATGGAGTTTACAAGCATTATTGTGGGTGGGGCGTTTTTCACGAATTAAGCCCATGTGATGCGTTCTGCAGGTGTGCGGGGTGAAGAGGCTCAAGGGGATGCTGGTGCGTAGGTATACACCTGTGTGCACGCGTGCAAACCTCTGTCCCTACCTGTGCTTGTCTGTGAGCACCTCCATGTCCCTCGCCACGCATGTGTATGTCAGCGCAGACCGTGTCTGTTCCTGCCTGTGTGTGGTGGTTTACATGGGTATGTACATGTCACTGGACCGTGTGCACCTGCGAGTATGCGTGCCCACTTATGGTTGATACATGTGCTTGACTGGGAGTTTCTGCTCATTTACAATCATGGCCTGTGTGTACCCAGGCAAACGTGTCTTGTCCCTTCCTGTACTTGATTGTGTGTACTCGTGTGTAATATACCTTGACTTTTTCTGTATGTGTGTGTGTGTGTAACTACGCATACCCGTGACCAAGTGTCCTTGCCCGTGCTTGGCTGTATCCAAATACATACATCAAACATTGCCTTTATGTTTGTACCTGTCCTTTCCTGTGCCTATGCTTACTAGTGAATGTGTGTACCGGAATGTACCTAACCATTGCGTGTGTGCTTGTGTTTGCACCCTGTATAGCTACCAGTGTTCTTACCCATGCTTAATTGTGTGTACTTGCACTTACCTTTTTATGTCTCTGTGTGCGCCTGTTTGTATGTGTGCATACCTGTTTTCCCATTACTGTGAGTGCCTGTGTGTTCCTAACCATGCCTGTACCTACGCATGCATAGCTACGCCTATCCTTAATGCTGCTTGACTGCAAGTATCTGAGTGTACTTGGACGTGCATGTGTGCCTATCAATGCAGCTCCGTCTGTCCTTACCAATGTGTACTCCTGACCAGTGCTTTAAATGGCGAGTGCTATCCGGTACTGAGTGCCTGCACTTCTCTAATTTGAAAGGGAGAGTACCTGCACCTCTCAGCACTGCTGCAATACATTAAATGGGAGAGTACTGGCACTTCTTAAGAGCAAACAGGTACTCTAAATAGTGAGTACCCGCACTTCCGTTTCCATTTAAAGCACGGCTCCAGTCTATCTTTCCATGTGCATACTCCTGTCTGTTCTTGCCTGTGTTTCCCTTTGGCTGCATGACCTTTTTATCGCCCTTCTATTTGTCCCTCTGTCCTTGCCATAGTGCCTGTCCCTGTCCTGTTGTCTGTGTGACCTTACCTATATATGCCTAGGTCTGTCTTTGCCTGTGAGGACGTCTGTCTGACTGCTCGGCGTGCGTCTCGGTCTCTGTATGCCCTTGTGTGTCTTTTTGTCTGCGAGTCTCTGTTTAACTGCACATGTGCCGCTCTTACCTGTGTGTACCTCTGTCGGTCGTTACTTGTGTCTGGTGGTGTGTCTGTGTGCATGCAGCGGTGTGTGTCTAGCGTAATGCTGTCGCGTGGGGGTGATGGAGGTAAGACCTCGAGCCGCAGGAGGGGCACCAACGGTCTTCACTAGAATCACTGGTGGAATTAACAGTTGTGCTGAACGGGCGAGCCGTACGCGTGCACATCACCTGTCCTGTCCGACGCGTGCACATCTGTCCCCCTTCCGCCGACAAACCAACAACAATAGATCTTGCCAAGGCGAGCAGCGCATGCGCTGCGTCGCTAGGCGAGACCTAAAAAGTGGGATGATATTGGCATATCCGCACTATAAGATGTATGGGATACAAACGGGACTGTACCGTTCACTCAATTGGAGGCTGAATACAAGATAGTCATGTCACAGAAATCTAGGTGTTTATATTAAACATGCGTTAAAATCCCACATATCAAAAGAAGAAACCAAAGAAGACTCCCCATTGGAAAGAAGAATGCTAGACTGACGTATAACAGTAAAGGACATATCAGACACATACTCCATTTTTTTGTTCGTAAACAAATTTTACTGATTTGCAATAAGACAGAAAAAACAGCCCGCAGGGCATTGCGAAAAGCATGATGGCCATCTCATGGTTCAACCCAGTGGGACACATAAGGACAGCCTTACCCTTCAGCATCAGTTATCAGTCCAACCGTTGGGGAAATACAGGAATACACATCATGTGCCAGTGCCCGCCACCAGCTCGGGATCTCATAGTGCATACTGATGCACTCTATCAGTCCCACTGCCCACCTGATGGCCCTGTGCGAGTAACATCTAACAAACCCCCTCCAATCCCCCCCAACAGCCTCCAAACCCCCTCCCTCCCCAGGCATGTCGCTGATAATGCAACTCAGCTATACTCGGATGGTGGTCGGTTCAACCATATAGCTCACGTACCCAGCATGCGCACTACGCGGTGAAATAATTATAATGGCAGCCTTACCGAAAGAAGCCCGCAGGGCAACAAGGCAGTCCTGGGCTCATTCACCTGCTAAAGGGTCCTCTCCACCCCCCACCCCCCCCCCCCCCCCCCCAAGTCATCTGCAGCGTCATTAGTTGGGTGTTTCAACAGGTCCACCAATGCCAACCACGGTGTGCCATCTGCTGTGTTTTTTCATTCCCAGTGCGATGGGCCATCTGCAATCAAAAGGTCCCCTCGCATTCAGGGATTTGGAAGTGCACCATTTGGCAGCCTGCGTGTACATTTCGCGGGCGCTTTAATGTTCTCAGTGAGCCGTGCGGCCAATGCGAACATCAAAGCGCCCGCGAAATGATTACTTTCACTTTAACGTTAGCACCTACTTGGCAGACTGGTTCTCTGTTGCTCTTTCCTCCTCTGCTCTCTCTCCTCAGAGTCCGTCCCTCCCCCTGTTGCAGCAGCTGGCATTACACGGGGGAGGGTGGCTCTTCGTGCCTACCAAAAAACAAGCATTGGCATAGCCAATAGGTCTCGCTTTTGGGACCTTATATGATTTAGTTATGCAAACTGTTGCATAGTTAAACACTTATAAGGTCCCAAAAGCGAGACCTATTGGCTATGCCAATGCTTGTTCTGTTTCCAATTACTAGTAAGTTCTCGTTTGGCCAACACCAGCCCATGATCTATAAACTTACTAGTAACTTTGTTCCTGGCGGTATGGGGAAACCAGGGCAGCAAGCAACTAGCTGGTGTCAACGCTATTTCTCTCTCTGTCATGGCCGTCAGTCCGGTTGTCACCCCCCTCCAGAATTCTCCCAACTGCGGACAATCCCAGAACATGTGGATAAACCCCGCAGCCTCTAAATTACATCTTGGGCACGCAGTCTGGGCCCCGAAGTATTCATTGATTTTGACCGGGTTGAGGAACGCCCTGTGCAGGACATAGAAGTGAATCAGCTGGAAGTGTGCGTTCCTAGAGCTCTTACAGGCCCTTTCCACAATTTCCCCCCATGGTTTCTCATCAATGACCTCACCCAGGTCCTCCTCCCATTTGAGCCGCAGTGCTGTTAGGGGTCGGTGCACCCCCTGTGTAATACACCGGTAGAGGCAAATGACTGCCTTGATAGTACCAGCCGCCATCACCACATATTAACAGGCCAGGGAGGTCTGGGGCTCCACCATCCCTTCCCACCAGTGCTTTCGGATACCTGCCGTCAGGGCGGCATGGAGGAGGAAATCACCCCGAGGGAGATTGTGACGCTCCACAAGGTCATTAAAAGGGAGCAAGGTATTGTCCTCAAATAAATCCCCTAGTGTGGAGATCCCGGCCTCGCTACAGGATCCCAACCTACTCCAATCTCCCCAATGGGGCAGTGCCTCACAGACAACTAGCGGGATCTCAGGCACATATGGGGTCCGCACGTGCTCTCGCCTAGCTAGTCGGTTCCAGCACTGGCGCACTGTTTGTAGGTCCTGGAGGCCCACCCCACCCCCACAGGCAGTCTCAGAAGTACCCTAGAGAGGAGGCTCGGGCTTGGATCCGGACCCTCAAGGTCCGCTGTATTCCTTTCTCGCCCTGCCATCCATTTTTGTGTACCACTGTAGTTGTGCCGCATGGTAATAGGCCTCAAAATCCGGCACCGCGAAACCGCCCTCTGCCCTGGGTCTCATCATAGTGGTGAGAGCCACTCTCCGCCTCCCGGCACCCCAGAAGAACCCTGTGAGCATTGTGTTAAGTTGAGCAAAGATCTTAGGTGGGATCCAGATTGGGATTGTCACAAAGAAATAGAGAAGCCTGGGTAACGTAACCATCTTCACTAATGCCACCCTACCAGCTACGGATAGTGGAAGGGTCCCCCAGAACTCAAAATTACTTTTTGTGCCACGCACAGCGCACTCTATGTTCCCCTCTAACAGATCTACAGGGTCGTGATATATCCGGGTATCCAGATAAGGCAAACATCTAGTCTCCCAAGGCACACCCTCTGCTTCCGTTGACCCATCTCTACCCGACCATGTGAGGAAAAGGCACAACTTGGTCCAGTTTACCCTGAGCCCCGCAACCCTCCCCAGAACTTCCAGCAGCGCCTTGACTCCTCGCAGGGCCTCCCCCAAGTTGGCCAGGAACAGTAAGAGGTCATCCGCACAGAGCGCAATGTGTTGTATCTGTCCCCCTACCTCCAGCCCCTGATAGTAACGGCCCGACCTGGCATGTACAGCCATGGGTTCCATCGCCAGCGCGAACAACAGGGGCAACAGCGGGCAGCCCTGCCACGCACCTCTGCCCACCATGCACGCCTCCGAAATCAACCCCCCCTGTCCGCACTCTGGCAATAGAGTTTTTGTACAAGAGAGCCGTCCATTCCACGAAGCGGTCCCCCAGGACGAAGGCTCTAAGAACCCGAAAGAGATATGGTCAGTCTAGGCTGTCAAAAGCCTTCTCAATGTCAACCGTAAAAATGCATTCCTCCTCCTTGCAATAATTGTCTGTCCCCAGTATGCGCAGCAGCCTACGTACATTCATCGCCGTGTTCCTGGACGGGATAAAACCTGCCTGATCCATGTGGATAAGACTCGCCAATATACGATTCAATATTTTATAGTCTAAGTTTAGCATGGCGAGGGGGCGGTAGGCAGCGCGGTCCTCAGGTGGTTTACCAGGATTTAAAAGTGGGACAATTATCGCTTGCCTTGCTGAGGCAGGGTGACAGCCCTCTTGCCTCGCCCTATTATATAATGTCACGAGCCGTGGGGCCAAGCTATCTACGTATGTGGAGTAAAACTCCACCAGGAACCCATCCGTCCCTGGGGTCATATTCCTAGCCATATGCTTGATGGCGCTACGAACTTCCCCAACCTCCACCTCTCTGCTCAGTACCTCCGCCGCCTCACTATCGACCGTGGGTAGCTCCACATCAGCCAAGAAACCTGCCTCCTCCTCTGCCTCCGTATCAAGTCTGCTCTGGTAGAGGGAAGCGTAGTATTCCAAAAACAGAGCATTGATGTCCCGTGGACTATAAAACACTTCATCCCCTGCACCCGCAACTCCAAGATCGTCCTTCCTCTATGCGCCGGCTTATCCAACCACGCCAGCAGTGCCCCAGATTTGTCACATTCCGTATGGGCTTGGGCGATGTATGCTCTATAAATCAAAACAGCGCAGCTTTTCTACATGTGTGGCTAAGACTTCCCGAGCCACAAGGAGATCGGGCTGTCTATCTATTCGCTCCGGTCTCTCCTTCTCCAAATCCTGGAACCTATGCTCCACATTTTGCACGTCCTGTAGTAGCACCTTCCGCACTCCGACCACCTCACCAATGCAGCGTCCCCCAACTACAGTTTTAAAGGCGTCCCATTCAATAAGCAAACTCGGCGCTGCCCCCGGCATTATCTAAAAAGTAATCGTCAATAAATGAGCCAATCGTGGACCGGAACACTGAATCTTCCAATGCCTCTGGACGCAGGCACCAGCTAGGTATGGTAGATCGAGTCCGCAGCCAGTCTAAGGACAGCAGCGGATTATGATCAGAGATCGTTCTGGCCAAATATTCACTATGTGTGACCCTGCCATGCACGTCTGGGGAACATAGAATCAAGTCCAACCGAACATACAGCTTGTGTAAGGCTGATTAGTAGGAGTAGTCCCTTTCGTCCGGGTGTTGGGCCCTCCAAGAATCCGTCAACCCCCATTGTCGTTGCCAGTCACGTCTAATCGCTGCAAGTCTGTGTATTGGAGCATCTGGGAGTGGTGGGTGAGAGCGGTCTAAATCAATGTCAGTGATACTGTTAAAGTTCCCCCCCCCCCCCCCCTCAACAGTACCGACCCTGTCAACATGGTCGCCATCGTCCTCGAGAGGTGTGCAAAAAATGTAGATTGGTCTACGTTGGGTGCCTCTGGCGTAAGCCGAATACGTAGTGCAAAACACCTGTCCCCTCCATCTTTTCTGCAATGCAGTTCCTTCCTTCTGCCTCAAATTAATTACCTGTAACAGGGCAAACTGTGCCCCTCTTCTCACCAGATGCGCATGAATTTTATGGCGGCGCATCATCGTTTGCATCCCTCTAAGATTCCAGGAGATGCATTTGACTCCTACGGGGGGTCCCATTGCTTGAACCGGCTCAGTCCCCCTTCTAACCTCCCAGCAGCAACATGCCTGGTCCCAAAGAAAACCCCTTTAATAATCAAACCCCTCCCAACTCCCCCTCCCCAGGACAGGTACTAACCAACAAGTCCCCATCCAAACTAGTGTTGCTAACTACAAATTACGAAAAAGTGGTGAGGCGTACGCTGGCCCTGTTGGACCCAGAGCCCCCCAGGCCCATCCCCCCCAACCCCGTGATGTAAATGGAAGTCCCAGAAGTTACTCAGGTGCCGTTAGTCTGCTGCTGCCCCATAGTAGTTGCCCCATAGTAGTTGCCCCACCAATCAGTTTCCAGTGGTATGATGGCCATTCCACATGTATCACGGCGTGCGACCTTCAGAGTATGCCATCTGCTGTTTGGGGTGTAACGTCTGGCAGTTCAATCTCAGACTCTCCGTTCATGCTACTGGGACATGAGCTTTCTGATCTGTCCAGGCCATGGTCGCTGGCAATCAAGGTCGGACTCGCCTCCCCGTGGTTAATCTCTGCAACGGCCTGCACGGCCCTGTGTCTCTAGGTGGAGCCCCGTTGGGGTAGGAGTCTTCTGGGACCGCAGGGGAGTGACCAATGCTCGCCGTGCACCTCTCGGCGGCGAATTACGTGGTACAAGCGTCTGCCGAGTCTTCAGCCAGTGCCAAGCTTCTACGGGAGTGTTAAAGAAATGGGTGTCCGTGCCATCGATCACCCGGAGGTGTGCCAGGAGCAGCATGGCATAGGGAAGCTGCAACTGGAGCAGCTTGCGCTTGAGGGTCAGGATGGAAGCACGCTGTCTCTGTACCTCCCTGGTAAAGTCCGGAAAGATCATCTCCCTGGCATTCCCAATCTGCAAGTTCCGTTTCTCTCGAGCTTGTTGCAAGATGTGGTCTCTGTCCCGGTAATGAAGGAGTCGCACCACCATCAGCCGAGGTGGAGCCCCAGGGTTGGGCGGTCTAGCTGGGAGCCTGTGGGCTCGTTCAAGGGCATAGAAAAAAGAGAGGCCCTCCGGAGCCACCTCCATTTTAAGCCAGTGTTCCATGAAATAGATTGCGTCAGCCCCTTCCTCCCGTTCCGGAACTCCCACGACACGTAGGTTATTTTGGCGGGAGCGCCCTTCACTCTCTTCCGCTCTAATTTCCAGTACCCTGACCTTAGCTTCCACGAGCGACAGAGAGCATTGTAAAGTTGAAACTGCCTCCAGGACCTCCTCCATGGCCTTCTCGTTGAGCACCACTCTTTACTTAAGCTTGCGATGGTCGTCCTTCAGCAAGTTGAGATCCGCCCCAATGGAATCCATCGTCGCCTCCAGAACTTCCCTCGAAGAGGTGATGGCCTGCATAATGTCCACCAGTGTGGGACCGCTTGGGGCGCCATCCCACCGCCTCTCCACCTCCTCTTCTTCATCGTCAGTGTGCTGCCCAGTGTCCTCCACGTGTAGGACAGTGTACCCCTTCTTCCTGGACACCCTTCCCATTATCAGTGGCCTGCGCAGGCCCTCAGGAGTGTCAGGTGTGATGGCAACAAGGTTCTCCGAATACCGGCTTCAGCCTCAGCAGCAGGACCGATTCCCTCGAAGAGGTGGTGGCCTGCATAATGTCCACCAGTGTGGGACCGCTTGGGGCGCCATCCCACCGCCTCTCCACCTCCTCTTCTTCATCGTCAGTGTGCTGCCCAGTGTCCTCCACGTGGAGCACAGTGTACCCCTTCTTCCTGGACACCCTTCCCATTATCAGTGGCCTGCGCAGGCCCTCAGGAGTGTCAGGTGTGATGGCAACAAGGTTCTCCGAATACCGGCTTCAGCCTCAGCAGCAGGACCGATCCCCTGAACTCTCCTCCATGGGCACAGGCCGTCGGGGCTCTCCCTGATGATGGCGGTCCGTAACCAGTCGTTAGTGGCGGCCCGAAGGGTCCCTCTCCACTCTCACTTCCCAACTTCTCACACCCAGGAGGGTAAAGTCAAGGCTCCAGCTTGGGCAGTGTGGGCGCCTCCTCACCGCCACATGCCCACAGTCAGACCTCCAGAGTGGGGAAGGGACCCTTGCAATGAGCGCCACGTGCGCTGGTCAGCCGCATGGGAACCCCCAATGCACACAGAGATTTATTCGTAAGTACACGGTGTAGGACACCTCCTCAGCTCTCCCTGTACTGCGCTTGATCAGCTCACGAGCGGCTCCAGTGAGCTCTCGCCTCCTCAGCCGCTCTCCGTCCTGCACCATTCTCCAGCAGGGACCCTTGTGGCAGAGGCACAGCACACTGCCGCCCTCCCGCTCCTTCGCAGCGCTCAAGCACAGCACTCGGGCGGTCTCCCCAGCATGGCCCAATTCTGCAGGCACCAGTGTTGCAGGGCCGCCACACACGCTCCATGCACAGGACACCTCCAGGAGCGCCAGCAGTCAGGGCCCGGCGGCGCCGTCCACGGCCGCCATTTTGATGAGAACCCACGGATTCAAGACCTCAGGAGCGCGCCCCGCCTACCTCAAACGGCAGGGCTCCGCTCTCCCCAGTGCCGGTCCCCAGCCTGGTAAAGCCACAGCCGCCAAGCGGTACTCACGGGAGGCTTCAGTTCTGCTCGGCAGCGCTCAGTGAAGGCCGCCTCGCTAGCACGCCACTGCCATCTTGGATTCTCCGCACCCCAAGCCTGGAGAGCCGCCCGGTGTGTTACCGGTGTTTTCGTCGCGGTCAGTGCGCTGCCGCCCCACTAAAGTTGTTCACCAGCAGCACCATCGGTTCCACCACTAGTATTGGGGCAAGGGACCCCCCCTAGGGCATCAGATCATTGCGGGCAGGGGGAAGCCACGGACAGAGCTCCGGAGTACCCTTCCCCTCACATCGGCGCCAAGCCACGGCCCCAAGCCACGGCCCCCCATCAGACACATACTCCATGCTAATTATAAACACGCAGAAAGACTTTCAAGGGTCAGAAACAGGGAAAAAGATCAAGGCAATTTAGAAGACGATATGTGGGAAGATGCGCAGATTTCCCAGTTACAATAAAAGCTAGCTTCAAGCTTATCCAATTGAAAATATTACACATTATATATTGCAGTAGAACTTTACTAGATAAAATAGGCAGAGCCCTCAATGACAGATCCACACGGGGATGTGGACAGAAGGGTACATTTTGACATATCATATGGGACTGCCCCAAAAGTTAAAACTACTGGAGAATGTGACAAGGCGTCTGGTATATCTCACTGAAATAGCGCTCAAGATGGATGCTGCCCTCACACTACTGGGTATATGGAGAGCGACAGATGCTACGAGCTATAAAAACATCCAGATTAGTTTGGGACTAGCAGTTGCTAAAAGGGATATTGTCCAGAAGCGCGGACAAACCTAAAGTACAGGCGTGTGTAAAAGGAATGAATAAATGTATGCCGATAGATAAGAAAATCTACATGGAAAGAGGAGGCCCCACCAAAATTGGGAAAATATGAGTGAAATGGATGGAAGAACAGGATGGAGATAAATAAAGTAAGGCATAAACTTTGGGGTCTTAAGAAGCCCAAAGGTCGTTGAAAAACTGTGTAGCCATGCTCTGGATAATTGTCCTCTGCCTATTCACCTCCAAACCCCCCCGCCCCCCAACACCTCCTCCTCCTGTGCATGTTCTACTGTAAGGCTATTATATAGGTATGAATTGGAAGCTTTGCATAAATGTGGGAAACCATGCGATTGGTGAGTTAAGTATTGTATGGTTTGAGAAAGGAGCAGCACATCATCGATAAACCGATCACAGCTATCTTACTAAATAGCTGCAGGACCTTAACAAAACAGAGGAGTAAATCTTTTCTGTACACTGAAGCCCTTCGATTTAGACAAACCAGAAAATGCAATGGGAAAAGGTCTGCCTTAGTCAATGTTGGTTTGAGGCACTCATAAGTCATCATACATGGGAGGCATGACCTTGGCAGAGACCTGAGAGCATGAATCTCGGTTGAGCTCCCTGGTTTGAACAAGCATTGGCATGGTCAATAGGTCTCGTTTTTGGGACCTTATAAGTGTTTAGCCATGCAACAGTTGGTGTTGTTGCACCAAGGATATTGTGCTGCATAACTAAATACTTTCTAAGGTTCCAAAGGAGATACCTATTGGCTATGCCAATGCTCGTTTCTTTTTGCCCTTGCTGCCAGTAAACAATGTACTTAATGACCTATCTACTGTTTTTAAAGGTGTCTCAGCCACATCTAAATCTTTAATTGCTACTGGGCATATTCCCATTCCATCTGATGTTTTGATAATAACCTTGGGGAACACATGAGATCTTATGAATTTGATTTCATGTCCTACATACTTCGATTTACCAAACCATGTTCTCTGTCAAGAATTGCATCAGGCATACTGTATAAAGATTCTTTTATCTTTGGTGTATTTCAATTCCTTAAATCGGCAATAGAATCCTTCGCCTGTGTCCAAGTTTGAGTTGTTAAATCCGTTAAGATTAATGTGAGCATTGATAAAGATTGTTCTTGCACTATTAACTGTTTATTTGTTATTTTTAATAATGAAGGGAAAACTGCATGTGTGGATGACGTCCCGCTAGATAAAGGAGGATCAATATTTTGCAGTGGAGAAACATTATCTCCTCTTTGAGATGAAGAAGAACTTTGTTCCATCACTGAAGCATGTTTGATTAGTAGATGGCCAGCTGTGATGGATTCTTCTTGTGATAGTTTAGTCATGTCTTCATTTATCTTCAGAGATAGCCAATCCTTAAAAATTCAAGTCATTAAAAAAGGTCATAGTCCCTGTAATTAAACTTATTTGGGGATGTATAGAGACCATGGTCCCCTCGGCCATACTTTCTCCTTCTAAGATCTGTCTTTCTGGAGAAGACCCTTTCAGAACATAAATTGTAGCCACTTCTCCTTCAGGGAGAGAACGAGACTGAAAAAATTTCTTGTTATTAATATGTTCTCCTTCCAAGGAGAGGAAGTAATCCAACATTGTGCGTTTTTTTATGAGTGGAAATCATCCTTTGTGGTAGCTCTTGTCGAATGGCTTGTACAGCATTCAAATCCGCCATCAAGGGGGTTTGATATACAATTGTCCGATGGCGAAGTTCTTTTGTATGCAAAGTAATTTCTTCAGTAAAGCACTCCTATCAGATTATTAGGTACCCAATAAGGAAATACACGAGTTCTTAACTGACAACTCTAGAATGGTGAGTGGGGAGTGGTGGAATAATAATCAATCTTAAGAGATACATGCGAAGGGTTTTGGGTATACGTTAAGTAGTGGCGCCCATAAGTGTGTACGTAATTAGTCTACAATGAAATATACAACGGCGCAACGAGGGTAAGGGGGAACAACCCTAAACCCCCCAAGTTGACCAAGGTCACAATTTGTATAACATAGGATACCCATGCACACGTCAAAAGTTCAGATTCAGTGAGTACACTAAGTAATGGAGAGAACACAAGTTCAAGAAACACTTCGTACGTCCAAAAGAATGAATATTTCTTGCTTTAATAACGTTCCGTTGCCCAGCCAACACGTGTTTCGTCTGGGTGTAAAACCCACGACTTCTTCAGGGCTACAAGAAACATATAAGAATACATTGTAGAAATAGTCGTAATCTTAACAGACGGTGGTCATGTAAACAAAAGGAATACCAAGACACCGCGACAATCAGTGAAAGAGTAAAGTCCAATCAAAAGTCCCAGGAGCAAAAGATGCTGTGTAACATGACACAGAAAAAACAAAAAACAAGCAAGCACTATACAGGAAAGTAACACCTGCGACGTGATACCAGAAGCATGGTACAGAAAAACATAATATATAGATACCAGCTCTATTACATGACATTGTATGGAAAAACCTAAGTAGGTAGTACAGAGTAACAAACAAGTCATGTTAGCAGGTTAATGTACTAATGATGAAAGAAAACGTCACATAGGAAAAATTAAGATTCCTAAAATCCAAGACACAATATTCGCAAGGAGTATCGCAGACATTGAGTTAATAAAATATCATATTAAAAACAGTATAGTCATATGTGGGTCCGCAGCAGGGGTACAGTAGGTACCCTGCTGCAGATCATCAAGAAACAAAGGAAGAAGGAGGGAAAGAACATAGATCAGTAAACAAAAGAAGGAGTACTAATAAGTCCGATCATGCCAAGGGGTGAACACAAACTAGCTCCAGGTCTTACCTATCAGGCGAAACAGGATAGAGTATACAGTCTATAAGAACAAAGGAGAGTAGACGTCTCGTGAGTCAACGAGCGGCAAATAATCCAGACAGTGAACATCAACAGATACAAAAAATTGAATATGCTACTTACCAGTATGCATCTGTTCTTGGCATGTAGGGCTGCTGACATTCATGTCTGTGCATAGATCGCCGCCTAGTGTTGGGTCCGGATGTTTGCACGTTGTTGTCCTGGAAGAGTCTTCGAGGTATCCTGGGATAGGTGACTCCTCCCCTGGACTACAGTGCGCATGGGCATCCTCTCCATCCTCAGATTGTTTTTCGCCATTGTGGCAGTGATGGAGTAGATACAGAAAGTGATGACCATGCTTACAGTAATTCTGAGAGCTGCAGCTGCTACAGGCGCCGGGGAGGAGGGAGGGCGATATGAATGTCAGCAGCCCTACATGCCAAGAACAGATTCATACTGGTAAGTAGCATATTCAGTTCGAGGCATGTGGGCTGCTGAATTCATATCTGTGCATAGAATACATAGCAGTGCCCTCTATTAGCGGCGGCTACCAGTGCCAGCTGCAGCGGTCTGAAAAAGAGTTTTGAGAACAGCCTGTCCTACAGCTGCCTGCTGTTTTGATTGCACATCTACACAATAGTGTTTGGTAAATGTATGTGTAGTGGACCGGGTGGCTGCTCTACATATATCATGCAGGGGAATGTTTCCTAGGAAAGCCATGGAGGCCCCTAACTTACGTGTTGAGTGGGCTCGTGGGGGAATCGTTAATGTGCGTTTAGCCTTTTGATAGCAAATTTGAATACATTTAACGATCCATCTGGCTATACCTGCTTTGGAGATAGCGTTACCTTTGTGGTGTGGCGCAAAGGCAACGAAAAGTTGTTTTGTCTTCCTAAAGATCTTAGTCCTGTCGATATAATACATGAGGGCTCTCTTCACATCTAGTGTATGGAGTGCTCTTTCTGCGACAGTTTGTGGGTTTTGAAAGAAAACAGGCAGTTCAATAGTTTGATTCATGTGGAACTGCGATACCACCTTGGGCATGAATTTGGGGTTGGTACGTAGTACGACCCTGTTGGCGTGAACCTGTATAAATGGCTCTTGAACGGTTAGTGCCTGGAGTTCACTAACTCTTCTTAAAGAGGTGATCGCTACTAGGAAAGCTACTTTCCAGGTAAGAAATTGAAGCTCGCATGAGTGTAGAGGTTCAAAGGGTGGACCCATCAGGCGTGTGAGGACCAAGTTGAGGTTCCACATTGGAGCCGGTGGGTGGCTTGGTGGAATGACTCGTTTGAGTCCCTCCAAGAATGCTTTGATGGCAGGCACTCTGAATAGAGAGAGGTGCTGCCTAGTCTGCAGATAGGCTGATATTGCGGTCAACTGGACACGTATAGAGGTGTACGCCAGATTGCATCGGTATAGGTGTAAGAGGTAACAAATTATGTTTTGTATGGATGCGTCTAGCGGGTTAATGTCATTATTAGTACAATAAATGACGAACCTTTTCCATTTGGCTGCATAGCAAGCTCTGGTAGTGGGTCTCCTGGCCTCCTTGATGATGTCCATACAGTCAGGTGGCAGGTTTAGGTAGCCAAACTCTAGGACTTCAGGAGCCAGATCGCCAGGTTCAGCTGTTGCGGATCTGGGTGCTGAATCTCTCCATGGTTCTGCGTCAAATGCGCGGGTTTGATCCGCAGCCTTTGATGCGGCACCACGGAAAGTTCGAGAAAGGTGGTGTACCACGGCTGGCGTGCCCACGTTGGAGCAACCAGGACGAGTGTCAGTGAGTGTTGTCTGAGTTTGCGTGCCACCAGCGGTATCAGTGGTGCTGGGGGAAAAGCGTACGCAAATCTGCCGGACCAGTTCATCCATATCGCATTGCCCTGCGACTGCGGATGTGGGAACCTGGCGGCAAAGCTTTGGCATTTTGCGTTTTCGCTTGTGGCGAATAGGTCTATCTCTGGATGACCCCACTGCTGGAAGTACGGTTGGAGTACTGATGGGTGTAACTCCCACTCGTGCATCTGGTGGCTGTGTCTGCTGAGCAGATCCGCCATCTGGTTGTCCTTGCCGGGGAGGTGTTCTGCCATGAGGAACATGTTCCTCTGAATGGCCCACTTCCACATGCTCTGAGCCAGATGAGACAACTGTGGAGAGTGTGTTCCTCCCTGCTTCTGTATGTAGTACATGGTGGTCATGTTGTCCGTCCGGATCAACACGACTTTGTTGCACAAGTGTACTTTGAATGCTTTCATAGCCAGGAAGATTGCCATCAGTTCTAGAAGGTTGATGTGCATCTTCTTTTGTTGTGTTGTCGATAGTCCCTGCACTGTGTAGTGGAGTACATGAGCTCCCCATCCCTGGAGAGACGCGTCCGCTGTCAGTATTATTTGTGGAACAGGCTCTTGGAACGGTCGGCCCTTGCAAAGGTTTTGTGGATTCCACCAATGCAGAGAGTTGTATGCCCGACCGCTCACCAACACTAGGTCTTTCAGCTGTCCTTGAGCCTGATTCCACTGACGTGCTAAGCACTCCTGAAGCGGGCGCATATGTAGTCTCGCGTGTGGGACTATGAAAATGCAGGAGGCCATAATGCCTATCAACTGCATGAACACTCGCGCAGGAAGGGAGTGTTGGGGTTTGAACTTGGAAATCAGCATTTGCATGCTGTTGATCCTCACTAAATTTGGCTGAGCTGTGGCCGCCAGAGTGTCAATAGTCGCACCTAGGTACTGTTGTACGTGTGCGGTCTGGAGATGGGATATTGGGTAATTTAGTGAGAATCCCAGACTGTGAAGGAGGTGAATGGTGCGGGACATGTGGCTGGCACATTGCTGGGCCGACTTTGCTTGAACGAGCCAGTCGTCCAGGTAAGGGTAGACGTGTATGTGCTGCCTCCGTAGATGTGCCGCCACAGTAGCTAGGCACTTTGTGAAAACCCTGGGTGCTGTTGTCACGCCGAAGGGAAGGACTTTGAATTGGTAGTGCTGCCCCTGAACAGTGAACCTGAGGTATTTTTTGTGTGAGGGGTGAATGGGTATGTGGAAATACGCATCCTTGAGGTCCAGTGTGGTCAGGAAGTCTCCCTGTTTGAGCAGCGGGAGGACTTGCTGTAAAGTGAGCATGTGAAAATGCTCGGAGAGAATGTAGCGGTTCAGGGGTCTCAGGTCTAATATAGGTCTGAGTGACCCGTCCTTTTTTGGTATTAAAAAGTACAGGGAGTACACCCCCGTACCTTGCTCGTGGACGGGTACGACCTCTATTGCGCCTTTTAGTAGCATGCTTAGCACCTCCTGCTGTAAGAGCGTTAAGTGCTCGGAGGACATAGGACGGTGTTTTGGAGGTATTGTGGGTAGAGTGGAGGTTAATTCTAGGCAGTAACCGTATTTGATAATGTCTTTGACCCACCTGTCCGTGGTGATGGAGTTCCACGTGGACAGGAACCTTTGTAGCCTTCCCCCGACAGGTGTTAGGTGGTCGGGAGGAAGGGAGAGGGCGTCACTGTTTGTTCTTGGGGGAGGACCTGGTGTTGCCGTAACCGCGTCCTCTGCCCTTTGTGCTTGAGCCATGATACCCACCCCGGGTGTTTTTATCGTAGGTGCTTTGTGTGTTGCCTTTGTTGTAGGTTTGCTGTGACCCCTGTCCTCTACCTGCTCCTCTATTTCCGGGGCGACGAAAGGAGCCGCTCCGAAAGGACTGCGTTTGAAGAGCCCCCATGGACTTTGCAGTGTCCGTGTCCTTTTTTATTTTCTCTAGGTTGGTGTCAACCTCCGGCCCGAATAAGTAGTCGGGGTTGACAGGCTGGTTGAGGATGTTATTTTGTACCTCAGGTTTGAATCCGGAGATTCGCAACCAGGCGTGTCGTCGCAACATGACGCTAGTGTTTATGGCTCTGGCAGCTGTATCTGCGGCATCCAGTGCACACTTGATGGATGCGTTTGTGAGGAGTTGTCCCTCCCTGATGAGGATCTCTGCACCTTCTTTGAATTGGTCAGGGAGATGTTGGAGTAATTGTTCTAGTGTGTCGTAGTGTGCTCGATCGTAGCGGGCGAGGAGCGCCTGAGTATTGGCAATGCGCCATATATTAGCTGCCTGGGCCGCAACCCGTTTGCCGGAGGTCTCTAGCACCTTGGACTCTTTGTCCGGGGGAGGAGCATCACCTGTTTGCGAGTGTGCCCGTTTGCGAGCATTCGCAACTACAATGGAATCTAGAGGTAACTGGCCTCTAATGTAGGTAGGGTCCCCAGGCGCCGGCCTGTATTTCTTGTCGATTCTGGGGTTTATTACTCTTGCCCTGGTGGGTTCTTTGAAGATGTCCTTTGCTGGTTTGAGGACACCCTTTAACATGGGTAGAGTTTTTATATTCCTTTCTGAGGATGCGAAAGTGTCCATGAGAAAGTCGTCCTCCACGGTGTCAGAGTGGAGTTGCACCCCATGATTGGCCGCAGCACGTTCAATTAGGGCGTTGAATGCGGCAGTGTCCTCTGTGGGAGATGTTTTTGCTCCATAGAGTTGCGGGTCCTGTGTATCCATAGGTGCACCCGAGTCTACAGGGTCATCCCAAGCTTGGTCAGGGTCCTGTTGGCCTTCAGGGTCCATCTCTCCGGGGTAGGGGACGTGGTCACCCATGTAGTCCTCCAAAACGTCAGTGTCGGAGTGTGTGGGAGAGAAGGACTGTGGATCCTGGTAAAAGGAGTGGAGAGGTTCGGAAAGAACTGGTTCCGAAGTCACCGGCAGCTTTTTCTTAAGCGGGATCCGGTAGGAGTCCAAAGCTGACTCTGAAGTTATTCTCCTTTTGTGGAGCACCATCCTGCCGGTGTCGATGACATGTGACGGAGACGACTCCGCAGGAGAGCGTTCGGCAGGCGTGAACGTGGTGTGGGTGACCCGTGTTCTGATCTGGAACAGTTTTGGGGCCGTGGATGGCGGCAGGCCAAAAGTGATATTGGTCGGTGCCGAAGAGGTCGGTGGAGCTTTTATCGGTTCGGAGCCTGACGTGTCCTGGAGGACTGCTTTGTGTTTGGTGCGCTGCGCAGCAACGGTCCGCACCTGGAGTGCCATCGAGTCCTTCATGCCGGCAGTTTCCGTAGAGGCGGGCGTGGACTTCTTCGGTGCCGGCGAGTCATCGAGTCGAGGGGCGGCAACGGCCGTCGACGTCTTTGGTGAGTGTGCCTTGGGTGGTGCTGTCGAAGCGGGGTGCGACGCAGCAGGCAGTTTGACCTTTGGGGTCGGAGCCGATTGTGTCGGTGCCGGTAGCCGAGGAGGTTTGGTGGCACCGAAGCTCTTTTTCCGTGTGTCGGCGCCCACGTCAGCTGTTGCAAGCTCTGCACCGAAATCTCGTTTGGTGCGGTCGGCGCCGACGGGTTTTGCTGGCGTCGAAGGTGTGGTGGGCCTCGATCCGACCAGCGTTACTTTCGGTTTCGGTTTCTGGTGAACCAATGCGGCTTTCGGTTTCGAAGAAGGGAAACCAGCCTTTTTGGGTAGTAATGGATGCCGCTGAATGTCCGAGGCCGGGCCAGAAGGCGGGGCCGAAGAACTGCGGGATAGGTCTTGGGTAAGGCCCGAAGGCGATCCATAGACTGGCTCACTGGGATATCCTCAGTCTGTACGGGTAGGCCTGGCTCGTCACCGGAGCTACTCTCTTCGGCCCCTAAGGCCTCATTGTAGTCTCCTACCTCGGTGTCGGCTTCATCTCTGGAAAAGAGTTGTTCTTCGACGTCTTCCGATACGGAGTCGTGTTCGGAAGCGGGGCTGGAGGGTAGGTTCTCCACGTCTTCGACATCTTCGTCTTCGGCGCTGAAGATGTTGGCTGGGGCCGGTGCCGCTTGCTGCGCTTCGAGTCTTGCTGCTCGTCGATTCCGAAGAGTCTTCTTGGATCGGAATCGGGCACAGGCCATGCATGTAGATTCGTCGTGATCCGGTGAAAGGCATTTGTTGCACACCGGATGGACGTCGATATGGGGATATTTCGCATTGCATACCGGACACCGCTTGAATGGTGTCCTCGATTCCATCGTCGATGAAGGGTCGATGGTCGGGGAAAATGCGAAAAAGTTGGTTCTGGAAGTTAGTAAACTAACAATATACTATCGATACCGATCGGGAACAGTACCGACGCGAACTAAAGGCCTTTTGGCCTGTAAAAAGGTTTTCCTAACTTGAGTCAAGATAAGCACATCCGAACCCAATGGCGGAAAAAAACAATCTGAGGATGGAGAGGATGCCCATGCGCACTGTAGTCCAGGGGAGGAGTCACCTATCCAAGGATACTTCGAAGACTCTTCCAGGACAACAACGTGCAAACATCCGAACCAAACACAAGGCGGCGATCTATGCACAGATATGAATTCAGCAGCCCACATGCCTCGAACATATATTATCCTAAATAATCAATCTTAGATCATAATTCTGAGAATAACAAATAACTATAATATATTCCACTCTTTTAGCATAAGCCTTGTATTCAGTCGTAGTCTCCAAAGACAAACTTTGGTTTATCTTACTAGTAACTCAATAATATAACAGGATTGGTTCTTACTGTAAACAACCTTATTATCCAGATGTGCTCCTAAACAACCTTAGGCTCCCGACGTAAGGAGAATCCTGCACATGACTCAATTGTCAGCGATAGCTGTTGGAACAAAAATGGAGCGAGAGAATAACATGGAAAAAGTGTTCCGAATTTCTGGCAAATTACTAGTAAGCAAAATGTTCTACCGCTCAGAAAGCATCTCACTACTTCTCAGATGTCTGCGTACTGCTATATAAATTATTCATAGCTCCCATTCTACCTCTCCTTCCTCACTTCTCATAAGCAGAAACAAATACAGAGGTTACCTTGGCCTCAAGCCGCACCAGGGCCAACTTCATTGGGGTTGGTGGAGTTTACGGTTTCTTAGCACAATCAAGTATGCAGCAACCAAACACAGCGATGTCTCTTACCACAGATTCCTGAATCAGCTCTCTAACTCAGAAGGCTGAGGGCAGCCCTGGGTAGATATGCGGCGGCAGCAGCTCTCTTCACTGCGTTCTACCAACAGAGGCTGCGCGACTCTCCATTCGTACTTGTCCATCCGTGTGTGCATGCACCCTCCAATCCAATCCAAACCAATTCAGAAAGCCGAAAAACCCATGTATTCTTTAGCATTTTATTCAATAAATGAATCTTTGCACAGCTGATTTAGATGTCAACACGTTTCATCCAAGGACAGTCTGGCTCAAGGCAACATTTCATTCATGTATTTTTATGGTCTTATATATTCTAGTGTTTCTTTTGCACTTACCAGCTCATTTCTGTCTCATTGCAGCCAACTCTGCACACCGTTATACAAAGCTTAGACACAACCCCATATTTATTCAATCTTTCATTCACATCTGTGTTGCAATTCCCACAACTGATGGCGCAAGTTGAGGTTACGATACCTTAACTTGGAAATTTCTTTTTAGTTTTGTGCTGTAGCTACTATTACACCCTATCAACATTAACTCTCCTTTAACTTTAGTTTATTTGTGGATGATTCATATATTATTATTATTTACTGATTTAGAATAAGGCCCTAAAATAGAAACAAAAATTAAATTTTCAGTTATAAAAACAACTCAATAAAATATATAACTATTAAAAACGATAGTTAAAAATATTAATTCGTTTTTAAATGTAAACAAAAGTTTTCTAAACCAGGTGCAACATCTACATATTTGCATCAACATCCCAACTGCATGAGAATGAAAACGCATCATTTAAAAAAGTACAAGCACTAGGTATATATGCATTTATAACTTTATGACCATAACAGACATTGCACTGTAGTGTACCTCCGTGTAGCGTGCAGTCATATATCCGTTTTTACCACTAAGGCAATATGGCATACGCCACTTTCTAAGCACAAATAAAAAGCTGCATCCCAGTCTGAGTGCGGGAGCTGCGAAGATCCGCCACGTCTCGCGGAAAGGTCCTGCAGCTGATGGCCACGTGCCCGCGATACACATCTCTAATTGGATTCTGTCTGCAGGGCCATTGATCCGGGCTTCCACTAAACTGCTGGAGACGGATGGACAGCGGGGAGGTGGCGGAGCGCGAGATGGGTGCGCATGGGGTGACATCATAGGTACAGGAGCCCACTGTCATGAGATCATGAGATGGATTCCTATCACGACCGATCCTCTTACTGGGGCCGGGATTCCTAAGGGGAACGGGGTGGGCAGTGTGTGAGTGAGCACGCACTTCCAAAAAAAAAAAAAAAAAAAACAGGGACAGTTCCTCATTCCATTTTTCTTTTTTAAATTTTTTTTATTCTTTATTAGTTTTTAAGTCACGGATATCAACAAAAACCTAGATAATATACACAACACATAAAAAACAATCAGATACAAGGAAGTAAGGAAAGGGGAATATCAGGCCTTTTCATTGTAAGATTAGATATAGACAATTTGATTATGGGCACAAAGCGAATCCGCATAGATAAATTGAGAATCCGATTTGGAAATGTGACATTTCGGCAGATCAGGAACAGTTTTTAAAAGCGCAATTTAATCACTTCAGATATCCCCTTTGATGTTTTAAGTTATTAAACTTGACATTCTTTTAAAGATTATCTTCAAATTTTACAAGGTTTGCTTAAGTACAGGCGCAACACATTACACGCTCAAATTACAAGTGACGATCCTAAAATGAAAACGAGTGGTGCGCGCGCGCCACTGCGAGCCATGGCCTATTGGTGTCTATTACGCGCACCAAGCGCGTAATAGACACCAATAGGCCATGGGCGGAGCAATGCGCCCGCCTTTGGCCAATTGCGTGCAGTCTTTTATAAAAAGATGCATGCGAAGGCCAATCGCGTACCACCGTGTGCGATTCCTAGGTCAGCCAGAATACCCCGTTTTTCACCTAAAAAATGTCTTGCGCTGCGCGAGCACTGCTGTGCAGTGCACCGCTGGGTGCGAGACCTAAAAAGGCAAATTATTGCTAATTTTATAGCCCCTAAATGTGCCAGCATATTCCCTGAACTGCCAGAGACGCTGGGAGCTGCCTGGCAGGACTGGGGAGCTGAGGCCCAGGTCAGATGAGTCACGTGGAGACTGAGCGCCACAAACAAGATGGCAACTGCTAGGATCATGATACCCTGCCTGGCCCGAGACTGTGCCCACTGGTAAGAAGACCCAGAGGCCTTATAAGACGCAGAGGAGCACACCTGCTTTGGTTTGGTGGGCCACAGCCGCAACCCGGGCACTTTGATGATCCGGAGCCACAAGAAGACTTGCATATACAGCAGTGGAACCACAACGGTTGCCAATGAATGACTGGAAGGGAGCAGCGAGGAGAAGGGAAGCCTGCCAGCAAAGGGGACTTACTCAGAAGCCCATTGAGAACTGTTCATTTGACGCCCCATGCAGGCAGACTCCTGAAAAGACCTGTTTTGTATTGATCAAATTGCTGTAGGTGACTTTTGCCTTCATACAACAGACTAATTCCCAGTCTTGCTCACACCTTGGATATTGGCTGCATTAACATCTAGCTTTCATTTGCACAATGATGACGCTTGAAGGGAGCTGCAAAATGAAAACACAATCTCGTTATGTTTTTGGGGAAGACTTGGAAGTGGCTGATCCACTGTGAAAGGCAATCATCTCAATCTACACTTCTGTACTGAAGTCAAAGGACTGATTTGCAGGTCGCATGGAGGTACTGGAGGAGGACACTGTAGTGCAATTTTAGAGAAGGGTTGAGTGCACCTAGGCTGAGATAGTATAGAGGTAAAGACTGCGTGTAGCACTATATTCTAACATGAACTACCCCCATCCAGATGACATCTCATCCCAAGACCGTTGATGGTGCAGCACTGACAACTACAAGAAGATTGATCAGAATCCATAACTTTTCTCTGTAATCTACAACTATTTTGTAAGGGTGTCATGTCAGCTATAATCAGTAGGGAACCCAGGATAGTTAAACTTAAAAGGGTAATAAGAACTAAAACTCTTTTGGTTAAGGAGGCATTTGCCACAGCTAGTGCAGACAATTCTCTAAATCCATCAAGAGAAACCCCTTACACTCAAGCAGCCACCACAGGAGATTTACTGTCTCAAGCCATCAAGGGAGAATCCAATTGCTCATTCAGGAGATACGCAAAGACATATCCTCGTAAGTCTCGGTCTGACCTTGACCATTATTTACCAAAGATTAAAGTGTGAGTGGATCATCTGGAGGCAACATCTGCAGAGCGCTCTTGTGAATAAGGATGAAATACACGAGAGAATACTGGTCCTCTCGAAACCACAACGGGTGATGCAAAAAAAAAAAGGAAAAAAATGACAAAGGAGAATAAACAGTTAAAATGAAACCGCTTAAGGATTAGAAGATTAGAGGTATCAACTGAAATATACCAGAAACAGATCTGAACCACCATGTCCAGAAACTCTTCAGAACAATTTTTAATGCATCTGGAAAAACCTAAATAATCCTAAACCAGACTCAGAGTCTACTCAAGTTTCTAACGCTAAATGAATTTACCCCCAGATATTTTGACTCGGATCCCTTTTTACTGGCTAAAAGAAGACATTGCAGTGGCTGGGAGGCAAATTGGCAATATTTATTCAGAAGGAGACTGTCACCAATTTCCAAGGCATCTCTCCTTATACATTGCTGAGAAGGCGTGAGCTGAACGATATTACAAGCTACATGTGATCTGAACAAAAAGGCCCACTGCCCTTAATAAAAGCATTTAGTCACTTCAAAAGAAGAAGCTCTTTAAGTATTATAGACCTTGAACGTGGGAGAAGACACAGGACCCTTTAGATCAAGTCAGGGCTCTTGGCAGAGGCAACAAATACAAAAGTGAGCTTGGTGTTTCTGCAGACAACAGTATAAAGAGATGAGAAAAGCCGCCTATGAAGAAAACAAACTAAAGGAGGCCTTTCTATTGTGAAAGCCTAGTTATTTCATTTATGGCTGGGTCAAAGATAGATCCGTTTTACAATAGTGATTAGTAGCAAACATAGGGCCAAATAAACAAAAATTAGGAATTGCGATTTACAAATTTCTATTCAGTAAGAGTCGCAATTAGAAAATAGCAAATTCAATTGTAAGAAACTTTCCAACTATAAGTGTTGGATCACTGCCTGCTCTAAAAAAAAAAACAAGCATTAGCATAGCCAATAGGTCTCGCCTTTGCGTAACTAAATACTTATAAGGTCCCAAAAGCGAGACCTATTGGCTATGCCAAGCCGCCGTGCGGCCGCGAAAGTGAAAGTAATCCCGGTAAAGCGCGGCGCGCGCGCCCGCGCACTGTAGCTTTAGGCTGGCCTGGTAGCACTTTTTGGAGCCCACTCAATAAGTCTCGCCAGTCCAGCGCATGCGCTGGGTCAGGCGAGACCTAAAAAATCTTCACATTCTCAAAGGGGAACGGGGTCCCATGGGGATGACTTCCCATCTGCGAATGGTTATCACTAACTTTAATTTGTCGGTAAAAAAAAAAATAGATGTTTTGCAACCGTTATTCGGTTGCAAAACATTAATACATACTATATAAATTTTTTATTTGGAAGACACGTCCTAAAGACAGCCCTTCCAAATAGCAAATCGGATTTACGTTGCAAACAAAAATTTAGATTTGGAAACAACATACCGAATCTCAATTTGGTGTTCGTACATTTTAAAAAAAGCATGTTGGCAACCACAAAATGCTTTGTACATTTGGCCCATACTTGTTTATACTCTCCCCTTGTCTCCTAAAACTAAACTGATCATAGCTCAAATGGCTCACCCATGATAATTAGGGTTATTACATCACTTACTTTATTCAATAATTTGGTCGATATACAGACCTATGCCAATTAACAGGTAACCACCCCCCTTATTGCCCCGGTGGAGTCCAGTTATGATATATGTATGCATTACTTTTGTGTGCATTATTTGTTATCATCTTAAGTTCAATGTATTCCCTTTCGACTCCAAGTTCTATTACTTCTCTACCTAAGTTACAGGAAAGACCGTGTTTTATTCAGAGAAATTGCCCAAAATGTGTGGGGCAAAAATGTAAGGAAGGCCCATGCAGAGGTTATGGATTCACAAGCAATAGTTAGATAAGGACTTTAAAAATTGCACAGAACAGATGATGTCCCAGTTAATAATATTAACCATAAACACAGTCATAACTCCCCATTGAAATGCCAGACTCTACTGAAATGACTAGATGCCTAAAAAACAAATTTTGCATTTTTACAAGAAATACATTTATTGCCTCAAGATACACAGATTGAGGTACCTATTGTATCGCCTACAATTGCACTCTTCAGCTACCAATAAGACAAAAAAAGCTTTATCCATACTATGTGCAGGGTTGCCTAGTTTGTTTCTACAGGGACACATCAGGGTGCAGATGACATTTCTTTTTACAAAGGGCAAACTAAGAACAAACAAAGAATACTTGGGAGCGTATAGGCCCCCAATTATATGGGCATTTTTTCCCAAATTTGTTCTCTCACGTGTCAGGCTTCCCTCAGACCTTTTGATAAAAGGTGCGATTTCAACACAACGTTGCTCTAGCAGAAGATACTGCTTAGTGATTCTAAGACTTTTTTTTGATTTATACAAAAGGGTAGGAAGTAACTGATGTGGTTCAAACTGATTATTTACAGGCCATCTTATTCCCTCTACTTAAACAAGAGAAAGTAGAGATCAGCAATGATATTACACCTGATGAGCTCAGATACGCCATAATGTGACTCCCCAACAATAGGGCACTTGGCATGGATGGCTCCACGGCCAAATATTATAAGGCTATTAAAGTGATACTCGGTGAGCAATTTGTAAAAGTCTTTAACTACTTCTTGACATCTCAAACAGTCACCAATACTACCGTTGGAGCCAGAAACAATACTTATAATAAATCCCAATAAAGACCCCAATAAATGTGGGCCATATTGACCCATAGCATCATTCAACATTGCTGTCAAAATGTATACAAAATCCAAACTTACTGTTTAGAAGATTTCTAGCCCACCTTGATCCACCCGGCACAGCCGAGATTTATTGAGAATAAGGAATAGCGTTCACTTGGCCCTTGATCTGGGCGATGTGATTTCCAGTAAAAAGTCTCAAACACTCAGTCTCCCTAGATGCAGAGAAGGCAACTGACAGTCTCAATTTATGGTACAGCTCATAGATAAAGTAGGTCTGGGATGTAACATCACTTCTTACATTTTGGCGAATTTTCGCAACCCATTCACTAGACTCATGGATAAATATATTGATCTACATAGCAAAGGAATCTATCTGCACAAAATATTTAAAACATTGTTATAACATCATCTTATGACGGTATTGGACGCCAGTCCGGCTTCACTCAACGTTTGGCTCGACGGAGATGTGCTGAAGAGACTCTAGGGAACGGGAATGATAGCTCACATTTGCTGGTTCTGTGATCGTGTTCAGACGTTTTGGAAGGAGGTTGTAGAACAAATGAAGCTAGTAATAGCCATGGAATGTACCAAGGAACCCTCTCCACCAACCAGACCTTGCTCCTGGGGTGATGCAGGCGATGATTTGGAAAACTCACAGACTCCTCACACAAGCAAACGTAACTCTTTTTTTGCTTGCTGCTTGCCACACAATAGCTCATGCATGGAGACAACCTAATTCACTCTCTAATCATGTAGTGGTCAATATTATGGCATACTTTGGACTATTAGAAATTTGTCAGCATTCGTCACTGATAAAATTTGCACATTTGAGAACATTTGGGCTCCTTTTTGCCCATTTAACAAAAATGGGGTCCGAGGGACATGTCTATAGTTTTGTATGGTTCAGGAGTTTGTCGGCCTAGTCCATCTCAATCATCCGGAAAAGGGAATGACGCAGTAGACGCCACTCCCAGATCCTGCCTCAAGATGGAGTTATAGAAATGTTAGACAGGGGAGACTGCAAGGCACATTGTGATAAGTGATGTATGCTGCTGCAAACCTACATTTAGCTATTTTGATATGTGTGGTAACTAGGGCTGGCACCAGCTCATTTAGAATGTAGACTCGTGTGTCATTGGAATTGTCATGGGGGAATTCTAAGTGGAATGTTAATTTATGAATTAAGGAACTCCTGCCCTGATGAGGATGGCCCGTCCAAGGGGAGGGTCATGAAAGTTATGTCAGCGTAGTGATTGATTTATTTTCTAGGGGGCCTGAATTATGTTTTTACCAGGGCACTTGGAAGTCACGAGGTAGGTGACTCCTCCCTTGGATCGTATTGCGCATGTGCTTCGGCTCCATCCTCAGATTGTTTTTCGCCAGGAGGGAAAGATGGAGCGTAGTAATAACTGTGAAGAGGCCCATGTGTGTGTTATCTAAATAAGATAAACTGGAACAGATACAAGTAGCCGGGGAGGCGGGTGGGCGTGTGTAGATCTGCAGCTCTACATGCCAACAACAGATGCATACTTGGAAGTAGCATATTCCGTTCGAGGCATATGAGCTGCAGATTACACACTTGTGCATAGATTATATAGCAGTACCCATCCTTAGCGGCGACCACCGGTATCTGTTGCAGTGGTTTGAAATAATGTTTTGAGTACAGCCTGGCCCACACTAGCTTGTTGCCTAGTTTGCACATCTACACAATAGTGTTTAGTGATAGTGTGCGGTGTTGACCATGTAGCTGCTTTGCAGATATCATCTAATGGGATGTTTCCTAAAAAAAAGCCATTGAAACCCCTATTTTACGTGTAGAATGGGCTTTAGGGGGGAACGGATAGCGTTTGTTTTGCTTTGTGGTAGCAAATTTGAATGCATTTGACAATCCACCTAGCTATCCCTGATTTGGAGATGGGGTTGCCTTTGTGTGGTGGAGAGAAAGAGACAAACAGTTGTTTGGTCTTACAGAAAGGTTGTGTTCTCTTGATGTAGTAGAGTAATGCTCGTTTGACTTCTAGTGTGTGAAGAGCTCTTTCTGCAACGGTCTGTGGTTGCGAGAAAAATACAGGTAGTTCTACAGATTGGTTTAGGTGAAATGGAGAAATGACTTTGGGGAGGAATTTTGGGTTGGTACAGAGAACCACCTTATTATGGTGCATTTGTAGAAAAGGTTCTTTAATAGTAAGTGCTTGTATCTCACTGACCCTTCTGATGGAAGTGATGGCTACAAGAAAAGCGGTTTTCCATGCTAAGAATTGAAGTTCACATTTGTGTAGTGGTTCAAAAGGAGGTCCCATTAGTCTGGTGAGAACGATATTTAGGTTCCACACAGGCGAGGGTGGCACTCTGGGGGGAATTATTCTTTTAAGGCCTTCCATGAAGGCTTTAATGGCAGGTACTCTAAAGAGTGAGAGATGTTGCCTGTTTTGTAGGTAAGCTGCTATGGCTGCGAGGTGTAGTCGAATGGACGTATAGGCTAGATTGCACCTTTGTAGGTGGAGTAAGTAGCCTATGATGTGTTTAATGGACACATCTAGGGGATCGATGGTGTTGTTATGACAATAGACAACAAAACGTTTCCACTTGGCGGCGTAGCACGCTCTAGTGGTAGGGCGCCTAGCTTCTTTGATGACGTTCATGCAGTCAGGGGGAAGATTTAGGTACCCGAACTCTAGGATTTCAGGAGCGAGATCGCAAGGTTGAGTTGAGCTGAGCTGGGTCCGGCTGTCTGATCTCTCCATGGTTCTGGGTTAGGAGGTGTGGAGAGAGGTGTAATGTTTGATGTGGTACTACCGATAGTTCCAGCAGTGTGGTGTTCCACGGTTGTCTGGCCCAAGTTGGCGCTACTAATATTAGTATGAGGGAGTGCTGTTGTAGTTTGCGCACCACTAGTGGAATGAGTGGGAGAGGCGGAAAAGCGTACGCAAATCTGCCTGACCAGTTTATCCATATCGCATTGCCTTTGGACAATGGGTGTGGGTATCTGGCGGCGAAGCTTGGGCATTTTGTGTTTTCGTGGGTGGCGAAGAGGTCTATCTGTGGATGCCCCCACATTTGAAAGTACGGGTGAAGAACTTGCGAGTGAAGTTCCCACTCGTGGAGTTGTTATGTTTGTCTGCTGAGTAGATCTGCCATAGTGTTTTGGACTCCTGGGGCATGTTGGGCTAGGAGAAAGATTTTCTGGGGTATGGTCCATCTCCATATGCTCTGTGCTAATTGAGAGAGCTGTGGAGAGGGTGTGCCGCCTTGTTTTTGAATATAATACATGGCTGTCATGTTGTCTGTGCGGATTAGGACTGCCTTGCCTGAAATCTGTGTTTGAAAAGATTTTAGGGCTAGGAAGATTGCTAGTAATTCCAGATGGTTGATCTGGAGTAGCTTCTGTTGAGGTGTCCATTTGCCTTGCATGGTGAGATGTAATAGATGAGCTCCCCAGCGGAGAGCGATGCGTCTGTTAGTACTATCTGGGGAACCGGGTCCAGGAACGGTCGACCTTTGGAAAGGTTTGTGGTGGTCCACCACTGCAGAGAACGATGGGTACGACCGTCTACCAACACCAGATCTGTTAATTGACCCTGGGCCTGGTTCCATTGGTGCGCTAAGCACTCTTGGAGAGGACGCATCTGGAGTGTTGCGTGAGGTACTATGAATATGCAAGAGGCCATCATCCCTATTAGTTGCATGAACACCCGAGCTGGGAGGGAGTGTTGTGCTATGAATTTTGCGCGTAGAGCCTGAATGCTTGCAATCCTGGCAGGATTGGGGTAGGCGAGCGCTTTTGAGGTGTCTATAGTGGCACCTAGATATTGTTTTATGTGGGATGGTTGTAGATGGGACTTTGTGGTTTACCGTGAAGCCTAGCTGGTGAAGTAGCTGGATCGTGGTGTGTGTGTGTTGTACACACTGATTGTATGAACTGGCTTTTATCAACCAGTCGTCTAGGTATGGGAAGACATGAATGTGTTGTCTTCGCAGATGTGCTGCCACCACTGCTAGGCACTTGGTGAATACTCGTGGTGCGGTTGCGACTCCGAACGGGAGCACTTTGAATTGGTAGTGTTGGCCGTCCACTACAATTCTGAGGTACTTCCTGTGAACGTCGTGCACTGGAACGTGGAAATAAGCGTCTTTTAGGTCCAAAGTCGTGAGGAAGTCGTTTTGGGAAAGCAGCGGAAGTACCTGCTGGAGCGTCACGATATGAAAATGGCCTGAGTGTATTTATTTGTTTAGGGGCCAAAGGTCTAGGATGGGCCGTAGAGTCTCGTCCCTTTTTGGTATGAGAAAATATAGGGAGTAGACACCCATATTTTGTTGGTTGGTAAGAACGTGTTCTATTGCCTTTTTGTCTAGGAGGGAGATTACCTCCTGCTTGAGTAGCAGTAGACGTTCTGGTGACATTGGGCGTTGTCTGGGTAGATATTAGTTCTAGGCAGTAGCCTGACCGAATTATTTGTGTTACCCATTTGTCTGATGTGATGGTAGTCTAGACCAGAAGGAAATGTTGGAGTCTGCCCCCGACCGGAGTGGGATGGTCTGGGGGAAGTGGAGGGAAGTCATTGGGTAGGCGCGTGGCAGAGCGAGCGGTGTTTGTTTTGCCTCTGCCTTTGTTATAGTTGCCCCTGTAGCCGCCTCTTTGGTAACCCCTTGTAAAGGTGGACTGAGTAGGGGATTTGTATGAAGTGGAAGCGGTGTCTGAGGAGTAGCCTCTGGATGTGCTCCAAAAGGAAGAGCGGCGAAAGGAGCGTCTGGGAGGGTGAGATTGTAAGGCTCCCATGGATTTTGCTGTGTCAGTGTCCTTTTTCATTTTCTCTAGGGCGTCATCCACTTTTGGGCCAAACAAATGTTCCTGGTCAAAGGGATGGTTGATGATGGAGGCTTGTACCTCCGGTTTAAAACCTGATATCCTTAGCCAGGCATGGCGACGGAGGAGGACACTAGTATTGATGGCCCTAGAGGCTGTGTCTGCTGCATCTAAGGCACAACGTATGGAGGTATTAGTAATTGTTTTGCCCTACTGAATTAGCTCATTGGCCCTAGCTTTGTATTTATCAGGGAGAGGTTGCATTATGGCTTCTAACTCGTCATAATGGGCCCTGTCATACCTCGCTAGTAGTGCTTGTGTATTGGCGATACGCCATATATTGGCCGCTTGAGATGCAGTAGGCTTGCCTGATGCGTCCAAGAGTTTAGACTCTTTGTCAGGTGGTGGTGCGTCGCCTGACGCCTGGGAGTTGGCCCTTTTCCGTGCTGTGGACACTACCAGGGAATCTAGTGGCGCTGGCCCTCGGATGTAGGAGGGATCTGTTGGGGCGGCTTTATATTTCTTTTCAATGCGCGGGTTAATGACCCTGGCCCTGATTGGGTCCTTAAAGATCTCCGGCGCATGTTTTATAACACCTTTAAGCATAGGCAATATGGAGGTGGTCCTGTGTGGTGTCAAATGTATCTAGGAGGAAATCCTCCTCCACTGGGTCGGTATGAAAATCTACCCCGTGGTAGTGTGCCGCCCTTTGAGGTAAAAGGTTGAACCCCAAGGAGTCTTCTGATGGAGAAGGTCTGGAAGGGTAAAGTTCGTCTTGTGGGACGTTAGGGATATCAGGGATATTATAATTGTCCCATGGGTCTGGGGATCCTGTGGGAGTGGGGTCCCCTGTAGGTATATCTTGGGGCACATCCCCTATATCATCATATGGACCCCCTTGATCATCATCATCCGGGGATGGGGTCGGGGAATGATGAGGTGGGGTGGAGGAGGTGGAGGAAGGGAAGGTCGAGGAGGTGGGGCAGGTTTCTCCAACTGTCTTTTTGATGAGAGCATCAAATGTCCAGTTTTGGGATCCTTAGTTAGTGTTATTTGTAAGGGATCCGGTGCGAATAGTTCTGGAGAGGTTGGTTGGTCCGTCGGCGCCGGGCCGTTGGTTTCTTAGGTTTATCGGTGTTGGTTCGTTGTTTGGAACCATGCTTGGAAAGCTCAGATTGTTTAGTAGGCGCCAAGATGGATTTCGGCTTCGAAGTGTCGGTGCCGGAGGCCTTGTGTGCTTTTGTCGGTACCAAAGATGGGGTCGGTGCCGAGGAGCTGGGTCTCGACCCCGAGTGTTTCAGTGTGGGGCTCGGTGTCGAGATGGAGGCCGGTTTCTTTTTTGGTGCTGAAGAGTGTTTATCGGCTCCGACGGTGGGCTGGCTCGAGCCCGAGCCGCACGAAGGCTTAATTGGCTTCTTTACCGGTCCCGAAGGTGCGGTGTGGGAAGCAGTGTCTTTCGTCTTGCTTAGGCCCGAAGGCGGGACCGAAGCCTTTTCTGGAGGGGGGGGGTTGATTAGTACTCACAACCCTCTGTGCCGGAGTGATGTCCTCCAAATCTGAATCGTCGACTTCGGAGGCGCTGACGAGTCCCTCGTCGGTGTGCTGTTCCGGAGCGTCGACGCCTTCCCCGAAGATGTCGTCCGGGATCGCCGTCGAGGAGTGTGCCATGGTTCTTCTGGCTCTTCGGTCCCAAATAGTTTTCTTGGACCGGAAGAATTTACACGCCGGACAGTCTCGAGCCTCGTGTTCAGGGGAGAGGCAGAGATTGCATACCTCGTGGAGATCGGTGTGGGGGAATTTGGACCCACATCGAGGGCACTTTTTAAATGGAGTCCTTTCCATTAGCCAGGACCGGAGCTTGGGTAGGCCCGAAGGCCGCCGTCGACGACTGTAACCGAAGGTCTTGGCGATGAGAAGCGCGTCGAGTGGGGAGATCGCGATCGAAACAATACCGCGAATTGGGGTGAGGATTGCGCGTCGATCGTCAAACTGAAAGCTGTTCGGAACCGGAGCGTGAAGATTACATCCAAGCCCGATGGCGGAAAAAAACAATCTGAGGATGGAGCCGAAGCCCATGCGCAATACGATCCAAGGGAGGAGTCACCTACCTCGTGAACGAACCTGGGCGACGTTCACAGGGTGCGATACACTATCAGAATGACCAGACAATCAGTCTGGGAGCAGAACTTGGCCCCCAAAACATCAGCACCCTCGATGCTTTCTGTACAAAGAGTCTCGGCCTTTAATTGGTGGTTGTAAATATTGCAAGTCTGTGCCGGGAGGAACTGATGGCTGTTTTGACAATTGTTACAGCGCTTTCTTTCACTCGGTAGTGCACGGTGTTCATGTCTAGCCCGCGGGTGACAAGTGTTCCAAAATTGGCACTTTTTCTATTAAGAAAACACGATTTCTAATTTGTTATCTGTATATGCATACACGTCTTGTCTCCATTCTCAGTATTCGTCGTATAACGTGAATGCTCGTAAAGTGAAGCAATAGGTGAAACTACATATTTAAGAGGTCAGTAGTCACTTTGAGCGACTTTGACTGTCTGAATTGAGCCAGCGGCTGTTTGTGAATGCACAGGTACACGTTCGCGCCCCTTTGTGAAGGAAATAGTGTTCATTTCCACAGAACAAAGATTACTCGCATACCTGTCCTAACTTGTCTTCTCAGCTAAGGGCAGCCCGCTAGTGTCGCAGTAGGACTAGTTCTAAGGTTGCACTCAGCATGTGGAATGATACACCGGTAAGGGAAGAGGACATGTTTATCCCAAAGTGAATGTCTAGAGGGATCCCAGTGTGGTCGTAGCCTCTCCTGATTAGCCCTGTTGACCAGGGAAGTGGTCTCACCAGTACATTAAATGGAAATTTGACAGTGCATGAACTCACTATTCAGAGTACCTGATTGCACCTGGTACAGGTCGGTACTCTCCCATTAAATGTATTGCAGCAGTGCTGAGAAGTGCTGGTGCTCTCCCTTTCAAATTAAAGAAGTGCAGGTACTCCGTACCGGACAGCATGTGCCCATTCAAAGCACTGGTTCTCACCATGTTGAATGCAAAGAGAGATTGTGTCTAGATGAGGCTACATTGCCTGGCGAGGGCTTGTCTGCCCACCCTGGGATTATCTGCCTTTGGGAGTGTGTGTGTGTTCTGCCCACCCTGGGATTATCTGCCTTTGGGAGTGTGTGTGTGTGTGTGTGTGTGTGTGTGTGTGTGTGTGTGTGTGTGTGTGTGTGTATAATGGAATGGGCCACTCCTGGGCAGTAGTCCAGCTGTGTGCTTTCTAAATGTTGCTTATGCAATGCTCCTCTTTTAGGACATCCCGATCCACACCCACTAACTGGCATTACATTTCTTTACAGAGAAAAGCAAAAAAAACAAGTGACAACCTAAAAGTACAGGTACATAGCAAAAGGATCAGGAAAACAACTCTTGATGACTAGAAATGTCCGAGTTGGTTTAAGCGTCAGGGAGGTAAGGGGTGTGTGTGTGTGTTCGTGGTCCAAACACCTGAATGAGTCTGCTCTTTATTATAGTGCCTGAGTTACAATATAAGGTCGTTACCAATCTACAATTCCCATCATGCACTTAGATTGTTATGAGACCTAGACATTGTGTATGGGTTTTGGATCACTCATTAATACATTGTTTTTGTAGTAGCACAGGAAGCCTACTTCATAAATTACTTCAGACCTCATCAAAATATTTAACTTTATGATGTTTTTGATAACGTTGGAATCAAAACCAAAGTGTCCACGATGCATTTATCTAGATTGTTGAAAACGGACCTCCTCCTGTATCATGTTAATATAACAAATGGAAACCGTGGTGGTGGCGGTGGTGTGTGTACAATATATATCTCGCTCTAGGTGAAGAGTCGACATGGCACACATCCCTGTGTGCCATGCCTACAACCCACTACCCTGGTACAGGTCAACCACTTTTCTAGCTGGGTGCACTATACGAGTGGTGAGGGTACAGGTGCATGTGCCCTGTACCCCTGCAGTGTCTAAACCAATTCCTAGACATTGTAAGTGCAGTAATACCATCAAGAGTATATGGTACCAGAGGTTTGTCATTACGAACTCCACAGCATTATAATGGCTTAACTGAAAACTGGGAGGTCTGGTATCATACTGCTCAGCACATTAAACCCACACTGATGCCAGTGTGGGATTTAATGGGAAATGCATCAGAGGGCATCTTAGAGATGCCCCCTAAAAAACTACCCAACTAGTGTCTCGGCTGCGTGGCTGCTCGCCAGCTGCCACCACCAGACATGTTCCTGGCCCCCTGGGTCGAGAGCTCGCTGCTCTCAGGGGTCTGGAACAATGCACATCCTGGGACGAGGCGCCAAGCCTCCTTGCCCAGGATGCGCAAGGTCCACGAAGAGAAAGCTTCAAAGGCTTGCTGCCTTTGTAAGCTACCCCATCCATTTGCTTCTTCCAGCAACTGGCCCCCACTAGTTCAGACCTCCACTTTGGTCGGAAGAATCGGCCGGAAAACCCAGTGAGAAAGGGAGGTGGGCCCACCTTTGCCAACCCCACCTCTCACATGGGGGAGACGAGTTGAAGCGCAACTCCCAGTCCCCGCCACCTTGCAGATTGGGGACCCAGCCTACCAGAGAGAGGCATATGCCCCCCTCCCACTGGAGGGTGGCATAATAGGGGGTGTACCCACAGCAAGGAAGGAACCAATTGGTCCCGACCTTGATTTACCTGTAACGCCCCTAAATCTATTATTTAGAGGCAACTGTGGAAATGTGCCTTTTTAGGGGCACACCGGTGCAGGGTTCACCCTTCTCTGTCCACGGGCCCTTAAATCAACAAAATAGAGATTGGCACTGAAGCTGGAATTCAAATAAGTTTATTAATCACTCATGAGTGGGACGACATCAATACAACACCCTCAGACGCTCTAGGAGGCAGTACATGGAATGCAGAGACCATGGTGCTTATATACACCCTTTGTTGCAGAGTAGGCATGTAGTTACAAATAGAAGGTACAAGCATACACAGGAATAGTTACAGCCAGACATGGGCAAATGTGAAATCACTTAGTTAGCAAAGTGGGAGGGGGAACACTAGTTACAGTTGCAAGACACAGTTGACAGTTATGTCTGTAGTCAGGTGCATTCTACCAGCTACAGGCCTTTTCTCAGCACATATACATTGCTTGAGCTTAGAATAGAAGGAGTTAACTAAAGCCGATGACTCGAGCAGAATAGAAAAGCAAGCAACAGTGAAGACGGAAAAGTCACAAGGCTACCAAAATGGATGCTGCAAACAAGATGGCTTCAGCTCATGCTAACAGCAATTATTTTCGATTCCCACAGACGACCCTTTAGCGTTGGCTGAAGACAACTCTACGAATTAGAAGGGGCACGGAAGATATCCTGTACATCTATTCTCATGAGTTTATTAATTTTCTGGTCCATTGCTAGGCGGGCATTTACACTCTTGACATTTTGTTTAGTCAGTATACATGAGGTACAGGTAGAGATACAAAGGGAACAGAGCATTGGGTTGCATTGAATACATAGGCAACAAGTGGTAAGAATTGCAAAAAATATACATAGGGCTGACAATATTTTCCAGCCCCATACATTAAACATAGTCCATAGCCATCCAGTCAAAGTCTATGTCCCTGAATCCTGATGGATTTCGGCGGCTATTTTGTGCAGTTTAGAAATTGCTTCAAAAACTAAAGGGGCGTGGTCAGGGATGTACACACAACAGCTGCTCCCAATGATGCGGCATGCTCCACCACGGTCGGCAAGGATGACATTGAGGACCATCCTGTTTTGGAGCACCACAATTTTTGCAATTTGTAGTTCTTCCGTGATATTTACAAGTGCCATGGCTGTCTGATTGGTTACAGCCTCTACAACACGTGTTAAGCGCCTTATCTTTCTGCTGTTTAAGGCCACACCAACAAAGAAGAACAGTACCAAATTCAAGTCAATATACTGCTGTAGTGCAGTATCAGTTTGATCCACCTCATCGTAGTTTATTGTCCTCTTGAATCTATTTTTGGAAATGTCATTAAACAGTTTATAGTCTTTATGGTAGGATGCAGGTGCCAAGAACACAGGTGGTAGCAAAAAGGACACATAGCAGCTACCTAACCAACAAATAGGTAGATGGTAATAACACATTTTTTATTTGCTGAAATAAAGGTTATGTGAGGACAAAAAACTGCTATTGTTCATTCTAGTAATCTTCAACATTAAGATACAGTCAGTTTTAAATGAAAGAAAAAAAAAAAGGTACAGTCAGTTTTTCCCACAGGGATATTGCCAATACTGCTCACATAAGGTCTGCTCGAGCTCTAGTAACAGCTATAACAAGAAGTCCATTACCCTTGATAGTTCGAGTGTTGGGGAAAACAGTGTGTGGAGGAGTTTCCTCGACGATACTCCTCCATTTCCCATACAGTTCCTTTAGCTTGTGGATCTCCTTCCTCATCAGGGTAACAAGCTCTGTTCAGTTGGGCATTCAGTCTACCTACATCAGCATAGGTAATATTAGCAACTTCAGAAGCCCACAACAATGCAAACCAGGCTCTACAGGAGCCATTGTGTGAAAACGGCAGAGGAATGAAAGGCGTTCCTCCCTTTTTCTAATGAGCTGGCATCCTTCCACACACCCAACAGTTAGTAATGTTCGCAGCATTATGGGTGTGATGCAACATTTGAATGAACGTATTGTTGAGATAGGACATTCTGTGCTTCCGCTCATGATAAGGAAGAGAAAAATAGTGGTGTTCAATAAGGGCAGTAGTAGCAGTCAGTAGATTTCGAGCAGGAGCTACTTCCTCTACAATCCATGTTATTGTAGCAATGATAACAATCGAAGTGAGTCCAATAATGAACATACTCTTTCGATCACAGATTATTGCAGCAATTAATTTCTTCTTCTCCGCAGACATGTTCATCTTGCCGTTGAGCAACGGAACAGATGGTGCCCTAAGGTCCTTGGCAGACGTTGGTTTCTTCGCTGAGGTTGAGACGAGTAGCCACTAAAAGAGTACCCCCCTTTGTAACTCAGGCTTTCAGTCTCAGTGGCTGAAACAGTCTTTTTCAGCAACAAAGTGTCTTTCTTACGGGGTTGCAGCTGATATCGAGATGTACCAGGGATCGTGTGGTCCGGGAAGACTTCCTCAGGTCCTTCAGGTGATGTGGCTTGTCCTTTCTCTGTGACCAAGATGTCCCAGTGATTTGCCAACGCAGATGGGCTCACCAGGTGCTGCAACACTCTCCAGCAATGTGTCACATGAACCCAGTTCTTCCGGTTGGTCACTCGAACCGCAGTCCTGGCAGCCAGAAGGACTTGTTCCGGTCCACGCCACCTCGGTGCAAGGGAGCTGGCTCTCTGGAAGGACTTTGTTTGGACAAAGTCCCCAGGCCGTAGATTATGGCCCTCACCCTGCGACCTGTCTGGAAGAGGCTCGCAAAACTGTTGATAAATAGAAGACAAACGGTCAGTCTGAGACAAATAGTCATTCATCAATACATAAGGTACATCATGTATAGGGCGTGGCTTAGGAATCCCTCAAATATTCATTGGCCTTCCAAAAACCACCTCATACGGTGTGAGGCCAGATCGTGTATGTGGTATCGATCTAATAGATAGCAATGCTAATGGCAGTGCATCAGGCCATTTCAAAGATGTGGAAGCCTGTATTTTGGCCAACTTCAATTTGAGGGTAGAGTTGTAACGTTACACTAGTCCTGCTGATAGAGGTTGAAAAGCAGCATGGAACTTCTGCTTAATTTTCAATCCTTTCATGAGGTAATCAACAACTTTCCCAATGAAATGGGGTCAGTTGTCATTCCACAAAACTCGACAAATGCCGAATCGGGGAAAAAACTCCTTTAGGATCACCTTTGCTGTATTATCTTTCGTGGCATATGCCTCCACCCATTTACTAAAGGCACAAACCACTACCAGGACATACTTCAGATTATTACAGCGTTCAAGCTGGATATAATCCATTTGCAGGACTTCAAAAGGTGCAGTAGGTATGGCAAACCCTCCTGATGGAGTTCGTGTTCTCTTTCCAGGATTATATTAGAGACAGATCAGACAAGACTGGACTATCTTTTTAGCTGTGCCGGCAATATCTGGATGATCCTAAACTTGCACAAGTTGCTTTGCCATTGAGGATGCTCCAACATGTGCCGGCCCATGTGCCATATAAATCTTAGGATGTAAATAGGCTGTGGGTAACTTCCATTTTGTCATTTCTTTATTCCTCCAACAGCCCTCATCATCCAATGCTCCCTCCTTAGACCATTGGTCTAATTCTTCAACAGAAGCAGATTGCTGCATGTCCAGAACCTCTTGTCTGGCATCACGCCAACGTTCAGCCTGTGATTTAACTACATGCATAGATGTGGTACTTCGGTGCATTGCAGTCTCACGAGCTGTGTAATCTGCAAAGGCATTTCCTTTTCATATTTTATCAGTCACTTTCTTATGTGCACTACACTTAACAATTGCCACTTTCTTAGGATATGTCAAGGCAGTAAGAAGATTGTGTACTAATTCCCCATGCACTATTTGTGTCCCATGTGAAGTAAGAAAGCCTCTTTCCTTCCAGAGTTGCCAAAAATCATGAGCAACTCCAAAAGCCTATCGGCTATCGGTTTAGATGTTAACAAGTAGATTTGTACTAAGCTCACATGCTCTTGTCAGTGCTATCAACTCGGCTGCTTGAGCGGACTTCTGTGGGATACGAGCTGTCTCAACTACTGTCTGAAGTGTTGTAATTGCATAAGCAGATGTCGTACCATCAGGCAACTTCAAGCAGGACCCATCAACCTAGAGTTCCCCATCAACACTAGAAAGAGGTGTAGCTTGTAGGTCAACACGACCCTTTGTTTGTTCTTCAGTAAGGGATATACAGTCATGTAACTCTTGTGACTGGGACTGAGTAGCTGGAAATGGCAATAAAGTAGCAGGAATCAGAGCCAAACATCTTTTCAGTGTGATATGAGGGGCCAAAAGTGTCAAATCATAGCCTGTCAAATGCTGTGTTTTCGTTTGATTTAACAAAGCATCAACTGAATGGGGTACTAGCACAAGCAATCTATGTGACAAGACTATTCCCTCACTCGGACGTATGGACACAGCCATTGCCGCCACCGCTCGAAATCACCCGGGCAACGCACGAGCGATTGGTTCAAGGACAGCTGAGAAATATGCACAAGGGCGCTGCTTATCACGTGTGTCTGTGTTAAAACAGAGAGCGCACCGTCCCTCTCGTGTACATAGAGTGTGAAGGCATTAGTATAGTCCGGAGCTCCTAATACTGGTGCAGAATAAAGAGCTTGACGTAACTGTTGGAAAGCATGCTGGCATTCAGTAGTCCATGGGAGAGGCATCAGAGTGTCTTTAGTCAAAAGGGCCAACAAGGGTTTAATAATGTATTAAAAGCTAGGGATCTACTGCCTATAGAAAGTAGTAAGGCCAATTAATGCAGAGACGTCCTTCTGAGTACGGGGCACAGGTGGTCTGAATGCGATCCTCCTTAGACAGGAGGTGACCCAAGTAGGTAACCTGCTGTCTACAATATTGCAATTTCTTCCGAGAGACTTTGTGATGATGAGAGGCAAGGAATGATAGCAATAACAGTGTTCCTTCTTCACACTGTTCAGGGGTATCAGCACCAACAAGATGTAATCGACATATTGAATAAGAGCCACCCCTTTCGGTACAGGGAAAGAGTCAAGCTGCCGTTTCAATGCCTGGCTATAAATGCTAGGACTCTCTGTATATCCCTGTGGAGCTCTACAAAATCTGAATGATCGATTATTCAAATTGAAGCCGAACAAATAACGGCTGTCAGGATGAATAGGTATCGAGAAAAATGCATTCTTCAAATAGATCACACTAAATGTAGTGGCAGTAGGAGGAACCATAGTAAGAAGTGTTGTGATGTCTCAGACTACCGGGTATTGGGGCACCACTATTTTGTTGACCTCTCATAAGTCAATGATGAATCTGTAAATTTTAGTGTCAGTATCTTTTTTTAAAATAGGAAGAATAGGACTATTACAGGTATTGTAGGGGAATTCTTCCACAACCCCCACCTTGATCAAATCCTGAACAATGTGTATTAATACTTCTTCGCCTTCCCGAGATATTTTACATTGAGGGAGTCGAGGCAACGAAGCACCTTCCTTCACTTGAATATGTACTGGTGGGATAACCATTTGTCCCACATCGGTATCTGATGTAGCCCACAAGGTAATAGGTAGCGATGCCAGAGCAACATCCTCTTTAATGAGACAAGACCAATCAACCATTGGATAGTTATCATTTAAAATAACATGCACACCTTCTGGGGAACAACGTATTGTAGCACGAAAATGTTTGAGCATATCGATACCCACAATGTTATGGCGTTTTGGGGGAAAGCAGGAATGGACATGCTGCAGTGAATTTATCAAGACTAAATGCAAGTGGCTGTGACAGTGGGCTAAGTGTAGGTGTCCCATCGATGTTATCATTGTGCAAGACAGGGGAGCCCTAGGAACCAATTGTTTAAACCGAGCACTACGAGTAGCTCCTGTATCAACCAGAAACTGATCAGTAGAACCCAAGATGTTTGCATCTACATGGGGACCCCTCTGATCTACTGGTACCTCAACCGGTTCTTACCCCATCCTAGGCATTCCTATGCATAATCCGAATCCTTAGGACCATCAGCCGAATAATAAGACATTCGGTAATGGTTTCGTCTATCAAAGGTATTAGAAGAATTTGGATTGTATTCAACTGTCTCAAATCTGGTACGATTATCCATGCCTCCCCTATTTCCTGAGTTCCCTGGGCGGCCTCTCATACTTCCTCTACCTCGCTGATACTGCTGACCTCGTAAAAGGGGGCACTCAGAACGCCAATGTCCAATCTTTTTACAATAAGCACACTGATCAAAAGACAAAGTTGCTCGAGGGAAAGGGGTACACCAGGGCGATACATTGCATGTCCACCTCTAAATGAGGGACCATAGACTTGAGCCAACATAACTTTTGTTTTTAGATCCTTAACTTTTTTATCCTCCTTGCCTTTTGCTTCCAATTCCTGTCGCTCATAATACTGAGCCATAGTCAAAAGGGAGATGGGGGAAGACGTAGTCCATGAACTCTCGCTGGCCTTCAGGCGACTAGCTATTTCTGACATGTTAGCGACAAATTTATCGACGAACAGATGCTTACCCGTGTCATCTGTCAACGACTGCCCATTGAAGTCATGGAATGTCTCTTCAAATCACGTAAAGAAATCAGAAACTGACCCATCCACTTTCTGCTTACAAGACGCTAATGTAGTCCAATCTATTTTCTTAGGGGGTATAAGAGTTTTCAATTTAATCACAATAGCTTTGGGAAGATCTAATATCTCCTGTGGTGGTTTCTGCGCAGGCTCTCTAGCCGCATCTATTTGCTCTAAATGCACCCAAGTATCACCATAGACTACATTATCATCTACCTTCCGAATTGATCTCCACATATCAAGGGGCAAAATAAGTCCAAAAAACACGTCAATATCTGGCAGAGTCCTAGTACAGGAGCTAATAGCTCCTTCCACTTCCTCATAAAAAGCGGACGGATTTTTCCGTGAGTCGGGCAAAGCAACTTTAAGAGCCATAACATCTGCTCTACTCCAAGGAGTGTAGACCCAATTATAGACAAAATATCCCTTTGCATCATCTGAATCTTTATCATCATTCGTTCCCGCTCCCTTTGGGGGAACATACAGAGGTGCTGCTTCACGCATGGGTTTCAGAGTAACTTCAATATCACTAGTATCTTTATCTGTCCATGTAGCTCCCTCTTGTCGCTCCGGGGTCTGAACTGTTTGTTCAGTTGTAGCTTTACCAGCTGCTTTTTTCTCCTCTCGCAGACGAAACGTCAGTGTGCAATTTAACCACTCGCATAATTAGATCAGGCACTTGTAAAGGAAGAAAGGTGCCATCACTTAATTGTTTATAATTAGAATTTATATCAGAGGGCTTTAGATCATCAGAATGTTTTCTAAAACTGAGTATTACTTCCCAAGTAAACGTCTCTACAAAGTATAACTGCTCTAAATCTGTCCACTGCTGAACCATTGCTATAAGCTCTGGAGCGGAGGCATTCCCACGAGCTGCCTTACGAGCAGCGGATCTGATAGTGGCAGTTTTACCAACAGTCAAAGTAGAGTGAGTCTGCCGCCCATCTTGCTTATCTAAGTCTTTATCATCTGAAGAAAGATGTTCTTCTTCAGAAAGATCATCCTCAGGGGCAGAGGGAAATTTATACGGGGGCGGAGGTCGATCTAACAAAATGGAGTCATCCTGAGGTTTATTAAGTATGGGATAAATAGGGCGCCTAATACGGTACTGGCCAGTTACCTCTAAACGATGCTCGCTTTCCTCTTTCTTTTATTGCCTTCATCTCTTAATTTGTTAATTCCAATGCTTTTTGATATATCGTTTTACGCTGTTCATTTTCTGCTATAGCTTCTTCTTTCCTCACTCTCTCTTGCACTTCTTTCTCCCACATTCGTACACAATCAAACATATATTGTCAACTCTTATGCTTAAACAAACACTGCTCTACATACTGAATCTTTTTCAAATCAAATGACCCATTCGCTGGCCATCGTAGATCAGGGTCCTTTTTCGTATATTTGTTCCACAGTGTACTATACATTATGGAAGAAATACTGTATTTAATGTACATATGCCTATTAGGTGTCCCCTCTGGGGGAGCCGGCTGACTTCCTTCTAAATCCATTTTGGTACCACCAAGACAGCAACACAACCTACGGAGTGTGCTAGAAGCAGGCATGCTACCAAAATTTTGTAAAATATTACTTATTCCAGATATGTCAAAGTAGAGAAAAATCTCCACATTACCTGCCTTTATTTTTTGCAAGAGATAAACAGACAAACAAAACCAGAATCTTGGCCAAGCAAATCCAAAATCAAGAGTGCCGCTTCAGCGACCTTACCAAACAAAAGTCTCCAACCTCCAACTGCCAATCTCTTGGTCGACCTAATGGTCACTGCAAAACTTCCGACTGAGATCTCCTTTGGCGCGACCGGCCACCACCTGGAGGGTCAAATCGGGAAAACCGGAAAAGTCACTTCGGTCTGCAAAGACATGGGTCTCCTCATCCAGGACGTCTCCTCAGTAAGATTCCATTCCTCCGTCAAGACCACTCCATCTGGCAGCCACGACTCCGAGAGCCCCACGAGTCGGGCGCCAAACTGTGGAAATGTGCAGGGTTCATCCTTCTCTGTCCATGGGTCCTTAAACCAACAAAATAGAGATTGGCACTGAAGCTGGAATTCAAATAAGTTTATTAATCACTCATGAGTGGGACTACATCAATACAACACCCTCAGGCGCTGTAGGAGGCAGTACATGGAATACAGAGACCATGGTGCTTATATACACCCTGGGTTGCAGAGTAAGCATGTAGTTACAAATAGAAGGTACAAGCATACACAGGAATAGTTACAGCCAGACATGGGCAGATGGGAAATCACTTAGCAAAGTGGGAGGGGAAACAGAGCTGCTTACAGTTGCAAGACACAGTTGACAGTAATCTCTTTGGGTCAGGTGCATTTTAGCGGCTACAGGCCTTTTCTCAGCACATACATTGCTTGAGATTAGAATAGAAGGAGTTAACTAAAGCGGATGACTCAAGCAGAATAGAAAAGCAAGCAACAGTGAAGATGGAAGAGTCACAAGGCTAACAAAATGGATGCTGCAAACAAGATGGCTTCAGCTCATGCTAACAGCAATTATTTTCGATTCCCACACATCCCTGAACCTTGCCTCCTCAGACAAGAACCGACCAGAGGAAAACAGAGGAAGAAGGACAGAAGAAGCCGACGCCCACAGACTTGGCCCCCAGCCCGACCGACTTGTCCGAGCCTCGAACCTGTTCCAGCGAAATCCCGCTGTGTCCTGCAGCCAGCAGCCCTCAAGAACCCGAATGACCTGACCTTCCTTTCAAACCAAGACTGTCTCCCGTGAGCACCGGATTTGCTCACTCACAGAATCCGCGAGTCTGCACCACTCTGCACCCGACGTGTGAGTGCTTGTACGGATGTGTGAATGGGTATCTCAGCGGTTGTGTGGGTGTGTGAGGGGCTGTATGGGAGAGTGAGTGGCTGTGTTTAGAGGCTGTATGGGTAAGTGGATGTGTGATAGGCTGTATAGGTGACTATGTGGGTGTGTAGTAGCTGTATGGGTGAGTGTGCGGCTGAGTGAGTGGCTGTATGGGTGAGTGAATAGTTGTCTGAGTAGCTGTGTGGGTGCGTGGACGTGTGAGTGAGTAGGTGTGTGAGGCTCTATGGATGAGTGAGTGTCTGTAAATGGGTATGTGAGTGGTTGTAAGGGTAAGTGAGTTGGTGTATAAGAGGTTGTATGCATGTGCAGCTAGGTGTGTGTGGTTAAGTAGATGATGCCATTTAAGATGTCATGAGTGACGTAGTATGTAAGGTCATAAGCAGTGCATTGCAGGTACACAAGTTATAGTTAGCTCAGGTAACTGTAACTGTTGAATTTTAATGGCTTTGGAAGAGTGAAATCTGAGCCTAACTATAACGTACCTGAAATCTTCGTTTCTTTACTGCATTTCTAAGTTGTTTTTTATTGTTTCCTAACTATAATGTCCCTGTAACCTTTCTTTTTTTCTGTGAATTTCAAATTTTTTTAAATTCTATTTTTTAACTAGAACATCCCTGTAACCCTTGGATTTTTCAGTGAATGTTTACATTTTAAATGTTATTTCTTGACTGTAACTTGTAATCTTTGAGAGTGAGTGTGCGTGCCTCAGTTGGTGCACGAGTGCCTGAGTGGGTGGGCCAGTGCCTGAGTGGGTGGGCCAGTGTCCGAATGGGTGCACGAGTGTCCAAGTAGGTGTGAGTGGGTTTGTGAGTGCCTCCATGAGTGTGTGTCAGTCTGTGGGTGAGTGCATGTGTGCCTGAGTAGGTCTGTGAGTGGTTGTGTGTCAGTGCATAAGTCTCCGAGTAGGTCTGTGAGTGGGTGAGAGAGTAGGAGTGATTCTGTAAGGGGTACATGAGTGTCTGACTGGGGAGGGGGGAGGGAGAGGGGACACAGACATTTTTCTACTACAGGGCACCAATTATAGTCAGGTGTGCCAGGTTCAATTATCGAAAGAAGGTTAAGATCGCCAGAATGAAAACAGAAATTGTATTGATGCAGTTGTTTTTTTACATTTCAAACATTCACACAAACAGTCATTGAAAAAACGTTTCATAATACGGTTTCAGTTTAAAAAAATGTAGATAAATGCATCATGGACACTTTCGTTTTGATTCCAACGTTATCAAAAACATCATAAAGTTAAATATTTTGATGAGTTCTGGAGTAATTTATTAAGTAGGCTTCCTGTGCTACTACAAATCAATGTATTAGATTAATGAGTGATCCAAAACCCATACACAATGTCTAGGTCTCATAACAATCTAAGTGCATGATGGGAATTGTACATTTGTAACGACCTTAGTGTAACTCAGGCACTTTAATAAAGCGCCGACTCATTCAGGTGTTTGGACCACGGAAACACACCCCTTACCTCCCTGACGCTTAAACCAACTCAGACCTTTCTAGTCATCATCAAGAGTAATGTTTCCTGAACCTTTTGCTATGTACCTGTACTTTTAGGTTGTCACTTCGTTTTTTTTGCCTTTTCGAAATGTGTTGTATTCTCTGTAAAGAAATGTAGCGCCAGTTAGTGGGTGTGGATCGGGATGTCCTAAAAGATAAGCAACATTTAGAAAGCACACAGCTGGACTACTGCCTAGGAGTGGCCCATTCCACTATACACACACTCTCCCAAAGGCAGATAATCCCAGGGTGGGCAGACAAGCCCTCGCCAGGCAATGTAGCCTCATCTAGACACAATCTCTCTTTGCATCTACCAATGTGAGAACCAGTGCTTTGAATGGGCACATGCTGTCCGGTACGGAGTACCTGCACTTCTTTAATTTGAAAGGGAGAGCACCAGCACTTCTCAGCACTGCTGCAATACATTTAATGGGAGAGTACCGACCTGTCCCAGGTGCAATCAGGTACTCTGAATAGTGAGTTCATGCACTGCCAAATTTCCATTTAATGTACTGGTGAGACCACTTCCCTGGTCAACAGGGCTAATCAGGAGAGGCTCCGATCGTACTGGGATCCCTCTCTAGACATTCACTTTTGGATAAACTTGGCCTCTTCCCTTACCGGTCCATCATTCCACATGCTGAGTGCAACCTTAGAACTAGTTATACTGAGACACTAGCGGGCTGCCCTTGGCTAAGAAGACAAGTTAGGACACCTATGCCAGTAATCTTTGTTCTGTGGAAATGAACACTATTTCCTTCACAAAGAGGCGCTAACGTGTACCTGTGCATTCACAAACAGGCGCTGGCTTAATTCAGACAGTCAAAGTCGCTCGGAGCTCGAAGTGACTACTGACCTCTTAAATATGTAGTTTCACCTATTGCTTCACTTTACGAGCATTCACGTTATACGACGAATACCGAGAATGGAGACAAGACATGTATGCATATACAGATAACAAATTAGAAATCGTGTTTTCTTAATAGAAAAAGTGCCAATTTTGGAACTTCCCAAGCTTGTCACCCGCGGGCTAGACATGAACACCGTGCACTACCGAGTCATAGAAAGCTATGTAACAATTGTCAAAAAAGCCCTCAGTTCCTCCTGGCACAGACTGTGCAACAGTTGGCAGCACTTGTTAAAGTCTGTAGGTCCCTGCAGGATCTTATTTTCAGTCACCAAGGGTGTGAAAGAAGTTGAGCTACACCCCTTTGTGCTTGAGAAAAGATTACAGAAGTAGCTAACTATTGAAAGAAAGCTACATTGCAATGCGAATGGAAGTTGGTAGAATAATAACATACTTAAAAACTCTACCAAGAGACACAGTTCCCCTACGTTCACACATCCACAAAATCACTGAAATGTTTAGGCTTCACACAAACCCTTCCCGACTTGGTTGTTTTCAAAGCTCTACACTCCGTAGCAGTCTGTTCACCAATGGCAGTATGTTCCACTGGGGAGACCGAGATACTACTCTTCTCCCCCTTTTCACCTGACTAGGTGTCCTGACATTCCAGTAAAAGGTAAATCATCAATCCAATCATAATGCTTACTTCGTGGAGCACCTTTCACATTACCCGAAACAGGTGCCAAATTCATCCCTCTAAACAATGCTATCCTCTTGGCATGCCATACTTTTGGATTACTAAGTAGGGCAGAGTTACATAGAATTTGAAGTCACCTTCAGGGTGCTGAGCACCTGCTCAAACACTTACATACAAGCCTCCCTTTAACTTTCACAAGGTCCCCCACTTTAAAGTTTACTTCTTTCACTCCATGTAAGCAGTCATATCTTTGTTTGTACTTCATTTAACTCAACTCCATACAACCCCTCACTTTACTTGGGGATCAACTAACTTTCTTGGTATTCCTCAACCTTAGTACTTGGAGATCTCCCTCTCATTAATTTGAGAGGGCTATGTTCAGTTGCTTCACACCGGATAACCCTGTACGCTCTGATATTTTTCCTCACCTCTTTCTACCGTTACTGTTGGACATTTCAATTACACTCTTCACCACTCTGTTGAAGCGTTCTACACTACCATTTCCTTAGGGATGATAAAGTGAGGTTGTCTTGTGGACAATACCAGTTTTTTCCACAAACGTTTTGAAGACATCTGATATTTACTACCCTTCATAATCAGAAACCACCATCTTAGGTTGACCTTCACGTCAGAACACCTCTTTCAAGAAACCCACCAAAGCCCAAAAATCTGCTTTTAATACTACCTTGAACTTCGGACATTGTGAAAAATGGTCCTCCAAAACAAAAATGAGTTTAGACGCATCATCTACGTCTTGTTCTGAACCAAAGACATCAACCCCTACTCTTTTCCATGGCATGAGTAAGTCATTCCTTACTTCCCAAAATGAAATGAGTTTCTTCTCTAACCGGTTCTTCTCTCGCCAACCTTCTTTGGTGTGCTCCATTACAGTGGTTTAAATGTTATCCTGAGCAAGAGAACTCAACCATTCATCCTGCTTTATACTCTGTAATTCCTACGCAAACACATAGCCACCAAGCATTCATCCCAATAATTTCCTGTCCCTGCATAAATGGGTAAAGGCATCCTGCTTAAAATATCGTGCACCCGGAACATATTGCACTTCAAAGAAAGTCTAACAACTGCACTGACAACTTGGTAATTCTAGGAGAAACATTATTCAACCCCTGTGAAGTGAGGACTTTGGTAAGAGGTTTGTGGTCGTTCCTCACTACCAACTTGGTGCCCTATACAAACTGCCTATAATGGTTTAACCCCACACATAGAAGCTAATGTCTACCTTTCAATGACTGAGTATTTTTCCTCCGTTGGGGTCAACGCCCTAGACGCAAAATCAACAATGCGCTCTGTACCATCCTCCTGTAGCTGAGAGAAACTCCCCTTACCACTAGCATCAGTGGTGATAAAGTGTCTGCAACAAGGATCGAACCCTTGAAGACCTGGGGCAGACCAAATGTCCTCCTTAATGCTTTCAAAACATCTGTTCAAAAAGGATCTACATTTTTGTGAACAGTTGCCTGATATGGAAACATTTTCCTGAAATGTTTTGTACAAACTTGGAGAAAAACCTCTGCTTGCCCTAAAAGTAAGTGTACTTCATCTTTATTCCGAGGAATGGGGCCTTTCCTTATGGCATCAACCAATTCAACCTTAGGTCTAATACCACAGGCACTAATCTCATGCTCAATGTATGTAACTGTTTGCTGCCAATCTGCACTTGGAACAGTTTAGTTTGACTGCTGAGGAAACCAACGTTATCAAAATTCCATTCAATTCCAGGTCATGCTCCATCTTTCTTTTCCCATTAACAAAATGCAATCTTGAAAAAAAAACGACGTTCTTTTTGTCCTGAAACAACCTGTACATGAGACGTTGGAACATGGTAGAGGCTGAGGCCAAACCAAATGGTACTCTCCTAAATTGGAAACATCCATTGGGGGTTATAAACACAGAAAGGGGTTTACTACTATGGTGCAACAGTATCTGGTGATAGGCAGATGTCAAGTCTATTGTGGAAAACCACTTCATCCCTTTAGTTACAGGCAATAAATAACTCATTGATTCTGGGCAGGGTAAACCTATCCACAATTTTTTTTTTTTTTTTTTTTTTTTTTTTTTTTAATCAAGCTCTCTCAAGTCTACACCGACGCAGATGCACCCAGTCGCCTTCCTTGCCACAACTAAGGGAGCAACCCAATCAGAGGACTCAGCCCGCTCAATCACCCCACATTCCACCAGCTTACTGAATTCTTTGGCCAATTCATCTTTCATGCTCAACTGAATGTTTCTCACTTTATGAATACAAGGGAGAGAGGCCTTCTCAAGAACAATCTTGTGAACAAATCCTTCAAGTTCTCCCACTACTCCTGTAAATACTTTGGGAAACTTGCCAACTACTTCCGTTTCATCCCCCTTCTCATTGTTAACAATCAAAACTGGATCAGGGCTGTTGGGATCAAGTTAGATACCCAAATCTCCTTGATACCACCAACCAAGAACACACGACCAGACACTGCCACATACAGTTTGCATTCTGCTTTCCTCCCTTAAATTCAAACAACAATTTGAGGAATAATCTCCATAGCAACCAGACAACGCCAAGGATAGGAAACATCCTATAACCCTTTCTCCCCCCAACACTGTACTCTGAACAATTCAATTCAATAAAAGCTTTATTCGGAAAGCAAAGCACATCCATAAAAGCAGAGTACAAATACAACATATTAAAAATTCCAATTACAGTGTTACATTCAGGTTTTTGACAAACCGATGATTTCATGAAGAACAGCTCATTCAGTGTGAGGATAATTAGACACGGAGATAGCAAAACATGTCAGATACAAAATATTATTTATGAGCAGAATTCATTTGGATATTCATTTGGAAATATAGTTATAACGCACAATTTTAAAATTTGGTTAAAATACAACTGGCGATCGGGAGATCAAAATATTATGATTGGAGATTTGTTTGGTGCCTTATGCAAAATTTTAAGAACTTTGCAATGTTAAAGCATATTGCAGGAGAGTCCAACATTTGTAATGCCAGCAGAGCTGGACGGCATTCACGTAAAGACATTTGTTGCAGAAGAGGTTTCAGACACCGTTTTCTAGGTTCAGAAAAGTATTTACAGAAAAAAGTGACGTGTAAAAGGGACTGCGAGGAAATGTCGTCACAGAGACAGGTGGAAAGGTCCCTTGACCAGTCATTTGATTTGGGAAAGGTGATTAGTCGGTGAAAATTATTAAATCTAAATCTAGTGAGTAAAAAAACCATCATAAATTGGCAAGTTTAGAATCAGATAGGGCTCAATTTTATAAGAGGTTTGTATTAGTAGAGAATGCTGAACAGAAGGTTTATTGACTTCTGCGACCAAACGGAGATCGTCAAGATGTTTTAGACATTCCGCCTTGAGTAGTTTGAGGAGTCCTTAGCATGTCTTGTGGAGCAGAATAGAAGTTAGGATGGCCCAAATCATTAAGGAATTTCTGGACATAATGCAGCCAGGGAATTTTTTGGGCATGATCCAGTTTTTGGCAATCCTTCATAATTTCTTGGGTTAAAAGCAGCTTTTCTGAGGTCCAGATGTGGTGCCACAACAAGATCGGTTGCAATCGAATTAGATCAGTAATAAATGGCAAACCGAGTTCTTGATGGCAGGAATAGGTAGGTGAAGATTGAGGGACTGATAATAAGTATCTCAGGAAGCTGTTTTCAGTTTTTTTGAATGGAGTCGACTTGGGCATATCCCCATATACCCGCACCATAAGTGGCGGTGGTGATGCACTTTGGGCGGAAAATTTCCAAGATTTCTTTCGGGGATCTCTTTCCAAGTCTCTGGGTAAAAGACACTAGAGCCATTGTAGCCTTCAGAAACTGGTGATTTCTGGTCTCAATTGCCCTTTTCCAGGTCCCCCTTTCGTCTATCACCACTCCTAAGTAGGGATAAGTTGTTGTATGTTCGATCTTAGTGTTGGTAATAAAGATGCCTAGTCCCTTTAGTGGTTTTTTACCAGAGGTCATAATGAATGTTTTATTTGGGTTAATTTTTAGGTCTAGGTTGGACATAAAGTTATAATAGCGGGTCAGGGAGCGTTGTAGTTCCAGTGGGGTAAGAGCGAGGATTACCGCACCATCTGCATATAGTAATGCGGGAATTGGGCGGTTATTGATCTTAGGTAGGTCCTGGCTCCCCTCTAACATGGCTGCCTCCAAGCCGTTGGTATAGATGGTAAAAAGGAAGGGAGCCAGGACACAGCCCTTTTTAACTCCCCGCTCTTCCCTAAATGGTGTAGATAACTGGCCCCCTGTACCGAACCTCACTCTAGCAGTAGCGCCAGAGTAGAGTTCTCGAATATAATTAACTAGGGTCTTATCCACCCCTATGTCCAACATAATGGACCATAATTTTGCGTGTGAAACGCAGTCAAACGCTGCAGAGAGGTCGACTTAAGCCATGTAGAAATTACCTCCCTTTGCGTTTACATATTTCCCTCTTAGTAGAACCAAATTCAGGACCTGGTCAATGGTACCAAGGCCCTCCCTGAAGCCGTATTGAAGGTCGGAAATGATGTTATTGTGTTCCGTCCAGCATTGCAACCGGTCAAGTAAAATACGACCCACCACTTTACCCAAAGAGTCAAGTAACGAGATGGGTCGGTAACAAGACGGGCTGTTGCGGTCCCCCTTTTTAAAGATTGGAACCAAAATGGACTCCGACCAGGAGTCCATTGGTCCAGTCTCACTAGTGGCTTCCAGCACTCTAAGTAAAAGGGGGGCCCATAGATCAATGTTGGACTTGTATAGGTCCACGGGAACCCCGTCCGGCCCTGGAGCCTTCCCTCCCCGGCTAGCTTTAAGAGCTAAGATGATATCTGCCAGGGTGAAATCTAGAGGGGGGAGTTGGAAGCATAAGTGGGAACTGGAGTGATATGAACAAGAGGATGTGGAGATGACGAAAGTGGGTGTGTTAGACTGAACATATGCGAGAAGTGATTAATCCATTCATGCTCAGTTATGGCAACTTCTAGGGTGCCACATTCTTTTGGGCCTGAGAGGAATGAGGAATTAATAACCTCCCAAAAAGCTGAGGAGTCCTTTAATTTGGAGCTCTTTTGCAGGGCAAACCAAAGTTCTTCTTTTAGTTCTTTCTTGCGGTTCTTTAAGCACTCATTATAGAGTTTTCTCCGTTGGGAAACCTCTGTTTTGTCTCTCGGGACTCTCTTTAGGGCCGATTTAAGTGCTTTGTATGCCTTAGAGCAGGTGGAATTAAACCAGCTAGCTATTGATTTCTTTTTGGATTTTGGAAAAATAGTCAGAGCCTTATTTATCTCAGTAATAATGATTTTAAAGTCTACTACTACCTCGTGCGAAGAAGACTCCGCCAGGCAGGTTGTGAAGGCTGCCCTGTTCCCTGCTACAATCTCTTTCAGAATTTTTTCGGGATTAATGCAAGACCATTTTAAGGCATAGCCATTTGGTCGGTTCATTGACAGATTTTCTTCAGGAAGAGAGTTTTTTACATGGGTAGTGCAACCGGGTAATTCCAATGTAGTAGAGATGGGGAAGTGGTCACTATAGACGCAATCGTGGGTGATAAAGTTGGTAATTAGATTGACTGCACTAAGAGACATTAATATAAAATCTATACAAGTCAAAGCACCTCTGCCATGATACGTAGGGCTTATCTTGATGTTGGAAAACCACACTCCCACTCTGAAAGGGTGGTGGTGGTCTTCCGGACACACTGTGGTAGCTTGGCTCGAGTGGTCAGGAAACAGGCGCAGTGCTAAGCATACAATATACCCATACAATAACCATGCGTGCATCCGTTCCAAAAACGACTCTACACCGTAAAAATTATGAAAATATTCTTTCTTTATCTTTTTCTCTTAGTTGCTGATTGGAAAAATAAATAGGTCAATCACAATATACAAGTTCCAATTAGTGCAGGTCAAATAAATATTGGCTGTTTGATGAAATAAATAGGGGTGATCATAAATAACAGGGCATAAATACAAGTGCAATATATACAGACAATTAAATACTTTGAGGCAATAAATACTGTACCAATAAATATTGTACACCAACAAGTCCTGTGGACCTATAAATATAGTGCAGCAATAAATAGATAAAAATTCAATAAATACAGTATCCCCAATAAATAATTACAAGTATACAGCACCCCTCATATAATCAGATGACACTTCACTTCTTAAGGGCTGATTTGGCCCAGGCACAGCTTGTAGGGGTGTGGAAGGCTTGAGGGGGGAGGCTACTCCCTGGCTGGGACAAGGCTGAGGCCTAAACTGAGGTAGATCAAAGGGGGGAAATACCAATGCCCTGGCTTTCCTCTCCACACCACCTCTCTAGGTTAGTCCCAGTTCACCCCAGGCACAGTCAGGTTGGTTTCAGCACCTCCCTAGCCCCTTAGAGCAGTCTCTCAGGTCTCCACAGGGCCTTAGGCGCCCTCTACTCCACTTACTGCCCTTTTTCTGATGTTCCGACGCCGCTGGAGTCGTGTCGACGCCGTGAGGCGGTTCCGGTTCGGTCTCGGCGGCCTCGGCACAATGTCAGTTCTTTGACGATGCCGGTAGGCGGTTCCGGTCCGATGTCGGCGGCCTCGGTTCGATCTCGACCTCCGATTCGACGGCGTCGGGCAGTCTCTTCACGATGTCGACTTCGGGCGGCTCCGGTCCGATGGCGCTCTCGGCTCCGATGACGTCGGCCGGCCTGGCCTCGATGTCGACTTCCGGCGACTCCGGGGTGCGATCCTCACCCCCGACCTCCGGTGCTCCTCCTCACAGGCTCCGGGCGACTCCGGAGTGCGATCCTCACTCCCGACCTCCGGTGCTCCTCTACCTCGGTCTCCGACGACTCCGGAGGGCGGACTTCACTCCTCCGATGACGCCGCTCGCTCGACCTCGGTTCACTTCCTCCTCGACCTCTGGTATTCCTCACGACCTCCGTCGGCGCCCTCTCACGACCCCAGGCGGCTCCGGGTACGACGTCTGCTACTTCAGTCAGCGCCGCTTCTCCACCTCGGGCTCCAGGACTTCAGGCTACTAGACGCCGGACTCCAGGGAAACCAGTTTCCAGGTCAGGATCTTGCTGCTTTCTGCTTCTAAGGCCTGTTCCTGCTGTCCAGGTCCTTAGGTTGAGTTTTTCTGTCTTCTTCCCACACAGGGCTATAGGCTGGGATCCATCAGTAGGGACAAGTATCAAGGGTGGGTTTATGGACCCCACTCCAGGCACAAGTTTCCACCCCTGCTGCTTCACTCCTTCCTCCTTCACTGTTGTGCTCCTCTCTCTTCACCAGTCAGGTGCCAACTGCCAGCTCCAACTGCCAACTGCCTCTCTTATCCTCCCAACATTCTAAACCGCCTCCAACGGTCACAGGGGTCTGGAAGCTCCTGGAATGTTCTGGAAGGTGCTGGTAGGTTCCAGTGGATGCTGGTGATGTCACAGGTGGCCACCATTTTGTGCTCCAGGCCCTCAGACAGAAGTTTCAGGGGTAGATAAAATGGCTCCCTGAATCTGTAGCAACACGAAAAAGTCTGGTGGTTCCCAAAAAGGAAAAATTCAAACAGGGTTTGAGGCAAAAGTGGGACAAAATAAATAATGATGAGGAGGGACCACCCAAAGGGCTGACAGGTCTAACACGCGTCCCCCCCAGCTGAAAGTGGGGAGAGCTACCCAACCCCTTGGGAGTTCTCATCACTAAGGCGGAAATACCTTGAGAGACCGTCTGCATTGGCGTGGTCCACTCCAGGCCGATGTTCCACCTGAAAGTCCATCCCCTGTAGGGAAATAGACCACCTCAACAACTTGGGATTCTCCCCCTTCATTTGCATCAGCCAACGAAGGGGTCTGTGGTCGGTCTGAACTAGGAAGTGCGAGCCAAACAGGTATGGCCGCAACTTCTTCAGAGCCCATACCACTGCAAAGGCTTCACGCTCTATTGCACTCCACTTCTGTTCCCTGGGAAGTAGTCTCCGGGATAGGAAGACCACGGGTTGATCCAGACCCTCTTCGTTGAGTTGCGATAACACTGCCCCAATGCCATGTTCTGATGCATCTGTCTGGACAATGAACTTCTTGGAAAAGTCTGGGGCCCTTAAGACCGGGGCCTCGCACATGGCTTTCTTCAATTTCTCAAAGGCTTGCTGACAAGCCTCCGTCCAGACTACCCGTCGAGGTTGTTTCTTGGACGTGAGCTCCGTGAGGGGGGCTACGATGGTACCGTACCCCTTCACGAAGCGGCGATAATATCCCGTGAGGCCCAAAAATGCTCGGACCTCAGTCTGTGTCTTGGGGGGTTCCCAGGCCATGATGGCCTCGATCTTCGCCTGGAGGGGTTGCACCGTTCCCCTACCCACCAAGTGTCCAAGGTACACTACCGACCCCTGCCCGATCTGGCACTTGCTGGCCTTGATCGTCAATCCAGCTTGTCTCAGGGCCTGGAGAACAGCTTGCAGGTGACGCAAGTGATCCTCCCAGCTGTTACTGAAGACGGCTATGTCATCCAGATAAGCAGCAGAGAAACTCTCCATTCCAGTGAGGATCTGGTTTACCAGGCGCTGAAACGTGGCAGGTGCGTTCTTGAGCCCAAAGGGCATCACACAGAACTGGTAGTGGCCATTGGGCGTGGAGAAGGCTGACCTTTCCCTTGCTCCATCAGTCAAAGAGATCTGCCAGTACCCCGAAGTAAGGTCAAAGGTACTTAGATATTGGGCAGCTCCCAGCCGGTCAATCAATTCATCCGCCCTAGGGATCGGATGAGCATCAGTTTTTGTCACTGAATTCAGTCCCCGGTAGTCCACACAGAACCTCAGTTCTGGTTGGGCACCCGGTGGTGCAGCTTTTGGTACTAACACCACCGGACTGGACCAGGGGCTGCTAGAAGGTTCAATCACTCCTAGCTCCAGCATCTTAGTGACCTCACTATGAATGCTGGCCTTCACCTTGTCTGACATCCGGTAGATCTTGGACTTCACAGGTGGGCTGTCTCCTGTGTCCACGTCATGGACGCACAGGTGAGTCCTACCCGGGACAAGGGAGAACAACGAAGAGTACTGCCCCAGGGCCTGGCGACAGTCCTCCTGCTGTTCAGGAGTTAGAGTTGGGGAGAGAATCACTCCCTCCACCGACCCATCCTTTTCCTGAGACGCAAACAGATCAGGGAGAGGCTCGCTTTCCACGTCCTCTCCTCCGTCAGTCACCATCATCAAGATGACTTCGGGCCTCTCGTGGTGGGGTTTGAGGCGGTTGGCATGCAGCACCCGCAGGGGCTGACGAGGGGTCTTCAGGTCCACCAAGTAGGTAGCCTTACCCTTCTTCTCCAACACCTCAAAGGGTCCTGACCAGCGATCCTGGAGGGCACTAAGCTCTCCTGGTTCGATCACCCACACCTTCTGGCCAGGCTCCAACTCCACCGGGTGAGCGCTGTGGTCATACCACGCCTTCATTACTGCTTGGCTGGCTTCCAAGTTGTCAGAAGCTTGCTTCCACAACTTAGCCATTTGGCTCCGGAAGGCCAGCATGTAGCTCACCACATCCTGGGGGAGCTTTCTGGGAGTTCTTTCCCATCCGTCTCTCACCAGGTTAAGAGGTCCACGTACAGGGTGCCCATACAGAAGCTCGAAGGGGCTGAAGCCCACTCCCTTCTGTGGCACTTCCCTGTATGAAAAAAGTAAACAGGGTAGGAGGACGTCCCATTTCCTCCGCAGGCTTTCAGGCAGACTTCTGATCATGCCTTTTAAGGTTTTGTTAAACCTTTCCACTAGACCATTGGTCTGGGGGTGGTAAGGAGTTGTGAACCGGTAGGTCACTCCACACTCCTTCCACATTGCCCGCATATATGCTGACATGAAGTTGGTCCCCCTGTCGGACACAACTTCCTTGGGAAAACCCACTCGGGTAAAGATTCCCATCAGGGCCCTAGCCACAACAGGTGCTGTTATGGTCCTCAGAGGTATTGCCTCTGGGTACCGTGTGGCATGATCCACCAGAACCAGGATAAACCTGTGACCAGCTGTAGTTGGTGGATCTAATGGACCCACAATGTCGATGCCCACCCTTTCAAAGGGGGTGCTAACGACAGGAAGTGGTTCCAGGGGAGCTTTCAGCTTCACCCCTGTTTTCCCACTGGCTTGGCAAGACACACATGTCCGGCAGTAGGTATCGGACGACACTTTCATCTGAGGCCAATAAAAGTGTGGGACAAGACGGGCGAAGGTCTTGTCTTGCCCCAGGTGTCCTGCCAATGGTATCTCGTGAGCCAACTCTAAAAGGAAGGCTCGATAACGTTGAGGAACTACCAAGGCTCGTGACGATCCATGTAGGGGTGCCTTGGGTTCACTGTAGAGGAGGCCATCCTCCCAGTAAACACTGTAGTTCCCTTCAACGTTCCCTGCTGCCTGGGCTTCGGCCTGTCGCCTCAGCCCCTCAAGGGTAGGGCACTCCCTCTGGCCCTGGCAGAATTCCTCCCTGGACGGGCCTCCCTCCACGTGCCACTCGGCCGGGATGGGTAGGTCCTCCAGGTTGGTAACGTCCCCCTCCGCAGACTCCTGGTCCACCACCTCCGGTGGCCTATCCGTCCTACGGGGTGGAGACGCCGAGGCAGGCTCCTCCTGTCCTCGGTTCTTCCCTTGACTGGCAGCTGGCTGGGCCTTTGTTCCAGGCTCCAGCCGGAATGAACTCCCTCTTCGGGTAGTCTCGGACCTTGTGCTAACACAGGCCCAGTCAGGTGTACCCAGCATCTCGGTGTGAGTCCGGTATTCCACCTCCTTCCAAGCGTTGTGCTCCATGTCATTCCCCAGCAGACAATCGACTGGCACGGCAGGGCTTACGGCAACTCGAAGTGAACCTGCAACCCCCCCCCATTCAAAGGGAACCTCGGCCACGGGATAGTGGCCTGTTCTGCCGTCAGCCATCGCGGCTGGGTGGAGTACATCGGGAATTACCTGCTCTGGAGACACCAGCTGGCTACGCACCATAGTCATACTGGCTCCTGTGTCTCTCAGAGCCTCCCCTCTTTGGCCGTTGATGGTGATCCACTGCCCATACTTTGCGGTATTTGCGGGCACCTGGATCTTAGGAACCATCTCCCGTTCTCCCAGGGACACTAAAGTGACACCCGCCCACTCCCTTCCCTTAGTTAAGGGCATCTCCTCCCCGAGCACTACACTAGCTACTCCGGGGGGCTTTCCTCCAGTGGGAGGGGGTGATCGTTTCTGACACTTCGGATCTCCTTTATAGTGTCCAACGCCACCGCACTCGTAGCAATGGACAACCCTTGGCTGCTGACTCTGGCCAGGATTAGGGTTTCTGGGTGGGTTAGCCTTAGAGGTGAATCCTGTTCCCTTCCCTTGGAAGTTATTTTGGGGGCCTTTGGAGAACTCCTTTTTCTTTTCCCCTCCCTCTTTCTTCTGGGGGGCGCCCTGTCCGGCCTTTTGAGTATCCCCTCCAGTCCCCCTTGTGGACACCCGGGTACTGGCCCAAATGTCCGCCTCCTCAGCAAGCTTCCGGGGGCTGGTCAGCTTGCTATCCACCAGGTGTTGCCGCAGTTCAGGGAAACATTTCTCGAGTAGGTGTTCCTTCAGTACTAGGTCAAACAGCTCCTCGTAGTTCCTTACTTCACTGCCCTGAATCCAACCTTCCAGTGCCTTCTTTGCATAGTCCAGGAAGTCCACCCAATTCTGTGTGCCCAGCTTGTGACTACCCCTGAACTTCTGTCTGTACTTTTCAGGTGTTAGTCCAAACTTTCTGATGAGCGCCAGTTTCATGGTGGGGTAGTGGGTCTGCTCATCCTCTTCGAGGGCCAATAAAGCATCCCTACCAGCTGGAGGCATGTACCTATACAATCCTCCTCCCCAATACTTCACTGGAACCCCATGGGCCCTCAACGAGACCTCATAGGCTGCTAGCCACTTGGCGATGTCGTCACCCGCCCCATAGCTAGCTACTATGTCCTTCGGCAGGTAAGGTTTGGGTTCCCTGGTGGACTCTTGGATTTGGCTGCCACCATTAGGAACAGTTGGTGCTCCAATTCTTAGGATCTGAAGCTCTATCTCTTTCAGTCTTATCTCATGAGCCATCCTCTGTTCCTCCTTCTCCTTCTCCAGCTTTGCTAAATCCCATGTGAGCTGTCTTTTCTCTCTCCGATCTGCTAACTCCACGCTGGATAAGCCCCCGCTAGAGACAGTGCTGCCCTTCCTAGAAAGTGTCCTGGGCCCTGCTGACAGGTTCCCCACCTCAGGTTGGTACATCTCAGCCCCCTCGGGGTCAGGCTCTCCATCCCTGTCTTCCTCCTCAGCCTTGCTTTCTCGGCGTGCCTCCCCCCAAGCCCTTAAGCTGGTTTGAAGTGCACCCTTCTTTGCTCCTGGGGGACAGTACACCCCCTCTCGCTGGCAAAACTCCCTGAGTTGGGCCACAGTGTACGTGTCTAGATTTTCAAGAACAAACTCCATCTTGCCCACTCAGGTTAGAGGACAGGTTTTGTGCAGTAACAATGCAGGGTGGTACCTTTAATAATACCTCCTCCCACCACCAGAGTAAATTTGGAAAAAAAACAAAAACCCACAATTTGGAAGGCCGCTGTGAGAAAACTCCCGGTGTAGGCCTATGGACTACCCACAGTTATTGTTGAGTATATGTAGGCACAGCTCTATCCCACCACTGAACACCAATTTATGTTGGAAAACCACACTCCCACTCTGAAAGGGTGGTGGTGGTCTTCCGGACACACTGTGGTAGCTTGGCTCGAGTGGTCAGGAAACAGGCGCAGTGCTAAGCATACAATATACCCATACAATAACCATGCGTGCATCCGTTCCAAAAACGACTCTACACCGTAAAAATTATGAAAATATTCTTTCTTTATCTTTTTCTCTTAGTTGCTGATTGGAAAAATAAATAGGTCAATCACAATATACAAGTTCCAATTAGTGCAGGTCAAATAAATATTGGCTGTTTGATGAAATAAATAGGGGTGATCATAAATAACAGGGCATAAATACAAGTGCAATATATACAGACAATTAAATACTTTGAGGCAATAAATACTGTACCAATAAATATTGTACACCAACAAGTCCTGTGGACCTATAAATATAGTGCAGCAATAAATAGATAAAAATTCAATAAATACAGTATCCCCAATAAATAATTACAAGTATACAGCACCCCTCATATAATCAGATGACACTTCACTTCTTAAGGGCTGATTTGGCCCAGGCACAGCTTGTAGGGGTGTGGAAGGCTTGAGGGGGGAGGCTACTCCCTGGCTGGGACAAGGCTGAGGCCTAAACTGAGGTAGATCAAAGGGGGGAAATACCAATGCCCTGGCTTTCCTCTCCACACCACCTCTCTAGGTTAGTCCCAGTTCACCCCAGGCACAGTCAGGTTGGTTTCAGCACCTCCCTAGCCCCTTAGAGCAGTCTCTCAGGTCTCCACAGGGCCTTAGGCGCCCTCTACTCCACTTACTGCCCTTTTTCTGATGTTCCGACGCCGCTGGAGTCGTGTCGACGCCGTGAGGCGGTTCCGGTTCGGTCTCGGCGGCCTCGGCACAATGTCAGTTCTTTGACGATGCCGGTAGGCGGTTCCGGTCCGATGTCGGCGGCCTCGGTTCGATCTCGACCTCCGATTCGACGGCGTCGGGCAGTCTCTTCACGATGTCGACTTCGGGCGGCTCCGGTCCGATGGCGCTCTCGGCTCCGATGACGTCGGCCGGCCTGGCCTCGATGTCGACTTCCGGCGACTCCGGGGTGCGATCCTCACCCCCGACCTCCGGTGCTCCTCCTCACAGGCTCCGGGCGACTCCGGAGTGCGATCCTCACTCCCGACCTCCGGTGCTCCTCTACCTCGGTCTCCGACGACTCCGGAGGGCGGACTTCACTCCTCCGATGACGCCGCTCGCTCGACCTCGGTTCACTTCCTCCTCGACCTCTGGTATTCCTCACGACCTCCGTCGGCGCCCTCTCACGACCCCAGGCGGCTCCGGGTACGACGTCTGCTACTTCAGTCAGCGCCGCTTCTCCACCTCGGGCTCCAGGACTTCAGGCTACTAGACGCCGGACTCCAGGGAAACCAGTTTCCAGGTCAGGATCTTGCTGCTTTCTGCTTCTAAGGCCTGTTCCTGCTGTCCAGGTCCTTAGGTTGAGTTTTTCTGTCTTCTTCCCACACAGGGCTATAGGCTGGGATCCATCAGTAGGGACAAGTATCAAGGGTGGGTTTATGGACCCCACTCCAGGCACAAGTTTCCACCCCTGCTGCTTCACTCCTTCCTCCTTCACTGTTGTGCTCCTCTCTCTTCACCAGTCAGGTGCCAACTGCCAGCTCCAACTGCCAACTGCCTCTCTTATCCTCCCAACATTCTAAACCGCCTCCAACGGTCACAGGGGTCTGGAAGCTCCTGGAATGTTCTGGAAGGTGCTGGTAGGTTCCAGTGGATGCTGGTGATGTCACAGGTGGCCACCATTTTGTGCTCCAGGCCCTCAGACAGAAGTTTCAGGGGTAGATAAAATGGCTCCCTGAATCTGTAGCAACACGAAAAAGTCTGGTGGTTCCCAAAAAGGAAAAATTCAAACAGGGTTTGAGGCAAAAGTGGGACAAAATAAATAATGATGAGGAGGGACCACCCAAAGGGCTGACAGGTCTAACACTTGACATTTGGAATTAGTAATTCATTCGAAAAAGTTATTTGTAGGAGGGACATAGTTTCATTCATCAACGAACCTTTGGTAGAATGAGAAAAATGAGTAGAAGGGGATTCATTGTATTCCATAAAGCCGCAAGTGATGTTGTTTTTCTCACATAGTGGTAGGTTGAAATCTCCTCCCCAAATTAAGATGGGATTTTTAGCTTGGGGCTGATTGTAATACTCTGAGAAAAGAGCAAATTTCTTTCAGCAAACCAATCAATTGGAAATCTTGCAAGTTGTTATAGAAATTTACAGTCAGCACGTGAATGAGTTTATTGAGTGTTATGGATATGATCTGGTAATTAGGTTCAGATTTTAAAACACTAATAAGTTGACCTGGAATAAGATTGGAAATATAAGTCACTAAACCTCCCTTGGCCCGGCCTGAGGATGAGGGAAGCGCGGGAGAGAAAAAAGTCCTGTAGCCATTTAAATGGATGGGAGAAAGAGCCCAAGTTTCCTGCAGGCAGAGAATGTCATACCGCCTTACAAATGCTAGCCAACCCTCATGATGAATTTTGGAGTGAAGGCGTGCAATATTCCAATAGGTTATACTAACTGAGTAACGAGCAGGAAGTTTTACTGAACTTTTTGATGAGATAGGTTGGTGAGTTTTTTGGGCAGGAAGAGAAACCTCAGGGATAAGAATCGGTTTAAAATCTGAATGAATTGTAGTTTGTAAGCTAGCTTGAATGTCTATGGGAATTGAAGGAAGAAGTGAGATGGCTTGTGGGTGTATGGAAGGTAGGAAGGGTGTGGAAGGGAATGAAAATGGGGAGTTGCTCAGTAAGGAGGACACTCCTTCTGGGTTGGGGTTGAGTTGGGATAATTTTTTATTGGTTACTTGTGCGAATTTTGGAATGTAAGAAGACTTAGCGATGGGGGATAGTCAATCTACCTCCTCAATTGGAGACAGTGAATCAAATCTGTTTTGCGTTAAGATTGAGCCATTCGAAATTTTTGATAGACGAGTGGGAGGGTGATAGAAAAATCCAAGTGGAACAGAGGAAATTGCAGTTAAATTGGGCGAGGGATCTTCCTTTTGTGCTAAGATGGAGCGGGCAAGTCTAGGAGATCTGAAGTTAACAATAATGCAGTCGCCCTGGATGTTTTTTTGTGAGGGACCAATCCAGGCGACTCTCCGTGCCATGATTATTTGGTTGGTATTAAGCACATTGAAGTGTCTGTTTGACTAGCCAATCCACCACTTTGTTTCGCAAAGAGGGCCAGGATTCTGTCACTCCTTGGTCTAGGGGAGGAACACCAGTTAAAACTACAATGTATGGACAAGTAGCAGGCGGCAAATTTGGGCGGTCTAAGTGTGAATGAGACCTTGTGATAGAAATATTGGAGTAACTAGTTGGATAGGATTTCTTTTGTTGGACATGTGTCGTAGGTAAGTTCTTATCTGTCGTACTCCTATCGGCTGGAGGGCTGTTGGATTGTTGCAGAGTACCAATATGCGGAGTGTTTTCCTCAGATTGGCGGAATGGATCAGTCAAATGGGTAGTGTAAGTAGAGGGTGTTGGAAGATAATCGGGTCTTGGTGCTCGTGATCTAGATGGATCTTTGGCTTCTATAGATTGATTCAACTTAAGCTCGAAGGACCTGAGTGTATCATTCAATTTGGTGAAAAGACTGAGAGCCATGGCCTCGAATTTATGATCGAGGATACTTTTTAATTCTTCTACTATGTGGTTGACATTAGATTGTAAGTTAGTATCGGGTAAAGTTACATTGAGGGTGGGCTGGGCGGTAGGAAAAAATTGCCCTTGGTCTGTTTGGGTGCCCAGAGTTAGCATTTTTGGTTTTATGGGGTTATTGCGTTGTTTAATTGCCCTGCTCTTTTTCTGAGTAATCCCTAAGGTTGTGTCTTGAGGATGTTTCACTTTCCCTCGAGTTTGTGGACCCTTCGTGGTGAATACAGCGGGGTAAAGGCGAGTGTCACTGGTGGCAGATAGAATTTGTGTAGTAGGAGTGGTAGATATAGATGGAGAACTAAAATAAGGTATTTTGGTAGGGGAGAGAAGGGTACTATGAGCCATAAGACTGGGCGGGGGCTGTTGGGAAGGGTCGATAGAGAGAGTCTGCGTTCTATAAGATGCATCTCTTTACTTATTATTGAATCAGCCCGAAGAAGGTAAGCATCCAAAGTCCCCACAGAGCTATTACGCATCTCCATGGTTATTACACAAGTTGTATTACGATAAAAAGTCAAGAAGGTGACCAAACCAAATAATACAGGCAGAACGTAAGCCAAAGGGTACTCACAGAGTTGCTGCCTATGCAGAGTGACTACAAAATGAATGGATTGCCTGTGGTCATGAAGCGGCGCAAGGGGAGAACGGCAGAGGACAGAGTCCTGGCTCAGCCCAGCCTCAGTCAGCCTACGCCGGCCTCAGACGGTCCCGCCCTTGTCCCGGCGCGTCCCGCACGCGTCCTCGCGGGAGGAGGGACCAGTCACTGCTTTGTAGCGCCTCCTGGCGCGCTCCGATGTCGCTGGCGGGTGAGTTGCGTGTCTGTAGGCTGCGGGGCTGCTGGTTGTTGTGGTCCCTGTCCCGGTCAGGGGGAGGAGCAAAGCCCGGCCGGCACTGGAGCATAGAATGGAAATGCTCCTGTGCCTCAGCGGGGCTCTGCCGACTCCAGGCTTGTGTCCCCAAATAATTATTCACCACAGGGACTCGGCCCCAGTCACTGCTTTGTAGCGCCTCTGAACAAGAGAAGCTGACATGTGAAACCTCGTAATTTGGGCTTTGAAACAGCAAAACTACACAACAATGCTTTGCAATTTTACACTGGAATGTATCTCAAATGGAGGAAACCGTCAGCAGAAATCCTGCTACTTTTATAGTGGTTGGCAGGAGGGCATTGTAGTCCAACATGCCATGAACGTCAGCACTCTTCATAAAAAGCAGCAAAGAATCTGGAGAAAGTATCTGAAAGGCCCAGCTCTATTATTTATGTCCCAACACGCTGGGACACACAGGGACAATGGAGGATGCATGGGCTGTACTATGAACACACATGGATCTAAATTACCCCAACTGTGGATTAGGATATTAACTTTTAACTGCGGGAAATACCCACTGTTTGACGTTATGCAGAAAAGCCAAATAGTATTCCAAACCTAGTCTCCCATATGAGGGAAGTCAGTCCATGGCTGATGTGTTTCAGCCTGTGCTACGATTGTCTTTGCCTTCATTTCGGACTTTTTCCAGTTTTATTAACTACCCATGAAGGTCAATCCTATTTTGTAATGGGCCTAAAAGGTCAATTCAAAATTTAGTTTTGGTGAGTGCTAATCCGAGTCGTCTTTTGTGCTTGTGGTTATTCAGTTTTTCAAAGGATTCAAGTCTTAACCACTCGAAAATATAGATTTTATTCCATACCGGTAGGTAGTAGCTGTTGATACGCCAAACTCCTTCAATTGTTTCATCTAGAGCGCATTAATAGGGACACCACGTTTCTTCCCTTCTCCATAATGACACTTCGAGTCAGCTTTGTATCTACAATGTGTCATTATACATATCCCTATCGATTATGCTACGAAGACGACATTTTTCCATTTCATAGTTGTTGTCAGACTCTAGCCAGCATTTGCTATTTCCCTCCCCATATGTAATAACTTTGTTATCGCCCTCTTGGCATACCTTTGATCGCATAATACATTTTATTTGTGAAAGTGTCTGCAGTTCTTCTGTTCAGCAGGGTCACGCTGCTATCCACAGTGTGCACCGAATGGCCTGCGGAGTGCAGGGGGCCGTCACTTTGCCCGAGCCTCGCCAATTGAACTTTAAGTGCATAATAGATAAACCGAGGTAGCACCACTCAAAAGGCTGTGGTAGAGTGGCAGTGTTTGAGACACGGCAGATCTTTCAGCTAAGATTCTTTTGAGCACAAGCACAAAAGGTACCATAGAAACAATTGAAGTGCTCACCTCTCTTCCAACTGCGAATACTTAAGTCTTGATGCAGGCCTTTCAGATATGCAGCTCGCCATGGCACACATTTTCCCCTTTTTATTTTTTAAACTTATTTTATTGTGATTTTTAGGTTGATGCTGGTACAATAGTAATATATACGTGCCGTCATATATATTTTTTGGGTGGTACAGGCAAAGTTCTTGGCATCCAGCACGACAACAAAAACGAGCATTGGCATAGCCAATAGGTCTAGCTTTTGGGACCTTATAAGTGTTTAGCCATGCAACAGTTACATAACTAAACACTTATAAGGTCCCAAAAGCGAGACCTATTGGCTATGCCAATGCTTGTTTTAACTGCTGCAATCTATTGAAGCCTCACGGAAAACATCAAAGTGGCCATGCGGCCGCGAAAGTGATCGCGATTAAACATCAAAGCGGCCGTATGGCCGCGAAAGTGAAAGTAATCTCGTAAAGCGCGACGCGCGCGCCCGCGCACATGCACTGTAGCTCTAGGCTGGCCTGGTAGCACTTTTTGGAGCCCTCACAAAATATCTCGCCAGACCAGCGCATGCGCTGGGTCAGGCGAGACCTAAAAAGGACGCCACATAAGCATTGCAATAAATCTCCCATTATACTCATACACTCACAATAATAATGGCACACATTCTACCTTAACGGGACCACAGACATTCCTTGTTTCTATTAGCACTTGAAAGCTTTCGGTGCTTGTTGTCTTAACATAACTCAGGCTGGATTTCCTCCGTACTGTCAGTCCACGGTGGTACAGTCAACAGACTCCTAGGCCTCATTCACACAAAGCAGTGCAGATCCTTCTCCGGTGCTGCAGTTGACGTATTTGGCTCATCTCACTTTGGCTCCTTCACGACCCAGCTCCTTTTGAGCACTATCTCCATCCTGAAAGGGCATTTCCAAGGTCCCACCTGTGCAGTCAGCTCTCTTCCCTGAAGCAGAGCCCAGACAGTCCGTGTTGGCAGCTTTTGTTGAAGTTTCTGGTGCAGAAGCTGGCAGTTAAAACCCAAAACTTGGAGCATAGGAAGTTTCTAGGTCACCACTAGAGTAGAGACTCAAAAATCTGGTACAGAGAGATTTTGGCAAACTTGCTACAATTTCTTATCCCATTTTTATAATAGATTTACAGTCAGTCGCCATGTATCCCAGCAGTCAGCTCTGAGCCATTTACAGACCGTTTGGGCAGTCCTGCGCCTTTTGCTTATTCCACTCAAGATTGTCCAGCCAAGGCCTTTATTACAAGGAGCTAACAGTGAGGCAGGGTGGAGCTGGATTACTTAGCAAGGATATAAACAAAACGGAGGCTGACTCGCTGAACTACAATTTAACCTGTGGGGTGGAGCCCTTCAAGCGAACAATGGGCCAGAAAAGAACAGAAGGAACTGCCTGCGCTTTATTTAAAAGGGGCCTCCTTTGCCTCTGCTCCACGCCTAAAAGTATGTTCAACTACAAAGGACACATAGAAAGTCTTGGGGAGCCATGAAGTGCACATCTGCTTCAATGGGCTTCCTCCAAACCTCCATCTTAGGAACTACTTGCATGTAGCACATACAAAACTGATTCCATTGTGGCTAGGGCCATGTGTTACACATCCGCCATACCCACAAAAGGTAAACACACAGCAAGGTACACATACGGAACATTCATGTCCCACAAGGCAGGAGTCCAGCAGACCAATTTAAACTTGTGGGAGTAGCTGGGAGGCGTATCTCCAAGGTATTATTGGGCAATAAGGCCTTCCTTGCTATTATATTTTTCCCGTTGCCACCACGAAGTCCTACAGAGCCCACAGACGTGCATGTAGTCAAGCTCAGGTTAGAAAGGGTCCACATGGCAGCTCAGGTTAGGGTGGGTCCACATGGCGTCCCCCTCTGGACCACAAAGCCCAGCTCTGGGTTTCAATCAGTGTCACTAAAAGTACCTCGAGGAGCTCTGCTTGATGCTCATTTGTGATGAGATGAGGCCATAAAAACCTTAAGCATGCAATGATGAGCTCCCAGAGCCGCAGGGGACCTTTTGTCTCAAACAATGGCTTAATTAATGTAAAACGTTCCCATTCCATGCTTACCCAGCACTACATGGTTTGACTGAAGGGATGTTTAGGTCCGGCATGTGACAGCGGAGGCACTGGCTGAGCTCTCATTTGTGAGACACTCTTGTTAACAATAAAGTACTTGGAGCTCACCGATTGCTTACCATTTGTTGACTTCAGTGTCACACTTCTTTGCAGCATCCGAATTAGACAGCACAGGTCAAGGGTCACTTCCGTTCCTTTTTGTAGAGCACGGACCAAGCAGCGATTGAATCAACTTTATCAGTGCACATTCACTGCTCCCGATGGGATTAAGGTCCTATTTTCTCTTCCTCCCTCCCACTCCCCCAAGCCCCCTCTGGTTCACGCTCCCTCTCCCCTTCACCCCTCCCCCCACAGAGGCAACTGTTCCCAGGAAGCAGTATTGAGGCTGAGAAGGGGGGGGGTGGGGGGGGGGGTGGGGGTTTAAAGGGAAAAGAAAGATCCCTTACCTGCCGCCTCTCCCCTGTCCTCTTCCTGGCTTTTGTGTGTGCAGGAAGCACCCAGGCTGCTCCAAGCCAAATCAAAGTGCTGGGTGGAGAACATGCAAAGTGCGCATGACTGTTTGGCCGGCCCAAGACGGCCAGCCAAGCAGTCATGAGCACTTACAGAGTGCCACCACTCCTTCCCCTCTGTACTAACCAGCCCCGTCCCACAAAACTGCCACATCAAAGAAAAAGAAAATGATAATAACCTTGCGTTATCATTTTTTGCAGAGCTGAAAGGCAGTGGGGCGATGCTCCTTCGAGGAGGTGCTGCCCCTGTCCCCCGCCCCTCCCTAGTTTTGCTTTCCCCCATACCGCCTCCTTGCACTGTCCATCATTGCTGCTCCCCACGCGTGTTTTTTTACAAATATTGCACAGAAGTGCGGGCTGCTGTGCAACATGGCTTAAAGAAAAAAAAAAGCAATATGCCACGGTCTAAGCTGGTCGTGTCATAGCACTTTTTTTCTTTTTACTTTAAATCATGTTGCACGGCAGCTTGCACTGCTGTGCAACAGGTATTAAAAACATTGACAACGCCTATATATCTCACATAGACGAGATTTTGGCTTTGCCAAAGCTTCTTTTTGTATGCAAGGGTTTCCTTGAGCAAAACAGCAAGTGCAGGAGGTGATTCAGAAAAGAGATTTGCATATTACACCAAAAGAAATGAAATTCTGTTTCATTCATGCCGACTGGCGTGGCGACTATCTTCCGTGCCGACCCCTCTTTTTAGCAGAGATTCTCCTCTGGAAAAACATATATAGAGCTGTTTTTGTAAGTTCAAAAAGTACCATGACTGGGATAAGGACATTAAATAAAGGCCAAACCGAGTAATTCATGTCAACGAGGGCACCACGTATCCACCAGTCAATACACACTGGGTTTTATAGTGCTGCCCGATATGAGCTATCAAACTAAAATACCATATCATAATGGTTTTAAAGCAACTGTGTATTTAATATCATTTAGGCATTATTTGACCATATCATTCTAAATCCACAAGATCAGAAAGGTAGAACAGACCACCAACCAAACTTTATTTGAATATGATCGGGTGTAGAAACCTGGCAGGTCGGGTGTGATGTCACCACAAATTTCCCACCTCCTATTTAGTGGGCCATTCAAACACTAGGCGACCAATAGAAGCAGCTCGTGCGTGTCTATGCGACAAGCAACTTCCTAAGAGACACAGAAATCACCATGGCAACCGTAAAACAACTGCTGCGTCAGTCTCTGGTTGCTGCAGATCTACAGCACACTTTACAGAGTACGTGGGTGTGAGATGCTATTTACAGGGGTTTTTTTTTTTGGCAAGGGAGATTTTACACTTGAGCAAATAATTTTATAACGCTACTTAATGCTTTTTAAATACAAGCCACGAAAGTGGGTTCCTGCTACTGGAACTGCAAAGCGGTTTCAAACAGATTGGTGATAAAGGAAGGACGTGTGGTATAGTTATAAAAACACATTCTAGAAGGCCAAATGTCCCAGCACGAACATAACCTAATGACCAAAACATCAGAATGATCTCAAGTTTTCCCACGCCAATTGTGAGTCACTCCTTCACACCTGCATTTTTTTTAATTTTCAGTTTGGCGCTCCAAATGACAGAAAAGTCCCAAGATGCAAAAAAATCAAAAGACAAAAGAAAACGGGACGAGTTTCAGAGGACATGGATATCTCATTCTTCCCTACAACTGCAGTAATTACTGGAAGGATTACGAATACCACTGTAAAGTAATAAACTGGTTTACACCATGATGACCCACAAAAGAGGAAGGAGAGCAAGTCAAAGCATTCCGCATACCAGGGACTTGTGGTCAGGATAACAATCTCTGCCCCTATGCCCCGAGACCTAATAGAGCCCTGGTTAAATTTTTGTTTCACCCTTTGAACAGAAGAGGACAGTTTATTAACAACACTGCTTCTCGCTGGATCGCAGATGAAAAATTAATAAACACCAAGAAGCTCATTGTGTGTAGATTTAGTGCCACAAACAGACTCTATTCTAGATACTCACCTCAGGTGAACTCTACATTAGAACATACACAACATCAAACTAGGCCCACGCCCTGCTTCTTTCGGCCATCATCCAACCCATAGGAATTCCCTTAAAAACTAAAGCTAAGGAGAATTTTCCACATTTAGTTACCACCTCAAGCTATCCTATCACTGCCACTGTATTCACTTAACCTTAACTCTCACCTATTCTGAATTTCCTTGTACAACCCAACATTTACAACACATTTTCAAAATGTAATTTCAGAAAACAGGACACACTCCAAAATGACTAACTACTAATTGAGACCTTGAATAAATATGGCACTCGCGTTATATTTTCACTTACATACAACACAATTTACATTCCTTAAGAGTAACTTTTGTATAACCAAAAAACCCCACAAAAAAACAAAACGATCAGTGTTAATATCTCAGTTCAATCTTTAGTATATAGTGAAACATCTCTCACTTACTTCTCAAATACTACATTAAGAAGTAGATAATAAAGTGAGCAGGGTGGTAACGTCAGGATTGGTTGAGATTGCGCCTTAACTTGGTTAAAGTTCCGGAGAATTCATGGTGTATATGAATCATTTACACAGCACGTGTCGCAATCTGAACGGAATCTCGGAGCATGAATATTCAATAACCTGTTTCACTCTGTAATGAATGTGGCTTGTCACCAATAAGCCACACCCAACCCCTGCACTTCCACCTGGGAGGAAAATATACCACTGCACCTTTAAAAATACACTTTGAACAGCACTTCCTTTAGGCAAGGCAAGAACGGTAGGCCAAATATATCAGTAAATGCAGATTCATTAGTATCAAACACTTTTAAATGAACAAGTAAAATAAAATGTAGGGACTCTCTCTCTTTTAGAATAAGGCTTGGAGTTTATTCATAATGCTCTCTAAATAAAGGCTGTCTCAGATGCCAAATGCACAAGATTCAAATATATGTAGCAAATTTATAATCTGAAGGTATGACTCAATAACTGAGCAAACTATAATCTAAATGGAATGAATCAATAATTATACTGATTAATAAACAAGCAATAACTGATACAAGATAAGATACACTGGACATCCTACAAGAGCTCAGAAAGATATACATATATACACAGCAGAGGAGTACTCTGGATGTGCACCTCCCACACCACAAAGAAAACACCTCAAATGATCAAAGAACCACACAACTAAATACATCACCTGGTGCATACACTGCCCACTTCTGACAGGGGGAATCACAGCTGGGGATCAGAGCTCAGCAAGCCAGGGTTCAATCCGAGAGACACGTCTGCCCTCGCTCGGAATCCAAACTCCCAGAACTCCCGCCAGACCAGTGAAGACTCCCCTTTTTAATACAAATCCAAACATAACGAAGCTTCTAGCAAGCCTCGCTCCCTCGTTCTTATGAGAGCCCGTACCAGTCTGCTCCAAGGCCACGGAATCGGTTGATCAGGCCTTTGCTATGGCTTCGAGACGGACCATGTACATTTCTCTGATAAGAACCATTTTTCTCTAGTCAGTAAAGTGTGAAAAACAGGAGGAAGAGCAGAACATGTCCTCCCCACTTTGCAGCTACGTGCAAGCACAGAAAATAGCTTAAAATGGAGTTAGTTAGGCCATGCACACAGAAAGGCCCAAAGCACGATGGAATTGAAAAGCAAGATGACATGTCAAAGCTAATAAATAGTAAGCACTGCCATAAAGCGAGGTAAAGTCAGAAAACAGAATGACATTAAACCATGTCAAAGCCAATAGTAAGAACTCGTAATTCTCACCAATGCACAATACAATACACATTCCTGCACAAATGCACGCCTTCAAATGCAAATCCCACACGCTCTGCTCTTGGCAAGACTGTTCCACTCCGTAACAGCTCCCATTGAAAGACAGAAAGATTATAGAACAGAAGAGAAGCAGGCCTATGCAGGCCCATCCTACATTAAGGCAAGGGTAAAATAACACACTAAAATCAATTAAAATGGTGGTAGTTGGAGGTCATCATAGGGTGCCAGACTACACAAGTGGCTCTTTCACTACACAATCCAGTACATCATATTACAAAAACTGCCATAAAAGGCACACTTGATTGGCTAGTGACAAGCTTTGGAACAAGCATTTGCATTGCAATAGGTCTCGCTTTTGCGAGAGTTTAAGCTATTGGTTTTGTAAATGACAATGTCTTTTATTTATCTGTTTTGAAAATTAACATAAATCAAAGGCTTGTCATTTACAATGCCAATACCTCAAACTCTTGTAAATGCGGGACCTATTTCATTTCAAATAAGCGGCCGCCATTGTACCGGGCTGCTCGGAAGGGGTAAACGCGCATGGTGCGCTGAATGTTGCAGGAAAGCATGTTGTGTCTGAAGTAGGAGAAACTCATTAAAGAAAATAGTGCTTACAGACTGAATAGGACATATCATGTAACAACATAAGTAAAAGGTTCAGTCCTCATGGGCGGTTACAAATGAAGACCAGGCGGTACTATGTAGGGACTAACAAGCCTATTAATGAATCAGAAGCCAGTATTTACAAAGGACACTGACAGAAGCCAATGGCAATATGGGCGGAGAGTGGGTGGGGTTTCAAGTCTATACTCAAATACAGCACGCTTAGCCGAGCAGCGCATGCCCTGCCCAGGCTCGACCTAAAAACAGTGTATGTTCAATAAACATATAATGATATCCGTGTGTGAATTAGAAATGCTGTGAGAGGAGGAGGATGATGAAGCGACTTGTACCGCGCACAGCTAGTCCGGGGAGTGCCCCAGCACTAAGCACTGGTCAAAGGTGAAAGTAAATCTGGTTGTTTTAATCCTTGACAAAAAGCCAGGTTTTCAGCTTTTTTTTTTTTTAGACATTGTCAAATTGCCAAGTCTGTAGCTTCATATAATTGCAAAAAGACACACCACTAATAAACAAATACCAACTCACCATGATGACTTCTGTGCATGACCCCATCTTAAGAAAATTAGCAGATAACATAGCAACATTGCGTGTGTTGAACGCAGCAGATATACGCGGTCAATGTTTCATGCAGGGGAGATCTACATACCATAACATGATAGAAGACCCAAGCGAAGAGTCGTTATTTATGCGGAGGAAGTGGACAACATTATGAGAACGCGTCAGGGCCTATGTTGAAAAAAATAGAATTTGCACAGTGATGACACATCATGGGATTAACTTGATCTACATTTAAAATTTAGATAAGAACAAAGAAGAAGGTATTTGACAGATATTTACTCAGGAATAAATTAAGGTCACAAACTTGGCATTTGACCATTTGAGTTCCAAGCGTCAAGTCGGGTGAAAAGCGTTGATTTATGTGAAATAGGTGGAGCGCAGCACCTTCAGGCCTTGAACAGAACTATACAGCTTCTAAACATTGAACTCATCAAAGTCCGATACCGGTTGTAGAAGCTGACTAAACGCCCACTAAAAACAAGCGCGGACCGTCATGGAACGGACAGAAGATGTGCACGCGGGGACTAACTTTACCGGCGGCGGAAAAAAAGTCCCCAGTGTATCACGCCGCCAGTAAAGCATCCAATCCCCGCGTGCACATCTTCTGTCTCGTTTGTCTCCCCGCGTGCACGCTGGAATCGTATCGATTCCAAAAGGCCTCTGCATGGCAGAGCAGCGCATGAGCTGATTTCGCCAGGCCGAGACCTAAAAAGGGCAAATTACCAGAAAATGGGATCTCCCATATTGTACACCCGAGAACACGTGCATGCGGAAGACGGACACCACCCAAGTTTGTCTCAGAGATAAAATGAACTTATGTTCCGAAGTGCAAAAAGCAGGAATCCTCAAGGTGAAGTGGACACACTATCCAGTGTCGCCCCATAAGTGAGAAAAAGACCAGTCTACTTATACAGTGGGGTTATTACAATGGAGTAGCAAAAGAAAGCACATTATTTTTACATTTCAATAGATTTTTAATGTGTTTATTATGGGGTCCTAGAAAACAGGGTGTGGTGTGAGCAATCTCAGAGATACGCAACAGCTGTGTTTTCAACAAAGACACTAACCTAGCAGTAAATATTGTTATTAAAGCTTGAGGAGCTGAATGTTTCTTTTTCATCAGCCCCTCCTCTCCGCGAAGCAGATGCTCAGGTGTGGGCATCAGTGCTCTGAAGTGGTAAAACCAGCCTCACGGAACACCCATGCAGGTACACACAGTATGAGTGGCTTGCACAACATTAACCACCACACAGACATGATCGTCTGTAGCCCTCGAGACTGCTGTCTGCGGAGCCAGCCTAATAAGAACTTCTGAACTGAGCCTTTTAACTCATGAAGAGGTGTGGTCGAGGACAGTAAGAGAGAGGCAGAGAGAAGGGAGGATGTGATAGAAGGGCACAGAAATATACAGAATGAGACATGTTGGCGAAGTAGATAAGAGTTGCAGTGGAAGTTAAGAGCTCAATGCTATATCCCATGTATGGCAGGTATGCCTAAACATGCCTCCCCCATCTTGCTGTGCAGATTACTCAAGCTACATCCGGCTGAAGAGGATCAAATAGCCAGAAACGGGTCTTGGGTTGCTTGTGTTCCCATTCAGAAGGAGCCCGAACTAGTTTTACTAGTTGGACTGTTCCTATTTAAGAAGGATCAAGACGGATTTACATATAGGTGGTTCCTGTCTAACATAGCATGGTGGGGACAAAAGCGGCCAGGAGTAAATTACCAGTGGCAACAATGAATTCAAACATTCTGCCTATCACTTTTTTGGGTTCCTCAGAGGATTTATTAAATTGCCCTGCAGAGGTTGTGGGTATGGTGCGATGATAATAGCAGATGTGCCCAAACTACCCTAAAAAAAAAGCTGGAAAAAAATCAATTACCAGCAATAAGGTAAAGGAGAGGTTTCAGAAACAATTTTCCCTTGCGCCATTTCCATTCTCCACACTTGATACAGATAAAGAGGGGACTGTATTGTCAGGGGGCAGTGGGCATAGCAGTCCTGCAGGTGACACGTGGCTAAGATAATAGCCTTAATAATAATGGCTTTCAGTTTCTGAGCAGCACGGGAGAGCGACTGAACCATGCTGCATTTTGATGTGATTAATCACCATCAGGGAACTTACTTCAATCTGTGCCCCCGAGTCCAACCAAAGGTGGACGAATCCCTGAAGACCTTTCCTCCTTTAACTCTGGCTGTCCCTTGTATCGCCTTGTCCTGAGGAAGACCCGCCGTGCTTATTAGTAACTCACGCACCCTTTGGGGTCGAAACATCGATGTACTTGCGATAATCCAGACCCTACTCCCTCTGCCGCACGTGAAATGGAAATTTAAAACCCAAGCGGGTCAGCGCTTCATATACCTAGGGATGGATTTCCTCTGAATGATCATTTTCATCAATTCGTATAGCACTGTATATATATCCTGCTCACATTTAGCACCTTCTTTCCCACTTTTTCACCATAGCACTTGCGCCGTCTAAACAAAGTGTATGTTCATGAAATCTGACAGCCGTGTAATGTCAGTTCGACATCATAACATGTAAACAAATATTTGGATTTTTCCTTAAATACAGACTGTGATTGATTCAAATATGGTTTGTCGGTGATTCATGTTCCTTGTTTTTTCTCCTTTTTCATTGATTATTACTGAAAAGTTTGAGTACTGTTGTTTTGCATTGGTTATTATTGAGTATACCAAGAATCATTTCTGTTACCCGATAGAACCAACTTTCTCCATATTCCTGTACACCCAAGTTCTGAGGGGCACTGTGTCACCCCATTATACTAGATCTATAGATGCAAGATTATAGCCTAGCATGGCCATCAACCCTTGGATCTTGTAAGGGTCCGGGTAAGAAGGAAAGATAATTCTGTCATAGTGAGGACCTGGAGAGGATATCATACTGCACCACTGTAGAAGCAGGGCTACAGGTGAAACTTTGGGAACCAGCAGGCCCTGACTCAAAAGACAGGTAAATAACTAATTTGCCCAGTAAAAGAACCTGGACCCTGGTAAATCGAAAGAGGTGAACCCAGGGAACAGATGACTTTGATTGAGCAGTGGGGCCCTGTGCAGGTAAATAGGCAGCCCACTCACATTTGCAGGACCTTAATGCTTGACAACTAGTGTGCCTTTACAGAAAGATTGGACTCTGGTAGATAGAACCTGTTGACTCAAAGAAAGCACCAGGGCCAGACAGTCAATGTCAGAGAGTCAAGCAAGTATGCGGATGGCTCCATCATAGCTGGCCTGGTGCAGGGTGAGAAGTAAACCATTCTAGAGAAGCAAGGTACCGGGAGGAACTTTAAGAGCAGAATGGCACTAGTGCAAGAAAACAGTGAACCATGTCAAAGAAGCAAGGTCGTGATGATGGGAAAGTCGACCTGTCACATCAGCATGGCACTGGGGCAGTGAGGAACCCATGTGATCCTGTCTGAGGCACAGGATTATGCCATGGAGCAGGGAAACATGCCCAGGACCGCGTAGAAAGCTCATGCCACAGTGCGATATGCTTCAGATCCTAACACCACCTTCTTCATAACAGAAACCTGATCTACGCTACATATTCAAATGCCCTTGACATCCTCCTCCTTACAGGGTACAACAAAGCCTTGATAACACCTGCAAGAAAATATGAGGCCTCACTTGCATCCACAGGTTCACTGGACCAACAAACTTTATTTAGCAGAGTAGTGTCTGTCATTTCCCAGTGATTTCAGAACTCTGGAAGACCCAATGTTATCTTTAGGCACCTTGACAGGATTTGTGGAAATTTGGCAGAGATCGCTGTTAGCATTTAGCTGAAGCCATCTTGTTTTCGGCAGCCATTTTGTCAACATGTGCTTTTTCCTTCTTCACTGTTGCTTGCCCTTGTGCTTTGCTCAAAGAACTGGCTATACTTAGCCTCTGCTACTCTGCACATGTGCAGAAGAGTCTGTAGCTGCCCATGCACCTGCTCTAGTCTGTAACTGTCAGGTTGTTTTTACCAAAGTCAGCAACTGCTGGCTCCTCCTTTACTGTTGACTGTGCATTCTTTGTATGACCATTTATGTATGTAATTCTCCTATGTGTGTTTGTACCGCCTTCTTTTGAGCTCCTGTGTGGGTATAAAAGACCCATGGTTCTTCTACTCCTTGTGCTACTTCATACACTACCGAAGGGTGTTGCGTGAATGTAGTTCCACCTCATGAGATTAATAAAATATCTTTTTACTATTTCAGCTTCTGTGTCAACTTCCATTTTCTGGCCTGAGGACTTTTGTGCAGAGAAGGGTGAACCCCTAGCACTGGTAGGCCTTGCTGAGGTCCACCTCTACAAATTGGCACCCGTCACGTCGGGCTCATCGGCGACTCGGATACCCAAAGGAGCGGTCTTGATGGAGGATTGGAATCTCGCTACGGGTGATCACTGCGTGAGGAGACCCGTGTCTTCGCAGCCGCGGCGCTTCTTCCAATTCTCCTGATATTGACCCTCCAGGCGGTGCCGGTCCTCAACTGAGATTACTTCTGGTGTTCGCCGTGCAGAGACCATTTGGTCGATTCAGAACTTGGCAGTTGAAAAGTGATGGTTTGTGCTTGGTAAAGTCGTCGACATTTGTTTGTTAGTATTTGGCCAAAAACTTGACTTGTTTGTGTGTGTGTGTGTATATATATATATATATATATATATATATATATATATATATATGCAATTTATATAGGCAGGTAATGAGAAAATTTTGAAAAACTTGAACGGCACACTTTGAGTTAAGTGCTACTTTGCGTATAATATTGTATAAACTACAATATTCTTGGCATGCCTGTTTCAAGCACACTTCGTGGAATGTGTTGCTTTCTTGAAGGTACCAATATGAATCTTGAACGGAATCAGCCGGCTCCCCCAGAGGGGACCCCAAATAGGGATATGTATATTAAAAATGGTATTTCTTCTATAATGTACAGCACGTTATGGAATAAATATACTAGTAAGGATCCTGAGTTGCGATGGCCTATAAATGGGTCATTTGATCTTAAAAAGATTCAATATGTGGAGCAATGTATGTTTAAACGTAAAAGTAGACAGTATATGTTTGACGGTGTACGAATGTGGGCGAAAGAAGCGCGTGAACGTGTGAGAAGAGAGCAAGCTTTGGTAGAAAAAGAACAACGCAAAAATATCCATGCGAAAGCGCTAGAACTGAAATATAAAGAAATGAAGGAGATAAAATAGAGAGGATAGGGAGCGTCGTTTACAGGTAAATGGCCAGTACCCTGTCCGGCACCCCCTTTACCCTCTACTTAATAAACCACACAACGATTCCATTTTGTTAGATCGTTCCCCTCCTCCATACACTTTTCCCTCTGCTCCTACTATTGATTCTTATGATGATATTTCTCCTACAGATCAGGATCAGTTAGGATCCGATGCTCAGCGTCAAACTCGCTCAATTCTACCGGCTGATCGTGCAGCCACTCTTAGATCAGCTGCTCGCAAAGCAGCTCGTGTTGACATTTCTGCTTCAGATCTTGTAGCTGATGTACAACAATGGCAGGATAGGGAACAGTTATATTTTGTAGAAACATTTACCACAGAAGTGATTGCACGGTTTAGAAAGCATTCCACAGAGTTAGAGCCTGTTGATATAGCAAACGATTGTAAACAATTGCGTGACGGTCTTTTTCTCCCTTCTCAGGTGGCTGACTTAATTAGACGCTTGGTTAAACTGCGAGCTGAGGCATTCCGTTTGCGAGAGGAGAAAAAGGCAGCCACTGCAGCTGAACAAACAAATCAGCCCTCCGTGTCGCAGGATGGTAACCCAGGGACAGATAAGGCTATTGTAGTTCATGGGAAACCAATGCGTGAAGCTGCGCCTTTGTATGTCCCTCCTAAGGGTACGGGAAAGGAGGACGATAAAACTTCCGATGATGCTAAGGGATATTTTATTTATAATTGGGCCTATACTCCTTGGAGTAGAGCAGATGTTATTGCTCTTAAGACTGCTTTGCCAGACCCGCGGAAAAATCCGGCGGCATTTTACGAAGAAGTTAAAGGAGCTATTGGTTCTTGTATTATGACTCTGCCTGATATTGATATGTTTTTTGGGCTAATCCTACCCCCTGATATGTGGAGATCTATTCGTAAAGTAGATGATCAGGCAGCTTTTGGAGATGTTTGGAGGGAATTAGAGAGGACAGATAGTGAACGAGAACCAGTACAGAAACGGCAACAACTGATTTTAGACCTTCCAAGAGCTATAATTGTTAAATTGAAAACTCTCATTCCTCCTAAAAAGATAGATTGGACTATGTTAGCATCCTGTAAACAAAAGACAGATGAATCGGTCTCTGACTTTTACACGTTTTGAGGAGACATTCCACAACTTTAGTGGCCAGTCATTGACAGATGACACGGGTAGGCATCTGTTTGTCGATAAATTTGTTGAGAACATGCTGCCAGGAATAGCTAGTCGCCTAAAGGCGAGCGAGAGTTCATGGACTACGTCTTCTCCAGTCTCTCTTTTGACTATGGCTCAGTATTATGAACGTCAGGAATTGGAAGCTAAGGGCAACGAGGATAAAAAGACTAAAGGATTTAAAAACGACTGTTATGTTAGCTCAGGTTTATGGGCCATCCTATAGAGGTGGTGGCAGAAGCGGACGTGCGATGTACCGCTCTGGCGCACCCTCTTTCCCCCGAGTTACTTTGTCTTCTGATCAGTGCGCTTATTGTAAGGAGATTGGACATTGGGTTGCTGACTGTCCACAATTGCGTACTCAGCAGTATCAGCGTGGTCGAGGACAAGAGAGGCCGTCCAGGGAATTCAGGATATAGGGGAGGTATGGATAGTCGCACTAGGTTTGAAGCTGTTGAGCATACTCAGAATTCTTCTAATACTTTTGATAGGCGTAATCAATATCAAATGTCTGCTTATCCGACTGCTGATTTGAAAGATTCTGCTTATGCATAGGAATGCCTAGGATGGGGTAAGGAATCAGTTGAAGTCCCAGTAGATCAGGAGGGTCCTTATGTTACTGCAAATGTCTTCGGTTCCACTGACCGGTTTTTGGTTGACACAGGAGCTACTCGTAGCGCTCTGTCTAAACAATTGGTACCAAGGACTCCCCTGTCTGGCTTAACAATCACAGCGATAGGTTTCGATGGGACTCCTTTCCTTAGCCCACTCTCACAACCACTTGCATTTCATGTTGATAAACTTTCTGCTCCATGTCCATTTTTGCTTTCCCCCAACACGCCGGCCAATATTGTGGGTCTTGATATGCTCAAGCATTTCCGGGCTACGATACGTTGTTCCCCAGAAGGCGTGCGTGTTAGTTTGAATGATAACTATCCAATGGTTGAGAAGTCCTATCTCATTAGAGAAGATATTGCCTTGGCATCACTCCCTAGTACTTTGTGGGCGACAAATGGTTATCCCACCAGTTCATATTCAAGCTTCATTGCCTCAATACAAAATTTCTCAAGAAGGCGAAGAAGCGCTGAAAGTAAAAAAAAACACGTTTGAGGAGGAGAGGAGGAGGCAACAGGGGGAGGGGAGAGAGGAGGGGGACTGCGCCTGTTTTCCTTGTGGGAGAGAGCAGGAACCATCTGTTAATTACAAACAGATGGTTTCAAAGCTCGCTCCCGCAAGGGAATCACCAAACGTGCCATTCAAAGCAATGCAATGCGTGCACGTTTTTGCCTGAAAAATGGAATCGATTTCTAAAGGTCTCCTCCTATGCAGCGCATGTGCAAGCGAGACCTAAAAAGCATTAGACCATTCCGTCACTGCATCTCTTATTCATGGCATGTTTTGTTATGATCTGAAAACAGATTCCAATACTCGAGTAGAAAGCAAGCCTCACTTCCAACAACCTTGAAAAATTCCAACCTATTACGCACCTGCAAGTTCACCGAGGTTCAATGAAGTAAGAAGTCCAGAACCAGCTGTTGGGTCAAAACAATGATAAATAACGTTTACATGACTATCAAAACAGATATCTGGCTGCACATCACAATACAGCAAAAAAATAATAACCATACTGTCAGCCTCATCACCAACATATCTGCTTGTTGCTCCACTTTATATCTTGGAGCCTGGGGGCTTTCTGACTGTCCACAATCAAATCTAAACCCTAACTTAACAAGCATTGAAAATGCAATAGGTATCGCCTTTGATTAAGTTAAAGCCATTTGCTTTGCTAATGATATTGTATAGCAAAGCAAATGGTTTAATGAAAGGCGAGACCTATTGCATTTTTAATGCTTATTTATTGCCAGTAGTTTTAAGAGGCAGTCTCCAGGACACATATTTTTGGACAAGACCGGGGCGTTTTTTATCCTCGTACTTTAACCCAGGGAAGAAGGGCGAAAGGGGGAAAGAAACTAGGGAAACATCGACAAAGAAATAGCGAGGAAAAAACAAAGAAACTGCAAACATAAGATAAGGAGACAGGAAGTGGATGTTGGTGGAAGAGAGGCGCGAGGTCGAACCAAGCATGGAGAACCATATTATTGGGAAGCCCCTGGGGTGGGTGGGGTCCTAAGGAAACCCTTGGCTCCTGTCCTTGATATTAATTTTAAATTCAGCATGGGTTATATGTATCTGTATTTCAGATATGAACACAAATGCCCAGTCGAGCTGTGGTAACGTTAACAGAGTTTTTGAGAGGAACACATGTGAGGGATTCGGGCACGCTCTCTTGGTCTCGATTATTTCCACGGTTTTTAGGGGCGTGATTATCCGCTCTCTGGCAGTTTTCCTCTCTGGCTCTGTAGGTCGATCCGGTGGCGAAATGGGCAAACACCGATGCACACGCACCCCGTTTTCACTCCCGGTGTTTGTTTATTTATATTTCTGCACCGCGCACACGGCTTTTCCAGGACTATTCCTGTGATGCGTTGCTTTTACATTGTGCTCGACACTTCATTCAACATGCATAGGGAACTCGTGGGGTTTTCCATCCTTACAGACAGGTCTAAAATCTCGATAGTAAAATCGCCACAGTATTAAAACTTCGACAGGACAATCTAATAAGAGCGTTTTGTTAAAAGTACTCCGCCCAGAATAGGGCTTCTTAAGGGGGGGCATAGCCAGGGTCTTTCGCCAGAATTTCCCTGCACAAATTAACAGCGCAGAGAGATCTCACCTTAAAGACTCGACTCCATATTAAATGTTATATGAAACTTTTACAGTGCGCTCACCCGCTGCCTTCTACACTTCTAGTTTGTGGTGCTTTTTGTAAGTTCTTTTTATATGTATGTGACAAGTCATTTTTAATTTACAATTGTTTGACCCACCGTGAAAAGCACTTTCCTTCACAGGGCTGTGCAATGTTCTCTTCGTGTTATTTCCAAGTAAGTCCCGTCTCCTTAAGACTTCCGCCTTTTTACTGTGTTTCATTTATGAATTTATGGAATACAGTGCGGACATTAGCGGAAGGATTTGTAGCGCTTTACATATTGAATTTGCTTTACAGAATTGGTTGCAGTACGAGTGTGGCCGTTGATCGTCCGCATTTTTTAAAATGCATGTTGCATAGAAGCAGCAGTTGTGTGTGCACTTTGGTCAAAATGGCCGCCAAGGAGTAGGAGCACCTACGAGGAGCTCCTGGTTTGGGGGATCATCTAATGATATTTATCCCAGTTTAAACCCTCTCTCCCCCTCTTTCCTCGCTGGAACTAAGATCGCACAAGCAGACGGAACAAATCGCCCAACCTGTTGAGTGGCGACCGCCGAGTCCTCTTTCGCCGAGTCCTCTCTGCATCCTCACAACCCGTGATCCCATCGGGCTGCAGACCAGCTCCCTCGCCATTGATGTGCGCTGATCGCCGCTGGGGGCCACCGCCCGTTCCGATGGTGTCTGTCCGACGTCGCCGCTGAGGAGACTACCTCCGGCCGCGTCCTTCACCAGGGGCCCGAGGTCCTTCTTGAGCATCCGGGACGCCATTTGCTGGGCGCCCTCCCCTCCGCATTCTGCGGTTGCCTCCGCTTTCGTTCCAGACACCGCCGACGGGACGTGAGGGGTCCCCACACCCGAGTCAAGTGCGCCGCTGCGTGCTCCTCGGAGGAGTGGTGCCAATCCGAAGTTCGGGGACATTGCGCACCAGTCCGCTGCGCAGCCGCCGAGAGCCCTGCATGGCTCCTGCAAACACCGTGCAGTGAGCGGGAGCCCCCGGCTTCCGATCCCGGGGAGGGATCTCTCTTGCCTTGCGAGATGTCCCGCGATCCGCTCGACTCGGATTTCACCTGCCCCAGCGCTCAAGGTATGACCTTCTGGGAAACAATTTAGGTGCCCTCACCGCGCCTGCTCCCGATTTTGCCCCGGGGAACCTCTTGCTGCTTTTGCCCCGGACCGCCAGAGTGGCGGATCTGCAACTGGCCCGTATTCCTGCTCCGCCTCGACCTCCATTGATTAGTTGGCCCGGGAGCCTCCTGCACAGCTCAAACCAAATCCAGATCCTCACGCCTGACTCTAAAATGGCGCCCGACCAAGACATCCTCACTAGTCCCACAGTGCCTGACTTTAAGATGGCGCTACCCCATAACTTTGCTGCTCTACCCCAATGATCCCTACCCTAAAGTATTACACTGCTACCTAGGACATATTGCTACAGCTAACACTCACACAGATCTCAATCCTGGTCTGAACATTACGCCCTTCTCCCAAGTAGATATCCTCGACCCGCCCCACAGTACCTGACCCCAGCACTGCGGTCCCCACACCCTGCGCCATTGCTATGCCTGCAGACTCGGCTACCTAGGAACCTGCGTGTAACACCCTCTTATCGCTCCTAACTGCACTTGCGTCTGCTTCAGCCCCTATTACCTTCTCATACTACCAGTATCCTTCCCTACGTACGCTTACTACATGAGAATCTCTCCGGCGAGCACTGCTGCTCCCACACCTGTTCACCGAGAGATCCATCCCTACCGCTGCCCTATTACTCTCCTCCCACATCAGTGCCCCTCCCCAGCCAACATGTCTCGCCCGGCCATTTCAAGGGCGGGGGACAACTCCTTTTCCCTGGTCTACCCCCCCCAACCTATCCAAAACCGCTGCTAAATCATTCAAACACGCCACCCTAAAAAACCACCCGGAGACGCTGATATAAGACCTTTGCTTCAACGCGGTCAGTGGCACGTGCATAAACGACCTTATCTTCTACTCGAAAAAAAACGCCGCCTGGCGAAAAACCTTAACCCACCTTCTGAATGTTCACTCATCTAAAAACATTCCCTATGGCACCAAACTCACTATTATACCCTCCTCTACCCTCAGAGCAGACCTCACCATCACCCTCTACAAAAGCGGCATAATTCTGGTCCAAGCCACAACCAATAACCTTAACAAATTCGCTGACTGATTCACCCTCCTCATAAACCACGTTCACGATACGGGCAGGAGATCCGACTCCACCACCAGCAGCCCTCCGTCCTACCCGCCCACTATGCCTAGCAACCCACATACTCCCACTACTGCCCCCACCATAGCTCATCCTCCCCCCCCCCCCCAGCATATTTCCTGACCCTAGCCAGGGACTCCCCCTACACTATCATCGGCTCCTGAACCTTCGCCCCCCACCCTGTCAACACCCCCAGCCCTCATCGATCTCGAATCTTTGCACTCCAGAGCGCCCAATCTAACTCAGATCATCCATTGCTCCATTCTGGACCTTATGAACCTCCTGCACTTTGCTGAGCTCTCCCTCTCGCACCTCAAACCACGCTTACCCGCCCCCCACAATTAAATAAGCCCCCCAAGCACCCTCTCCCACTTCCCCTAAGACACCTACGCCCGCGCAAGCAACCCTGCCGCATCTCTGAAGAGGAATCCCGAGCTCTGGCACTCACCTACAATCCACCCCCACCTCCCCTACCCCATCTGACCTCACGGAAGACGAAATCCTTTCTATCGTCCAAGATTACAATACTGCCCAAGCCAATTCTTGCCCACCTGACACAGGTCATGCACACCCCATCAGCACGGTCACCATCAACCCCAATAGGCCAACCACACGACATGATAGAAATGTGGTTAAAAGCAAACTTGCACCTACCAGACACCTGACACTCCCCCAGACCCCCCGCTATCTGGTCTCCTAATCAACTGTCGATCAGCAGTTAAACACGCAGCCGATATCGCTGACCTCATCCTGAACAAAAACTTGGACTTAGCTATTCTAACTGAATCCTGGCTAAATGAATACTCCTCCCCTTGTCTGGACTTACTACAACATTGCTAGACTAGACAGGCAGTCTAGCAGGAAGGGCGGAAGCATCGCCTGCATCTACAGATCCTCCCTCCTGGTCAAGGAACTCGGAACGCTCACTACCGACTCCTGCGAGTACCTCGCCCTCTCCCTCTCCAGCAACGCCCTACATCTTTGCAATTTGCACATCTTTTACCACCCCCCAGGCTCTAATGACTCTTTCACCGATCACCTACTGGAAGTCATCACCTCGAAAATTTCCTCTAATTCCAAAGAGATCTTCCTCGGGGACTTCAACCTGCATTGGAATGACCCCAATGACCCTTACGTCAACACCATCAAAGACCTGCTAAATGACCAAGCCCTGACTCAAGCCTGCTCTCTACCAACTCACTGAAAAGGAGCCACCCTTGACTGGATCATATCCAAGGAATCTGCAGTCAAACTCATCTCCATAGACCCTTGTGACTGGTCCGACCACCACACCATCTCCTTCATCTTACCTGGTTCACTCAAGACAAAGCCCCTACAACCGGTGATTCCCAAACGTTGGATTAGAGACACCAAAAACCTTGACCTTATGAAGCTGGAGGCTCGCTGCAAACTTGACCTCAGCCCATCCTCGAACACAACTACAATCAATGACCTCTATGAACACTACTCGGCATCTATATCGAACATTCTAGACGACCTTGCCCCCCTGAAACTAAAGAGAACACAAATCAAAGACAGAAACCCCTGGTTCTCCGCCTCCCTCAACTCAGAGAGGAGATCCCTACGACAATCTGAAAGAATCTGGAGACAGCACCTGTCTACTGAGCACCTTAAACTTGTCCGGCAGGCAAGAAACTCCCACAATAAACACATCCTCAACTCAAAAAAAGAATACTTCAGATCTGAACTGGGGAATGCCACGAATAGACCCCGCAAGCTCTTTGAACTGGTTAAACACCAATCAAACAAGCTGGCCAAAACCCCTAAAGAATCCCCGAAATCTCCTATATCTTCGGATGAATTCTCCTCCTTCTTCGCCGAAAAAATTGCCTCCCTAGGAATTGAACTCAGTACCGCCTCTTGCTCTCAACCCCCTCATGACCAACTGCCTCCCTCTGCACCTACATCTATGACCTTACCCAAAACCCAAAAACGGAGCTTGCTGGACTGACTTCGAAGTCTATGACGAAGATTCCATTGCTAAAATCCTCTCTTCCTTAAACCCAAACAACCACTTCAATGACCCGCTACCATCCAACTGCCTTGCTGCTGCCTCCCATGCCATTGTTCCTTGCTGGACTGCGATAATCAACGCCTCTCTCCAGCAGGGATCGATTCCAGACCCCTTGAAAGCCGGCCAAGTCCTCCCGATTCTAAAAAAAACAACGCTTGATCCTGCCTCACCAGACAATTTCAGCCCCATCTCCAATATACCCTTATTAGCCAAAGTGTTAGAGAAATGCGTACAACACCAACTGAATCAACACATCAACAACTTCCACCTACTCGATGACTTCCAATCGGGATTCAGACCGGGGAACAGCACTGAAACAACTATGCTCCACATTGTGGACGACGCCCTCCAAGCCCTTGACCAAGGCAAAACATGCCTCCTAATCCTTTTAGATCTATCTTCCGCCTTCGACATGGTCAATCATGAAAAACTACTCGAACGCCTTAAACACAGGATGGGTTTGAACGGCGTTGTCCTTGAATGGTTCAGGTCCTTCCTCCATAACCGATCTCAGAGATTCCTCATTGATGGCAACCTATCAGCTCCAACCCCGGTCACGGTAGGAGTCCCTCAAGGCTCAACCCTGTCCCCTACCCTCTTCAATCTTTATTTAGAGCCTCTCACTGAAGTTCTACGCTCCGCCAATATCTCCTACCACATGTACGCGGATGACACCCAAATTTAAATCAATATCTCATCACTCAAGGAGGTCCTCGCCCTGAACGAAACCCTGAAACTAACTGTCCAGTGGCTTGCCACAAACCAACTAAAACTCAACGCCAAGAAAACTGAATTTCTCCTGATCTCCCCCACTAAAGTCAACCCGGAGTTACAGGTGTGGATCAAGGCCATCACAGCCTTAAATTGCCCGCCGACCATTGTGGACTCCGCCAAATCACTGGGCATATTTCTCGACTGCAACCTGAACATGCGAGACCACATTAATTCAATGGCCAAGGCAGCCAGATTCCACCTGAGCTACCTCTGGAAACTAAAACCTTCATCGATGCTCCGGATTTGAAAATGGCAGTCCATGCTCTAGTCATCTCCAGACTGGAATTTGGATGTTCCACCCTCACAGGATTACCCAAGCGCTCTTTGGCACCTCTAAAAGCCTGTCTCAACGCGGCAGCCAGACTACTCACTGGCACCAGGAAATTTGACCACATCTCTCCACATCTGAAAGCTCTAAACTGGCTCCCTCTAGAGGCCAGAATACAGCTGAAACTGGCATGCATTACACACAAGGCCTTATACGCAAACTCCCCTGCATACCTATCACAGAAACTTGTGCTATCGGGAGGAAACAGGAACTCCCGATCCACAAAAAGTCTCCTGCTCCGACCCGCCCACTTTCGTAAAAAAAGAACTTACAATAGGGCATTCTCCGGGGCAGCACCAAGAATTTGGAACTCCTTCCCGCCCGATATCAGAAGAATCCCCTCTCTAGCTCGCTTCAAGAAGGAGGCCAAAACCTTCCTCATGGGTAAATTCCTGAAATAAGACCCCTTCTCAGCCACTATGACTTGCTGACTGATTCCATGACTGCTGCGTCTTCCACAACTCTACAACCGGACACCAGAGACCCCCGGGGGCCACGGTTTCTTCCAAACCTAGCTTTAACCTCACATTTGTGTCCCCTTTGCCCCCATGCTCCCCTCAACCCTCCCCCCTTTTATATTTTCCTGTTTTGGAGAAGTTACTGGTTTTTTTCTATTGTTTTCCCTTGTGAACCATGTAAAGCGCTCTGACACCCTCACGGGTCATGTTCGCGCTCTATAAAACATTAAAATAAAATAAATAAAGGAGGCAGCGCGAGCCGTGACAAGCAGCAGCCCTGCTTGGAGATGCGAGTGTGATTGACGTGATGTGTGATGATCATGCGGGCGGGTGTGAGGGTCAATGCCCCACCGCAGGACAGGTTACATTGAGTGAGGTTTTCTGTCATTCCGGCTGAGGCGCAGCCGATAATGGCCCTGAAACTGTACTAATGGCCAGGACCAGATGATAATGCCCAGATGAGCCATCAATAACCCGAATTTATATGATCATTAATGATTTCTAATAATCCAGCAATGCTTATTGGGAAGCGTATATGCCACCAGGGCCGTCCACGCGGTCGCTCTTCATATGTATGGAGAGATGAGGGTGGGGGGAATTCACCTATTTTATTCACGTAGTGGCAGCTACACGTTGCCTCCACTGGCATACCTGCCTCGAAGATCATTATTGTAAGCACTTAGGGGCAAATTTACAAGCCCCTTGCGCCACTTTTGCGTTACTTTTCCCATGTTAAAAATGATGCACAAGGGGCTTGTAAATCTGCCCCCTGTGTGTTTTAAAAGAGCGCCCAGGCGTCTATGCGATGCGCAGGGACAAGTTGGACGTGGCACTTTACCTACCCCGGTGCCGGTATGTTCCGTTTCTGATTACAAGGGGAACGAAGTTAGGGTACGCGTTCTGGTCGTGAATAGACACAAGTGTTAACATTCTTGACTTCAGAATCGCACAGCCAGCGGGAAAGGGGTCCGGAGAGCGACAGCGATCAGTAGTAGTCTTTTTCACCATTGCTCAAGCGGTAAAGATATTAGCTCAGGCTTTGAATACCGGCTGAATTCTGGAGGTTTCTTGGGGTAAATAGAAATCGCACAATAATTCCTCATGTGGACAAGGCAAGATCGAACGCTGAGAGCAGACCTCTCCCTGTTTTGCATCTTATGGGATCTTAATAAAATGACAAAGGAAAACAAGCATTTGCAATGCAATAGGTCTCGCATTTATAAGAGTTTGAGCTATTGGCATTGTAAAATTACAATGCCTTTTATTTATGTTTTGGTTTTTAAAACAAATAAAAGGCATTGTCATTTACAATGTCAGTAGCATAAACTCGCATAAATGCGAGACCTATTGCATTGCAAATGCTTGTTAATTCTGTACTTGAGGAACGATCATGACGTTTGCGAAAGATAATTTAAATATGGTGTGAATCAGGTAATTGGCTCAAGGGAAAGACTTGGACTACCCTCCTCATTGCATGAATATTGATCCAGAGTGACGAGTATGATAAAAGTAAAGAAAATATTTTACTGTTTATTATCTTATTTCTAAGTTATTAAGGACTAGTTACCCACCGCCTGGGCGCATGCCGACGCTAAGCTTCAGGACCTTATAAAGCTCTTGGACGCAACGTAGTTTGACACTAATTTATACAGCTCGCCGACTAACTATTGCACATGTTAATCTCAGAAAATCAGCTGCTCTCCAATAAACCAACTCAATCACAGAACGAACGTCGGACACAATCAATTGATGGTTTTCATATCCTTCAACACAGGAAACTCAGAGTACAAATATAAAAGCTGTGGAAATTGTGGTTGGCGAGCAGTAAAAGAAGGAGTGGCACTTGTGGAACAAGCGCTGATAGTTTGAGTGTTTACAGCGTGACGGGCGAGGGAGGGGGCAAGTGTGATTGTTGAATGTGGGTCAGTGCTATTAATCTAAAAGGGTGCATTTTCGTAGGTCTGTACGTAATTTAAGTTAAAAAAAATTATGTTTGTGTACTGAGTGCACAATCATATGTTCCCATGCTATTAATCTTAAAGGGTGCATTGTGTGGCCCCATTGTAAAAGTAAAAGCGTGCATAGCGCTCTAAATAAATTAAAAGGGCCCGCTAAGGGCCCGCTATTACTAAAGTTGGCGTCCCACCAGTGCTCTTTCGATAAACTGAGTTAAACAATGCGTTACTAAGCAGGGACTAACAAAGCCTGTAAATGAATCAGAAGCACAGAAACCCTGCCTGTGGAGATATTTTTCTTGCCGTTTCCTTTTACCTCGCCTTGCCGGTAACTGCCCTGGTTCCCTCACGTCGCCGCAGCCCACAACAACACAGCGCGGCCAGCGTGGAGTAGAGGACCACAAGACCCAGGATCCTTAGCGGTGGAAGCCGCCCCCACCCTCACCGTGCCCGGAGGCGCATAAATCAGAGCGGAGCCCCGGTGGAGCGGGAGCACAGAAAACCTGCCTGTGGGGATATTTTTCTTGCAGTTTCCTTTTACCTCGCCGGTAACTGCCCTGGTTCCCTCACGCCGCCGCAGCCCACAACAACACAGCGCGGCCAGCGTGGGGTAGAGGACCATAAGACCCAGGATCCTTAGCGGCGGAAGCCGCCCCCGCCCTCACCGCGCCCGGAGGCGCATAAATCAGAGCGGAGCCCCCGCGTCGCGGGACGCACGCGGGTGGCGCCGGGAGAAGCCCGGGACAAGGGCGGGACCGTTTGTGACCGTTAGTGGCCGGCAGAGGCTGGGCTGGGCCACCCCCCTTGATTTCACAAAAACTGATATTTCCTACTGTGTTCTGCAGTGCCTACTGCCCAAACTGCGCTGAAATCAGCAAATTATGGGCAAGAATAATCCTCTGTTATCTATACCATCCCCAAAACATAAGCCACCCCCAAATTCTCCACTACCCACCTTGACAGCAATAGATCGAATGCTGCTGAAAACAATAGGGGTGGTGGCAAATGCTATAGAGCACACTGAACGATGCCTCTCGCTTCCATCTGGTTCTCTTCCCCTTTTGCCCTCCACCAATATATCAATGTTTACTATAAACTCCCAAGATTCAATAATGACACCTTCTTTTGTTGCACTTCCCGGGGTATATAATCTCCCAACAACTCAAGATATTCCCTCTAGAATGAGCAATATACCTGATGGGTCATTGTCTCTATCAACTAGGCTATCTATCTCCCCCAATTCTTTCCTTAACAAGCCCATCCCTGACCCCCAGCCAGAGGACTCAATAACAAGCGGGATACATGAAGCACCACCAAGCCCAATCCTGATCTCTCCTACTTCCCAGAGTGCTAACAATGTTGGCCCGCGAGTAACTACTAGAGGGCAGAAGGCTAGGAATAAGACGAAACAATTTAATACCCATGGTCCAGAGGTTAAAAAATCTAAGGGGCCTTCAGGGGGTTCCAGAAAAAAGAAGACTGTTGCGAAAGTCATTGCACCGAAAGGGAAAAATCTCAATAACAGCGTGCCCATAACATTGGCTACAGTAACCAATGACGTTGGGTCTCACGCTGTAAATAACGAAAAGTCTACCAGCTTTCCGCTACTTTCATCTACTCCCCAGTCTAATGAGGGACTTCTTAATAAAATAGAAACCCTCATGAAATCTTTAATAGCTCCCCTCGTGGAAAGGGTAAAGCGTCTAGGGGAATAATTAGACAATTTGGAGCAATTATTGAAGAACAGCTCGACCACAAAGTCTGCGGGTCAGCAACTCCCCGATATATCACAACAAATCGGCTTTAGTACTACTACTCAGCCACCATCCAATCTTAGGTCTCAAGATTCTGAAACATCAAAGTTCAAAGAAACCACGGGTAGCCCTGCGCAGAGGGCCTCGAGGAATCCAGAAGAAGTTAGCAAGATCACCAGAGACAGGGGGGGGGGGGCGTATTTTAGGAATGGCTGTAGAACATGCTGAATACACGGGTCGGGTGAATAATAACTCTTGTGCAGCTAAGGCTTTTTTCCCGCCATCTAGATCAAAGAGGCAGTACACACACATTGATCTACCTCCACAATCTTTGCCTTATACAGTAGTCCTAGTTGGCGTTCCGGAACTGCCCCAAGGAAAAGTAGAGTCCTTTCTTGAATTAAGAAATAATGTCTGGTCTGTAAGGCAAGATGGCGCCTGAGTGAGAGGACGCCGTAACATCGCCTCCATACACCTCTGCGACCCGCTTTTGGAGTATTGGAGTACCATCGTTGTTGTGGCTAACGTCCATGGCCCTGCAGTATCGGAAGCATAGGAAACACGCCGACCGCAGATGATGCAGTGATGCAGAGAGGCTGGTGAATCGCCGGCTGTAGTCAAAGGGATGAGAGAGTGAAACCCGCGCGGCCGCAACGGCTATTCAGCTACCCAGCCCTCAGATCTTCGACGCCTGGCTCGGTTTAGCAGTACATACCCGGTTTCCTCGGATTGCTGCATTGGAGCATTGCCGCACTGGTGACTGAGCCGGAGCAGACCTGTGTTCTGCGATCCAACAACCTGCCGTATCTGCAATCTGTTTCTTCCGGAGACGACGGAGCTACGTATGCTGCTCTAGAGACGGGGGTCAAGAGCAAAAAAAAGACAGGAGGTGAGGCTGTAAGGACACATACATCGTATGTTTGCTTGAGCTCATTATTGGGGAAGCTAGTGCCTCCCCCTTAGCCGCTGACCCAAGAAGGAAAACCCACGAGTGTCGATATAGGCTGTTTGCTTATTTACGGAGTACTTTTTTTTCCCTTTTTCAAACGGAATCTTCACAAGGCTATCGAACTTCTCAGTATGCCCCTATGCCCTTAATCAGTTAAAGTGGCCACTTTTACTTCTGTTTGACGTAGGAAGCCTCCTCTCTCGGCTGAACAGGGGGGGCAGGGTGGAACTTTAATTATCGGACTGTTGGAATCTTGAGGTTACTTAATTAAGAAAGTAAACCCTGTGTTCTCTAACAGCAGCGATTCAGCCTACTTAGCTTTGTTTAAAGCTGTACAGCTTCCTGCTCAGCAACATTTGCAACTGGTCATGATTAACGGGGTAAAAAACAAATCTGCACCTCACACCACGAATGACAATCACTAAAGCTGAGCAGAGCAGAGTTAATCCGAAATTGGGCAGAGCTGTACTGAAATGAGGAGAGTGGGTGGCCTTATAGCTAGACAGCTCGATAAATCAGTATTGTAGTCGAAGGGGCCAAAGGGAATCTAAAACTCTCCTAAGTTGCCTGCAATGAGAGGCGGGCCAGAAAGGAGCAAAAAACTAAATTTTTGGGGACAGCTAAAGCAGCAGTTAAAACGGAGACTATTATTGGAAACTCGAGTGTTAAACATACATACGCAGCTCATTACTGGCCCGATCAGGTGAAAGTAACTATTCAAATCACACTCGGAGTTCATCACTTCACAAATGCGTCAGGCTACATATACATGAGTGAGTGCAAGATACCTCTAAGATCACTGTCTCCGGTTCAAGTGAAGTTGCCTAAGGGATTCTCTAAAGGAGCTCGAGGCGTACAGAAAGCGCAGCAAGTAAAAAAAAGAGTGAGGTGCAAGGAGAAGCGCTCACCACAGCCTCCTCGCTCGGCACCCAATTGCTTTGTATTCCAATTCTAGGACCCAGGAATATATCCAGCAGAAGGCCAGCTATGGAAGACCGGGTCCATGGGGCTTGTGCCGGGGATGGAGCATTAGATTCGCCGTCAGCGCTGAAGGAGCCAATAAAGCACTGTGAAATCAATTTGGAAAACCTGGAAAAAAAAAAACAGAGAATAAAGTTGGAACTGTCAAGGGACTCAAGCAACCCAACGATATTTTCTAGAAGCACAGAGGGAGATGCCTACATATCCCAAATTGAAATCGATAATGCTGTTGACTCTCTTAAACCGAAGGAAAAAACTTTGATAAACGATTAGAGACAAAGGGACCAGAAACTCGGGGGGGCCAAGGCGAAGGAAACTAAAAGCAAATTACGAGAAGAAGGGAAGGGGAGAGAGAAAGATAAAGACAATGACAAATCCAAACGTAAAGGCCCAGATAAAGACAGAGATAAAGATAAAAGCAGAAATAAAGAATTCGAAATGGAAAATTAAAAAACCATGGAAAAAAACAAAAAATACTTCGCTGAAAAAGAGAAAGTCCAACGCAGAGACAAAGAGAAGGATAACTCTACCGTACCAACAGATGACGCGGAATTGATGGCAAAAAAAGCCAAGCAGCTACAAACTATCAAGAATCTCAAAGCCAATGCTAAAGCTACCGCTACTCACCAAACCAATACACCACAGCCTAATATATTTAGCATTTTTAGTCCGATAGTCAAGGAAGGGATGAAAAAAGCTTCAGAACATCCAACATCGGTTGAGCTATCTAAGAATGATGAGAATAGAATGTTATATCCGGAACTAAATTCGGAAAGATCTACAAATCCTCTTATAAAGCAACCTGGTAATATTGATACCCCCAGCCCCATACAGAATCCATTCACCGAGAAGCTGAGACAATCTGAAGCGGAAAATCAATCCGAGGGTTCGGAGGCAGAAATATATGAGACTGGTCTATCTACAACAAGTGAGACTAGCGATGATAATATCAATCCTGTTCGAGATTCAACACCTGAAGGCACAGACTCTTTAGACGTCAAGAAATCTAGCGCTCCAGATCAATCTAACAACCCACGCGGGAAAACATTTGAGAAAAGGAGAACAAGAAATCTACGGCACAATAAGTCAAATCTCGAAGAAAGCTTAGAGCAAGGAAGTATGACCCGGCAACGTACCAAAAACATGAATAAATCCAATTATTCTGATGAAGCTATACCGGCTCAGCACAGCGGAGAAGAATCAAATGGATGCGACATCCAGTTACAACATGGCTCGGCTACAAGAAGAGAGAAATTGGCTGAACCCTCCTTAAAAAATATTTTGACGACCATTAGAGACTTTCATAAGGATATAAAGAAAGACAGCGAGAGGAATCACGCTGCCATTCAGAAGCTAGAAGGAGCAGTCAACAAAATTGGCAGCACCTGCACCGAAATATCGGAAAGGATGGGATCTCTAGAAACCCGTACCGAGTATTTAGAGAACGATGTTGCCTGCCTTCAAAAGAAAGAAAAATCTCAAGAAGGTGTTATTCGAGACCTAATGTTTTAGCTCGAAGACCAGGAGAATAGCTCAAGAAGAAACAACCTCCGGTTCCTCGGTATTCCCGAAGCTATCGAGAGAAATGATCCTAGGGGATATATAAGCTCTCTCGTGAAAAAAACTTTCCCTGAATTAGAATCCTGGGATTTGGATAAATAAATCCAGCAGGTCCATCGCTTCCCCCTAACACAACGTAAACCAGCCAAGAATTCCACCACATACCCAAGGGCAATGTTAGTGTATTTTGGTAGCTTTCTGTTACGGGAAGCCATATACGATCTAGCACGGCCCACCAGCAAACGGGAATATAATGGATTCTCCTTCTTTGTAAAACCAGATTATGCACATCCAACAGTTGAAAGAAGATGGAGAATGCGACAGCTTTTCACCCCTTTTGAAAAAGCTGGGGCTACTGTGTTCTTACAAAACCCTTCTCGCTTGAAAGTAATCTTCAAAGGTACCACGCGCTTTTTCAACAGCAAAATTCAAGCGGAAGGCTACCTGCAAGAAATATTGGATTCTGAAAGGAAAGCTAATTAACAACATTAAGGGGGTTAGTTAGTTAATTGACTGGGACTTCAAGGTTAAGCACTATCTGGATATAGACTCAAATCTTCATTTTTTAATGGTTTTTTTTCCTCCTTTCCTATTTTTTTGTTTTTCTCTTTCTTTCCTCCATACTTCAATGGCGGGCGCGGTGGCTCTGGAGGCGATTGTGGGGCACGGACCACACAGACGCCCACACCTAGATCCGGTCCGGACCTAGGATGCCTCAATGGGTGGTCGAGGGGTGTGGGAGGGACAGGGTGGGAGAAGGGGCTGAAGAGGGAGGGATGGGTAGGTGCTGGGGGGGTGTAAATCAAAAAAAGAGAACTCATGATACTATTGTAAATACAATCAGATTAAGATTTAGAGCCGTAACAAGGTATGTAGTCAAACGTGTCTGTATTATACCAACTGTGAGTTCGACAAGGAAGGATCTAAAACAAAAGAATGGCAAAACTTAAGATCTGTTCTATGAATATAGGGGGCCTAAATGATTGGAAAAAAAGAGGAAGATTAGAGGAATTTGTTAAATTTACACATACAGATATCATGTGTATCCAGGAGACCCATCTGACATGGGGGAAAAGGCATTGGTTAAACAAAGTGATTCGAGACTCTATCCTGCTCCTCCCAAACTTCTACCATTAGGGGGTTGCTATCATTGGTAAGGTCGGTTTGGGGGGAGCTAAACGATTCAAGGCTGACACCATGGGGCGCTGGGCATTATGCGAAATGAATTCTGGTATTACTATCTGTAGCATATATGGGGCTAATAGCGACGACCCTGATATCTTCAATCATATTGAGAAGGAGCTAGCTACCTGGCCAGTACCTATAGTGGTTTGCGGGGATTTCAATATCTCTGCAGATTTTGAAGGGGGAATAGGCTATACCGGGTGTAAACCCCGGGTGTATCGGGCAGTACGCTCAATGATGGATTCACATGGTTTGAGGGATGTTTGGGGCAGCATTGAATCAGGGAACTCAGGCTTTACATATTTTTCCCACCCCTTTAAGAAATATTCCAAGCTGGACTATTTTATGATTACCGCCCCCGAGATTAGCTCAGTAAAAATCAGCAAATTACCTAAAATAATTTCAGACCATAATCCACTGTTATTAACAATAGCTTTCAATAGACCTGCTAAACCATTGAGGCCATGGACTTTTGATAAGAAGCTCTTAACCGATAGTACATATATAGCATATATGAAGAATTGGTCACAGGCCTTTTTTGATGCTAACAGATATAGTGCATCGCGAAACTCTGTCTGGGACTGCTATAAAGCCACCTTAAGGGGAGAAACCAGCAGCTACACCTCTCGTAACTGGAAACGACTGAACTTAGAAAGAGAGCAATTAATGAATAAATTAACAGCAGCGGAGGAACAGCATAGGAAAGATATATTGGATAGAAGGTCGGACATTATAAGCTTAGAAAGAGTGAGTACTATCAAAGCTGAGATACAAAAACAATTAGCCGAAAAAGCTGCTGCTTAATATCAAACACAGAGAAGGAATATGTATGAGACGGGGGAGCAAGCTGGGAAAGCATTGGCATTACGTATTAGACAAGCGACGTCGAAAAATATTATCCCACGCATAGTAGAGCTGGGTAGGACTTATGAGCAGCCAAAGGACATTATAGATGTCTTCAAAAGATACTATCAAATACTGTATCGGGAAGATGTGGTGAGAGTGGAGCCATTGGTTGAGTCGACAGGATCAGGGATTAAAGTGGCCCATAACGATAGAGAAAATCTAGAACAACCCATCACTATGGATGAACTTTCGGATGCTTTACAAGATCTAGCAGCAGGGAAGGCCGCAGGCCCCGATGGTCTACCAATCGAGCTCTACAAAAGCTTTTTTGAAGAAACATCAATACTTTTGCTAGACCTTTTTAATGGGGTTATAAACACAGGTTTAATCCCTGAATCATGGATGAACACCAATATAGTGGTGTTCCATAAAAAAGGTAAGCCCACGGAAAATCCGGGCTCATACAGACCCATATCTTTAATAAATGCGGATAATAAATTATATGCCAAGATCGTGGCAACCCGCCTAGGACGGATCGTTGGATCCCTGGTCTCCCCTTGGCAGCACGGTTTCATTCCTGGTAGGGGAACCACAGATCATATTAGACGAGCTATCACGTTGTTGATATCCATGCTTCCGGGGAAGGAGGGGTCGCAATGATCCTCCTAGATGCGGAGAAAGCTTTTGACCGCGTCAGATGGGAATTCCTGTGGAATGTGCTCGTCGAATTGGGGTTTGGACCAAGGTTTATGAAGGCTATTCAAGCCATGTATGCCACCCCAGTGGCGAAAATTCAAATGATGGGCGAGAGTTCAGATAAGATTTTTATCACGAGGGGGACAAGGCAGGGTTGTCCATGCTCACCCATATTATTCGCACTATACATCGATCCCCTAATACGCCAAATAATCAATAACACAGCAATTAAACCGGTAGTTACGAATGGATTTCAAACAAAAATTTTGGCATATGCCGATGATCTAGCTGTCATTACTACTGATCCCGAAACAGCCATGCGAGAAGTAGTGGGTACCACGAGCAAGTTTGGCGAACAATCTGGCTATCGTCTAAATGTGGGCAAGACACAGGTGCTCTGCTCCAAGAACATAAACAAGCTAGACGCCAGATTTGTTGACTTGGGGATAACGCTCAACGCACAACCGGAGCTAATAATTAGAGATAACTTCATCCCTCTCATGGAATCCATGAAGGAGAATCTGAAAAGAATGGACACCCAACAACTCTCAATAATCGGTCGCGCCAATGTAATCAAAATGACTGTTTCCCAAGGTGTTATATAAATTCCGGTCGATCCCCTTTAAAATAGAGGGGAAAATCATTAAGGAAATAGAATCCATCTTTATGAACTTCCTGTGGCAATAGGGTAAGGTTAGAAGATCTTTGAAACACATGTCACTACCTCAGGAAAGGGGTGGTCTGGGAATGCCAAACATTAGATACTATCATTGGTCTTGTCTTCTTACGCAGATGGCTATTTTATTTGAACCAGTGGGAAGTAGCTCAAACTTCCCGAGAAGGCAAGACGCGATTCCATCTATCTTTGAATTACTACTTGGCAGTGAGGCTTCTGGTGTTCTACTAAGGAGAATAGAAAGGAAATATTATAGTAAGTCGAGACTTAAGACACTCGAAGGAATATGGGGGGTCTGGGCTGCAGCTCAGAAAGTATAGTCAATCTCCAAATATAATCACCATACCCCACTCTGGAATTCTGGCCTCTTTCCCAATCTAATCAATGATGGGTCCTGGAGACACTGGGCAGGAAAAGGTATCCTGACACTGGGGCAAGTTATTCTCAGGGATGAGTGCAGAACTCTGGAAGAATTAAGACTAAGGCACTCGCTTCAGGGTATACAAGATTATAAATATGCTCAGGTGGTCAGTACGATCAGATCAATAAGGCCCCGAATAGTCTTAAGGGAGAGGTGTAAGTTATTGGATTATCTGAAGGTCGGCGAACCTAGAATTAACAGTGTGTACAGGCTGTTTTTGCAGGAATCCCAGGACGATATCGGTAAAACCGAGGCAGCCTGGGCTGCAAAGTTGGAGGATCCGGATATTGACCTGGATAGAGCCCTTGAAATGGATAGAAGGTTCCTACGCTCCTCCAATTTAAGAGCTCAACATTTCAAAACATAATTCAATCTCTATTACACCCCCTCTAAACTTCATGATTGGGGCAAGAGGGAGAATAGCAATTGTCCCAGATGCTGTAAAAGCCCAGCCGACATTCATATGTTCTACAAGTGCGAGAAACTAGAATCAATTAAAACAGAGATCGAATCATTCTGGTCAGGACTGCTGGACGCTCAGATAACCTTGTCTCCGACACTCATGATTATCGGATGTCAAAATCAATTGAAATTAAATATTGAAAATGAAGCCCTAATTTTTATCTCCACTGCTGTACTCAGAATCTTAATCTCAGCAGCTTGGAAAGATACACAGGTTCCAACCTTTCAAATGTGGCTTTCCAGATTTCTGGGTATACATAATGTGGAGGCGGCTCTGTATCAACTTAAGGGAAAAAAATTAAGAGAATTGGGGTTGAAGGTCTGGGCACCAGTGGCGGTTTGGCGCACTAGTAGATTGTCGTAATCTTACTGATTCTCAGAATATGGCTACGTTTATACTCTAATACTTATACCCCCATTAGCTATACCTTCTCTCTCTCTCTCTTTCTTCCTCTGATTGTGGTAGCCGGCACTACGTTTATTATACGCATCTTAATATCAATATTTATGCCACACCATTCCATGATTTTCAACCTCCAATCTCAATCAGTTACTAGAAATGTAATTCGTCAACCGACCTCTACATACCATGTTCTTGCTTTATTCATATCTCATTGCTATTTCTTTAATCTGCTTATATCTTATCTAGTTTTTCTTTTTTAGTCAAATTTATTCATACTGTATTGCTCCAATGTAACATGAATTCTCAATAAAAAATTATTAAAAAAAGAAAAATATAAATAAAGTTGTTTATTGGTTGAACAACAACAGACCACTTCCGCCAGATTTATCCGGACAAATATTATTTGCCAGAAGGATAAACTGGCTGGGGCATAGGAGAAAGGATTTCCCAGGGGACTGTATCGTCGTCAACTTCGGGGACAGGCGGGTAGTCCATCACATATGTAATCGGCCCTTTATCTTTGGCGAGAGTAAAATTCTTACCAAGGATCTGAGCTTTTTCTATCCTCAATATTTCTCTTGCCAATCTTTTATGAGTCAAAGGGATCCCGTATACTTGGATCCGGAAGAGAGAAGGGGTATCAGATACAATATTCCAATCTCTAATTACTTCGGCGTACTCTCCGATTTGGAAAGGGTGGACTGACTTCAGTATGGGGACTCTTGTACAAGTAGTACCACTAACTTACTAATCTCCCCAAGGAAAACATTTCCCATGCCATATGAGGACGCAATCAACAAAGAGTTCCCTGTAAATATTGGGAAAGTGAGGCTGCAGGAGGAAACCACGGGATCGTCTGTCGATCCCATGTTAACTAAGGACGACCCACTATTGAAGATTTAATTCTGGAACGTGGCAGGGCTTCGTGCAAAGGTTGTAAACGGCGCCTGGTTAGACTTGGTCCACGACTTTGGCATTTTATGCCTACAAGAAACTTGGGCGCTATTAGAACTACATATCGAGGGTTATAAAACATTCTTCTCCCCAGCCTTATCATCCTCCTCTGGTAGAGCTACGGGTGGATTAATTATTTTTGTATCAAACATCCTCCAATTTACAAGTATAGTTCCTATAACGTTGGATGTCAATTTCCAAATCCTCGTTCTACATCAGAGTAATACCAATGCCATTGTACTTGTCAACTTCTATAATAACCTTCCTATGGATGAGCTGATAAAAACTATACAATTAATACACTCCTCCCTTGAAGAACTAATAGTCAAGATACGGAAGGATTTGACCATAATTTGGGGCGGGGATTTTAATCAGACCCTTTGCAAGCATAGTACTAACATAGTTTGCGGCATTGTGGATGAAAATGGTGACCCAATAACCCATTTTTCCCACACTCCATTCGGGCACTGTTTGAACGAAACCTTATGTGGCCTAGAACTTGGCCTTGTTAACGATCTGGCGAACCCCCCCATTCCGGTAAACCTACCTTTAATGGTAGAGGGAAGTCAAACGCAATTGATTTCATCTTCATTTCAGTAACAGCTGGGAAGGATGTACTAAACTGTAAAACCCATGACATTATCATCAGTGATCACCACCCAATTAGCGTTACTTTAACACTTACCAAGGGCCGAGAGAGTCGTACAATCACGACAAATCTAACCCCAAATAACCTCACATTAGATAGACTTAATGGTTATTCGTTAAGGTGGGAAAAGGTGGATCCCCAGGCCATCACTACTAGACTGCTTACGAACTTAAGCCCAGCTCTTGATAAATGTCTCTGACTTAGACGCTACTAGCGAGGAAATTATGGCCAATTTTCTGTTACTGAATACATCAATAAGCGAAATCATCTTTGTCCACACAAAAACAGGTAATTCTAGAAGGAAGGGATGGTTCGATAGGCTTTCTTTCGTACAAGCACTATCAGAACTTAAAATTAACACTAAATAAAAAGGATAGAACTCCCACGGAAATTGCTGCTCTTAGGAAGTACAAACAGGTACAAAAAACTAGGAAAAAAACGTTGAAAATAGATCTCTGGACTCAATTACATACTTCATGTTCTATGGGGGATAGTGCCGTTTTCTGGAAGGTTGTGAAAAAACCCTTTCTAGCAGATTCTATGGTGAATCCTAGCCTTGATGTTGCGATTGGCGAACAGGTGTGGGTTGACTATTTTGAGCGGATATTCAGCCTCCCTCCATCCGCAACTCAATCGCCTTTATCTGAGCCAAACCTAACTCCCTTTCCCTTGCCTATCTACATAACACACAAGGAAGTGGAACTGGCTTTGAAGGCCAGTAAAACTGGTAAGGCCCCAGGCCCTGACGGGGTTCCAATTGACTTCTTTAAATCTAATATGGAACTCTTGTCCCCAGTCGTAACTAGGGTCCTTCAGGAATCATGTGATGTGGGTCTTATTGACTCATGGTCCCAATCTATTCTTGTTCCTATATTTAAAAAAGGGGACCGCGAGTCACCATCCTGCTACCGGCCTATCTCCTTGCTGGACTCGTTGGGGAAAGTGGCCGGTCGCGTTATCTTAGATTGACTTCTGCAGTGGGCATCAGACAATAAAGTTCTGTCTGACCTACAGGGTGGGTTTCGCGAGGGTTTGGGCACTATAGAGCAAGCGCTTAATCTATCGCTACTAATTGGTAAATATGTAAACGCAAAGGGGGGGGCACTCTATATGGCATACGGTGACCTCTCAGCGGCATTTGATTGCGTTAATCACACTAACTTGTGGGCCATTTTAGAAGGCATGGGTATCGAGAGCTCTCTTTTAACATTTCTGCGTGAATTATACTCAGATGCCACAGCTAGAGTCAGATTTGGTGTGGGGGGTGAGTTAAAGTCGTTTAGAGTGGAACGTGGGGTAAGGCAGGGTTGTGTCCTGGCACCTTTTTAATTTAACCTGTATACCAATGGCCTGGAAAAAGCCATGGTTTCGGGGTCCCAGGACCTCCCCACTATAAATAAGCGCCCAATACCGATTCTACTCTACTCGGACGACGCTGTAATTCTAGCTCGTACCCCCATGGAGTTGCAGCGCGCCCTAGCAAAGTACCACACTTTTATGGCCAATCTTGGCCTAAAGATAAACATCAAAAAGACGTTTGTCATGTCTGCAGGGCTAAGGGCAAAGAATATGAAGCCCATGTATATTGAAACCCAGAAATTAGAGCGCACTACCACCTATCCCTACTTGGGCGTAGTTTTTGACCACAAATCTTCTTGGAAGCCTTCTATTGAATCTAGGCAACTTACCTTCAAGAGGACAACAGCTGCTGTGGTTAACTTCGCAAACAAGTTAGGTAGCCGTCCCATTGTTGAACTCCTTGAGATATATAGAGCAAAATGTGTCTCTAGTGCATGGGGTTTTACCAAGGTTGAGGAACTGCAAAGGGTGGAGAACAGTTTAAGATTTCTGCACACAGTCCCGCAGGGGACTTCGACCTACGCATGCCACCTGGAAACGGGTTTGACATACATAACAGATTTGATAAAGATTCAACCCCTTCTCTTGTGGCACCGCATATGGTCGACCAATGAAACAACACTTTGCCGGGAATTTATTGAGGATTGTATATCTCTTGATAAAGCCCGAAAGATCAGCTGGATAGCGTATGTAAGCAAATTCTTTAGTGACCTTGGCATGCCACAGTACTATTCTTTCCCTCCCTCAATTGCAACAATACCGAGGAAGCGCTTTAAAAAGGCATGCCTGGCCCATCTAGAAGCTTTACGACTGTCTAGCGAGGTCTCTAAACCTACAGCTCAACACTCACTACAAATTCAAACATCGATGATGGTCCAGCCCTATTTAACTTTTAATCTTTCGGGCTATGAAAGATTTTTGCTAACTAGGCTTAGATTAAATATCTTTCACCATCTGGTCACTTTCCCCAAGATGAATACTTGGGAAAAATTTCCTCAACCTTGTTCTTGTGATGATCGCTCCCCCCAAACAACGATTCATACAATCTTGTTTTGCAAATTTTACCAAGACTTGAGGAAACAGTGGCTTGTTCCAATCTTGAAAGTCATGGGCCTACGCAGGTGCCGACCAGCATTTCTCGCCCTTCTATGTTTAGATGCGGAACCTTTTGCTAAATCGATAGCAATTTTCTTGAAATTGGTTGTTAAGCATAGGCAGAACTTAGAGTAAGAATTGGGACCCATCTCTCTCGACATCAACGATGGCCTTTCTATTGCTGAGGTCTTAGAATCTGATGCCCCCGTAAAAGTTTTTCTGAAATGGTTTTACATAACATACTATACTCCTATTGTTGTAGCCTGCAAATTTGGAGTTTAGACTGTTACCCTATTGGAGGTACGGTTTATTGAGAAAATTTTAATCGGCTGTCTATTTGTTATTTTTGTTTTTTAAAACTAGATGTAAATATATTGTGCTTTTATGGATGTTTTCTCAGCAACCGAATAAAGCTTGATTTGATTTGAATCAGAAGCAACCATTTACAAACCACTGCAACAGGAGACAATTGAAACTATTATGAAGCTTTTTGCCTGTCATGCTGAGGAAGTTGGCCAGGAGTTTGTTAGGTTTGTTACTAAGCCGCTGAGGGAGGGGGTGGCAAATGGGGAGCACTTTTGCAGCCGCTTTGATGTTATCGGTGGCCGCGCGGCTCACTGAGAACATCAAAGCGGCCGCGAAAGTGAATCGGCAGGCTGACAAATGGTGCGCGCGCCCGGTGCACATGCACTGTATTTGGAGGCCTGAAAAGCACTAGTTTGCACTTCCAAATCCCCCGTTTACTAAAGCTCGCCAGAGCAGCGCTAAAGCGCTGGCTCAGGCGAGACCTAAAAAAAACTGTTAGGCGAAAAGAGGCGCCATCAGTTGCCACGAGACGACTTGCCCCGCAGCGGCGTTTAAGTGCTCTTGGAAGACAAACAGACTCCTGTTTACTCGAGCGCCTTCCCTCATTGAGGTGCAGTCTGTCTCTAAGGTACGCAGGAGAAGGTGTCCCACTGGCTCCTTCTCTCTCTCTCTCTCTCTCTCTCTCTCACAGATGCACACACTTTTATCTCACAAGCACTTTGTATTATCTCTCGCCCCACTCTCTCTCCCGCGCCACAAACATATACACTCGCTCTTTCTCTCTATCACTCATTGAATACAGAGCGCAACCCCAGTTTCTTTCTTTTTCTCTCGCTTCCTCTCACATAAACAAACGTATGTATCTCTCTCTCCCTCTCTCAGGCGCAATTTGTATCTGCCTGTCAAAAGCCATTTCTGAGGTACAGGGTTCAGCCTCCCAAGTTCTAGGCCAGGGTCTCTCGTTCTCTGACATACAGAGTGATTGTTCCCTCTAAGGTGCGACGCGTCTCTGAGCCTCGGGGCCTGCCCTTCTCCATACCTTGCAGGGCGTGGCGCCTCCCCTACTTCGAGGTACAGGGTGCAAGCTCCCTCTCCGAGGTGCCCTGGCGGGGTACACTTTCTGGGGCGTAGGCTCCTCACGGAGGTTCAAGTTGTCCCCTCCCTCTTGAGGTGTAGGGTTCGGGCGCCCTCCCCAAGGCGCAGGGCGGAGACTCCTTCTGTGATGTGCAGACCTTCTCTGTAGTACAGGCTCTCTCACACAGGTGTCTGAGGTGCACGGTGAAGTAACACAAGTAGATGCTTAGTGGATTCCAGGATGGTTTTATTCTGTACAGAGAAGACAGCTTGCACAACCACTCCAGTCAGTTCCCAGCAGCCAATTCCCCACGACCCACCATGGTGAAGTAACACAAGTAGATGCTTAGTGGATTCCAGGATGGTTTTATTCTGTACAGAGAAGACAGCTTACACAACCACTCCAGTCAGTTCCCAGCAGCCAATTCCCCACGACCCACCATGGAACCTAGAACCCAGGAAGACCAATAACATTCCATACTAATGCGTGACCATAGATAGTATGAACACTACACACCTTCCCCCTTTGAAAAAAACAAAAAAACAAAAAAGTACAATAATTACAAAATAAATTTCTTATGAATAGCACTCAACATCTAACAAAATCATTCATTTTAACAGGTGGTTTTCTAATACGAGAACTTTTCCTTTGAGCAGATATTTCTTCACATTGAATAGATACACCTTCTACAGGACTAACATCTTGGTTCACAACAGGAACATCACTGGGTGTCATAGCAGCACCCGGAGTCAAAATAGGTTTTGTTATGTTATCACAAGTATCAAGGACGCAAGTATTAGGAGCTGGAAGCAACACCTCAGATTCAAAGTTAGAACAGCCCAAAGTATCTAGAAAACTCTGGAAATCTTCATTCTCATCAATAACTAGTGGCTCTTTTCGTGGAGGGACATATGATTCACCACCAGCATCCTTGGATCTATACATAGATACTCGTCTAAAATTCCAAATTTTTCCCCCTTGTACTCTAACAGCTTTGCTGAATACTTCAATTACTTTAACTGAGTCAGACCATTTAGACCATCTTTTGTCCAGACCACCAAATTTAACACGTACGAAATCACCCACTTTGATTTTGCAGTTCACAGAACGATTATTGCAATTGACCCTCCGCATTTTATCTTGGTATTTTTGAACACGCTCTCTGACTATTTTAAGATCCAATATAGGATCATGAATATTGTTCTTTTTCAACCACCACGGCATGAGCTTAGAACATGGTCTCCTCCCTCTCAACATTTCAAATGGAGAACAACCCGTGACTAAATTAGGAGACATCCGATATGTACGTAAAGTGGCCCGTAAAGCTTTTCTCCAATCAATATTGCTCTTGATAGCAAGTTGTATGGATTCCTTTACAACCCTGTTAAAGTTTTCAACTTGGCCATTGGCCATTGGATTATAATTAGAGACTTTTTTATGAGTGATACCACATTTATGTAGGAACATTTCAAGCTCATTACTGATGAATTGTGGCCCATTGTCTGAAACAAGCTCAGAAGGAAGACCCTCTCGACCAAAGAAATTATCCAAAAATTCTATAACTTGATTAGAAGTGATTTTATCAACCACCTTGACTTCTGGCCATTTTGAAAAATAATCCACTAACACCAAAGCAAAAACAGGTTTAGCAGAAGGAAGATTTAAAGGACCAATAATGTCAATGCCTAGCTTCCTCCAAGGACCTTGTGAGTACTCAATGGGAGAAACCTCCCCAGATAGAGGTTTAACAGATTTGTCACTCTTCGAGCATTGGACACATTCTCTGACCCACCTGTCTACCATACTATCAATACTAGGCCACCAATAAAATTCTCTCAGACGTCGCTTAGTGGAAGACATACCAAAGTGTCCTTCATGGGACAAATTAATCAATTGTTCTCTAATTTTCCGAGGCGGAACAATTTTATCACCTCTAATTACGAACCCGTGTGAAAACATAAGCTCATCTTTGATTTTACAGAACAAACTCATTTCTCCACTCAACTTCCTCTCTTCAGGCCAGCTACCTTGAAGATATTTTACAACATCTTGTAAAATGTCATCTTCAGACATTGCCTTCGCCCAGATCTCCTCCGAGCTTATACTATGATGAACATTTTCTATGGTATATGCTATATCGCACTCTTCTGCACTATTAATGACGTTTAGACCATCAGATAATGATAAGCGAGACATGCAATCAGCATGGACATTCATACGGCCAGGAATATACACAACTGAACATTGATATTCTTGCAATTTAGCAGCTAATCTAGCCAAGCGGGCTGTAAGAGTTCTACCACCCCCAGCTGCCAACATATTTATAAGTGGTTTATGGTCGGTCCTCAATTGAAATTTTATCCCCCATAAAAATTGCCTAAAATGCTGAGCAGCCCAAGTGCATGCAAGTAATTCCCTTTCAATTGTGGAATAATTAAATTCCGCTCCACGCAAAGATCTTGAAGCATACGACACAACATACTCTTCCCCAAATTTCTTTTGCATAAGCACAGCACCTAGACCGGTACTACTGGCATCTACTACTACAATACATTCCCCACCAACCGTGAAAGGTCTCAAAAACGGAGCAACACTAATTTCTTTTTTTAAGTGCTTCAAAAGCCAGTCTTTGCTCCTCACCCCAGACAAATTTAGCATTTTTTTTCAACAAAATGCGTAAGGGAAATACTCTTGAAGAGTAATTTTTCACAAACTTACTATAAAATTCCGTTAAACCTAGGAACGATAATAATTGTTCTTTTGTAGTAGGTGCAGGAGCTTTTGAAATACTAGCAACGTGGTCTAGCTTTGGTTTAATACCCTCACAAGATATTTCGTGACCTAAATATTCAACACTATCCTTTCTAAACTTGCATTTTGAGAATTTAAGTGTTAAGCCTTTCTTTTGTATATTGTTCAATACCATTTTTAAATTGTGATCATGTTCATCAAAATTTTTCCCGAAGATTAAAATGTCATCTTGGAAAGCTCTTGCACCAGGACAACCTTCTAATACATCTTTCATAAGTCTCTGAAAGACAGAGGCAGCACTGGCTAGCCCAAATGGCATCCGCTTAAATTGATACATACCCTCCGGTGTGATGAAAGCCGTTAAGCATTTAGATTGTTCATGTAGCATGATTTGGTGGTATGCACTTGCTAAGTCCACAGTGGAAAACACGCAAGCACCAGACAAGGTTGAGATCAATTTGTGTATATTAGGTAACGGATGCCTGTCGATCCAGATCTCATTATTCAAGCTGCGGAGATCAACACACAACCGAACATCCCCATTGCTTTTAAGGGAAAGAACCACTGGAGAAACCCATGGAGAGGATTCTATTGGTTCGATAATGTTCCGTGAAACCAAATCTTTTAGCATATCTTTCAATTTGTTGCAATACGCTAAAGGAACATTACGGACTTAATGTCTCACAGGGACGGCAGAATCCTTAAGTATAATTTTGTGTTTGAAGTCCACATATTTCCCAAGCTCATCATTAAATATGCTAGGAAACATATTTTTTATATTTGCCACAAATGCCTCACCATCTGTGAAAACACTGTATACAGGCGGAGAAGCATTTGGATCCAACTTTATACCCAACTCTTGTTGGTGAGGCCATCTAAGTATAGATACACCTTTGGTGGCTACGTACAATTTGCCTTTAATTTTCTTTCCTTTGAAAGTCAAATCTGCCCACTTAAAACCTTCCAAATCAATGTTATGCCCTGAGTAACTACCAGGTCTCAGGAGGTAGTAATTTTCTATCATCCCACAGTTCCATGAATACATCTTTGCCGATAATGGAATACCAGGCACAAGAATCTATCATCATTGTCACTTCCTTCCCATCGACCAATATAGAACCGGATGGAAAACCTTTACAGTTATTCTCGCAAACACAGAAATACAGTTAAATTCATTAAACTCTGTAGAAATTTCATATTCTTCACAAGTAACACAATTAACTTTTTGTAAGGATCTGCACATCTTTCCAAAATGACCTGCTTTCTTACATTTAACACAAATTTTATTCCATGCTGGACATCCTTTGTAATTTCCAACATGTTCGAAATTACCACATCTATAACAGATCACAGGATTTCTACGATTACCAAATTTATTGTCTTTGAATCCTGACTCTTTCTTACTAAAGAAAGATGTTCTCTTTGGTGTGAACTGAGTTTTTACAAGCGATACCTCTGCTACAGGATCTTGTACTTTCACATTGATAGTTTGGGGTTGGCCTCTAATCTCACTAACAAACTTCTCAGATTGTTCAATGCCTTTAGCGATATTAACTACAGCATTTAATGATGATTCAGTGCCTAACCATAAGCTTTCTTGTATTTTTTTTACTCTTAGTGTTCATCATTATTTGATCTCTGAGCACCTGTTCGTAAGTAATGGTATCGAATGCACATGAACCAGCTAGGGAACGTAAGGCAGATACATAGTTCTCAATAGATTCATCTTCTCTCGGAGCGCGAGAATAAAATTTGAATCTCTCCATCACTATATTTATTTTCTTCCCAAATCGGATACTCATTTTTTTTTAACAGCGACTTCAAACACATTTACTCCTTCTGTGCTTTCGAGAGGAGGCAAATTATCAAATTCTTTAATCCCTTGACCCCCTAAGCAATGCCTCAGCAGGTCTAATTTCCTTTTAGGAGAGCAACCATCCTCCTCTAATACTCCCACGAAGGCTAGAAACATGGGATACCATAAATCCCATTCCATCCTAGGTTCCCCAGCAGAAGGCAAAAAATGTGGAGGTGCTAAAATATTTGACATTTTAACGATAATGACAAACAAAATAATAGAATAATGCAAATAGAAAGGAAATGCAAATATGTAAACTTTCCTTGCTATGCTTTGTCTAAATAATATATAAAGCACAGATGTAAATATCACGGAATTAACTATGCATAACTTATGTTTTTTTTTTTCTCCTCTAGAATGGTGTGCAAATCACCGATGTAGAATTAGCACTCAGTAATATTTTTGTATTAAAATTGGCTGAAAACGATCCCAAACGAAGATGTCTCGGTTGTATTAGAATTGGCTGGAAACGATCCCAAAGGAAGATGTCTCCGTAAAATCACACACACTAGTAGCCACTTAAAATGGCCGCCCACCGCGTGACATCATCACGCTCCCAGCATGCTTTGCAAATCCTAAGATTCTCTACGAAGATGGAGAGTGGTGAGGCTTCGAATGTTGGTAAGTGTTATCTTTCAAACAAAACTTTTCTCGTTATGGCTAAAGTATCGACCACTGTTGCAAAGCACCCCAAGAATCTGCCGCAGGCGCAATCAGAGCGCGTCTCCTTGATAGTTGTACACCACACAAAACTGCCGCTGGCACAATCAAGGCGCGACTCCCAATCCGGTCATTCTTCGATCAATTTGACGATAAATTATCGCACACGCTTCCCTTCGGCCAGTATACTCTCTTAGCTAACACTAAGATCACACATAAATAGTTATCACAGCCGCTGGTGCAATCATAAGCACATCTCTCGCAGACAGCCGCAGGTGCATTCACGCACTTTAACGAGGTACCTTTAAATTGTCTCCAAACGTGAACGCTGTCTTCTTCTTACTTCACATTGGCGACGACTGGGAGTTAACACAAGTAGACGCTTAGTGGATTCCAGGATGGTTTTATTCTGTACAGAGAAGACAGCTTACACAACCACTCCAGCCAGTTCCCAGCAGCCAATTCCCAACGACCCACCATGGAACCTAGAACCCAGGAAGACCAATAACATTCCATACTAATGCGTGACCATAGATAGTATGAACACTACACACAGCACCTGCCCCTCCCCAGATGCAAGGTGCAAGCTTCTGGCAGTGCTCCTTAACCCTGGCATCAGGTCACTATAAAGCGCCTAAAAGCCAACACGGGTGTGGTACTGCCGAAGACTGACTCCTTAACAGCATTTAAATGCATTAGGTAGACCCTGCACCAGAAGACCAGAGTCCGCCTTTCTTTTTTTTTTTTATCGTGTTAATGAACATGGCGACCGTTGTTTGGTCTGGCACCATTGCTTCATTTTGAAATGGCACTTGGAAGAAAGCAGGCTGTTTGGACGACTATGCGTTTGTTAGGCTCACAGTCGTGCATTTCAACATTCACTGGAGGCTCTTCTCCACCCACATAGGTTTGATGTCCCCAAGCCCATATAGTAGGACACACACTGCTCGAACTTTCAACATTCACCAGTGGCACATCACTTGGAATCCTGTTTGAAGTACCCCAGCCTCCACAGTGTGAGGAACAGAGCTCAGCATTTCAATATTCTCTAGTGCAAACCTACCTTTCCTCGCCTGGGCTGAACTTGCTTATTCACTGTTTTTTGAGTGTCACGGCTCAACATTACAACATTGCATGGTGATGGACTTATTTTCCATGGTTAAAGTCCCCGAGCCCATGCTGTGTGAGCCTCGGAGCTCAATATTTCAACATTCTACGATGATGGATTTCCTTTCCAATGTTAATGTCTCCGAGCCCATGATGTGCGAGTCTCACAACTCCACATTTCAACGTTCACCGAGCAGGACCTTATCTCCCCATCCTGCCCGTCTGTGGCTGCACCCTGAGGCCCCGCGCCACAGAGTGACCCCCGAACGCAGATATTAATTATGCTAACAACCCCCTCTTTAATCTGAGAGGCGTCCCGTCCCAGCCTCCACCTTCTCGGTTTCTTTCCTCAGCCACGTCCGAGTTGCGTTCCTTGTTCGCAAATTAAATTTCTTTCTTTGCTGATCACTTCTAATAGGCTCAGACAGGAATAATTATGCGGAGACATTTCATGGCCGGCCAGATCAGGAATTCCCAGAGAGTTAGTGACAGGCCTTTCAGTCGCCCCCCCGGCGCCAAACAAGGCCCGAGCAGCAGCTCCGGGGGGGGCAGTCCAGCCTGCTCCCACTGTCACTCACACCCTGGCCTCCTCCTCCACGGCGCCCCCACCCCTCCTCTCCCCTTCCCTCCCCTCCTCTTCACACCCACTCACTCCCCTCTCCCCTCCTCCAAATTCCACCGCCAACCCCTCCTACACGCAGCCGATTCTACCCCTTCCCGCCCCCTGCTCCCTTTCTTGCCGCTGGCAGCCGCTGCGGGGGACCTCTTGAAGGGCAGCTCTCGACGCCCCTTGATCTCTGATCCCCGAACAAGTGACTTTCTTTTTTTTTTTTTCCTACAATCGCAGTTGTTTGGTCTGGCCTATTTTGACTGTATCCCCACTGTCTTTCACATTAGGTCGCCTCCGCATTTAATCCTTCCTGGACCACCACTGACTGCACACCCGCCAGGTTAGCCCCGCCCTTTCGTCCGTGTCTGGTCTGGCGCGGCACTCTTTCTTGTTAAAACGTTCATTATCACACTTGGTGTGCGTCTCAAAGGAGGCCAATGATTGCTACAGGCTCACATGAAAATTTAAACAATCATAGGAGTAGGGACAGCGGCGGGGGCCAGGTTCCTACCCACACCAGCCCTCTCATCGGAGCAAGCACATCCCCTGCAGCTACACCCCCAGTGAAAACATCGGGTATCTGCTCTCTGTGAACACGTAGTGTATGCAGGCCGGTGGGGCGGAAGGAAGGGAGGCCTGATCCCCTCCGGGACCCCACTACATATAAACAAGGGTGTGTCCCCCTGTGAATTCTCTGCATTTACAGGTGTCGTGTGCGGGGGCACGGTGTCAGGAGGGTGGGAGGACTGCTGCCCTCTCACTATTCTAACCCACATTACAATATCACTCCCCCCAGGCCCCGTGTGAACAAGAGTGTCCTCCTCCTGTGAATACGCTGCATTTACAGGTGTCCTGTGTGGGGGCACGGTGGGAGCAGGGTGGCAGGACTGCTGCCCGCTCACTATTTTCACCCGCATTATAATACCCTCCTCCCCCTATAAATAAGAGGTGCTCGCCTCCGGGCAACTGATACCATTTACAGAAGTCATGTGCAGGGGGCATTGGTGCAGGGAGGGTGGAAGGACCGATGCCCTGCCACAATCCTCACCGCATTATTATATCCCCCACCCAGGGCCCATATAAACTCATGGGAACATGCACCATTAACAGAGGAGGGGCAGAGAGAGGAAATTAGAGCGGTGGTAATGTTCTCCCCGGCATCTCATCTCACCCCTGATCCCCTCCCTGCCCCGGGGGACCCCCTCCCCCCACCGCCGGTTCCCCATATCTCACAATGAAAGGCCTCGCTCGTTTTGCCACCTGATGTTTTTGGGGGGTGTTCGCCGCGTTTCAGCTCACCCACCTCTTTACTTCAAGCAGTGACTCCTAGGGGCCATGACAGAGCATTAGTGCATTCACCAGGTAACAGCAGAACAAGAGCCTGGGGAACAGCAGGTCTGCGAGATTCCTACGCGCAGGGCTGTCTATGGCTATTCCACCTATCTTGACACCGTATGCCACTTGTTCAGGGTGTGTACTGAGCAGGTAAAAAAATAAATACATACAATATTCACCCAAAACACCTTTCTTTTCGCAGGGTTCCTTGTGAATGGAAGGTGCGCTTAGACATAGGTTGAAATACGCATATAAAACTGAAATCAACATACAAAGCACCCAGGTGAGACATGCACTAATCGGAGGTGCACAATCGCATGTGTCTCAGCTTTTGGACGCGTGCGTTTCACAAGGCGACATAAATTCGACATTATCTCACGGAGTGAGAATGGCATTGTGCGCCGACTTAGCGGTCCCTTTCTGACTACGTGTTTGCCAAAATAGGAAACAGCCGTGTTAGCGTAATTTCATTAATGCATTCACAGTCCACGCTCAGGTACATCGCAATCTGTCGCGACCAGACCCATGCCACCCACGGAATCGACAGTCCACCCTTACAAGCATCTGTTCTCCAAACTTCAATGGAGACCCCTAACCATAAGCACGTGCTCGTGTGCAAGGGGAAGAAACATGCGCATGGTTACTCGCACACAAACATAACAGGTGTATTTTCAGGGCATACGTCCCCCTCCCCCCCACACTTTTTTTTGCGCTAGTGACAGATAACTGGTGCTTCTTTCACAAAACACATGCCCTTTCACTAGCACCCTATCCCCTGACACACAGGCGAACGTAGAAACACAAACTGATGCAATACACCAATTCACACGCTGTCACACAGATGCACACATAAGGAGACACACAGAGATGTATCACACATACACAACATCCTTTCTTTCACCAGCACTCTGTACCCCAGTATGCTGGTGAACACAAACACAAACCGATGCAATACACTAATTCACACGCTGTCATTCTCACAGACAGATGCACACACAAGGAGGCACACAGAGCTGTACTCACACATACAAAACACACATGCTTTCGCCAGCAGTCTCTCCCCGACACAGAGGTGAACGCACTCACATATTGATGCGATGCAGAAGCACACACTATTCCTGTCACGGACAGATGCAAAAGGAGACACACAGGGTTGTAACATTCAGAGCACACAATTGCACCCACACTCCCCCGTGCTCGTTTTCTGCAGGTGGTTACCTGTGATAAATAAAACAAGCATTTACAATGCAACGGTCTCGGCATTTTTAAAGTTAGAGCTATTGGCATTGCTCATGACATTTTTGTTTATGTTTTTGTTTTTAAAACATGTAAAGAAACAGCATTGTTATTTACAATGTCAATAGCTTAATCAGTGTGTGTGTAGGTGGCTCTGTGTGTGGGTGCAAATGCAATAGGTCTTGCATTTGAGAGTGATTAAGCTATTGACATTGTAAATAACAATGCCGTTTCTTTAACCCCTTCGCTGCGGCGGGAATTCCGCCGCAGCGCTGGGGGGTGTGGGGGTCACTTCATCTGTAACCATCTGTATAAGACACATGTGTCAGGATTAAGTTACCAGACCCAGATCTACACAATGTTGACCTGAAACAATACACCTCTACCGGGTCCTATTAAACTCACAGTAGTCCAACAAATATACATCCATAAATCAGGCTGCTGCCTTGCTGTGGAGGATACTTCTGTTCTGCTACTAAGATGCACACTGGGCGCCAGCAGCAACATCTACTGAGCCCCGGCGCCCTTTTCACAGGGGGCAGTCAAGGGGACAGTTTGCTTGCCAGTTTTGAGGTTTCCAGAAGTGCCCTGCTGGGAAACTACGTGAAGCATTCCTCCTCTTGCCAATGAAGGGTGTGCCAGCTTCACCCGGGGCTGGGCTAAGGAGCAGCCGGCGAAAGCAACTGGAGAGGCATGGATTCTGAATGTATGGAAGCCCCTACCAAGCAAAAACCGGATCCAAGCCTGGCCTGCTAGCACACTGTGGCAGCTCCTTGCAAGGGGAATGGACAGCAAATATGGCCTTTGCTGCCACAGAAATGGGAGACTGCAAAATGAACGTTTGGCTAGGACCCCGAAAATCCTTACACGAGTCATGATGAACCAAGCAACAGAACTTCTTCAAAGGTGCTCAAGGGATCCGAGTTCTTCTTTTCCGTTTTAAATGCAGGACTACAAGTACCAGAATGCAAAAGGGGAAACAATTCACAACAATCTCACAATAAAATAGAGACCCGAAGAAAAATATACAAAATAAAGAGGCACACGTGTTTTAAAACATATTACGATAGGTGCAGGGTAGTGTAATTGGCATTTTATTTTATAATCCAAGTTTTATTGTTTTACATGTCCATTTAAAACATTACGCCATCATTAACGCAACAGAACCACAATACATATGTCTTAGTCTACAGTTACAGATCCGAACCATTATATCATCCCCCTCCCCCCCCTATTCTGTCATGTTTTAGCGGACAGCCCACACTGATTTCTCCGGTTGGTTCCCCCCCTCCCCCCCCCCCCCCCTGCCAAGGAGGGGGCTTGCGGAGACTCCCACTTCTGATAAACATCACGCTCGGCAGCCGATGAGGCGACCCCCAAGCGCAATGCATTTAAATAAAAATATATTTAGGCATGTTTTACATAGTCCTGCTTAAAGCCCCAAGACCAGTAAAGTGCGAGCCGCCGGTACTATGCTTGGATGCGCACGGCACGCCTCACCACTCTCACAAGGTTTAAATAGCTACTCTGATTCAACGTCACTTGTTTATTACAAACTAACAAGCTTAAAATGCATGTGGTACGTGTTAATTCACTAACTCTGCGCCCCTAGCCAATAAAAACCCTCATGTGACATCAATTAGACATCATGAGGGGAGGGGTGATGTCAGCAGAAAACGGACACCTTGGAACAGTGGGGGGAGATGGAAGCAAGGGAGAGCGACAGACAGCATGAGGGGGAAAACTGCAAAAAAATACTTGAAATTATCAAGTTCTCTGGCCGGCGTTACATACTCCGTGACAAAGTCTTTCGACACCCTACACGTCTTCAGGACACACCTCTAGGTAGAAAAAAAGATGCCCAAAAACGCTACCCGGCCAGTGCTAATCACCTGCACGTGGATTTTGCATAGTTCCCCTAATATAGTTCCAAGCTCACCCTACCTCTCTCTGAATTACCAGTTCTTGCCAGCTACAGCTTTTAAAGAGTATTGACTTTTTCGAGTGAGTAATTCAGACATGGCAACTGTGTGTGGGTTTCTCTCTCTCTCTCTATATATATATATATATATATATATATATATATACACACATACATACATACACACACATACACATACACACACGTTTAGTTAAAAAGAGGGAATAATCTACTTTTTTGGGAAAAATGTAACCTTTACCCTCAAAAAATCTGCTTCACTCTTAAGCAGCTCAATAGACAAATGGAACCTCACTCTGCTGCAAAATCACGCTCCTGAAGTATCTCCAAAGGATATGGGGATCACTCAAAGATGTAGGAGTCTATAGAGTAGGCTCTTAAATCAGAAAATACGGCAGTTGTGGCGTGCTCTCCCACAACCCAATTAGGGAAAAAATGCAATAACTAAAGGAACGCAAAGCAGTAGATTTAAGACACCCAAATGGGACACTTTTTAAAGAAGTAGCTTCCTGCCCTTACCTGCTGCTCTACAATGTCGGGGTGTCCCCGGTGGGCTCCTCGGTACCCTCTGCATGGGTCAGTCCCCCGAAGGCACCTCCGTGGTCCGTCCGGGGCGCCGGCGGGTCCATGGAACAAGTTTCTGTCATAGCCCGGGCAGCAGCGGTGGAGGCGGAGGGGCCGCGGTCTGCGAGCCCTGTGCTCGGCTGCTCTCCGGGTGAGGGGGCGGGGCAGGGCTGCGCTTTGCTCCCGCAGAGTGGCAGTTGGAGGTGCCTGGCCGCTTCGCTCCGTGTGTGTGCGTGCAGGCTCAGGGCTGGAGTGTGCCTGTCTCTGCGCTCTGGCATTACTCACCCCGCTCCGCCGCCGCTCTCACCCTCGGTAGCCCGCCCCCTCCTCCAGCCCGTGAACATGGTCTGCTCTCTGCTGCTTACAGACCCCTGTAGACTCAGACCCAGCGTCGCAGCAGTCTACACCCGCGCAGCACCGACGCTGAGAGCCAGCCACAGTTTCTCCCAAAGCTCTGGGGCTGACGAGCAAATATGAACATTTAGAGAGGAGGCTTGTTTTAAATAGAGCTGTGTTATTTAGTTACCACCGCTACAGCATTTAAACATGTTTCAATTGAAACATTCAACTTACTGCTGCAGCGTTTCCGTGCCAGAGGCACCTTGTTAACTTTCAAGCACAGGGTCGTGGAGCTCCGGATGGCGGGAAAATAAAATGTACTCTAGAGGCCTCCAGCAATCGTTGATTCCCCCCCCCCCTAAACATTCATGCGTTTGTGTCGTGTTGGCAATTGGAAAGGTTGAATTTGATTTTAAGTACTTCACATACGCAAACAAGCACACCACTGCCTTTCTCCGAGGCAGAGCAGAAATTCCTCGGAGAAACGCAGTGTCCTTTTCGGATTCGGGGGCGTGCGGTTCTCTCCTCCAGCCATTGGCTGGAGGAGAGAATGAGACTTTCAGCAAAAAACACGCCCCCCGATCCGAAAAGGACGGGGCATGATCGGAGCGACGGGACCTCTTCTCCAATGCCTGGCCAGCATTGAAGAGGCCAGCCAATGGAGAACAGGGGAGAAGAGGGGCGGGTTCAAGCCCCTCTTCTCCAAAACATTAAATCTCTCGACTTCCGGTTCTGCCTTCGGCAGACCGGGTGGTCCCGAGACCTAAAAAGGTATATACATTAGCTTAAAAAAGAAGAAACGTTTGTGTGCAGAAATAACCCGAGTAAATCCCTGACAAACATAATGTGCATTGTGAAGTAGTGGGCGGGGAGATCGCACGAGCTGGGGCTTGTCCAAATCTCTCAGACGTCATTACCATCCGCCTTGTCCTAAACGGCCGAACAGCCCATTAGATGAACAAAGTGCGTGTTTAAAGCAGCTGTGCGTATGCGTCACGTTTAAAGTGTCTACCCCACAACGGTCTGATCGGACAGGGTTTATTCCCAGTAAAACACACTTATCACCCAAACTCCGACGTGCAGACTAGTTACAGCGTCAATGCTTTCGGGAACAATTATTACCAAAAAAAACAATACATTTTCTGAACTATTCTCTTTAACACACCGGTGAGTGCCCTGCACACATCTATAACAAGCGCGGTCCCGAAAGTGAAAGAGGACCACGCTGCAGCCAGAGCATGGGGATCTCTTGTCTTTATAGGGGCCATATGTTTAGAAACACACGGCCACATAAAGATAAGAAAGTGCTTTGCGACAGACGCAAAGCAGGCAAGCCAGTCAGGGTGGGCCGGCACAAAAAGCGAAGGGGAGGCAACCCAAACACCTAATTTCCAATGGCAGGCCACCGTTTAACATAAACATTGACGCCAGCCAATGGAAATAAGGGGCGGGGCTTCAAGCCCTTTTCTCAAACTCCTCATTTAGAATAAATCTCGCTGAGCGAGCTGCACATGTGCGCAGCGACGATAGGCGAGACCTAAAAACACTTCTGGGCTTGTCAGACACCAAACACCTACAGTCACCTCTAACCTCTCTGTCATCAGCTCATTCAAGCCAGAAATTCAAAGTCAATGAGCTGCTAGTTACCAAGAGAGTCCCCAAAAAATCCATGCTGTCGCCTCTCACCTTTAGCTCAATATAGGATCTCCTGGTGACCTTTTTTCCCCCACATAGCAGTACCAAAATCCATTAACATACAACTCAAAGTCAGTTTGGTCAACCACACTGGGTAAACTCTAAATATGTCTCATTTTCACAGAGAAATAGAAGTCTGTTACCTTCTATCGTAAGATGATCAAAACCAAAATAGAAATCCTCAAAGGAAACGTTAAAATCCAAGAAGGGCTATTCAAAATAAAAAGGGCAGAATCACACCTCAGCTTGCCACAAACATCAAATCACTGATTCACCCAACATTCACCTCTCCTGCAAGACACACATCAACAAGAAAACACAGCCCAATACCAGTTTTCACTGTTGCTGTAAGTAAAGCCGCTTACAAAACAAAAGAGTGATGGGTGGGATGCTTCAGTTAATCTGAGCCACTGGTAATTAATTACCCAGGCCACACAACAGTCCATCGTTTTTTTGCACACCAGGCCACCTCAGACAGGAAGTTGTCATAGGCTATGAAATGTGGCCCTACTCCAGCAGGAACAGTCCGACCCGATCTGCCACACAAGGCCTGATCTGAACAAGAATGCAAGCCACCTGAAACAGGTTTCGGATTATCTGGGCCTCATCAGTAGGGGGTAGCTAAAGTCCTATGGCACAGTAAGCACAGGACCCACGTCTTGGCATACCCATCAAACTGTATGTTGAGCAGAGAGCACCCTGTTTTATACTAGGCTCCAAGAGCGTTAGGCCTCATCTGGGGTATTTTGTACTTTGTGAAATCCGTGGAGTCTGTTTCAAGTCTATGAGGAACTGAGAGGGAGTACTAGATGGTCAAGCCCTGGACATGTAGGGATCTTACCTGGATGTGCAGAGGGGGTAGTGGGAAGGGGAGGCGGAATGGCTAAGACCTAAATGATCAGGGTAAGATGGTTTCTAAAAATGCAATAGCCAAGGATCAGTGAGTTAGGAAAAAGCACAAGTGCAGAATGAAAGAATGCTGTTAAACCAGTACATTTCTGGTGGTTTGTGTGGGGCAGACCATGAAAAGGACCTATAATTGTGTCAATATCTAACCACATTGATGGTAACTTCATAAACAGACAGAGAGCAATCAGAGATGTCAAGGTGCCATGTGACTGGTGTGAGCAGCTCGCCTTAGCCCTTTTCCCCCCCTTTTTGCACTTTGACACGATTAATGACAAACAGAATGCAGAGAAAATTCCAAGCCTGGTTGAAACTCTCATACCTGACAATAACATATAGCGGTCTCTCTTGCACTGTTTCCCACACAACTAGCATCCAATAAAGTAATTTTACTTATAGGAGGGCTACACATCATTTCTGGGTACCACTGTTATCTTTGAAAACTTAACTGTTAATTCGAACAGGCAAATAAAACGTCCATTCCAAACGAAAAAGACCACCGGGTCTGCGAATATACATGTGGCCCTTCTTATGTAGCACAAAACGACCCTCATATTGTCTCCATCTTTACCCAGCCTACCCCAACTCATATTGCTTTTTACGAAATTCCGTTTTTCTCTACCCATCACTTTTACATTTTTACATTTCGAAACTAATGGCGCCAGTAAGCATCACTATGCACTGACCCTGCCTGCACTCACACCAGCATCGATTGCCCTCCCTCCTGCAGGCACAGCCCAGACCTCCCATAGCATGGCCTGTCACGCTTCCCCACCCCCCGTACTGGATCTCCATCCTCCTGCACTATCCCAGTCTGGACGACCTTCACGTGCCCTCCCCGGTATGGATTTCCCATCCTGCTGCTCTCGAGGGCTGGCTACCCAACCGGGATACCACCTCCTCTTGGGCAATGCCCAGTGTGCCTCTCCTCCGCCGCCACCCTCCTCACAGACTGTAGGTGCCACCATGGGAGGGAAGCCCCACAACCTGCTGATCGGCTAATTATAACTGCCAGCTCTGCGGGATCCTCCAATCACTGACACTCCCTTGCGTTCACCCTCTCTCGCCGTCTATTAGCCCCTCCCTGGCAACCCTCGAGAGCCCAACCTTTGTATTCTGGCCCTCCTTCGCCGCGGAAAGGTTTTCAAAGCGAGTAAAGAGCTGTGTACAGTGCCATATCTTTAGAGAGCCCTCTCGTGCAGGTAGTGTTCTGCTGAGAGTTAATGTGTACACAGGACGCACCTTCTGTAGTAGAGGTGCTTTGCACACACTGCCCTGGCTGTAGAGAGGCGATGTGCACAGGTGGGGCTCCACCTGTAAAGAAGTGAGGTGTACACCATGTTCAACTGCAGATGACTGCAATGTGGAAGGTTGACATCTGGAAATATGGTTTGTATAATGTGTGCCCACCTATGAATAAAACAAGCATTGGCATAGCCAATAGGTCTCGCCTTTGGGACCTTATAAGTGTTTAATGTAGTACATTAAACCCCACTGGCATGCCCACACACTGCAAGCCTTAAATGATATAGCGCCACATACCTCGGAAGAGCGCCAAGTAGTATGTTTTTGCCTCCGCTATGCTCGACCTAAAAACGGCATGTGGGGGAAAGAGTGAAAGGATTTAGACAGCATAAAATTAAGTTATGCAGAGTGCTTATTTTGTTATTGGTAACTTTATTCTGGACAGGATGTTGTGTTTGCTGAAGTAATTTAGGCGAAATTCATTTCAAGAGAATGCCTCACAAGGGGGCGCTTCTCAAGACAGCACAGAACTGGGCCGGAGTCAGTCAAGTGTCAGACTACACAAGACTTAATCTATTCCAAGCCTGCCGCTAAACCTACGGGCTTGCCAGGTATGTACATTAACTCTGCAGGCAAGGCGACTACACCTGTACAAAGCTATGAAAAGATATTTAAAATTAAAAGAGGAAAGGAAGAGTCAGTCGCCAGCGCAGCGGTAGATCGAGTGACTGGATTTGAGAGAGGGGCAGCGCAATGGGCAGGAACAGGCCTGGGGGTGACGCAGACACTGGCGCGAGCCCCATCTTGTAGAAGGCGAGTGGTGGGCGGGGCAAGATCCCACGGCCTGTGGCGGAAGAGACAGGGTACTGAGTATCCGATCCAGGGCTGGCACGTGACGAGCCTCCTCGCGCCACTTCACAAGCACCCGCTCGGTGTAGGTCCTGTCAGCCGAATGGAGTGACAGTGCACATGAACATATCCTGCCTTCACGGCCCTTGGAGCATTCTTTCCTCTGCTTCAGACACAAGCTTGCATGTAATCTGCACACAGGATTTTGTTCAAACTAAAGATCAGTGGTGTGATTGCGGCTAAATCCAGTCAAGACTCTTGGAAGGAGGAGAGGCCTTAAACTGGCATTATTTTGGGAAGGCTGTGGCAGTCAATCTCAGCATGGGTGCCTCCTTACTCTAGTATTGTAGAGTTTCAGTCAGAATCTCTAAGGCACCTTCAAAAGGCACTGCAGCTGATCACTACCAAAGGCAAAATGCCGTGGGATGCGAGGAATGCAGCTGCAGCGTCCCGCGAGTGCTGCGCGCGCACGCTCGTGTGAAATCTGACAACAGATGGCACACTGCACGCCGCTGCTCGTAACCGCAAGCCGTAGGTGGATACATTTCCTGAGAAAGGTGGAACATGCACCCGCCTTTGCCCAATTGCGTACTGTCTTTTTACAAAGACGCACGCAAAGCCCAAAGAAAAAATGCTCCAAAAAAGTCCAGAATGATTCCAAGAGGTCGTTTTCCTAGCACAACGCATGCGCGCTGCGCTAGGCTCGACCTAAAAACATGCCACCTACAACTGGCTTATGATAGCATTGTGTGCAAAAAGAGCACAGAGGCAAGCACGCTTGTGTAACTGCTGCTGTAAACAACCAGTCTCCGCCTAATCATCTGTCATGAAGCTCCAAATATCCAATTCAAAGAAGAAAAAAAACCACAAACTCACTGTGGACAACATACAGCCCTTCAGATATATATCCAGCAGTTTTTATATGAAATATAGTTAATCATGTCCGTAACATCAACAGCACTTTCTGGTCCATAAGTATTCATTATATAGCTATTATATAGCCTCACATATCAGCCTTCCAGGCACCTAAGCACACAAGCCATACCGCCAAACGTTATTTGGCTGGAAATCATAACAAGTGACCTTTAATACCACTCGCATTTGCGCGCAATACTGCAAAATCACACAAGTGATTTGTATGAGCAAAACAAATGCCTTAGGTCAAGCACTGGACAGCCATGGACACCAGGGAAATTAAAGTACCGGTCTTTGACACAGACACCCATACGCAGCAAAGCACACGCCAAAGATCCCATGATAAGCAAAAGATTACTAAATAAAATCTTCACTATCCAGTGTCAATGATTCCAGACAACCTCGAATCCAATCAACGAGAATTCCAATTCTGTATAGGTCACCCAGACTTCGACACCGCCACACTAAGTGCTTTATCAAATGTTGCTGACAAAAATATAGAAAGGGCACTGTTAGTCGAAAGAGCACTGGTCCACAGGTTCCAGACAAACCGGTATGTTTAAGAAAAGAAAGTAGACCTCTGTGAAGCAATACCCATTTGGTATTAAAAGCCCTCACTCGCCAATTTGCTCCCACCCCCTTCCCGGGATCCATGAGGCAATAAACGGATTGGCCTCTCTGTAAGATTTTAACCTAATTCATGCATATTGAGCATCGGGGGCAGTTGAATCATTCCCTAGCCCTCCCCATTTCTTCGCATTTGAGTGGCACGCCGCATAGAGTTCACGTGCGTTCCGACATTTGACTATTAATCACAACCGATATGATATCGAGCCTTTGGCTTTACACCGATACTTGGATATACCTAGGTGCACAATTCTTCACTTTTTTGCACCTGAGGTAGATCTAGTGGCACTCATTTGTCCTCTGAGCACGACTGTTCTTAACTCATGAGTTTTAGAGCACGATTTTGCGACAAACACTGATAATCCTTCTCATGTTTTGTCTGTTTGTTTGTCCTTTGTAATGTCAGAATAAACTCGTTCCTCTCCCCATAACAAATTAATATATTTTGGCGGATTTTTTCACTGTAATTAACAAATTTTCACACCAGTAGTCCACGGTAGGGTGAACCTTAGCGCGTTCATACCACCGGGGCTCCGCACATCCACTCTGGTCCTGAAGAATGCCCGACTAACACTCATAGAGGCAGAAACATGTTGACCGCCACGGAATGAACCAGGTCTTCTATTTTTTTGACCCTCATTCCCTTTTATTCTTTTCCAATTAGCAAAATTATTAAAGTTTTATTTTTTGACTCAATTGGAGATTTTAAAATTCACTATCCCCTCACATGAACCCCGCTCCGCAGTAACCTGGCGTTGCAGCACACTGGGATGACATTCGGTCATCCCAGTGGAGCCCGATGATGAAGCATGTCACCAACCAGGTTGGCGAGTGAGGGCTTTTAATACCAAATGGGTATTGCTTCACAGAGGTCTACTTTCTTTTCTTAAACATACCGGTTTGTCTGGAACCTGTGGACCAGTGCTCTTTCGACTAACAGTGCCCTTTCTATTGATTTATGTACACTGGCTTTGTTGATTTTGAATAAACTATTGAGGGGACTAGCCGTGTCAGATCCCTTCCTCTCTTGTTGATTTTTTGGTAGTTAAGCAGCGCACAGCTGTGAGAGACTATTTCTCCCCCCCTAATCTTAGGTGGTGGTTTTTCCATTTTTTTCTATCTTCCCGGGATTTCATCCCCCCTTTTTGTCTTTAGTATGGCCTCTCTCGGTCTTACTTTCTCAGATTCTGAGGTGGATGCTATCCTAGCACGCCCCTCTTTATTTGCAGACCCTTCCATATCGCAAACAGTAACATATGCAAGCGAATGGGAGCAACTCTCCGAGTTGAAGAAAAATCGGATTCGCACGATTCTCCATGGCACAATCCTAACAGAATACCTAAGGACTAATACAGCCCCAAGGGGCCTACTAGTAACCAACGCTCCACATATCTTTCTGGAGGATGCCACCTTCAGAAAAGACTGGGCTATGATAGCATGGCATTGCACTCGAGACTGGTTAGTCTTAATCATAAAAACAGCCGTCCGACTGTCCGAGGCAATTATGATTGAGATTACCCAGACAGAGACTCAATTTAAAACCACACTCACGGGTTTTAAAAAGCGACTTGATGAACTTAACAAGGACATCAACGAATATAAAGAAAATCTCACACAGAGCAAGGTGAATCAATTTCAGAAAGATCTGAAGAAATTTGAATTTAATAAAATCTATCCCTATGCTGACCCCGCTTTTGTGGCCATACGTAGAACTGAAGCCAACTCCTATGGCACAGATGATGACTCCTCTAACAGCAGTGGTTCTAGTAACAACAGTTTTAGACAAACCAGAAGAGGCAAGCAAAGAGGGAGAACACGCCCCCCTTCTAATCAAGCACCTTGGGCAAACTTTCCCCCACAACAAGGAGTTGTGGGCCCACACCCCATGCAATTCCAATATCCATTTAACCCACATCTGGGTTGGAACCCTGGAAATGCGTCTCCAATGTACCCTCCTAATCCCTTTATACAGAACCATTTTTTAGAAAGGGGCCAAAGGGGAAAAGGCCGGCGGAGAGGGTCCAACCAAAGAGTACACTGGGTACAAGACGACCCAGTGGGCAACCACACCCGGAGCAAACAAGCTCAGGAACATTTGGCCGCGGGACCGAGCACCTCGACAGCTTGATCGTCAATCTGTCAAACAAAACACTGACAGATCAAGAGAGATCCATACTGGAAAAGGGACTGGGTTTTGTTCCATCAGCCCGCCCCGATAAATTCCGCCTTCACTGCGAACTTGCAGCTTTCTTCAGGAAGCTGAAACTAAAAGATTTCTTCGAGGGTCGGACCGCAGACGAAGCTGACTTGGACGTAGGTGACACCCCCCTACGCCCACCATCCACCTTTAACCCCCCTCCACATACCATCCCTGTGGAAATCACAACCTTTGAACGAGCTGTGTTTGCCGAAATCGAACATTTAGACATCTCCACTACCTTTAAAAACCCGAGGGCAGATGAATATAGAGCCATTACCTCTCTCCGAGCGGACCCGAATCTCACCATAAAACCTGCAGATAAGGGTGGCGCAGTTGTATTACTGAACACCACCGACTACAACCAAGAGTGCCTCCGATTGTTAAACGATCGTCGGAATTACACACCACTCCTTACTGATCCCTCCGGTGAGCTTAAGGCTCAGATCTTGGGTATTGTTGAAGATGCACAGACACAAGGTGTCATCACTAGGGCTGAAGCACGATTTCTTACTGAAGGCCCGGGTAATATCCCTTATTTCTACACACTTCAAAAATCCACAAAGAGAGATCCCCTCCCCCAGGACGTCCCATAGTCTCGGGGATCGGCTCTCTTTTGGAACCCCTATCACGCTTCTGTGACCACTTTTTGAAACCCTTGGTCCAAAAATCCACTACTTACCTCAAGGATACTAAGGACCTTCTAAAACTACTCAACAACATCACGTGCTCAGAAAATACCATACTGGTGACATTAGACATAGAAAGCCTATATACGAGCATTCCCCAGGACGAAACCATCAGGGTCCTGAAAGAATCACTTGACTCCACTCCCTGGGAGTATAGAACTACGAAGGAGTTCATAATCCAATGTGCTTCTTTGGCCTTGAAAAAGAACTTTTTCGAATACCAGGGACATCTGTATCTCCAATCCACAGGTACTTCCATGGGGAGTACCTTCGCTCCCAGTGTGGCTGGTTTGTACGTATATGCCTTTGAACAAGAGTTCATCCTCCCTACTTCAAATCCTTATCGTTCTTCCATAGGCTTATGGAAGCGTTACATAGACGATGTGCTATTGATCTGGCATGGTAATAGCAACACCCTCCAGTCTTTCCTCACGTGGATCAATACCCTGAATCCAAACCTGAATTTTACATACACCTTTGACGAGTCTGAAGTTGTATTTCTTGATGTAACGATCACCAAGACACAAGGGTCCTTTCAGACCAGGACCTATTACAAGCCTACTTCGAGGAACAATCTCCTCGAGTTCACTAGTTTCCACCCACGCAACTTGAGGGAGAATTTACCCTATGGACAATTTCTTCGCCTACGACGAAATTGCACCACCTTGAACGATTTCAAGGCCCAATCTCACGACCTAACAACTAAATTGAGAGCTAGAGGGTACCCTTCCCCTCTCCTCTCCAGAAGCTATAAACGTGCTAGAAACGAACCAAGGGATGTTCTCCTAACTGACTATGTAAAAGACACTGCACCTATTCCATTAACATGTGTTACCACCTACAGTACCCTTTCCAACCAATTGAAGAAAACTATCAACAAACATTGGGGGATAATTAACAGCATTAATCGGAACTGGGAAAAACCGCTCTTTTCGTTTAAACGCGCTCAGAGCCTGCGCAATAGTCTTGTACATACACGCCCTTTGATGTTCCCCGAGACCTCACAAAGAACCATAACTGAAGCATGGGGACTCCCCAAGATAACAGGACATTTTCCTTGCTCTGATTGCAGCATATGCCATCTGACCTCACACACTAAAACCCTCAACCTTGAACCCAACAAGGTCTGGACCCAAAGAGGTCATACGAACTGTAACACATCAAATGTGGTTTACCTGATTACATGCCCTTGCGGTCTACGATACGTAGGGATGACAACGAGGAAGGTTAAACTTCGGATATGCGAACACCGGAGCAACATCAGGTGTAAACGTGCTACCACAAAACTGAGTGAACACTTTCTATCCGTCAACCACACAACTAACGACTTAAAATGGACTGTGATCGAAGAGATATCAACAGGCAGAAACATTCCTAAAGCACTCTTTGAAAAGGAGCAGAGATGGGTCTATCGCCTGGGGACCAACCTCCATGGGTTAAATGATAATGTACCTTGGACCAATGTTCTGTAGTCTACCTACGATCAACAGGAGGTGTAGTGGCTACCTGTGATATCCCTATATACTCCTGCGACTAGGAGACTTTAGCTGCAATGACTGAATAATGTCATTTTGTAGAATCTACGTTCCCAGCCATCACGATGCACTACTATTAAATATGATATATCATATATTACATCTAAGACAGTTGGGGTTATATCACCAGCCCCATACCCCCTATGCATAGCTAGGCGCCGCTTAAAAACGCGAGTCTGTCGACCGGCCTTTTCAAGCATGACCTATATTAGCGCATGCATAACACTTTTCTCTCATCTATTTGGGGTCTGGTCCTAACATCAGGTTCTTTTGCACATTCCTCGTGTGGTCTGTGTTAGCTTTCTTTGTGTCCATTTCAAAACCTGTCAATAAAGCTTTGTGCCTCCTCTCTGTCTCTCTCTCTCCCCCTTTGTTTCTATTTTAACGCGTCGTTCAGCACGTTGAATGACTGCGTGTCATTTTCTTTTCCTCACTCCTATTGGATGTCCTCACATCCAATTAGCAACGGAGTTGGGTGAATCTACCCAATCACGTTCAAGCTCTCTTCGTGAGCTCAACCGGGGACTCTCCGACTGTCTTCTTATTCGCACCTCCGGTCCCGGATCTCCACCATCCGGACCCGGCAGCTAGAGGCTGTGTAGGTTGACCACGGGTGCTGAGCAACAAGGGCGTAAGTAATTCATACTGCTCCCCGCCCTAGAAGGTAAGCGGTACCGCTCTTCTCGTTTCGCGTCAATGACCCGGACTTCCTTTTGTCCTTGTTCTTTCCTTTCCACGATGCAGGGTGTGCCAATTTGCTCCCACCCCCCTCCCGGGATCCATGAGGCAATAAACGGATTGGCCTCTCTGTAAGATTTTAACCTAATTCATGCATATTGAGCATCGGGGGCAGTTTAATCATTCCCTAGCCCTCCCCATTTCTTCGCATTTGAGTGGCACGCCGCATAGAGTTCACGTGCGTTCCGACATTTGACTATTAATCACAACCGATATGATATCGAGCCTTTGGCTTTACACCGATACTTGGATATACCTAGGTGCACAATTCTTCACTTTTTTGCACCTGAGGTAGATCTAGTGGCACTCATTTGTCCTCTGAGCACGACTGTTCTTAACTCATGAGTTTTAGAGCACGATTTTGCGACAAACACTGATATTCCTTCTCATGTTTTGTCTTTGTTTGTTTGTCCTTTGTAATGTCAGAATAAACTCGTTCCTCTCCCCATAACAAATTAATATATTTTAGCGGATTTTTTCACTGTAATTAACAAATTTTCACACCAGTAGTCCACGGTAGGGTGAACCTTAGCGCGTTCATACCACCGGGGCTCCGCACATCCACTCTGGTCCTGAAGAATGCCCGACTAACACTCATAGAGGCAGAAACATGTTGACCGCCACGGAATGAACCAGGTCTTCTATTTTTTTGACCCTCATTCCCTTTTATTCTTTTCCAATTAGCAAAATTATTAAAGTTTTATTTGACTCAATTGGAGATTTTAAAATTCACTATCCCCACACATGAACCCCGCTCCGCAGTAACCTGGCGTTGCAGCACACTGGGATGACATTCGGTCATCCCAGTGGAGCCCGATGATGAAGCATGTCACCAACCAGGTTGGCGAGTGAGGGCTTTTAATACCAAATGGGTATTGCTTCACAGAGGTCTACTTTCTTTTCTTAAACATACCGGTTTGTCTGGAACCTGTGGACCAGTGCTCTTTCGACTAACAGTGCCCTTTCTATTGATTTATGTACACTGGCTTTGTTGATTTTGAATAAACTATTGAGGGGACTAGCCGTGTCAGATCCCTTCCTCTCTTGTTGATTTTTTGACAAAAATATAGACCTTCTAGGACAGGGAACAGTGTTTTCTCAGGAAAGAACAGGCCAATGATATTCCAAATATATAAAGAAAATTCTAAACAATACTTATGTGCTCAGTGTATGAACGAGAAGTATTCCTCACACCCGTATTCTTAAAGTAAGTTGTTTACTATAGCTCTCGCGAGAGAGACAGAGAGAGAGAGACAGAGAGAGAGAGACAGAGAGAGAGACAGAGAGAGAGACAGAGAGAGTACTCTTACAGCACAAGGTCTCATCAACAAAAAATAATACAGTACACCAAAATACCCCTCCATCCGTGTTCCGAATAATCCCAGCATTTATGCAGTGTGCTCATGGTTTCTGTAGCTGACTGCTTTCTAACGTCATGTCCTCCAGGTCCGTGGTATTCGGACGCCCACCAGTTGCGTTGGCCTCCGCTAGGTATCTCTTAAATGGTGTGCACAAATGTCCTTGAGGTGGGGGGGCCCTCAGGTAACAGTTCCTTATAGAGTTTAAGTGGCTTATTACAATATGTTATTCTTTTACCCATTCTCTAAGTGGAGAGATGTGGCCCCTCTCCCCATAGCTGGGCAATCAGCCTCTCGGGTCCCAGCAGCGCCAAGGTAGTTGTTGTTATGTTAGGTTTTAAATTTGTACGGTGCACAGCTATCAAAAAGGGTTTTCCGGCGCCAGCCAGGTAGGGAGAAAAGAGAAGTGAGATTACTGATTGAATAGCCATGTCTTTACTCTTTCACGGAACCTTACAAAAACTGATTCCTCACAGATGAAAATAGGAAGGGAATTCCATAGAGTGGGACCCAGAAAGGAAAAGGATCTACCGCCCATCCTCATGAGTTTGATTCTGGGGATAACGTATTTAGATTGTCCAGCAGAGCGCAGGCGACGAGGGGGTGAATATAGTTGGATTCATGATTGCAAGTATTGTGGGGCAGTTCCAGATTTGATTTTACACAAAGCATAAGGCTTTAAATTTAACACGATTCTCCACTTTAAGCCAGTGAAGTTTGTGAAGAGAGTTGGTAGCTGACACAGTCCTTGGGACCAGACACAGCAGCCTGGCAGCTGTATTTTTCTCCACCTGCAGCCTGCATACTATCGTTTTGTTTGAGCCTACGTATAGAACATTGCCGTAGTCCAGCCTGGGCGTGATCAGGGCATGGGCTACAGTACGCTGCACAGAGAAGGGTGTCATCCCACAATTTTGTTTTTGCCATTTTAAAATGGTAAAGCAGATTGAGGCCACCTTAATAATTTGTTGTTTCATAGACAGGTGGTCATCAATGATGAAACCCAAGTTGCGAACTTGAACCAGCTGAGGTAGGGTGCCCAATTCACAGGGCCAGTGTTGAGTACCCCACAGATCTTGCTCTTTTCCTAGGATCATGACCTCATTTTTATCACCAGTCTGAGTAAATTATATTGCATCCAAGATGCAATATTCCTCCGACCAACCTGAAGAGCAGAAGCATCAGATCCCTTGGATGGAGTGAGGGAAAAGATTATCTGCGTGTCGTCAGCAATAACTGCCAGAGGGCGAACATAAACGTTGAACAGTAAAGGACTTAGCACCGAGCCCTGGGGAACTCCAAAGGGAGAGCGGTGGTGGTTGGAGGTAGCCGAGGTAGAGAAAACCTAAAAAGTTAAGTCAGCTAGGAAAGAGCATAGCCACTGTAAGGCTGAAACACCAAGGCCCAAGGACTGTAAGGCTTTCAACAAAACCGTGTGAGACACAGTGTCAAAAGCGGCGCTGAGATAGAGTAAAATGAGGGAAACCGTGTCACCATGGTCCAGACGATGTCTCAACGATTCGGTAACTCCAAGTAAGGTAGATTTGGTCGAGAAACCTGCTCTGAAACCAGACTGGGAGGGGTGAAGTACATTGTGAGACTCGACATAGGACATCAACGTGTTTTTCGAGGGTCTTAGAAAGTGCTGGAAGCAACAAGATCAGACGATAATTGGATGGCCTGGTGGGATCCGCCTTAGGTTTCTTTAAAAGAGGGAGCACCATGGCATGTTTCCATTCCGGAAAGATAAAGCCTTCCTGTAAAGAGGAGTTAAGGCGGTCCATGATCAACAGGAGCGTGGGGGCCTTAAGCTATTTAAGCACTTAAAGTGGGAGAAGGTCACAAGGGGAGCCTGATTTGATGCTAGCCAGGAGACTGTTATAAGTACTAAATTCCAGGACGGACCATGTTTCCAAGCTAGTGGTGGTTTTTACATTATTATGGCTTAGAGGCAGCCCAATACTGGCAGACGTCATGGTAGTGTGCAGGGTATTTAGCAAATTATCATTGGCCAGTGCAGAATATATTTTTCCCACTTTCTCCACAAAGAAGAGAGCGAGAGTCTCACATTGCATTTCGGTATGGGTTCCAGGGATAGTCTGAGTGTTAGAACCAGATAATTCTTTAACCATCTTAAAAAGAGTTTTGGGGCAGTGCTGAGATTTTTAGAGAACTAACTCCGCACAAGCCATTTTACATAAAGTGTGATAATCACTTAAGGCCTTTTTGTAGGCTCTCCTAGCATATGTCTCATAGCTTTTCCTCCACTGCCTTTCCAAAGCTTTACATTTGGATTTCTAAACCTTGAGCTTCTCCGTGAACCAATGAGCAGGTGGCCGATGGTGGACTAAACATTTGTTAGAAAGAGGAAGGCAGGTGTCTACTGCCTGGGAGATCCAGCTATGGATGGAGTCTAGGTCAGAAGTAGAAGGCTTTATATCTTGGTCTTGAGTCATCTAAAAGATTGTTTAGATCTCCTACATTGAGCTTCGCCCAGTGTCGAACTTTGTGTTTAGGTCCAGAAAAACCAGCTGGTGGGCCTGCTGCAACTTTCAGCAGAAGGGTTACTGCAAAATGATTGGACCAGCATAGGGGGGAGAGCAGGGGGACAGATCAGCTCTGGCAGATTGGAAAAAATAAGGTCAAGCAAGTGGCCCTCTACGTGTGGGACCTGAATTACATAGATGAATATTCATTGCTTCTAGGTCAGCAATTAAGGCTGCGCTATTGGTACACGCAGGATCATCTAAATAAAGATTCAGGTCGCCCAAGATAGAGAAGTTGGCGGCGTTCAGAGCATAGGAGATAATAGTGTCGGGGGAAGGACAGTGCATGCCGTGAATCCTAATGCGATGTGGAACTTTTTTGCTCATCCCAGTAGTGCCACCACTATGGTTCGGAAAGTGTTCAATATTTGCTCCCAGTATGTATGTATTCCAGCACATTCCCTTGCCAAATGGAGACACCCCATTTCTTCCATGTTGCATCACTCACATCAGGAATCTGGGCTCAAATTCCATTTGTGTAGTGCAGCCAAGTAATCTATTTTGTGTAGTAAGCGATAATGTATAGTTCTTAGTATACTCTTAGGCACTAGGTCTCCTTTGTGTAAGAAACAGAATCCCCAAATGTCATTATTTGCCGTCAGATCCCTTACCAAAGGCCTTTGCTTCCAGTGGGAATTCACGGGCTATCTTTCTCCTTGCAGCTCTAAGTCTGTAATAAAGAACAGTATCTAATGAGTTAACTGCTACACTAGAGGTCAAACTGTACAGAGAAATGAATTCCCTATTCTCGTGCAAGTCTCCCCATGTAAGTAGTTTTAGTTTTTGTAGCTGAGCTTATTAGTTCCCTCTACTGCCATTGGGGAACGATCGATATTTGGTTAAATGAATGCAGGCGGCATAGATTTATGGTGCTCCCTGCTCGGTTTCTAAACTTTTCGCAGGCTGCAATGCACTAAGTTTATTTCATCTCTTTTTACTATTTGCCTTGATCAGAATGCAGTCTATAATGGTATGGGAAATGCAATATCACATTCCACCCAATGGGCCATATAACGTTGGGAATGGAACCAATACTATGTAAATTGTGTTGTGCACTTGCATAGTATAGTTCCAAATCGGGGACTGTAAATCCTCCTAAACTATAGGGTAGTGTCAGCGTTTCCAAGGCTATTTTTGGTCTTTTTCATCCCCATGCTAGCTTAATCAGCTAGGAGTGCAGTATGCTGAAAAAGCTGGTGGTTAGCAGGATAGGTATGTTAAATAAAAAAGAAGTATAGAAATTTAGGTAAGACGAGCATTTTGATTAATCCTAGCCAGCCCACCATTGAAAGCGGAGCCCAATCCATCTTGCCGCTTGTTCCTCTGAGGCACTAAACCCCCAGCCAAAGTTCAATTTTGTGATCTCTTCTCTATCACGATTTATCCCGATACTCAAGTATTCAACATGTTTGGTTCACCACACCAGTGGGAAGTCCACCTCTAATTTGACCGCAAATTGAACAAATGGAAATATAGCTTATTTTCCCGAATTTATTCCGAGTCCTGACAGGTTTCCAAAACTAAAATTATTTTAATAATGCTCTGCAATGTAAGGTTGAAAGAGTTATTGAACATTAGGGTTTTTGTGACATCTCTCCTTTTAGAATGCAAAGTGGACTTTTGAGGGTCCAGCTTCTGAGTGAATGAGCTACTTGGACACATAATAAGGTAATTGTGACTTTTTAGGCAGATGTCGTGCTTTTTGATAAAATACACTGGAATAACACTTATTTTTTAACTTTGGAGATAAACCCTCACCACTAACCTCTGTTGTGACCTGATAGTCAGATTCAGATTCCCTTACGGCAAACTCAGCCATTCATTATTCTGAGGTGGGTAGGCTCGTGTACCATTCCATTAAATTATATTGAGTAACCTCTGCTCTTTACAACGCCTAATGGTGTATCAAGCCCTATATTAAAAACAGGTTATTATTGTTCACTGGTAGCCGTTAATAAGTTTTACAAATGTGTGACCTTAAACGTGACCTATAGAGCTTCTGTAGTATTTCATGTTGGGCTACGCCTCTGTTAACCACCGTTTAAGCAACAAAAAGTATTTCTTCACTGATTACATTTAGCACAAGTTGCATTTCATTTCCTTTGCAAACATTCTGTCATATCTTTAAAACTGTATACTACCTCATGGTTGAGTGGTTGTGTACGTACATTCTAGGTATAAATGTCTGACGTGCCCTATTCTGGGTAAATATTTGAATGCAGTTAGCAAATCTAAACTAGATTTGCAGTACATTGCCTTAAGACCATCTTTTGTTATTCAATTTGCTGGCGCTATGTACTGTGCTAATTTAGTTTGTAATTGGCAAATGTAACATGATGTATGGTACCTGCAGAAATCCCAAGGGCTCTCTCGAATCAAAAATACAACTAAAAGAACTATCGTTTGATACATGTAGGTCGAGTGACTTCTTTAATATTACTAAGCTCAACTCAAAACAAATTAATGAACTGCTGAATTGTTAATCTCGTAAACTGTGCTCGATGTTGCAATGAACAAGTGAAGTGGTGCAGGATGTGGTGAAAGAGACCATCTGAAGCTTACAATCCAGTAATACAAGCAAAAGGAAAGCGATCACGCGAAAAACATAAAAGCAGGGGTGCGCGCCGGCAAACACGCGAGTGGGACGGCAAAAGTGAAAGCAGGGGTGCGCACGCGCCGGCGGAAAAAGTGAAAGCTCCAGATGGCGCCTCGGGCGCTGAAAGCTACCGGGTGCGTGATCGCAAGCGCTAGGCCAGCCAGCAGCACTTTGAAAACTCACCTACTAAAAGTCTCTCCGAGTAGCGCATGTGCACTGACTCAGCGAGACCTAAAAAAGGACACTGACAGCTCGCTGGCAGGAGGATCCGCTCCACTTTCCCTTTACAGAGAGTGCCGTGAACACAGCGTCCATCAACAGAGGAGTCAAGGTGTCAACCTGAAAGTGGCGTGTCCACAAAAAAACCCAAGTACACAGAGACGATGTTTGCAGAGCTGCTCATCACCAAAGGAGCGATGTGTGCACAAGCGCGACCTATAGATACATAATGCCCACCGGCATATAAGTGCATGTTCATATGATGCACACAGCTCAACCCTACCTGGAAATGGTGCTGTATACTCAATGTGCCATTTAAAGAGAACCTCAGTAGGTGTCTGCTTGGCCAGGCCACATCAAATATAATGTGAATTACAGGCTATCCGAATTATGTTACAGGCAGTTTTACTGCCAGTCTGCATTTGCAGAGTTATTTCCCTAAGAAGAGAGACTCAAAGGATGCATATGTGGATAATGGCATTATGAAAACACGGTGGGCAGTTTTGGAAGAATTCTCTGCACACAGGACAACAATCTGAAGACAATCTTTATGAATCCATGGCGTTCGACTCTAGGTATGGGGCGCATGCTATGTATATAGGGCGAACAACGCAAAACCAAAGGGGATGATGGACGGAGTGTTGAACATTGCAAGCACTCACCCCCAGTCAACTGATCCGGGTTTAATCCATCATCATTCTTTAGCTCACTCCGCCACCCCAGTTCAAACATGGCCATATGCAAATCAGTCTGACCCTTTGCCTCATGGGAACAGTCAAGTCCTAGGGAAAGGAAGTCCCACAGTAAGATGTGAAGACGATGCACAATTGATCCGTATCTACGCAAAGACTGGTGAACCGACTCTTCCTGGTGTACCCACTGACCCTTCCTCCACCTGGCACTGGCGGCCACATACGTTCACGGCAGACACCAACAAAATAATCCCTATAACATTCAACGGTGGTCAGACACCGATGTAACCAGTACACGGCCCTTCTCTCCCCAGAGTTTGCACCTGTGGTCACAAACAACGAGGACATCAACAGACAGACACAACCGATAAACACAAAAGCCTGGGATTGCACGTGATCACACAACCTCCGAGGTACCACCAATTGTGACATCCTCCTAGTGTTGACACTGATAGTCACAACTTTCTCACTTTGCACAGATGGTCACACTATGAAGGTATCAATTTTGACAGGTTACTGACGTGCTCTCAACGATCAGTTGCCAGCTGGTCTGGCACAGATGCTCGCAAGACCCACTCTAATGGTCTCGTGTCGCCCAGGGGCGGCACAAACGATGAAACAACCCCAACAGCAGACACAAATGGAGCGAAACCGCGATGCAGCAGTCCACAGTCACACATATCACTGGTTCTACCACAGACACAACCCTCCCTACCGGTAAAGATGACCCTTTTGCATCTGTTGCCACAAATACAGCAACATTTCACCGCGTGTGGCAGTGATGTCCCTTAACTGGAAAATGCACCACTTTCCTGCTACATGAGGACTTACGTCTCTCCTCGCGGCACAACTCCTGGAGACCCGGCACAATCCACGGAGGGCGTAGGTATGGGCAAAGTAGCGCACGCCGAGTAGTGCACACAGGGACGATGAGGGCAGAGCCGTTCAGTGCACACAGGGACTGTGCAAACAAGACCTGGACTCTGTCTCGTCGGAGATGCCTTCCGTTTGCCTCAGGGTGAGAGTTGTGATTCCGGAAAAGAGGACTACTTGGTGTTTACGGGGAGGATAAGGGACTCCTCAGCTTCCTGTCACCGGCCGCGTGTTTCCCATGAGCTTCCACTATGCACAGTGTGGGGAAGGTGACCGCCTAAAGAGTCGTTCTGTCTGGCAGTTGCTCCGAGTGTGCGTTGGGGTGACAGTTTGCAGGTGGGGGATCTTGCCTGGGGCAGCGTAAAAGGAACGATTGGGGGTGTCTCTAGGGGTCCAGTGGGGAGGGCTCCCAGTCTCTCACCGCGGGCACCTCGGGAGGCTCCTCAGGCTTCTCCGCACGCCTCTTCCCCTCCTCCTGTGCGCGGCTCGTCTGCTGCTCCCGCAGCCTCTCGTCATCCGCCTGGCAACGGCTTCCGAGCCGCCCCCAACGCGAGCCGCGCCCGCCTGGGGCGGAGAAAGAGAGGAAGGGCGGGTTAGGACAAAAAAAGGGCAGGGCCAGCGGCGCAGTAGTAGCGCTTGAGGGTGTGGAAGCAACGGGAACCTGCTCCCAAGGCAGGCTCACGGCTGGAGCCCTGCTTCTGTTGACCGAATCAGGAGAGGACGCCCACCTAAGAGGCATGTCAGAGTGTTAACTTAGCTGTAATGGAGCAGCTTGTGCACGAACCACGCTCGGGGGGCGGGGTCACGGCTTGAATAGATACATTGGGATGGACCAATGGCGCAGAGGCGGGGCTAGGGCACGTGAGCAGCCAGCGGGGCGGGACCAGAAAGGGAAGCCCCGTGTAGGAAGCCACGAGAGAAAACAGCAGACAGTGATAGTGCTCGCGAGGAGCCGCCTAAAGAGGATAGGGCAAGTAGTGATTGAGAGTCCAAAGACCAATAGAAGGCGAGGCAAAACGTTGTGACAACTCAGGAGCATGAGAGAGCGCCCAAGACACGCCTAGTCGGGGCGTGTGAGGCAGCGCGAGGACACCAGAGAACAAACCGCCACCTCCGCCTAGCCACGTCTGAGGCGGTGAGAGTGTGAGGAGGGGTGGGGAGAACGCCCACGAGAGACCGGAAGTTGAGCTAAGCCAGAGCGGGAGACATAGAAATGAAAAGGTCAGTAGTATAACGAGGGGAATGTAAAGAAGGACGGTCACAGGCCAGGGTGAAGGCGAAAAGCAACAACTGAAGAAGGAAGAAAAGCTAGGAGAAATACTAAGTAGGGAAGAGCAGAAAACAAGCATTAAAAATGCAATAGTGAAAAGATGAGAAGGATGCAGTCTGTATGCAATGACTTCCGAGTTTATTAGTGAAAACTCCACCCAACACACGGAGCGTCCTCCCAGGGCAGTCAACGAACGGCAACTGGATTACCGACATCGAATCCCCACCAGTGAACGCTCCATGCGTCAGGCCCATATTCAAATGAACACAGGCTACCGAATACAATTTAACATTCCTAAAATGTCATCGCGCTTACATTCACGAGCATTGCGCGCTAACCGCGCGATGTTCCACATGTCCACCACTATACCACCTTCACATAACACAAATACAAAAATGGTGTACATTTACACTAGGTAATATCCTAATCATACTTAATATCTAATAAAACCATCAAGTTGCTTTGGTAATTTCACAATCCGACCTCTTGAGGTACAGATACTAGAATTATAGGATGATGTGATGGGAACAGGCTGAGTGTTAATGCCTGGTCCTGGGTCAACAATTTGTGTAACAATAGATGGAACCATTTTGTAGTGTTTTGCTTTAACTTAGAATTCTTGAGCCCACAATGTTCTTTACTCAAGAATTCTAAGTGGAATGTTTAGGTTTAAAAATTGTACTGGTTCATGATTGAGGGGCTAAGGGAGCTGGCTGCTGCGCAGCATTCAATTGTCAATAAAACATATTGACTCTACTCCATTGTGTACCGACGTGATTACCACAGATTAGTATGGCGACGATCTGGTAAATTGGATGCTGCAGAACCCACAATGTGTTAAACATCGGTCTTTTTCCCCCCATCCCTTTTTCCCCCCTCCTTTCCTTCGCCTATTGGGTCTGCCCAGCCTTAGAATGTTGGGGCTGAAGCTCCAGTTAGAATGTTGGCATCTCGCAACGAGAGGCTGAAGGATCCGCTTGAATAAACCTACTTCTCTTTACCATTTTGATGTGGAGTATTAATTACAACATTAATTTGGCGACGAGTTATCTTACCGTGCTGGGGACGGTCTGGATCCTTCCCCCCAGTGCCTTTCCGCCTTTCGTTGGACCTTCCTGGCGGTGCTGTCTCCCATCTTGCCATCGTTCGTGTTCGTTTGTGAGGGGGATCGTTTTTCTTCACTTCGCAGCGCTGCTGACCCCGTGGTTGAGAGTCTGCGGCTGGTTGGCCCCTCGGCACTGTTCCCTGAGTTCGCTGCCTGCTGAGCTGGTTGCGGGAGCGCCTGTTTCGTGCTCCTTCTGATGAGACTGTCTATTCCGTGCAGGTGAGTCCCTGCCGTTTGCTGCCCGGCGCTGCTCCCTTACTTGCTGACTGTCCTGGCCGTCACGGAGACGCCTGCTTTTGCCCCTGTGAGGCCGCATGCTGGCTCGCATCCGGATCGTCTCCAAGGATTGTGTGCTGCTTCGGGAAGCTGTGTGCCGGAGGGTCGGGGACGTTTGTGCTGCTCTTCGAGTGTGGGAGCTTCGCATCCTGTCAGCGCTGAGGCGACGTCGTTTCCTCCTCACATCCTGATTCCTGATGTTTCCGCCTCTTCTCTGACTGATCTCCACAGAGGACGCTCCGTAGTGAGACACTGCTCCCTGTTTTCTCTGGCACTGCTCCTCCTGCTGGGGAAATACAACATTGCACTCTCTTCCCTCATCCAGCCTGCTTCGAAATTATCGCTGACAGGCTCAGCTCATGCAAGTTTAGTGTCTATATTTAGTACTTCCCCTTTTTATACTGTTTTCATTATGCTGTGGGTTGGTTTACAGGTGTTTTCCTAGTCATTTCTACTTAATTCTTCTGTTATTTTCCATTGCTAGCCTTGCCACTCGTATTTTTCTAATCCTCACTTTATCTTACCCTATCTTCTTTCTTTTGCCACTTTCCTCCCTTGTTTCTGCATTTTTCTTCTTCTACTATTCTCCACCATGTCTGCATTCGCAATGTCTCAACCCCCTCCATTCCTGGACGAGAGTGGAGATCCGGTGATCCCATGGAAAAAATGGGTGAACCTGTTTGAATCTTACCTTATTGCCATTGGTGGTGACAGATTTTCTGCGGTGCGTAAACAACATGTTCTACTGCATAATCTGGGAAAGCAAGGGAGGGATATTTTTGATGACCTGCCAGATTATAATGTTGAAAATGCAAATGGGGGCGAGGGGGATGTCCAATATGATGTGTATCAGTTAACGTTATTGAAACTGGAAGCTCAATTTGGTGACAAAATTAATATTGTGTTAGAACGCCACAAATGTTTTTTGCGCATTCAAGGGAAAAATGAAAAAGTGATAAATTACATTGCTGTTCTGAGAGGTTTAGCCTCTACGTGTGAGTTTGGTATGTTAACTGAGTCACTAATTAGAGATCAGCTAGTAAGATGTACCTGTAACAAGAAGATCCAAGAAAGACTTCTTGCAGAAGCCCCTGATTTAAAACGTGCTATTGATATTGCATACAGCTTACTTTATGAATGAAATGAAGGAAGCCGGGGAAGTAAAACAAGTTGCGGAGGACAGTGTACACAAGATCTCCAGTAAAGACCACAAACACAAACCTTCACCTTTCAGTCCTGAAGTACTTACTGCATCAGGGAACAAACCAAAATGTTACAGGTGCGGAAATCCTAATCATCTGGCCAACAGCGTAAACTGTCCTGCAAGGGGCGTTGTATGCAGCAAGTGTAAGAAAAGAGGCCATTTCTCTAAAGTATGCCACAATGCAAAAAACAGTGTCACCCACATGATAGGCGGTGATCTGGATCCACAACTACCTAGCGAGGATATAGTTTTCCAAGTATCCAATTTTTCGGAATGCAACAGCACTCCTTACCCCAAGTGTGAAATATTTTTGGACAATGTTAAGTATGAGGTCTACGCAGATTCTTGTTCCCCATACACACTCGTGAATGAAGCTACATTTCAGGCTAATTCAGGGACAAAGGTGTATAGTCTCTTACCTCCAGACGTCAAACCAGGGGGTTATAATCAAGATCCCATACCACTAGTAGGAATGCTACTCATGAACATTAATTTTAAGGATAGATCGACAGTGGGAAAAGTCTACATCATAAGGAATGGTTCCAACCGTCTAGGGTGGAAACACCAAAAGGATTTAGGAATCAAACTAGACCCCAACGCGCCAGAACCTGTGTACCTGATCGACAGGGCCAATATTGGGATGGAAATCTGCAATCGTTTCCCAGAGGTGTTTACAGACAAACTAGGACTCCTAAAAGGCTTCCTCCACAAAATCAAACTTAAAGCCAATGCCAGACCTATCGTCCACAAACCAAGGTCTATCCCACTGTTGACGAGAGAACCGCTTATGAAGGAGCTGGACAGATTGGAAGAGTGCAAGATCATAGAGAGGATTGAGAGCTCTGAATGGTTGGCGCCCATCGTCGTAGCAGCCAAAGGTGGAAACAAGGGGATCCGTCTGTGTGTTGACCTTAGGGATTTGAACTCTAACATTTGGGTGGACCGACACCCCCTCCCCAACATTAATGAAATGCTGTCTGCCATCCATGCAGCTAAGGTTTTTACTGTTCTAGACCTATCCTCGGCTTACCACCAAGTCGCTCTCCACCCGGATTCCAAGTCCCTCACTTCTTTTATAACCCCGCATGGGGCTTATCAGTTTTCCAGATTGCCTTTCGGCCTGGCATTTGCTGCGGCAGTGTTTCAACGCGTCATGCAGCATATACTGCAAGGTCCAGGAAAAGTTCTTTGTTTCCAGGACGACATCCTGATTCACGGTTCATCAGCTGATGAACACAATAAGACTCTGGAAGCAGTGTTGACCAGACTTAGTAAGGCAGGTTTCACCACTCAGAAAGACAAATGCAAAATCGGGGTGGAATCTGTAGTCTATCTCGGTCACACCATCTCAAGTGAGGGAATCAAACCCAAATCCAGTCTGGTGGACTCCGTTAAACTAGCCCCTGCACCCACCAACAAGGATGAACTCAAATCGTTCCTGGGGTTGGCGGAATACATGTCCAAGTTCGTCAAAAACTTTGCGGATCAGGTGTGTCCCCTCAGAGAGTTGCTGAAGAAGGGGTCTGAATTTGTTTGGAAGCAAGATCACCAATCAGCTTTCCAACTCATCAAGGAGGCCATCGTTGATGCACCTATCCTGAGTGCTTTCGATCCCAATGCTAATACCACCCTCAACACAGACGCTAGCGCAAAGGGGTTAGGAGCTTCACTCACGCAGAGGACGAAAGGTCAAGAAACAGTGATTGCCTTCGCTTCTAGAACTTTGAGAGATTCCGAGCTGAACTACTCGACGATAGAGAAAGAAGCTTTGGCGTGCTACTGGGCCATAAACCACTTTAAGTATTTCTTGTGGGGCATCCCGTTTGTGCTGAGAACGGACCACAAACCCTTACTACCGTTATTCTCCACTAAACGCCTGGAAAATACCACCCCACGAATATCTAAATGGGTGCTGAGTCTGCAAGGGTTCAACTACACCATGATATACGTCCCAGGAAGTGAGAATAGGGTAGCGGACTGTCTCTCCAGACTACCAGTGACCAATGGGAACCCGATGCAAAACCCACCGGAGGAGACAATTCTTTTGGTTGAAATTCCAGCCATCAATCGTGAGGAGTGGGAGAAATCCATAAGTGATGATAGTGATTTAACCACATTAAGGAATATGATTCGCAGTGGTTGGCCTGTTAACAAGCAGGAGGTGCAAGATGAATTATCCATCGTTGAGAACCAAATTTGTAGAGGAAGTAAGATCATTCCTCTGAAAAACATGTACGAAAGAATAATACAGATTGCCCATGAGGGCCACCCGGGGAGGAGCATGACGAAAAGCAAAATCAGGCAACACTATTGGTTCCCCGGGATGGAATCGCGAGTGGAGGATCAAGTAAAGAATTGCGCAGCCTGTGGCTCCTGCGACAAAACCAAAGTTGTCCGTAAGTCACCGCTATTCCCGGTGGAGGTCCCCACCGTACCCTGGGAGAGGTTGGGATTGGACATAATTGGTCCCCTAAACCTACTAAACCAATCTCATAGGTTCATGTTTGTTCTTATAGACTACCACTCTCATTGGATTGTAACAAGAATGGTATCTTCCATCACTACCGCGTCACTATTGAATTTCTTGAGAGACACCTTTTCTAAGGAGGGTATTCCAGGTGTCATAATAACTGACAACGGAGTCCAATTCGCTTCAGAGGAAATGAAGCAGTTTATGTCCACGATGTCCATCACACATCTCAAATCCCCACTTTACTGTCCCAAAGCCAATGGTCTGGTGGAAAGGGCGGACAGGATGTTAAAGGACACCATCCAGCTTGCATTGAGCTCCCAGGTTCCGGTGGAGGAAGCCATAAGGAAAATGCTGTGGTCATATCATACATCGCCCAATGCTGTCTCTGGAGTGTCACCATTTGTTTCTCTCAAAGGCAGGAACCCGGGTTCCAAACGTACTCCTAACTGGCTAAACGGAGGAACTCCTGTGTGGGTGGACAGAAACGTTGTGTTGGAGAAAACTCAGAAACATCAACAAGAGTACAAGCTCAGGTACGGCAGTCGGTGGGGAGCATCAAACAAAAGGTGGAGAGAAGGCCAGTGGGTGGTTGTTAAGAGGCCGTCCCTGTCTAAATCCAAGATCTCCTCATTTTCCAAACCACTGAGGATAACTCGGGTTAACAACAATTCAGTTGCGCTGGAAGACGGTGGCACGTGGAGTATGGACAACATAGCTAGTTGTCCAAGCACTACTGGTTCCAAACCCGCTTATGAGAAAGATCTAAGTCTTGAAACGCCCAGTAGTGGGGAACTCAAGGTGGCTAGAGTACGTAAACCCCCAAGTTGGCAATCCGATTACAAAATGGGATCTTAAACTTTCCATCTTGTCTCATTCTCCCTTTTTGCTTGGGTTAGAGAGTTTTCTAGCGTAGGGATTTGTGGAGGGATTTGTGGGGGGATTTGCATTGTATGTACTCCTCTAGTCACTTTAGACTTTGGAAAACGTTATTCCATGTGTTCATGTCTGCTGGAAAAATGTAATGTTGATAATTCTCCACCTGCCTTTAGACCTTGGGTAATGTTTATCCGAGGAGCTTAATTTGTTTTGTTATTTTTTCTCTGCTCCGCAGGGAGATGTGTTATAATCTGGTCTTTTTCCCCCATCCCTTTTTCCCCCCTCCTTTCCTTCGCCTATTGGGTCTGCCCAGCCTTAGAATGTTGGGGCTGAAGCTCCAGTTAGAATGTTGGCATCTCGCAACGAGAGTCTGAAGGATCCGCTTGAATAAACCTACTTCTCTTTACCATTTTGATGTGGAGTATTAATTACAACAGTCGTTAGGCATCGTGTAAAAAAATTCGGAAGCGGATGTGAAGGTCTGATTAAAAAGAAAAAAAAGGCAGCAGCAAAGCTTACCTCAAAGAAACGTATGACCGCTGAAGTTCTGGTTGAGATTGCCGGAGGATTGCGGAGGCGCGGTTTGGGTTCGTCACGAGGTGGATGGGAGTTGGTGTTCTAGCTGTTGCTCTGCGTCGCACGCCATCTTGGGAGAGCATGTACAGGAGAAAGGAAGCGTGTGGTGTTGAAACGTCATTGCCATAGTAACGCAGTGAAGGAAATTGCCGACGGGAACATTCAGTGACGAAAAGCGGACGAAGAGAGAAAAAAAAGAAACAAAGGATATAGTGTGTTCCGCAGTGGTTGCAGCGGACTCGGTTTTCAAGTACCAACGCTGTGCAAGTATCGCCTTGATGTGACAGATCAATTTTGCTTTAAAAAAGTGTACATTTTGTTTGTGGTTGCAGCGGACTCGGTTTTCAAGTACCAACGCTGTGCAATTATCGCCTTGATGTGACAGATCAATTTTGCTTTAAAAAGTGTACATTTGGTTTTTGTGTTGAAGAACGGTGACACGCACACCATAACTATTATTTTCTTGCGTGTTAAGGAACGGTGACACGCACACCATAAAGAGTTCTAACATTGCAGTTTTAGTGGAAAATTCGGGGGTTGTGTGGTATGTACACCTGATATTCTTATTAGATTCATAAGGTACTGCTTATTCTAGTAGAGAAGTGTGTTGATGGACTATAGGGCACAATAATTCCGAAAAGTAGATACATTTTTTTTTTGTTCTAAAAAATTGTAGAGAGTTAAAAAAAAAAAAGTGTTTTTGTTGTGTAGAACAAAAGTGGTAATGTACAAATAGTAGTAGCAACATCAAAGGAAAATATAGATATTTAGGGTGCAACAGTATAATAATAAGGGTGGCACATATTAGAGTACGTTTTGGATAAGAATATTAATTGTTGTTTTTTGGGTTACATTTAGTTCCTGTATAGCATAAGGAAAAATGCAATCTATTTCTCCTCCTCCACCTTTTCTGGAAACACCCGGTGATCCACCCATTTCGTGGAAAAAATGGTATGACGCATTTTTAACATATATTGGCGCCATTGGTGGTTCACGGTATAGGGCGGAAAGAAAGAAGTGTCTTTTATTAAATGTCTTGGGATTTGAAGGGAGGTAGATTTTTAAACATTTGCCTCCTTTAATACATGTGGGTGGTGAGGAAGGAGATATTGATGAGTTTCAAGAAACAGTCATAAAACTAGAGTTGCATTTTGACATCCAACCCAGTTTGGTAGTTGAGAGACATACATTTTTAAAAAGGGAACAGAAAACAGGTGAAAAAGTTGAAGATTTTATTTCTGCCTTACGTGTTCTTAGTGCTGAGTGTCAGTATGAAGGTTTCAGAGACCAGTTGATAAGAGATCAGTACATTTGTAAGTGCAACGACAAAACTATACAACAAAAGTTATTGTCGCTTGGAAATCCCACGTTAGAGGAAACGATCCGGATTGCAAAAAGCATAGAACTTTCAAAGTTGTCTGTCAAAGAACTTGATGGAAAAGCCTCAATTTCAACCGACAAAGAAGAAGAGTGTATTAATGCAGTAAGAGCAAAGGAAAACAAGAACGCAAATTTTTATCGTGGTGACAATAAGTTTTGTAAACAAACGAATATTTGTTTTAAGTGTGGAAATTCTCCGCATTTTAGGTCTGGACGCGCTTGCCCTGCTAGAAGTGTAACTTGTAGGGCGTGTGGAAAATTGGGTCATTTTGCTAAGGTCTGCCAAAATGTGAGGAGGAGTTATTCAACCACATAGGATGTAAGGATGAGTAGTGGTGCTTCATCTTCTTCCGCAAATTCCTCTATTGCAAATATTTCGTTGTGTGAACCAAAATGTGATGAATTAAGGAAAATTCAGGATGATCTGAGAGACATGGTGGTTGTGGTTGTGAATGCAAGTCAAGTTTGTAGTGTACAAGATGAGTGTGTGGATCCGTATGTGGATATGGAGATTGGTGGTAAAAATGTTTGTCTTTTGGTGGATTCTGGAGCAAGGATAACAATGGTAACTCAGGAAAAGTTTAAAGAAGTTTGGGGAGTGCGTCCACTATTTCCTCCAGACAGATCGCCTGTTTCTTATGAAGGGAGAACCATTGAATTAGCAGGCTATTTTGAAGACTCTTTAGTTTTCAGAGGAAGGAGGATTTTTGGGAAGATTTACGTGGCCATCAAAGGGTTGAATATTCTCGGATGGTTTCATCAAGGTTTATTCAAAGTGGTATTGAGACCAGGTACAAAAGATCAAGTATCCATTCTTCGTGTTGATAATTTCATTGACTCCTTATCTGAACATTTTCCTGACGTTTTCGGTAATGAGCTTGGATGTGTCAAGGGGTTTATGCATACCATTAAGGTGAAAGATGGTGCTATTCCAGTTAAACATCGGCTCAGAAATGTACCGTTTAGTGTCAGGAGTCAGCTTGAACATGAACTTTCTGGTCTTTGTAAGAAGGGGATTATAGAACCAGTGGAATCTTCTATTTGGCTTTCTCCGTTAGTGGTGGCTAAGAAGAAAAATGTCGAGATTCGCGTTTGCATTGACTTACGCAGTTTAAATAGAAATATCTGGATAGATTCTCATCCCCTTCCTAATATCCCAGAGATGTTGTCTTTAATCAATGGGTCGAAGTGGTTCAGTAAGTTAGACCTAGCGTCAGCGTATCATCAGGTCGTTCTTGATCCGGCCTCAAGGCATTTGACTGCTTTTGTTTCGCCCATAGGAACTTTTCAATACTGTAGGATGCCGTTCGGCTTACCTTCTGCCGCGGCGGTGTTTCAAAGAATCATGTCCAATTTATTTAAAGGGATCAAAGGGGTGATTGTGTTTCAGGACGATGTTTTGGTTCATGGTGAAACATGTGAGTCGCATGACGAGACCATGTATTGTGTCTTGGAGGCTTTGCGCGAAGGAGGTGTCGTGTTAAAGAAAGAAAAGTGTGTTTTCAGGGTGAAGAAGATTGAATACCTAGGACATGTTCTGTCAGAACAAGGAGTTGAACCAAGACCAGGATTGGTTAAAGCAATAGTAGATTCTTCTCCTCCTGTGGATAAAGCGGGACTTAAGTCATTCATTGGCTTATGTGAGTTTTATTCGCGTTTTGTGCCTGGGTATGCGACAAAGTGTCAACCGTTATCTAACATGCTGAAAAAAAATGTTCCTTTTAAATGGGACACTGAATGTGATGAAATCTTTAAATGGGTCAAAAATGAACTTATCAGTCCAAGAGTTCTCAAACCCTTCATTCCAGATGTCCCTTGCGTTGTCACTGTCGATGCTAGTGGGTTGGGTTTGGGAGCTGTTCTCACGCAGATGGTTAATGGAGTTGAGCATACCATTGGGTTTGCATCAAGAGTCTTGCGTGGGTCTGAGCTTAATTTTTCGGTAATTGAAAAGGAACTGCTTGCATGTTGGTGGGCAATTCGGAAGTTTAATCCGTACATTTGGGGCAGACATTTTAAGCTAAGAACTGATCACAGTCCGCTTGTTTCAATTTTGTCTGGGGATAAATTCAAAGAACATACGCCCAGGATAGCACGTTTATCTACTAAATTATTGCAATATGATTTTGAGGTTAGTCACATTCAAGGTTGTAGGAATATTTGTGCAGATTACTTTTCTAGGCACCCTGTTGAATCAAAGCTAGATATGGAGGATGAGGATGAAGAGGAGTGTTTTGTAGCCTCTGTGGGTTTGGATGAAATGTGTGCTGTGAGTGAAGTTGAATGGAGGGATTTTCTTTCTAAGGATACATTATTGGGTGATGTCATTAGGTGTGTAAAGGAAGGGTGGCCTAGGGAAAAGAATGTAAAATTTTCTTTCCAAACTTTCGTTAAAGTTGCTCCTGAACTTTCAATTGAGGATGGCTTACTTGTACGTGGAGATAGGTTGGTCCCTCCTGGTATGTTAAGAGCGAGGTTGATGCAAGGAGCACACGAAGGTCATTTGGGTAGAACCCTCACGAAGAGGAGACTTCGTGAACGTTTTTGGTGGCCACAGATGGACAATGATGTGGATTTGTTTGTAGGGGGTTGTGTGATTTGTTCTGGTTCGGATAAGAGTTTAAAAGTCCATACTCCTCCCTTGCAGCCTATTGTTCTACCACACAAACCTTGGGAGAAGATAGGAATAGATTTGGTTGGACCATTTAATGTGCTTCCTAGTAACTCAAGATTTGCGATTGTTGCAATTGATTATTACTCTAAATGGCCAGAGGTACGTTTTATTGATGAACCTAATTCTAAGAATATCATTGATTTTTTGAAGGATATTTTCCTCCCTGAAGGGTTTCCATCCACTATTGTCCGTGATAATGGTGTACAATTCACCAGTCAAGAGTTTGAATCCTTTTTACATCAGGGTGGTATTGTGCATGCTAGAAGTGCACTTTATCATCCTCAAACCAATGGTTTGGTGGAGCGGATGAATAGGGTTCTCAACAATTGTGTTCAGTGAGGAGGAGCCTAGCGCGCAACCAAGATGGCCGCGTAGGTGCGAGGCTCCCGAGGACCTCCGTGACCTCCTACATAAATCCTGAAAATATCCTGTCCTAGATGAAGGGACTGTGTTGGTGAGCCCGAGCTGAGGTGTCACCCGTTTTCCGTTTCCAAATTGGACCTCGGACACCGGCGGGAGCACCGATTGAGGTTTGCGGCCTTCTCCACGCCGGCCCCCCGGATTGGAGTTGCGGGGCGATCCGGAGATAAAGTGATCAACAGCGGCGGGCAGGGCTGGGCGACTCGCGTACCCCGCACTTTCACTTTCGCTTTTGCACCCTCCTTGCTGCTCGGGCGAGGTCGGGTTGCGGGGCAGTGTGCGGTGGTGTGGCCTCGTTGGGGTGCCCTGCTGGCCCGCCGGCTGTGATCCGTCCTGCGGTTTTGTGGTGGCCCCCCCCCCCGGAGCCCGTGAACTGGTTTGTCGGCCTTTTCCGAGGTGATTGGCACGATTTGGGGACTGAAACCATGTCCACAAAGCAAGATGGCGACCGGGCAAAGGTGAAATCGACCCGCCGTGGCGCGGCCCATCAGTCCAACAGCATGGACCGCTACACCCTCCAGAAGGGATCTCCCGAGGTGCCACATCGGTCCCCTGAGGGCCCGACTGATGCTCCTACGCTGCCCGCGGATCTGACCCTGCGAGATGTTATGGGCGCTATCGCCGAGATGAAGGCCTCGGTGGACCAGCGCTTTGACACACTGGCGCAAAAGATTGACTCGGTCCACGTGGATGTTGGCCTGGTGAGGGCCGATTTATCCAAGACCAATGACCGGGTCGATTCTTTGGCCCACACCACTTCGGGCCTTACGGCGGACGTGGCGGCCCTCCAAAAGGAGGTGCGCCGGCTCAGCCAGGCGAGCGCCCTGATGGATCGTCGACTGGAGGATTCCGAGGGTCGGGCCCGGAGGAACAATGTCCGCATTGTCGGGGTGCCGGAGGGACGTGAGGAGGCGGCGGCGGACCTGTTTGTGGAGGATCTGATCCTCACCCATCTCCAGCCCCGGGGGCTGAGTAAATTCTTTGCGGTGGAACGTGCCCACAGGGTTCCCGGAGGAAGACCTAAGGCCGGAGCCCCTCCGCGGCCTCTCATTGCCCGGATTTTCAACTTTCGGGACAGAGACGCTATCCTTCAGACTTCTAGGCAACAAGGACCGGTCAGACTTGACAATATGGATGTGAACTTCTATCCTGATTTCACCCCAGCGGTCCAGAAGCAGAGACTGAGCTTTCTCGGAGTCAAACGTCGTCTACGGGACCTGAACCTCAAGTATGCGATGCTTTTTCCAGCTAAGTTGCGGGTGGAGGTGGATGGCCGCACGCACTTTTTTGATCGTCCCGAGGCAGCCGGGGACTGGTTGGACTCCTTGCCCGGGGATCGGGGCCGGGGGGGTGGGGGGGGCGCGGTTGGAGGGGAGGGCTCGCCGGATCAGGACTGAGGGATTAATAGTAGGCCTTGCTCTGGACAACATTGTCGTCATTTTTGACTGTTCGTTAAGTCTCCCTCCTGTGGAGGTGGTACGGGGTCTCTTGGGGGCTCTCCCTCCTCCTCTGGGGGACTAGTTAGTTTAATCATTCATGGGGCGACAGGCATACTGCACTTTGGGGGGGCTATTTGGGCTCATGCAGGGGTGCAGGGAGGGGGGAGTTCTGTTGGGGTGGGTGGGTTGGGGTGGGGTGTTGTTTGTTTTTACCGCAAGGCAAACCCTTTATTGTATTTGTGTTTTTAAGGTGCTCTCGGGGGGACGAATGATGGCTTCTGTATGTGATGGGGGGTAGGGACCTGACTTTATTGTCCTGGAACGTTAACGGACTGGGGGATAGGATTAAGCGAGGTGTGGTCCGGCAGTATTTGAAACGACTTTCGCCAGATGTGGTCTTTCTGCAGGAGACACACCTGATTGGTAATTCCTTTTGTGCCATGAATCGGCGTGGCTATCGTTTGGTGGCCCACTCGGGCTTCACGTCGGGCTCACGGGGGGTGGGCATCATGGTGAAGAACTCGCTCCCGTTGGAAATAGACGAGGTGCGCCATGATGAGAGGGGACGCTACACTGTCTTAGTGGGGAGAATGGAGGGTAAAGTAGTTGTCTTTGTATCAGTGTACGTCCCACCGGGGTTACAGTCCACGACTTTTGCAGACCTAGGGCGCCTCCTCCTTGACCTTCCGGGGGGGCTTCTGGTGGTTGGGGGGGACTTCAATGCGGTGGTTTCTGGGACCGTGGATCGTCACCCCCCTAGGGATCTCCCCCGGGCGCAGGCGTGGCTGTCCGGCTTCTTAGATACACTGGGATTGGTGGACTGCTGGCGCTTAAAACATCCCACGCAGCTGCAGTACACTTTCCACTCGGGTGCCCATGGTAGCCTCTCACGGCTTGATTATGTCCTTGTCCCTGCGGCCTATGTTGGGAGGGTAGGAGAGGTGCGCCATTTGGCGCGGGGTATTTCAGATCACTCCCCGCTCCTGTTGCACGTTGATGTCTTCCCGAGGGGGGAGGGCAGAGTAGCTCCAATCAATGCCTGGTACCTGCGCGACCCCACCATTCGCGCTGATTTGATTAAATCCTTGCAGCGGTATTTCGATGAGAATGTGGGGTCCGTCCCTTCGGCTATCTCCCTGTGGGAAGCTTTCAAAACAGTTCTTAGAGGGGAGGCCCTCTCCTTTATTTCCCATGCCCGGAGGCGCGAGCAGGAGGAGGTGACCCGGGTGGAGGCCGAAATCGCTGAATTGGAGGGTGATCTAGAGGGTGGGGTGACGGATGCTGCACTACATGTCCTACAACTTAAGCAGGCGGCCTACAGGGCCCTCGTCACGGAGGCGGCCAGGGGCCTCTATAGAGAGCAACAGGGGCGACTGTATGATGTGGGTGATAAGGCTGGTAAACTGCTTGCATGGTTGGATAAAAAGGAGAGAGCGAGTCGTGTGGTCCCGCTGATTGAGAGGATGGATGGTGTGCGTGTCACCGAGCCAGAAGACATCGTCTCTTGTTTCGCGGATTATTTTCGCGAGGTGTATTCTCCGGTTTCTCCCTGCTCGGAGGATGATTCCCATGCCCTGCTTAGGGATATCGCGCTGCCTTCTCTCTCGGTGGAGGATAGGGTGTCGTTAGATACCGCTCCTACCGCCGACGAAATTGCCCTCGCCATACGCTCGGTCGCATCCGGCAAGGCCATGGGCCCGAACGGCATCCCTATCGAGTTGTATAAGCTGCGACCGGATGTACTGGCACCCCACCTCCGTGCGATGTTCCTGACGGCCCACTCGCTGGGCTCCCTCCCGCCGGACCAACGTCTGGCTACAATCGTGGTGATCCACAAGGAGGGGAGACCTCGAGACCGGGTTACATCCTACCGGCCTATCTCGCTCTTGAATGCGGAGCCCAAAATCCTCGCTAAGGTGCTAGCCAACCGGCTGGTCGGCGTGGTGGGCGACCTGGTCCACCAAGACCAGTCCGGCTTCATTCCCCATCGCAACACGGCCCTTAATCTGCGGCGCTTGCATGGGGTGCTCGCGCGTGTCCCGTTTGTGCGGGAGCCGGCCATATTGGCGTCCTTAGACGCCACCATGGCGTTTGACACGCTCGAGTGGCCATACATCTGGGCCATGCTGGCGAAGTTTGGATTTGGCCCGGGGTTCATCAGCTGGGTCAAATTGTTGTATTCGGGCCCATTGGCGCAGGTGGTGGTGAATGGAAGAGTATCGGTCCCATTCGAGCTGGGACGGGGCACACGACAGGGCTGTCCCTTGTCGCCGCTCCTGTTCGCGCTGGCCTTGGAACCCCTGGCGGAGTGGCTGCGGTGGCACCCTTCCATCCGTGGTCTCCGTTGGACCCCCGAATATGAGGACCGCGTGTCCCTATACGCTGACGATATCCTTTTGTACCTAGCCTCCCCGCGTAAATCATTGATTGTCCTGGTTGATGTTTTGCGCTCGTTCGGCCGCAATTCAGGCCTTGTCATCAACTGGGCTATATCATGTGTGTATGTGCTTTCCGGGGAGGCTCCCGTCCTCCCGCGGGGCTGTCCGATCCAGATTGCCTCACAGGGGTTTCGGTACCTGGGGGTTTACATTACTCTGGACCCGGAGGCCCGCTACGAGCGGAATTTGCTTCCCCCCCTCCAGCGCTTGAAGGAGGACGTCGCCTGCCGCTTTCGCCGCTCGGCCGGGCGGCATTGTTTAAGATGATGTCGTTGCCACGCTTCCTGTATGCTCTCCAGAATACTATGGATTTAGTCCCGGCGCGCTACTTCCGTGAGGTGGAGAGTCTACAGCGCCGCCTGTTCTGGGACGGGAGGCCGCGTATTGCCCTGGCGAAGTTGACGCTCCCATGGTACGACGGGGGGATTGCCCTCCCGGATATTAAACGGTATTACTGGGCCTCCCAGCTGGCTGCAATTAATCATGGCCTTTACGGGCCCGCCTTAAACCCGGCCTTTGAAATGGACAAGATGCTCCTGCCTGGTGGCGATTATAATCGAGCGCTCTACTCTGGCGCGCCCGGCCCCCGCCTGACGGGACCTACGCGTGTCATGGTACGAGTATGGCACGCGGCTAACGCAGCTATGGGGTGGAAGGACCGTTTGACCCGGGCATCACCGTTGTACGCGTCTGAGAGATTGGGCTCCCTGTGGACCTCGAAGGGCTTCGAGAAGTGGGACACGATCGGCATCAGTAAAGTGGGGGACCTCTGGACGAGAGGGGGATTTAAAGCATTCGAGACGCTGCAGACGGAGTTTCAGCTGCAGGGCAGTGAATACTTTCGGTACTTGCAGGTCCGTCACGCGCTGGGCTCAGTCTTCCCAGACGTCGCCTCCATCCCGGAGTCTTCCCCCCTGGAGGATAGAGTGCTGGATGGCCACGTTCCGGACAGCACGATCTCCCTTATTTACAAGAAATTGATTAATGACCGCTCGGGCCTGCTGACCGGCCTCCGCGAGGCTTGGGTTGCCGACGGGCTGGAGTTGGACGACGAAGACTGGATCTCCGCGGTGGCCTCTCCGAAGGAGGTGGCCATACCGGCTCGCCTTCGCTTCGTCCAGCTTAAGATACTCCACCGGGTTTACATGACGGGGCCAAGGCTTCTGCGTATGGGCTATGCTGAGGATGGGTTGTGTAAGCGTGGGTGTGGTGCTTTGGCGACTTTTTTGCATATTCTGTGGGAATGACCGGAGGTGGAGCGATTCTGGCGTGGTGTGCATGAGGTCCTGCGAGTGGTTACGCATGTCGCGCTGCTGCCTGAAGCGAGGAGATGCCTGCTGAATGTGTGGGAACCAACTGACTACTCGGTTCCGCAGACGCGATGGGTGACTCTGGGATATATGATAGCGAAGCGTGACATTGCTCAACTGTGGGGATCCCAGAGGCCCCCGGCGGTGTCGGCCTGGAAAGAACACATGGATTGGTGCATGTTCCGAGAAAAGGTGGTGTATGTGGCGAGGGGTAAGCCTGGGGCATGGGTGAAGGTATGGGGCCCCTGGAACGCCTACCGCGGGGGTATCTGCGCGCCACCATTGCTGCCTGCGGCCTCACCAGCCCCGTCCCCTTAGTTGACTCCTTTCCTAGCCCCGAGCACGGAATTCCCCCAGTCCTCGATCTGTTCCCCTTCCCCTCTTTAGACTCCTGTGGATGGCTGGGGTCCCCCATTCGGGGAGCACGTGCTGTTACTGTCGATTGCAGGTTGCCTTGCGGGTGTGGTTTGTTTAAAATGAAACCGTATTGTGGGGTCAGAGTGATGTGGCCCACGACGCTGATACCTCCTGATTTTGCTCCGCTGCAACGCCAAGTGTTTTTTGTATGTATGTCATATGCTCCTGTCATTCTAGCGGGCGGCCGGAAGGTTGTAGGCCCATACCTGTATATTCTTGAGATTGCAAAAAACGGTTTCAAAAAAACAAAAAAAACAATTGTGTTCAGTGGGCTTTGGCTGGTGGATGCAATGTACAGAATGCTGTGAGATCAATGTTGTGGTTTTATCTCACGACTCCGCATTCTTCTACAAAAGTTTCTCCTTATGAGCTTCTAAGAGGAAGGAAGCCTTGTTCTAAAGTCTGTCCAGGTTGGATGTCTAAGTGGGTTAAATTGGATTCTATGAGTGATGTGGATGATGTTGTAAGAGAAAATGTTTGCAAAGCCCAGTTACGTCAGAAGACATATTTTGATTCAAGGAAAAGATCTGTTGATCAACCTTTGGTTGTCGGAGATGTTGCGCGTATAAAGATTCCTATTCATTCTAAGAAAGGAAATTCTAAGTTTTCCGAGCCTTTCACTGTTGATAAGGTTTTCAGGAATGCAGTGAGAGTGAATTAAAAAAACTGGTGGAATGTTTCAAGAGTGGTGAAAGTCAATCCGAGTGTTGAGAAAAACTCGTGTGACAAAGGTAGGGCAGTTTTGCCTTTGCCGGATGTGCAAGGTCTGCGCAGGAGTTCTAGACAACGTTTTCTTCCTGCTAGGTATCGTTAATGTTTTTATTGTAGTTTCTCGCTTTAATGTATTCTTTACCTGTTCAGTTATTTATTTTCATTTTCTTTGTTTTTGAAAGGGAGAGAATAATGTAGTGTTTTGCTTTAACTTAGAATTCTTGAGCCCACAATGTTCTGGACTCAAGAATTCTAAGTGGAATGTTTAGGTTTAAAAACTGTACTGGTTCATGATTGAGGGGGCTGAGGGAGCTGGCTGCTGCGCAGCATTCAATTGTCAATAAAACGTATTGACTCTACTCCATTGTGTACCGACGTGATTACCACACATTTCCGCAGCTTCCTTCCCTGAGTCCAACCATTGTTCCCAATCCGGATCATCCTCCACCTTCTTGTCATTATCGTGTATGATCTCTGCTTGATGTGGAGACACTTTAACTAGATGCCTTTTATTCCACCAACCTTTATTCCCCACAAAAGCAGCCCCCTTACTGACTTTAAGTACCTGTTCGGGAGTAAAAAAATTTAGATTCCCCCTTTTTTTACTAAGTTTGGATTTTTGATCAAAACCCAATCTCCAACCAGTACATCCTTACTATGTAAGTTACATTTTTTATCGCATTCGGTTTTCATCATGACTTGTTTTGCCTTTACTCTCTCTTCATTAAGGTTGACCTTATTTTCCCCAGAAATATTCTGTAGCCAAGAAGGAAAAAGGACAGTGTGTGCTTCTCTACCCCTTAATAAGGTGAAAGGAGGTACGCCGGTAGTGCAATGGGGGGAAGTATTATAGTTCCGAATTTTTTGTTCAACAAAGGTTGCCACTTCTATACCTGAAGCGAGCGCGGTTTGAATGCCTTCTTTCAGTACCTTATTACCCCGCTCAACTAAACCGTTAGATGTGGGGGAGTATAATGCAACCTTCAAATGTTTAATGTCGGAATTTTTTAAAAATGTACACATTCTTTCTGACACGAAATGTGTGCCATTATCGGTAACTATTGTTTTAGGAAATCCCTCTAAGAAAAAAATTTTGCTCAAAAAGGTGATAGTTGAATCAGTATCAGGCGATTTCACAAAACAATGGTACATCCACTTTGAAAAATAGTCTACCGCTAAAATAACGTACCTCTCATCCTGATTTAGAACTGAATAAGGGCCAGAGAAATCAAGACCAATTTTTTCCCATGGGGCACCTGGAAAATCTGTGGGATGTAAAGGGGTTTTTGATGGTACGCCAATGTTTGTCTGACAAGAGACAGACGGGACAGCTATCAATCATCCTTTTGACTTGGGAATCTAACGATGGCCACCAGTAGTGCTGTTTGATTTTCATTATGGTTTTAGTCACCCCTAGATGTCCCAGGTGCGCCTCGTTGATAATTGAGGGTCGAAGAGAGGTAGGTGGGACAAATTTGTCCCCGCGCCGAACAATCTTATTTTCCACTAAAAGTTCATTAGAAACCTGAGCGAACACTAGTAAATCCCCAGGCAAACACCTAGCATCAGGCCAAGAATGAGTGGAATACTCTATCACTTTTTGTAAAATCAAATCGTTTTCACACGCTGAATTCCAATCGGATTCAGACACAACAGACTTATATTCTTGAATCGCGTCCACAATTGCTACACATTCAATCTCTTCGGTAACTGAATCTTCGTCATCATCTTTGTGCATTAATAACCTAGACAAACAGTCTGCGCGGAAGTTCTTCCCGCCCTGTATGTACCTAACCTCAAAACAAAAGTCTTGAAGTTTGGACACCAGTCTCATTAGCCTTGCCGACATGCTTGGGGAATTTACTTTGTTAAAAATATAAACGAGAGGTTTATGGTCCGTAACCAGCTCAAATTTACGTCCCCAAATGTACATTCTGAACTTCTGAACAGCCCATACGCATGCTAAGGCCTCCCTCTCAATAGTACTATACTGCTGTTCAAATGATTTTAAGGACCGTGAGGCAAAAGCCACGGTTTGATCCTGACCCTCTACTTTTTGACTGAGAATTGCCCCGAGACCATGGATACTGGCGTCAACTGTTATACAAGAGAGGCAGTCATCTCTGAAAGCGTGTAACGCTTGGGCTGAAACAACCATTTTTTTTAACGTCTTCGAAACATTTGTTTAATTCAGTAGACCATTTGAAACTCTGTCCCTTCCTAAGTAGCATGCGTAAAGGTTCTACCGCTTGAGCATAGCAAGGTACGAACCTTACATAATACTCAGCTAGCCCGAGAAATGATCGTAAGGCATCCCTGTCGGAGGGAGGCTTAGCCTCTTCAATGGCTCTAATTACAGAGAACTTGGGTTTAATTCCAAAATTTGATATGGAGTGACCCAAATAATCCAGTTCCTGCACGGCGAACTTACACTTGTCCGCGCGAACAGTCATGTTTCTAGACTTTAGAATAGTAAGAACTCTCCCCAAATTGTCATTATGTTCGTTCAAAGATTTCTCAAAAATTAAAATATCGTCCAAGTAAGCCTGGACCCCATCAATGTTATGAAAAAGAGTATCCATAAGTTTCTGGAATACGCTGCCAGCGGAAGCAAGGCCGAACGGTAAGCGTAAAAATTTGTATGCCCCGAACGGGGTGACGAAAGTTGTTAACTCTTGGGAGTCTCTCGTCAACGCTACCTGATGGTAAGCCGATCTTAAATCTATCAACGAAAACCATCTAGCCCCTCCGAGGCTCGCTAATAACTCGTGGATCTTCGGCAGTGGGTGGCAATCTACAATTATATTTTTATTTAGAGCGCGCAAGTCGGCACAGAGTCTGATCTCGCCGGATTTCTTACGTGCGACCACGATGGGGGCCACCCACTGCGAAGAGTCAGTAGCCTCGATAATCCCTTGGTCACATAGGTTTTGCAAAGTGCGTTTCAATTCATCCTTGACACTTGATGGAACAGAGCGTACTTTATGTGAGACTGGTTGGGCGCCAGGAGCTAATCTGATACGATGCTCAATTCCTTTAACCAAACCTACTTTGTCGTTAAAGACGTCTTTGAATTCCGAAATTAGTTTTTTTACTGATTCATTTTCTGGTATAGTAACTGGGCACTCTATGTTACATACAGGCCCCCACTTTAATTGGATTCTCGTCCCCTGGAACTAAATATAGACCCATCCGTGCCAAGTCTTTCCACCCGATAATGTTTTTCCCTTTCTCCGCAACGTAAATTTTAGTCTCAGTCTCTCTCCCGAGGCATTGTACAGTACCAGTAACATCGGACTGTAATAACTTAACCTATTTTTTCCACAATTCGTAAAAAGTTGTGTCCCTCAAAATCGTAATGGGTGAGCCTGAATCAGCCATTACCTGAAGCGGAACACTGTCAATTATAGCGGGACACAGAGGACCTTTTAAGCAATTAGGCTCACTGTCACAATCAAGTGTAACAACCACATTACTTAGAGAATTGCTGCATGTATATCTATATCATTATCGATACTGTTCACGTTGAGTGGCCTCCGGGCATTCCTGCATACTCCCTGGAAATGGCCAATCTTTTTGCAAATAACACAGTGTTTACCAATAGCAGGGCAACTTGGGGAATTACCAATATGGTTTTTGGACCCACATCTGTAACAGAATAGCTGTTTCTTTTGATTACATTTTACATTTCTACCTTTGACATTTACGGTACAAATGGGATTGTCTTGTTCTACCTCTGAGGATGACACTACGTTAATGCCAGTTTTAGCTGATTCTTGCATGACCTTGCTTGAAATTACAGAACGTTCGATACTAAGGGCTAACTCAGTAACCTCAGACAGAGAAGGATTTTTACAACCAAGAATCCTTTCCCTAATCTTTCGTGAAACACAATTAAAAACAAATTGGTCTCTGATGTAGTAGTCAGTGAGCGATCCAAAACCGCAAGTAGTAGCCAAAACCCTTAGTGCCGATATGTATTCCTCGACCTTTTCTTCATCTCCCTGTTTCCTTTTGTAGAATTTATGGCGTTCCAACATAATATTTGGTTCATCAGAAACCTGCTTTTTGAGGCGAGTAACAGCTTCCAAGTAGACGTTCCATTCATTGTCACCAGAACTGGACGCAGGGGCAGGGACAGGGTCATTACTATCGAAAATCCTTTGTGCCGCCTGACCCAGGCATCCGAAAAGTAAAGCAAATTTGCGTGCAGGTGAGTAATCTACTGCATCAATGGCTACTAAATGATTTTCAAATAGTCTGTACCATTCTGACCAAATAATTGGTGGGCTACCAGGTTTACTAAGAAAAGGAGGAGGTTGTGTTATTAATTGTACGCTGGCCATAATAGAACACAAATAATTATAAGCAGAAAAAATGTGGAACAATATTTCTTAACACTCTAAAATAGTAGTTTTTGAATTGTAAAATGCAAATTATGTTGTAAAATAATTAAATTACAATATAGAGTGTAAGATTGTTGTCAGAGACTACAATGAAACACTATTCCAATTGCCGCGGTTTGCATAGAAGTAGAATGCACATTACGTGCTGTGATGGACTAAAATAGTCAATCACGAACTTGAGTAATCCCAAATTATAGCGTGCGCATCGCTGAAAGATGCACAGTGAAACCCACTAATAGAATGCCAAAGCCAAGTGTGTAGGTCTTGTAAAATGTGCAAACGCACAGAAGGGTGCCGCTTTGGTAATAAATAAATAATCCCCAATTATAGCGTGCGCATCGCTGCAAGTAATACAGGAGCGCTGTGTAACTCCACTAATGATATGCCACATCAAGCGTGTGCATCGCTGTGAAATATGCAGGTGCACGGAAATATGTCACTTTAACAATTAAATAAAGCGTGCGCGTCGCTGAACAAATCGGCTTTGTCTCGGGCGTGCTGTGTGTGTTGCCGCTATTTCCAATGAAGGTTATCCCAAATCAAGATGGCGTCGCGTCGCATGATGACGTCGATCCGCCAAGGATGATGGAAGCGCTCAGGACTGTGCACGATGAAGTAGTAGAGATGAGCGCGCGCCGGCTGTGTGCTCTGGGTGCTCCGTACAATTATATTCAAAACCACATACCTCCTTGTAACCTCACCCAACGGACGATCGGCCAGCGGATCTCGATTCACTGAGCGATTTCGCGGATCCTGCTCAGAAGACGGTGAAGGAATCCAGGTGCGGTGGTTGAATCATAAAGTTTCAAAGATCCTCCTTTGCGTGGGTATGTGGGTGGAGTCACTCGTCGCCAAATGAAAAGATGAGAAGGATGCAGTCTGTATGCAATGACTTCCGAGTTTATTAGTGAAAACTCCACCCAACACACGGAGCGTCCTCCCAGGGCAGTCAACGAACGGCAACTGGATTACCGACATCAAATCCCCACCAGTGAACGCTCCATGCGTCAGGCCCATATTCAAATGAACACAGGCTACCGAATACAACTTAACATTCCTAAAATGTCATCGCGCTAATTGCGCTAACCTTTACATTCACGAGCATCGCGCGCTAACCGCGCAATGTTCCACATGTCCACCACTACAAATAGGTCTCGCCTTTTATTAAGTTAAAGCCATTTGCTTTGCTACACAATACTATTAGCAAAGCAAATGGCTTTAACTTAACCTAAGGCGTGACCTGTTGCATTTTCAATGTTCAATAAGTCGTTCAGTTATACGTAATATCATCTTATTTATAAATAAGGTGACAAAAATGCTTATAACACTCTTATTATAACTCTGCTGCATGCAAGCCACACTACTATACAGCATAGCCAGGACACATTAGCAAAGCCAATAGCTCTGGCTAAACACTTATAAGGTCCCAAAGGCGAGACCTATTGGCTATGCCAATGCTTGTTTGCTTTGTGATTGCATTCTTTTCTGGGTTACCTGGCAATGAGTGTGTGTTCCTTTTAATTTCTCAGCCTGCCGTTATTTCTTCAAGCCGATTTCTGGTGTCTTTTGTGACTGCTTGTACATCCTAAACTTGACTATGACGACAAAGTGGTAATGTCCGCACTAACCTCCATTGCTCAGAGCATAAGGTTTCTTAACCACAGTCCTTCAATACCTTAATCCCTCGACTTTTGCCACCCAGTATTACTGGCCCTGTATCGATAGGATGATGTTAAGGGCCAGCATGAAGTTAAACTGAGGAAGAGGGATGTGGTTAGAAATTAAAAATAAAACAAAAATACGCATTAGTACTGGTACAATAAATGACCTGCATAAAGCATAATAGGTCATGTAAAATGCTGATTTATCAGAGTGTGTAAATTCCACTTATACGTACTGTAAAACATGCGAAGCCAAGTGTGTCCGGTCGCTCTACTATAGGCCCAGTATGTCCAACAGACTGCAAGTCTGTACATGATGCTGTCTTCATGTCTTTAAGCTGTGGGAGGCTGCTGTTTACATGCAGTGTTGCGATTTCACATAACGTATGCATAGAAACGTTCTATCTGTTAATACTAGATACTCTGAATTACGAGGTCTCCAGTTGAACTGTCTCCTACTTGCAGTCAAGTGTTCTAGTTAACGAAAATCGAAGTGGTCTTACCAATATTATGTCCAAGGTCAGTTCATTTGCACCTGTAGAACTCTGAGCCCAGCCACTCATTTACATGCAGTGTATCTGCTGGCAGTTGTGGCGTCAGTGAAAAATGTGGGAAGTAGATCCTGACTGGAGTGTCCTTACTGCTACAAGTATCACTGCCACTCTAAGCCAGAATGCTTGTCTCACATGCTGGGCGGGTATGAAACCGGTGATTTAGAACATGGCTATATACATTAACTATGATGTGTATGGGGCAAAAACAAGAACCACAATCATCCTCAAATACATTATGGTCAAACATGTCTTAGTGCAGAGTACCTTGTTACTATATTTTAGAGGTGAGCGAGCCATTGAAAGCTCGAGCCAGGCTTGAACCTGAAGCCTGGCTCCGGCTTAGCTCGAGGACCTGTTGGAACCTCGACCCTGTCCGTAAAAGACGAGCTTTCATGTGTCTTCTGCCTCTACCCAGTATGTGGCCTTAGGGCCACAGCTGGCGACTTTAAAACTGGAGAACCAAGTTCCAGTCTCGGCGTTGCCTCAAAATCTTGTGATTCTGAGCAAATCACTTAATCTTCATGTGCCTAGAAACAATGAATATGACATTGATTAATGCAACTGTTGCTCATGTATGCACTCCAGTACTTTCGGGTCGAGTTCTGGCAGTGTAAAAAACTGCAGAAACATGCACAAAAAGGTAAAAACAAAGCCTTAAATTAAGGAAAAACAGATACTCGTTAAATTGCTTGTTTTTGCAGAAAAAAGCAAAAAACCTGCATAAATTACGTCTAACCTGCTTGAATTGTGTGATCTTAGGCAAATATTTTATTTCACCAAAAATCCTTCTTCATTATCGCGCATAAAGCACTTTCAAACAAGTGAGTTCAGAATACCAGTTGTACGAAAACCTAAATACCTATTGTGTTTGAGCTAATAGACTATACTGTTACATGACAACTGTCTTGTCTTTTTGCTTACTGATGGCTCATATTTAAAAACTCACTTTTAATGACTTCTTCTCAAAGCAGCGCTGTATCACTTTTAATAAGTACTTCTCAATGCAGTGTTCTAATGTGTCCTATTAATATTGAAACTGCCACATGTTAAAGATATAATTAAAACTATTTTTTTGAAGAGACTTTATCACATTTTACGTGATGTTTGTTGTATGATTTACATGGAAACATTTTCAGGGCTCGGCTCGCTCATGGGCTTTAAGAGCCGAGCCAGACACTTGGCTTGGCTTTCCCTGTTCATTTGTTGGCTCGCCCACCTATACTATATTTTGTGTATATGGATATCAACTGCAGCCAATACACAAGGGATACATATAATTGTGATGCCCTGATTCCACAGAAACGCGTCAAATGCCAATATATGACTATGCTGTAGTCACATACATTATTACTTTAAAGAGGTGGAGGTCCATGCAGACTTGTAATGTACTCGACATGTAAGCTTCTGGTCTGAAGCGGTTTCATATACGCTTATCCTCTAAGGTCACAACCACTTCTTAATAAACATTACAGTAGCCTGATCCGGTCTGCCTACAGTAGACCTAGTCATCACATTTGTTCACTCTGCTTTCTTTCTTACTAAACGCAATCTGTTATGCTCAATGAAATAGGTCTTACATTTACGCAGGTCTGAGCTATTGGCATTGTAAATGACAATGCCTTTTATTTACGTTTAGGTTTTAAAAACAAATAAAAGGAATTGTCATTTATAATGCCAATAGCTTAAAGTCTCGCAAAGGCAAGATATATTGCATTACAAATGCTTGAAGGCATCGCTGCAAGATATATTTCTTTACAAATGCTTGAAGGCATCGCTGAGTTGCCACTTTCTGTCTCCCATGGCCCCTAAAGAGCTCCCAGTTTGCTAAGAGTTAAACAAGTGGTGGTCACAAATGCGCACAAAAGGCCCTCCTGCAGTAAGAGAAACTCAAAGAAAATAGTACACAGACTAAAGACATAAGGTGTAAGAATGGAAATGAAAGGGCCAGTCCTCATGGGGGATTACAAATGAAGACAAGGCGGTACTGAGGAGGGACTAACAAGCCTAATAAATCAGATGCCAGCATCTAAGGACAATGACAACTATGGGCGGACAATGGGCAGGGCTTCAAGTACATATTCCAATACAGCATGGCTTGCAGTGCAGCGCAGTGCATGCGCTGCCCAGGCTCGACCTAAAAATGAGGGAGACAAAGCCAACCAATAGGCACCTCTGTGAAAACAATAGGGATTCGACAATCTGCTGTCTGGTAGGATAGCCCTAAAAAAAAAAAAAATTCCAAAAGGGCTGCTACAAGCTTCCTCCATTAGTATCAAAATCAGTTTTGAACTGCTTGGTAGCATGATACTGGTAGCTCTACTTTCTACATGCACTAAAAAGCAGAGAAAAAGGATGAGGGATATATGTGCATCTTACAAAAGGCAATTTAAGGTCCCATCCTTGGACCAACAGTTGGCTTTTTAACCAAGCGCACTTTACATTAGGAGGCATCTAACTGCTAATAAGAAGGTTACTAACACACAAAAGGATATCAAATCTTAGAATACAAGTCTTCTGACTAAAACCCACCACCGGCTGACCTCTCGCGTGACGGACAATGAGCAGTGTGTGTGTTCAGTTTTGCAATACGGCGATGGCTTCAATTGTAAAGTCAAATACACTGAGGGAAAACGTGTGTGTAGCACAAAGTATGCATCCCTGTGACACTAAAAAAAATCTCTCTTTGACAGAGTAGCGACTCAGCAGCCTAAAAACACGCAAGTGTAAACAAAGCAAACAAAAACTATTTTAATAGTTTCTGCTAATACACTACGTGAGAAGGCCCAACCAAATAGATTATATGAAGCAGGAAATAGGCGGCCCAACTGAATCGAGATGAGTCATGTAATGATGCTTCAGTATCATGGGACAATATCGGGAATGCGTATAATATAACGTCCGATTTCACAAGATAACAATTTATTCACGGGATTCTAAGAAGCCCAATGGCGACTACACTTTACCTCTCTACTCGTTGGTCAGAGAAAAAGGAAAGGAAGTAGACGGCGTGGGAGAGGCCTTATCACCTCTCTTCCGGTCCGCAAGCCCATGCGCGGGTGGAAGTTGCTTCAGAATTAGAGTCGAAGTAAACATGAAAATGGGACAGTCAGGCTTGCAAATGGCGCCATACGCTGCCAATGACGACTATAATAGGAACAAACTCAAATTGAGCACAGACCCTCGCAGATACATAGTTTGTTTTAATAATCAACCACATTGGAAGTTGAAAACAAGGAAAAAAACGCACGCAAAAAAAAGCGCTCGTACGCTGCCAATGACGACTATAATAGGAACAAACTCAAATTGTGCACAGACCCTCGCACATACATAGTTTGTTTTAATAATCGACCACATTGGAAGTTGAAAACAAGGAAAAAATGCAGTAAAAAAAAAGCGCTCGCCAGTCAGCCACTGTTTATTTTTTGCATCGCGCTGTCACTTTAAGCGCAATGCAAAAATAAACATGCGGCCTGCTTTCCTTCTGCCATGAAAGGTTTCTTGTCTTTATGGGGCCATGTGTTTGAAACACATGGCCCCATAAAGATAAGAAAGCTTTTACCACACACGTAAGGCAACCGAGCCAGTCCAACTGGGACGGCTCTAAAAGAGAAAAGTGTACGTCACTGGACGCTCTTTTCCAATGGCTGGCCACGGTTTAGCATAAACGGTGACGCCAGCCAATGGAAAAGAGGGGCGGGGCTTAAACCCCGCTAGTGAAAGCTACTCTAAATCATTAAATCTCGCCAGCGAGACTGCGCATGTCTGCGCAGCCTACGCTAGCCGAGACCTAAAAATGTGGTAAATGTTTCCTTTTTCACTGTTCATTTTGGAATTTGAATGTTTGATGTCATTTTGTATTATAACATCACTTTAGAATTGTTTTAGGTAATGTGGAACTTGCTGAGGTATGAGCTGTGGTTTGAATGTCAGAGAAGCGGTTGGAGCTGACCTGACTGGACGCCTGAGCTTGTGCACCAGTGGGTCTTTCTTTGGCACTTGAATAAATAAGTAATTAACTTATACAGGACTCCCTCGCTTCTTACAATGGCGACGAGTTTCTTTTGAAGTTGTGCCGACCCACTGTGCCAAGTTTTATTTTATTCAACTGCCTGATGAAGATTCTGCATGATGAAGATTTAACCTGTACTTACTTGATTCCTGATTCGTGGTTGGTTTCTTCTCTTTCACCATTTGCTGGCGGTGGTGTTCTTAAGGAAATTGAGGTACTGTCCTTTTATTTTGGAGGGTGAAAAGCCGTTCTTTCAGTGAGCCTGCTCTCGCTTAATGTTTGCTGCGCGCACTGAGCTGCTCACGCAAGGGAAGTGTGACGTCTGATGCTTAACTACTGTGGCTTACTGAGCGCTTGGAGTTCACCGCTCTAGCCACGCTCACACGTCATCAGCGGCCATATTGGAAGGACGTATTACGTTCTCACGCAACATCGCGGCCATATTGAATTTACATTTCTACGAATATCTGCTGATTTACGAGCTGGTTTAACGTGGATGATATTACTTGCTTTGCTTCGTATTGAGGACATCGGCAATTTCGCAAATTCAGTGGTTCACACACTTGTTTTTATTACATTTAAGAATAAATAAAAAAGAAAAAGAGAATATTTTTTTCTAATATAAAAGTGGAATTCTTCAACAATATACTTCTACAATATATTTTGATTTTCTTCTACAGTGATGTGCACACTAGTTGTCTTTTAAAGTGCATATTTACTTGATATCTTTACAGCAGTGATATGCACACTTGATACTTTACTTACCTTGTACTTAATCTTACAGTTCTCTTTATCTTTTATTACTTTAATTTATTTATTTTTTATTTATTTTATTTTTAACATGGCTTCTTCTCAAATTTGCAATCAACCCACGATATTTTTAGAAACACCTGGAAAACCTAAATTACGATGGAAGAAATGGCTTGAAACCTTTGAGAACTATATTGTGGCCATTGACGGTACAACATTTTCAGCTGAAAGAAAAAAAGCAATCCTTTTCAGTTATCTGGGTACAGCGGCAATTGAGATTTTCAAAAATCTTGTACCAATAGCACCACCAAGTGAGGGAGGAGATGGCTGGAACGTATTTAAGGAAGCAGTAGCAAGGCTTGAAAAACAATTTTAAGATGAACCAAACGTGATGATTGAGAGACATGCTTTTCATAAAAGGAAACAGCTATCTGATGAAACTGTTGAAGAGTATGTAGCCGCTTTGAGGGTTTTAGCTGCAAACTGAGCATACATTGACCTGTCAATCAGAGATCAATTTGTATTTAATTGTGGATCAAAAATAATACAAGAAAGACTCCTTGCATGTCGTAATCCTACGCTAGCTGAAGTGGTAGATTTGGCAAAAGGCATTGAAAGATCTATTGAATCTTCAAAAATTATTGCTGCTGAAGATCTGAAAAGCACTAATGATTCTTCTGTTTGTACTGTTCAGACTCATAATAAGTATAGTGTCAAATCTAGTAGAGATTACAATTTGAGTTGTTATAGGTGTGGGTCCAAGTCACACTTGGCAAACTCTCATGATTGTCCTGCTTAAAAAAAAAAAAAAAAGTTCTAAATGTGGTAAAATTTGACATTTTTCTTCTGTATGCAAAGCTTCTAGAAGAACTTCTGGCACCAGTGTGAATAATATTTCAAGTGTTGAGCAAGATATGCAAAAGTTACTTCTCACTATTTATGATGATTCATTCAATGGTTCTATCAATAACCTTACTGTTCCTTTTAAAGCTCCTTTGGGAACTGTGTTAGTTGGCAAGGTAGCTTTTGAAGCCATGGCTGAATCGGGATCACCTGTGACCATATTGTCTGATGTTTTCTTTAATGAAAATTGGGAGGGTGTCACTCTTACTCTTGGCAAACTCTCATGATTGTCCTGCTTAAGAAAAAAAAAAAAGTACTAAATGTGGTAAAATTGGACATTTTTCTTCTGTATGCAAAGTGTTAGAAAACCCACTCCCACTCTGGAAGGGTGGTGTTGGTCTCCCAGACACACTGTGGTAGCTTGGCTCGAGTAGTCAGGAATCAGGCACCGTGCTAAGCATACGTCATACCCATACAATAACCATGCGTGCATCCGTTCCAAAAACGACTCTACACCGTAAAAATTATGAAAATATCTCTGTTTATATTCTTTTTCTCTTAGTTGCTGATTAAATAAATAAATAACACAATCACAATATACAAGGCTTTTTAAATAGTGCAGGTCAAATAAATACGGTCTTACTGATTCAATAAATAGGGGTGATCATAAATAATTAAGGCATAAATATAAGTGCATTACATACAGGCAATTAAATATTCTGAGGCAATAAATACTGCAAACCAATAAATATTGTGCGACAATAAATACTGTGGAACAATTAAATACAGTGAAGCAATAAATAGGTTAAATACAATAAATACAGTGCTCTCAATAAATAATTAAAAGCTGACAGTGACACTTCTAGAATCAGATCACATTTAGATTTCTATGGGCTGATTTGGCCCAGGCACAGCTTGTAGTTATGTGGATGGCTTGAGGGTGTCTAATCCCTGGCTTGGACAAGGCTGAGGCCCAAACTGAGGTAGATCAAGGGGGAATACTAGAGACCTGGCTCTCTCACTCTACACAACCCCTCTGAATTAGTCTCAGCTCACCCCTGGCACAATCAAGCTGGTTCCAGCACCTCTCTAACCCCTAGAGTAGTCTCTTAGGATTCCACAGGGCCTTAGGCGCCCTCTATTCCACTTACTGCCCTTTTTCTGAAGCTCCGACGCCGCTGGAGTCGTGTTGACGCCGTGAGGCGGTTCCGGTTCGATGTCGGCGGCCTCGGCACAATGTCAGTTCTTGACGACGCCGGTAGGCGGTTCCGGATCGATGTCGGCGGCCTCGGCTCGATCTCGACCTCCGATTCGATGACGTCGGGCAGTCTTGGCTCGATGTCGACTTCCGGCGGCTCCGGAGTGCGATCCCCACTCCCGACCTCCGGTGCTCCTCTCCTCAGGTTCCGGCGACTCCGGAGTGCGACCTCACTCCCGACCTCCGGTGCTCCTCTCCTCAGGTTCCGGCGACTCCGGAGTGCGATCCCCACTCCCGACCTCCGGTGCTCCTCTCCTCAGGTTCCGGCGACTCCGGAGTGCGACCTCACTCCCGACCTCCGGTACGCTTCACCTCGGTCTCCGGCGACTCCGGAGGGTGGACTTCACTCCCCCGTCGACGCCGCTCACTCGACCTCGGGTGACTTCCTCCTCGACCTCTGGTACTCTCTACAACCTCCGTCGGCGCCCTCTCTCGACCTCTGGCGGCTCCGGGTACGACGTCTGCTTTTCCAGTCAGCGCCGCTTCTCCACCTCGGGCTCCGGGTCTCAGGCTTCTCGACGTCGGACTCCAGGGAAACCAGTATCCAGGTCAGGATCTTGCTGTTCTTGGATTCTAAGGCCTGTTCCTGCTGTCCAGGTCCTTAAGATGGTTTTTCTTGCTTCTTCCCACACAGGGCTTCAGGCTGGGCTCAGTCAGTAGGGACTAGTATCAAGGGTGGGTTTATGGACCCCACTCCAGGCACAAGTTTCCACCCCTGCTGCCTCACTCCTTCCTCCTTCAGGTTTCTGCTGCTCACTCCTCACCAGTCAGGTGCCAACTGCCAGCTCCAACTGCCAACTCTCTGTCTTAGCTTCCCAACATTCTAAACCGCCTCCAACTGTCACAGGGCTCCAGAATGTTGCAGAAGGTTCTAGTAGGTTCCAGTGGGTGCTGGTGATGTCACAGGTGGCCACCATTTTGTGCTCCAGGCCCTCAGACAGAAGTTCCAGGGGTAGATAAAATGGCTCCCTGAATCTGCATCAACACTAAAAAGTCTGGTGGTTCCCAAAAAGGAAAAATACCAACAGGGCTTGAGGCAAAAGTGGGACAAAATAAATAATGATGAGGAGGGACCACCCAAAGGGCTGACAGGTCTAACACGCGTCCCCCCCAGCTGAAAGTGGGGAGAGCTACCCAACCCCTTGGGAGTTCTCATCACTAAGGCGGAAATACCTTGAGAGACTGTCTGCATTGGCGTGGTCCACTCCAGGCCGATGTTCCACCTGGAAGTCCATTCCCTGTAGGGAAATAGACCACCTCAACAACTTGGGATTCTCCCCCTTCATCTGCATCAGCCAACGAAGGGGTCGGTGGTCGGTCTGAACCAGGAAGTGCGAGCCAAACAGGTATGGCCGCAACTTCTTCAGAGCCCATACCACTGCAAAGGCTTCACGCTCTATTGCACTCCACTTCTGTTCCCTGGGAAGTAGTCTCCGGGATAGGAAGACCACGGGTTGATCCAGACCCTCTTCATTGAGTTGCGATAACACTGCCCCAATGCCATGTTCTGATGCATCCGTCTGGACAATGAACTCCTTGGAAAAGTCTGGGGCCCTTAAGACCGGGGCCTCGCACATGGCTTTCTTCAATCTCACAAAGGCCTGCTGACAAGCCTCCGTCCAGACTACCCGTCGAGGTTGTTTCTTGGACGTGAGCTCCGTGAGGGGGGCTACGATGGTACCGTACCCCTTCACGAAGCGGCGGTAGTATCCCGTGAGGCCCAGAAAAGCTCAGACCTCAGTCTGTGTCTTGGGGGGTTCCCAGGCCATGATGGCCTCGATCTTCGCCTGGAGGGGTTGCACCGCTCCCCTACCCACCAAGTGTCCAAGGTACACTACCGACCCCTGCCCGATCTGGCACTTGCTGGCCTTGATCGTCAATCCAGCTTGTCTCAGGGCCTGGAGAACAGCTTGCAGGTGACGCAAGTGATCCTCCCAGCTGTTACTGAAGACGGCTATGTCATCCAGATAAGCAGCAGAGAAACTCTCCATTCCGGTGAGGATCTGGTTTACCAGGCGCTGAAACGTGGCAGGTGCGTTCTTGAGCCCAAAGGGCATCACACAGAACTGGTAGTGGCCATTGGGCGTGGAGAAGGCTGACCTTTCCCTTGCTCCATCAGTCAAAGAGATCTGCCAGTACCCAGAGGTAAGGTCAAAGGTACTCAGATATTGGGCAGCTCCCAGCCGGTCAATCAATTCATCCGCCCTAGGGATCGGATGAGCATCAGTTTTGGTCACTGAATTCAGTCCCCGGTAGTCCACACAGAACCTCAGTTCCGGTTGGGCACCCGGTGGTGCAGCTTTTGGTACTAGTACCACCGGACTGGACCAGGGGCTGCTAGAAGGTTCGACCACTCCTAGCTCCAGCATCTTAGTGACTTCACCGTTAATGCTGGTCTTCACCTTGTCTGACATCCGGTAGATCTTGGACTTCACAGGTGGGCTGTCTCCTGTGTCCACGTCATGGACGCACAGGTGAGTCCTACCCGGGACAAGGGAGAACAACGAAGAGTACTGCCCCAGGACCTGGCGACAGTCCTCCCGCTGTTTAGGAGTTAGAGATGGGGAGAGAATCACTCCCTCCACCGACCCATCCTTCTCTTGAGACGCAAACAAATCGGGGAGAGGCTCGCTTTCCGCGTCCTCTGCTCCGTCAGTCACCATCATCAAGATGACTTCGGGCCTCTCGTGGTGGGGTTTGAGGCGGTTGGCGTGCAGCACCCGTAGGGGCTGACGAGGGGTCTTCAGGTCCACCAAGTAGGTAGCCTTACCCTTCTTCTCCAACACCTCAAAGGGTCCTGACCAGCGATCCTGGAGGGCGCTAAGCTCTCCTGGTTTGATCACCCACACCTTCTGGCCAGGCTCCAACTCCACCGGGTGAGCGTTGTGGTCATACCACGCCTTCATCACTGCTTGGCTGGCTTCCAAGTTGTCAGAAGCTTGCTTCCACAACTTAGCCATTTGGTTCCGGAAGGCCAGCATGTAGCTCACCACGTCCTGGGGAAGCTTTCTGGGAGTTCTTTCCCATCCGTCTCTCACCAGGTTGAGAGGTCCACGTACAGGGTGCCCATACAGAAGCTCAAAGGGGCTGAAGCCCACTCCCTTCTGTGGCACTTCCCTGTAAGAAAAGAGTAGACAGGGTAGGAGGACGTCCCATTTCCTCCGCAGGCTTTCAGGCAGACTTCTGATCATGCCTTTCAAGGTTTTGTTAAACCTCTCCACCAGACCATTGGTCTGGGGGTGGTAAGGAGTTGTGAACCGGTAGGTCACTCCACACTCCTTCCACATCGCCCGCATGTACGCTGACATGAAGTTGGTCCCCCTGTCGGACACAACTTCCTTGGGAAAACCCACTCGGGTAAAGATTCCCATCAGGGCCCTAGCCACAACAGATGCTGTTATGGTCCTCCGAGGTATTGCCTCTGGGTACCGTGTGGCATGATCCACCAAAACCAGGATAAACCTGTGACCAGCTGTAGTCGGTGGATCTAACGGACCCACAATGTCGATGCCCACCCTTTCAAAGGGGGTGCTAACGACAGGAAGTGGTTCCAGGGGTGCTTTCAGCTTCACCCCTGTTTTCCCACTGGCTTGGCAAGACACACATGTCCGGCAGTAGGTATCGGACGACACTTTCATTTGAGGCCAATAAAAGTGTGGGACAAGACGGGCGAAGGTCTTGTCTTGCCCCAAGTGTCCTGCCAATGGGATCTCGTGAGCCAACTCCAGAAGGAAGGCTCGATAACGTTGAGGGACTACCAAGGCCCGTGACGATCCATGTAGGGGTGCCTTGGGTTCACTGTAGAGGAGGCCATCCTCCCAGTAAACACTGTAGTTCCCTTCAACGTTCCCTGCTGCCTGGGCTTTGGCCTGTCGCCTCAGCCCCTCAAGGGTAGGGCACTCCCTCTGGCCTTGGCAGAATTCCTCCCTGGACGGGCCTCCCTCCACGTGCCACTCGGCCGGGATGGGTAGGTCCTCCAGTTTGGTAACGTCCCCCACCGCAGACTCCTGGTCCACCACCTCCGGTGGCCTATCCGTCCTACGGGGTGTGGACGCCGAGGCAGGCTCCTCCTGTCCTCGGTTCTTCCCTTGACTGGCAGCTGGCTGGGCCTTTGTTCCAGGCTCCAGCCAAAACGAACTCCCTCTCCGGGTAGTCGCGGACCCTGTGCTCACACAGGCCCAGTCAGGTGTACCCAGCATCTCAGTATGAGTCCGGTATTCCACCTCCTTCCAAGCATTGTGCTCCATGTCATTCCCCAGTAGACAATCGACTGGCACGGCAGGGCTTACGGCAACTCGAAGTGAACCTGCAACCCCCCCCCATTCAAAGGGAACCTCGGCCACTGGATAGTGGCCTGTTCTGTCGTCAGCCATCGCGGCTGGGTGGAGTACATCGGGAATTACCTGCTCTGGAGACACCAGTTGACTACGTACCATAGTCATACTGGCTCCTGTGTCTCTCAGAGCCTCCCCTCTTTGGCCGTTGATGGTGACCCACTGCCCATACTTTACGGTATTTGCGGGCACCTGGATCTTAGGAACCATCTCCCGTTCTCCCAGGGACACTAAAGTGACACCCGCCCACTCCCTTCCCTTAGTTAAGGGCATCTCCTCCCCGAGCACTGCACTAGCTACTCCGGGGGTCTTTCCTCCAATGGGAGGGGGTGGTCGTTTCAGGCACTTCGGATCTCCTTTATAGTGTCCAACGCCACCGTACTCGTAGCAATAGACAACCCTTGGCTGCTGACTCTGGCCAGGATTAGGGTTTCTGGGTGGGTTAGCCCTAGGGGTGAATCCTGTTCCCTTTCCTTGGAAATTATTTTGGGGGCCTTTGGAGAACTCCTTTTTCTTTTCCCCTCCCTCTTTCTTCTGGGGGGCGCCCTGTCCGGCCTTTTGAGTATCCCCTCCGGTCCCCCTTGTGGACACCCGGGTACTAGCCCAAATGTCCGCCTCCTCAGCAAGCTTCCGGGGACTGGTCAGCTTGCTATCCACCAGGTGTTGACGCAGTTCAGGGAAACATTTCTCGAGCAGGTGTTCCTTCAGTACTAGATCAAACAACCCCTCGTAGTTCCTCACTTCACTGCCCTGAATCCAACCCTCTAGTGCCTTCTTTGCATAGTCCAGGAAGTCCACCCAATTCTGTGTGCCCAGTTTGTGACTACCCCTGAACTTCTGTCTGTACTTTTCGGGTGTTAGTCCAAACTTTCTTATGAGCGCCAGTTTCATGGTGGGGTAGTGGGTCTGCTCATCCTCCTCGAGGGCCAATAATGCATCCCTACCAGCTGGAGGCATGTACTTGTACAATCCCCCTCCCCAGTACTTCTCTGGAACCCCATGGGCCCTTAACGAGACCTCATAGGCCGCTAGCCACTTGGCGATATCGTCACCCACCCCATAGCTAGCTACTATGTCCTTTGGCAGGTAGGGTTTGGGTTCCCTGGTGTACTCTCGTTCTTCGCTGCCACCGTTAGGTACAGGGTGTGCCCCGATTCTCAGGATCTGAAGATCTATCTCTTTCAGCCTTATCTCATGAGCCATCCTCTGTTCCTCCTTCTCTTTCTCCAGCCTTGCTAAGTCCCATGTGAGCTGTCTTTTCTCTCTCCGGTCTGTTAACTCCACTTCAGACAAGCCACCGCTAGAGGCACTGCTGCCCTTCCTGGAAAGTGTCCTGGGCCCCGCTAACAGGTTCCCCACCTCAGGTTGGTACAAACCAGCTCCCTCACTGTCGGGCTCTCTATCCCTGTCCTCCTCCTCAGCCTTGCTTTCTCGGCGTGCCTCCCCCCAAGCACTTAAGCTGGTTTGGAGTGCACCCTTCTTTGCTCCTGGGGGACAATACACCCCCTCCCGCTGACAAAACTCCCTGAGTTGGGCCACAGTGTACGTTTCTAAATTCTCCAGTACAAACTCCATCTTGCCCACTCAGGTCAGAGGACAGTTATTTGCAGTAACTATGCAGGGGGGTACCTTATATAATACCTCCTCCCACCACCAGAGTAAATTTGGAAAAAACAAAAACTCACAATTAGGAAGGCCGCTTTGAGAAAACTCCAGGTGTAGGCCTATGGACTACCCACAGTTATTGTCGAGTATGCGTAGGCACAGCTCTATCCCACCACTGAACACCAATTATGTTAGAAAACCCACTCCCACTCTGGAAGGGTGGTGTTGGTCTCCCAGACACACTGTGGTAGCTTGGCTCGAGTGGTCAGGAATCAGGCACCGTGCTAAGCATACGTCATACCCATACAATAACCATGCGTGCATCCGTTCCAAAAACGACTCTACACCGTAAAAATTATGAAAATATCTCTGTTTATCTTCTTTTTCTCTTAGTTGCTGATTAAATAAATAAATAACACAATCACAATATACAAGGCTTTTTAAATAGTGCAGGTCAAATAAATACGGTCTTACTGATTCAATAAATAGGGGTGATCATAAATAATTAAGGCATAAATATAAGTGCATTACATACAGGCAATTAAATATTCTGAGGCAATAAATACTGCAAACCAATAAATATTGTGCGACAATAAATACTGTGGAACAATAAATACAGTGAAGCAATAAATAGGTTAAATACAATAAATACAGTGCTCTCAATAAATAATTAAAAGCTGACAGTGACACTTCTAGAATCAGATCACATTTAGATTTCTATGGGCTGATTTGGCCCAGGCACAGCTTGTAGTTATGTGGATGGCTTGAGGGTGTCTAATCCCTGGCTTGGACAAGGCTGAGGCCCAAACTGAGGTAGATCAAGGGGGGAATACTAGAGACCTGGCTCTCTCACTCTACACAACTCCTCTGAATTAGTCTCAGCTCACCCCTGGCACAATCAAGCTGGTTCCAGCACCTCTCTAACCCCTAGAGTAGTCTCTTAGGATTCCACAGGGCCTTAGGCGCCCTCTATTCCACTTACTGCCCTTTTTCTGAAGCTCCGACGCCGCTGGAGTCGTGTTGACGCCGTGAGGCGGTTCCGGTTCGATGTCGGCGGCCTCGGCACAATGTCAGTTCTTGACGACGCCGGTAGGCGGTTCCGGATCGATGTCGGCGGCCTCGGCTCGATCTCGACCTCCGATTCGATGACGTCGGGCAGTCTTGGCTCGATGTCGACTTCGGGCGGCTCCGGTCCGATGGCGACCTCAGGTTCGATGACGTCGGCCGGCCTTGGCTCGATGTCGACTTCCGGCGGCTCCGGAGTGCGATCCCCACTCCCGACCTCCGGTTCTCCTCTCCTCAGGTTCCGGTGACTCCGGAGTGCGACCTCACTCCCGACCTCCGGTGCTCCTCTCCTCAGGTTCCGGCGACTCCGGAGTGCGATCCCCACTCCCGACCTCCGGTGCTCCTCTCCTCAGGTTCCGGCGACTCCGGAGTGCGACCTCACTCCCGACCTCCGGTACGCTTCACCTCGGTCTCCGGCGACTCCGGAGGGTGGACTTCACTCCCCCGTCGACGCCGCTCACTCGACCTTGGGTGACTTCCTCCTTGACCTCTGGTACTCTCTACAACCTCCGTCGGCGCCCTCTCTCGACCTCTGGCGGCTCCGGGTACGACGTCTGCTTTTCCAGTCAGCGCCGCTTCTCCACCTCGGGCTCCGGGTCTCAGGCTTCTCGACGTCGGACTCCAGGGAAACCAGTATCCAGGTCAGGATCTTGCTGTTCTTGGATTCTAAGGCCTGTTCCTGCTGTTCAGGTCCTTAAGATGGTTTTTCTTGCTTCTTCCCACACAGGGCTTCAGGCTGGGCTCAGTCAGTAGGGACTAGTATCAAGGGTGGGTTTATGGACCCCACTCCAGGCACAAGTTTCCACCCCTGCTGCCTCACTCCTTCCTCCTTCAGGTTTCTGCTGCTCACTCCTCACCAGTCAGGTGCCAACTGCCAGCTCCAACTGCCAACTCTCTGTCTTAGCTTCCCAACATTCTAAATCGCCTCCAACTGTCACAGGGCTCCAGAATGTTGCAGAAGGTTCTAGTAGGTTCCAGTGGGTGCTGGTGATGTCACAGGTGGCCACCATTTTGTGCTCCAGGCCCTCAGACAGAAGTTCCAGGGGTAGATAAAATGGCTCCCTGAATCTGCATCAACACTAAAAAGTCTGGTGGTTCCCAAAAAGGAAAAATACCAACAGGGCTTGAGGCAAAAGTGGGACAAAATAAATAATGATGAGGAGGGACCACCCAAAGGGCTGACAGGTCTAACACAAAGCTTCTAGAAGAACTTCTGGCACCAGTGTGAATAATATTTCAAGTGTTGTGCAAGATATGCAAAAGTTACTTCTCACTATTTATGATGATTCATTCGATGGTTCTATCAATAACCTTACTGTTCCTTTTAAAGCTCCTTTGGGAACTGTGTTAGTTGGCAAGGTAGCTTTTGAAGCCATGGCTGATTCGGAATCACCTGTGACCATATTGTCTGATGTTTTCTTTAATGAAAATTGGGACGGTGTCACTCTTACTCTTTCTGACATTAATCCCAAAGCCTTTGGCAATTTTGATATTAAAATGTTAGGCTGCTTTGAAGATACTCTAGAATTTGAGAGCCGCAAGATTTTCACAAAAATGTATGTGGCTATTGATGGTAAAAACATTGTTGGATGGTATGATGTAGGTAAATTGGGAGTAAATGTATGTCCAGGTTCTGATCGTCCAATTCAACTGAGGGATATTTCCATTAATGATATCTCTCTGGAGAAATCTTCTTTGTCTACAATCCTTAATAAGCACAAAAATATCTTTGTGAATGTGATAGGTGAAGTAAAAGGTTACACACACTAAAAAAAGGAGCTCTACCCATACAACCTAAAGTGCGCATGGTACCTTTAGGTGTAAGGGATAAACTTAAGTCACATTTAGATTCTTTGTGTTCGGAAGGTATTCTAGAGCCCACTGACAGCTCTGAGTGGGTTTCTGCTATTGTTATTGCTCTTAAAAAAAAAAAATCCAAGATTTGAGGTTATGTGTGGACCTTAGGTCACTCAATAAAAACATTGTAGTTGACACTTATCCTTTACCAAGAATTCAAGAAATGCTAGCAGCCGTAAATGGTGCAAAATTTTTCTCAATAATTGATTTAAAATCGGCCTATCGGGTGACTCTTGATGAATCTTCAAAAGACCTTACGGCTTTTATTACTCCATTCGGCCTTTATAGATTCTTGAGAATGCCATTTGGGCTGGCATCAGTGGCCAGCGTTTTCCAGAAATTGATAGAAAGTTTGTTTCAGGGGTTGAAAGGAGTGCAGTCTTTCCAAGATGACATTTTAATTTTTGCCAAGACTAGTGAGCAGCACAATTCCATTTTAGAGAAAGTTTTACAAATCTTAGATAGTAAAGGCATGACTCTGAGCAAAGATAAATGTAAGTTTCTGGTTGATGAAATCAATTATTTGGGTCACAGAATTACTCCTGATGGGATTTTTCCTAAAGATGATATCCTCAATACCTTAGAAAAAGCAAGTAAACCACAAGATAAAGATTCTTTATGTTCTTTTCTTGGATTGAGTGAATATTATGCCAAGTTTGTAAAGGGTTACGCTTTTGTTGTTGAGCCTCTTAGACAACTTCTCAAAAAAGGTTCTCAGTTTGTTTGGACTAACATTCATGATGAGGCTTTTAATAATGTGGTAAAGCTTATTGCCAAAGCACCAGGTCACACGTTTGATCCTCAAGGTAAATCGTATGTTACAGTTGATGCCAGTGCCATAGGATTAGGTGCTGTTTTCACACAAATTGTTGATGGTAAAGAGAGAGTCATATCGTTCATTTCAAGAGGTATCAGAGGTGCAGAAGTACATTATAGCACTATTGAAAAGGAGGCTCTAGCCTGTGTGTGGGCTGTAGAGAAGTTACAAAAAGTTCTGTGGGTAAGATCTTTTGTTCTTGTCACAGACCACAAACCTCTTGTTTATATGATGGACGGGGTCAGGAGTGGAAAGGCTTCGTCCAGGTTGGTTGGGCTGATTGCTAGATTACAAGAATTTAATTTTGAGATCCAACATATTCCTGGTGGGATTTTTTTTTACTGCTGATCTAGACTTCCACCAGTTATTGAGTCAAGAGATGAGATTATTGATCAACATGAATGTGTTGTTGCATTAATAGATGCCATTGATTCATGTAACCTAGCTGTTTCTGAAAAGGAGTGGAATGATTGTGCAGTCAAGGATACCATTCTATCCAAAGTCAAGCAGTTTGTGATTAATGGGTGGCTATCGTGTAAAAATTTGGAAATACCTCTCAGGAGTTTTGCACTGGTTGCTAATGAGCTTAGTATTGAAAATGATATATTGTTGAGGCAAGATTTATTTGTACCACCGGTTGGTGTTAGGGGTAAACTCATCTGTTTAGCCCATTCTGGACATCCTGGAATGTCTGGAACAAATAAATTGCTAAAAATTCATTACTGGTGGCCTGGCATGGATGCATCTGTTGAAAGATTTGTGGATAATTGTTCAATTTGTGTTGATTCTGATAAACACTGGAAGGTTTCTACTGAACCTTTGTCAATCCGAGATGCTCCTATGGGTCCTAGGGAACAACTCTCTATTGACTTTTCAGGACCCTACGAGTGTTTAGGTAGAGAAAAAAGATTTTTAATTGTACTAATTGATGATTTTTCAAAGTGGTTATATTATACCTTTGTGGAACATCCTACAACGGATGAAGTCACATCTTTTCTGAATTACACTTTAAGGATTGAAGGGGCACCTATTTCTATTATGTCAGATAATGGCGTGCAATTAGTTTCAAGTAAACTGCTAAATTTTTTAAAGAAGTTTAATGTCTGTACTAAAAGAGCTCCACTTTATAGTCCTCATTCTAATGGCCAAATTGAGAGAGCGAACAGATTCATTAAAGAAGGAATTCAAGCTGCTTTAGAAAGCAATCTTGATGTTTTTGAGTTCTTGAAAGAGAAAATTTGGTACAGGTACAGGTGTATCTCCTTATGTTTTTAATGAGAGGCAGACAAGCCAGATCTTTGATATTGCCTTTCTTAAAAAAAATGGTCAAGGGGGTACTTTTGAATCTTCTGTCATTAAAGCTAGAAACCACATAACTGATTCTCGCAATTGTGGAAAATTTTACCATGATAATTTTCACAATTGTAGGAGCAAAAGAGTTGAGGTTGGTGATTGGGTGCGGATCATAAAACCTACCTTAACGCCTAAAGGGTCATCTAAATTTACTGCTCCTTTCAAAGTTGAAAGAGTAACTGATTCAACTGTTTTATTGAAGGACAAAGGATGGTGGAGTAAGAGCTCTATCATTGTTCTCAAACCAGGTCAAGAACGTTTTTTTGGAAAAATGGGGGATGGTGATAGTGATGATGTTTGGTTTGATGAATCATGCTCTGAAGAACCTTTTCATTCAGGTAATGCTTGTAATTCTGATCCTCTTCATGTAGACTTTAATGTGAATATTGATTCCTCCATTCATGATGATTCTGTTTTGCAGAAGAGGAGTACTAGACTTCCTAAAAAATTACATGATTACATTTTAGAGTAATTTTGTTTATTTTGTTGTGAAAAGATACATGTGGTAAATGTTTCCTTTTTCACTGTTCATTTTGTAATTAGAATGTTTCATGTCATTTTGTATTATAACATCACTTTAGAATTGTTTTAGGTAATGTGGAACTTGCTGAGGTATGAGCTGTGGTTTGAATGTCAGAGAAGCGGTTGGAGCTGACCTGACAGGACGCCTGAGCTTGTGCACCAGTGGGTCTTTCTTTGGCACTTAAATAAATGAGTAATTAACTTATACAGGACTCCCTCGCCTCTTACAAAAAAGGCGCGGGCATAAAGAAAAAAATGGAGGACTGAATAAAAGCATGAAACGGAGGCTAGAAGAAATAAAGGAGATCAGCGAAGAGCAAAAAGGGCGAGAAATTATGGGGGACAAGACCGGTAAAAGAACACAAGGAAATAAACAGTGTGGAAAGCAGAAAAGCGAACCTGTCCGCAGGGCACAAGTCCTATAAAAAATAAGTGGGAGGACTCACCAAGTTAGTCAGAGTGAGTGTGACATCACAGCGCATAACATCGCATGTGGCATCACAGGAAGTAACGCTGAAGTATAGATAAACTATCCTGCTTGCAAACTGCTTTACTGGGCGGACTCACTTGCCATCATAGCTGCACTCAATCATATGAGCCAAGAAACACAGCACTAACTGTGTACACAGATAATGTAAATTTGCATTTATTGGAAAACAATCGTACAATAAAACTCTGGTATTAGCCCCTTCGCTGCTAAGCCTTTTTTTGGCTATTTGGGGTAGTTTGCGCTTAGGCCCCTGTAACTTTTTGATGACATAAGCTATCCACGCCAAATTTGCGTCCTTTTTTTCCCACTTCATGGGGATTCTAAAGGTACCCAGGGTTTGTGGATTCCCCTGGAAGGGACCCAGAAATTAGCCAAAAGACAGCTAATTTTTTTTTGGGGGGGGGGGAGAATGGGTAAAAAGGGCTACAGATGAAAGCGTCTGTTTTTTCCCCTGCAAATGGTATCAAAAAAGGGGGTGTGGTGCTGAAATCACTATCTACCCAGCTTTCAGGGACAAGCAGACTTTTGTCAGAAAACCAAAATTTCTTACACAGTTTTGCCATTATTCTGGGACACAGTCTATTTTTGCTATTTTTTGTGCTTTCAACCTCTTTCCAGTTAATGGTAAAAATGGGTGTAAAAGCAATAATGGATCCTAGAAAGCTATACATTTTAGAAAAGTAGACACAACTCTGAATTCAGCAAGGGATCATTTGTGTAGATCCTTCAAGGTTTCTTTATAAAAACTAACCGTTGAATATAGGACAAATTGAAAATTAGTTGGAAAAAAACAGCCATTTGTGTCAACGTTTTCACCTGTGACTTCTAATTATGACAGCTGTTTGAAAGCAATATACCGTTACATCCGATGGACCTTTCTGGTTGTGGGGATATATAGGACTTGTAGGTTTACCAAAAACCCGACGAACCTAGAGCCAATAACTGAGCAGCGTCTTGAAATGGTTTTTTATCATGTACCGGGTATATAGCAATTAATTTGGGAAAATATATACATGGAAAAATCAGTATGAAAGACACCTATGTATTTCTGAAATTGGAACAAAATATAGAGTTTAGAAACAGTAGATATTTGCATATTTCCGAAATTGTGAGTACCCATATTAGCATGAGAATTATAGATCATTTTTCAAAATGACTTATTTTTTTCACATTGTCTTTCATTTGGAAGGCAGAAATGCATCGAAAGCCAATAGGTAATAGCAGTTACTCTACAATTCTGTGTTACCCTAAGTCTCCCGATAAAAATGGTACCTCACTTGCCTGGGTAGGCCTAGTGCCCGTGACAGGAAACTGCTCAAAACGCAACCTGGACACACTTTATTTTTACAGTGAAAATGTACCCTTTTTTTGTAGAGTGCCTAGCTGTAGATTTTGAACCCTAGCTCTGCCGGCACCTAGGGAAACCTAGCAAACCTATACATTTTTAAAACTAGACCTCCAGGGCAATCCAGGATAGGGTGACTTGACTGGCTCTTACCAGGTTCTGTTACCCAGAATCCCTTGCAAATCTCAAAATTTGCCAAAAAAACCAAATTGTCCTAATTTCTGTGGTGGAAAGTTCTGGAATCTGCGTGCATCCACAAAATTCCACCCACCCTGTGTTCTCCAAAGCCTTCCGAAAACAATGGTACCTCACTTGTGTGGGTAGGCCTAGTACCCGCGACAGGAAACGACCCAAAACGCAACGTGGACACACCACATTTTCACAGTGAAAACTGACCCTTTTTTTGCTAAGTGCCTAACTGTAGATTTTGAACCCTAGCTCTACCGGCACCTAGGGAAACCTAGCAAACCTATACATTCCCAGGGAGGTATGGCTTGTGTGGATCCCCCAATGTTTTCATACCCAGCATCCCCTGCAAACCTCAAATTTAGCAGAAAAAATCTATTTTTCCACACATTTTTGTGTGGGAAAGTTGTGGCATCACCAGGCTGACACAAATTTCATACCACCCAGCGTTCCCCCAGGTATCCCGATTAAAAATGGTGCCTCACTCGTGCGGGAGGCCCAAGTACCCACGACAGGCTAGGGCCCAAAACGTATTGAGGCGACATCAAAATTGCCTATCACAAAACGACCTGGTTTTGCAACGGGGGTGTCACCTGGGTTTCTGGCCACGTGCTCGGCAGCCAGCTAGGAAAACCTACCAAACCCACACATTTCTGAAAACTAGACACCCGGGTGATTCAAGGGAGGTATGGCTTAAGTGGATCCGCCAACGTTTTCTTACCCAGAATCTCCTGCAAACCTGAAATTTAGCTGAAAAAATCACTTTTTCCACACATTTTTGTTTGGAAAAGTTGTGGCATCACCGGGCTGACCCAAATTTCCTACAACCCAGTGTTCCCCCAGGTCTCCCGATAAAAATGGTGCCTCACTCGTGTGGGAGGACCAAGTACCATCGACGGGCAAGGGCCCAAAACGTATTGAGGCAACTTCAAAATTGCCTAAAACCTAGGTGACCACCCTTGCAAAACCAGGTCGTTATGTGATAGGCAATTTAGATGTCACCTCAATACGTTTTGGGCCCTTGCCTGTCGCGGATACTTGGGCCTCCCACACGAGTGGGGCACCATTGTTATCGGGAGACCTGGGGGAACACGGCTGTAGGAAATTTGTGTCAGCCACAGCTTTCTCACACAAAAATGTGTGGAAAAAGTGATTTTTTTCCCCACGTAAATCTGAGGTTTGCAGGGGATTCTGCAAAGAAAACGTTGGGGGATCCACGCAAGCCATACCTTTCTGGAATCCCCCTGGTGTCTAGTTTTCAGAAATGTGTGGGTTTGGTAGGATTCCCTAGATGGCCGCCGAGCCCGGGGCCAAAAACTTCTGGGACCCCCCCCACCCCCTTGAAAACCAGGTTGGTTTGTGATAGGTCATTTTGATGTCACCTCACTAGGTTTTGGGCCCTTGCCTGCCGCTGGTACTTGACCCACCCACGCGAGTGAGGTACCATTTTTATTGGGAGACCTAGGGGAATGCTGTGTAGAAGGAACTTTGTGGATCCACGCAGATTCCAGAACTTGCCCACAACAGAATTGTGAGGAAAATGTATTTTTTTTGTTTTTACAAAGTTTGAGGTTTGCAAGGGATTCTGGGTAACAAAACCTGGTGAGAGGCACACAACTCACCCCACCCTGGATTCCCCATGGTTTCTAGTTTCCAAAAATGTACATGTTTGCTAGGTTTCCCTATGTGCCGGCTGCGCTAGGGCCCAAAATACACAGGAAGGCACATTGCTAAAAATAAGTCTGTGCCTTGTGGGCTTTCTGCCGCCCTGGGGGGGGGGGAATCAGGGAGGGGTAGTTTGCCCCGATATTGCCCCAAGGGGGACAGAAAGATTGTGGCTATTTTTTTGGGGGGTGTGAGCATTGCTATGCCCATTCTGGGCAGCCCCCACCCCCATGCACAAAATAATCCAGCGTAATCACTGGCACCTAGTGGGCTTTCTGCCCCCCGGGGGGCAGATCAGGGTCCACTGCCCCCCAGGGGGCAGAAAAACTGGAATTTCTCTGGGGGGCATTGTCATGCCCATTTAGGGTAGCCCCCACCCCTACATGAATACCAAAAAAATCCCTGGTTTCTAATGGGCTTTCTGCCCCCTGTGGGTGCAGAAAGACTGACATTTCTCTGGGGGGGCATTGCCATGCCCTTTTTGGGCATCCCCCACCCCAACGTCAATAAAAAAAAAAAAATCCCTGGTTCCTGCATATGCTCATGACGGAATGGTTCTGTCATGAGCACACTAGAACTTGTCATGAGCATAGAAGGGGTTAAACAGTGGAACAACAGAAAATATACATTCTCATATTTATTATGGAGATCAACTGGTAGAAACTAAATTCTGTATAATCACATCAACAAATATTTCTACATACATCAAAACAATACAATATACTGAAACAACACCAGGACAAGAAATATTAACATTTCTGATCGCCAAATTCCACACAAACCACAAACATTTAACACATTCTAAAAACAACAAAAGACGCATAGAAATCTGGGAGACCCATCCCGCTATAGTGTACAGAACGAAACCTTATTATGTGATGTCCGCTTATATGAAAATAGGTCAGTATCTGTAGAGAGTATCTGTAGCAAACAATGATTATACTAAATATCGCTGTTTAATAGAAATAAGACTTGACGAAGTGAGTGTCCTGAACAAATACACTTCTAAATGACTCTTTGATTTATTGATACAGCAGATGTAATATATAGCGGTTCTATCTTGGTGGTCTCCACAGTGTGCGCCGACGCGCTTGTTGGTGATGACCCACAGATAAGGTCGCACCTTCCTGAGGGCGCTAGAAACATAGAGGGATCAGAGGAGTTTTGGTATCAACAGTGGACGAATACTGTCCTAATAGGAAAGGCTCCAAGTCAAGAGCTATTGATACTGCTGAGTAAAGCACAAATCAGAGGGAACATCCCAGGGGAATAGCATTCCTAGAAAAGGCCTTAAGGATAGTCCCTTGAAGCATAGTCTTCAGGGTAGTACTGAAGAAGCAGCCAGAGGCCTAATCATACGTAGGCTGATGAAAGACATAGGTGGAATAATATACAGACCTAAGAATATGCACAGGGAGCCATTTGAAATAGGTATATGGCTCAATCAAAGTCGCGCAGTACCTGCAGATGCATTGTGCTGTTTACAATGCATCTGCAGGTACTGGTCCACATTACGTGAGCAGCCGTTTTTCGGCGACCACTTTGATTGATCCATAAAATTATTTCTAACGGCTCTCATATGCTCCAAGGGACTATCCTTAAGGCCATTTCTAGGAATTCCATTTCCCTGGGATGTTCCCTCTAATTTGCGCTTTACTCAGCAGTATCAAAATCCCTTGGCTTGCAGCGTTTCCTATGACAGTATTCGTCCACTGTTGATACGAAGACTGCCCTGATCTCCCTTTGTTTATAGCACCCTGAAGAACGCGCAACCTCCTCTGTGGGTCATCACCGAAACACGCGTCAGCGCACACTGTGGAGACCACCAAGATAGAACCGCTATATATTGCATCTGCTGTACTAATAAACCAACAAGTCATTTAGATGTGCATTTGTTCAGGACACTCACTTTATCAAGTCTTATTTCCATTAAACAGCAATATTTAGTATAATCATTGTTACAGATACTCTCTAAAGATACTGATACTGACCTATTTTCATATAAGCGGACATCACATTATAAGGTTTTGTTCTGTACCCTATAGCGGGATGGTTCTCCCAGATTTCAATGCATCTTTTGAATGTGTTAACTGTTTGTGGTATGAATGTGGTATGTGTGGAAGTTGGCGATCAGAGATGTTAATATTTCTTGTCTTGGTGTTGTTTTTGTATATTGTATTGTTATGATGTATGTATTTGTTGATGTGATTATGCAGCATTTAGTTTCTACCAGTTGCTATCCATAATAAATATGAGAATGTATCTTTTCTGTTGTTTCTTTGTTTAATACCAGAGTGTTGGGGGCGTGGCCAAGATGGCGGAGCAGTAAGACGTGTTTTTGTCGGCTCCTGCTTGACGCCCGCCCGGAGAAGTACAGCGCGGCCCGTGCGGGGCGATAACAGCTTGTCGGGACCTGGGATCCCTGCCTGGGGTGTCCCGGTCTCGCGGTGGGCCTTCGGCCGCGGCGGACGAGCCGAGGGCCGGAGCTCCGGTGGAGCCGAGGAGAGCCAGCACCGGCCTCCCCAGTGCGGTGAGACCTCGACACTGCGGTGAGCCCCGGTGTGGTCCATCGAGGCTGGCTTCGTTGTTCTCAGGGGGCTCCAGCGCAACGCCCCAACAGACAGAGCCTTCCAGGAGCCTGGGCTGCCCGCGCGCCTGGGGCGGGCTGCCCGGGCAGAGACTTTATCGGAGACGCGGCATGCACCTCCCCGCGAGTTGCGGTGCTCCGGCACGGCCTGTGAGGCCTAGGCGGCAGTGACTGGGCTCGAGCAGCAGAGACGGCAGCCCTGAAGCGTAGCGGTGGCAGCGGTGCCGGAGCTGGCCGGTGCGGATCCCCGGCTTTTGAGAGTGGCGGTACCAACGCAACAGTGGCGGCAGGTACGGAGGCGCTGATGGGACCGGGAGCTGGGGGCAGAGACTAGGAGGCGATACAGGCGGTGTGGGGCTGCCTTGGTGTCTCGGTGCCCCCCCCTCCTCAGACGCTTGGCCCCCCGCAGATGCACCCCCGAGAGTGGGGCCGAGCAGGCACGAAGTAGCGCTTCCCCGATTGAAGGCCTCAGGGCGCAGGCGGAGCGGACGGCTCGGACGGGGGCCCCGTGTCTCCAGGTGAGCGTGGCGCCAGCCTGGCTTTGTGACGCTGCAGTGGCAAGTTGCGGAGTGGCCCTACAGGTCCCGGACTCTGGGCAGCAGGAGCGACTGGCAGCGGGTCGTGTGGGTGTATTGCGCCCCAGCACTTCACCGAACTGTGGTTGTTGGCGCTCTTCCGGGGATTGCAGCTTGGAGGATCGGCCGTGGGAGTCGCGCGGCTGGACGGTGTGGCCCCTCTGGCGGGGACGGCTGGGACCTCCTTCCTGTGGTCGTTCAGGGTTCTGGCATGGCCTCTGAGGTTCCTGGAGTAGCGGAGGTTCGGTTGGCAGCGTCCTAGGCCGCACTCTGGACTCAGCTGACGCGGTGCCCTAACGTTGGGACATCGGACGAGGGTCCCCGGGGCTTGAAGCTATCGGGGCCCGCGGCATCTCAGTGGTGTTAGCAGGGGACCCACGCCCATCTCAGGGGCCTCCACTTGCGCTTTCACGGACTCTCTCGCGGACTCTTCCCGGTAACAGCGCCAGCCCCCGGAGGGGCTTTGCCCTCTCTGGTCGCGCGCCGAGGGGCAACCGGCAGGGAAGAGAGAGCATGTCCAAGACCAGGCACACCAAGGTGAAACCCCTGAGGAATATTTTCGGTCGTCCCCAGTCGCCCGCCTCCATGGCTAGAGTGGCGCCTGACACTGCGCCCCCCAAACTTCCTCCGAGCACCGGGGAGGAGCCCATCACGAAGGCTTTCTTGAAGTCTCTGCTCCTTACTCTATGTGAAGACATCCAATCGGTGAAAACCGAATTTGCTGCGGAAATCAACGACTTGCGTAGGGATGTTGATGGTGTCGGAGAATGGGTAGCTACCCTCTAGGAGAAAAGCGACACGGCGGTAAATGATACAGCAATGCTTCAACAAGAGGTAATCCGCCTGCGGGACCAGAACATGGACATCCAAACACATCTGGAGGATCTGGAAAACCGGTCCCGAAGACACAATATCCGGATCCGTGGGGTCAAGCTGACCGAGGACACTAGGGACCTGTTTGCTTTCACCACGGCCCTCTTCCAGCACATCTTGGGGGGCACTCCTGACACTGGCGTTATCTTGGACAGAGCCCAAAGAGTGGGCCCGCCCAGGGGTCTTAATGCCCCTCCGGCGGACATCCTGGTGTGTGTGCAAGACTTTAAAATCAAGGAATCCATCCTCACCAAGGCACGAGCCCTCCATCCTATCTCATTCCAGGGTCACACTCCTGTCCTACACCAAGACTTGGCTCTGATTACCGTACAGCGGCAGTTCCGCCCCGTGACAGAGCACCTCCGGCAGCAGGGGATCACCTATTCGTGGGGGCATCCGTTTCGCCTCATATTTCGCCACGAGGGCAGGCTCCACCAACTGCATTCTTTGATGGACGCTTGCCAGCTGCTGGGCTTGGCGGCGCCGGGCGATGAAGACGATCAAAGGGGGGCCGCATCGGGCTCAGAGACACCTTCGTCTGGATGGCAGAGACAGGCTAGACGGCGGCGCAGTCGGAGATCGCCCGGAGTCAGCAGGCCGCACTGACCGCAGCAACAGAGGCGCTTGCAGGGAGCGACAACATAGCCAAGTGAAGCTGGAGTGCGCCTCTTACTCGTGTACTCTCTCTCAGCATCTTGGCTGGCTCTGGGTGGGTGGCGGGGTGGTGCTCTCCCGGTGACCACGGTATGGACCCCCGTACTTTGACTGACCAGTTGTCCCAGGACGACGGACTATGCTCATTGTTGTTTATGGTTGGTATGTTGCTTGGGTTAGGGGGGGTGAAGTCCTCTCTTGTTGTTGGGGTTTTTGGGTTGCTTTAGGGTTTGCTCCTCTCGTCCATCCCTCTTCCCTCCAGACAGGTGGTTTTCTTTTTTTATTTTTTATTTTTATTGAGTTATCTGGAGTCATACAAAGGTATATACAAATACATTAGATTATCTATCCAAAGAATCCATAACAATCAGAAAAAGAAAAGAAGCATATGATGGAAAACAATCAGATTACATTATTCAAGATCAGAGGATAAAACTGCTAAACAAAAAGGGGAAGGAACCTACGAACTGGGGTTTCTCCAGCTGGCTAGTGGGGCCCAAATGTTTCTCCCCATTTCCCTTACTTTATTACTCTTTAATTCATATAAACAGAACTCTATATTGTGTACCCCGAGCAGCCTTTTCATCCACATTTGAAAAGAAGGGGGAGTAGAATCCTTCCAACCAGCAGAAATGAGAATACGCAGCACTGCAGTAGAGATAAAAACCAAAGCTTCCGCAGTGCTACACAATTTCATTTTCCTATCTACTCCCATTAGCATCAATGTGGAAGAAATAGGAATTCTGCATTTTAATAGCCCCTCCAAAAAGATTGATATTTCCCTCAAAATTGAAGACAACTTTTCACACTGGTGGAACATGTGTATTAGATCCGCTGGGCCTTTATGGCATCTAGGGCATTTATCGTTCAACACCACACCCCAGGCAAACAGCTTTGCCGGAGTAAGGTACAAATTAAACAGCGTTTTATAGTGCTGGGCCCGAAGATTAGATGAGCGCAATAGTTTCTTATTTAAAATAAGAGCTAAATCTAAGTCCACATCAGGATCACCTACTTTAGCTGCTAGTGTAGATTCAGCTTTCTCCAGGTCATCCTGAATTCCCTCCATTAAATGACTGTAAATAATTTTTATTTTATTTCCGCCATTCCCTAAATAATCCACCAGAGGGAAGCATGTAGTTGCCACCATTCTTGGTCTGAGAGCCATCAATGATTGGACTACTTGTCCATACAAAAACCAATGGTTAGAGGGGATCCCAAATTTACACTGGAATGCTTCAAAACCGAGAGCCACCCCCCCCTCCAAAATATCCCCTATAGATCTAATTCCTTTTTCAATCCAGAACAAACTGATTTTATTCATACCCAGAAACGGAAACAGGTTAGAATTCCAAAGGAGGAGATGAGAATTAAACTTGGGGATTTCCAGTAGCTTTTGGGATGCTTTCCAAGTCCCCCACACCCCGCTCGCTATCTTTAACCTAGCCTTCTTATAGTATCTCCGATCAACCTCCCTCAGGAGTAACCCTACGGCGTTCTTCCCAAATAGGAGCTCAAAGATAGTAGGGGGGTCCAGGCTATCTCCCTGAGTCGATACTGGTCTAGGAGCTCGTTGAAACAAAATTGACATATGCGCCAGGAGACAAGATAAGTGATATAATCGAAGGTTTGGAAGGGCCATACCACCTCTATCAAAAGGGAGTGACATAAACTTCATAGAGCGTCTAGTTTTCCCGTACTGCCAAATGAACCTATTGAATATTACTTCCAAATTTTTTAGGATTTTTTCCTCCAACATCAGAGGGATAGTGCGGAACAAATAAAGGATCTTCGGAAAAAATGTCATTTTAAGGACGTTTACCCTTCCCACCAGGGAAAGGTGTAAAGCGTCTAGCCTTTTTAGCTCTGCTTCCATCGATACCATAAGAGGACAGTAATTATCGGTAATGATCCTATCAACAGCAGCATTAATACAAACCCCCAAGTAAACTGCTGAATCTACATATCTGTTATCTAACTTAATAATATTCTTGGTACAGATAATCTGGGTCTTCCCCTCATTAAGCAAATACCCGGACCTACTACCAAAATCCTTGGCCTCATCCACTAGTACAGAAATTGCCTGATGTGGGTCGGAAGTAAGGATCGCCAAATCATCTGCATATGCTAACAATTTAGTTATATGGCCATTAAATATAACAGGGCTAATCCGAGGGCTACCCAGGATTCTTTGGATCAGGGGGTCAATATATAACGAAAAAAGTATTGGAGAGCAGGGGAAGCCCTGACGCGTTCCTCTCTTAATCAATATCTTGTCCGAACTCTCTCCCATAACCGTCACCCTGGCCACCGGATCTTTATACATTGCCTGGAGACCCATAATAACCTTGGGGCCAAAACCCCTTGCTACCAGAATACCCCACAAATATCTCCAGGCTACACGGTCAAATGCTTTCTCCGCGTCGAGGAGGATCATGGCCATCTCCCTCCCCCCGGCAGCGTGGGCATCAAATAAAGCTATAGCTCGACGAATGTGATCCGTAGTGCCCCGCCCGGGCACAAACCCATGCTGCCAAGGGGAGACAAGACCACCAATGATCCCCCCCAGCCTTTTAGCCCAAATTTTTGAATATAATTTTGTATCTGCATTAATAAGTGATATAGGTCGATAAGACCCTGGGTTCTCCTTGGGCTTACCCTTCTTATGAAAAATAATTATGTTGGTCTCCTTCCAGGAATCCGGGATAACACCTGAACAGAGAATACCATTAAAGAGGTCTAACAAAATAGGGAGTAACTCCAGTTCTAGAATTTTATACACTTCTAGGGGGATTCCGTCGGGGCCGGCCGCTTTCCCTGCAGCAAGTTCACGAAGGGCATCCTTAATCTCACTAGCCGTAAAGTCCCTATCCAGCTCCTCTCTTGATAGTACATCGAGCGGGGGGCCCACATCACCATACTCCGCCCTATACTGATCTTGCGGTTGAACTTGGTGGCTCTCATCATCATATAGTTTTTGATAGAAGTTTTTAAAAACTTTTAAAATATCCTTGGGCTCCGAGTATACCTTACCGTCCTCTTGTATACTCGTAATGACATTCTTAATTCTATCCTGTCTAATGCGTAATGCCAGGACCCTACCTGCCTGTTCCCCAGTCTCATACCACTTAGCCCTTGTAGCCTGATAATCACCAACCGCCTTTTGTGTAACCAGCTTTTGCAAATCGGCTTTAATAACCAACATACTTCGTTGGCTCTCCGACCCATCCCTTCCACTACCAATTTCCATAATATGCAGCTCCTCCGCTTTTGCTAGATCGACCATAAGCCTATCAACCTCTGCCGTATCCAGTTTCCTTAGTCTTGCTGAACAACTAATGGTTTCCCCCCTAAAAGCTGCCTTAAAGGCTTCCCAAACACCGTTCCTGGAGGTACTATATCGATTTGCATCAAAGAACTCCCCTGTCCATTTTTTGATATGTTCCAGAAACCTTTGATCTGATAATAGCCTTCTTTCAAAAGTCCAGTTAGTATACTTTTTCTCTGTGAGATTTACTCTACATGATAGAATAAGAGGATTGTGGTCCGAAATTATTTTAGGAAGTTTCCTAATACTAACCTTATTCAATTCAGACTGTGAGATAAAGAAATAATCTAATTTAGAATATTTTTGATACGGGTTCGAGAAGTATGTATATCCTGGATCCTGTGGCTCCTTTTCACCCCAAACATCTTTTAACCCATGAGAACTTATAAGGGAGGACAAAGCTCGAAACACCCTAGGTTTCCGTCCTGTATATTTAGATATACTATGCCAATCATTGGATATATTTAGGTCGCCACTAACTATCATAGGGGTTGGCCAACCTGCTAACTCTTCTTCGAGATAATAAAAAATATCTGGGTCATCACAGTTTGACCCATAAATCGAACAGATTGTATGTCCAAACCATAGTTCTGCAATGACCCAGCGACCGAGCTTATCACATTTAACCCTCTTCGCCCCCCCTAGAAATGATCTGCCCAACATAGCTACTCCCCTGGTCGTAGAAGTCTGGGAGGTGCAGGCTATCAGATCAAAACCTCTTATGCTGAGCAAATTTCGTTTGGCCCATGGCAAATGGGTCTCCTGCAGGCAAATTACATCTACCCTATTATATTTTACAAAATGATCCAGCCTTTGACGCTTCTTCCAGTCATTCAATCCACTAACATTGACAGTGCAAATTTTAATATTCATAATAATACAATTTTCTAAACATCCTTGCCATACCGAACCCAGCTAAAGACACATCCAAAACCATAGCAATGGATTAACAAGATAAGCAAAAAGAGCACCACTAGAACAGCAACATTCAGTGCAGTTAACTTCCTACAACACCAGAACAACTCTTTTTTGTTTTTTCCCCCTACCCCAAACCAACCCCCCCACACCCCCCCTACTCTCCAAACCCCCCCTCACCCTCCCCTGCACCCCCGGTGGTTTTCTGGTAGTGCACTATGTCTCCGTGTTGTATCTCAGCATAGGCGCTGCGCGCTACGCCTTGGCATGTCTCTCCTCCACACACGATGCCCCATAAGCCACTTAAGATTCTGACCCTTAACGTTTGGGGACTCAATAACCCGGTCAAGCGTAAGGCAGTCCTTTGCTTTCTGGAACACTCAGCCGCAGACGTATGCCTCTTACAGGAAACGCATCTCACCCCCAAGGACCACCATAGGATGAAATTGCGCGCCTTCCCCACGCAACTCTTCTCTTCTAATTCCACCAAATCCTCCGGGGTTGCTATCCTGGTCTCTCGCTCCTTTTAGGGCAGGGTCCTTCAGAAGGAGGCTGAGATAAGGGGCCGCTTACTTACTTATCAGTTCCTAGTGGCTGGGGTCTCTCTCATAGTGGGTTCTGTATACGCCCCGAACGAGGGTCAGGATAAATGTTTCCACACCGTCCTTACTGAAGCCACAGCTAACGCGGAGCGCCGCCTGTTGCTGGGAGGGGATTTGAACTTAGTCTTCGACAATCTGGGTGACGGCTCGGCCCAGCGGACGACTCAGGTGGAAGATCTCTCTCAGGCGGGGTTGGCTCGCCTTGGTGATCTTGGGGTCGTTGATCTGTGGCACCACTTTCATCCCAGTAGCCGCACTTACACGCATTTCTCAGGGGCACATAAAACGTACGCCAGGCTTGACTATTTCATTAGCTCCCTCCCACTGCAGGCGCTTGCAACGGGCTCCGCGATCCTTACTGCATCTCTCTCAGATCATTCCCCATTTGTTGCCACTTTCCACTTCCCCCGAGTCCAGCAGCCACTGCGGAATTGGCGACTGCGCGACACGCTATTGCACTCTGCATCTACGGTCGATCAAATCAAGGTAGCAATTGCCAACTACCTCACCCGTAACGCGAACTACGACACGTCTCTAGCGACACAATGGACAGCCCTTAAAGCTGTCCTGCGAGGGGACTTTATAGCCATCTCGACGGCCAGTAACTTGGAGCGCAGCCGCAAACGGGCTGAGCTCACCCAGAGGGTGGCTGAACTGGAGCAAATGCACCAGCGCACAGGAGGAGCCAGAGCATGGCGACGGTTGTGCGTGGAGCGGAAGCAGCTTGCGGCACTGGACCAAGATAGAGCCGAGTATGGGGCTCTCCGGTTGCGCCAGTCCTTTTATGTTGGGGGCGATAAATGCGGCCGTCTGCTGGCCCGTAAGCTGCGGGCGACCCGGCAACGCCAAGGGGTGCAATCTATTCACCGGGGCTTCGGGGGTGACCTCACGTCGGACGATGGGGCGATCGCAGAAGCCTTTCGTGATTTCTATGCGACTCTTTACTCGAGTGACTCCTTGGACCCACTCCACTGCTCCGCCTATCTAGAGACCGCTCAGATACCGTCTTTTACCCCAGCGCAAGCTGACTATCTCGATAGGGATATAGGGACGGAGGAGGTCACTGCAGCAATCTCGCGCTTAAAGTTGGGCAAATCGCCGGGCCGGATGGTTACTCAGCAGCCTTTTACAAAACCTTTTGTGTGCATATGGCTCCCTTACTGAGAGACCTGTTTAATACATTCTCCCAGGATGGCGCTATCCCTGCAGAAATGCTAGAGGCGTCAGTCGTGGTCATCCCCAAGCCTGGGAAGGACGCAACACTTTGTAGCGCGTACAGGCCGATCTCCCTACTCAGTGTCGATCTTAAACTGTACACGAGCATCCTCGCAACCCGACTTGGGCCCTACATGCCCCAACTCGTGGACCCGGACCAGGCGGGATTCATACGACAGAGGCAGACAAGTGATAACACCAAGAGAGTCCTCCACCTCATTGAAAAAGCATCACGTACTGCCGGGGAATATATGTTATTGGTCGTAGACGTGGAGAAGGCCTTTGACAGGGTGGATTGGCCATATCTAGAGCAAGTACTGCGGTGGTTTGGCTTGGGGGAGAGGCTGCGTACACGGATCCTGAATTGTTACCATCTGCCCACGACCACAGTCCGGGTAATTGGACAGACCTCTTCCCGGTTCCCCATTAGCAGAGGTACGAGGCAGGGGTGCCCCCTCTCCCCCCTCCTCTTTGCGCTATATATGGAACCGCTAGCACTTCGGATCAGGCGTCATCCCCTTATAACTGGCATCAAATTTGGCGGAGATGTCCACGCCATTAGCCTTTATGCGGATGATGTTCTATTGTCTCTCACTGACCCAATCCAGTTGCTCAGAGCGCTTTTCATCGAACTTCATAGTTTTGGGCAGGCCTCCGGTTTTACAATTAATATGGAAAAGTCTACGGCACTTAATATCTCCCTTACCCAGCACACGTTGGCTAGTCTTCAAGAGGAACACTCGATACAGTGGGCGGCTTCCACGGTCCCCTACTTGGGAGTGCAATTAGGCCCCACCATTCAAGCTACAGTCACCGCTAACTACGGTCGGCTCGGCACCCACATTCGCAGTGAACTGAGTCAATGGAAACATCACACCCTCTCTTGGCTAGGTAGAATCGCGGCCACCAAAATGACCATCCTTCCTCAAATCCTGTATCTTTTTCAGACGCTCCCTCTCTGTCCTCCTACGGGCTGGATTCAGCAAACTCAAACTGACCTGGCGCAGTTTATTTGGCAGGGCCGCAAGCCCAGATTTAAGCATGCAATAGCAATCTTACCGCCCGAGCGGGGAGGAGTGGGGGTTCCCGACCTGCAGCTTTATTTCTACGCTTCACAACTCCGCTACCTTGTAGAGTGGAGCCGTTTGGAGTCCGAGAAGCATTGGTTATTCCAAGACCAAGCGGTAGCGGCAACGACCCTGCAGGGTGTCCCCTTTCTGCATAAGGCCCACAGGCCACCGAATCTTTATGCTTCCTACATCACGGGTATGATTTTGGGACATGGGACCGTACCGCCGTCACACATGCTCTGACTTCCTTTCCCTCTCCCTTAACGCCACTCTTTAACAATCCAGAATTCCAACAAGGCATGGCGACTAAGGCCTTTGCACTCTGGCGTGTAGATGCCTCGGGCATCTATTTGACACAGATGGCATTCTTCCCTTTCCACAGCTTCGTACAGAATATGGCCTTCCAGAGACCGAGAGGCTCCCATACGTACAGCTCAGACATTGGGTCCTGCAACCCCAAGTGAAACCTGGTGCCCAACGTCCCCTCACTACCTTTGAGAAATGGCTTATTACTAGATCTTCAGATAAAAAGCTTATTTCCGATCTTTACAAGCACCTCCTTGCCACTAACGCACATACGTACAATGCGGGCCGGACACGCTGGGAACGGGAGATTGGGAGACCCCTCACTCATAAGGAATGGGATAGCATCTACTACAGGGCCCGACACTCAGCACACCACGCAGGCCTTACTGAGACAATGACTAAGGTGGTTACCTACTGGTACTATACGCCGGAGCGTCTCCACCACTCTGATCCCCGCCAGAGTGCTCTCTGTTGGAGGGGCTGTGGGGAGGTGGGCACCCTAGAACATCTACTGTGGAGTTGTGAGCACATTCAGCCTTATTGGTCCCAAATACTGGACGAAATAGATACTCACCTGGACACACAGCTCCCGCGCCTCCCTGCCTACATACTTTTGGGCCTGCCAAACCCGTTGATGTACCCTCTAAAATCCCGAAGGGGGCGCCTGGTCGCCATTGCCCTAGGAGCGGCCACACAGAACATACTGGGGCACTGGCGCTCCCGCTCGCCCCCACCTCACTCGGGATGGTTGCAGAGACTGTGGTCGGTGTTGGGGATGGAGAAGCTCACTCTCACTCTGGCAGGCAGAGGGTCTGAATTCCCGGAGCTCTGGCGCCCCTTCCTCACCCTCCTCATAACTGACTTCAGGGAACTAACTTGCCCCCGCTATCTTAGATTACTGCATCTGGCAGATACGCAGATCCCACAGAAGGCCCTCCCACGCAGATCTACTAAACTGAGATGATCCGCTGTGGGTCTTTGGTCCTCCTTCCCTATCCCGTGGGATTTTTAGTTGATGGACGACGGGGGGCGGACAGGTTTGGGGAACTTTTGGGTTTATGCTTTTGGAGAGTCTCCCTCTGGTATTTTCTTTCTATGTTCTATGTTCTTTCTCTTATTCTGCTCTCTCTAGTAGCCTCGCTCCATGCTTCTTACCTTGGTAATGCTATTAGTCGCGACACTTGTGTCTGTTATACATTGTATTCAGGAGTCGGGGTCTGGTTTCTTTTTTCTCTGTTGACATGAAAATCAATAAAAGATTTAAACCATAATACCAGAGTGTTTACTGTATGATTGTTTTCCAATATTTGTGCATTTATGTTATTTGTGTACACAGTGCTGTGTTTCTTGGCTCATTTGTGACTCATGTTTAGCGCAGCTATGATGGCAAGTGATTGCGCCCAGTAAAGTAGTTTGCAAGCAGGATAGTTTATTTATACTTCCGTGTTCCATTTTCCCCTAATACACCTGCTTTCTTATCCTTACCTCAGGGGCCCTCTCTCTTTTTTTTTTTTTTACTCACAGGAAGTAACATCAGATCTTAAGACCTCACATATGTCAAATGGAAGATCCAGGAGCACAGGCAAGAACCTCTTCAAAAAGAGAAGTTCGGGCCCTCCAAATTCTCTGATAAGCCATGTAGACGGAGGTTATTACGCCTGTTGCGATTTTCAAGGTCCTGAGTATGCAACTTGGGAAGTTGAATCTCCTGCTCCAGGATAGGAATCTTGGTGGTAGCATCATGCAAGTCACTTAGACGCTGCTCCATATCGAACACCTTCGCTTCCATATTAATGCATCTGTCCTCGATTTGTTGGAGTTTCTCATTAGTAGAGGACATGAAAGATTTTTATCCCCTCACCTCATCAAGGATAGTGTCAAGAACAGGATTGTGAGATGACAAAATGTGTGATGGGGGTCATTTTTTGCCCTCTTAGGTTTTGTGCCAGAAGACGAAGGCTTAACGGAGGCTGAAATGTCACTGGCCATATTAGTTAGCCTGGGAGGACGATGTATCAACTTTAGCGACTTTCTCAGCCTGCCCATATGCTTTATACACAATATGTAGAGGAATCCAAGTCTGAAGAAAAAATATTAATAGGCTATATGTGACCAATGTCTAGAATGAAACACACTCCTTTTAAAAAGAATAAACAATTCAAAAACCCTACATTTGACAGGCAAGGCAACGTCCATGTAGAAAATGCAGTGAGAAAACAGCATATGAAAAAAGAAGAAAATAGGAGCCTTTAAAAGTCAGGAAAGTCATTCTGATGAAATGGCATAATAAACACCACAAATTTGTTGAATAGAAATAGCTGCTTTGAAAGGAGAAGAAAAAGAAACGTTGCTGAGCGTTAATTAATGAAACGCTGGTACTAGCTCGCCAGGAGGTCATGAAGAGTGAGCGGCATTCTTGTAAAATGGCAGTCGCACGCTTCTGAGGGGAGGAATTTCACTGCCGCTGCTCCGGGTCAACCAGGATGTAAAACGGAGTCGGAGCAGCTCAAAATGCCGCTCCGACCTTCAGGGACTCCATAAATATATGCAGCCGCCCCTAAACGCAACAAAAACAGTCTGGAAACAGAAAAATAAGCTCCACGCTCGAGCGGAGCTCAGCTGAGTGCCAGATCTTGCTCGGGCGCGAGACCACAGCACCTGGTGGTCAATTTTAATGTCTGTACCTGTAATCCCAAAACTGCAATGACCTGTGGTTTACAGGATGATACAGACATAATTATTATGCATTTTTGACACACCCCATATGGGGGACACATTAAATAGGATAATTTTGTCTAAAAAATTGGTATTTGTGCAAGATTATAAGCCAATTACCAACTTACTCCCGACGTTTTGTGGTGTTGGAAACTGGTGTTATTAATAACATAATACTTTCATCTGATTTGGTTCCCATTTTCAAGGACTATGAGGTACTGGGAAGTTGTTATTCATGATCCTAATCTGTTTACTTTGCATTTTAACATTGATCTTGCCAATAAGGAAACACATCCCTCAGACATCCCTCATTCATTGAATTTTCAGGTGGGCAGGAGCATTTTTCAGGGCCGGGACAAAATAATCTTTGCCCCCTCCCCCACAACCACCCCTCAAATGACTGAGGGAGCTGGCACAGTATAGAGGTGTGGGAACAAAAAATGCCTTTATAGCTTGTTTTTGTCTTGTTACATTTGCTGCGTGTTCCAAAACAGGTTAAATGTCAGGCTATTCTTTTAGGTGAAGATATATAATTTTCCTTTTTTTAACTGCCAAGTGAGAAGATTTCATAAAGTGATCTATGTGGTAATCTCTCTTGGGTACAGACCGGGCCACTGGAATCATTCAGCAGGGAAGCCCTAAATTATGCTGTAATGTTCACTAAATTATGTGGCAAGAACATACAAAGCACTTAATGTGGCAACTTTTGTGATAGTATAACTTCATTATTTTGCCATTTTTACATGTTAGCACTGTCTGGGCAAAGTTTTCACTTCATTAGTACCAGTTCCACCTCCAAATACAGCTGTAAGCAACTAAAAGATGGACGCTCAACCTTTGCAAAGGACCTTTCACTGCACGGCAGCACATGTTGCAGCATTTTTAGTATTATTTAATCTGTGGAAGCTAGAAACAAAATTAGTTTTTTTGTTAAAATCTGAAGATTATGCAGCAGATCATGGATTATTTGGCAAATGCATAATTATACAGAAAATACCGCAGTCACACAATCACATATTTCCACAGGCCTTACGTGCAAGAAGTGCATAAAAGAAAGACTAGGTTTTCAATTTGTTTTTAATTCACAAAACAATTAAATACCTCTAAATTAACTTTACACATATTTCAACATATCCCAGCAGTTATGAAAGGACAAATGAAGCACATTTCGTTTTATAATTCTCGTTTGATGGAAACAAAGATTTTAATAGGATCAAAACAAATCTTGGTGATACACGAATGATTAATATTCTATTGTCTTGTATTGCACACTTGTATACGCTTATTGCCCCTATGTGTGGCACTGAAGCACTTACCTACATGGGCAGCAAGCTACGCCATGTAGAGTGGAGTTGGTTGGAAAGGTATTTTCTTTGTATTGTGATCCTATTAGTGAAGTATTTCCATGTTGTGTGTGATGACCACTGCAGTGCGGTTATCGTGTTATGTGACATGCAGCCCCTAGCAGCGTGGTGGATGATGAGGTGAGAGAAAAAGACACAGACAAGCAGTTTATAGCTTTTCAGTATGCTGGCAGCATTGAACAGCTCTGCAGGACCCTTCAAGGTATTTCTTATGATTATAGGCTGCTTGGCTTGTTACTGCACTGGGTTGTCCAGTCAGAAATGTTGGGGTTGATTTACTTAAATTTCTCAAATGGAATGCAGCAAAGCAACTTGCTGTGCTGAGTTGTGTGAAAGGAAGATAGCAAAAATGTGCCATATTTACAAAATTTTGATACATTTCTGCCGTTTCGTTGCACTGTGTGCTGCCTAGCGACAATGCAAGCACCCTTGCGCCATGGTACAAAAGTGCCTGTGTTACGGGCAGGATTGTTTTGGTGCAGTAAGGGGTACCTTCCTGCATAAATACAATCCTCAGAGGCATATTTCTCTTTTACGTGTGTTGCAAAATGCAGGAATGGACAAGGATAAATAGAAATATTTCACCTCATTACACTTCACTGGAAAAGGTGTAGCGTTTTGGCACATTTCCAAGTTTAATATCTGCAGTAAATCTAAGAATGTGCCAAAATCCTTGATTGAATGCATGGGAACACCCATGTTCTACCCATTTAACGCCTTCCAAATTCATTGTCTTGCATTACTTTGTATTTACTAAACTATGCAAAGTGACTTTGCATGGCTTAGTAAATACCAAAAATGATTTTGCTTCGGGGCTGCGTAACAAGTGAGGCAACACGGATGCAAAATCTTAGTAAATCTGCCCCCTAATGTGTAGTTCTGGGCCAGATATGGCATTGTTGGGGGGAGAGAGAGCTGGAGAGATCTCTTGCAATGTGCATTGCTACTGTCATCTCATATCTGTAAGCCATTGTGAGATGTAAAGAAGCAGCCTTCGTGTATAGGTATTTTAGACCTGCAGTCAAGGACTAGATTAGATTAAAATCCTCCAATTGACCCGCAGTGTGTGAAAAATCTCTTCAATTAACCCCTTCGGTGCTCATGACGGAACGGTTCCGTCATGAGCCACGGTTGAGCTGTGCTCATGACGGAACCGTTCCGTCATGACCACGCCCGCGCAAGATTCCGTCAGCACAGCGGCGGAATCTGCGCAGCATGGAAGGGGTTAATCAATGCCTGTTCATTTAGTGATCCCTGGTTTACTGGATATACTGTACTGGTGATGGACAGCCCTCGTAGCAATAATGCCTTTAATTGAATTTAAGATGTATAAGTTACAGTTGGCTCCCGACCACTGATTGTTATAGTATTAGTATTAGTGTGGGCCAGAAATGTTATGTATGATCTTGCATAACTATGTGATACCCCGGCGAAGCATAGGTCAGCTCTCTTTAACTTACCTTCTTATCAAAAGTAGTTTGCCGGTTGGGTTGTTTCCAATCTGTGGCTTGTAAACTAAAGAGTGAGTTTGAGGGTGCAACTGTCTTTCCAGGTTCTGTTGCCGTAGCTTGTGGTGGTGTAGTTGTCTTGGAAATAAGCATGTTTCCAATTGCCTTCTGAAGCGTATATGCTCCTGGATGCTTTGCATGCTGGCTGGTAGTGTGTTCCAGAGCTTGTCGGGTTGTACTGAGAAAGCAGTGCCTCCTTTAGATTTCTCATGGTAAGATGGTACGATGATAAGTGGGGCAAGCTTGATTTGCTTGTATTGCTTGAAATAAATTTGTAGGTATAGTGATGCTTCTCCTTTGAGGCTCTGTGCACAATGCAAAGTGCCTTGAAAATTGCCCTTCTTGCTATAGGTAGCCAGTGGAGTGATTGCACATCTGGATTGATATTCTCTTGGGTAAAGGCAGAGAAGAATTCCTGCAGCAGCATTTTGGATGAGGTGTATTTTGTATCTGATGAATGCGGGTGTGCCAAAGTATAGGCTGTTGGCATAGTCAAGCTTGGAGATTCCTGGTGTGAGGATGGCTTGTAGTTTCGGTTGATATCCAAGGTTTGGGAGGATGCAACATAGTGTTTTCATTGTGTAGAAGGCGATCTGTTTTAAGTTGTTAACATATAGTATTAACTATAGATCTGAATCCATGGTTACCCCTAGGTTTCTGACTTCTCTTGATATTATTGGAGCCGCCGCATGTTTCTTAGTCCGTTTGACTGGTATTTTGTAATTGTCAGCATGTCATTTTTTTTTTCTTCAACATATTTTATTAAGTTTTTCCACATTACATCTGTGATGGACATGTCCATACCTGTATACACCTAATACATTATGTTCTCAGGGCGGCACATTTATCAATGTACGGAAATTAGAATGCTCACAAACAGTTACAAATGCGCCAACGTTACCTTATCCTGTCCAACTTATCGCAGTATCTACCGGAGTATCTACATTCGGATCCATAACTTAATAAACATTTTACTGCAGTATCCATCACTGTGTCATACTTGCTTCTAATTCTACTTTTGAACATAACTCCCCCTTTCCCCCTTCCCACCGTACTCAAGACTGCTTATTACCATGGATTGGGGCAATTAGCACCGTCTTAAATTTCCCTTGATATTAAAGGGCAGTAACTGTATATATTAGCTAACGCAACACATAACATTTCCACATCCTAGACAGTCCTAACAGTTTGTCAGACATTTATAATTACTCTAGTAGAATATTGGCATCTTCACTACATTGTATGCACCTCCATTGCTACAAACTCCTATAACAGTGTATTCCATTCTAACGATGTGGGTTTTTTCCGTAACCATCTACGCTGCTCCCTCTGTAACTCTGTACTTTCAGCTCTGCCCCATCTGACCATCTCATTGTACCAATCCAGCACCGCCGGTGCCTTTTTTGTTTTCCAGCGCACAGTTATTGTACGTTCAGCCAATTTCAGTGCCAAGTTAACAAATCTGTATGTGGGGTTACCACTTTTGACTTTAGGACCGAGTCCCAGTATGTAATGTTACAGGGAAACTCCTCCACACCCCGGGGCTACTGCATTTAGTACTGTATGTACTGTAGCCCAGTACTGCACCAGTCTTGGTCAGGACCACAGCATATGTAGTAGATTAGCGTCAGCGCCTTGGCACCGTGGGCATACATCCGCCATGTCAGGAAACATGGCCCTGAGTCTGTGGGGGGATAGATACGCTCGGTGTACAATCATAAGTTGAATAAATTTAAACTTGGGGTTACGGGACACTCTCCTGGGGTATTCAGCGATAGTTCCCCATTCCTTATCTGTAAGCCCTCTCCCTATATCAGTATTCCACTTCTCCCGGAGAGCCTGCAACGACATCGCCACCTGTTTCCGGATCCCATGCGTCATCCATTTAGTTAGATGACTGCCGTTCCCCATTAAGTACTGCATGTGTATCAATTCGTGTGTGGTGGTTCAACTCCCTCTAATGCCCATGTATTGTGTATGTATCTCGCTATATTCGCATGTAAAAGGAATAATGTATTCGGTACTCCCTGCTCCCTCACAAAGGTGGCGTGATTCATCAGGGAACCATCTGCAAACAGCATTCCCACCGTGTCCACTCCCACCTCCGTCCATGCTTCTATGTGCCTTCGAGTTACTGTTTCTAACGGTAGGGGAATGCCCACGGGCGGTATATTGGGGGCATATGGAGTCTCTTCCTTCGTGTAACGCAGCGCCCGCCTCCAGTACAGCAATGCCACATTTAGCAGTGGTGACACGTACGGTGGCATCCTGCTGTTTGGCAACAGTAGCATGTGCAGCTTACCCCGTTCCCAATCGCGCCGGGACAGGCCTATTTCCTGTAGGTTTCGCCCTGCCAACCAGTACGCCAGCCATTGTAGTTGTCCTGCATAGCAATACGCCCTGAAATCGGGAGCTTCCATCCCCTCCTGTCTCGTATCTAGCTGTAATTTTGCCAACCCTATTCTGTGTCGTCCTTGCCCCCAAATCAATTCTACCAGTATTAGGAGCTCAGTCCTGGGCACACGGATGAGGATATAACCACAGTGGTAATGTCTTGTATTTAATTAATGTCTTTGGTCGACACCAGTATGTTATATAAATGTATTTAATGAATCAAAACAACGAAAAGCAACCAGCCAACACGTGTTTCGTTACATGCGGGAAGTATCCCGTGACTTCTTCAGGGCAGTATGGCGATGTGGAACTACAATGCGATGTCGCGAGGCCGGTGATAATTCCAACCCGGCCAAGGGGTCATGCGGAACAATGGTCGACATCACAGTTCCTGGTTATGATGACGAAGGGGAAGACACTGGCATCCGGATATCGACGGAGCCAGTGTCTTCCCTGTTGCCACAAGATGTAGTTCAGTTTCACACCCGGTACGGCGTACCCGCCCCACTCGGTTGGCAGACACTGGATGGTTCACATTACACGTTTTTACGGTTTTAATCACCGCCATTCTCATTCTTCGTCGCTGTGAAACTTCTAATCCGGACGTACTTCTCCCACCTTTAGGTCCACATGCTATTAGTGGCCCACCTACCCCACTGAAACGCATTTCGAAGGGGCCGCCGCATTGGACCCCCTTCGTCATCATAACCAGGAACTGTGACGTTGACCATTGTTCCGTATGACCCCTTGGCCGGGTTGGAATTATCACCGGCCTCGCGACATCGCATTGTAGTTCCACATCGCCATACAGCCCTGAAGAAGTCACAGCATACTTCTCGCATGTGACGAAACACGTGTTGGCTGGTTGCTTTTCGTTGTTTTGATTCATTAAATACATTTATATAACCTACTGGTGTCGACCAAAGACATTCATTAAATACGAGACATTACCACTGTGGTTATATCCTCATCACGTGTGCCCAGGACTGCGCTCCCATTATTGGTGTGGGTTTTTCGACTCGCACATTTGCAGGGGTTACAGGGTATTTCCCCCGACATGGCAGCACCATACATGCTTTGAGCATAGTAGACACAACGCGAATAAGTCTGAGCGCCAATCTTCCTGCGTTTACTAAAAACCCTACAGAGATAAAACAACTCTACCAGTAGAGTATCCAATGTTTTAAACACCTGCATGGGTTTTATGAGTGGTAAATTCATAAAATAATAAAGTAATCTGGGGAGCATAACCATCTTGGCAATAGCTATCCTGCCTGCCACCGAGAGCGGTAGTGAGATCCAGAATTTTATCTGTGCCTTGAGTGTGTTCAGCGCACGTGTTAAATTACCATCCAACACGTTGTCAGTGTCCCTGTAGATCTGGACGCCAAGGTATTTAAATGTGACTAGTGCCGTTGGAAACGTTCACTGCCCAAAGAGTCATGGGTCCAGCTGTGCCCGGTCTGTAAATGAGTATGCATAGGACTTGGCGGCATTTATCGAAAACCCTGACAGAGATTGAAACATATTAAATATATCGGGGATTGGCGCATGCTCCCCCCTTAAATTTCCAAAGTAGAGTATAATGTCATCCGCGTAAGCCGAGACAATATGCGCCTCATCCCCCATTGTTATGCCCTGCTGTCCCGCCAGTGCCCGGATTTTAGCAAGGAGTGGCTCAAGAGCTAGTATAAATATTAAAGGTGAGAGCGGGTGTCCCTGCCTTGTCCCTCTTGCCACCTCATACTGTTTAGAAATGTAAATACCTGTCTGAGCACGTGCTGTGGGGTCAGTATATAGGAGGGCAATCCACTTTGTGAATTTATCAGGGACTCCAAATCTCGGTAGAGTGCAAAGCATATAGCTCCAGTATAAGGAGTCAAAAGCCTGGCACAGGTCCAGGGATATACAACCCTGTATGTTCTTATTGGGATGTGGTTGTGTCATTAATTGGTGAAGCCTGCGAATGTTCAGAGCCGTGCTCCTTTCTGGCACAAACCCTCATTGATCCGTGTATATTAATTGTGGTATGAGTTGGATTCTATTCACTAGCAATTTGCATAGGATCTTATAATCTGTATTTAATAGTGATAAAGGCCGATATCCCGACAAATCCTTACTATCTCTACCCGGTTTGGGCAATGAAACCACTAGCGCCTGAAGTGTAGTGTGGGGAAGCATGCTGGATTCCATTGATGCCTGGTACATCTGTGCTAATTGGGGCACCAGTATTGACGAATATGTGGCATAAAATTCTACTGGCAGGCCGTCCAACCCCGGGGTTTTGTTTCTGGGCAGTGCCTTAATTGCTGCTCTGATCTCTGCGTCCGTTATTGGTTCTTCTAACTCTTTTTGATGTGCCTCCAGTACTTTCAGGAGCTGCAATCCCTCAAAAAAAGCGTCATATGGGGGAGGAGCCAAGATGGCGGACGGATAGGACGTCTGAGCTCCCGGCTCCGCAGCCCGTCTGCTGTTTACATGACATCCTGATCTTTAATCCTGCCTACGGCGCGAGTAAATGTAACCACGAATGCGCTGATACTTTCCTCATTCCTCCGATGTCCCCGCCGGCTTTTTTGGTCGAGGATTCATAGAGTTTGCCGACTTTGGACTTTGCCCACGCATTCTGGCCCGACCACCGCCACCGGACACCGCTCACACGTACGGTGAGACGACCTGGGGCTGGACCGGCGCCTGGGGAAATGTGACCGGGCGTGGAGTGGGCGGCCTGGCGGAGCCTTCTTCGCTACGGAGAGAATTCCGGTACGATTGGGTCCGGGCTGGCGAATCTTCCATTGTCCTCCTACCAGCGGCCAGAGCGGTATCCGCTTGAGATCGCCCACCACCCGCATCGCAACACAGCCGAGGGCTCTCCCATTGTGTGAGCCCTGTATAGCGAGCAGCAACTCCTCTTGCCTTAACTACTGTTCCCCCGTCCTATGGCGTCGCCCTCACCCCTCCGAGGTGGGCTAACGGCATAAATGGTACCGGTGCCGGTCTACCTCGCCGGAAAGGCGGAAGCCGCCATATCCCTGACGCAAGCTTCCCTGCCTACCGTCGAGCTGGAGGGTGTCCCGGTGGCGCCTTTACATACTGTCGGCATGCTGAAGCAGGGAGCAGACCTGACCTATGGTGATATCCTTCTAGCCCTGGGGGACTTGCGGGCGACATGGTGCCAACGCACTCGAGAACTGGAGCGGAAGATCGATGCCACTATGCCATCCAGGGAACTACTGCGGTTGTCTGACCCCCCCATGCCTCTTATTCCCTTCGAGGCGGATACAAATTGGCGACAGGGGGATACTGTGGAACGTCCTCTCCCTGGTTACAGTGTCGAGGGTTCTCTTAAGGACAAAGTTGCAGATACAAAGCTCCCTTCCACTTTACAAGCTGAGACTCTGCCTCTGCAAGTGTTGCCATGTCTGCCTCAACATCGCCGGAGTGTGTGCTGTTCTGTGGGGAAAACTGTGTTTGTCACTATCGATGTGGTGATGGTCTACGACTGGGAACTCTCGCTTCTCCTCCCTCTGCGTCTTCTTTGCCGGGAGCGGCCATCTTGCTCCTTTGTTCTGCCTGAGGTACACTCCCAGCGGCGGCCATGTTTGGTGAGGTCTCCGCGTTCAGGCCAGGGTTGATGTTGCCTCCCTTGATGATCCTGCCTGACCGCCTGGCATGACCCGGACTAGAACATTTGTTTATGTATCGGTTGATCCGCATGTTTGTAATTCGCTACTGTTTATTGCGGGGGTGGATCTGTGGGGCCACTTAGGATCGGGCCGGGGCTGGGCGATTCCCTTTAGTTTGCTGTACGTATTGGCGGGCGGGGACTAGGATGAGACTGCCAAGTGTCTGCTTTACTCGCACATTTGTAATGGAGTTTCCCCACCTGCCGCTTTGCTTGCCACTTCAGTTGTGCTGCTGTTATTCAGGGTGGGGGATGCGTAAGGGGCTGTGGTGACCGGGAGTATATAAAATTTCCTCCTCCTGTCTTCTCTGGGAGTCGGAGACTGGGAGGTTATTTCCCACTCTCCAGACTCTCTTTCCTACTTGGGGTTCATTTGGGGCGACAGGCATGCCTAATGGGGGGGGGTGGGCCGTGGCCTTCCGCTGGTATGCAGGGTGGGGGGATGGGATGTGTTCTATGTCTTCTTCGTCTCTATGGCCCTCTTTCTCTTTCTTTCTCTCTTCCTCTTTGGTTTCTTTCTCTTTTACGTTTCTTTGTTTCTTCGGGGTTGGGGTTCAGTGTTAGCAGGGAGCTTATTGTGTTCCATCATTCTGTGGTATAGTGTTTGCTTTTAGTCCCTGGATGGTGGCCACCTGTTTCCTTATTAATGCCTTCCTATATGACGCCTCCTTCTGGGTGCTCCGTGAATGGTGCTGTCTCTCCTGGTCAGTGATTAGCTTCGAACCTTTTCGAAGTTCACTACATCGTACTCGACGAAACCATAAAATCAAAACCTTTTCTTATCCTGACATGATTGTTTTATGTTCCCCGATGTCATAGCGGCCGGCCCCGAGGGGTTGTAGGCAGACGCTGTGTATTGTGCAACTACCGAAATAAAGGTTTTAAAAAAAAAAAAAAAAAACAAAAAAAAAAAAAAAAAAGCGTCATAATCATCCTCATTTAGTTCTGGTGGCGCTGCATACAGTGTCTCATAATATATCCTAAAGGCCTCATTTATTTCTAGTTGGGTATGTACTATAGTGCCCTCTGGAGTAGTAATTTCTACAGTCGGGGGCAACACCGGTGCGTTTCTTATAATCCTAGCCAGGAGTGGGCCTGCTCTGTCTGCCTCTGCATGCTGCTTCTGCGTGTACAGACGATAATCCAGCACCCTTAGCTCTTCCAAAAGTTCTGCATGTGTTACATGTGCTTCTCGTAGGTCCTCTTCCTTTGTGTCGCGGATCCCGCCTCCACCTCCAAACTGCCCAGTTGATTCTCCACATCTGTGAGTTTTCCGATTACCGCTGCACGGGCCCTCACTCGCGTACTGACAGCTACCCCACGTTTTACAGTCTTGAAAGCATCCCACTCCACTTGACGTGAGCTAACAGTATTTGCATTTTCAGAAAAATAATTGGTTATTGCTGTGGTTAGGGTGCTGTGAAATACCCCATTTCCAACAGTACGGGCTGCAGTTTCCATGGCGTCTTTCCCCATGTTATGGTAACTTCCAGGGGATTATGATCTGATAAGGTTTTCCCCAGGTAGGTAGTATCATTACACTGGCCTGTAACATAAGTGAGCAGAAGATCCTATCTCTGCGTGTGTGTAAACCGTGTGATGAGGAACAGAAAGAGTATTCCCTGCTAACAGGATGTTTTATACGCCACACATCTATTATATTCCAGCCCGTTGCCCACCCCTTCAGCGCCTCCGCCTGTTTTTTGCAACTCGTGCCAGGTAGGGGCGGGTGCGACCTGTCCACTTCCACGTCCATTACTGTGTTAAAATCTCCCCCTATAACCCAAGGTTAATCCTCCCAACCCGTCAGTACCGTGTAAAGTACATCTAAGAATTTGTCTTGCTCCTAGTTTGGGGCATACACACTTCCTATTACTATGTTTTTCCCATCTAACATGCCCAGTAAAAACACATATCTGCCATAGGTTTCCACTCTTTGATCCATGAGGGCGAACGGGGTACCACTGCGAATCCATATCGCTGCCCCTCTGGCAAATGCCGAGTAAGATGTATGGAACAACTGACCCCTCCATTTCTTTTGCAACTTACCGGCTTCTTCGTGCGTGAGGTGAGTTTCCTGCAATAAAGCAATATTCACTCTCCTACCGTTTAGTTGTGCAAGTATTCTGTGCCCTTTTATGTATGTTACCTAATCCCCTCACATTCCATGACATGTATACATATTTACTAGGTTGTGTCATACTGCCCAGAGTAGCGCAACATTTCGCCTGTCAGTGCCCTGCCGTAGAGATGAACACAAATCTGCATCCGAGTACATGTCAAAATACCACAATAAAACTCCCAATACTAGGTTCCCCCATCCAACCTTAGAGGACTAAACAATAAATAAATATGAAGCAACAAAGCTAAACAAGCTAAAACGCAGTGCAGTCGCCCCTGGGGGGGTGATAACCGCCTTGCTCCTGCCGCACATCTATGGACGCACAACAGTTTCATTCAGAAAGTTCCAGCTTAAACCCCATTATTAAACATTTATAGGGGAACATGTGAGACATCCCATCGCCCATGCACAGCATATATACTCATCTGTCCCACCAAATGTCCTCCCTGAGAGTAGCACATCTCGTGGCCTCAGAAATCCTTCACAGTCTGTGGGTTCACCACTGGAAACAGCGCCAGGCTGCCGTCCGAGTGGGCCTCAGGATCTTCAGAGGATTCCACCGTTTCAGCAATGGACGTCGTGTCTAGTTCCTTCAATGCCGCAGCCGCCAGCAAGGAGTCATTCTGACTTTCCAAAATTTGTTCAGTGGTCGGACTTTCCTCCTGTCCAAGTCCAACCCTTTGGTGTCTGTCCGCCTTAGAATTGCTTAGTTTATGCAGTTGGGAGTGCTGACGTTGGCTGTCTTGTGACAGAATTTGCGGTGAGTGTGGGGTTAATGTTATTTCGGCCCATTCCATTGCTTCCTCCGGATTTTCGAAGAACAGTGACTTTTGTTGGTACATGATCTTCAGGCGTGCTAGATACAGCATAGCATATTTAAAATTGTGTGCTTGAAGTGTCTTCTTCACGTCGCGAAAGGTGTTTCTGGCCGTCTGAACCGCCAACGTGAAATCCGGATAAATTGAAATACGTTTATTCTCGAATTGAAGTGGAGCGTTCACCCTGGCTGCACGCAGTATTGTATCCCTGTCTCTGTAGTTTAGGACACGCGCAATAAGCGGCCTAGGCGGTGCACCAGGTGGCGGAGGTCAGGACGGAACTCTCTGGGCTCTTTCCATACTATACATCTCCGTCAGGCCCGCCCCAGCAACGTGGTCACGAAGCCATTTTTCAACGAATTGTGTTGGATTATTACCTTCACTCCTCTCCGGAATACCCCAAATCCTCACATTATTGCGCTGGGCTCTTCCCTCCGCATCATCCACTCTGTCCTGTAAGCCCTTTAATTGGCGCTGCAGCTGATCCAGCTGTGTAGAGGTGGTCGTTTGTTGTGATACCAGATCATCCAGTATAATTTGGTGAGTCTTAACTTTGTCTGTCAGTTTAGCGTGCTTCGCCTTTAACAGTGTGAAACTGGTAGTCAAAGTGCCCATTTGCGCCTCTATTGCTGTGCGCGAATCCCGTATTTCTTTAAGGATCAAGTCCAGCTTGTCTTCCTGACTGCCAGGCTCCAAGGGCGGCGCAACCCCCTGACCAGCACCCTGGCTCGTTGTTTTGGGCCTGCACATTGTGCCAAAAGCCACGCTGTCTGTCGTGTTATCGACGTGCTAGACACCAATTACTGTTTTAGCTCCAGCTCCCGGATGCGCAGTCACCCCTCTGCATTTACCCAGCTATACTTTCTAGGGAATCGTGTCCAAGGCTGCCCACAACGCGATGTTGCCAGTGCTCGTAGAAAGAGTGTCTCATAACTACTTGCTCCAGAATGTTCCCCACCGCAATATTCCTTGATTGTCACTGCTGGTACTAGGCTCGGTGCACCGCCCTCCGGCCCCCAATGCCTTCAGGTCCGTGACCACCGTACAGCTCCATACTTGACCAGCGAGCCCTTTCTCCCCAGCGCCGGGTTATGTAGCGTGGCTTTCCACCCACACTCTGGGTTCTCTCGTTCACATACCTTTGTTAGTGGCCGCTAGAGATATGTCCCTGGTGTTGTGCAGTCAGGGGCACCGCACCCGTGCACCCACCAACCTGGACCTGGACTTGGACCCCCAGGGCCCAACTGCTACCGCTCGGGTCTCCGCTAATTTCCGGTCTGTGAGTAGTCACGGAGATATCCAGCCGAGTGTAGGCGTGAGCTTACTGTGTGCGATCCACTCCCTCATGACTGAGTGATGTATTTGTTTATTGTGTCACTGTTGTCAATGTCAATGTCAGACGTTTTTATAGAGCGCACAAATCACCAAGAGGTCTCAAGGCGCTAGCAGCCAAAGACAAAGAGACAGACCGTGACGAAAGTACCCAATAAAGAACTTTATTGAGAAAAAAGCCAAGTCTTCAACCTTTTACGGAAATATGAATGGTCTGTTATAGATAATAGTTCCGATGGAAGTTTGTTCCAGAGCAAGGGAGCTAAATACGAGAAGGATCGGCCACCGTTACGGACCGTTCTAATGCGTGGTTGAGCAAGGAGTAATTTTGTGCTTGAACGTAGGGAACGTCCTGGTACATACCATTGAAGTTTTTTTGCCAAATAGTGAGGACCAGTACCATACATTATCTTCTGTGTGATACTTAGGATTTTAAAACGTCCGCTTTGGCGAACCGAGAGCCAATGCAAGGTTTTAAGAGTCGGAACCGATGGAGTACGGGAGGGGAGATTAAGAACCAGCCTGGCAGCCGTATTTTGAAGGATTTGAAGTTTGGAAAGTAGATCTTGATTAAGTACGGTAAACAGGGCGTTATCATAGTCAAGGCGACTAATGATAAGTCCCTGAACCAGCGGTTTCCTTGCTTCAATGGGTAACCATTTAAAGATCTTTCGAAGCTTACGCATAATCCCAAAACAAACTCCGAGCACCTGATTAATATGGACATTCATGGACAGGGAGTTATCGATGGTAATACCCAGGTTGCGCACTGCTAGCTTGGGCGAGGGACAAGTGCCCAACTCCGTGGGCCACCAGTCCTGAGTCCAGAACTGCTCAGCTTTTCCGAAAAGGATGACCTCAGTCTTACTGCCATTCAACTGCAACTTGTTTAAGCTCATCCAATCGTTGATCTGGACCATTCAGCTCTTAAAGCGGGATTGAACACCATCCTGGTCAGAGTCACAAGTAACGAGCAGCTGGGTATCATCAGCATACGACAGAGTCTCAAAACCGTATGATCTGATGATACCCGCTAAAGGTGTTAAGTATACATTGAACAGCATGGGACTGAGAATAGATCCCTGCGGAACCCCAACCGTTACTGGGTAAGTACGGGAGACCATTTCATCTACACAAACTGTAGTGAAACAGTCAGCCAGGTAGCTCTCAAACCAGTCTAAGGCCTTCCCTCTGACACCCACCTCCCACAGTCGATGTTTCAGAGTTCTGTACTCTTATGCGCTGCCACCATGCGCTTCGCGGCGCAGTATGGAGTTATACTGCCCCGTGCCTCCCAGTTCACTCTCGACGGTCTTCACGTATCCCTCTACCGCTTAGGCTCTGATCAGGCGCAGGGGTACTGCAATTGATTAGGCCACCGGCGCTCCAACCTATGGGGGACTCCCGTACCGTGGTAGAAGCCACTACCGCCCGGGATGCAGTGTGCGCCTTGGTCGGTTTCCTCCCCCTGGTCTCCTGCTCCTTGTATGCGCACACACTCCTGTGTGGGCTCTCAGCGGCGTGCCCGCCGGCAGGCCTCTCCACCACTGTTCTGCCAGATTGCCCCAGGTCTTGGCCTCACACCGCCGACATTCACAATCGCCGTCTCTCTTTCACTACCAGGTTGGACGGCCGCAACCGCTCAGCCCATCACACCGCTTGTGTGAACTCACCATTCCCGGGCGGCGCCTCCGCCATCTTGGCTCGCTGCCACTCGTCGGGATCCTCCTACATGCTGTGTTTTCCCGGCTTTCAGATGGCTACCGTCTCCTCCGGGTGATATTTGCGGAGCTTGGGTATGATCCAGCGTCGTCCGGTACCTTGTTATCACCCGACAGCCTCAGGTTCACACCCGTGACATTGGCACCTGGGTTCACTGCTCCACACTGCCGGCCGATCTGAAAGGCCGCACTCCTCATCGGATTAAAACCGCGCTGACTCGCCTCTCCGCCGCGACCCCGTACTCCACAGTTATTCCGTCAGCCAGTGCGATAGGTTTGGGTCCACGATGCCCCCTCAGGCACAGTATATTAGGCTTGATGTTGGTGTTCAGCCTGGAGCTCCGCTACTCTACATCCGCCATGCTTGGCAGTTAGCCACGCCCCCATTGTCAGCATGTCATAAGCTCTGTCTTTGTGGTATTTAGCTTTAGATGGTTATTCATTATCAATGTGTTTATGGTCCGAAGGCAGTCATCAAGTATTACATTGTAGAGGTCTTCCAAGACTTCCATTTAAAAAAAAGATTTGGGTGACATCTATATATGTGTAACAGGTGAGGCTGAATGTTTTAATCAGGTTTGTTGAGGGGGGTTGGGTAGATGTTGTATAATAGAGGGGATATGATGGACCCCTGTGGAATACCATATTATTGTGGACCCTGCAGAATACCGTATTATTGGTGTTAGTAGCTGTTATAAAAGGTGCAAAAACAACAGTTGATGGACAGAATGCAGAACAATGTCATACATTCACCCCAGTACAGAGATCTGGGCCTAAATCCATTGTTTTTTTGCTCACCATGCCGTTCCAGTTTGAACCCAGCCATATGCAAATCAGTCTTGACCCTGTGCCTCATGGGAACAATCCAGCCCGAACTGCCAAGCCAGGTCCTCCCTGGACTGGAAACAAGCATCCTAGGACCGGTTTCGGGGTTTCACCCCTCTTCAGCCAGGATAGCTTGATTCCATTGGCATGGAGAGCATGGGACCCACATCTGGGCATACCCTTCCCACTCGGGGTGACAAATGCAAAAACAACAGTTGATGGACAGAATGCAGAACAATGTCATACATTCACCACAGTACAGAGATCTGGGCCTAAATCCATAGTTTTTTTTGCTCACCATGCCGTTCCAGTTATAAAAGGTGGCACCAACTATTAGTTCACTGTCACAGCTAATAGGCCAAGTATTCATTGGCATTAGTTAAACTCCCTTCTCACCTTTCACATATGGTATATCAAAGAAGAAGTTGCTGTGTGAAGGGATTGCACAACTGTACAGGACATTGAGTCATGTTGTTCTCAAGACAACAACGTTCATGTCCTTTTTTTTATTCCTGATACATAAGTGGTTGACGCTACCTAAACCAACCAGCCATTCAGATGCAATGTCCAATCAGAAAACCCCAGATTCCAATATGGCATGGTGCTTTGATTAGCCAATTATGCTGGGGCAGTCTCATTACACGTCTGGTATGACTTACATTTGACTGTTGTGAAATATAGCCTGGAGAGATAATATATCTGCTCTACAGATCGTTATTTTGTTTGCAGGTGCCAGATGGTTTGTTAGGTTAATAAGTCTGCTGCAGAATTATGTAAATACCCTAACTAATAGTAGTGTGAATCTGAAATGATGCAATATAGCCTGCCATGTCACAAAGGCTTCTATAACGGACTACCTTTCAAAAACGGTTTGATAACTAGATAAATATGCCATGGTCAACACACTGAGGATTCATTTCCTTGAACCAAATAACAGGCACTCACACACCCACTCACTCATCCATAGAGCTACTCACACACCCACCCACTCACTCACTCACCCATACAGCCACTCATACAGGCACTCACTCACCCATACACACACCTATTCACCTTCCAATACAGCCAGTCACACAGCTACTCCCACACCCATACAGTTACTCACACATACAGCCACTCAGATATCCACTCACACATGTATACACACAGTCACAAACATAATATATGTTCAAAATAGTATCACTTATTAGTAGTACACAAAGTATAGTAATTTAACTTTTTTAGTACCTTTGTATAAATGATCAACATTCAGAACCCTTTAGACAACCCTCATAATCACTGGATGATGTCATCAGTGATGTAATTTGAGATGCCATCAGTGATGTCACTGACCATGTCATGAGTGATGTTATATGTGAGGTCAGAAGCAGTACATTGCGGGGGCGTAAGATATAGTTAGGTCTGGTAACTTTAACTGGTGAATTTGAATGGTTTTGTACAAGTGAACTCTGAGTCTAACTATAGCATCCCTGTGACCTTTGTGTTTTTTCAGTGAATATATATGTGTATACACATATACACATTTATGTTTACTGAAAAAAAACAAAGGCCACAGGGACGATATAGTTAGACTCAGAGTTCACTTGTACAAAACCATTCAAATTCAACAGTTAATTATATTATATATATAAATATGTATATGAGTATGTGTGTGTGTGTATACACGTGTGTGCAAGGGCCAACGGACTGCCGCGCAAGCAAAACTCGACAAGTACGCGTTCGCCAAAGACTCGAGGGGCCCGCCAGAACGCGGAGGGCTGTCGGGGGAGGCCTTGGACTCCGGAGCGGCACCCAAGGTGACATTGGAGGATATCATGGCGGCCCTCACTAAAGTGCAGACTACGGTGGGTTCGATCTCCACGGATGTTTCCCTCCTACGAGCAGATTTTTAAAAAATGACTGACAGGGTGAAAGAAGTGGAGAAGGTGACAAAATCCCTCACTGCGGACACTGCCTCACTGCTTCATAGGGTCAGTCGATTGGAGGCTGATAACAGGCTCATGGCGTCAAAATTGGACGATCAGGAGGGGCGCTCCCGACGGAACAACCTCAGAATTACGAGGGTTCCCGAGAACGAAGGGGGCCCCGCCATGGACCTCTATGTCGATGTTCTGCTTGGGTTTTCGGATCAGGTGGAACCCGCTCAACAGAGCCTTTCTAACCCAAACCAGAACGTTACCCCCTCCCTAGGGCCTTTTTACACCTAAATAACCACATATATATGTACCACCTAGGGACAGGGAATTCCTATTATATATATATATATATATATATCAAGACCTCACAGCCTCGCGATCTCAGACAGACCCAGAACTTCCTACCCAAACGGCAGCCACAGTCTCGCGGTCTCAGACAGACCCAGAACCTCCTACCCAGACGGCAGCCACAGTCTCGCGGTCTCAGACAGACCCAGAACCTCCTACCCAGACGGCAGCCACAGTCTTGCGGTCTCAGACAGACCCAGAACTTCCTACCCAGACGGCAGCCTTAGCCTCGCGGTCTCGAACAGACCCAGTACTTCCTACCCAGACGGCAGCCTTAGCACGAGCTCATCCTATTATCACCGCAGTACACGATAGGGGAATCGGGGTTACTATGTATCAGATCACACAAAGACTATTAGTTGAGCACAACCTGTTCTTTAGTTCGAGGGGCTCTTTTCTCCCTCATTCAGTTACCACTTACCTGATCAGGATTAACATCTGTTCATGTCAAGTTGAATCTGACTAGAAGAATAGGCTATCCTCCTATACAAGGATACACAACACATGCTGACTCACAACAAGCTAAATACTTTATTTAATTGCTACATGCACACTCACAGAATACATCATATATACAACCTGCAAGGAAAGTAAAAGGTTAAGTTATACACTTCAATAAAAAAGGGGTCGACATCACCTTAGTCGTATGTAGCCTGTGCTCAATGGTCATCTAGGTTCCCTTCTCGTCTGTGCCTCGGCTTCGCCTGGAAGTCACACCTCCGCAGTCGCGGATCTACTCCCTTCTCCCTCTCCGAGTCACTGGAACCTCTTCCTCATCGGCTACTCTCTCCTCTTTAGATTCAAGTTCATCATCTGTCTTCCCTGAAATAAGTAGTAGCTTTTCTGCTAACGGCCAGGTGCCGCCTATGGACTAGAAGCAAGTGCCAATATCTAACTCAGACTTTCACTAATATAGAGGTGCATTCTCTCATGGAAAATTCCAGCTCGAAACCTGCCGCCCACCAAATTCCTGTACCTCCCCGTGCCAAGGACACGTTCCCAGCCGGCCGGCCTGATGTAGTGTCTTCGGCAGGGGAAGAATACACTCCTTCGATAAGGGCCGGCCTGAACCGGTTCTCTCCGAGCGAATAACACCTCATAACTAAAATATCACCCTTCACCTAGAAATGTCCCAAGCTGCCGGGGCAGAAAGAAAGATGGAGTCTCTCCTGTCTGAGGCCTACCAGGCCTGAATTCAGCACGACTCCATGAAATACCCTCACTATAGGGCAGGTTATCCTTAATACTAACGAATCTATCCCCTAGGCTATGTATGTAAGCCCTGATCTATGGGGAGGAGCACAGGATCGTGTCAAAGTGTCTAATAAATAGGCTCTATTCACTACTCTAATCCTTAGCCTTGGATGGAAAGAGACTGAAGTCATATTAATCGCTCTACAACACAAGAAGGCCGGGAAAATCGAGCAGTACATTTCACCCTTGACTTCAGTCTATTATACATCCATTAAACAGAACTAACATCGGTGGAAGAATAATATGAAACAAAACTAACTGATCTATGTCTAGTACCGAGTGTACAGAAGTGAAGCAGTGAAGGGATACACTGAATAAAGCAAGAGATAGAAATCAAAACAGCGATAGCAATCAAAATGCCACCTAATGTGTGGCGTAACATATGCACGTCCGGTAACCAATTAAAGAGCCAGTCAAACCAGCCCTGATCAATGTGTTTTCTAACTTCATCCGTTAAGTCATGCAACTTATCTAGGTGTGCACGAATGGATTGTGTATGATCAGATAAGTTAAAACAGCAGAGGCCTTCAAAGTCCGAGCAACCATGTCCATGTTTAAGCAAAAGATAATCAATGGCTGCTCTATTTTGCAGAATGGCCCTACGTTCACCCTGGGCGTCCAATAGCAAGTCAGACAAGACTGTAGAAGTATGATTAATAGATTTCACCATCCAGCAAGCCATTTTCCCAATAGATTTGGCATTATAAACCGCCAAAGCAGGAACACCAATAATTGAAACAGCTAGGCTAAGATATTCAGACTTGGAATATAAATGCAAAGATGAGTCACAATCCTCCTGTAACATCATAGTATCTCGAAGCACACGAGAGTTGGCATTTGGATGTGATGAGAACATCAGCAAACTCAGTCTGGTAATGGCACACGGGCCTCCGGAAATGTTTGCAGGGACATATGGCCAGGAAGTGTTACCACATGAGAAAAGCCATCCGGCAGGTAGCAACATCGCACGATAGTGACTGGGAGTAACTACCAAACTATTGCAAGTCATATTGTTCTGGACTGAGACACATGTGGTCGGTGTCCTCTGAAAACACAAAGTCCGTTCGTGAGTTGTGAATGAAGTGGCGCCTCTTAACTTGAGGCGTAGGCATTCAGAAATTGCATTAGGATTACATGTAAGAAAGAAGCATAGGTCACCTCGTGTGATATTATACGTAATTATTTGGGACTGGATGGGGAGTTGCTCATTCGGCAGTTCAGTGCACAAAGGACAATATACATGGGTAGCAAAATCACCCAGGATAATATTCGGACGAGCCTTCGAAACGTTAAAGATACTAATTAAAGTCTCCAGTGAGGCGGGGACAGCAACTAGACAAGTCGCTAGAATGTCATGCACAGATCTCATCGGTGTCAAGCAGAAGTGAGGGGCATCAGTCACTCTCTTGGCCAGTAATGTCCAAAAGTTCGATGACGAATCCCACGCATTGAAGGAACGCAACACTCGGGTTCTCAGTTCATCCCGGGTTGACGGGATCACTTCTCTCTCGCCGAACCGATCCAAAAGGAGTCCAGTTCCGACACATCCTGCAGCAACAATCCAAAGAATGATCTGAAAAAGAACCAAATACAGGCATTAATCATTCTCGTAAATAACATTTATCAGCTGGGACAGCTTCCCAGCTATCTTTCCCTGGCCTCATAACCAAAATGGTATTGTCCTGACCGGTGGCAATAACCTCTGCTTGTTCAGGGGGATTCTTAGGCGATTGCACCCAAACCCTGGCCCCAGGGTTATCCGTAGAGCCAAAGCCTTTCTGGCCACGTACAGTTAGCAAAGTTGGGGCAGTGCCTTTCAATATCTCGCCACTGAAAACAGGCATAATGAGTAATTGAGCCACTCGGTCAGTGCGGTGTATCAGTAAGTCAATCTCACTGCTATTTAGCAGAAGTACCTTAATCTCTCCCTGATAGTCACTGTCGATGACACCTCCAAGTACCTGGATGCCTTTTACAGCCAGCCCCGATCTAGGGGCGATCAATCCAAAATTCCCAGGTGGTATATGAATACCAACACCAGTAGCAATGATGACCCGATTCTTACTCTCCAGAACGGTGTCATCCATGGCGTGCAAGTCTAAACCTGCCGACCCTGGGGTAGCTCTGCATGGAGTCAGAGCTCCGGGAGTAATTTCCCAATACATCACAGTTTCACTGATTACATTAGGCATAGTCTCAACATTTGGGGGAAACAAACGCATAAGTGGAGATTCAGCATTTAAAAAAGGACGATTATTCAGAATCAATAGTGCTTGTGGTAAAAAGTCTTGCCAGTTTTTATACTTGTCATCTGTTAACTTTCGTAATTGGTCCTTTAACAGGCCATTCAATCTCTCCACCAGGCCCGAGGCCTGCGGGTAGTAGGGTATATGAAATATCCATTCAATATTATTTTCCACACAGAATTCTTGTACCAATCTTCCACGAAAATGGGATACATTATCAGATTGAATTTGGAATGGCACACCATAATACATCATAATTAATTCTAATGTTTTTATGGTATTCAATTGGGTAGCTTGCTTACATGGAAGGGCTACCAGCAAGCCACTATATGTATCGACAATTGTGCAAACATATTGACAATTCCTACTCATGGGAAGGGGTCCGATGTAATCAATCTGCCAAATTTGAGCGGGCAATTTCCCGCGATGTAAATGGCCTCTAACAATTTGGGGTACCTTACGCTGTCTGATATGTTGACAGACGGGACAATGTAAAATAACATTTTTGATTAGATCCAGGGGAATATAAATTCCTCTATCAGCAGCCCACCTGCTAGTGGCCTTCTCTCCAAAGTGTCCTGCCTTCTGGTGTGCCCATTTCGCCAATCCCGCAATATCAGGATCTTGTCTGTCCACCACTACCTCAGCAATTTTAGATTTTTCATCTGCAATGTTATGAAAAAATTTGTCAAGGGAGTCTATTGGAGTGTGAGCATCCACATGGAAGATTGTAACAGTACTCTGTGGGAGCATCTCCCAAATCTCTTGCCATAACTCTTTTCCCCACAATTCTTTGGAATGTAACTTCCAATTATGGGAATGCCAAGTTGGCAACCAAACAGCCAGTCCATTGGCAGTTGACCAAGAATCGGTAAAAATATGACATGTACCAGGTAATTCTTGTTTCAAAACTTGGTAAACAGCGTAAAGCTCGGCAAATTGGCTACTCTCCCTTCACCAGTTGTGCTCAACAGTTTCTGTGTGACCGGATTATAAGACACCGCCTTCCAGTGCCGTGTCGTCCCAATAAACTTCGCCGACCCATCTGTGAACCAAACATGGTTTCTGTCCTCAGCGGACAAATCATCAAAAGGTCTACCCCACTTAACAGGAGACTCCTGTTCTAAAGGTACGGAACACTCACTCTCAGTCTCAGTCGACGGTGCTTGCGCCACTTGCTCATGTAAAGACGCAACTCCTTTCGGGCCCACACGTGCCCTGTCTTGTATGTACCATTTCCATTTAATCACGCTCGCCTCGTGAGCATGCCCAATTCGATGAGTTTTCGGTGAACTCAGAACCCACTGCATAATAGGAATTTCAGGACGCAAGAATATATCATGTCCCAAAGTCAATTGCTCGGTATCCACCAAAGCCCAATAACAAGCAAGTAGCTGTTTCTCAAAGGGTGTATAACGCTCACCAGCATCAGGTAGCTTTTTGGTCCAAAAACCTAACGGTACCTTACTCCTGCCTTGTTTCTGCCACAAACTCCAATTTGCATAAGGGCCTTGCACAGACACATTCAAATCCACATCACCATCACGTACAGGCCATAGATCCATAGCATGTTGAATTGCCTCTTTCGCCAGACTAAATGCATCTTGCTGTTGCTTATCCCATTCAAATGCATTCTTTTTACGTGTAATTCGGTACAAAGGGGCCAATATTTGACTCAAATGAGGAATATGCTGGCGCCAAAAACCAAATAAGCCAATGAAGCTCTGGGCTTCCTTCCTATTCCTCGGAACCGAAAAATCAAGAATCTTCTGTTTAACTTGAGGGATCACCTCGCGGAGTCCCTCATGCCAATTAATACCTAAAAATTTTACAGCTTGGGACGGACCTTGTAATTTATCCGGATTGATCTCCCAACCTTTCTCACGCAGACACTCAATGACTCTATCTAATTGTGTCTGAACATCCTCTTGTGTTTCGCCTTGGATCAAAACATCATCAATATAATGACATATCTGAATTTTGGGATGAACTGGTACCTCAGCCAAATGTTCTGCCACCAGCCGGTGACAAATCGTAGGACTATGCACATAGCCCTGAGGAAGACTTCTAAACGTCATCTGACGCCCGTTCCACGTAAAACTGAACTGTTCCTGACACTCAGGGGCAATTGGAATAGAAAAGAAAGCATTAGCAATATCGATGGACGCATACCATGTACCTGGATGTGTTTGGATTCTTTCAATCAGGGTAATAACATCCGGTACTGCAACAGTCAAAGAGGGCGTGTGTTTGTTCAATTCTCGATAATCAACAGTCATGCGCCAAGAATTATCACTCTTACGCACCGGCCAAACAGGATTATTCCAAGCAGAAGTAACTGGAGTTATAACACCTGCATCAACCAACTCCTGAATGGTGGTACTAATCTCTTCATGACCACCCGGAATACGATACTGCTTCTGACAAACCACTTTGGTCGCCTGGGGAACTTGTATGGGGGGCATCCTTAAACGACCAACCCGTATAGGTCTGGACGAGATATAATGCGTCGTTCCAAATTGGTAACACCCATCATCAAGATGCAACGTCATTCCCTTCAAAATATCAATTCCAATTATGAATTCTAAGAGTGGCACCACTAATACAGAATATTCCTTTCTAGGTATTCTACCTATTCTCATTTCAAGCAAAGTTTGAACTGCAGGGGTTTCTTTTCCTCCTAATCCGGTAATAGTAAAAGGCTGCCCTGTAAACTTCTTTGATTTTCCATGAATAAGAGTGGCCTCCGCTCCTGTATCAACTAATGCTCGGGCCCTTTGGATATTACGATGTCTCCAATAAATATCAATATCTACATAGGGTCTATTATCTCTATGAGCCCATCTGTGTACCGGAGCTTGACCTATTTCCTAGTCATTCTTACTGCATTCTGTGTACCAGGACAAATCAGGATAAAGACTCTCACGTTTCTTAGGTATCGGTACCTCCTGTTCATATCCATTCCCCGTACGGAACGGATTCAAGTCTTCAGTATTATACCGTGGGTTACGATCAACCAAGCTGTGACGATTCTCTCTCCTCCTCAACTCAGGAGATTGATCCCTATCGTCTCTACGCCTGCTGTAAGCATGATCATTTCTCCCCCTTTCCTTTTCCCCCTCTCTCTCCCTGTCCCGCTCTCGACGGGGGGACAGATCACGTACAGGACACCGATCATCACGACGATCAGAGCGCCCACGGCGATCGTCATCACCGCTACCATCAGAACAACCACGATCACACTCAGTCGTTCGAACACGCCGGGCACCCTCCTTCCGATCCAAGCCCCGTTTGCGAAACAACTCCCACAAATGAGCAGTAGTCTCACCATCAATGTCCTCCCGACGTACACCATCAGCCAAAAGACCAGTAAAGATATCACGTCTAGTAAATTTATATTCACCAGGAGTACGAGTGTCAGACCGGGGCTGACGTTCAGGTTTAAACCACTCACCCAACTCACCGAGTTGGCGCACCGATTCCAACACCGTAGATAGCACATTACCAGTCTGGTTAATCAACAAAGTCATCATGACCTGCTTGTAGGCGACAGGAGAAGAGCGAATGATACGATTCCGCACAGAAGAAGTCAACATCCCATCAAGCAACCTGTCAGCAGTGCCCAGAAAAATAGCCGTTTTCATCACTTCCTCCTTAAGACGTTGCGCAGCATCACGCAAGGTATACCACGGCTTGTCATTGACAGGCCAGTCAGATTCAGCAGGATACTTCAAATTACAACCCTCAGTCGCCAATTGGAGCAAAGAAATTTGACCACCACCATTATAGTTACGAAAATGATCTTGCACAGTAGAATCCAAACTCAAAGAACAAAATTTCAAACAGTCGCCAGTATCCAGCATAATACCGGCAGCGCCCAGTTCATAAAGGCGCACCATCCATGTGAGCAAGGCCTCACCAGTCCGCTGCCGAAAGCGCTGCAAAATATCACTAATTTCTTGTTGAGTAAAATCTTCTAAACAGTCCAAAGAAACACCCTGCGGAGCATTAGGAGATTGCTGCAACTTCCGACGAAAAACCGGATGCGCAGAGACCACGGGACGAGCATCACAAGGAGCCCGAGCAGTACTAGTAGAGGGACAATCAGTGTAAGAAGCATCGATCCCGCCCGAAGAACGAGCATAATCACGGGGTGCACCATCAGAGGTGCGAGAAGCAGACTTACATTCATGACGGGAACGAGAAAACTCGTGCGTAACAGACTCCTCACCCGAGGAACAAGAGGTACTCGAGTCCCAGATATTACCATCCCATTCATCAGGATTCCAATCTAGTCCAGCTTTCGCCACGACCAGACGCACCTTACGCGTCGAAACTCGACCACGCCTGTTCTTGTACTTATAACGAGCAATCCGCACAGCCGCCCTTTCGGCAACCGTTTGGTAAGTGTCAAGTTTGTCAGAAAGCAACTTATTTTGACATCGCAGTAGAGTATTAGAATTCTGAATCTCAACAAAGTGTGCCTCCACATCCTTAAGAGAGATCTGTAATTTCAACAATCTCTCATGCAGAATCCGATACGCAGACAGAATAACCCAACCTCTGCGCCCCAAAGCGGGAACCTCCTCACCCTTCAATACAGGTGCCGTCTGCAAACAAGTAATCACGTCAGCCGGTTCCGCCGACTCCAAAGAAGAGTTCCAATTTTCACTCAGACCAGTAGAGTCAGCCCATTCACGGGCTAAGGCTCCATAAGGCGTTGAATCCCATCCGGGAATATCAACGGACAATTTAAGAGTAGATTTAGATTTCTTAGAAAACATCGCGAAAAAAGAAAGAAAAAGAAACGCAGAGAAAAGAAAGGAAGAGAGAAAGAGAGAGAGGAAAAAAAAACTATACACGCAAATATATAAAAAAGAATGCAAAGAAAACCACGCACACACCGAAAGCAAACATAAGACAAACAAAACGCACACAGGTTTCGTAAACAGTTCGTGACGCCAAATGTTCTGCTTGGGTTTTCGGATCAGGTGGAACCCGCTCAACAGAGCCTTTCTAACCCAAACCAGAACGTTACCCCCTCCCTAGGGCCTTTTTACACCTAAATAACCACATATATATGTACCACCTAGGGACAGGGAATTCCTATTATATATATATATATATCAAGACCTCACAGCCTCGCGATCTCAGACAGACCCAGAACTTCCTACCCAAACGGCAGCCACAGTCTCGCGGTCTCAGACAGACCCAGAACCTCCTACCCAGACGGCAGCCACAGTCTCGCGGTCTCAGACAGACCCAGAACCTCCTACCCAGACGGCAGCCACAGTCTCGCGGTCTCAGACAGACCCAGAACTTCCTACCCAGACGGCAGCCACAGTCTCGCGGTCTCAGACAGACCCAGAACTTCCTACCCAGACGGCAGCCACAGTCTCGCGGTCTCAGACAGACCCAGAACTTCCTACCCAGACGGCAGCCACAGTCTCGCGGTCTTAGACAGACCCAGAACTTCCTACCCAGACGGCAGCCACAGTCTCGCGGTCTCAGACAGACCCAGAACTTCCTACCCAAACGGCAGCCACAGTCTCGCAGTCTCAGACCTCACAGCCTCGCGGTCTCAGACAGACCCAGAACTTCCTACCCAGACGGCAGCCACAGTCTCGCGGTCTCAGACAGACCCAGAACTTCCTACCCAGACGGCAGCCACAGTCTCGCGGTCTCAGACAGACCCAGAACTTCCTACCCAGACGGCAGCCTTAGCCTCGCGGTCTCGAACGGACCCAGTACTTCCTACCCAGACGGCAGCCTTAGCACGAGCTCATCCTATTATCACCGCAGTACACGATAGGGGAATCGGGGTTACTATGTATCAGATCACACAAAGACTATTAGTTGAGCACAACCTGTTCTTTAGTTCGAGGGGCTCTTTTCTCCCTCATTCAGTTACCACTTACCTGATCAGGATTAACATCTGTTCATGTCAAGTTGAATCTGACTAGAAGAATAGGCTATCCTCCTATACAAGGATACACAACACATGCTGACTCACAACAAGCTAAATACTTTATTTAATTGCTACATGCACACTCACAGAATACATCATATATACAACCTGCAAGGAAAGTAAAAGGTTAAGTTATACACTTCAATAAAAAAGGGGTCGACATCACCTTAGTCGTATGTAGCCTGTGCTCAATGGTCATCTAGGTTCCCTTCTCGTCTGTGCCTCGGCTTCGCCTGGAAGTCACACCTCCGCAGTCGCGGATCTACTCCCTTCTCCCTCTCCGAGTCACTGGAACCTCTTCCTCATCGGCTACTCTCTCCTCTTTAGATTCAAGTTCATCATCTGTCTTCCCTGAAATAAGTAGTAGCTTTTCTGCTAACGGCCAGGTGCCGCCTATGGACTAGAAGCAAGTGCCAATATCTAACTCAGACTTTCACTAATATAGAGGTGCATTCTCTCATGGAAAATTCCAGCTCGAAACCTGCCGCCCACCAAATTCCTGTACCTCCCCGTGCCAAGGACACGTTCCCAGCCGGCCGGCCTGATGTAGTGTCTTCGGCAGGGGAAGAATACACTCCTTCGATAAGGGCCGGCCTGAACCGGTTCTCTCCGAGCGAATAACACCTCATAACTAAAATATCACCCTTCACCTAGAAATGTCCCAAGCTGCCGGGGCAGAAAGAAAGATGGAGTCTCTCCTGTCTGAGGCCTACCAGGCCTGAATTCAGCACGACTCCATGAAATACCCTCACTATAGGGCAGGTTATCCTTAATACTAACGAATCTATCCCCTAGGCTATGTATGTAAGCCCTGATCTATGGGGAGGAGCACAGGATCGTGTCAAAGTGTCTAATAAATAGGCTCTATTCACTACTCTAATCCTTAGACTTGGATGGAAAGAGACTGAAGTCATATTAATCGCTCTACAACACAAGAAGGCCGGGAAAATCGAGCAGTACAGTCGAAGAACTCATACAATCCAAACTTCAGCCCCGCGGACTGTCCACCCTCTTCTCGGTGGAGCGGGCGCACAGAGTGCCAGGAGGTAGGCCCCAGCCCGGAGCGCCCCCTAGACCAATAGTGGCCCGTATCTTTAATTTTAGGGACCGAGACGCAATACTGCAAGCAGCGCGGGTGGCGCCGCCCTTGCACGTTCAGAATTCCCTGATCTCCTTTTTCCCGGACTATACAGCGGCGGTGGCCAAACGGCGCAGAAGTTTTATAGAGGTAAAAAAAGAACTTCGCCGCAAGGAACTTTCATACTCGATGCTGTTTCCGGCTAAATTGAGAGTGGTGGCGCAGGGCAAGACATGGTTCTTTGAAACGCCAGAGGAGGCCCACGACTGGATTGAGGGATGGCAGCATGTGGGTGGTACCGACAGATCGAGGAGGCGGCAGCGACATGACACAGAAGTAAACGAGAATTCCCAACCGTCTCGACAGGAGGGGACGGAGCCATGTCCAAAAAGTACAGACTCGGAAGACTGAACTGCTGGCGCCTGCCATGAGACCGGCGACATGGGGAGGAGGAGATGGACCCACCGCAAAGGGGGACCAGAAATGGGTGGCTCGAGGACTGTTAGTTGTTGGGCTCCTTCCTTACGAGAGATGCTCCCTGTGCATACGAGTAACAAGGGGAATGGGGATGGTGCACAGTTTGAATGGTTACGAGACAATCGTGGAAGCTGGGGGAGCGGTGCCGGCTCTCGGACTTCCTTCCCCTCTACACGCAAGTCATGTTGATGGGATTAAAGCACTCTGCTATGTTCGGGTGGCGGTTAGTTCGGGATCCGTCTGGCAGGGAAGCAGGGAGGGGGGTAGTTGAGGGGGGAGAGGTTTTTATTAAGGGGTTGTTGGATTTTTATGTTCTCTTTTTTCGTTTTCTGGTTCGTCAGTCACCTTAAGTGGGTCATGGGAATTCACATACGCAAGACACGTTCATCGACTAAGACTATAACAGACAGGGTAGATACACTGCAGGATTTGATCTTGACACGGGTCGACTCACACATGAATAGCAACCATTATAATGCCAGCTACGAATCTGCAACGGGCTGATTGCCAGACCCCGGGTGACCCATTGACGGTGATGTCGTGGAATGTGAATGGCCTGGGCAACAAAATTAAACGGGGGCTAGTGCTGCAACACCTTAAGAGGCATACTCCGTCAGTGGTTCTCCTACAGGAGACCCACTTAGTGGGAACGGCCGTTAAGGCGCTCGATAGATGGGGTTTTACAATGATAGCACATTCAGAATTTACCGCTGGTTCCAGAGGTGCTGGGATACTCATCCGGAAAAGTTGCCCCCTGGTGGTGAAAGGGAAGTGGACAGACGACCAGGGACGCTTTGCTGCGATGGCCGGGCAGTGGGAAGGGCGCAACTTTAATTTTGTCACAGTGTACATCCCCCCAGCATTGCACTCGCTTGCTTTCCCGGCTCTGGGGAGTTTTCTGCTAGGCTTGCCCCCTGGAGAAATGATACTTGGGGGCGACTTCAATACCACAGTAGACGATGAGTGGGACAGGCACCCCTCGAGAGGGCGGAGCGCAGCTTCATCGCCCTTGCGCGACTTCATAGACGCGATGGGATTGCAGGATACCTGGCGCATACACCACCCCACGGAGCGTCAATACACACATCACTCTAGCGCGCACAACAGTCTTTCACGTATCGACTACCTCCTTACCTCCCCGGCATGCATTGAGAAACTACAGGAGGTCAAGCACCTCCCCAGGGGTATATCTGATCACTCGCCAGTGTTTATATCTTGCTCCTCAGGTCTGCTAGGGCGGAGACGCACTTTTCCGATACACCCCGGCTGTAGGAGAGTAGGGTCTGCTATCCTATGGTCACCCCAAATTTTTGCTTTTTGCTTCACTGGTTTTTGACATATTGAGGCTGTGGGCCTGCCAATCAGACCCCCAGCCTGCTGTTCTCTCTACTAAATTTACACTATGCACCCTAGGTGCATAACCAATTGGAAGTGGATCACCCTGTCAGCCCCTGTACCAGTGTACACTAGGTACCCAGGGCATTGGTGTACCCAAGGCCTGCCAGGGGCTGAAGCATGTATTATGCCACCCCAGGCTTGGCCTAACAATCTGACACAACTGGCTGATCACTCAGCTGGGGTACGTTGGTGTAATCACCTCTTACTTAGGTGTAGTATACCTATACCTAACCTTAAATGGGACACATGTTAACCTATAAGTCACTCCTATGGCAGGCCTTAACAATCCTGAAGGCAGAGTGCTTGGTTCCATGTGAGATGGTGTTCTGGCATGAGCTGAGCCTGTCTGCAGTGGTCGGAACAACTTCCTTCTACTGTTTCCAGATATCGTCATACCATATACTCTTAAGTGCATTATGAACCTCGCGGTTAAATGCTATCTTTGGTTTGGCTTTATCAAAACATGTCGAGTAAGGTGTCATACGAATTGGAATACTAACCCCTCGCCAATTCTGGCGACGGGGTTAGCATTCCACCCTTCTAGAGGGACACGACATGTACAGTACCTGAAACCCGGGTAAAATCAGACATCGCCTCAGCTCCACAAAATGGATGCTGCCACCACAGACACAAGTCTGCCCTCCTGCTGCTGGGAGTCCTTCCAGCTTGGGAGGTGTGGACAAAGGGTTTCCTGCCAGGGGAGGTGCATGCACCACCCCAGACAGGATTTTGTGTATTGGTCAGGTAGGGCTTGAAAGAAACCAGACATGCCTGTGGCTCACAAGGAGCCTCGGTGCATATGCCAGTTCAAACCGGTCCTGGGGCACACCAGTCCCGGGCCTGGGGCGAGCTGGACAAAGGATTGGGGGTGTAACCACCCCCCTTCCTGGTCCCACCCATAGGGAGGGACCTAGCAGGTAGTCCGGCCCCTAGAATCCGCTTAAAGGTAGGAGCTGTGTCCTAAGACTTCAGACATCCTGGAATCAACTTGAAACTAAGAAGAAGACGGGAACTTCGACATTCTGCTGCACAGAAGACTGAAGGAAATCTCCCCTGAGGTCAGGGAGTGACCACCTTGCTAACGCAAGCACCATCCAGCAAATCAACGTCTGCTTTGCCGCCGCCTCCCGCCGGAGCCGGAGCCCAGAGACTGACAAGACCTGGACCTCCAGACCTCTCACCGCCCGATCCACAGTCCCTGAAAAGAGGAGACCCGTGGAGGCACCGAGACATGTGGAGCCAGCCATCTTGGAACGACCACGACAAGCTGCAAGTGCAACAACCGAGGCTCCCTCCAAGTTGTGCTTTGGGATCTGAGAAGCCCAACCCTCGAGCAGCATCTGCACCAAAGGTGAGCCCTCCAGCATCTCCACGATCTGCGTGGGGCCCTTCTGCATTTTGCCACTCGACGCGCCTAACCGGTTGCTGGCCCGCTGGCTAGTGGCCATCTTGGCAACGAACTTCAAGAAATACACCGCTGGTCTGGTTGCTCCAGACTGGCCCTTGCTCCCCTCCAAAGGAGCAGTCCCTCTGACCTTGCTGGTCAGAACAATCAGCTTATCTTGTTCTCCACAACAATTGCTTTTGCCAAGGCTTGTTTGCTTCGATCAAGTCGCCGACACCGCCGACAGCGAGAGCCTGCGTGGGACAGCTCGTGAACCGACTCCTGGACGTCGTCGACCTCCAGGGACCACGTGGCTGCAGAGACAAGCTACACCTTTCTTCCTGTTTGCACCCGACATTGCCTGGTACCCACCTGGTGCCACGCTGGTCACTGGCTAGTGACTGTGAACACTGTCCCCTCTGCTTACAGGTCTTCAACATCCCGATCCACTCTTGGATCCACCGCATCTCTCCCGGACCGACCGCCTGCAGCATCTTTGTCCACAGGCTCCACGGAACAGATAGAAGAAACCCAACGCACTTCGAGGCCTATGCACCCGCTTCCTGTGGGTGAGGTAAAGCTGGCACTCCTGTGCCCAAGTGTAGTATTACATCTCTAGTGCCTGTGTTCCAAATCTTGAGTTCCTAGTCCATCCGGAAGATCCTTTTTGCAGTAACTTTGTACTTTTTACGCACCCATTAAAACCTATGGGAGCACGCGTGTGACTATTTGCTCTGCACACGCCACCCGTGGACCTCCTGGTCACTAACTGAAGTTAGCTCCTTGTAGGCCCAGCGATTCTAGAGGCCCTAGGCCTTTCCCCTTTTCTGTTCGTGGTACTTATACCACTATTTTAGTATATGGTTTGAGCGGCCACCAGGGCCTATCCATATAAAGTGCAACTTCTGTGTATTCTACTGTAATCTTGTTTGACGATTTGTGCTCCTGTGCTCATAAAGAGACTAGGGGTTACTTTGAGAAATAAATACATATATATTTTGAATATATATCTGTGTGGTGTCCTTTCATTGGTATAAAAGGGGGTTACATTTGGTAAAACAGCTGGCTTAATACGCTTCACGAGTTTAGCCTCAAAGACTGCTTAGCCTACGCTACCACTAGGGCAGCTAGTCCGAAAAGGTTGACTTACAACCACACCATAAGGGTTGCTTGGCATGGTACAAGGTGATCACTTTAACTAGTGAGCATCATATACCAGGCCAACTTCTCACACCGGCTATCTAAAAATCCCTGACGTGCGCAAGACCCTACATAAAACCACGAAACATTGCTTCCAAGACAACACGCAGTCGGTTGCCTCACCCATTATCCTCTGAGAGGCCTACAAGGCAGTGCTGCGTGGACAGGCCATCGCGGCCATTACAGCCCACAAACGTAACTCGGCGCAAGAGATGATGGAGCTTGAGGAGGCAGTGACCGAGGCAGAAAGGGAGCATGCCCGAGATCCCACCGATACGAGCACACATGCACTGAACCTCGCTAAACAAACATACAGAGACCACTTATGGGAGGCAGCCCGGTTGCGTCTTACAAAAACGCAACATACAATATATGAAGTGGGAGACAAGGCGGGCAAACTACTAGCGTGGCTAGATAAAAAAGAGAGCAGATGGGTAGCGCAGATACGTCTGACCACTGGAGAGGTTGTGACGCATCCTGACGAAATAGTGAGGGCCTTTGCAACACACTACCTCTGTGGTAACGGGCACCGTTGAGGACAACCTAGCATCCCTGCGGAACATACGTCTTCCGCGATTGACTGAGGAGGACGCGGGTGCATTAGAGGCTGACCTCTCCGTAGAAGAGATCGCCCTGGCCGTTCGGGGCCTCCAGTCGGGGAAAGCCTTGGGGCCGAATGGGATTCCGATAGAGTTGTATAAGAGGGAGACAGACACGGTAGTTCCGCACCTGCTGAAAATGTATGAAGCCAGTCTAAAGGAGGGCATACTCCCCCGAGACTAGAGAGTCGCGACACTGGTGGCGATACTGAAACCCGGGAAGCCTCCTCAGGACTGCACCTCCTACAGGCCTATCTCACTCCTCAACGTGGAAGCAAAGATTCTAGCGAAGGTGTTAGCGACACGTCTGCAGCCTCATTTGCGGACGCTCATACACCCTGATCAATCCGGCTTCATGCCGGGGCGCAACACAGCGATGAATATTAGACGGTTGCATGGCATACTGGCCGGTGGGCCCTGCATTCAGGAGGATGCAGTTATTATATCGCTAGATGCCAGCATGGCGTTTGACTGTGTGGAGTGACCCTTCCTCTTTGCGGTGCTTGCGCGTTTTGGGCCCAAATTTTGTGCATGGGTGCGTTTGTTGTATAGCGCGCCTCTGGCACAGGTGGCGGTGAACGGACGGCTATCGGAGGACTTTCCGCTGGGGCGAGGAACTAGGAAGGGGTGTCCTCTCTCCCCACTACTGTTCACCCTAGTGCTAGAGCCATTGGCGGCATGGATTAGGCAGGACCCAGTTATAACAGGACTGAAATGGACAGAGAGCTGGGACGACCGCGTCTCGCTCTACGCAGATGATATCTTGGTATATCTGACGCGCCCCAAATGGTCTATCAGTAGCCTGCTAGACATCTGTGAATCGTATGGTAGATTATCCGGTTATTTGATCAACTGGGCGAAATCAGTACTTTACGTCCTACATGGACCCATACCACAACTCCCTAGAGGAGTAACACTATCGGTGGCGGAGAATGGGTTCCGATACCTCGGCATTGACGTCACGCCTGACCCAGCCCTATTTTTTTAACGCAACCTACTTCCGCCCCTTCGAAGACTCCGGAGCGATGTCAAACACTGGCATTCCCTTCCATTGACTTTGCTGGGGAGAGCAGCCCTGTTCAAGATGATGGCCCTCCCGCGCTTCCTGTATGTGCTGCAAAATACGCCCATGCCGATCCCAGACTCCTACTTTAAATTGGTGGAGGTGGGTAGTCTGCTGTGGGAAGGCGGGCACCACCGCATAGCTCTCTGCAAACTGATGAGGAGTTGGTACGACGGGGGAATCGCTCTACCCAACATACGTTGATATTACTGGGCCTCCCAGCTCACGGTAATCAATCAATGGCTGCATGCGCCGCAAGATGATCCGGCCCTTCGCATGGATAGGCATAAGATGGGGGTAACAGGAGTACTTCGTGCCTTGTACGATAAATCCCTGAAAAATACACTAACGGGCCCCACAAAACATTAGAGGGGACAGGGTCCACGTATGGGAATGCTTTCAGGAGGCTACCTGTGTTGTATGCAAAGATGACGTATGGCCACTAAAGAGTGCTATCACCAATGTTAAAGTCAACAGATATGATTACAAAATGTGTCTTGAGAATGAACTCTGTATGATGAAAGGTGCAATATTAACGTTAATAAAAATTGTTTAAAAAAATGAAATAGTTACTCCTATGCAGGGTCTGTTTGTGGCACTCACAGATCCCTACATATAAAGTGTCAATGTGCTGTTTTAAAATTATTAGCTTGCTAAGGACGGCCAGATGAAAACGTCCTTAGTAGCATGAAAAAGAAAGGGATAAAAGAAAGAGAACTGAGACAGCATTATTTTAAGGATAGGTGCATCTGTCCGGCTACTTTCCATGTCGTAGGTGGACCTGGGATTCAAACTTGGAGATTGCCTAAGGCACGGTGAGTAAAGCTACAACCATGTATGCAAATCCTCAGTGGTATTCAATCCTTGTGGGCTTTTGCAATCTAATTCTAGAATGTACCTAGTCTCCAAACGTCTGAGAATGGCCTCCCTATTGCCACCCCGTCTTAATCGCGGGACTGCATCTATCACATAGTACTTTAATTTATCCAGGTCATTGCCATGGATCTCTTTAAAGTGGCGTGCCACAGGGTAGGTCACATCAGAGTTGGTGATTGCTCTCAAGTGCTGGAGCACTCTCTTGTGGACTTGCAGTTTCGTGCTCCCCACGTATTGCAGTCCACAAGAGCACTCCAGCACATAGACAGCAAATTCCGATTTGCAAGTCAAGAATTTGTCAATTTTACAGGGCTTGCTCTTAAAAGGTGAGCAGTAAGTAGTCTTGCTAACCCCGTATTTACAAGCCCTGCAGGTGGAGCACCTGACGAAACCTCTTCGTTCTGTCAGCCAGCTTGAGCCTGTCTTGATCTCGGGACTACTACTGACCACGAAATCACTAGTGCTAGGGACCCTTCTATATGTTATAATGGGGGTGTGTCGAAGTTTCTCCCCCAGTACAGGATCACTTAACACTAGATGCCAATTGTTTTCAAAGATTTTTTTAGACTGTCCTTCTGCTTATTATACGTAAGGATAAGTATGGGGTTGTTGGTATTTGGGCCTGTGTTGAGCATTAGTTTATTTTTGCTTCATGATAGTTTAAGGAGCAAGTCCTTGCGAGACAATGCCCTTGTATGCCGTATGGCATCATCGACTATATGTTCGGAATAACCCCTATCCAAAAATCTTGATTTGCATTCCTCCTGTGCTGCCACTAGATCTTGTTCCCTGCCGCAAATCCTGCGTATTCTCAACATTTCCCCATAGGGGATGCTGCAGATGGTATGTCTGGGGTGAAAGCTAGTGGAATGAAGCATCGTGTTTCCTGCCGTGGGCTTACGATGTAATTTTGTTTCCAATTTCCCATTGGCCACATATACTTTAACATCTAAAAAGCTGATGGAACTGTTGCTTATGTTGTACGTAAAGTGAAGGTTTATGTCATTGCAATTTAACTTAGTTATGAACTCCTCTGCACTGACTGTCCCCACACCATACCACGAACAGGTCATCAATGTAGCGGACCCATTTGACCACATTTTGTGCCATGGTCTTGGCATATACAGTAGTTAAAATCATTCTCTCCCATCATCCCATATGTAGGCAGGCGTAGCTAGGGGGAAAAACTTGCTCCCATAGCTACGCCCTTTACTTGGTGATAAACCTGTTGTTGAAACAAGAATTAGTTATTCTCTTAACAAAACCTGGGTAAACTAATAAGCATTTTGTTTTGGAATAAAATTCGATCTGTCTAGTGCCTAAATAATATTCAAGTGCCCTTATACCATCATTATGATGAATGGAAGTATACAAATTGGAAACATCCAATGCTATTAGCAGATAGTCATTATGCCATTCAAAGTCCTGAATTTGTTTTAAAAAGTCAGTGGGTTCTTGTATAAAAGATGGAAGGGCCTTTACATGTTCTTGGAGGAAGGAATTAATATAAATAGAAACATTTTCCAAAAGTTTAGCGGATATTATTGGCCTTCCCGGTGGTTGGGAAGTGTCTCTGTGCACTTTTGGTATAAAGTACATGATGGGATAGTCATTTTTGAGAAATCTAAACTCATCCTGATTCATAAGCCCCGCACTCTTCCAGGCTAAAAGTTTAGAATGTAATTCATTCTGTACAGCCCTGATCACTTGTCTGTCACTCAATCTATAGCAATTGCGGTCAGATAATTGGTGCATCGCTTCCTCCATGTATTGCTTTAATGGCCAGATGACCACGTTGCCACCTTTATCCGAATTGAATTAGTTGTTGGTACTTATGTTGTTGAGCAGTTCAATTCCTAAGCTCCCTTTGAATTTTGTAATTCAATTTTTGGACTTCCGCTGTTATTATTTCATGGAAGGTATCAATTGAGTCTCTGGGCATTACGGGCACAAACGTGGATTTAGGTTTGAATCCTGTCTGTGGGGTGGCGCTAATGTTTGTGTTGTTTATGTGTTGTTCCATAGAGGATTGAGTAGATTCCTCCTCCGCCTGGTTAAGATCGTCGTTTTATAAGGCCTGAAGATCCCTTAATATGCTGACATCCGATGCTACTAATGATCTGCTGTTACTAGGGGAAGCTATATCTGGTCTATGCACCAGTGTTTTCTTCATTCTCTGATGATGAAATGTTTGTAATTTTAGCTTCCTAATGAATTTATATATATCAGCTCTCATCTGGGGGTAGTCGAAATTGCTCTCAGGGCAATACGTAAGTCCCAATGCTAGTAGTTGTTGCTCAGCTTGGTCGACATTAATGTCCGATAGATTGATGATCGTGTTGGCGCCTTGGGTTTGGTTCTTTATTTGCGACGCCACCCCTTGTTGTTCGGTTTCTTGTTTGCCTTAGTTTTGGCGCCTTCTGTGCCCTCTTTCGCGTCGCCTTTTATTTCTCCTCTGCTTGCTTTGAGATTTGGGTTCCTCGGGTGCAGGGTCTGGCACCTTTCCTCGCTTAAAAAATTGAGCTTCTCAGCCAATGTATGTTTTTGTTACTGGGATTGGCTGCCTCCTGTTGCCCCAGGGTTGCCCTCTGACTCCGATTCAGTTTCAACAGACGAGCCTAGGTCCGACATTGATGATGCAGTTTGTAATTCTCTGCTGGGACCAGCTACAGCCCCCACGTCAGTCCTGTTTTTAATTCCTTTATGTGCTGCTCTTGCTGCATCGTACTTACAAGCGAAAGTGAATATCTGGCCCTGATCATAATTGTTTTTATCCCATTGGAACTTAAATGTTTTACGTTTCTTTATAATGTCCTCCTCTTTCTTAAGGCGTGTGATCATTTCTTCCCTGAGTTTGGTATTGCCTTCACTGCCTTCAATCTGTAGGCTTAGTTGATCTATTTGGTTCTGCAAATCAACTCTGTCTATTTCTGCATATTTAATTAGTATTTCCATCAGTTTTCTTGACCATTCTTGACGATTCTAGATTGCATTCACCTCAATCCCTTAGCATGTTGGGATTGGGGTTGTCGTAGCTCGGAGCAAGCATAATGCGCAGTGTGTATGTTAGAGATGGGGCATTTTTAAGGTTTAGGATTGGTATGGGTTTTTGGGTGGCAAGGGAACTTTTAGGGTTCAGGTTGGGTATGGGTTTTTGGGTGGCAAAGGTTTTGGGTTTTAGGGTTTGAGGTGGGTAAGGGTTTTTGGGTGGCAAAGGTTTTGGGTTTTAGGGTTTGAGGTGAGTGTGGGTTTTTGGGTGGAAGGGAATTTTTAGGGTTTAGGATGGGTATGGGTTAACATTCCTACCACCCAGCGCTCCCCAATGTTCACAAAATATTATGCATTTAGTATTTCAAAGGAATCCATGCATTTCAAAATGCAGATTTATAATACAGAGATCTTAAATTACAATATACAAAAATCATAACATGTGAGTTAATGTTATGTGGAGAGGTCTAAAAAGGTCAATTATAATAGAAATGCTTTCAGCCCCACATGTCAAATGTAGAACTTTATGAGTCAGGCACGCAATCTTAAGTTGAATTCTTGCCTCATAAGATAGCCAGTTCCGGTATTTTAGATCCGGGTAGATGTGCTTATTTCTTTTAGATCCGGTGACAAGTCTGGCAGCAGTGTTAAGGGAGGCCCTTAGAGGGGCCAGCTTGTATCTAGGCAAGCCGGATAGTGTGGCACTTCCGTAATCCAGCCTGGGCAGCACAAGAGCTTGGACTGTAAATTTAAGGTCGTCCTGTAGTAGAAAGGGTTTCAGTTTCCTCAACAATCTCATTTAATAGTTTGCTCCTTTGGTGACAGTACTGATGTGTTCCTGCATATTCAGGTATTTGTCTAGTGTAAATCCCAGAGATCTAGCAGAGTCTATAATGTGAGGGGAACAGTTGAGGGCAGTTAGATGCTTCATCCAGTGGTCGGTCTTGGTAATGTTGTTAGGAGGAGTAATGAGGAGGAATTCAGTTTTGGCAGCGTGGAGCTTGAGATGGTTGCTAGTGAGCCAATGGTGAGTGTTTTGTAAAGTAGTGTTGAGGGAGATAATGTCTTCTAGAGAGGAGATTTTCAGATACAATTGGGTGTCATCTGCATACATGTGCATACACTCTTAATGATCCGTGCCCCGCCAAACGTTTGGCGAGTGCTGCCACTGTAATCAACCCCTTCTTCAATCAGCTGATTACCTCTTCTTTGGCATTGGCCGTGATCCCTCCTGCATGGAAACAAGCCTTTATTGTCCCCCTTTTAAAAAAGGTGTCCCTTGATCCCAATCTTCCGGCCAGCTACCGCCCGATCTCATTTCTTCCTGCCATCGCCAAAGTCTGTGAGAAGATGGTAATAAGCAGCTGACTGCCTATGGAACAGCATGGACTCCTTCATTCGGCTCAGTCTGGCTTTAGAGCCTCCTATAGTACGGAGTCTGCACTGGCGGAAGCGGCTGAAGCCATTCGGGAAACTTTGGATATGGGCAGCAGCGCAGTACTGGTCCTCTTGGACCTGTCTGCCGCTTTTGATACGGTTCCTCATTCACTTCTCCTCACCCGTCTGCAACAGCTGGTTAACACGGGTTCCGCTATTAAGTGGCTCAAATCTTTTTTGGAAGGCAGAACTCCCACCGTTTACGTCTGCCTCCCAAGAGCTTCAAACCGGGGTACCCCAAAGATTCGTGTAAAGCCCGCTCTTGTTCAACATTTACATGTCACCTCTTATTCAGCTGCCAGAGGAATTAGGTGCCAAAGTTGCCGCTTATGCTGAAGATACTCCGCTTCTGTTCACTTGGAAAAAGCATGAGTCGACTACTGATTATGTTAAGTCCTGTCTGGCAGCGGTGTTTAATTGGCTCACTTCCGCCCAGCTCAAGTGTAACAAAGATAAAACAGAGATTTTATTCTTTGGCACGTTTCCCCCTCTGTTTTGGCACTCGTTTTGGCTGGAGGAGTCCCCCAAGCCCTTGCTGCAGGGCCTCCCAGTCAAGAACCTTGGGATTTGGTTTGATGAAAGGCTTAGCTTCAGCAGCCAAATCAGTAAGCTGACAGGTACTTGCTTTGGCATTTTGAAGCTACTAAAAAGGTTTCTGCCTCTTCTCCCTTTAGCAGCTAAGGAAATGATTACCCGTGCGCTGGTCACCTCCCGTCTCTACCATGCTAATGCACTCTATGTGGGTCTTCCTGGGTTTCCTCCTGGATAGACTCCAGGTGGTTCAGAATGCCGCTGCTAGACAGCTTCTCGGCCTCCCTAAGCGTTTGAGTGCAAGCAACATTTGTGTAATCTTCATTGGTTGCCTGTGAGAACAAGGGCTAAGTACAAGGCCCTTGTAACGGCCCATGCTGCGCTATCTATCTCAGGAAGCGTTTTCAGTTCTACATTCCCGGTAGACAGCTGCGCTCTTCAAATATGTTAAGGGCCTCCCCGCCCAGATATCGCCTGAAAAGGAAAGGTGGCAGCTCTTTGGCCTATCTGGCTGCAGTGGCCTGGAATTCTCTTCCGTTTGATTTACGTAGCTTGCAAAATCCCATTCAGTTTAGGAAAAACTTAAAACCTTCCTTTTTAACTTATTCTCTCCCTATGTGTTCTGTCTCCTCCTCATGTCGTACTTGGCCTCGCGCCGGGACACTCTCTGAGTAGCTGTGTGCGTTATAAAAACCTGCTAACATAACATAAGATAATGAATGTTAACAGCTTTCAAGGAGTCTACAAGAGGTTCCAAGAACAAGTTGAAGAGAATGGGTGAGAGGGTGGATCCCTGTGGAACCCCAAGGGTGACCGCAGTGGGCTGAGAAAGGGATTGATTAACCTTGACACTTTCGGTTCTATTGTGAAGGAATGAAGTGAACCACTGCAGTACAGACCCTGATAATTCCATCCTCCGTTCAAATAGGTTCAGTGGAACTTCGTGTTTGACAGTATCAAATGCAGAAGATAAGTCAAGTAGTGTGAGAAGACACGATTCATTTTGGTCCAGCATTTTTAATATGTCATCAACAATGTGAGTGAGTGCTATATCCATGCTGTTCCCTTGACGGAAGCCGGATAGGTGTTGGTCCAAGAGTTGGAAGTTATCTATGTGGTTGCAAAATGTGATATGTACGCATTTTTCCAGAAGCTTAGTCAGAATGGGTATGTTGGAGAATCAGCAGAAGTTGTTAAGATCTGAGCAATGTGCAGTTGGCTTTTTCAAAATGGGGGTTACCTGCCCTACTTTTAGGCAATCAGGGATAGTGCCTTGACTAAGTGAGGCATTTATAATCCATGACCATATGGGGGTGATTGAGGATTTGATTTCCTTAAAGACAGCTGGAGGTAAAGGGTTGATGAAATGATTAGATGGGTTCAAAGCTAAAAGAATGTCATAAATGTCACTTTTATGGAGGTGTGTGAAAGTGTGCCAAAAGGCATTATTTTTGGTGATCTGCCCAGGGTGATCAACCAGATCAGCGGTCAGGGAGGTGTGCAGAAGAATGTACGAAGCAGAAAGTAGTTCCCTCGCTGAGTGTAGATCATTTTCAGTTATTTAATTTTTTCCAGGAAGAAGGTAGCCAAGTCCTCACAGTTTGGCAATGTGGTGGACCATTGCCAAGCGTGTTTGGTACGTTGAGCGATTGTTGCTTGGCAATTTCTAAATGTTTTTTGGATCGATTTCTGGCTTTGTCCAGCTGGGTTCTGAAGAAGTTGGCCTTCACATATTTGATTCCTTTGCTGTATGTGTTCCTCATTGAGCTTAAGAATTTAAGGTGCTCCAAAAAGGGCGAGGATCTCCAGGCTCTTTCTGCTAATCTTAGATTGCATCTTTCCAAATTCAGGTTGTCATTGAACCAAGGTTTAGAGATTTTGGTAGCTATGTTAATCAGTTGGGGGGGGGGGGGGGGCAATTGAGTCAAGGACATTCAAGATGGCGGTATTGTAGAAAACTGTGAGGTCGTGAATATCTACCATGTCGGTCTGAGGAGACAAGATGTTGTTATAGAGGGTAGATAAATCATTGCAGTTTGTTTCGGGATTACAGTCATGTTGATGAGGAAGGTGATACGGTAGTGGTTTGTCTAGTCGCAGGGGATAACGGACTCCACTGTGGTGTTGCCCATTTTAGCAATGATGAGGTCCAATGTCTCACCCTTGATGCGAGTAGGGCTGTTACAGATTTGGGTCAACTCGTGGTTTGTCAGAAAGTATTTAAAGCTTTTCATTGCATGGTCATTCAGGTCATCCCAGTGGTGGTTAAAATCCCAAAGGAGGATCTGGGTCACTTGAGGGTCATCGTTGGTTAGGATGACTTACATGATTTGTTCAGAGAAAGGCAAATTATCTCCAGGAGGGTGGTAGAACACATGTAGTTTACAGATGAGATTATTGTTGCTAGCGATGTTGATGCTAAGATATTCACAAGTGGGTAGAGTGGCAATTTCTGACTGGATAACAGAGTAGATGCAGGCAACTCCCCTACCAGGATTCTTAGTTCTGTCTAGTAGAATGCTGCTGTAACTAGGGGGACTAGTAGGTCTAAAATAGGAGGAGATGAGTTGTTTAACCATGTTTGTGAGGATAACTATATCGAACTCATGTGTTAGGATGAGGTCATATATATTTAGACACATGTTTAACAGCTGAGTTGAGAAGCATACATTTCTGTTGGTTATTGGTGTGGATAGTGGCAGACCTAAAGATGTTAATACGCTTGAGATTGTCACTGTTTAAAGCTTTGTGGTTGAAACTAGGTTCTCTATAAGGGTTAGCCTAGGTTTGAATTTGACCCTGACAGGCATATTGGTATCTTTTGAGTGGGAGTAGGAAAGGAGGAGGTCGTGGATGTCACTGTCAGACCATCATTCAGTCTCCTGGGTCGTGAAGAGGCATTGGGGAGGGGTACTGTTTTTGAGCTAAGATGAGAAGAGTGATGGAGTTGGTAAGGCAGCGTGACTATTTGGGAACCCGTCCAGTTCAGCATGGCACTAATGGGCCTATGAGTAAGCAACAATTCTGTGGTGATGAATGTAAGTCTCTGGAGTTCATCCTTGTACGAGAGAAGGCTAAATGAAATCTCGTTAAGGCGTGATTCTCAAGATTTGTGGTGATAGCTTGTCGTGGGTTGGGGGGGGGTTAATGCTGATTGAGGGGGAAGGTCATATGAGAGCCCAATTTGAGAGGAAAAGCCATTATCGGAAGCCTGGAGTAATTGTAGGTTTGGGAGGTGTTGCAGGGGAGCTGACTGGGGTGAAGATGGGAGTAGGGGGGGAAGAGGAATTTGGATATACTTTCTTTAATTACTATGAATTGACTGGAAGCAATAAACGAATCTTCCTGAGAATCCAGAGGTAGCAAAATAAGGGTAACTTGACTTTAGAAATACGAGCAGAATAATCTCACTTGTCATTAAATAGAAACCCTAGATTGCATACAGTAGTACCCAAAGTTGGACAAATGCCTTAAGAAGTTGGCCCCAGTCTTGGTACCAAACTGAGGAAGAGTCACCTATAAACAGGATCTCTGTCTTTTCCAAGGTCATTATCGTACAATCCCAGTTCATCCAGGATGCTACGTTGATAGACAGTCATACCGCAGAGCATAGATCAACCTTCATTCTGAGAATGATGTCGATATAATCGGCATAAGACATGAGATCCAAATGAAAAGGAGCTAATCAGTTTAGTTTGAGGAGTCACATATATGTTAAATAATGTGGGGCTAAAGGATAACTCTTATGGTACACCACATCAGTTATTAGTACTTGAACTGCAAAGTCGAATAGAAAGGTCCTAGTCCTGGTTCGCCACAAAGGAGCAGAGCTATCCTAGCATTTTATCCAAAACACCGGCTACACGCTGTTTGGAGGCAAGCAATACAAGAGACGTTTTGTTGACAGAAGCAGGGAGGTGGAGTAGGATAAGAATGGTACAAGTGCTACATCAATTTTCGGAGGCAGGTTGCTACTTCCATGAATGCAGGTTCTGTGCACCAGAGAATGTGTCCATCTTTACCTTACAGCAGTAGCACTGTACTGAGCGTAAGAAATGTTGCAGCAGTGACAGGAAGTCTCGATGCCCTTTCATGGGTCAGAACCAGACTCGAAGGATTGAGAAAAAGGCTTACCTAGTTGTGAACTGAAGGACAAGAAGGTAGACTGCCTTGTGTGCTGACCTGCCCTGTAAATGCACACGTGGTACTCTGAGTACTGCTGCCCAAGTGAAGATTTCTGGTGAGACTGGAGATTTCCTGCCAGTGACCAGCTCAAACAAAGAAACAGAATTATTGAGAACTTAGCTCTCAACATCTACTGCTAATGGTGAACAAATCCAAAAGCTTCTCTTGTTACACCAATCAGGCGTGAGAGGGAAGAGCTCTATTACTGCCAGAGTGAACTGCTGTGATGTGCAGCTCACCCAAGGCTTTCTTCTCCCCCCCGATCAGCGTCTTCCATTGTATGTCAAACTCAAGGTTAAAGTCCCCTTTCACGCCAATGGACAGTGAAGGTCACCTTGTTGCCTAGAGGCCATTCAGAGACCCCTGTTGTATTTCATTTACACTGCTGTGTGCCCTGCAACTAAGGACTACGGCTGAGGAAGTGTTTGAGTGACTAAGACACATCTGCCATAAGTGGCAACATAGTCGTACAGAGACTTCGATATATGCTCCTCCCTTTCACCTCTCCTTATCAATCTCTACATTCGGCCCTTGATAGACTCTCTTCACTAGAGAAAGCTGAAGATATATAATTACGCTGATGATATGCAGCTGATCTTCACAACTGACCTGCTAGAATCTAAAACCTTCTTTCAAAGCACCATGCTTTATATACAGGATTGGATGGACAACCATCAACTGAAATTGGACTCTGATAAAACTAAGTTAGTGGTGCCAACAAACAAACTCACCTTTGGAACCCCTCTGTCTGGCCTTTGGAGATGGGTATCACTCCTCCCCCCCAAAAAAGTGGTGAAAGGTCTTAGCATCCTCATATATGAGGATTTATCTATGAAGCTTCAGATAGGTGCCATGACCTCATCCTGCTCCCACCAGATTTGGAAAATAAAATAAGAAGGTGCTTTACCTTTTAAAGCGATTGTTCAAATCATAAACGCCTTAGCAATGCTCTGTATTGACTTTCTAATGCTCTATACATGGGACTTTCTTCTGTCCTTGTGAATACACTGCAGACAATAGAAAACCAGGCAGCTAGGCTGATCTTTCCGCAGCCAAGATACAGCCACATCAAAACCGTGAACATTCATACATTAACATTTCACAAAATTCTATTAATGTGTTCAATATCTTGTTTTTCAGATTCATGTGGATTCCCAAAATGACAACATTAAACAAGTATTGGCATAGCCAATAGGTCTCGCCTTTAGGACCTTATAAGTGTTTGGTTATCCAGCACAATATCCTTGGTGCAACAACGTCAGCTGTTGCATGGCTAAATACTTATAAGGTCCCAAAGGCGAGACCTATTGGCTATGCCAATGCTTGTTTAATGTTGTCATTTTGGGAATCCACATAAATCTGAAAAACAAGATATTGAACACATTAATAGAATTTTGTGAAATGTTAATGTATGAATGTTCACATTTTCTTCATGGTGCCTTCGCCAAACAAAACTTGATTTGTGAAGAAAATAATGATATCAGAAATATTTGTAAGATCCTGTAATTGGGTTACAGAAATGATATATAAATCAGACAGCCCTTGATTTGTGATGATAAAGTAGCTGAGTTGGTTAATGCCCTGTCTTTAGGTGACTAAACTGAATGTAGTTGATGATCGGCTCAGTCTTAGCATTGATTGAAGGCGAAAAGCCGGAGTAAAGTATGGTATTATTGGCACCAGGTGAGGTGGTAATTGCTGTACACAGTATGCAGATGTGACAGAAACACTTAGCTATAACGTAAGCCCGATTCTAACAGAAAGTTGTTAGTCTGCAAGTGCATGTTGACGAACTTCCATGTCCTATAAAATGTTAAAAGCTTGTACAATACATGGAGGGAAAGTAACAATTTAGAAATATCTATTCCTCCAGGTATGTGAATAGTGAGTAACTCTTAGGGGCGGGGGAAGCACGTCATGGAAAGAAGGCTGAAGGGGTTGGTGCTGAGATGGCGGTACCCATATGCTGGAAAGTGCATGACATTGGAAGTACATTGTGACGATGCTGCAGCCGGCGCCGAACACCTTGAGCTGTTTCACACAAATGGAGATGGTCTGTCCTCAGAAGAATTCTAACATTACATCTCTCTCTCTCTCTTTCTCTTTCTCTCTCTCTTTCTCTCTTTCTCTTCTCTCTCTCTTTCTCTTCTCTCTCTCTCTCTTTCTCTTCTCTCTCTTTCTCTTCTCTCTCTCTTCTCTCTTCTCCCCCCCCCCACACACACACCACGCCATAATTACAATTTCTAAAATTCTCCAGTAAAAGTGTAGAAAACAAACTTGGACAACCACTGTGAACTTTGGCAAACCGGTCAAATCCCTTTAGCTTCCAGTGCTTGCTTCCCTTATCAGCTAAATGGAGAGTGCTTAAAAACAAGTTGAAGGGTGAAGCACCATGTGCACAACAGGAGGCTCGTGTCCGAGTCCAGAAAAATGCAGGCTGTAGGCCACGAGAGCAGACCACTTAACCCGAAGTAAGGATGCTCTCAGCCAACACAGACATTAAGCTACTCGAGGTAACTGTTTTAAAGGAGAGACATGACCGGCGGTAATAGAACGCATTACGTCATTACATGTTAATGGAGCTGGTAGTCCCACAAACGTCCGCTGTCACCCATTTGTCTTCTTAGTGACATGTTTACAATGTCTGTCTTGTTTCAAAATGTCGGGCCTGCCCCATTCCGCTTGTAAGTGGGCCAGGATGGGGAGCGATCCCCCATGAACAGCAAGAGAGGGCTGGCACGCCACGTGCACGCTTGAGAGAGAGAGGCAATTAACAAGGAAAGCGTGAGCCATCTTCAAAGGAGCGGCTTCCAGGCTCAGTCCATCTACAGCGTTTACCTTTATGGGAGCGAGCAGCAGCAGGCGCAATAATTACAAACAGATGGCGCCGCTGCTCGCTCCCGCAAGGTAAACGCCGTACATGCACGAGTACTAATAGGAAACAGTGCAGAACATGCACGAGTTTCAACAACAGCCTGGAGCGATTCCAAGAGGTCACTCCAAAGCAGCACTTGGGCGCTGCATATGCGAGACCTAAAAACTGCAGCAGCTCACGGTAGCTCAGAGGTCCATTTTCGAAACAGGATGCCTTATCTTTAAATGTCTCCACAGCAAAAGCCCGGCTTTCTTATCTTCTAAAATTCAGTGTTGTATCCCTAACCGCCAGCTCAGATCAGCACTCTTGTTCTCAGAAGCAAAAGAAAGAGATTGGGGGGAGAAAGGTTTTCTGTGTCCATTTCCAAACTTGAAATACTTTCCTCCTTGAAATAAAATCTCTGTGAGCAACGAGCGTTTTAGAAACAAATTGGAAACTTGGTTGTTCAAACAAGCTTATGAATAACTCGATCAGTAGTAGCCTCTTTCTACCCCAGTGCCAAGAAACCTTTTTGGTGGACGTGTGCTCAACAAATGATCCTTAACATAACATAACATAACACAACGTAACATAAGATGCCAGACTCCTCCGGGTGTGTGTACTTGAATCCCAATGCAGGCTGATGTGCAAAACATTGATCCTTTCAGACAACAATATGTCTTTGCACAATGGGCATACAGAACTCACTACATTTTCCCTGCAGACTAGATGCCATACCTGAGAGGCATTTCCTGGACTTACTAATATGCCGGAAGCCTGAGATGCTGTGCCATTTCCACACAGAGGACTGACGATTTTCCAAGCCTAGTGAACTCCATTCATTTACATTTATTTGAGTGGTAGAAAAGTTAAAAACAGCAGTTGCTGTACGTTATTACCTCTTCCATTGCCTTTAGATAGGGTACACTTCTAACTAAGATAAATAGTCTGAAGCTATTTACCCATATTTTCTCCGGGCACTCATGTCACTATGTTTATGATGTCACAAAGTTTCCTACGAGAGCTCTACTGTTGGTTCCTCAGTTTGAGTAACGTTTTTCCATTCCTGAATCACTCTATGGCATGGGCAGTATCAATAGTGGTGTTATGAATGCTGTCTTATCATGAAGATGTCAGCGAACACTGGATGGCATGCTGAAACATCAACGGAAGACTTGTGGGAGTTGCCTTATGGATTAATGGCCATGAACTTTGTCTAGCAATGAGGTTTTAGAAAATTTTGCTTATTAGTGTAGGCCAGTGTTTTTGCAACACCCTTCCTCCCTGGGTATTCCCACCTCTGATGCAGCGGAGTTTACCAGCTCTATACATACATACACACAACACTAATTTGGGCCCATATACATTCATACATTCAATGAGCTAGCAAATGTCTGCTGGTAATCAATTTGATTTACCTTGGAGACCTTTTATACCAGAATTCTTACCAATCCTGTCTCCTAAGTAAATGTACATATCGAAAGATCTAGTAGTAGATTAGAATAGGGAGGAAACAATAATAGTAAAGAACAGTACTTTAACTTTATTCAAAGAACCACTGACTCAGTAGGAGTATTTTTTATTTTGTAAACAAATTTTATTCGTCAAAGACACATCCAGCGAAGCTCTGTGACCCAGAGACTTCAACCATATCAAAAGACAACATACCAGTTTTGACATTTTTCTCATGAAGTATCGTATACAGACTACAAAAGAGACATGCAGAACCAAAGCAGTCCCCTCCCTTAAAAAAACATAACACCACCCCCCACCCCACTCCCCCACCCATCGCACTGTCCATCCAGTCAAGGCAGCAGATCTATGCACGACTACTATTCTGTTCCGTCCATGACCCATACCCCCCAGACCCGGCTGTGCCTGGTACTCCAGTGTGCCATGCCTCTTTAAAGCTAGAGGGAGATAGTCCACCACCCACCCAACTATTCCTCCAATATGGGCTCTAAGTCCAGTCCCCTGTAGTCCGCCCAGCGCTTCCATATTTTATAATGTTTACGGGGGCAGCCCCGTGCCACATAGATGGGGGCCTCCAGTCCCATACAAAAATCGAGACCGGTCTTCCAGACAGATAGTGAAGGTGCGGCTGTCGCCTTCCACGCCCTCGCTATATCTCGCTTGGCTAGAGTAAAACCCAGGAGCATCAGATGGCGCTTATAGACATTGCCCCCTATATCCTCCATCACATGCAAGAGCACCAGTTTTGGGGACCGTGGGAGATCCCAACCCAGCACCTCTGACAGACAGGTCAAGACCCCTCGCCAGAACCTAGTTAACACAGGGCAGTCCCATATCGTGTGTAGCAGCGTCCCCTCTGCATTCAGGCAACGGAGGCAATGCGGAGAGGCCACCAGGCCCGCCTTATACAAACTAACTCTAATGAAATAGACTCTGTGCAGATACTTAAACTGGATGAGCCAAAGGCTCACAGCGACAGCCGCCCCGCGCGGCGAGGCCAGAGCCTCCGTCCAGTCCTCCTCCTCCAGCTGACCCACATCCCCCTCCCAAACCTCACGGAGATGCTGCAACGACGGGGAGCAGTGAGTTACCAGGGACTGATATATTCTCGAAATCTTGTGGTCTCGTAGGTCCCCCATGAACACCTTCGCCTCAATTGGACTAAAATCGTCCAACTCCTCAAGACCCACCAGACTGGGGGAAAGAGCATGCCGGAACTGCAAGTATTTAAAGAATTGGGTACGCGGCATATGAAAGTCCTTCTGGAGCTCCTGGAAGGATTTCAGAATGGGCCCCCTCATAACGTCACCCAGGGTGGAAATCCCTATCGCATCCCAGTCCCGAAATCCGGGGAGGGCCGCCAGCTGCGGCAGACCCCCGTTTCTCCAGAGCGGAGTCTCCCCCGTGAGGCGATTCCACCAACCCATCTTCCGCAGCGCCTGCCTCCAAATCTGAAAGACCAGTTGCGTCACACTAGGTAGTAGCCGTCGCAGCGGAGTGGAATAGAGGAGGGTATGTAGCGAGTGATCCCCCATTAGGCGGCGTTCAAGGCTATATGCCGGATCCGACCTGTCGCCATACCACCATTCATTCAGGACCAGGAGGTGGGATGCCATATAGTAGGAGAGAATATCTGAGGTGGCAAGTCCCCCACAAAATGTAGCCTTAAAACATGTACGCAGCGCCACCCGCACTACCCCTCCACCCCAAAGGAACTGACCCAGTAGTGTGTTGACTTGGCGGAACCAACCCCCGGGAATAGGATATGGATGATTCTGCAGTTGGTAGTGCATCCGAGGCAGGGCAATCATTTTGAAGATGGCCGAGCGGCCATATATGGAGAGGGGCATGTGAGACCAGGCACGAACATCCTCTCGCACTCTGTTCCACACAGGCACCAGATTCCCCTCCCACGAGGTCAACCTAACGTCGGACAGGAGTACTCCCAAGTATTTCAACCCTCCACTCGCCACCTGAACCGCAGACGCCCAAGCACCCGGACCCGCCCCGCTCCCCAGAACCCAAATAGTAGATTTACGCTCATTTATACGCAGGCCCGTAGTCTCCCCAAACACCTGCATAATGCGTAGCAACCGCGGGCCAGTCCTATCTAGTTGTGTAAGAAAGAATAACACATCGTCGGCGTAGAGGGCAATACGATCTGACAGGCCATCTGCCCACTCGAACCCCGATACTTGCGCGTCAACCCGCACCCACGCCGCCAGGGGCTCCATCGCCAGAGCGAACAAATAGGGCGACAGAGGACACCCCTGTCTAGTGCCGCGACCAATAGGGAAGACAGCGGAGACAGAGCCCGCCACTCTCACAGATGCAGTAATGTCCGTGTAGAGTAGAGTCAAGTAGGAGAGAAAAGAAAACAAGTTACTTACCTGTAACTACAGTTATCCAGTATTGGTATCTTTCATAGATTCACATGCCTGAATCATTCCCCGTCGCCGAGGCGGGAGTCCCACGGTAAATACAAAAGTAGTGCCAAGAGTAAATAATAGTAGTAGGCTAAAAGAAAAAGCCCAAGGCCTAAGTCTTAGTAGCCTATCTACATCATTATAGAAAAAAGAACCAAAGATTGGTCCCAGCCAATCAGCTGCCAGCACCCTCCAGAACCTTCCCAGCAGAGGCAGTTCTCCTCAGATTTTCCTAGCACAAGTGAGAAGTAAGTATACCAGATATAGAGAACTGACTAGCCGGGGAGGAGGGTGGGTGCATGTGAATCTATGAAAGATACCAATACTGGATAACTGTAGTTACAGGTAAGTAACTTGTTTTCTTATCCAGTATTGGGGTATCTTTCATAGATTCACATGCCTGAATCAGAGTAGTAAGCAGTATAACCATATACTGTCGTTTGCGGATGGTGGGAGACACTGGTTCATAAACTCCCAAATAGCATCCACAGTGCTTGAAAAAACACCTCTTTTTTTTTTTTTTTTTTTTTTTTAAAGAGTAGTCTTAAAGGAAGCAAAGCTATATCCAAGTATTAGCTATTATATATATATATATATATACACACAAATATTTAAAATCTTGCAGATATATAAATCTGTACATTTACATGAATATTAAAGAATGGAATAATACATAAAAGGGCAAAGTATCTGAGTCTGGTCTTAATGAAAGATGGCATAGAACAGCCTGTCCAATCGCTGCATCATCTTGATGCGACAATTGAAGACAGTAATGCTTCGTCGACGTGTGGACATTTTTACATGTCGCAGCACAACATATTTTCCGGAGTTACTCCAGCAAATAAAACTGTCGACGTCAATACTGTTCTTGTTGAATGAGCTTTGACTTTCCTCTGCAAAGGTCTGTTAGCCTTGTCGTGGCAAAAAAGAATAGCAGATGCCAGCCATCTGGCTATTGTTCTGCTTTGTTACAGCATTTCCAAGAGTTGCTTGACCATTCGCCACAAACAGCCGGTTGGATCGTCTGATATCCTTAGTTTTCTGTAGGTAGATGCTCAAAACAGTGTGTAACATCCAGCGAGTGTAATGTTCATTCAGCTGGAGTGGATGGATCCGGAAAGAATGTTTTTAATCTTACTGGTTTGTTCAAGTGAAATTTTATGGTACCTTAGGAAAGAAACTGTGATTTGTTTGAGGGTTACATAGTCTGAAGCAAAATGTAAAAGGGGTTCATTTATAGTGAAAGCTTGGATTTCACTAACCCTTCTTGCCGAGGTAAGAGCCAGTAAATGGGCAACCTTCCAAGTGAGGAATTTGAGATCAGCTTTATGGATAGGCTCAAATGGACGCCTCATTAACTGCACTAGCACAGTGATGAGTTCCCACTCTGGAGGGGTGCTCGCACTGGAGAGAAGGCTCAGAAGATTCCTTTCATAAATTGTTTGATAAGAAAAGGCGAGCAGAGAAAAGGGAATTTTGAGTATTTCCTGAATCTAGAAAGTGCAGCAAGATGTACTTTGACCGGTGAAAAAGTAAGCCCAGACTTGGCTAGAGAAAGCAGATAATGGAGAACTTGTTCTGCAGTAGCTTGAATTGAGTGAATATTATTTGCCTCACATCAACAGCAAAATCGGTTCCATTTGAAGCGATAAGTTTTGATTGTGCTTTGGGCACGAGATTTGGCCAATATTTCACGACAGTCTTGTGAAATGTTGAGGTCCTTGAACTCTTTAAGAAATCAGGAGCCATGCATGCAAGTGCAGTGACTGTGGGTCCGGATGAACCACTTGGCCTCCGACCCTTGACAATATCATAGGCGTCAGCAGTAGGCAAATGGGTTTGCCTTGAGACAATAGTAGAAGTTCCTGGAAGCAATATTGTCTTGGCCAACGGGGTGCAATCAGAATTAGACAGCAACCTTCCAACTTCATGTTGCGGAGCACCCTCGGAATCAATGGTATTGGGGAAAAGCGTATACACCAATCCCTGATCCCTGTTGAGGGAACCTGCTGGCATAATATTGACATTCTTTGTTCTCTCTTGTTGTGAATAGGTCCAGGGCTGGCTTACCCCAAGCTTGGAACACTGTGGTCGCCTGTTCCTTTTCCAGCTTCCAGTCTTAACAGTCCGACTAAGACGTGCTCAGCGTATCCGTCAGGGTATTGAGGAGACCCCTGACATGTTTGGCTCTCAGGGCATCTTGTGGAAAGTGACCTATTCCCACAATTCCTAAGCTTCTTGCGAGAGCATAGCTGATGTTTATCCTCCTTGTTTGTTGATATAATACATGCTGATGGTATTGCCAGTCCGGACTAGCACCGACGAACCCTTAATCCTCGGGAGGAATGCTTGGAGAAAACAGATAAACGGCGCGACGCTCAGCCTGTTGATCTGCTGTTTTTATCTTTGAGATCAAATCCCGCAGATGACCTCCCCATCCTTCCATGGAGGTATCGGTCGTTAAAACGAAATCTGGAATGGTCTGTAGGAACGTGAGACCCTGAGTTAGATTCTCTGTCTGCGACCACCAATGTAGATAATTTATCATGTGCGGCGTGACCTTGATGGTATCGTCAAATGAATCCATGGCTTGTTGCCATTGAAGTTGCGGTTCCTCCTGAATAGGTCGCATTTTGAGCCGTACCAAGGGTATGAGATGTATCGTTGAAGAGCACATCCTCAGGAGCGAAGCGAACATTCGGACTGAAACTGGCCTTTTTTTTTTTTTTTTTTCCCCCCTTCAATTAACCTTGCCAATTTGTGAAGATGCAGTTGGCGACCAAGTGACAACAATGCGTTGAATTGGACCGTGTGTAACATGACTTGGAGAGGACGTAACTGATTTGCTGTCGTTGAGAAACAGCCTCAGAGAAGAGATGGATACACTCTGTTGTAGCAATCTTGGTTTCATGTTCTGAAGGACCTTTGAGCCGTCAATCGTCTAGATAAGGGAACAATTGTATTCCTCGAGATCGCAATGCTGCTACCAGTGGTGCCAAGCACTTCGTGAAGGTTCTTGGTGCCTATTTCAGCCCAAACAGGAGCACTTTGAACTGAATGTGCACAAGGCACTTGAAAGCGAAGATATTTGTGATGTTTGGGGTGGATAGGTATGTGGAAATACTCATTTTCCATATCCAGAGAAGCCATAAAATCTCCTTTGTTTAAACAACTCAAAATCTCATGACGACGAGGGGGACCCCTGGGCAGAGTAATAGGTGGCTGTTTGATGAATTCCAGGGTGTGGCCATTGGTTACTAGGTCTAGAACCCATTGGTCTGATGTAATTTCCTGCCGCTTGTGAACAAAGCTGATATCTTCTGGCCCACGGGTAAGAAGGGTAAAATGGTTGGTGCCCTATGGAGATCACTGCTTCCTGTTAGCGTCTCGGCCTTGATACTGTGATCTCTTTCGACCACCCTGACGGGAGAAACTAGCCGTAGACTATTGACGGTATGATGTCTGGCTGTAAGGCTGTACTGGGATCGATACTGCCTATTCTGTTGGTTTTGGTATCCTCCTCTGGACGAAAAAACCACGTCCTCTCGCTCCTCCGAAAGATCTGCACCCGTATTAAAGGGTGCCTGATGATCCTGCAGTATCCGTGTTAATTTTTATAGCTAAGAGGGTTTCATCAATATGTTCACCAAACCAAAAACCTCTTCATCATAGGCCCTGTCTAGAATCTTTGATTGCCCCTCAGGCTTGAAAGTAGTGGCTTTAAGCCATCCCTGGTGTCCAAACACTGCAGCCCCTGCTAGCTGACGGAAATTGGTGTTCACTATGTCCAAGGCGCATCTACAGTTTCCGATGCGGCACATTCTCCTTCCAACAGAATCTTTCTTGCTTTCTGCCTTCGGTCCTCAGGAATGAGGTCAATGAGACTCGCCATGTCTGACCACATTTGACGGTCATAACAGCCGGTTATGGCTAGAGGATTGGCAGCTCTAATAGAGGCCGCTGCCATGGTAGAGAATTTTTCACTGTTGGGCGGCCTGTAAAATTATTGAAGCTGGCCGAGGGCGACCCATTAGACATTATGGGCTTTAGCAGGTGCACAGTATTTCTTTTCATCTAGAATAGATGTAGTCTAGTATAGGTACCACACTCGAGATCTTCCAGGACTGTTCTTTAAAATCATAAATGAAACATTCTGTCTGTTCGACTAACTGGCAGTAGAAGTCTAGTTCTTGCCCACTGTATTAAATTATGTACAGGATGCAGTCATAAATGAGGCCATCGTAGACGATCTCATCGTAGACTTTGCTGTCATAGACATGGGACTGTAGGCGAGGTTATTGCAGACGAGGCCGTCGTCATAGATGACCGTCCTGAACAACCATCATAGATGAGGCTGTCGTAGACGACCGTCATAGACAATGCCATCATAGATGAGGCAATCATAGGTGAGGCCATCCGTAGATGAGGCAATCATAGATGAGGCAACCATAGATGAGGCAATCATAGATGAGGCAGTCCTATGATGGCCATTTGTGGATGAGGCCATTCGTAGATGAGGCCATTCGTAGATGAGGCCATTCGTAGATGGGGCCATCCATACATGATGAGGTTGTCGTAGACGATGGTCATAGACAATACCATCATAGATGAGGTAATCATAGGGAGGCCATCCGTAAATGAGGCAGACCTAGATAAGGCAATCGTATGATGAGTTTTTCTTCTAGATGAGGCTGTCCCGGGCAATCTCATTGTAGAGGAGGCCATCGTAGATGAGGCCATTCGTGGGTGAGACCATCATAGATGAGGCCATTCGTCGACGACCGTCATAGATGAGGCCATTCGTCGACGACCATCGTAGATGAGGCCGTCGTCGACGACCGTCGTAGATGAGGCCGTCGTCGACGACCATCGTAGATGAGGCCGTCGTCGACGACCGTCGTAGATGAGGCCGTCGTCGACGACCGTCGTAGATGAGGCCGTCGTCGACGACCGTCGTAGATGAGGCCGTCGTCGACGACCGTCGTAGATGAGGCCGTCGTCGACGACCGTCGTAGATGAGGCCGTCGTCGACGACCGTCGTACATGAGGCCGTCGTCGACGACCGTCGTAGATGAGGCCGTCATCGACGACCGTCGTAGATGAGGCCGTCGTAGATGAGGCCGTCGTAGATGAGGCCGTCGTAGACGACCGTCGTAGATGAGGCCGTCGTAGACGACCGTCGTAGATGAGGCCGTCGTAGACGACCGTCGTAGATGAGGCCGTCGTAGACGACCGTCGTAGATGAGGCCGTCGTAGACGACCGTCGTAGATGAGGCCGTCGTAGACGACCGTCATAGATGAGGCCATCGTAGACGAAGCCGTCGTAGACGACCATCGTAGATGAGGCAGTCGTAGATGACCATCGTAGACGACCATCATAGGAGGCCCATCATAGATGAGGTCCATATTGTTGAGGCAGTAATATTAGACACGGAGTTTTGTAATAGACTCCTTAATGTCAGGTTAAACAGATTTCACTGATGTAGGGATGAAAAGGGAGTTGTAAGATCAGCCTGAGGAGATTTTTCCCACTTGCCTCTCTCTGTGAGAAATGCCTATCAAGACTCAAGGTAGGTCTTTATGGCTTTTTTGCGCGCCCTCAGGAGGCTCCTGGCGCGACTTCTCCCTTTAACCTCTCCTATGAGGTGAAGCAATCCTCGTCGTTCTCATCAGAAGTGACAGATGAAAGTCTCTGTAGTCCCAATAATAGCCTCATCTCTCAGAACGTGAGAGTTATTGAGGAAAGGTTAGACATATTTCGTAGTCTATTACCTTATTTCCTGCCACTCTGCCATATTACTGCCTTAATAGGGTCAGAGAAATGAAGTATGATCTTGGTATGATCCAAAAAGTAGTAATAGCTGAAGAAACTGAGCAGAGCTCAGGGAGACTCCCTTCACACACGACGTGCGGTGAAAATCTGAGGAGAACTGCCTCTGCTGGGAAGGTTCTGGAGGGTGCTGGCAGCTGATTGGCTGGGACCAATCTTTGGTTCTTTTTTCTATAATGATGTAGATAGGCTACTAAGACTTAGGCCTTGGGCTTTTTCTTTTAGCCTACTACTATTATTTACTCTTGGCACTACTTTTGTATTTACCGTGGGACTCCCGCCTCGGCGACGGGGAATGATTCAGGCATGTGAATCTATGAAAGATACCCCAATACTGGATAACGAGGCCCTAGGTTTAGTCGACGCAGGAGGGCAAACAAATATGTCCAGCTTAAGGAGTCGAATGCCCGATCCATATCCGCAAGTAATAATGCCGCATGGACCCCCAAATGACCCGCAGCCGCTATGGCCGCATGCGCCCTGCATATATTGTGGCGGGTCGCCCGCTGGGGCATAAATCCGGCCTGGTCGGGGTGTATAAGAGACGAGATGTGGGGACGGAGGCGATTGGCAAGTGCTTTTGCCAAGACCTTGGCCTCCACGTTGAGAAGGGAGATGGGGCGATAAGAGGCATGATGCTCAGGGGGCCGACCGGGTTTATGAAATACCACGACCTCCGCGTGTCGCCAATCACTGGGCAGGCTGCCTGCCTCCCTGGCCTCCACCACCAGTCTGCAAAAGTGAGGGCCCAGCTGTTGGGAGTATCTCTTAAAGAATTAATTCGGGAATCCATTGGGACCCCTCAGTAGGAGTTTTTAAGGTTTATCTGAATTAATAATTTTATGAATCAAATCAAAATACACGTAGACACATTAAGATTCTCCATCAGGAAAAGTAGTTGTTAGTTTATAATTCAATTCACATTAATTAATCTCATGTGATGACAGTACCTGAGGAGAGAAAGAACAGAGAGCAAAATGCGAAGCACAACCCCACAGAACTATATTTACCTAGAATGGTGTGAGGACCTAGACATCAGAGTATCAAGGATTCAGGACAGGTTCAGGACCGGGAAGGTGACCTCTTCTAGTGTAACGCCAGCGGTACACCCCTCCCTGGTGCTAATCTCTCCCGCTCGGGCTCGTCCGGACCCCTTCCTAGATGTGCCTCCTCGGTTGTTCCGCGATCTTTCCCTAGTGTTGGATTCTTCAATCAGATTGCAGCAAATCAGGCAGCATCTCAGCATAGCATCGGCATCAAGTGGGTCAAGTGTGTCTAACTAACTAGAACTTACCTCTGTTATACCAATTCAAATGTATGATCCACCCCCAAATGTTTCAATACCATGTACACCCCTCAATTTGATTCGGCCAGGCAATGGGGTGAGGACATCACACCATAATAAGTGCATAATCTTCATTGGTTCTATTGTCTAATTCCCCGCCCCTTAATTTTAATACCCACAAGCTTTATTCCCACAAGCATTTCATATGTGGATCGATAAATCTGTAATACAATGTTTCATCTTGTTCCTCTCGTAGGGTCAAGAGTTGATCTTCCCATGTCCTTGTTGAGCACATGGATTGGCAGCCATTCAATGATTTTCATTACTTTCAGAACCAGGAGGTTGAGCGCATGCGTAGTTGACGCAAAGGATAAGGACATCGGTCACCCTCCAAGGCCCAAATGCGAGCTATTAATAAAGTCAGAGAAGAACATGTTAGAATACAAAATTAAATGAATTCACTATATACCACTTACTTCTACTCTAACCCCATTTACTTAGTATTTCTTTTGTATTAATGGCCTAGTAAAACTTGCATAGGTTAGATTCAGCACGGCATGTGCGTTAATGCGAGGTTTTCGAGCAGCCATGTTAAAAGCTATTGCGCAGCTGCAAAGATTTCCCACCAAGCTAGAGGAGTCGTCATACTACATAGATGTAGTAGACACATGCTCAGAAGAGTTCCCGCGTTTTTGGCAGCCATATTAAGGACACTCTGGTTACTTATTAGAAAAGCACATGGAAAAGCTTCCCCTAGATACAATTATGTAAAATGTAATGCAAAATTAGTACTCGCAAACAGGTTGATTATAATGTTACAGGCTATTCGAGAGGATTGCATACGAGCAAGTTTCTTTTTATACGAAACCTTGCTCCATCATTCCCCTCTCTGATGGCATTTTATGCCATCACTAGCTTCTATTAAATCAGATGCCAACTTTAGCATTCTACCATTTCGATTTCTTCAAATCTTTTATTCTCTCCTTTTATTTTTCTTAAATTGTGATCCTTTCGTTCTTTTGTAGATGTTTCCCTTCAATTCTTCAAGTCTTATTTCGTCTAATTTTCTTTTCCTACACTTCTCATTCACTTCATACCTTTTTTCTTTTTCCACCTCATTTGTGGCAACACATTATCATCAAAATGAACAGAGTTATGCCCATGATTGGCAATAATATTTGACCTAAGATACTCTTACCTATGTTAGAAAACCAACTACTAATGGTGGAAAAACTATTTGTTATTTTCTTCCATACACTGTCAACCTCCAGTGGTTTTAGTTCCTCTTCCAAATGCGTAATATTTTTAATATACCTTCCAATTTCTACACTTTTGTCAGGTATGTATGTGCAACAATGTTGCGCTTTCAACATTTTACAGACTCCACCCTCTTTTGCTAATAAGATATCAAGGGAAAGTCGATTTTGCAAAACCATAGATCTAACAGCAACTAATTCTGTATTGATCAGTAAAAATCCTTCAGCAGTGTCAGTAGATAACCGATCAACTACTGTTGACAATTGACAGATTTTTTGAGAATTCAGCAGAACTCCCACTGAAGGTATCAATGCACCAAATATATCACCTACTATTTCCGAAAAACTAGCTCTTTTTATCGGGTTAGTCCATTACTGTCATTACTGTTTCCAGTGATTCTTTTAACATGATAAACTTTAGGGAATACTATTCCGAAATAGCAACTCCTGTACCAGTGATCAGGCAATCTAAAATAGGCTTTGTTTCCACAAATATAGTAAATTCCAGGAAATACTGGGTCAGTTCCTCCTTTTAGTCCCCAACCCCCAATTACTAAGAAGTTATGTTCGCATTCACTGGAACCAATACATACATTGTTATATTCAGTTTTTAGTCTATGGAGACAGATTTTCCCTTTCTTTTCAAAATCGAGTGACATATCAGCATGAGTCTTGCCAGTTACAAAAAGATCTTCTCTTTCAGTTCATTTCGGTATCTGAGGTCCTTCTTTGGAAATCCTGTCTTCCTTGTTCTACTAAGTTCAAAAATATATTTTCTTCTTCATGCAATTTACATGTTAGGTTGCGTTTGTGTGCATCGGCTATATCTATTGTCTTCATTGTTAGGAAATATTCACCCATAAATTGTGAGTCTCTAGTACTAAGGACAGGGTTCATGCTCTTCCGCATAGGGACTTCTAAAAATATTACATCTCCATTTGAATAATAAGACTGCGGTTTTCCAGTTCTATAAAATAAACTAGCTAATAAAATACATGAAGTACCATATGTCAAAGGTAAGTGATGATAAGTTACACCTTCAGCTACTGAGTTTGGCAATTTCATGCAAATATAACAATCACTAACTTCCATTGTTTCTACATAATGTACTAAGAGATTTGCAAATACATTTAAATCAGTTTTGTTTTTATTTACAGTGTGGTGTAAATCTAACCGTTTGGTGTTTCTAAGTCTACTCTGTCTCTTTTAATGTTGTTACTTCCGTCTGTGCATTAGTACTATTCTGTTTGTCAGTAACCATCAAATAGGGAATAGATATTGCTAATATTCCCCATATTATGAAAACTAATAATAGGCTACATATACAGATCCTACAACACTTCTTTATACAGCTTTGTTTTGGTTTTCCAATAACTTTATCGTCAGACATTTTGGACAATAAGATTTTTCGCTTCTTTAATTCAGAACTTGGTATGAGATTACACCTTATGCGTCTTCTCTCCCTTTCAAGTCGGTCTCACTTCATCAATTCGTTCGTTGTTCAGCTCTTCATCACTTTCCTCATTTAAGTCGAGATTTTCAAAATCTTCAAGAATGACATATGTCCACTCAGAATCCTTGAATTTGTTATTCAATGTCTTCAACCTTTGACTCCTTCCTTTTGGTGTTACTGTGGAAGGTCCAGATTGACTGGATACTTTGTTTACTTGATCAGGTTCTTCACTGATTGTCTTAAGACAGTATTTCAGTCTCTTGATAATTCTTGGCCAATTATCACCTTTTCGACTTTTCTTAAATTTCACTGCACTGCCAGGTTCTTCAAGGCTTCTTTTATTTTCCTTTATTTTCGGCACAACTTGATCATCTTCGTCTTCAGATTTCCTCTCTATCTGACCTTGTCCAGGGCTTATTGTTCTGCCTGGATTGGTTCATCTACCTCAATCTGACCCTGTTCAGGATTGATGATGTCTTGTTTTTCTTCTGTGTCCTGAACTTGTGTCTCTATGCCTATCTGGTCCTGTTCAGGTCTTTTTACCTCTTTAGCTTCTTCTGCCTGAACGTTTTCTCTAAACCCTATCTGTCCCTCCTCATTCTCATGAATGGGGCTTTGGTTTTCTTCTGTCTGAGTATATTGTTCTCTCCTTAACTGTTTCTGCTCAGGTTTCCTAATAGTCGTTTCCCTATTCTCCTGAGCGAGTTCTTTTACACCTGACTGGTCCTCACTCTTTTCCTGTCTAGCTAACTATTTTTGGCTTCTAGTTCTTATAAATACTTCAGGTATGTCCACCACTGGGATCCAGTTGTCCTGATAAGTGCTTGGTTGTTCTTGGGCACCTACATGAGGATCTTCTATAGGAAGTTCTTCAGCTGCACAACCTTCAGCAACTTCAATTTCTCGTTTCAATTGAAACTTCTTCTTCAGGAGCTGGTTCCCTTTTGGTATGACTTGCATGGATCCAATTAGGCAATCCTGCACACTTTACAGCTGTTGAAGTAGTCAGTATAACTTGATGCGGTTTGTCCCACCTTGGTGCTAGGCACGATTCTCGAGTTGATTCTTCACAACTACCCAGTTACCAGAATTCAGATCATGCGCTTGGCTCAGCTGTCTGTTGACTGCGTCTTCGCCAACCTGATGAGCGATAGAACGCACTCTGTCAGCCAACTCTTTGCAATACTCCAAAACCAAGTCATCAGTTATATTCAACAGCTTGTGTCCTGGTACACATGCTTGTCTCATGGCTCTTCCCATGAGTATTTCATGGGGACTCAATCCAGTATTTTTGTCTGTTATACTTCTGAGTCCCATCAGAACCAGAGGTAAAGCATCAGGCCATTCCAGTGGGGTGGACGCACACACCTTTCCGAGTCTTGACTTGATCGTGCCATTTAATTGTTCTACCACCCCAGGAGCCTCTGGACGGTAAGCGCAGTGCAATTTTTGTTTGACTTTGAATGCTTCACAAATTAGTCGAATTATTTCATTATTAAAATGAGATCCTTCTGCCTTTCCATTTTTTCCCATACTAACCACAGTTTTCCTGCCAGGATTCATTTGTTGACATGTTAAACCTCTTTGGCAAAGACTCTCTGCTAGATTCCAGACTTTTGCGTTAAACCAATCTTGTCTGAAAAGTCGAATCATTGCATCTCTGCCCACATGTGTGTCTCCATGATACATTGTAGCCATCGGTGCTAGCATACTGTCTGGCATTACTGGTCTGCCATCATAACAAACCCACACACCATCTTCTGCCCTTCTTTGACATCCTATTTTCACCCACTCTTCCTTTTCTCTCATATCTACTGCATCCTGCAGATCTTTCACCTCCTCCCAGGTTCCCACACCTGCAAGTAGCATAAGTTGGCAGCTGATTCAACAAGTGTTGATTTTCTGGTTTAGGGCAGTTTTATGCCTCGCACAGTGTTGGGCAACCTGGTCAGCATATCGGTTACCGGCTGTCACATAGTCATCTCCTGAATGGTGAGCAGCACATTTAACCACGGCCACCTCTTTTGGTAATTGAATTGCCTCAATCAATTCTTTCAAAAAAATTCCATTTTTAATAGGAGTTCCTGAGGAAGTCAGGAAATTCCTTTGCATCCATAGCTGGCCAAAATCATGCACAACCCCATAACCATATTGACTGTCAGTGAATATGGACACTTTCCAATTTTTCCCAATTTTGCATGCTTTAATTAAAGCAATCAATTTGGCTACTTGTGCAGATCTGACTTCTGGTAAATAGGATGCTTCGACTATTCCAGTTAATGTACATATAGCGTAAGTGTAACGCCCTGAACGTCTCAGGATCGTTTAACAGACACGACAATGAGGACGCAACCACTTGTGAAGGGTTAGTTCTTTTAATGAAGGCAAATAAAATACAAAGAACAAACAAAAGTTATAGTCACTGGAATCCTCCAGGCTAAGTACGTTACCAGCCCACAGCACGGATGGTCCTAACCGTCCTCTGCATATACGCCGATCCCGGCGTATGCCAACAGAGGGCAGAAATGAAATGGCCGACAATGCCAATCGGTAGGCTGTGAGGGGCACGAAGAGTATTGGGGAGAATCGAGAAGTCAGGGAAACACCCAGCCGGGGTCTCTACCTGAAGGGAGCAGCCGCTCAACCTCTTCCTCAGACTGCACCGGGACGCGGAGTCACCTCCTGGTGATGCGTCACCGATACCCCAATCACAAGCAAGAAGACTGAACCGAGAGCAGCCGCTCGATCGATCCTGTGGACTTCCGAGTCTGTAACGCGGCAAACACCTCCTGGTGTGCGTTACAGCTGGCAGTCCCTGTGTCTCTGGTCGGGCTGGGAGTTACGACTCCAACCAGCAAAAGCGCCACTGCGCTTGGACTCAGCCGAGTCAAAAAGCGAAGCTCAATGGTTGACCGGTAGAGCTTCCGGGTCCTTCACAGGTGACGATGGGGCAAGACACGGCCCAGGGAGTAACGACTCGACCTACCTCCGTTCTTGCCTTACTGGAGCACCACTCCGGAACACTGCTCTTCACGAAGCAGGTACGTCGGTGTAAACACAATATCCGACAGCCTTGTACCTCCCGGTTCCTCCCTTTATAGGGCGTGTTTTCCTTGAGTTATGTAACAGCTCTCCTGTTTACATAAGGGCGTGTTTCCCTTGAGTTATGTAACAGCTCTCCTGTTTACATAAGGGCGTGTTTCCCTTGAGTTATGTAACAGCTCTCCTGTTTACATAAGGGCGTGTTTCCCTTGAGTTATGTAACAGCTCTCCTGTTTACATAAGGGCGTGTTTCCCTTGTATGACAGGAATTCTTGACAGTACATCCTCCCTCTCAGCGGCTCCCCACGGGTCCAGCGCTGGCAGGAAAACGCCGATGGAACAAGGAGACCAAGCGCGGAGCATGAACCCCTTCAGCCGGTTCCCATGAATGCTCCTCCGGGCCATAGCCTTTCCACGCAACCAGGTACCACAGCTTCCCCCTGCGCCATTTGGACGCCCGTATGCCCGACACTTCATACTCCACCTCCGACTCCACGCATACCGGCCTAGGTGTCCCAGACGGCTTGGAGGGTGCTGGTTTGAGCAATGATACATGAAAGACAGGGTGTATCCGCAATGACTGGGGCAAGCACACCTTCACGTTCACGGGACCCATACACTTGGTAATTCGATAGGGGCCCATGTACTTGGGATGGAACACACTGTTCTTTCGAAACCTCATGTTTCTTGTGGATATCCAGACGTAGTCTCCAGTGCGGTACAGTGGCCCAGCCTTCTCTTCCTATCTGCCGCAGCCTTGTATCTTCTCTTGGCCTCTATTAGGACAGCCCTTGAGCGCATCAACGTGTCTTTTATGTGTGCCACCCTGTCCGCTGTGGCGGGAATCCTGTCCTCTCTGAACGGATGTAGAAATGGCAAGAACCTGGGATGTTGGCCATAGTTGCTATAGAACGGAGATGACTGTGTGGAGCTGTGAGTGGCGTTGTTATAGGCTATCTCTGCAACCCATAGCAAGTCGACCCATTCTTCCCTGCCCTGGTCCACAAAACATCGCAGATACTGTTTGAGCGTTTGGTTCAGGCGCTCGGTTTGGCCGTCCGTTTGAGGGTGGTAGCTGGTGGACAGGGCGGTCTTAACATGCAGCGCAGTGCACCAAGTCTTCCAGAATTGCGCAGTAAACTGCGACCCCCGGTCCGACACGATCACCCCAGGTAATCCATGCAGTCGTACCACATTCTTTAGGAGTAGTGACGCCAATTCCCCGGCCGTAGGGACTCTCTTGCAGGGGATGAAGTGCCCCATTTTCGTCAAGTAATCCACCACCACCAGTATTGCCGTCATCCCCTGGTCTACCGGTAGGCCCACCACGAAGTCCAGTGATATGCTATCCCATGGTCTATCCGGGGTCGGAAGTGGATGTAAGAGCCCTTGGGTTCGGCCATGGTCGGCCTTCATGGTAGCACACGTAGGACACTCCTGTCCCCACCTCCTGACATCCACTCTCATGGTTGGCCACCAGAAATGCCGTCCCATGCTAGCCACCGTTTTTTCAAAGCCCAAATGACCTGCGCATGGAGAGTCATGGCACCAGATGAATGCTTGTTTCCTTAGCCTAGGCGTGGGTATCAATAGGCACCTGCCCTTCAGGGGTATCCCGTCCTTCAGCTGCCATTCTCTGTGACTGAGGAGCCACCTCCGCCATGCGAATGACCTGATCCCTCTCTTTATTCCCCTCAGGAAAGTATCCGGTTGGATAACCCCCAATACCATCCTCGGGGAAATGATGGAACGCTCGGTTGCAGGCAATGGTTCCTTAACTGCAGATTGACGGGACAGGGCGTCCGCCTTCCGGTTTTCCGTCCCCGGCCGATATGTGATGCGGAAGTTGAACCCCGCAAAGAAGATCATCCACCGCAGCTGCCTGGGAGAAAGGTGTCTAGTGGCCGTCATGAACTGTAGGTTCCGATGGTCCGTGTACACCGATACCACATGTCTTGCCCCCATCAACCAATGCCTCCATTCGGTGAAGGCGTCCTTGATTGCGAGAAGCTCCTTCTCCGCAATATGGTAGTTGCGTTCGGCGTCGTTGAGTTTGCGGGACATGTACGCAACGGGATGAAGCACCCCTGTGTCGTGGTTGCGTTGGGACAAGATAGCCCCCAGCGCCACATCCGACGCGTCCGCTTCCACCACGTAGGGGAGATCCGGATCGGGGTGAGCCAACACCGGCGCCTTACCAAAGGCGCTTTTCAGGGCCTCAAAGGCTTTGTTCGCTTCAGGGGACCAGACAAACTCCTTGGACTTCCTCAGTAGCTGTGTGATTGGGGCCACCACTCCTGAAAATCCATCTATAAACCGCCTGTAAAAGTTGGCGAAGCCAATGAAACTTTGGACGTCCTTCACGCTTTGGGGCACCGGCCATTCTTTCACCGCCTTGATCTTTCGTTCTGCCATCTCCTGTCCCTCTGGACTCAGCATCACTCCGAGGAATTCCACGGATGTGACGTGGAAGTCACACTTGCTGAGTTTACAAAACAGCATGTTTTCCCTCAGCTTTTGGAGCACAGCTTTGACGTGGTGTACGTGCTCCTCCACACTGGACGAATAGATGAGGATGTCGTCGATATATACGACCACGTAGATATCCAACTCCTCTCTGAATACCTCATTCAAAAAGTACTGAAAGGCTGCCGGGGCGTTGCACAGACCGAACGGCATGACGAGGTACTCAAAAAGGCCGAACCTGGTCTTAAAGGCGGTCTTCCACTCGTCTCCGTCCCTCATGCGCACCAGATGGTATGCCCCTTTCAAATCCAACTTGGTGTAGATACGAGCTTTCTTGACCTGTTCCAGAAGTACACTGATGAGAGGCAAGGGGTACCGATTTTTTATGGTTATCGCATTCAATGCCCTAAAGTCCACACAGGCTCTCAGCTCCCCATTAGCCTTCGGGATGAAGAAGAGTGGCGAGGCGGCCGGAGACTTGGACGGGCGGATGAATCCTAGCTTGAGGAGTTTATCCAGGTACCCCCGGAGATGCACGTTTTCAGGCTCCGTCAGGGCATACAGCCTGCCGCTGGGAACGCTGGCCCCTGGCACCAGGTCGATCTGGCAGTCAAACTGTCTATGTGGTGGTAGCACTTCCGCCTTCACCTCATCAAATACATCCTCAAAACTGTGATAAGCCTGGGGGAGAGCCACATCTTTTTCTGCCGCTGTAGCCACCGTCTGACTCCCGCTCTCATCTGCGTCAAGGGATTCCGTTCTTATTCCACAATGCAGGATGCAATACGGTGACGTCATTTCGATGCGATGTGTTGGCCAATCCACAAAGGGGTTGTGTTTCTGTAGCCACGGCAATCCCAATATGACGCCATATTGGGGCGCTCGGATTATGTTAAAATCGATTTGTTCCAAATGGTTCCTCCCATATCTCATCGGAAGGACCCCCGTGTGCTGTCCGATGGGCCCCGTCACCAATCGCCTTCCGTCTACCGCATAGACGTCTTTGGGTACTGCTTTGGGAAGAAGCACTAGCCCTAGCCTGCATGCCTCGTTGTGGTCCATAAACATGCCAGTGGCCCCTGAATCCACCATGGCCACAACGGGTATCCACTGGTCATGCACTCCCACGTGCACCGTGATAAACAGGTGTCGTTGTCCCTTAGTGACCGAGTTGGAAAGTGAAGGGATAGATGAGTGACTCCGAGATGCCCCTTCTCTGGTCTTGGAGTCCTCTAGTTTTCCGCCGGTATGTCCACCACGGCTGTTACCGACCGGTTGGCCCGATAACGTGACGTCTTCGGTTTGGCAGGGCATTCACGTACGTAGTGGCCTTTTTTGCCACAATATAGGCACAATCCTTGTTTACGGCGTGACTCTTTCTCCGTGGCTGTGAGGCTCGCTCGTATTGCGCTGATGTCCATGGGTTCTCCCTTGGATGCGGTGGAAGTTTCAGGACTTCCCACCGTCACATAGGATGGAAGGGATTTTCCTTTTCTCCCATGATCCCCCTTTCTTTCACTTAGCCTATGTTCCAGCCGTAATACCAGGTTGATAAGGCCCTCACATGTCTTGGGTTGAGGGTCAATATGAGCCACGGCGTCCTTGAGCTCATCGCACAGCCCTTGATGGAAGAGCGCCGTCTGTTTAGCAACAGGCCACTTGGTTTCCGCAACCAGCCTTCGGAACGCGTTGAGATACTGCACCAGGTCGTTGGATCCCTGTCTCAACTCAAGCATTTCACGGTCCGCCGTGTACGAGTCAGCCCTTCTGTCGAATACCTTCAGGAATTCCTCGCGAAAAGCACCCCAATCACATAAGAGGGGGTCGTCCCTGCTCACCAGAGGTACGGCCCATTGTGCCGCGTTTCCAGCCAAATAGGATATAAGGAAAGCCACACGAGCCTGACTCGTGGGGAACGCCTTTGGTTTGCACGATAAATGTAGCGCCACTTGTGTGAGGAATACCTGCACTGTGTTAGGATCCCCACTGTACCTCTCTGGTGTTGCCAAGGGGATGGCTACCGGCATTTCCACTACTACCGCAGGGGTCTGGTTCGTGAGGGAGGTGCTGGGCGTGAGCGGGTCCAATTGGATAGCATCCAGTCTGGCTTTTACATCGGCTGTTTCTTGCCTAGAGGCAGCCACTTCAACTTGCATGGCCAATAAAGCAGCCAGCACATCATCAAGTGTTGCCATGTCTGTTATCGACCGGGAGACAGTTAGTGTTATTAAGGTCGGATATTTTGTAACGCCCTGAACGTCTCAGGATCGTTTAACAGACACGACAATGAGGACGCAACCACTTGTGAAGGGTTAGTTCTTTTAATGAAGGCAAATAAAATACAAAGAACAAACAAAAGTTATAGTCACTGGAATCCTCCAGGCTAAGTACGTTACCAGCCCACAGCACGGATGGTCCTAACCGTCCTCTGCATATACGCCGATCCCGGCGTATGCCACGAGAGGGCAGAAATGAAATGGCCGACAATGCCAATCGGTAGGCTGTGAGGGGCACGAAGAGTATTGGGGAGAATCGAGAAGTCAGGGAAACACCCAGCCGGGGTCTCTACCTGAAGGGAGCAGCCGCTCAACCTCTTCCTCAGACTGCACCGGGACGCGGAGTCACCTCCTGGTGATGCGTCACCGATACCCCAATCACAAGCAAGAAGACTGAACCGAGAGCAGCCGCTCGATCGATCCTGTGGACTTCCGAGTCTGTAACGCGGCAAACACCTCCTGGTGTGCGTTACAGCTGGCAGTCCCTGTGTCTCTGGTCGGGCTGGGAGTTACGACTCCAACCAGCAAAAGCGCCACTGCGCTTGGACTCAGCCGAGTCAAAAAGCGAAGCTCAATGGTTGACCGGTAGAGCTTCCGGGTCCTTCACAGGTGACGATGGGGCAAGACACGGCCCAGGGAGTAACGACTCAACCTACCTCCGTTCTTGCCTTACTGGAGCACCACTCCGGAACACTGCTCTTCACGAAGCAGGTACGTCGGTGTAAACACAATATCCGACAGCCTTGTACCTCCCGGTTCCTCCCTTTATAGGGCGTGTTTTCCTTGAGTTATGTAACAGCTCTCCTGTTTACATAAGGGCGTGTTTCCCTTGAGTTATGTAACAGCTCTCCTGTTTACATAAGGGCGTGTTTCCCTTGAGTTATGTAACAGCTCTCCTGTTTACATAAGGGCGTGTTTCCCTTGAGTTATGTAACAGCTCTCCTGTTTACATAAGGGCGTGTTTCCCTTGTATGACAGGAATTCTTGACAGTAAGCAGCACTCAATCCTCCCTCCTCGTGTCGCATGCATGAGCCATCTACAAATAGCTCATGATCAGCATTTTTCAAGGGTTCCTCTTGTATGTCAGGACGTGGTTTGGTGCTAAGTTCAGTCACGTCTAGACATTCATGTTCAACCTCATCTTTCACTTATTCTTGGTAAGGATCAGGTAGTAAAGTGGCTGGATTAAGAACAGCACACCTCACTATAGTCACGTTTTCAGCCTCCAGTATTATTGTTTCATATTTTGTCAGCCTACTGGAAGTAAGGTACTGCGTTTGGGTTGTGGTTAGCAAAATCACCACTGCATGAGGAACGTACACCTTGACAGGGTGTCCCATCGCAATTGACTCACTCTGTTCTATGCTTATACATGTTGCGGCTACAGCTTTCAGGCAACCTGGTAATGCACAGGCCACAGGATCTAGGGTAGCAGAAAAGTATGCCATTGGTCTTCTCATTAATCCATGTCTCTGTGTCAGCACTGAAAGTGCACAATTACCCCGCTCATAGCAGAATAATGCAAATTCTTTTGAATAGTCCGGCATTCCTAAAGCAGGTGCTCCACACAAACAATCTCGCAACTTTCTAAAAGATCCCATGCTTTCATCATCCCATTCTATAGGGTTTTTCGCTCTCTTTCTGGTCATCTGTATCAGGGGTTTAGCTAATAAAGCAAACCCTACAATCCACTGCCTACAATATCCTACAACTCCAAGGAAGATTCTTATTTCTTTTTGGGTTCGTGGCAACTGCATTTGTCTTATTATTCTGATCCTTTCAGAGGTCACTTTTCTAATTCCTCTCTCTATTTGATGTCCCAAATATTTGACTGAATTTTTACAAAACTGAAGTTTCTCAGGGGACACTTTATGTCCACCCTTTGCCAAATGTTTTAGCAGTGCAATTGAATCAGTAACACAGTCATCTCGTGTGTTTGACGCCACCAATAGGTCGTCAATATACTGCACCAGGACTGACTCTCTGGGCAATACAAGAGATTCAAGGCTTCTTTTGAGAATCTGATTAAAGATTGAAGGACTTTCAGTGTATCAGGCTATCTGGATGCAATGGAATAGAAAAGAATGCATGACATAAATCGATTACTGTGAACCAACCTGCTTTCCATAGTATCTGATAAAGAATCACAGCTGGGTTGGGCACTACTGGACAGCATGGTACAACAATCTTATTAATTTTCCTAAGATCTTGAACCACCCTATACTTCCCATTAGGATTCTTAATGCCAATTATAGGTGAGTTACAAGGGCTACTCATTATTTCTTTCAGGATGCCTTGTTCGACTAATGGCTCAATCTCTGCTGCAACACCTGCCTTTATTTCTGGACTCATTTTGTATTGTCGAGTATTCGGATAAACAGCACCTTCTTTCACTGTCACTTTTACGGGATCTACATTTGCCATCAATCCTATTTATTTTCCAGTAAAATCCCATATTTCTGCATTTACTGTCAGTTTGACTTCAGCAGGTAATTCATCTTTGGTTATCATTGTATACATTTCATTTACTTCTGTCCCCTGTTTAGCTAACATGAACTTGTAAACTCCATCTTCATCTGGCGTTTGTATTGCGACAACATCCGGTGTGTAAAATATGGTGCAATTCATTTTGCACAATAAGTCCCTTCCAAGCAAATTTACAGGGCTTGAGTCACATACCCCAAATTTATGCATTTCTTTAAAATTTCCAATTCGCACCTCCATTGGTTCTGTGATCGGAATTCTAATACGTTTGTTTGAAACACCTACGACTTGGATGTCTTCACCCGAGAGGGGCAGGTTAGCAATGTCTGCTATTCTCACAGTAGAACTGGTAGCACCAGTATCCAACAAGAAAGTGATATCATTTCCTTCTACTTTACCTTCTACGTATGGACCTGACTGATCTGCCGGTAGGGATGCGCCAAGTACGCACTCCCCTTCCTCCCCCCTCAGGCACCGTCATTCCTGCTCATAATCTATTAGTGGATCCTGCAAAAGAAACGGCGATGTTACAACATTTTTCTTACCACTTCCTTCTGGAAATCCGGTGTCCACACTGTACTTGGCTTGACTCACAAAATTTGAATTAGGGGCAGGTGGCAATTGATTTTGAAGATCTATACCCTGTTGCTGATGACTCATTAACACCTCATTCTGCGTCTGTGGATTTAAATTTTGATTCGGGCCATTATTAACTTGTACGACTTTACACTCGTTTTTCAAATGCCCCAACTTCCCGCACCGTGACAGGGAAATCTTTTCTTTGCCTCTTCCAGATTCAACCTTCCCCGTGGTTTTCCCCCATTATTGTCACCTTGACCTTGTGCTCTTCCTTGATTTTATGACTGTTTATTTAATTGAAGCTCTTGCTGTTCAGCTAACTTTACTTGAGCCCACATTACCTTTTCTTTTAAGGCTTTTCGTTTGTTATCAATCTCATCCCCACAATATTTGGCATATTTTAGAATCTCGTCAATGGGCTTTGATTGCCAACACAACATGTGCTGCTTAATCATTTGTGATATATCCAGTCTTAACCCTGTTACAAATAGATACACAAAATGAGTCATGTCCTTGTTCTCTAAACTTTCAAACCCACTATACTGTTTAAACACCTGTAAAAGACGTTCGTAGTAGGCATGTACAGACTCGTTCTTTTTTACTTGGGTTGTTCTATCTATTTTTACCCAATCAGTTTCTTTCGGGGGAACTTACTCTTCAGAAAAGTGATTACTTGATGATATTTTTTCATTACATCTTCTGACGGGGCTCCTGTTTTTGAATCTCTTGGATATTCCTCTCTAGGCCAATCTATAGTAATTTTACACTCTTTCCACAAATCCGCAGGTACTACTATGTCAAACAGACCATCCAGATCCTTTAACAAAACTTTTGAAGCTTTCAGAAACCTCTCAACTTGTCTGTACCACTCCACTGGTTTCTCTCTCAATTTTGGGAAATCATTTCTAAATGACAAAATATCCTGTCTAGTCCATGGTACTTCCCTCATCGGATACAACCTCTCAGCCTTTTCTGTTTCTCTCATGGCATATTCAGATGTCGTTCGATTTACCTGTGCTTCTTCCTTTTTCTTTGCCCACCTAACTTTCCATCTTTCAAGATCTTCCCATTTTTGTAGCAGAAATAACAACTCCCTGATCTGTAATTTTCTTCCAGACACATTCATGTTTTCCAAATCCTTCTTTTTTTTCTTTTCTTTTTCTTTGTTTTTCTTTTCCAAGACCTTTATTCAAAATGTAATGTCAGTACACGGCATAATGCCTACAACCACTTCTGGCCGGCAGCGTGTAATAATAGGAAGGAAGCAGAGGTATACACAGCATTTCGCCAACAACCCAAAAGGGCTGGCCGCGTCAAATTATATGTAGGTTTTGCATTTTAATAGAACAAGGGATCCCTATCCCTAAGAACCATAAATAACAGCAGGATAAGAAACCATACCAACTAGCCTCACGGTGAGAGTGATTTAAAAATCAGATTATCGAATCAATCCAGAAAGTGCCTGGGACAATGCGACTCAGTCTAAAGGGCGTAGGCGTTACAGTGGATATCTCAACATCATGATCGTCTCCTCAGGGCACCATATCGGGCACGTCAACAGACACAGTAGGCTGCGCAGCATCACTGAAACCCATAGTTCCCAGATTGCCTCTGTAGGTGTCCGGTCCCTGTGATGCTATGGGAGCATTGTGTAGTCTCGTCATCCAGGGGTATCGGGAATGGCTGTCAGTATCCCCTATCAGCGGCCCGCTCCCCAGGGCCTCCCAAGGTCATTCTCGCCCCCTCTGCGTGTAACTCAGTCGTCTATCTAGAAGGGGAGGAGGGGGCAACTTCGCCAGGCAGCAGTGGGGTCAGCAATAAGTAAGCCTTCAGGGGACCCCAAATGTCTCGGGGTCGGGAAGCTGGTGGAAGGAGGTCAGAGTATAAGGCAAGCTGATCCTGCCAAAATATCATCGTTTCTAGCCAGTCCTTGAACTTAGGTGCCGCCCTCTGCCCCACCGACAGGCCACCCTCCACTTAGCAAGGAGGAAGCAGACAGAGGCGAATTGCCTATGGAGCACAGGGAGCCTCTCCGTATATCCCAGTATGCCCATCAGCGGGGATGGTGGTAGCAAAATGTCCAGCATTTTCCCAACTGCCTCAAATATCTGTCCGCAGTATTCCTGAATAGCCGGGCAGCCCCAGGCCAGATGCAGCATATCCGCTCCGTCTGCCCTACACCTGTCGCATCTGGCGTCCTCTCGCAGTCCAAACCTGTACAGTTGAGCGGGTGTGTAATAGTATCTTTGCAAGTATTTGAAGTGTGTATGTTTTCCAAATCCTTATCAGAAAATTCTGCTCTATATGGTTTCTGTAACACCTTTGACTTCCCTATGTCAATTCCCATTTCAGATGTCAAATTTGTCCGTTTTTCATGGAATGTTTTTGTATTTCGTGTAATGCTTCCACAAATGAACAATAATTCTTCTTCACTGTATGTGTTTAATCTGTCTAGACCCACATTTCCAGCAACCATTTCTTCCAATTCTACTCGTAATTTAAAAATGTCTAATAATTTTGGCTGTGACTTTGGTTTCTCTATTTCTTGAGACCATCTCTCTATATCTTCTGGGGTTACTATTGTGGCACTTCTAGTTCCTGTTGAGGTTTCTAGTCTAACTTCCTTCAGACAACTGGGCAAATTTCTCTTCGGGGTTTTCATCATTGGCTCTCTTATGGGCAAATCTATTAATGATATTACTGATTCACATTCACTTGCTTGGTCATCTACTATCATCTTTTCTTTTCTAGGTTCTATGCTTGGGGTAGGCATTACAGGAACTTTAGAACAGTTGGACTTTTCACCATACAATGGGACTACTGGACCTATCGTTACTGGTATGGTCAATGCATCAGGATGTGTGTTCATCTAAGTTATTTTCTGGATCAATTCATCTCTATTCTTATTTATTGCTTCCCTTTCCTTTTCTTGAAGTACCCTGGTTGCTGTGTCATCTACTATTTGTGGAACCATAGGTGTTCTTACCAATGGGGCACTAGGGGTCATTCTATCAAATACTTCATTATAAGGTGGAGGACTTTTCATTAATATGTCTTCTAAATACCCTTCTTCTGTTTCTCCACAATCTACCATGGTTAAGTGCTTGGTTGTTTCTGTACATTTACCTCCCATCAGCTCTTCTGATGTTAACACAGGATATAAACCTTCTGCCACCATGGCCTGTCTCCATTGTTTCATTTGACTATCTCTAGTCTCTGGGAGAAATTTCAGATAATATTTGCTTAAGGTCCTGTTACTTCGTGGCCTATCACGTTCAAAGGCTTCCATTTCCCATTCTTCTAAACCTCATACTGGGTCAATCTAGGTCTGGGTTCTAATTCATTTGTTCGTGTTCTTAAATTGTACAGTATTCTTCCATTAAAGCTTCCGTACTCAGGAAATGCTAATATTCCATCATCTTTTGTGTATTCTACCCAATTTTCTAACCATATACAGGTATGATAGCCTCTTTCCACCATCATGTATGATGCAGGCGTATTAGGAGGAGGAATGAGAATCCCTTCTCTACTTTTAATGGGTTTGTCCTTTTTAAAATAATTCTTTACTTTTTGCATGAATGACATTTTTCTTTTTTCTCCGTACATTGGTAAATTGCGTGCTTGTGCTTATTAAGGTAATGTTCGTAAGCAAACCGTATAAATCTTCTATCTGGACGAGTCCCTGTTAATGTAGGATCGTACATGCAAACTCCACTATCTATTATTATTCTTGGGACTTCTATTTTGGTGACCAATCAGATGCTTGCTTTAATTCTAAAATTCTCCAATACCAACGCGTTTTCTAGTCTAAAGACCAATCAACTTCTACTCTGTTCGCTTGCTCAGCCAATGACCCTGGTTTGAGGCCCCTCGGCCTCGAGAGCCCGGTACTACTGTATTTGGTATTGCTGCCATGTGTATTTTATATTGCTGCCTTTCTGTAATTTTTTGTCTCCTTCGTATTCTTATATTGCTGCCTTTCTGTATTTTTTGTCTCCTTCGTTTTTCTCTGTTATCTCCGTGTTTTGCCTGTGACCCCAGTGCCCTTTACTTAACCCGTTTCCCGCCGCTGCGGCCCTGCCCCCCTACACACCCATTCGTCGCCCCACTCCTGCCTACCAGCTGCTCCTCCCTCCCACCTCCCCTTATATGGCGGCCGCTGTGCGGTGAGGAGAGCGACCCTTGACCCTGTCTGCAGGCAGGTCGCTCCCCCACGCCGCACAGCTCCACCAGTGTGTCTGCGTGCCTCTGCTGCTCGTCACCGCCGCTGCTGCAGGTTCGAGGCCCCTCTGCCTCGGGAGCCCGTTACTACTGTATTCTGTATTGCTGCCTTGTGTATTTTATATTGCTGCCTTTCTGTCATTTATTGTCTCCTTCGTATTCTTCTATTGCTGCCTTTCTGTATTTTTTGTCTCCTTCGTTTTCCTCTGTTATCTCCGTGTTTTGCCTGTGACCCCAGTGCCCTTGACTTCACCCGTTTCCCGCTGCAGAGTCCCCTGCGGCCCGCCCCCCTACACACTAATTTGTCGCCCCACTCCCGCCTCCCAGCTTCTCCTCCCTCCTACCTCCCCTTATATGGCGGCCACGCGCAGCGGGCGCACCACAGGCGCGACAAAGGCAAGCCCATCTGCGCCTGTCCACGCCTGGACCACGCCCAGCGCCAGACACCCTGGTCCCCACGACCACCACGACGCCGACCAACACCACTATGACGCCAGCACCCTCTACGCTCTCAACACCGGACGAACCCACACCTGTTTCCAGTCCACTCCTACCAGAGCTGCAGATTCACCAGCCTCCAAGCCACCAACCCGCCCACCGAAACATGACGCAACCACCTCAGATGCCTACTACTCAACACCCGCTCCGCACGCAAACACGCACTCTGGGACCTGCTCGACTCATCCGCCCCGGACGTCGCCTTCCTGACTGAGACCTGGACGAACGCCTCCTCGGGCCGGACATCGCCATAGCCATCCCGGACGGCTACAAGATCACCCGAAGGCACCGCGCCAACGGAGCAGGAGGAGGAATCGCCATCGTCCACAGGAACACCCTCTGGGTCTCGACCAGCACCGACGATACCCTCAGCTTCGCCGACCACCTGCACTTCCAGATCCACACTGACCCCAACACCATCCTCAGAAGGACGCTCATCTACAGGTCCCCCCGACCTCGGCCACAGTTCAGCGACTCCATCGCCGACTTCATCAGCACGCACGCCCTCGCCTCCACAGACTACATTCTACTCGGAGACCTGAACCTCCACCTCGAGAACAACAACGACAGCAACTCCACCGCCCCGATCGACAACCTCGCAAACCTCTGACTCAGACAGCTTGTCACAACTCCCACCCACTCCACCGGCCACACGCTCGACCCCATCTTCTCCGTAAGCTCCCACGTCACCTTCAGCCACACCACCGAACTCCACTGGACCGACCATCGCTGCATCCACTTCACATTCCGGAGCTCACCATGCACCACCACACTCAACAGATTCCCGCATCAACTGGAGCAAAGTCACCGAAGACCAGCTCAACACCGCCCGAAGCCCACCCACCGATCCCACCAACACCGCCGCCCGCAACCTCAGGCGATGGATCGACGACTGCACCAACACCCTCGCACCGTTCAAGAAACCCTCCAACAGACGCACGGACAGGAAAGCCAGCTGGTTCACCGCGGACCTCCAGGCCTCCAAACGAAACTGCCGAAAACTCGAGAAGGAATGGGACCGCGAACAAACACCGAACAGCTACGCAACCCACAAGAACGCCATCCGCAGACACCATCACCTCATCCGATCCACCAAAAGAGCCTCCTTCAAAGACCGCCTCGACAACAGCGCACACAACAGCAAAGAGCTCTTCAACATCGTGAAAGAACTCTCCAAGCCCAGCTTCAACACCAGCGACATCCCACCATCGCAAGACCTGTGCAACTCCCTAGCCACCTTTTTCCACCGCAAGATCGCCGACATCCAAGACCGCTTCAACAACGAGACCGCCCGACACCTCAGACCCTCCAGCCAACATCCACATCAACCCCCTGCTCGCCTGGACCAACGTGAACAATGACGACACCATCAAAATCATGAGCACCATCCACTCCGGCTCCCCGTCAGACCCTTGCCCGAACCCCACATCTTCTACAAAGTAAGCGCCACCATCGCACCCCATCTCCGCAAGGTCATCAACACCTCCTTCGAGACCGCAACCTTCCCAGAGAACTGGAAGCACGCCGAGATCAACGCCCTACTAAAGAAACCCAAGGCAGATCCTCAAGAACTTCTGGCCCATCTCCCTGCTCCCGTTCCTGGCGAAGGTCATCGAGAAGATAGTCAACGGACAACTGACCCGCCACCTCGAGGAGAACAACATCCTGGACCCATCCCAGTCCGGGTTCCGCAGCAACCACAGTACCGAAACTGCCCTCATAACCCCCACCACCGACGACATCAGGGCCCTGCTGGACAACGGTGAAACCGCGGCCCTCATCCTACTGGACCTCTCTGCCGCCTTCGACACAGTTTGCCACCGCACCCTACGCACCCGCCTCCACAACGCAGGGATCCGAAACGAGGCTCTGGAATGGACCACATCCTTCCTCTCCGACAGAACCCAGAGTGTCTGCCTCCCACCTTTCCGATCAAAAGCCTCCGAGATCATCTGCGGTGTACCCCAAGGATCCTCCCTCAGCGGGACACTGTTCAACGTATACATGGCACCTCTGGCCCACGTAGCCCGACTGCACAACCTTCACATCATCTTCTACGCCGATGACACCCAGCTGATCCTCTCCCTCACTGCCAAAATCAACCTCCACGAAGGAATGAAGGCCGTAGCCGAATGGATGAAGAGCAGCCTTCTGAAGCTGAACTCTGACAAGACGGAGGTCCTCATCTTCGACTCCACCCCCTCAGCCTGGGACGACTCCTGGTGGCCGACCTTTCTGGGAGCAGCACCGACACCCACCGACCACGCACGCAACCTGGGGTTCACCCTCGACTCCACTCTCTCCTTGACCAAGCAAGTCAACGCTGTCTCATCCTCCTGTTTCAACACCCTCCGCATGCTCCGCAAGATCTACAGATGGATCCCAATGAAAACAAGAAGAACGGTTACCCAAGCCCTCGTCAGCAGCAGACTGGAATACGGAAACGCCCTCTACGCAGGAACCTAGGCCAAACTCCTAAAACAACTACAACGCATACAGAACTCCTCTGCACGCCTGATCCTCGACATCCCTTGACACAGCCACATCACACCCCACCTAAGAAACCTGCACTGGCTCCCCGTCAACAAAAGGATCACCTTCAAGCTCCTCACCCACGCACACAATGCACTCCACAACACGGGACCGGTATACCTCAACAGACGACTCACCTTCTACACCCCGAACCGCCAACTCCGTTCAGTCGACCTCACACTCGCTACCATCCCCCGCATTAGAGCGACCACCGACGGCAGATCATTCTCCTATCTCGCCGCAAAAACCTGGAACACCCTCCCCATCCACCTGCGCCAGACCCAGGACCTACTTACCTTCAGGTGAACGGCACACTTTGAGTTAAGTGCTACTTTGCGTATAATATTGTATATACTACAATATTCTTGGCATGCCTGTTTCAAGCACACTTGCTTTCTTGGAGGTACCAATATGGATCTTGAACGGAACCAGCCGGCTCCCCCAGAGGGGACACCAAATAGGGATATGTATATTAAAAATTGTATTTCTTCTATAATTTACAGCACGTTATGGAATAAATATACTAGTAAGGATCCTGAGTTGCGATGGCCTATAAATGGGTCATTTGATCTTAAAAAGATTCAGTATGTGGAGCAATGTATGTTCAAACGTAAAAGTAGACAAGATATGTTTGATTGTGTACGAATGTGGGAGAAAGAAGCGCGTGAACGTGTGAGAAGAGAGCAAGTTTTGGTAGAAAAAGAACAACGCAAAAATATCCATGCGAAAGCGCTGGAACTGAAAAATAAAGAAATGAAGGAGATAAAAGAGAGAGAGGATAGGGAGTGTCATTTACAGGTAAATGGCCAATACCCTGTCCGGCGCCGCCTTTACCCTCTACTTAATAAACCACACGACGATTCCATTTTGTTAGATCGCTCCCTGCCTCCATACACTTTTCTCTATGCCCCTACTATTGATTCTGATGATTCTATTTCTCCTACAGATCAGGATCAGTTAGGATCTGAAGCTCAGCGTCGGACTCGCTCAATTCTACCGGTTGATCGTGCAGCCTCTCTTAGATCAGCTGCTTGCAAAGCAGCTCGTGATGACATTTCTGCTTCAGATCTTGTAGCTGATGTACAACAATGGCAGGATAGGGAACAGTTATATTTTGTAGAAACATTTACCACAGAAGTGATTGCACGGTTTAGAAAGCATTCCACAGAGTTAGAGCCTGTTGATATAGCAAACGATTGTAAACAATTGCGTGACAGTCTTTTCTCCCTTCTTAGGTGGCAGACTTAGTTAGACGCTTGGTTAAACTGCGAGCTGAGGCATTCCGTTTACGGGAGGAGAAAAAGCAGCCGCTGCAGCTGAACAAACAAAACAGCCCTCCGTGTTGCAGGATGGCAACCCAGGGACAGATAGGGCTATTGTAGTTCATGGGAAACCAATGCGTGAAGCTGCGCCTTTTGTATGTCCCTCCTAAGGGTACGGGAAAGGATGACGATAAAACTTCCGATGATGCCAAGGGATATTTTATTTATAATTGGGCCTATACTCCTTGCTCTGCTCTTAAGACTGATTTGCCAGACCCGCGGAAAAATCCGGCAGCATTTTACGAAGAAGTTGAAGGAGCTATTGGTTCTTGTATTATGACTTTGTCTGATATTGATATGTTTTTTGGGCTTATCCTACCCCCTGATATGTGGAGATCTATTCGTAAAGTAGATGATCAGGCAGCTTTTGGAGATGTTTGGAGGGAATTAGAGAGGACAGATAGAGAACGAGAACCAGTACAGAAACTGCAACAACTGATTTTAGACCTTCCAAGAGCTATAATTGTTAAATTGAAAACTCTCATTCCTCCTAAAAAGATAGATTGGACTATGTTAGCATCCTGTAAACAAAAGACAGATGAATCGGTCTCTGACTTTTACACGTTTTGAGGAGACATTCCACGACTTTAGTGGCCAGTCATTGACAGATGACACGGGTAGGCATCTGTTTGTCGATAAATTTGTTGCGAACATGCTGCCAGTAATAGCTATTCGCCTAAAGGCCAGCGAGAGTTCATGGACTACGTCTTCTCCAGTCTCTCTTTTGACTATGGCTCAGTATTATGAACATCAGGAATTGGAAGCTAAGGGCAATGAGGATAAAAAGACTAAAGATTTAAAAACGAAGGTTACGTTAGCTCAGGTTTATGGTCCATCCTATAGAGGTGGTGGCAGAGGCGGATGTGCGATGTACCGCCCTGGCGCACCCTCTTTTCCCAAGTTACTTTGTCTTCTGATCAGTGCGCTTATTGTAAGGAGATTGGACATTGGGTTGCTGACTGTCCATAATTGCATACTCAGCAGTATCAGCGTGGTCGAGGACAAATGAGAGGTCGTCCAGGGAATTCAGGATATAGGGGAGGTATGGGTAGCCGCACTAGGTTTGAAGCTGTTGAGCATACTCTGAATTCTTCTAATACTTTTGATAGGCGTAATCAATTTCAAATGTCTGCTTATCCGACTGCTGATTTGAAAGATTCTGCTTATGCATAGGAATGCCTAGGATGGGGTAAGGAATCATTTGAAGTCCCAGTAGATCAGGAGGGTCCTTATGTTACTTCATACGTTTTAGGTTCCACTCTTCGGTTTTTGGTTGACACAGGAGCTACTCGTAGCGCTCTGTCTAAACAATTGGTTCCAAGGGCTCCCCTGTCTGGCTTAACAATCACATCGATGGGTTTCGATGGGACTCCTTCCCTTAGCCCACTCTCACAACCACTTGCATTTCATGTTGATAAATTTTCTGCTCCATGTCCATTTTTGCTTTCCCCTAACACGCCGGACAATATTGTGGGTCTTGATATGCTCAAGCATTTCCGGGATACGATACGTTGTTCCCCAGAAGGCGTGCGTGTTATTTTGAATTATAACTATCCCATGGTTGAGAAGTCCTATCTCATTAGAGAAGATATTGCCTTGGCATCACTCCCTAGTACTTTGTGGGCGACATCAGATACCGATGTGGGACAAATGGTTATCCCACCAGTCCATATTCAAGTGAGGGAAGGTGCTTCATTGCCTCAATTGCCTCAATACAAAATTTCTCGAGACGGCGAAGAAGCATTAATACGTATCGTTCAAGACCTGATTGCAGTAGGAGTTGTGGAAGAAGTCCCTTACAATATTTGCAATAGTCCTGTCCTTCCCATTTTGAAGAAAGATACTGATACTAAAATTTACAGGTTTATCATTGATTTGCGAGAGGTTAATAAGATTGTAGTGCCCCAATACCTGGTAGTCTCTGACATCACGACACTCCTTACCATGGTTCCTCCAACTGCAACTACATTTTCTGTGATTGATCTGAAGAATGCTTTCTTCTCGATTACTATTCATTCTGATAGCCGATATTTGTTCGGTTTCACTTTGAATAATCGATCCTTCAGATTCTGTAGAGCTCCCCAGGGGTATACAGAGAGTCCTAGTATTTACAGCCAAGCTTTAAAACAACAGCTTGATTCTTTCCCTGTACCAACAGGGGTGGCTCTCATACAATGTCGATATCTTGTTGGCAGCTGATACCTCTGAACAGTGTGAAGAAGGAACACTGTTATTGCTTTCATTTCTTGCATCACACCATCACAAGGTTTCTCGAAAGAAATTGCAATATTGTAGACAGGTTACCTATTTAGGTCACCTCCTGTCTAAGGAGGGACGTGCACTCACACCAGACCGCATTCAAGTTATTTTAAACACGCCTGTGCCTCGTACCCAGAAAGATGTTCGTGCATTTATTGGTCTTACTTCATTTTGTAGGCAATGGATTTGGGGCTTTTCACACATCGTAAAACCTTTATTGGCCCTCTTGACTAAAGACACTCCAATGCCCCTCCCATGGACTACTGAATGTCTGAATGCTTTTCAGCAGTTGCGTCAAGCTTTATGTTCTGCACCAGTATTAGGCACTCCAGACTACACTAAGGCTTTTACAATCTATGTACATGAGAGGGACGGTTGTGCACTCTCAGTTCTAGTACAGACACATGGTGATAAGCAGCATCCTTGTGCATATTTTTCAGGTGTTCTTGATCAAGTCGCTCTTGCATTGCCTGGGTGTTTTCGCTCTGTTGCAGCGGCAGCTGTGTCCATACGTCGGAGTGAAGGGATAGTCCTGTCACATAGATTGCATGGGGTACTAGCACAAGCAGTTGATGCCCTTTTAAACCAAACTAAAACGCAGCATTTAACCAGTGCTCGTTTGACAGGATATGAACTGACACTTTAGGCCCCTCATATCACTCTGAAAAGATGTTCAGCCCTTAACCCGGCTACTCTGTTGCCATATCCGGCTACTCAATCCCAGCCACAAGAGTTTCATGATTGTATATTCCTTACTGAGGAACAGACAAAGGGTTGTGTTGACCTACAAGACACGCCCCTTTCAAAGGTTGATGGAGAATTATGGGTTGATGGGTCCTGTTTACGATTACCAGATGGTACGACTTCAGCTGCATATGCAATTACAACGCTTCACACAGTAGTTGAGACAGCTCGTATTCTACAGAAGTCAGCCCAGGCAGCTGAGCTGATAGCAATAACAAGAGCGTGTGAACTTAGTACTGATTTGTCTGTTAATATTTATACAGATAGCCGCTATGCTTTTTGAATGGCTCATGACTTTGGGCTACTCTGGAAGGAAACAGGCTTCCTTACATCACATGGAACGCAAATAGTGCATGGAGAATTAGTGCATCATTTCCTGACTGCCTTGACATATCCGAAGAAGATAGCGATTGTTAAGTGTAATGCACATAAGAAAGTAACAGATAAAATAGGGCAAGGTAATGCCTTTGCAGACCGCACAACCCGCGAAACTGCAATGCAATCAAGTACTACATCAGTGTACGTAGTGAAGTCACAGGCTGAACGTTGGCATGATACCAGGCAGGAAGTGCTTGATATGCAGCGATCTGCCTCTACAGAAGAACTTGAGCAATGGTCTAAGGAGGGAACATTGGATGATGAGGGCTGTTGGAGGAATAAAGACATGACTAAATGGAGACTGCCCACAGCCTATTTACATCCTGTGATTCATATGGCACATGGGCCAGCACATGTTGGAGCATCCTTAATAACTAAGTTGCTTACGCAAGTTTGGGATCATCCAGAAATTGCTGGCACCTCTAAAAAGATAGTGCAGTCCTGCTTAATTTGTCTCCAGTACAATCCTGGAAAAGGGACACTAACTCCAACAGGAGGGTTTGCTACACCAACTGCGCCATTTGAGGTTTTGCAGATGGATTACATCCAGCTTGAACGCTGTAATAATTTAAAGTATGTTCTATTACTGGTACGTGCTTTTAGTAAGTGGATGGAAGCATACCCTACGAAAGATAATACAGCTCTTATTACAGCGAAGGTGCTTCTAAAGGAATTCTTCCCTAGATTTGGTGTTTGCAAACTTTTGTGGAGTGATAACGGACCCCATTTTATTGGGCAAGTTGTTGAGTATGTCTTGAAAGGATTGGGGATTAAGCAGAAGTTTCATGCTGCCTTCCACCCACAATCAGCAGGACTTGTGGAACGATATAATGCTACTCTTAAGCTTAAACTAGCTAAAATCCAGGCTTCCACATCTCTGAAGTGGCCTGATGCACTACCTTTGGCATTATTGTCTATTAGATCGGTACCGCATACACGATCTGGCCTCGCACCGTATGAGGTCGTATTCGGTAGGCCTATGAATATTTGGGGGATTCCTAAGCCACGCCCCATACATGATGTACCTTGTGTTATGATGTACGATTATTTATCGCAGTTGACTGATAGTCTGCTTTCTATTCATCAACCGGTTCGAGAAGCTCTTCCGGACAGGTCGAAAGGTGAAGGCCACGAGCTGCAGCCCGGTGACCATGTGATGGTCAAGGTCTTCCAGAGATCGAGCAGCTTGGAGCCTAGGTGGCGCGGCCCGGAGCAAGACCTCCTCGCTACGAGAACTGCAGTCCGAGTGACCAATCGGAGGAACTGGGTGCACTCCACTCACTGCAAAAAGGTGCCATCTGCCTTGGTGGAACCTGCTGCATTTGCCGACCATAGAGACATCCTGGACACAGAGAGAGGCCAAGCCATATCACCTGAGGAATCTGAGGAAGTCTTCCCGGACCACACGAACCCTGGTACATCTCGAAATCAGCTACGACCCCGGAGAGAAACTGCATTGCTGAAAGAGATTGGTTGAGCAACCGTCCTGGGTTAGTGAAAAACTGAGCTGCAAAGGGGGGGGGGGGAATCTATTAGTGACACCCATCTCAAACTCAGAGAAGAAACCAACGGCTGCCCAGGACTTTAGAGCTCCAACGGTTTTGTTACTTCAACAACAAGATGAATGTGTCTATGGAGAAAGCATCAACTGCTGCGAGGATTTGCGACAAGAGGGTTATGTGTGTTGTTGGGTTCACTGTCACTATGATCACTATGGCAGTGATAATTTGGGTTGTAGAGGAAGTGGCTCCTGCTCGACAAATACTGACTGTCACTACTCCAGCACACATTGAACACCACTATTTTACTCTCCCTTATCATGAGCAAAAACATAGACAGTCTTATCTGAAAAACACGTTCATTCAGATGTTGCACCACACGCACAATGCTACGAACATTACTGACTGGTGTGTGGAATGATGCCAGCTCATCAGAAAAAGGGAGGAACACCTTTCATTCCTCTTCCCTTTTCCCACAACTCTTGTCAAGCCTGGTTTGCACTTCTATTGGCTTCTTAAGTGGCTAATATTACTGATCTGGGTGTAGGGAGATTAAACCACTACCGTAATAAAGCATGTTATCCTGATGAAGAAGGTGATCCGCAAGCTAAAGGGACTAAATGGGAGATGGAGGAGTACCGACAAGGAAATGCTTCTGCACATTATGTTTACCCAAATACTCAAACTGCTAAGGGTAATGGACCATTTGTTATAGCTGTCACTAGAGCCCAAGCAGAGTTATGTGTGAGTAGTGTGGGGAAAATTCCAGTGGGAAGAAGCGAATGTACTCAGGTTTTGACTATTGATGGTACCAATAACAGCAGTTTTTCGTCTTCACATAATACATACTTTATTTGCGGAAACAAGGGATACTACCATCTACCTGTTGGATGGTCTGGAGTTTGTTACGTATCCTTTTTGCTACCTCCTGTGTTTCTGGCACCTGCATCATATCACAAGAACTATCGAATGTTTAATGACATTTCTGAGAACAGATGCAAAAGAACAATAAGTAATGATGAGGTAGATCAGACTGACACCGCACTGCAGCAATATGTTGACTTTAATTTGGGGCTGTTCTTTTTTTGTTGGTGTTGCCTTGAACAGCAGGAAAATCAGACGATTAACTCGTGTCGTGGAAGCTGTGACCAACCAGACAGCTATGGCACTTGGAAACATCACAGAGGAACTACAGATTGCGAGGATTGTTGCGCTCCAAAACCGTATGGTCCTGGACGTGGTTCTGGCTGATCGAGGTGGTGCATGTCGCATCATAGGAAGTAGTTGTTGCGTGTACATTCCAGATCATGCCCCTTCAGTTTTTGATGCAATATCCAAGCTACACAGAATAGCTGCTGAGATTCACCCTGATACTGACACATGGACTTTGGCCAGTTGGTTTTGGACATTGGTCTCTTCCTCGGGCTGGAAACTATTAACAGTGCTGTGCATATTACTTGCAATTCTACAGACATGCTGCCTATCTATACAATGTGGTCCAATGCTTTGCTCCATCTGTATCACTGCTTGTACACCTACCAGACGTGATGTTAGGCAAATGAATGCCCAGCGTGTACTAGATAAAGAGATTGATGAAATGATGAGAATCGACATACATGATGTATACCTAGACTCTTCTAGATTATAGATGTCTTCAGCTAACGCTAAAAGGGTCATCTGTGGAAATTTGGCAGAGATCGCTGTTAGCATTTAGCTGAAGCCATCTTGTTTCCAGCAGCCATTTTGTCAACCATGTGCTTTTTCCTTCTTCACTGTTGCTTGCCCTTGTACTTTGCTCAAAGAACTGGCTATACTTAGCCTCTGCTACTCTGCACATGTGCAGAAGAGTCTGTAGCTGCCCATGCACCTGCTCTAGTCTGTAACAGTCAGGTTGTTTTTACCAAAGTCATCATCTGCTGGCTCCTCCTTTACTGTTAACTGTGCATTCTTTGCATGACCATTTATGTATGTATCTTCCCTATGTGTGCTTGTACCGCCTTCTTTTGAGCTCTTGTGTGGGTATAAATGACCCATGGTTCTTCTACTCCTTGTGCTACTTCATACACTACCGAAGGGTGTTGTGTGAATGTAGTTCCACCTCATGAGATTAATAAAATATCTTTTTACTATTTCAGCTTCTGTGTCAACTTCTATTTTCTGGTCTGAGGACTTTTGTGCAGAGAAGGGCGAACCCCTAGCACTGGTAGGCCTTGCTGTGGTCCACCTTTACAGGAGAGGGTACATACTTAGTCATATTTCTCAATCAATAGTGTCTTCTTTTTCATTTCTCTGCTGAACTCTGAATATTGGTAAAAGTTGAAAAGGAGCTGCCTGACACTCCTGTACATGCTAGGACCGTGTGCTACCTAGATTCTATAAAAGAACAAAATTCAGAATTGTGCCATGGTAAATGTGATTCCTAGGACTCATTTGATGTTTTGTCTCTTCTTCAGTGTAGACAATTAAACTGAAGTGTTCAGTAAAAGGTATATTTGGATCTAATTTGCTCTATTGAAAAACAGAATATAGTGTCTCCTGAAGCCATGCTTCTTAATGTGCTTATTTTATTAATTCAAATTCCATTAATTGCAATTTGTCCCAAAATCCCACACATACGTGGAGTTATTCGGTGGAGTTATTATAATAATATGAATGAAAAGAAGAGACCCATGATAGAAAACTAGGATTATAATAAGTCAGTAACGTTTGCGGCATACATGAAGGCTGTTGATGGGAACAAGAATCCTGCTCCAGGTTAAAAAGTGGAAGGTAGCATGTGACCTGGTAGTACTAAACTAGTGAGTATGGATGGGTCTCATTAAACAAACAACAACCACGTTATCTTTTTTTATTTTTATTGTTTTATAAAACTTTTTATTAATCAACACCAGCTTATCAAGTACATTACAGAGGAGCAATTAGGCAGGCCACAATAAGACAATAGGTAAAGTCAATCAGTACAAAATATCATTCGGAAGGTTTAGGGCAAAAGGGGTCATCACTAATGGGGGAGAGGGGTGGCCGACATATATCCCCATGATAGCAATTCCACTTGCCCCACACACGAGTCCACTTCTTAGGGCAACCTCGGGCCACATACACCGTTTTTTCTCAGAACATTGACCAGTCTAAATCTTTCTTCCAGTCGCCTACCTCAGGAGGCAGAGACTCTCCCCACCGCTGCGCAATGTTTCTCTTGGCGAGCATGAGCCCCAGAGTGACCCATTGTATTAAGCAATCATTCAGATCCGTCGGTTCCCAAATATTCAGTAGACATCTACGAGCATTTAGGCTGAGTTGTGTGGACAAGACAGTGTTAATGACGTCCTGTACCTTACGCCAGCAGGGTTGAATAATGTCACAGTCCCAAATTATATGCAGAAAAGTACCCAGCTGGCCACATTACAACCACGTTATCTTGATCTGTCTTACATTGAGAACATTACAAAGACTCTAGCCATCATTTGGAACTCCCTCGTCAGTGGAAGATCCTTTCTGTGTTCCATATATTATTATTTAAACCTACAAATTAAATCGAAGAAATGGCAGCTGCACCCCCTGATCAAGTAGAGGCTGAAATCTATGATGCTCTTAGTATCATATACTAGATATTTAGGAAAGTGACGCAAACCGAGTACTGTTTTGTCGATTGGAAAGCGTATGGCAAAGAAATCCTGCGCAGGGGCGGTGCTTAAAGGCGATACTCTGGCAAACTTGTTACCTGATTTAATTCCCCGTTCTAAAATACATTTTGTGATTTTCCCTTGATTGGAGGCAGGACCAGTGTCAGATTGAGGCTATGTTAGGCAGCTTGTCTTAGGGTGCCACTACGAGAAGGCGACTGATTGCAATAAGTAGCTGAAATGGATTTGTGCCTAGGGCTAAAAGGGCACCCAAAGCATAAAAAATGAATGGCCTAGGGTCCAAAAATCCTTTCACTATAGCTGTTTGGATGACGGTATTTCCGGATAAAGCGTAAAGAAAAGGCTATCAGCCCGGCTCCCCTGCTAAAGGGTGGAGAGTATGTCCCTGTAGGGGGTCCTGTGTGTCAGCATCCGTCTATGAGCAACGAGTATGTATAATGCCTATGAAAGGAATTAAACATAGACCGTAGATAATGAAAGATGTCAAGATAGCTGGAGAAGTAGGACAGCCCTATCATCCTTTGGGTGTGGAGCCCCACAAAGTAGAGATAGCTGCTGTCACAGAAGCACGAACTATAAAGGTTCATGACATTCTGGTTGAAAATGTCTCACTCACTTTAAGCGAGCATTTATGATTTGGACATAAAATAGCAAGGGTATGTGCACAGGAGAATTGAGAGAGAAAAGGCACACTAGCAAAAGGAATCCACTGTTCGTCTACTAGATGAAGACATGCACCTCCTAGATGAGCCCTATAAAACAGGAGGGCTAGCTGCATGAATAATATCCTTCTGTCATGCTGCCTTTGCAAGTGTTGGTGGAGTATTGCACTGTGTAATGTTTCTTATGCAATGTTCCTGTTCCATGTGGAATACAATTACGTCTGCATGGAACATAGAACACTGGGCTGATGAGGATCGTGGCTTGTGGCAGTTGATGTGGGGATTTGTTCAGGGACGGCTGTGATAGAGAGTTAATGAATAAACTACGTGTTTCATGGACCTTGTGGAAGTGTGTACTGATTCAGGAATTATGACATTTCTGGCAACAATCTGAAGTCCCCAGTAACGGACTCACTAGGTAAGATATTAGTCTACTTTGGAAGCACATTCGGAACATGCTGCAGCCGTGAATGTCCCAGGTTCTGACATTAGTTGCTCTCAGACGTCAGGCCATAGCAGCATATGGGCAGTGGTGTGCTCTGTGGATTCGCTGTGTTTTCCCACAGGAGTCTTTCACTCCCTAGTTGTTTCTGTGTATTGCAAGTGCCACATTGGTTGATTCCAATAACTAACAAGACTCCTCCATGCTAACTAGTTAAGAGACTGCTGGTGGTAAACTAAGCATGGGAAACTTAATCATGGGTAAACACAATGAACCTGTAAGAGAGAATGAGAACAAATTTGATCAAATTATAGTTGTGACAAGGAACCCTAGTGGAGGGGAAACATGAGTAGAAAGGACAGAACCAGGATTAAATCCAAAGCGGTAGCTAAGAATGGCTGCATTAGCTATGGTGGTATCAATCACAGAGTTAATGACAAATCGTGTACAGCAACGAATGTTACCTGCATAAAATTTAGGAATAATTATTATTATGCCTGTGTGTGCAAGACTGTTGTTCCTTTGAATAAGTCAGTGGGTGTAGTTGGAGAATAATATGTTGGCGAGAGTAATTTTGATGAAGACAATGAGGCACAACTTCTTAGCTTAGGTGATGGAGACATTGAGCAAGGTACCAGCAGTGAATGTCTGCTTCCCATTGCTGAGAGAGACTGTTAAAGAAAAAGGATCCTAAATGTGAGATTACCATTAATGGCAACACCTTCCAAATGTTGTAGATTCAGGAGCTGGCTACACTTTAATATCTTTGGAATATTTTGAGAGATGTTGGGCTCCTACATCTAAAACAATGTATTCTCCCGATGTTAAATTGAAGACGTATAGTGGAGAGTATGTTGATCTTCAAGGATTTTCCTAATCTGATGTTGCTTACAAGAATAGGAGGATGAGTGGGTGCATATGGGTTGCTAGAAGTGGCACACCTTTGGTAGGAATAATTCATCAAGCTGCCACCGGCATGCAACTTTGTCTGGGTGCCGGTGAACAGATCGTACTAATGAATGCTACAATTGAATTGGAAAGTGTCATTCATTTATTTCTAGAAGTGTTTTCTGATAAATTGGGCAAGCTATGTGGTTTTAAACTTAAAAAACTTTTTCTGGTGGGGTTCTTAACTGAAGATTCATTTGGAACGTAACCTACCTTTTGCCATTACAGATTCAGTTGTGGTCGAAATTAAGAAACACTTATAAGCTGACATAATAGAAGAAATTGAATCTGCCAAGTGATTAGCACCCATTGTTGTAGTACGCAAACCCGACCAATCTGTCAAGATGTTCATTGAGCTACACAATTTAAATAAGCCATTTGGATAGGCACACGTCTATTACCCAACTTTAATGAAATGTTGTTCCCCAATGGACAGTGTAATTGGTTTTCCACAAAAGACTTTTCTACAGTGTGCCATCAGAATTGCATCTGGCATCACAACACTTGCTATCATTCATTGCACCATTCAGAGCTGATGGATACCGAATGCCTTTCGGGTTGGCATCTGCGTCAGCAGTATTTCAGAAACTCATGAAACATTTCTTTGTAGATGTTAAAGGGGGTCAGATATTTTCAAGATTACATTTTAATTGCTACCTCTGATGAAAAAGACTACGATAAGAAAATTGAATATGGGGGAGGAGCCTAGCGCTTGACCAAGATGGCCGCGTGAGCTTAGAGCTCCCGAGACCCTCGCGCCCTCCGTCGACTATCCTGTCACTAATCCTGCTGGTATGCATGGCACCTTGTTGCTGAGTTGTCAGGGAGGCGATTGATGCTACCCGCGGTCGGATCGCCCATCGGGAACCGGACTTATGACTGGCGAAAGATTGCGGCCTAACTCCCGGAGATGCCAGGGGCTAGAGTTGGCAGGATGCCCGACTCCTAGTTGATCAACAACGGCCTGGTGAGGTGTGAACTGTCGGACGGAGGCCCTCGCTCTTTCACTTTCGATTTCGTTCCCTTTGTCTGCCCGGACACTGTAGAGCTCTGGGTGGCTTTATAACCCCAAGGACGCTCGGCGGGCTACTCTGGCAGCACAAGGCGGACCTGCTCACTCCTTATTCCTCTCTCTGAGAGGGAACGGTCTTCACTGCATTGGACTGCCTGGAGTCCATTATGTCGGGCAAAGCAGAAGGGGATCGGCTGAAGACTAAGTCCACCAGGCGGGGAACGTATTCCCAAGTCAACAGTATGGACCGCTACGCCCTCCTGAAGACATCGCCGAGTGGATCGAGCCAGGCGCCGGATGCCCAGAAGGAGGACTCGCCTGGGACACCGGAGCTCTCCCTGCAGGATGTCATGGGCGCGCTTGATGGGATGCAGACCTCGATGGGGAGGCAATTCGAGGCCCTGGCGCATAAGGTGGATGCCATCCTGGTGGATGTCAACTTGATCCGCTCGGACCTGGGCAAGACAAACGAACGCGTTAAGGACCTGGATCACAAGACCATGGGCCTCACTGATGATGTTGCGGATTTGCAGAACGAGGTCCGGAAGCTGAGGGCCGAGAGTGACCTCGCCGCCCGCCGGCTGGAGGACTTCGAGAGCCGGTCCAGGCGCAACAACGTGCGCGTCATCGGGGTCCCGGAGTCCTCGGATGAGGCTTCGACGGACCTGCTTGTGGAAGATTTGGTCCTCAATCATCTGAAGCCTAAGGGCCTTGGAAAGTTTTTTGCGGTGGAAAGGGCCCATAGGGTGCCGGGCGGACGGCCCAAGGCGGGTGCCCCGCCGCGGCCGATTGTCGCCCGGCTCTTTCATTTTCGAGATCGGGACGCTATCCTGCAAGCTTCGAGGGTGACGGGCCCAGTCCCCTTCCAGAATGCGTCGGTGAATTTTTATCCGGACTTCACCCAGCAGGTGCAGAGACAGAGACAGAGCTTCCTGGGGGTGAAGCGGAGACTTCGGGAACTGGACCTGAAGTATGCCATGCTTTTCCCCGCCAGACTACGGGTGGTGCATGAAGATCGGACATTCTTTTTTGACTCTCCTGTTATGGCCGACGAATGGCTGGACGCTTTGCCCCGGCGAAGGACCGGGGACGACACAGCCGAGCATGGAGACAGTGGCCGGGATGGACAGGGCTGAAATCTTAAAGCCGGCCTGACTTGATTTGACCATACTTGAAGATTTGAACAGAGTGCAGTAACTGTGGAGGGTTGCGGGAGGACGAGGGGTGCTCTTTTCCTCCCTTAGGGTACTTTTTGTAGATTTTTGTTTTTGTAGGGCGACAGGCACACTGCAAGTTGGGGGGGCTTTTTAAGCTGCAGCAGGGGTGCAGGGTGGGGGGAGGTATGGGGATTTTGAGTTTGTTGTTGGGGGGTTTATTTCTGCAAGGCATGATGATTATCCTCAGGACTGTTCCATGGTGGCGCCTTGGGTGTGGGGTGGGCCTCTTTCCGTTTGAGGATGGGGGGTAGAGGCTTAAGTGTTATAAGCTGGAATGTTAATGGTTTGGGGGATCCCATCAAGAGGGGGATTGTTTTGCAACTCCTGAAACGTTCAATGCCAGACGTTGTCCTGCTGCAGGAGACGCATCTCATAGGCAATACGTGCTATGCCCTGAATAGGAAGGGGTATAAATTCATTGCACACTCGGGATTCTCTTCTGGGTCCAGGGGTGTGGGCATCCTCGTTAGAGCATCGTTGCCTTTTGAGGTGGACTCCACCATTGTTGACGATAGGGGGAGGTTTGTGGCGGTGGCGGGGAGGTGGGAAGGAAGGACTTTGGTTTTGGTTTTGGTTTATGTCCCGCCGGCCCTGCAGGCCTCCACATTTGCTGAACTGGGCAGGGCTTTGCTGACTCTCCCGGGGGGAATGCTGGTAGTGGGAGGGGATTTCAACGCTGTGGGTTCCGGACTGTTGGATAGATACCCGCCCAGGGACACAGGGGGGGCTCAGAAATGGCTTCCAGACTTCCTGGATACGTTTGGTCTGATAGACTGCTGGAGGCTCCGGCACCCCACACAGAGTCAATACACGTTTCACTCCGGGGCGCATGGTAGCCTCTCCAGGATTGACTACCTGCTCACTCTGGCCGCACATGCCTCGTTGATATCCGAGGCGAGGCACATGGCACGTGGTATCTCTGATCACTCGCCAGTGTGGATCCGGCTGGATCTAGGTCGGGAGGGAGAAGGGAGGGTGGCCCCCATCAACCCATGGTATTTCCGAGACCCCAAGATGCGCAGCGCCCTGGTAAAAAAGGTAGATAATTACTTTAAGGACAATCTGGGAACCGTGGACTCGGCGGTGTCGCTGTGGGAAGCTTTTAAGACCGTGCTTCGGGGGGAGGCCCTCTCCCTGGTGGTGGCTGCCAAGAACCGGAGGGATTGCGAGGTGCGGCAAGTGGAGGAGGAGATTGCGGCCCTTGAAGGGGATATGGAGGAGGATGTTACAGAGTCCTCATTGCATGAGCTTTGCCTGAAGCAGGCGGAGTATAGGGACCTGGTGACGAACGCCGCCAAGACCCTCAGCAGGGAACAACAGGGCCGCCTTTATGACGTTGGGGATAAGGCAGGGAAACTCCTGGCGTGGTTGGACAGGAAAGAACGGGTCAATAGAGTGGTGCCAGAGTTGATTGGAGAGGGGGGAGAGGCGATTGTGGAACCTGAGGGGATTGTGGAGTGTTTTGCGGAGTATTTTCATAGGGTTTATTCCTCTGTGTCGGACAGGCCGCCCGAGGACTCGTCTGATCTCCTCCGTGATATCGAGTTGCCCTGCCTCTCTGACATAGATAGGGACGATTTGGATGGTGACATCACGATTGACGAGGTGGCGGGGGCGATTCGCGCGTTGAACTCGGGTAAGGCCTCTGGACCGAACGGACTGCCGATCGACCTGTACAAATTGTTCCTGGATAGGGTCGCCCCTCACCTGCGCGCCATGTTTTTGGAGGCGCGGGGGGATGGGATCCTTCCGTTGGATCAGAGGCTGGCGTCGATCGTGGTCATACATAAAGAGGGTAAACCCCGAGATAGATGCGCCTCCTATCGGCCCATTTCACTCCTCAACGCTGAGCCGAAAATTCTGGCCAAACTCCTGGCTACCCGTCTGATTAGGGTACTTGGCGATTTGGTCCATCCGGATCAATCTGGCTTTATCCCGCACCGAAACACAGCATTGAACCTTAGGCGGCTATATGGCGTCATCGCCAGGGCGGACACCCTGCGTGAACCGGCTGTTGTGGCATCCCTTGATGCCACGATGGCCTTTGATACGGTGGAGTGAGCATATTTATGGGCCGTGCTGGCCAAGTTTGGTTTCGGTCGCGGGTTTGTGAGTTGGGTTCGGTTGCTGTACGAGGGGCCACTAGCGAATGTTGTGGTGAATGGTCGGGCATCTACTCCGTTTCAGCTTGGTAGGGGTACTCGGCAGGGCTGCCCCCTGTCGCCTCTGTTGTTCGCCCTCGCCCTCGAACCGTTGGCTGCGTGGATACGTTGGCACCCGGATATACGGGGCCTTCGGTGGTCGCCTGATCACGAGGACCGTATTTCGCTTTATGCCGATGATATCCTGCTGTATCTTGCCTCACCTAAGAAGTCACTTATAGTGGTCTGTGACGTACTCGCATCGTTCGGCAGGAACTCGGGGCTTGTGATTAATTGGGGCAAATCGTACTTGTACGTTCTTAGTGGCGAGGTCCCACCGATCCCTAGAACATGTTCGATACAGGTTGCCCAGCAGGGCTTCGTGTATTTGGGGATTTTTATATCCATGGATCCTGCTGTGCGCTATGAGAGGAATCTGCTCCCCCCCTTGGCACGCTTGAGGCGAGATGTTGAAGGTTGGCGGAGGCTGCCGCTCTCCCTTGTTGGGCGTGCGGCCCTGTTCAAAATGATGTCTCTTCCCCGCTTCCTCTACGCCCTCCAGAACACCTTGGACTGGGTACCGGCCAAATACTTTCGGGAGGTCGAAGGCCTCCAACGGACGTTGCTGTGGGATGGGCGGCCGCGAATAGCTATTTCAAAGTTGACGCTCCCATGGTACGATGGGGGCATTGCGCTCCCGGACATCCGACGGTACTATTGGGCCACGCAGCTGAGCGCGATCAACCATGGGTTTTATGGCCCTGCCCTCAGCCCTGGGTATGCCATGGATAGGTGGCTGCTGCGCGGCGGCAACTACTACAGGGCGTTGTATTCGCGGTCCTTAGACTCGTCCCTCACGGGGCCCACAGGTGTGGCGGTGCGCGTATGGAAGATGGCGACCGACTCGCTGGGCTGGAAGGATAGGCTAACCCTCGCTACCCCATTGTTTGAATCGGAAAGATTGGGAAGACTCTGGCATACGAAAGGCTTTGATAAGTGGGATCTGATAGGTATATCCAAGGTGGGAGATGTGCTGCATAAGGGGAGGGTGAAGTCCTTCGAGGAGTTGCAGACTGAGTTTGAGCTAGGGCCCTCAGAGTATTTTAGGTATATCCAGCTGCGTCACGCCCTCCGATCAGTCCTCGTGGAGGGTGAGAAGGTGCCGGAGTCCTCTCCCCTTGAGGACCGAGTCCTTGATGGTCATATGCCCGAGAGCACGATTTCGCTCATATATAAGAAGTTGATAAACGTCCGGGCAGACTTGCTATTGGGGCTGAGAGAACAGTGGACCAGGGATGGCCTTGAGTTGGATAATGAGGACTGGCAGTCAGCGGTTTCTTCGCCTAAGGAGGTTGCGATCCCGTCGCGTCTGAGGCTGGTGCAGCTTAAAATACTGCACCGGGTGTATGTGACGGGGCCAAGGCTGGTCCACATGGGATTCTCGGAGGACGGCCTGTGCAGAAGGGGATGTGGTATGGTGGGTACTTTCCTGCACATCATTTGGGAATGTGGTGTCATTGTGGAGTTCTGGAGGAGAGTCCATGCAGTTATGGGGGAGGTGACGGGCATTGTGGTACAGCCGGAGGCGCGGTGCTGCCTCCTGAACGTCTGGGGGCCCACTGACCTCGATGAGGCGCAGACCCAATGGGTGACTCTGGGTAACATGGTAGCTAAAAGGGATATCGCGCGATTATGGGGCTCCTCGGGACCCCCTACACTGACCGCGTGGAAGGAGAACATGGATTGGAGCATGTTTAGGGAGAAGACGGTCTACTGCTCTAGAGGTCGCCCCCGGAAGTGGCATGCCATCTGGGGGCGGTGGAACCAATACAGGGGGGGAATATGTCTTGCCCCGGAACTGGAACCTCCCGAGGAACAGCTTTCCCCCTGACCTACTTTCCAGCACAGTTTGGTTTTAGTAACCGTTCTGGGCCTCTGCTGTTCCCCTTCTTCCTCCGCACACAGTCTTATACTTAGTAGATGAGTGGGGTCCGGCCTCCCCTGGGGGCTTTCGCCATGGGCTTTCAATGTTCTGCCTTGCTGGGGTTTGTTGTGTGTTTTTTCTGTGTTTATTTAAAATTGGACCTTTGCATTACTCTTTGAACTGTATTGGGGACACATCACTGTATCTAACTTGCAATGCTGCCGAACCTTCGGGCTGTCGGCTGAATAGCTGTGTCCTGAATTTCGAAATAAAGGTTTTCAAAAAAAAAAAAAAAAAAAAAAAAGAAAATTGAATATGGAAATTTTACATGACAATGGATTAACAGTCAAAGCTGAAAAATGAAAGCTTAAGGTGAAGAGTGGTACATATTTAGGCCATGCATTTGATGCTCATGGTGTTAAACTCAGAGAAGAGTAGATCAACAGCATTGGCAATACCTTAGTACCTGCCAATAAGGATGATTTGAGGTCTTTCCTGAGGGTTGTTGAATTCTATGCTAAGTTTGTAAAGAACTTTGCAAACAAAACCAAAACCAAAACCATGAGGGATCTATTTAAAAAAAAAAGTGAATGTTGTGATGAGTTTCAAACAGAATTCAACTACATAAAAGATATTTCTAGTGCACCTCATTGGAATAGTTTACATTTGTTTTGTAGGACATTAATCACCACTGATGCTAGTGGCTACGGGTTAGGTGCTGTTTTTTTCTCAGATTCAAGAGGGTGCAGAAAATGTTCTTGTCATTGACATTTTTATTGTTGCCTGAGAATTGTTGGAGGCCAGGTATGTGGCAACATGTGCTTTTAAAACCATAATATACTTCAAACGCAGTACCCCCCACCCGGTCAGCGCTCTGTGTGGTTGCACCACCCTAGAGCAGGCCCTGTCTAACGGTAAAAAGTTCCACAATTTAGGAGCCATGCAGGTCATTGAGCGGCCTCCCCACCAGCATCTGTGAATCTTAGGGACATTCAGAAGGTGTGCCATGGCAGATCTGAGAAGCCTGCCGGGAATATAAGGGGAGGCTAAAGATCTTAACAATGGTGGGCCCTTGTGAAGTGCATGATTCATAAGGCCTTGAATTGCACACACTGCTCCACCGGAAGCCAGTGCAATTCTACTAAAGCTTTTTTGGCAGACTGTTGTCTCGGGATGCTCATGGGTAGGTGAGCAGCGGCATTTCGGACCGGCTGCAAACTTTTTATCAAATATTGGGGTGAACTGAAATACAAGGCATTGCCATAGTTGAGGCACAACATTACAAGGGCCTGGACAATCAGTGTTTTGGCTGGGAGGGGGAGAAGGTTGAGGACCTTCCTCAACAGTCTCGGCAAGCCAAAGCATTTGGAGGTGAGCTTTTTTACTTTTGGTGACCCATCGTGAGGCTAGAGTCCAGCTATATCCCAAGGCTCTTCATCAAGATTTTTGGGGTAGGAAGGTACCGCAGACAATCTGGCAGGGATGTCGGGCCATATTACTGAAGTTATTACCCAGTAGCATGACCTTGGTCTTGTCTTCATTTTGTTTTAGTCAGCGGTTAGCCATCCACCTGGGCACTTCCTGAAGATATGGGGTCTATTGGAGGCGGCTTGAGCTTGGATCTGGGGAGTCTGACATTACCAGCTAGGTGTCATTGGCATAGGAGACAAATGACAACCCATAGGAATGCACAATTTCAGTCAGGGGGTACATATTAAGGTTACAAAAAGTGTGGGGGGTGCTCAGGGAGGATTCCTGGGGCAACCTGCAGCTCAGGGAAAGGCAATCAGAGTAACAGGACCGATCTAGTACCTGAAAGGTTCGGTTCTCCAGGAAGAAGGTGAGCCATTTCAGTGCTCTGCCATCAATGCCCACATTTGATGACATGGTCTACCACGTCGAAGGCCGCACTAAGATCTAAAAGAACAATGGCTATCAAACCTCCTTGATCCAGTAGATGTCTCAGATCTTCTACCACTGCCAGCAAAGCTGTTTCAGTGCTGTGGCCGAATCCCCATTTGGGTTGTGTGAAGGACTTCACTGTATTCAAGGAAGGCAGAGAGATGTTTATTTACATGTTTTTCCAGGATCTTGGAAGCTCCAGGTAACAAGAAGATCAGCCTCTACTTGGTTAGACAAAGGGGGTCAATGCTGGGCTTTTTTAGTAGCATTTATTTTCAGCTCTTACATTTTTCTGCACCTTGAAGGAGTTTCCTTTCCCCATATCCATGCTTGACACACAGAGTAGACCCAATGCCTCTTTACTCTTTATTTAACTTATTGAAAATGATGCAGTTATATACCATGGTTCACTTTACCCTACCTTAGAAGTTCTCCCACAAAGGGATGACTAATTACTCACCTCTTCTTTTATGAGCCATGAATCAGGAGAAAGTTCCTTGCCTGGCAAGAAGGTACTTGTTACTGTTTTAAGTTTTGTAATGACCATACTTACAGTTAAACCTAGCGACAGCATAAAATATCAAAGGGATAATAGCACCTTTGAGTTAAATAATGAGTGACCATGCAGCAGAGACACTCTTTAATTTAACCCCCATTATAATTTCAATAGGGCTCACAGTTAACTGAACATCACACAGCCTCAATCTTCTTTATGACTGCGCACTAGCAGCTTTAATCAGTACGAAGCGGCATTAATGACTATTCCTGACACTTTCTATGTAGGTGATAATATGGGGTGTCGTCTGGCGGGCACAAATTAATTATTACTTTGTGAAGAGTTAATGGGAAAGATAAGTCATACTTCAGGTTTGTGGCAAGTACCCTTGCTACCTGCATATGAGTTACATGTAGCTACAGGGGATACCAAGGAATGCCTATTATTTTGAATAAAAAACATATCAAGGCTCAAAATGAATATATGGTTCAGCTATCTCCTTACACTAGGCAATAAGAGGCATGACAGATTGCATGTACATACATAAACACACACACACACATATATATATATATATATATATATACACATATATACGCTTTGCATTTTTAGACAGTGAAAGGCGAGCAGTGACTGGCAATCCAATGATTGGATGTTTTAGTAACTATTCCTGGGAAACTTGGCAGGTCCTTGTTAATTTATGCTTGCGACCGTTGTTGGATATTACGGACTGAAAACGCTATGTAAAGCATGCTGTTCTAATTATTATGTGCCACGTGCTGTGGAGTGATATTATGTCCCTCCTTATATGATGTATCCCTGTGAGGATGAGTGTCTTCATGGAGTGTTATTACAGAAAACTCATTATGTTTAACATTCCACCTTTGTGTATAAGCATTTGTCTAGTAATTATGCAATTGTTGGGATCTATATGCTAGGATAAGACACTGGTCATAAATATTTAAACCGGAGGTCCTAGCTTTTTAAAAATAACAACAAGCAGTGTACTGGACTTATTGCACTTTCATGATGTATTGTTTGCGGTGATAATATTAGTGAAACCATTCAGACAATGCAACTTTTCTAATTTGTTGTATGTGAAGTGCAGCGACATTGATAGCTGTCTTCTGTGCCTATTAAAAACGTGTGGTGCATGAGAGTTTTTAAAGTGCAGTCAATATGGTGTCCGTTATGTTGAAAATGGCTGGAGTCGTGTCCGAAACGCAATCAGGATGGTGGACCGTGCTTGATTAAAGAAGTGCAAATGGACTCTGTATCAGCCCTGTTCTTTATGTTGGAGCAGGATTTTGTGTATATATATATATATCCATCTATATATATATCACAATCCTGTAACACCGGCAGTGCTCAATTTCTTTTTTTAGGAGGGCACACCCACTTCCCCCTGCTTCACCCACTAACTCCACTGGCCCCATCCACTTACTCTATTGGCTTCACACACACCCTCAACTAGCTCTGCTAAAAGCCAGATGTAATACCATCGCACGGATGCGGTGGGTCCCAGTGCCTCAAGGGCAATGTAGTGCTTCAACACCAGTCTGCCTGATCCAACAGTAAGTAACAGTTCCCAACACTCTAAACACACTTTTACCCAGTGGGACCCTGCATCACAATGGAGACCTTTTATCCAAATTGTTGGACTTGGCCCTTTTTGCAGGGTCATCCCTGAAATTTCTGCCTTCCTCCTATATTTTTTCTGACCTGTTGTTGGTTGTTTTATGACTCTGGGCACTTTACCACTGCTGATCAGTGCTAAAGTGCATATGCTCTCCCTATTGTAAATTGATGTATGAATTAGTGATTCCATGATTGGTTGGTTTGGTTTACCTGTCAGACCCTAGTACAGTGCACCAGGAGTGCCCAGGGCTTGTAAATCCAAATGCTGCTGGTGGGCTTGCAGCACTGGTTGTACCACCCACAGAAGCAGCCTGTAAAAGTGTGTGTAAGGCCTGCCATTGCAGAGCCTGCATGCAGTCTGGTACTGTCATGCAGACTGGGCAAGTGCACCCACTTGCCAGTCCCTAAACCTTCCCTTTTCTTCATATCAGCCACCCCTATGGTAGGCCCAAGGGCAGGGTGCATTGTAAGTATAAGGTAGGACATGCCCTGATGTGTGTGGCATGTCCTAATAGTGAATTACAACCATTTTCGTTTTTCACTATTGCAAGGCTACCTGTTCTCCATAGGCCAGAATGGGCTGTTAGATTATTACATGTTTATAATCTTAACTGACTCAGAGAACATGGTAGAAATTCGAGTTCAGTATGCCTGAACTCAGAATGATAAAATACATCTTTTAGTGAAGGTGGTTTTAACATTCTGTTTGAAAATACCACTTTTAGAAAGTAGGTATTTTCTTGCCTAACCATTCAATCCTGCCTCTGCTAGGTTGTGTATTCCATGTCTGGAGTTTGAGTGACAGGGCTGGGGGATTCCAGGAGACAGGGTGAGTCCGCCCAGTGGTGAATAGAGAGATCTGCATCTAGATGGGATGGAGGAGTTGCACCTGGGTCCTGAATTGGACAGTGCCTACCCCCCACAGTGCTGGCTCCACCCCCTGTGGTGCGCCTGATGTCTCTGCCCTGCACTGTGAAAGGAGAGAAGTAATCATGTCAACAAAGTGCTCCAGGGCTGCGCTTTCCCTCCACAATGCTGGCTCCTCCTCCTGTGGGGCGTCTGATGTTTCTGCCCTGCACTGTGAAAGGAAAGGAGTCGTCGTGTAAACAGAGTGCTCCAGAACTAGTTTGGACTAGGCAAAGGCCCCTCTCCCCTCAGAGAACAAAGGATTTTGGGGTATAAGTAGTGGGACCCTGATTCCAAGAATTTAGATCAATTTTGGAATAAGAAGAAACCTTTACTGAGGAGCGGAACCTGAAGAAACTGAGGAGAGACTATCCCTAAGCTGAAGTGCTGCTTGGGGGATTGGCCTGCAGTGGTTTGCCTGACTGCCAAAGGAAGGAGGAGAGACTTTGTGTGCTTATTTCAACTTGTAAGGATCTCCAAGTGCTTGGAACAGAGCTTGCCTCCTGCTGAAGTCTCAGGGACAACAGGCTTCAACCCCCCAGCTCCCCAGAGTTCTTTGGAAGTGCCTGCTGCTGTTTTGGGCCTTCTGAGGGACTGCGTGTCGCAAGGAGCTGGTAGCGCAACTCAACGAAGCCGAAGCGTGTCGCAGTTGCTGCCGTCGCACTTCTGAACAAGGGTGTCGCCGCTGGAACTGTCGTATTGCACCGCATGGGAGAAAGCGCCTCGCATCCCCGAGAAGCGCGCCGCCGCCGTCGGAGCTGCTGCCCTCGCATTTCTGAACAAGGATGTCGCCACTGGGGGGGCGTGGCCAGCGACCGAAGAACATGGCCGCAGCCTAAAGAGTCTCCCGAGGGCGCCGAGATAACCCCCTGATAATCCGGACACTTATCCTGCCGTGGGCGGCGAAAAAGCGGTGGCGGAGCTCAAGCGCGGACAGCGGCATCCGCGGATGTGACCTGCGAGAGGAGACGCGCCCGAAAACCGCTGCGAACCGAACCGCTCGGCCGCGGCCTAGCCTCGAGGCAGAAGCCGGGGGCTGAGGTGGCGGACGCGGCCGCCGGCGTGAGGAGAGCTTCGGCGGAGGGCGCGCCGGGAGGACGCACGGCGCCCGGCGGAGCGACGGAGGTGAGACCGGCTCCGAGGTGGGCCCTGGCAGGGGTGAGCCACGCCGAATCGCTACCCTGTAGAGGGGAACACCCGGACCCAGCCCGGAGCGGCGGCACAAAGGCAGAAACGAGGCGCCAGGGCTCGACCCCAGTCAGGGGAGGCGAAGGCCCCACGACAGAGCACGCAGGGCCAGAGACAGGACCATAGCAGGCGTCATGGCTCTATTGAGGAGAGTGAAAGGGGGCCGGTAGGAGTCGCCGCTGCTTGCCTATACTACGAGGGCTGGTGGAGGGCAGTCTGCGGAGCCCAAAGTGGCGGATGGCTGGCGGACACGGGGGTCATAGTGCCTGGTCCCCCCGCGACGAGCTGAGCGTCAGTGGCGAAGCCGGACTGGGATTGGCTCTGCCCGGAGCGGAGGCCGAGATAAAGGACGGAGATCGGCGGCGGCTGAGGTGTGCAGCCAGTGGTGAGTCGGTGGTGAGAAGCGTGCACGCGGCGCGATTAGCGACGCCATGAGTGGCAGGGGCCCCAAACCGGTGCAAAGCAACCGCATCGACAAGTACGCCACTGCCAAGGAGCGGCGCGGAGGAGTAGAGGTGGCGCCTGGAACCCGACAGGACCTGGAGGTGGAGGAGCAAAAAGAAATTGCGCTCCGGGATGTCATGCTCACCTTGCAGCAGATGCAGGCCTCCATCGGCACGATCTCCTGTGACGTGACACTACTGAGGGCAGATATGTCGAAACTGGGAACGAGACTGGCGGACGTAGAGGCTACAACGACGGTCCTTTCGGTGGATACGCAGACTCTCCAGAAGCAGGTACAGCAGCTCGAGGCAGCTAACAAGCAGATGCTGGAAAAGCTTGACGACCAAGAAGGACGCGCGAGATGCAACAACGTGCGCCTGGTTGGGGTGCCAGAGAGTGTTACGGGCCCGGCACTTGAGCTGTTTGTGGAGGAACTGATCCAGGACCGGCTAAAGCCCCACAGACTCTCGAAATTCTTCTCGGTGGAACGAGCACACCGGGTACCGGGGGGCCGACCGAGGCCAGGTGCCCCCCCCCCCCCCGACAACGATCTTGGCGCGGATATTTAATTTTCACGACAGAGATGCAATCCTACAGGCAGCTCGAGTGGGGCCACCGATCCGGGTGGATAACAGTGTGGTAACCCTATATCCGGACTATACGGACGCAGTCACGAAGCAGCGGCGCACTTTCACGGAGGTCAAGCGGGAACTGCGCAACAGAGAGCTGAAATACTTAATGTTCTACCCGGCAAAGCTGCGGGTGGAAGCGGAGGGCAAAAGCTGGTTCTTTACCACCCCGAAGGAGGCGCAGGAGTGGCTGGAGGGCTGGCGCCCCGCCAGGGACAAAAGCGCGTGAGAGAAGAAAGGCCACAGGGGGCCCAGACAGCCGGCCCGACAGGAGGAGCATGGAGAGGACGGGGGTGGCCAGGCAATCGCGGAGAGGGCTGGACACGGGCCGGAGGGAGACTTTGAAGGGTAGCCCCTGGATCTGGAGGCCGGACTGCGGTCTTGAACGCTGCTGGGGCCAAGACCCAGTGAAACGGAGAGGCCCAGATAAAGTTTGTAAATACGGCAGTAAAGCAGCAAACGGCGGACAGGGCCGGCAGAGACAGCTGCGGTGGTGAGAGGCGTGGACCCCTTCTGCTGGTGAGGTATACTGTCAAAGACCCGATAGGCGAGGGCCGCTGGACACAGAGTGAGCGCCATAACCACCCAAAACTCTGTTGACAGGGGGACTCGGGAGCCGAGGGGGGGGATTCTTTCCCCTGCAAGTAGGTTCATGGGTAGGGAATTAAAGCACTCTGCTAAGTTGGGGAGGTGGGTAGTTTCACATCCGCCAGGCAGGGAGGCAGGGAGGGGGGACAGGGGCGGGGGTCGGGGGGAGTTTGGAGGGGATTTTTTCTGCACGGAAGGGACAATCTTTGACTTAGTAGGGACACAGGCAATTACGAGCTGCATTGTGGTTGGCACAACAGGAATAGCAAAGGGCACAGTCCTAGTTCACCACCGAGAGAACGGATAGCACCCAGGAAAATGGTAGAAGCGTCCCTGGGGCACAAGCTGATCGTATAAGTGGGCCCCCCTTGACTGTCATGTCCTGGAACGTAAACGGATTGGGAGACAAAATTAAAAGGGGTCTGGTGCTGCAGTTCATCAGACGACGAAGACCGGCGGTGGCACTCCTTCAGGAGTCGCATCTGCAGGGCACGGCAGTCCGGGCATTAGATCGGCTGGGGTATAAAATGATAGCACACTCCGAATTCACCTCAAGGTCCCGAGGGGTCGGGATCCTCCTCAATAAAGGATTCCCTTTGACGGTAACGGCGACGCACAAAGATGATCAGGGGAGGTTTGCCGCCGTCACGGGCCAGTGGGAGGGCAAAACATACAATATTATCTCAGTGTACATCCCCCCGGCGCTGCACCTACCGGCACTCAAAGATCTAGGGAACCTACTACTGGCACTTCCAGATGGGGAGCTGATAATTGGTGGGGATTTCCACGCCGCCATGGGTGCCACCATGGACCGCCGCCCCTCCCGGGACCCATGCGGCCCGACCTATAGGCTTCAGGAATTTGCTCAGGCGCTGGGGCTGTTGGATGCCTGGAGGGTGCGGCACCCAGACGAGAGGCAGTACACCTTCCACTCAGGGGCCCACCGCAGTCTTTCTCGCATAGACTATATTTTCACACTGGCAACTGGGATGGCGAGCATAACAGACATTAGACACTTACCCAGAGGCATATCAGACCACTCCCCGATTCTCGTCACATATGCTGCAGACACTCTGCGGCCCCGAAGACTGTTCCCCATCAGGCCAGGTCACCTCCAGAATCGTGTGATAAGGAAGGGCCTCCTTAAGACGACAAAAAGATACTTTGAGGAAAATTCAGGATCGGTCACCTCCCCTATAACGCTGTGGGAGGCGTTTAAGACGGTGATCCGCGGACAGGCCATGTCACTGATAGTAGAGCAGCAGAGGGACCACCGAAAGCACGTAGATGACTTAGAGGGAGTACTGTTACGGGCGGAGGCGGCCCTGGCGGCCTACACATCAGACGACACGCTACATGACTTGCACATGGCGCAGACGGAATACAGGGCGTACACGCGGGAAGAGGCTATAACCAAACTGACGAGGACACAACACACAATTTATGAGCAGGGGAATAAGGCTGGGCGACTCCTGGCCTGGCTTGGGAAGAGAGAAAGGGCAAGCAACTGGGTGACCCAGATCGAAGATAAGGATGGGGCCTTGGTGACGGCACCGAGCCTAATAGCAGAGGCACTAGCGCAGCATTATGAGACTATTTATACACCGGCGACAACAGCAGTAGAGGCGGAACACTTAGCGTTCTTCCGAGATATACGCATGCCATCGCTGGATGACGCTGCCGTCGCTGCACTCGAGGCAGATATAACGACAGAGGAACTGACGCAAGCCATTAGAGCACTTCATGCAGGAAAGGCGTTAGGGCCCAATGGAATACCAGTGGAATTCTATAAGTTGGCAAGTACGCAGGTCACACCCCACCTCCTCGCCACGTACACGGAAAGCTTGGATAGAGGAATACTGCCCAAAGAGCAACGACTCGCCACTATAGTGGCGATCCATAAGACAGGGAAACCACAGCACAAATGTGGTTCATATAGATCGATCTCCCTTCTCAATGCGGAGGCAAAGATACTTGCCAAGACACTGGCATCACGGATACAGCCTTATCTCGAGGCAATAATACATCCAGACCAATCTGGATTCATGCCCAACCGCAATACAGCACTGAATCTTAGAAGGGTACATGGAGTAATCGAGCGTAAGGCAACGATAGCAGAAGACGCGGTCATCCCATCGTTAGATTCCCAGATGGCCTTCGACCTGGTGGAATGGCCCTTCCTCTTTGCTGTCCTCAAACATATGGGGTTCGGACCAAAATTATGTGCATGGATACGGTTGCTGTATGCACAACCGGTGACGCAAGTAGTAGTCAACGGCCACCTATCAGATGAATTCCCATTGGGTAGAGGTACCAGGCAGGGCTGCCCCCTCTCACCACTCCTGTTTGCGATAGTCCTGGAGCCTTTGGCGGCGTGGATTAGACAGGACCTGTCAATACGGGGGTTGCGGTGGGCCGCTGGTTGGGAGGACCGCATCTCGCTATATGCGGATGACATCCTGCTATACTTAACATCCCCTGCATGGTCCATCAACTGTCTATTGGATATCTGTGCCGCATACGGCAGGATGTCGGGGTACACCATTAATTGGGGAAAGTCTCTGCTATATATACTCCACGGCCCTCCGCCGCGGCTTCCGAGAGGCTGCCCACTCCAAATAGTCACGGAGGGCTTTAAGTATCTAGGAGTGTTTGTGACACATGACCGTGCGCTTTTCATGGACAGGAATCTGAACCAGCCCCTGGAGCGGTTCAAAAAGGACGTCAAGTTTTGGCGCACCCTCCCCTTAACACTCTTGGGCCGTGCGGCCCTATTTAAAATGATGGCGCTCCCCCGGTTTTTATATGCTTTGCAAAATACGCCCTTTCGAGTTCCAGATGCCTACTTCAAGACGGTAAAGGCGGAGGTAACTTCGCTACTATGGGACGGAAAAGCGCCCCGAATAGCCCAACAGAAACTCACCAGCTGCTGGTACGATGGCGGAATAGCCCTCCCGGACCTGAAGATCTACTATTGGGCCTCTCAGCTGGTCGCAGTCAATCAGTAGCTGCATATCCCACAGGACGATCCCGCATTTAGGCTAGATAGATACCTGCTAGAACCATCTGGATTAATGGGTGCCCTGTATAATAAAAAGGTACAGAGGACTTGTTTGGGGCCCACACGACACACACTACAAATATGGTATGAGGCGCAACGCACACTAGGATGGGATGGGGTGGTCACACTGGCGATGCCACTATGGGAGACCGAGCGCCTGGGGAAGTTGGGGAGGACGAAGGGATTCCGGGGCTGGGATCTGATAGGTATCTCCAAAGTGGGGGACATGTGGCGAAAGGGTGAGGTGGTCTCCTTTGCCCATCTTCAAGAGACATGCTATGGCCCAGACGGAATTTTACCGATACCTGCAGGTTAGGCATGCGTTACAGTCCCTGATACCACGAGGCACAAGGCCTGAAGAGGCCTCGCCGCTGGAAGACAGACTCTTGACAGACCACCTCCACCGGAGAGCGATCTCACTGACATATAAGAAAATAGTGAATAACCGAAAGGACCTTATGGTTGCGCTCAAGGGGAAATGGGAGGCAGACTTGGGGGCAATCGATGAGGCGGACTGGAGGGAGGCACTGGCCTCCCCTAGAGAGGCGGCAATCCCATCGAGATTGAGGCTAGTCCAACTAAAAATTCTCCATCGTACCCATTACCCTAGACAGCTTCTACATAAAATACACCGGGCTGACACACCACTCTGTCTCAGGCAGTGCGGGGAGATAGGCACATTTTACCACACCGTCTGGCTATGCCCGATGATAGAGCGGTTCTGGGCTGCGGTGATGCGTACACTATCCCAGGTCACACGTATTGGGACACTTCCTAGCCCGAGGTGCTGCCTGCTCAATATATGGGAACAAACAGACCTGAACGCGATGGCTCAGGATTGGGTGACGCTGGGCATGACTATCGCGAAGCGTAACATTGCCCAACGGTGGGGATCCAATATCTCTCCCACATTGACTCAATGGTGTAAGGACATGGATACGGCAATGGTGGCAGAAAAATCTGTATATATTCATCGGAGATGCCCAAAAAAGTGGGAGAAGGTCTGGGGTAGATGGAATGAATACCGAGGGAATATATGTGAACCCCCCCAGTCTGAGGACTCCGACTCAGGGGATAGTGACTCAGCAGGGTAGATGAGTCGCGGCTACAGGGATGGTGATGAACAGACTATGAGACTATCAAACAAGGGGTGAAAAGAAGGGGAAGGCAAGAACGATGGGCATGCCAACATAGAAGTTGTAACAATGCAGTTCGTATGATGCTAAGATGTAAAGACACTGTCATAACGTGCAAGTTGTTCAATAAAAACAATTTACCAAAAAAAAAAAAGGATGTCGCCACTGTAGTTGTCGTGTCGTGCGGAAGCTTCACGCATTATGGGAGAAGAGTGTCGCAGTTGGAGCTGTTGCCGTCGCACTTCTGAACAAGGGTGTCGTCGCTGCAGTCCACGCATCGAACCGAGAACTTCTTGCATCCCCGGAGAAGCGTGCCGCATCTGGAAGATCTTCACGTCTTTATTTCTTTGCACCAGAACTTTGCCGCATTTCCATCGCTGCGACAATGCTTGTCGTGGAAGTGCAATGCATCGTAAGGTACATTGACGCAAAGTGTCGCATCTTAAGAACTGAACTAAGCTAAAAACTACCATCTTAAAGTAATAGTATTGTGTATTTGTGTCGTTAATGGTCTTGTGGTAAATCTATATAAAGCATACTTATTTTTTATATAAAACCTGTGTGGTGTCCATTTGTAGTGTTGTCACTGGATTACTGCATGTGGTCACAAATGCTTTACACACTGCCTCTGAGATAAGCCTGTCTGCTCGTGCCAAGCTACCAAGGTGGTGAGCAGGGGTTATTTTAGGAGTGTACCCCCTTACCCTGACTAGAGGCAAAGGCCCCTATTTGTCACAAGTACCTACCTGTGCCAACTAGAGACCCCCATATCTAACACAAATGAACATTTATCACATGGAAGGAACCATGCATCGCACAAGACATTTTTAATACACTGTACTCGGCTGTTCAACACACAATCACGACGCAGGATCATCTTAACCCAGTGAGTTACTTTACCACACAGACGTTTGCTACACGTCAGCCTCTTTACCACATGTACGGAACTGAATCCTTCACTGGGAACTTTACCACACTGGCATTTGTCAGTTTTTCCCACACGTGTTTGTCTTACCACAAGACCTTTACCAGAACAATTAATCACACAGTCCTTGGACCAGTGGCACTTTGATCATACACACCATGTAACATTCATAAAGCTTCTTTTATATTAAAACAAGACCTCACATATTCAAAGCAGGAAATGGTCACAGAGATTATTTGCAATACTTTTAGTCAGCTGCTGTATTACAATATTGAAAACACACGTCACTATCCCTGAATATTTGATGTAAACACATTTATAATTTGGAGAGTATGCCTGTGCACTGTCAGTGACTTGGACAAGGAGGGCATGAAACTGGATCATAAATTCAAACCTGTTCTGAACAGTATCCCACAAAATACGTTTGGAACGGGGATCGCAAAATCCTTATAATGTCTCTGATTTGTCCTTCCTAAAACTTAAGCCTTCTCCCATCATTTGTTTAAGTATTAAGGGTGAGTGTCAAGTTCAATGCCGCTGGGAGGTTCGGTGTTTTGTCTGACACGTTTAATCACTCCTGGCTTTGTACACATGGGCCTAAAAAAAACAACATAAAAAGGCATGCTGATTGCAAAGCTAGTACTGGCTGAATCTGGAACTTGCTACCTACTCCCAAGTCTTCATAACACCTGCCACAAACCTTAAACAAATATGATATGCTGACTTTTGTCATTTAGGTAACCTGGAGGTCATAAAACAGCAGCTCCTTGCAACCATGGAACTGCGCAAAAATCCACATGTCTGTTAAACTGATTACATTTACAACTCAGATGCTTAGGAATATAACATACGCACAGAGTTTTGTCACATTTTAACGTTACAAATGAAAACAGTTTTGACATTAAAATGCACTAGTCATGAAAAAGAAATATGTACTGCTTTTAAAAAAGTCAGCGGTAGAATGTGGCCACATACAGATTATATACAGGAAAGAATTGTGGCGTTCGGAGCTTTCTTATGTGAACGGTAAAAATGTTCACAATGGGTGTATGTTGTTGGAAGAAGTGGCATTCTTGTTTTACCTTACATTTTGCGATATGTTCATTTTCAGGTACGGTCTTGGTGTCGGCTCAACAACCTGTGAATCAGGGCAAATCACTTAATCTCCCCATACCTAACAAAGAATGAACGTGTCCTTTCGTAAACGTAACCTTCGGGTCGTCGAGTTGTGCTACATAAATCTGAAAAGAAAAACGATATTCTCCTACCCTTTCAGCTGTACTGATGATGGCTGCAGCAGGACAAGAAGGAAAATGTCGATTTTTGCACAGATGGCAGCATTGGTGCACATAGGACACTGTGCCTCACTTCAGAAAGGCGTGGGTGAACTCAAGGATTAAATGGGCGAAAGAGAAGACAGCTCCACGTTCTGCGGAAATATCTTTGTATGGACCATGACGTCATTGAACGATCCTCTCCCTCTCTCTGCAGCAGGCATGGACAATATTGCCCACTAGATATCCTGGGCCGTTACAAAGCAGACCAACCTCTGACAAAAAACATTCTCCGGTGGGGCAGCTGATCTCACCACGTGTGACAACGCACACGCTAGCAAATTGGTCCTATCTTACGTACCAGGCACATGCCGTTTACATTGACTGCGCATGACACAATCTAGTCTCGCACCCTCGATTGTGACTGGACCTGGGTGGGCCACTCTCTAGACATCTAGGCAGGCATGCAGCCGAAGCAGAACAGGTAGGTAGATTTATTTTTAATAATCACTGGGCCCTTCGCATACGGGAGCATAATTCAATAGCCCCGGACCTGTCAAATAAGTGCCGGTGCTAAGCACCAGAAAGCACCGGCACAAATTAAGCACTGACCGACGGCTTGGTGAAAGTCAGGTACAGACCACAGCGTGCTTTTTCAAAGTGAAGTGCTTTATTGCGGTGTTAATACCATTGAATCAAAATACACAGACCAGTGCCCAGCCATATATATATATATATATATATATATATATATATAATCTACTGGCGGTCGCCAGTAGATAGTTATAGTTAGGACCGTGTTTCCATAGGAAATCTGCAACATTCTATTTTGAATAACTTTGGCGCCGATTGACGAATCCTCGCGAAATTCTCAAAATAGGTGGGGCGCTCCGCTCCGCTCCTACCCTGAAAGTCTCGGGGGGATTCGTCAAGCGGGGGCTGAGAAAAAGGGGGGGGTCCCAAAACGCGTTTTCCCCATGCATTTTTCCATAGGACCTTTAGTCCGAGCTACAGCCCGAACGGCTGAACAGAATTAGTTGAAATTTGGCAGAGAGGTAGCCCTCAGGTCAGGGGTGTGCCTTTTGAAGGTCTTGTGTAAATCTGTTCAGTATTTCCTGAGAAAATAGCATTTAAATCAATATATATATCTATGGGCGCGCTCCGAGCGCGTACCGTAAGCTTACCGTACGCGCACGCTGATTGGTTGTTAGATCTCAGTAAACATTCGAATCGGTCGAAACCAGGAAGTGTCGGCCGCCATTTTGTCTCTCGCAGTCTGAGGGGGTGAAAAACAAAGGTGGATAACGTGAAAATGGGGCAGGCTGGACAGTTCCTGACCCCCTAGCCTTTGTCAGGGGGTCTCAGAAGGACCCCCAAGGGCAAAAATTAATTTTATTTTTTTTTCGAAAAATCGCCGAATGCGCGTAGCGTACGCGCACGGCGTAAACGGAGAAATTCCGCGAACTTCGCGTAATTACGCGTACCGTGCGCGCACGGCAAAACATTTTTTTCAAAAAGGAAAGCTTAAAAAAAAAAAAAAAAAATTGTGAGGTAAGGTTGGCTCTTAAAAGAGCCGTTGGGTTCATACAGGGATGGAGGAAAGAAAGAATGGGAATATTATGAGCGTCTACAAACGTGCTGGTCTATCTTATTGTTAATAAGGGAAACACTGGTCTCCCCAAAAACAAAAAGACCACAACACGTTGTACACCTCATTGCAACCCTCCCAAATCGAGGGTTAACGTCCAGAGGAGCAGAAGAAGGTGATGCTCCCACCTCAGAGGAAGGGCTCAGCTGAGCTGCCGATGATGTACTCGGCTGAGCTTCTGAGGTTGGGCTGAAGAGTTTTCTCCAGTATGTCGAGCAAAGGTCCTGGGATGTCTATCCCTAAGGTGTCTCATCATAGAGTGATTTCCAAAGGAATACTTCTTCCTTAGATTTCCTCTAGATAAAACACGGTCACAAAGTGTGCAAGTGACCAATGGAGCACTGACCTTTTTCTCCCCCTCTGGAAAAGTAAAATACTCCCATACAAAAGAATTCTTTTGTTTCCTCCTTCTCTGGATGATGGTGGTGCTGCTAGCCTCACTCTCAGAAGAGGTCTGCTGTTCTGCCATTGTATCTCAATGTCAATTCAGCTCCTTCTCCTAGGGGATCTCAAGCAGTAATGAGGGGAATTTCTGGAACTGAAAGTAGTTTCAACCAATGAAAAGTGTTCTTTGTGGATCACATGACCTACCGTGCGCGCTCCGTAAGCTTACGGTACGCGCTCGGAAACAAGTACGCATGCGCGAACGTGACGCTTACGGAGCGCGTACGTAAGACGCACTCGCGCATTACACGCCCCCGCGTAACCGCGATGTTGCTTCCGCGCGTACGTCACGTACGTATCACGTAAGCGCGCTATACTTATGACGTACGGAGCGCGTACCGTCAGCTTACCGTACGCGCATCGTTTCACGTAAGCGCACCGTACTTATGACGTACGGAGCGCTTACTGTACGCGCACGGAAAAAAATGCATAAAAAAAAAATTTAACCATTCCATAATGCAGGATATAGTACATATATTATTTTATGCATAGGTTTACCAAAAATCTCAAAAAAGTTTGCATTTAAAAAAACCGTACAAATTCACTGAAAAAAACCATAGGTTTCACACACGTTATAGTTAGGAATTAGCATTTAAAAAACCTTGCAAATTCACTGAAAAAACCATAGGTTTCACACATGTTATAGTTAGCTGGACATTTCACTCGTAAAAAACCAATGAAATTCCCCCGTTATAGTTAGTGCAGGCAACTATAACTCACGCGACCGCAATCCTCTGCTGATGATATCAGATATTACATCACTGATGACATATGTGTCTTTATGAAAAATAAATATTTGTAATATATGTATAGCTAAAGATTAATGGAAGAAGACATGGGTAAATAGGTGTCTAAATACAGTGATGTAATATCTGACGTCATCAGCAGAGGATTGCGGTTGCGTGAGTTATAGTTGCCTGCACTAACTATAACGGGGGAATTTCATTGGTTTTTTACGAGTGAAATGTCCAGCTAACTATAACATGTGTGAAACCTATGGTTTTTTCAGTGAATTTGCAAGGTTTTTTAAATGCTAATTCCTAACTATAACGTGTGTGAAACCTATGGTTTTTTCAGTGAATATATATATATATATATATATTACCTACTGGCGATAGCCAGTAGGTAGTTATAGTTAGGACCACGTTTCCATAGGAAAACCTCAACATTCTATTTTGAATAACTTTGGCGCCGGTCGACGAATCCTCGCAAATTTTTCAAAATAGGTGGGGCGCTACGCTCCGCTCCTACCCTGAAAGTCTCGGGGGGATCCGTCAAGCGGGGGCTGAGATAAAAGGGGGGTCCCAAAACGCGTTTTTCCCATGCATTTTTCCATAGGACCTTTAGAACGAGCTACAGCCCGAACGGCTGAACAGAATTACTCAAAATTTGGCAGAGAGGTAGTCCCTAGGTCAAGGAAGTGCCTTTTGTAGGTTTGGTGTAAATCTGTTCAGTAGATTCTGAGAAAATAGCCTTTAAATCAATATATATATCTGAGCCAGCTTACGGTACGCTTACCGTACGCTTACGGTAAGCGTACGGTGGCGTGCGCGAGCGCGATTCTGATTGGCTCTTAGATCTTAGTAAACATTCGAATCGGCCGAAACCAGGAAGCGGCGGCCGCCATTTTGTCTCTCGCACTGAGAGTGATTTTTAAAATATCAAGCCCAAAAACATGTAAAGGGGCTGTTTTGACAACTCCCTCCCACATAGTCATGTTGAGGGAGTCCCCAAACATCCCCCAAGTGCAAAAACGGTTTTATTTTTTTTTCGGCAATTTCGCGGGGTACGCTTACCGTACGCTTACCGTAAGCGTACGGTAAAAAAATAAAAATAAAAAAAACACTATCCACACTTACCCCACCCCCTGTGCTTTTGGTGGCCGAAGGCCACCAAATGTACAGGGCTTTTGTTAAGGGCAAAAAACACTATCCACACTTACCCCACCCCCTGTACATTTGGTGGCCGAAGGCCACCAAATGTACAGGGCTTATTATAAGGGAAAAAAACTTAGCATTTAAAAAACCGTACTAATTCACTGAAAAAACCATAGGTTTCACACACGTTATAGTTAGGAATTAGCATTTAAAAAACCTTGCAAATTCACTGAAAAAACCATAGGTTTCACACATGGTATAGTTAGCGGAAATTTTACTGATAAAAAACCAGTGAAATTCCCCCGTTATAGTTAGCGCAGGCAACTATAACTCACGCGACTGCAATCTTCTGCTGATGACATATGTGTCTTTATGAAAAAAAAATATTTGTAATATATGTATAGCTAAAAATGTATGGAAGAAGACATGGGCAAATAAGTGTCTAAATACAGTATTAGCATCAGCAGAGGATTGCAGTCGCGTGAGTTATAGTTGCCTGCGCTAACTATAACGGGGGAATTTCACTGGTTTTTTATCAGTAAAATTTCCGCTAACTATAACATGTGTGAAACCTATGGTTTTTTCAGTGAATATATATATATATAATTTCTTCTGTTACAAGAAAATTCCAGGACGCTCATGGCTGCTTCATAAGTTTATTGGCGAGGTTGCACAATACCAACACGTTTCATCTCTCTGCTTTTTCATGGTATACTTGATGCTGCCATTTTGCTGTTTTACATACACAGTATCAGTAAAAGTAAGAAAGGACAATCATAGTGCATCATTACTAATCCTCTGTTACCATGAGCACCATTTTTAAATGTTGTTAATTTCAAGCATTGAATATATTTCAACTTTAAAATACGACTTTACATGGAAAAATTCCACTTTACATTGAAGAATTCATTAACGAGAATAACATATATTCCATATTCATAATTGCAATAATACAAATATTATATTGTCATGTAGGATATTTTTGTAAGATGGCCCCGCGTAATCATAACGAGGCACACCCACAATATGTCATCCCTGCCAACATGTACCATTATTACATGCTTACATCAGCAATATAGTTACCGATAACACTGATTTTGCCAAAGTGGGCAAATACACAGCACATCACAGCCATTATTCATAGAGATCCCCCGATAGTGGTATCAATGATAATTTCATTGCTATTCTGTCATAAAATGGTACACATTAACATACAATGACAAAAAAGGGAAAGAAAAATACAGCCCAAGTGGGCACCTCCACTAGTCTATTCCTTAGAACTAAATCCAAGGCTGGAACATTCAGATTTCGCTAAATTCATAGTTAATCACTAGAACTTCATGCTTCTTCTTAATTTCATTGATGTTTCAAACTTCTGCCCTTTCAATTATGTATCCTGCCTGTGTATGTAACGGAAAAGAAATAAAACCAAAAATTACAAAAGAAAATTATTACTAAAAAGGTTCACACCTACAAAAATTCCTTAAAATACCACAGTACTCCATCATATACAATCTATAGCTACAATTGTCTACCAGAAGGAAGTTGTAAAACACTATTTTTAGGCTTATTACATGATTTCCAAATTCTACAAATGTATCGCCAATTCTTCACTGGAATTCAAACCTACAGGCACCAAGGTTTCGAAATCAATGATGAACCTAGATTCCCTTATCCTTAACTGGCGTTCTCGGTCTCCTCCTCTTTCTTGTAGTGTGACAATCAAATACTACATAATTCAGCAACTTGTCATCTTGGTTATGCATTTCCTTGGAATGCCGAGCTACCGGATATTGTTCATCATTACGCCTGATGGCTCGTTGGTTTTCTAGTATCCCTTCCTTTGCCCGGTGGATAGTACTTCCAATATAATGTTTACCATGCGCTATATAAGCACAGATAAAAAAAATAAACACACGGGCAAATCAAACATTAAATACAGAAATCCGTATTACAGCTGTTATTACCCTTAATTAAAAATTCTCTCCTGCTATTCGGTACTTCACCTTCGTACAATTCACACTATTGGCACAGGCCTTACAGCGCTTGCAGCATTTAAAACCTCCTGTTGTATTTGTGATCCTGCTTATATCATGAGCAGTTACCGCATTGCAGCTCAGCTCATCTTTCAGAGATCTACCTCTTCTAAGTGTTATTTGAAGGGTTTCATAAACATATTTATTGATAATGCTGTCAGTTTTTAAAATGTGCCAATTCCGATTGAATACTTTCCTAATTTGGTAAGCTTGTTTGGAAAAAGTAGTTATGAATCTCACTGTATCAGCCTTTCCCTCAACTTGCGGACTGAGATGTAATAACTCCGGTCTATCCAAGGCATCCACCTTAATCATAGCCTGTTTGACAGTTTTCTTGCTGAAACAACGTTGTTCAAATCTCTTACTCATTATCTGCTTCTCTTCTAAGTATTCCTCCTGAGTGCTGCAATTACGTTTTGCCCTAATCAGCTCTCCTTAGGGAATGCTTTGTATCAATGTTAAAGGGATGAGCACTGATGGCATTTAAGAGACTGTTCCCTGCCGTCTCCTTCCTATGTAATTTCGTCACCAGGGAATTACCTTGTACAGTAATCTCAACATCCAAGAAAACTCTCTTTGCTCATATTAAAAGTAAAGTGTAAATTCATGTCATTGTTGTTCAAAGATGACACAAACTTCTTAGCTGACTCTTCGTCTCCCATCCAAATAAAAAATGTCATCAATGAACCGAGTCCACATTACAATATTCTCTCCAAATGTCACCCAGCTATCGGACACCTGCTCCTCCCACCAGCCCATGAATAAATTTGCATAGCTGGGGGCTAAGCAGGTGCCCATCGCTGTTCCATGTGTTTGTTTATATATTTTCTGATCAAAGAAGAAAAAATTGTTAGACAATAATAAACCATTTCAATTAGCATTTCCGTATGTAATAACAAGGATATTAATCTAGCACGTAAGAAGTGCCGTATGGCCTCGATCCCCCAGTATATTTCCTACTGGCGATCACCAGTAGGTAGTTATTGTTAGGACCATCTTTCCATAGGAAAAGCAATTTTTGATTTGAGCATATATCTTTGCCGCCATTACACGAACCTTCACAAACTTTTCCCCAAAAAGTACACCAGTGAATCTTGTAGTGCATGGAAAGTTTTGGGGGTGCTATGTTAAGTGCGGACTGATAAAAAGGGAGGGTCAGAAAAAGTGAATTTCCATTGTTAATACCCATCGACTATTTAGACATGCCTGCTAACCGAACTGCTGGATGAAATTACACAAAATTTGCCAGAAAGCTAGTTTTTGGTCCACAGACTGTGCTTTTTGTTATTTGGTGTAAATCCGTTCAGTAGTTTGTGATATATTAAAGGAAATCCAAACCCATGAACATCTGATGTTAATAGAGATGTCATCAATTATGTCATCAGTGACATCACTGACCATGTCATGAGTGATGTGAGGTCACAAGCATTGCATTGCGGGGGTGTAAGTTATAATTAGCTCAGGTAACTATTACTGCTGAATTTCAATGATTTTGTGTGTGTAAAATCTGAGCCCAAATATAATGTCCCAGTAACCTTTAGTTATTTCGTGAATTTCTAGGTCTTTTAAAAATTCTATTTCCTAACTATAATGTCCCGCTCACCGTTGTATTTTTCTGTGAATATATATATATATATATATATATTATCTACTGGCGGTCGCCAGTAGATAGTTATAGTTAGGACCGTGTTTCCATAGGAAATCCACAACATTCTATTTGGAATAACTTTGGCGCCGGTTGACGAATCCTCGCAAAATTTTCAAAATAGATGGGGCGCTCCGCTCCGCTCCTACCCTTAAAGTCTCGGGGTGATTCGTCAAGCGGGGGCCGAGAAAAACAGGGGGTCCCAAAACGCGTTTTCCCCATGCATTTTTCCATAGGGACCTTTAGTCCAAGGTACAGCCCGAACGGCTGAACAGAATTACTTGAAATTTGGCAGAGGTAGTCCTCAGGTCAGGGAAGTGCCTTTTGCAGGTCTGGTGTCAATCTGTTCAGTAGTTCCTGAGAAAAATCAAAAGTTAAATCATATATATATATGTGGGCGGAGCCTAACCACACATCTCATCCTGAGATCTGATTGGCTGTCAGCACTTCATCCAAGAAGTGTTGGCAGCCATCTTGGGACCAATATACATGATAGCACCTCATTAAAAAGCATTGCAGTTAATAGAAGGTTTTAAGACTTTATGGTACCATCAACAAATGATTTATAATGTAACTACTCATTTTAGGAATTGTGGTATGTTCTAAGGTGATTTCACCATGTGAAAAAGCCTTCTGCTGGGATATAATGATTGAGAGAAAAATATTTTCTCATGCTTTTCCCACAGAGGTTTGGAAGGTGATCTATAAGCTAAACTGAGAGCATATTTTCTGTAAATTCACATTATCTTTCTCAGTCATGTGAGAATGAAGTCTGACATTCTCAGTAAGACATGTACATCCAACAAGGGCAGAGACTGTCAGTTGATTCCTTTGTGTTCTACTGCAGCTTCCCAGAGTGTTCCAAAGAACAACTAGAGCACTAACAGTCCTACTTATGATAAACGTATGGCACACCTGAAGCCATCTTGCTTGGATTAAAGTGGTAACTCTTAAAACATTTAATTTAAAAAGGAACAAAATGAGGGGGTTCATTTTTCTATAAAAAGTATGATTAGTGCTGCAGAAAGAAAAATTAGGGCACATTTTGAGTGACTTCTCAAATCCTCTTCTATTTCATTAAAAAATTCTGACATGCAGACTGAAACATGCACTTTCAATACCAGCAGCAGTTTTCCCTGGTGAGCAGTAGCTTTACTACAGTGATCTAATGAGCAAAAAGAGTGCTAACATTCTGAATTTATGGCAAATGTGTGACACATCTGAATGCCTTCTTGATGGAATCAAAGTAAAAAACTGAAAGTATTTCCTACTGAGGAGACTGCAGTAAATGAGGAAATTAGGAAACTTCATAACAAATAAGTCTCCCAAGATGGCCACCAGAGACAAAAGAGCCCAAATGTAGCTCAAATATCACCCAGATGTAGCCCAAGTATAGCCCAATGACAGAATGTCCCAGAGTGTTCTTAAAAACAACTAGAGCGCTTACTGTCTTCATTATGACAAAAGTATGGCACACCTGAAGCCATCTTGATTGGAATAAACTGGTAACACTTAAAACATTTAATTTAAAAAGGAACACAGTGAGGGGGTTAATTTTGCCATAGAAATTATGATTAATGCTGAAGAAAGAAAATGAGGGCACATTTTGAGTGACTTCTCAAATCCTCTTCTATTTCATTAAAAAATTCTGACATGCAGACTGAAATATGCACTTTTAATACCAGGAGCAGACTTCCATGGTGAACAGTAGTTTTACTACAGTGATCTAATGAGCAACTAACATTCAGAAGTTATGGCAAATGTGTGACATATCTGAATACCTTCATGATGGAATCAAAGTAAAAAACTGAAAGCATTTCCTACTGAGGAGACTGCAGTACATTAGGAATTTAGGAAACTTCATAACAAATAAATCTCCCAAAATGGCCACTGGAGACAAAAGAGCCCAAATGTAGCCCAAAATCACCCAGATGTAGCCCAAATATAGCCCAATGACAGAAGTGTGCAAAACACTTATTTTGTGTTTTTGCAGTGTTATATAGTGCAGACTTGTCAGGTATTGGAGTGCTTTACATGAGCATTGGTTACATCACACAAGAACAAATTCATTTTGGTTGTAGACATGGGGAGACTAAGTGATTTGAATCACAGAATGTCGAGCTGAAGCAGAAACTCCAACCTGGTCCCCAGTTGCAAAGTCTGCAGTTCTGGAAGTAACACCACATCCTCTCCCCTAAGTGCAACATTTAATCAAGTGGTCAACTGGATAAAAAAACAAAGATAACAAATAATTTAAAAGTGCTTTGTCGCTATTTGAAAACTCAGAAAATATGTCCTTATTTTAGTCTTTTAGAGCACTAACCATAATTTTGATGCCAATAAGACCCTCTCATATATGTAATTTCTAAAGGAAATGCTCTAGGTATTACAGTTTTGATTACATCAAGATGACGTCAGGCGTTCCACACTTTTGTAATAAATATAGAATGTTAGCAATCTAGTTGTTGATTGGGATACTGTTGAGAGGCAGAGGACAGGGGCACGGACTCTGAAAATTGAAGGCAGGAAGGAGGGTGCAAAGGCAACAATTTAACCACACTGAGCAGGCAGGAAGGGCCGTGGCAGCACAACAGACTATGGAGGGCAGTGGAAAGGGGGGCAGGGGCAACAATACAGGACTTGCAAGAGAGGCTGTGGCAAAGTAATAGACCATTGTGGGCAGAAGGAAGAGGCAATGGTAGTACAACCATACATGCCGCCAACAGACCCGATTCATCCAGGAAACGTCCAATGTTTTTAAGCTCAAATGGGCTTTATTTGATCTGTCTCCTGTCTACAATCTCCTCTTTTTCAATGTAACTCAAAGGGGAAAATCAATACCCCAGTTTTTTTTCAAAATCTCCCTCTTACCAAGTTCTAAATGTTCGCAAGTATGGTACATTGGATCATGGAAGGAAATGGGGTAGGGACATGGACTTGGATAACAGAGGACAGGAGGGACATGGAGAGATGCACCAAACTGACCCAGCAGGGCAGGCATCAGGGTTTGCAGCAGCACAATACACCACACAGGGCATGCGGGACGGGAGTGCAGCACAACAATCCATAGAAAGCAAGAGGGAGGGGACAGGACCATGCACATGGACAACAGAGAACAGAGGGGCAAGAGGCAATGGTAGCTAGCTGACCATAATGGACAGACAGGAGAGAAAGCTGCAGCATAACAGACCATAAAGGGCAGGAGGGACGGATCAGGGGCATTACAATGGAACAGACAAGCCAGGAGGGAGGGAGTAGAGGTCTGCACATGTAAACAGAGGGCTGGGGGCAAGGGGGCAGGGCAGGAGCAGCAAGATAGCCATGGAGGTCAGGCAGGATGGGCACTAGAAGCAAGACACACCATGAAGAGCAACAGTGAGACTGTGATGGCATACACACAGACCATGGAGGGAAGGTGGGAGGGGGTCAGGGGCAGCTAACTGACCACACAGGGAAGGTGGGAGGGGCCATGGCAGCACAGAAGACCATGCATGGCAAGTGGGAGGGTTAGTGGTAGCACAATGGCTATGATGGCAAGAAGGAGGGTGCAGGGGCATGCACAAAGGACGATGGAGGATAGAAGGGAGGGTCAGGACCTGTGCACAGACAAGAAAGTTCAGGGGAAGGGGCCTCACAACAGACCACACGGGGCAGGCAGGAGGAGCAGTTGCAACACAACAGAGCAGGGAGGGCAGAAGGGTGTGGCAGTACAATGGACCATGTGGACAGGAGGAAGAGGATAGGGGCATGGCATGTGGACAGGCAGGGTGGAGGTGGCAGGGACAGGTTACAGTCATCTGACAATGCTAGGCAGGTGGGAGGGGAGTGGCAGCTCAACAGAACACTCAGAGTAGATAGGAGTGGCAGGTCCATGGAACATGGTGGGCAAAAAGGATGGAGCAGGGGCATGCACAAAGATATCGGAGGGCAGGGGGAAGGAGAATAGGGGCAGCAAGCTAAGCACAGAGTTTAAGCAGGAGGTCAATGATGGGACATAGAATTGGGCAATGGAGGGCAGGAGGAGTGGACTGGTACATCATACTAAATTGAGGGCAGTGGCAGCACATCAGACCATGCATGGCAGGAGGGAGGAGGCTAGTCCATGGATTCACACAACAGAGGATAGGGAGGAGGGGGATGGGGCAGCAAGCTAACTGTTCAGAGAAGGCGGGTATTAGGAACTTTATTGTTTTTAAAACGTGTGTCTGTGCGAACTACTTAAAATATGAACAAGTATGCAGCATAATCTCCCTTTTATTCAGGAAGAAGAGGACGTTTGTGACTGTGACTCCGGGCTCACTTGGCAGAAACACCCCCTGACCCTCCACCCCTATCGCAAAATGTAATGCCCGTGAAAAGGGTAGGTGAACACAGTGTTATATAGAACATAGTCCTGAGAGCACAATTGAAAATGAAAACTACATATAGTGTATGGTATAAACTATGCACCAAAAAGTGTGATATAAGATGAACCGGAAGTGAAATATAATATGCAATACATTGTGCGCAATGACAGATTCATTGGAGAGCGCGAGATAGCACAGGCACTAGCGCGTGCTATGCGATATGCGCCTTGGAGTGTAATATGCACAGGGCAGTGTTGTGTAACCTAACTAGTCTCTAAAGTTGTAATATAAAATATGTGCTGGGGAGTGTAACGTTGCATATGCACTGTGACAAAGATATGGATCCCAGATTGTAATATGTATGGCATAGCACTGTGCGTTATAACATAGGCATCGAGGAAGGCACGTTAGAAGGGGCAATATAACCCGTGCGAAGACAAGTGTGGCATGACATATTCACGGGGTGGTGTTACAGTGCACATGGGCTAGAGAGTGTCATAGCATATGCACTAGCTAGTGGAATACAACACAGAGGTGTGTGGCACTCAGCAGGCAATGGTGGGTGTAACACAGCATTGGGCTCTGCCAGGAGTGCGCTGTGACTCTCAAGTGATGTTCGTCCCCTTTCCAGAGAGTAAAATAAAAAGTATTACACATCCGGCAGTGGATGTGTGTTTTATTAATCGTGAGGGGGGTTTCTTGCATAGTTTTGGTCGAATTTTTGTCTAATCCCCTTTGAATGGCTTGGTGTGCATGTGTATTAAATGTGCCCGTCAATAGCTACCCATGTTTGTATAAATAAACGATAAGGGTGTCTACCGGGATTAGCCACGGTAGGGCATCAGACAAGTCAGAGCTTCACTAGTGGTGTAAATATATTCCACGTGGATTCATTGTATGCATAGTCACCTTTTAATGAATATCACGCAAATCGTCATGGTGATAGGTACGTACGGTTTGTCCAGCATGTCCTAGGTGTGTCTATAAATATATATTTTTAATAAATAATAAAAAACAGTGGCCGGCCCTGGGGATTGGGGTAAAAAAAATATAATTAGGAGAGAGGCCCTGGGGGATGGGGTCATCAGGGCCAATAAATTAGAATAAGAAAGGGGAACCACACAGCCCCCCTTCTTAAAAAATTAAAATAAATAAAAGACTGGCATCGTGCCGGAGGCGACGCCCCCTCCTTGCAGCACTCTGCAAACGCACCCCCTGGTGAGTTGTAAGTTGGGGAATTAATTCCTCTTCAATACTGAGGGTCCCTGAGGGCCAACTAGCCCAACAGGCATCTCCAGTATGCGCCAGGGAGCTGCGCTGCAGACAGGTGTTCTGAGGCCAAGCCCCTTTTTACACCTCTCTGCAACGCAGCTCTGTGGCGCTTACTGGAGGTACCTAGTGGTCTAGTTTGACCCTAGGGACCCTTAGGATTCAAGGGGACTTAATCTCTCAACTTAGAACAGCCACAGGGCGCGTTTACACAGTGGTGAAGGGAGGGGACGGGGCCTGAGGTGACGTGTGCAAACACGCACTATGGCACGTTTTAAATTGGGGATATAATTTCCCTTCAATACTGAGAGCCCCTGGGGGCTAACTAGCCCACCAAGTGCTTCCAGTAAGCGCCACTGAGCTGCATTGCAGAGAGGTGGTCCAGGCCGTGCCACTTTTTACACCTCTCTGCAACGCAGCTTTTTGGCACTTACTGGAGGTACCTAGTGGGCTAGTTGGACCCTAGGGACCCTCAGGATTCAAATGAACTTAATCTCCCAACTATAAACGGACACAGGGCGTGTTTACACAGTGGTGAAGGGAGGGGACGGGACGGGGCCTGAGTTAACGTGTGCAAAAACGCCCTGTGGCCTGTTTTAAGAGGTAGTTTTAATCCCCCTGCCCTATTATATACTAGGGGCTTACAGAGGAGGTCATGCTAATCCCAGGGGGACCCCAACGCATAATGTTCCCTATTGTATGTAGGTGTTTTCACTGTATTCTAAGTATCTATATTAATCATCAAATACTTAAAAACGGGCGCGCGAGTTATAGTTAGCTGAACTAACTATAACGGGGGAATTTCAATGGTTTTGTACAAGTGAAAAGTCCAGCTAACTATAACACCCCTGAAACCTATGGTTTTTTCAGTGAATTTCTGAGGTTTTTTAAATGCTAATTCCTAACTATAACGTGCCTGAAACCTATGGTTTTTTCTGTGAATTTCAAAGGTTTTTTTAAATGCTAATTTCTAACTATGCCTACAGAGATAGGACATGTGAAGAAAGAAGAAAAAATGCACAGAAAGAAAAAAAAAGTGCAGAAAGAAGCAACAGAAGTCCTCAAAGACGAAGAAAAGTGCAGGAAGAAGGATAACGTGCAGAAAGAACAAAAAGAAGAGCAGAAAGAAGCCTTGTTGCAAAATCATCCTCTACCCTCAACTTTTTCAGACGGATACTGGTGGTAACTGAGTCTGACTAACCAGTCCTAGAGCCATAACGGGGGAATTTCAATGGTTTTGTACAAGTGAAAAGTCCAGCTAACTATAACACCCCTGAAACCTATGGTTTTTTCAGTGAATATATATATATATATATATATATATGGAATTCAAGAGCTTATAAATGCCCTGAGGAAACCATGGATATAGTCAAGGAGGGACAGTGTCAACAGTTTATATGAGGATTACAAATGTAAAAAGTCATTAAAAAGTCTTATCCAAAAGAGAAGGCATATCAGGAAAAAGAAAAATCTCCTTGATATAGTCAAGTAAGGACACAGGATGAAAGGTGTCACATCTTAAGAAAAACGTACAAGGACTGATATTGAAAGCAATGTGGACTTATATTTTTAAGTATTTGATGATTAATATAGACAATACACCTAAATATTTTTGTAAATCAAAAATATATACCTTGGATGAATTTGTATTTTGAATCCTAAAAAGGAAAGAATGGTAGAGAACTAGAAAATGTACGTGACAATAAAGACTGTCAGGCTATCGTAGCCATTACAGTATCAACATTGTACCAGTGGCGGCTCGCCGAGGGAGTGCTGCGAGGCGGGACGAGGAGGGGTAGGGAGGGGGTTGTGGAGTCCAACATACAACAGACAGGAGTAAAGTAAGTAATTAAATAAATAAGTGTGGCGATGCAGCGCACGCAAGGTAAATTGTTTTATTTATTTAATTACTTACCTTACTCCTGTCTGTTGTATGTTGGACTCCACTACCCCCCTCCTTGCCCCTCCCCCACCCTGCCCCACCGCTCCACAGCACTCCCTCGGCGAGCTGCCACTGCGTTGTACTCAGGGCTTTAAGTGGGATGAAAAAACTGGGGAGTCTCTTAAAGGGGCATGGCCAATGTAATAAGAGCATGGCTTAAAAAAGCGCAAGCTAAAAATCTGTGCCTAGCATAGTGTGCCGCCTGACTTGTATTTTGCTGTTTCTGTAATTGCATCCAGATATGATACAACAAGTAACATCGTATCTACACCAAATCACGACTATTGGCTTTGTCAATGGTTGTTAGTTGCATAAGATAAATATGCAGCAACTATGGCTTGTATGTAATATTGAAAAAGCTTCCACTTAAAACCCTTGTGACACCACGACAGTATTGCTGCTCCTGCATTTCAAAAAGAGAAGGGAAATCCAGAGAGAAAATGACCCTTCCCCCTAAAACGCTCACCTGGCACGGTCATGCCGTAACTTCTCCACTAGTGAGAAGTGAGCAGTGCGAGCAGCGCACATCGGTGTGCCTGCTGTCACTGCAGCCCGGGAAAGAACGGACCGCCTGTGCCAGCGCACAAAACAGAGCCCGATAGAGACCCGTTTTGAGGTCCGCTTTAAAAAACTGCCGGTGCTCTGCACCGGTGAGACCCGGCCCACTTAAGCCCTGGTTGTACGCAATATTGTGCTCTTTAAACTCATATATGATTCATCTAGGATGACCAACTGGCATTGGTGCAAATTCAGGACAGTGAGTGTAAAAATTCAGGACAAAGGGTCAAAATTCAGGACACAAATTCAGGATAGGAGGTCAAAATTCAGGACAAAACTTTAGGACAAAAGGTACGTTTTACAGACACATCAGAGGAGGTCGCGCAATAGTATACAAGTAAGCCCATCCATATCCAAACATATTCAACCATTTGCAAACCTATTCATCATGTATCCTTCAATCTATCATTTCACTCATCCATTCCTCCATCCACCCTTTCACTCATCCATCCATCCACCCTTTCACCCTATCCATCTGTACACTCATCCATCCACTCTTTTACCCATCCACCCAGTCACTCATCCAGCCATTCACCCTTTCAGTCATCCATCCATCCTCCCTTTCTCTCTCCATCAACCCTTTCACTTAGCCATCTTTCCTTCCATCCATCCATCCACCCACCAACCCATCCATCTACTAATCCACTCATGAATCCGTCCATTGACCCTATCACTCATCCATCCTTTCTCTCATCCATCTATCCTTTCACTCCTCTATTCATCCTTTTGTCCATCTACCCTCCCTTTCACTCACTCATCGATCCTTACATCCACCCTTTCACTCATCCATCCATCCATTCACCCTTGCACTTATCAATTCATCAATCCATCCATCATTTCACTCATCCATCCACCCTTTTACCCATCCAGCTACCCTTACATCCAGCTATTTACATTTTCTCTCATCCATCCTTCCACTCACTCACTCATCCAGCCTCTCTCATTATCCATCTATTCAATCTTTCATTCATCCATTCACCCTTTCACTAATTCATCCAGCCACCCACCCATCCCTTCACTTACTCACTCACCCACCTTTTCATATTAATTTTGAGCTGAGCCTTTGTTTGCAGAGTTGCAGACAGAAGAGGCCCATCAAGAACTTCAACCTCGCTGCAGGAGCCATCCCAGGACTGGGACAGGAGCCACCCAGGGCAGAGACAGGATCCACCACGGAAGGGGGGGACAGGAGCCACCACATGGGGGGACAGGAGCCGTCACGGGGGGCAGGAGCTATCACAGGGGGGAGGGGGCAGGATCCACCACATGGGGGGGGACAAGAGCCATCACTGGGGGGACAGGAGCCACCACATAGTGGGGCAGGAGCCATCACGGGGTGGCAGGAGCCATCACGGGGGTACAGGGGCCATAGGGGTGGGCATGCAGTATTCTAGTATCATCTTGGTCTCTTCCAGCGTGGGGGTAGGGCTCCTCACCCCCTCCTGGACAAGACAACGAGAAGATAAGCTCTCTTTCCAAAATATTAGTTTTGCCATCCCCCACAGTGATGTACAGTAATTAAAGGAGATACTCCAAGAGAACTGATTTAACTGATTGTACTCCATACTTTGTTAATCATTGTGGGTGGGATTGTGCCTTTTCTTTAATTTATTACATTATATACTGCATGTTTGAAGAACCGAGGTTTGCTTACAATTCAGTGAGAGTAATTAAGCTCTGTGTGAAGAGAACCACGTGCTGCCTTGGTGTAATACTAATTTTTCAGAGTTTAAAAAAGATTGCAGCACGCTCCTCAATTATCAAGAGTATTCACATTTATATGTACCTTAATATGCCCCACAGGAGAGCTAGTTGCAGCTTAAATCAAAGAGACTGGTTCTTTGTTTAAGCTACTGTGTGCCTCCAAGAAAACGCAAACACATTAAAATAGGGTGACCAACCGTCCGTAAATTTCACGGACGGTCCGTAATTTCGTCCGTCTGTCCATTGTCCGTGAAGGATTCTTTAACGGATGCCATTTGGCCGTAATTTTAACTGGGCACCGGTCGCACCACCCTAAAGCCGGCACAGCTTCCACCCACTTCCCTTCTTGACTCCGATGCTGTTGCGGTCAGGTGTAACAGACTCCGTTGCAGTACCAAAGCTCAGATACGCAGCAGCATTGGAATATTATCTTCACTTAACAGAACTTATTGTTACTCAATTATTTTCAAATGGACCAACCTTCGGGAGGATGGAGACTAGAGACGACTTTTCCATGATTCGAACCCCTAACCTGCCAAAACCACTTTGAACAGGTGATAAACATTCAATACATTAAGCCATGCCTCCGACTTTAAACTGCAAGCTTCTATGCTTCCCTTTCAGATATGCCCCTTGGACTTGTTTAAATTTAAATCGTACCCAGCATGTCCTCCTCCTACTATAGTGTGGCCCTTCACCCTACCAGACAGGCCTGCTTTGCAGAATAGGAAAAGTAATATTTTAATGCAGGGTTACCAACTGGCATGGTTGCAAATTCAGGACGGTAAGTGTAAAAATTCAGGACAAAGGGTCAAAATTCAGGACGAAAATTCAGGACAGAAGGTTAAAATTCAGGTCAAATCTTCGGAACAAAAGGTACGTTTTACAGACACATCAGAGGAAGTTGCGCGATAGTATAAAAGTAAGTAAATAGACAACCACTTAAGTACAAGTCAAAATAAGTTTCTATTGGGTTGAGACAATCGTGCACTTCGCGTTTTTTTGGTATGCGCACAGCTTTGAGCAACTGTGCAGGTCTTTTTGAGGTATTTCATATGATAATAATCTATTTATATGGTTACTGCACTGGGTTGTCCAGTCTGATACATTGTTTACAACTCATGGTCGTGAGCAGACATGTATGGTGAGAGAAGTGCTCAGGAAGATCTGCTCAGATAGACATTGTTACTTGCATCTCATATCTGAGTGCCATTGTGAGATGTAAAGCGGCACGCATAGGTGAACTAAAGGTAGGAGTGCTGTGATGAACCCACTGTAGGGAACGCATTATGGGCGTTTCAGCAAGTGGAACTTAAAATATGGAATCTAACTTTGCTTATGGGGGCTTCGCAGAGAGTTGCACTAGCTGACGGAAGTCACAAAGGTGCTTTTCCCTGCAGCTTTCTTTAAAAAGGCACTGTCAATACACCATTACATAGTTTATTTTTGACACCTTGCCTATTGTTGCAAACACAATATACATCTCAAGCACAGCTTATGGCACTATGAGGCTCTCCCTAAAATCTTACACCTAAAACAAAGCATGCAAACATTTACAATTACTAGTGTAACATTCAAGTAGCAGTTGGGTGTCACTCAAAATGTTGTATGCATGATGTATGGATCCCACACATAAGCACACAGCAAATACAGAATAGTAATACATAGGCAAGGGAGTAGCCAGAACATTGAAATACCTCCCACTTTGAACTAAAGCTCTTATGGCATCAAGAAAGCAAAGTAAGTCATCACAACCCTCCCCAGAAGAGCTCTCTTTTCCAAGGATCTAGCCATTCATCCTTCCATCAAACCCCTGAGATCCACCATTTCAAATGTACTTTCTGTTATCTATTAATCATCCACCATTCAGTCTTTCACCATTCATTCTGTCCTTCCATCTGTGTTCCCATCCATATCCAAACCTTTTCAACCATTTGCAAACCTATCCAACGTCTATTCTTCCATCCATCAGTTCACTCATCCATCCCGCCATCCACCCTTTCACCCAATCCATCCACCCTTTCACCCAATCCATCCATCATCCATCCACTCTTTCACCAATCCATCCATTCACTCATCCATCCAACCATTTACCCTTTCACCCAAGTCATCCTTTCACTCATCCATCCACTCTTCCACCCATCCATCCACTCCTCCATCCAACCACTTACCCTTTCACCCATCCAGCCACCCTTTCACTTATCCATCCATCAACCATCCACCCTTTCACCCAATCCATCCTTTCACTCATCCATCATCCATCCTTTCACCCAATCCATCCTCTCACTCATCCACCCACTCTTCCACTCATGAATTCCATTCTCTCATCCATCCAACCATTTACCTTTTCACCCAAGCCACCCTTCCACCCATCCATCAATTCAGTCATACATCCATTCACCCTTTCACTTATTAATTCATGAATCCATCCATCATTTCTCTCATCCATCCACCCATTCATTCGCCCCTCATCCACCCCTACTGCTCACCTTTACTGGCACGATCAAATCTTTTCTACTGCTGCCTGAAGCCAGTCTGGTATTTTTCTAAATGGCCCTTGTATTTTTATTGGACCGGTTTGTGTTTATTCTTGTATATAGACAGACATGCACAAACATTTCTCTATCTCTTTCATTACAGACAATAAGAACAACACATTGGTTTACATTTCTTTAACAGTTTCATGGCAAGATAAAGCGTTGTCCGTTCCTTTCACACTACAAAATGAAATGGCACCATAGAGTAACAAGACCTCACAATTTATCAAACACAAGCAGGTATATTTGTTAGAAGATGGGCGTCTTCTTATGAGAGAAGGGCCTGATTATGCTTTCAACTGCAGGGATCCCCTACTTGCATTTTTTCCAGGACCAAACCCCCCCAGGGAACCCCCACTGCCTTCACTGTGCGCCCCAACGTCAAGAGGAGACTACTTTTAACCCCGCAGTACTCTTCTGCTTCTCCTACCATGTATTACAACAAACAAATGATGGACGGAATGCTGACAATGCAGACATTCTCCCCCAGTCAAGAGATCTGGGTTAAATCCATCGTTCCTTTGCCTACTACGCCACCCCAGTTCAGACATGGCCATATGCAAATCAGTCTTGACCCTGTGCCTCATGGGAACAGTCCAGCCCGAACTGCCAAGCCATGTCTTCCCTGGACTGGAATCAAGCATCCTAGGACCGGTTTCTGGCTATCAACCGTCATCAGCCAGGATAGCTTGACTCCAGTGGCGTAGTGAGCACGGGACCCACGTCTGGGCATACCCATCCCACTTAGGGTGAAAAGCGTTACAACAAACAAATGATGGACGGAATGCTGACAATGCAGACATTCTCCTACCATGTATGTCATATTTAAACTTTAACTTCCGCTGGTCTCCTCAGTGATTTTGAGCTAAGGCGCTTTAGAGGTTCAAGGTGAGAAGTATGCTGTAGCAGCAGCTCAAACTGGCCATTGTCATTCTGTATGTGGCAATCAGCCACAGACAGAATGACAGTGGGCGGGAGGGGCTGCGAGGAGGAGTGCGAGGCGCCCCATCAGGGAACAGCTCTGCTCCCTGCAGGGCCCAGAATGTTATATTGTGATTTGTTGTTAGTTGGTATGTACCACGAGATATTGTATTATACCTTTAAGACTCGTGACTGAGCGAGCTTAGAATGTTCGCTAGGTATGGGGATTCCAGTCCGCTGGGTCAGTTGGTAGCTGTGCCTTGGGACTGTTCGCTGTGTATCCTGGCGCTCGCTTGTTTCTTCAATTGTACTTGTATTTCTGCAATAAAGATATCGGAGTAACCCTGCATCGTTCCTTCACTTCAACTGGCGACGACTGGGAACTGGAACTATAATCTATTTATCGGAGAAGTTCTCGAGTAATCGTGAAACTATGAGACGTTGTATGATGTACTACAAAATGCATAGAGGATAACTACTTGTCGTGGAAGGTTCGAAAGGAAAACGATTACGGAGGTAAAAATTTGTATTTATTCAAAGGGTGTAAAAAGCTCGTTACCTTGCGGAGCTGGAATCTGTGGCCGTTGGAAGTCGCCATCGGCTGCGTTTTTCGAGCAGCGAGGATGTTCCAGACGCGAGCACTGTGCCGAACTCCTGACGTGGATCTGGATCTCTGAATAAGTCAGGAGCATGCGCAGTACACAAAGACGCGATGACATCATCGAGCAAGGTCACGTTGCGTGACCTTGCATAGCAGCCATCTTTTAAAGAGGAAAATTTCCATAGCAAGGTGCGAGTACTCACCGGAGCTCCGTGATAATACGAAAGTGGTTTTACTACTTTGGATTGAAACAGAGATTAATTCTAACGAACAAAAAGAAACCGGTGAGACTGTCGGGACACAGCAATATATCTCCGTTGGAGCAATTGGATATTATTTTTTTTAAAAAATAATGATAATATTCTGTTACTTTTTGCATATCCTGAAACAGCTATAAATATATATGGAAGAAGGGGATCATAATATTGACATTGTAGAAGGAAATATGGCACAACAAAATTTCTCTATCAGTGCTTCACACCCTTTCTGGGCTTCTGGGCCAGAGCCTAGCATTAAGTGGGTGGAGTGGAAAGAATATTTTGTAAATTACATATGCGCAATTGATGAGGCAGGAAAAATGAAACCAGAACAGAAGAAGAGGCTACTCCTCCATTCCTTAGGACCAGTAGGATTAAAAACTCATTCTCGAATGTCTAAGATTTCAGATGCTAATCTAGATGCTTTTGAAAACACTCAAGGATATGAACAGGTATTTTGATCCAAAAGTGTGCATAGGGGTAATAAGACACAGATTCTTTCAAAGAAAGCAAACTAAAAATGAAACAGTAGATGCGTGGTTGGATGACTTAAAAAAATTGGCTATTGACTGGAAATTTCATAATCTTCAAGATGATTTGATACGGGACCAATTGGTCATGCATAATAATAATTCACTTATACAGGACCGCTTATGGGTGAATGGCGATGCACCACTCGATGATGTTTTGGCTATAATGAGAAAATCTGAAATGTCTGGTAGATGCGCGACTGTGAATAAAGAGGCAGAGAAAGAGTCTGAAAAAAGCTGTGTTTAAAATACAGAGTACAGTTAAAAGCAATTCTCAACAAACTCAATGAAGATGGATGAATCAGCCGTTAAAGAACCAGGGAAGAGATTATAAGACTGATGATAGAAGATGCTATCGTTGTGATAGTAAAGAACATTTAGCCTTTAGCAAACTGTGCCCGGCTTTAAGGAAAAAATTTGGCATTTGTGGTCTTTAAGGCCATTTTAGCAAATTGTGCCGTAGACGTAGCAATGTGAAATGTATTTGGAATGAAGAGCAATGTAATGATGAAGATGGTGATGGGGCAGAGAGTTGCGTGAAGAATGTGAGGGGCAATTTAATCTTAAATATCAAGGATGATTCTATGGAAGGTAAACCCATATGTGAATTGTCTTTAGGTGGTGTGAAAGTAAATGTTTATGCAGATTCAGGATCTCCTTACACGATTATAAACGAAGATATATGGAAGAGGAAATTCGTTGATAAAATTGGGGATCAGTTGAATGTGTCGGATGTGAATCCAGTAAGTTATACAGGAGAGAAGATTGACATGTTGGGATTCAGGTGGCTAACTTTTCTTTTTAAAGGAAGATCTACAAGAGGAAAGTTGTATGTGGCTAAGGTGGGGCCATCTGTTTTGGGCTGGTTCGACCAGAAAAAGTTACACATAATACTGGATCCCAATAGTGAGGAAAAAGTACTTATTATGGATGAAAGCAGTAAGTTGGGAGATGTGCTGAATAAGAAATTTCCTAAAGTGTTTGGGGAACAATTGGGAGGACAAAGTTTGTTATTAAAGGGGGTAATTGAAGAAGTTGAAACGTCCGAATGGATTTCTCCGGTCGCGGTTGCCCGGAAACCCAACGGAAAAATCCGTTAGTGCATCGATTTGCGCCATTTGAATAATAAAATTGTTATTTAGACGTTCCCACTACCTAAATAAATGAGATTGTATCTTCTTTGAGGGGGGCGACGTGGTTTTCTACCATTGACCTCTCCGCCGCTTATCATCAGGCTTTTATTACGCCTTTCGGGTGCTACCAGTTTAGACGTATGCCCTTTGGGCTTGCATCAGCTGCGGCAGTCTTTCAGCGACTCATGCCTAGATTGTTTGGGGAAATGGAGGGGGTTTGTTTCTTCCAGGATGATATTTTGATTGCTGCTGTCAACAAAAATGAACATGATACCAAGTTATACCAGGTCCTTGAAACATTACAGTCTGCAGGCTTAACGGTTGAACTGACAAAATGTAAATTTGGGCAAAGAAGTGTCTCATACTTGGGCCACATTATAAGTGAGGAGTGGGTTAAGCCAAAGCCTTCGCTGGTAGAGAACATCATTAAGTCACCTGCTCCCACTTCTAAGGAGGAAATAAGATAATTTCTGGGCATGGCAGAATATTGTGCAAAATGTATAAAAAAAATTGCATCCAAAGTTTACAATATTCCGTCTCTTCTAAAGAAGAATACACAATTTGTATGGTATAAAGAGTGTGAGAGAGAATTTTCAGAGATCAAAGTGGATTTACAAGCTGTGAATGCTTTAGCTAGCTTTGACCCTAATTTTGAATGTTTATTAACTACGGATGCTAGCGACAAGGGGTTGGGTGCTGTCCTGTCACAGAATGGAAAAGAGGGTAAAGAGAAGATGATTTTTGCCCCTAGAGCACTATGCCCTGCAGAAAGCAAATACCCAATTATAGAGAGAGAAGCGTTGGCTTGTGCATGGGCCTTAGAACATTTTTGTGCTTTTGTGTGGGGAAAGCCTGTAATCATTCGCACGGATCACCGACCTCTTGTTCGCATTCTGTCAAGTGAGGGAACTGCAGTTGCCTCTGCCAGATTAGCCAGGATATCTATGAGAATGAAGGAGTACATTTACAAGATGGTTTATGTACCGGGTAGAGACAAAGTTGTGGCGGATTGTTTATCCAGGTTACCCATTCCACTAGAGGAATGCGTTGATGATCCTTGGGGAAATTTTTGCGTAGCATTCATACATGATTCAGGTACACCTGCCATTAGTAAGAATGAATGAGCGGAAGAACAGTCTTATGACGAGATTTTGGAGAAAGTGTCTGGTTACATTTGTAAAGGGTGGCCAAAGAAAGGAAACATCACAGGAAGTTTGAAAGCTTATTAGGAGGTACGGATGGAACTTTCTCTGGACAAAGATTTGTTATTGAGAGGTGACAGAATCGTTCCTCCTAAAGCTTTACGTATAAGGGTATTGCAGTTATGTCATGAAGGACATTTTGATATTGTCAGGACCAAATTGATTGTGAAAGGGATGTTTTGGTGGCCAGGAATTGATAAGGAGATTGAGAATTTTGTTAAAGGATGTCCGGTTTGCTGCTCAGCAGACAAATCATTAAAGACTTTGAAACCTACAATGAGTGAAGGGTTAATTCCAAATCTTCCTTGGGACGGTTTATATTTTTGGACCTTTTGGTGAGTTGAAGGAATTTGGATTGGTAGCCATTGACCTTTTTACTAAATGGCCCATTGTTAAGTTTGTGGAGAAGGTAGATACACATACCGTTCTTAAATTTTTGGATAAAGTTTTTGTAATGGAAGGCTTAACTGTTTGTCTTTTGACGGACAATGGTGTGCAATTTTCGTCCAACATGGCTAAAGATTATTTTGAGAGGTGTGGAGTGAAGCATAAAACCACGGCGCTATATAATCCGAGCGGGAATGGCACCGTTGAGCGTTTCAATAGAGTGATCAAAGGTGTTATACAAGCATCAATGAGCAAGAACTTAGTTTGGAAAGTGTAGGTACAAAAAGCAGAGTCACTTCTCAGATTAGAACTGGTTTATCTCCTTTTGTCATGATGAGGGGTAGGACACCTAGATGTAAATTTAACCCTGGTTGGCTTGTGAAGGGTATGTAGGACCATACATAACCCAGAAGTGTCCCATACGTACTCTCGGGCAGTAGCACAGGGCATCATGGGGACCCGTGAGCAGGTGCACGTTCCGTCCTTCCTGAGCCCTTTAGGAAGTCACACTGCCTATGGTTCCTGTCTGGAAAACCTAGTGGGTTAACATGACTGTGAGTCAATTTTTCATGAGTAGGTCCAATTCATTAGGCAGTGAAGCACAATCCCGCAAATGAAATAATCTCACCCAAAAGCTTGGTCGCTGTATTGGTAGTAACGCATAACCCTTTACCTTATATCAGTTAAAGAGCGGCTCTTATACGGATGGCGTGAGTGAACCTGCATGTGGGTGCCTTAGGCCTCACCCTTTGTCAGTAATAGGAGACCAGACAGATGGCCCGCTCTGGTTCGAGGTGATATACCTGAGGAGGAGGAAGAACCAGGACCTTCATTGCCAGAAGAAGGCCACCACAACTGTGAGCTGTCATCCTGAAGGGAGATCTATGGTCCATCGTGCCACTCAAGCTGGGTGTCAGGACCTGCTTGTGAGTGCACCCACCAGCACCATGAGCAGGATCCACAAAACTGCTGACGCACTTGGCAGTGATGCACACACGCTGGAATGTGTGGTTTCCCTGGGGAGGGTAAATACACAGCAGGTTGGCAGTAGCATCATTGGTAAAATCCCAGAACAGCAATGGAGAAAAGCCTGGTGCCTACCCACCCCATTCCATAATAGCAACGCCAATAGGAAACAATTGGTTCTTCCGAACCCATAAAAACAGCATTTACTGAGCAGTGTGCTTAGGAACATATTATTCATAAATACATATTGCAGCGTTACAGGTAAAACCTACAATGTTATAGGGAGAAGTCCTCAGAGTTGTTGCACTTTCTTCTGGAGTGTCCTGCTGGGTTTATCCTCTAGGTCCTTGATCAGGTGAGTAGCATTGATTCGTTCCTTTGCTGTACCGTCTATTCTCCTCCCTACTGCAGGGCCTTGGAGACTGTTATTTGACACAGCAGTCAATAATCGCTGGTATTTGTGGTCGAGCCATCAAGTTTACATCAACAGGGGATGGGATAGAATTTTGTTTCCAAATTGAGAAGAGCACAGAAGTTAATCGCATTCAATAAAGATCATTGTCTAGTTAGTCGTCTTTCTATGAAAATAAATACATTTTGAATACAGAAACTTAATAACAGACCCATTAAACTAGCAATGAATCAGTAAAAAATATATTTGGACTAAAAACATTAAAAGCAAACACCCAAAGTCTATTTTCTGATAGAGTGTCCATGCATTTAAAATATAGCCTATTAAAAAAAAAACAGACTGGCTAAAATTAGCATCATAAATAAATTACACATAGGCTTCCTCTATTGACTGTTTACAAAAAAACCTCACACCTCGGTCTGATAATGCTGTTCATTATTTCGGAAAAATCTAAGTTTCTCAATTCTACCAGAAAGTAAAAACATTTAAAACAAACTATAGGCCTTATGTTACAAAAACATGCGACACGCAAACTGGTTTGCGACTACTAAAATGCTATATGGGTATGTTCGATGTGTTAAATTGTAACCATTTCTTATTTTAGAATTGTGAACAAAATATTTACCGATACACTTTATTGCGTCAACATTCTCCGACCCACACATAGGTAATCTCGAAATGAATTTGTATGATTAAAGCATTTGCAATTTGCAATTAGTTGCAAAACGAGCCTTTTGCACTCACAATTACCAGCAAGTGGATCCAGGTGGAAGGATAGGATAGGATAGGCATTTATATAGCGCAACGAATGCCGGAGCGTCTTGGCGCTGGTAGAGAGAGAGGGAGAAGCGTCGTCTTCATCAGCGAGTCTCATTAAAGAGCCATGTTTTTAACTGTTTTCTGAAAGCTTGATGATTGCCTAATGATTTCATAGAGCAAGGAAGCTTATTCCAAAGACTAGCGGCACGGAAAGAAAAGGCTCTGCCACCCCATCTGACTTTGCGTATCCGATTTATCTTGATGAGGCTTTGTGTAGTAGACCTTAAGACCCGGCCGGGTACATGAGGAATGAAAAACTTCTGAACATCCTTGGCTCCTCCTCCAAATATAGCCTTATGTACTAAACATATAGCCTTAAATTTTATACGTTGCTGGATCGGGAGCCAGTGTAATGTTTTAATGCCACCAGAGATAGATTGGTCTGTGGGGACAGCTATCAGACGTCTTGCAGTAGCATTCTGCAAAGTCTGCAACCTCTTCATCTGGGTCGTATTTATCCCTAGCAGCAAGGCGTTGCAGTAGTCAAGTCTCGATAATACAATAGCCACCACCACCGTCTTGCGAAGGTCAGGTTCGATGAAAGGAAGGACCTTCCGCAGAGTCCTTATTAAAGCCAGGTACAAACTATAAAGAGGGCCCCAGATTGCTTAATTTCTTTTCAGAATGGCTGCATTGCATGCTGTGGTGAGGCGGAGGTTCTTTTTGGCAGCAGTACAGAGGGGAAGGAACAGGCAAGAGATGATTTATAGGGTCAGATTTATGCTCTTTGGCAAACAGAGGAGGAGATTTAAACAAAGTTCAGGCTAACTAGTAGTATTATTTTAGATTTAATAAAGGAAATGCACCCTTTATTAGAAAGAGACACATGTAGATACTAGACCATTCCCTCACACATTCAAGTGCTCTGTTCTTTGCATCTTTTGGCATCAGGGATACCCAGCCATTGTGGTTGAGGAAGGTGGCATTTCACAGAGTACATTGGCTGGGGTTTTCAGAAATGTTCTTGAAGCCATGTTGCTGAAAATCAATACTTTCATTGTGTTTGCTCATACATCAGGTGACCAACTAGACACCAGGGTAGCAATTTTCCGAGTAACAGGGAATTGGCCGCATTGATGGAACACACATTGCAATTTGTCCGCCATCCCGATCTCAATTTTTATACCAAAACAGGAGACATTACCTTTCCTTAAATATACAGGAAGTGTGTAATGGTGAGTGTGTAATAACTGACATTGTGGCACGTTATCCAGGGAGAACCCATGGTTCCCATATGTTCCGTCACTGAGGTCTGTATAACCATCAGGCTATAGGACAGCTTGAAGATGGTTTTCTTTTGGGTATGTAATGAAATATAATTTAACAAATATGTATACAGATTCATAATTTATACCATATGTGCAGGGTTTTTTATGATGTTTAATTTACTTTTAGGTGACAGTGCATATGCTCTTCGCCCATGGATTATGATGTCCTTCCTACATTGTCATTCAGTCAGACAGCGAAGATATAACCAACAGTCCAGGTCCATTATAGAGAAGACATTTGCACTCCTGAAAGGACGCATTACATGCCTACATAAAGGTGTGTGTGGGGGGGGGGGGGGGGCATTGCAGGATGCACCAGATGTTTCTTGTAAAATATTTGTCTGTTGTGCTATATACAGAGGGCTTCCTATTGCGATGTGATAGGACAGCAGTGATGATAATGAAATATCTCCACGTTGTGGGCATCTGCATGTTGATGAGCACAGAGTCATTGATGGAAGGAATACTAGAACACAAATCACCAACAACTTCTTTTGAAGAAAGTTTATTTTATTTTTGCCATATTTGCCTTCCACAAGGTATCATTTTTAAATTGTAAACAATATTTATTTTTGTCTTTTTCTCAGGCCATTGAAGGACAAAGTTAAGTTGTTCTTTCAAGTAACGCTTTGCAAATGAAATTGTAAATATGAAAAATCTTGTACATATATTATTTTTTTCAGTTGAAATTGCATATATGCAAAATATAGAAAGAGGCAATACAACAAAGTTATTGCTTTGCAGCCCTACTCTTATTCCCTTTCATTCCTGTACCTCTGCCACTAGATATTAGTGTATTATTTATATGTACATTTGGGGATGATCTAGAACTGTGTCGTAGAGCATTCTGCTCTTGAAGAGACAAACTGATGTATCTTGATGCCTCTACACTTTCTTCAAGTACACCTCCCTCAGCACTTCATGCCTATTTTCCATTTCATCAAGCACATTACTATGTTTTTCTAGGCCTTTCGCAACATCTCCACTAAAATGTCTCAGTTATACTTGTAAATTCAGGGACCTTCAAGATAGGAGACTTGTAGCAGTAGTAAGGCGATCTACATATCTACCAAAGCCATGCAGTCTGTTAGTTAAATGTTTATGGTGATGTAGGCCATTACATCTATCAGCATTCATTAGTCAAAATAGTGTAGAGACAGCCTCTGCTAATGCACTGATTTCAGTACATATAGCCTCATGTGACTCCAAATGTCACGGTTTCCTCAAAGGCATTTCATTTTGTACCATAAGAGGATATTTCCATTAGTTGCTGTTTTTGTACTTGCAGCATATATTTCTCAATGGTTTAAAATGCCTGAGCAGATTGTAATTACGTTTTTAAATTAAGAGACCACTGCCCTTGGCCTTACATTAGCTCTGCGATTTCACAACAATCTGCTTCGTATAATGAGCCTTGTTGAAGGAGTAATATTTCTAATTATCTGCATAGTTGGACTTATTGGAGATCTATTATGCCCATAGGGTTCGTTTGGTGTTTCTGATGGTTCTTCTGCTTGTGAATTGCTACTGAGATATTGAACAGCAGAGTTTCCACTCATCTCTTCATCATCAATATTTCCAATATTGTCATCTTCATTTTCAACATTCTCTGGTGCAGCAGTGTTTTCTAGTAATTTCTTAATATGGCCCTGGAAGCTTCTAGGCCTAGCCTGGTAGGGGAGCTTGAGGAACGTCTGGCTGGGTTCTCTAGCTGGGTTTCGAATGCAGTTGCTATAGTAGCCCCTCAATGTCCCACTAGATTGGCTAGGGAATCTCCGTCCAAACCCTGGTTTAACCCAACCCTCAGAACCTTGAAATATGACTGTAAGACCCTTGAACGGGCCTGGCGGAGGAGTGGGTATTGCCTGGCTGACAAGCGGAAGCTCAGAGACAAGCAGAAAATATACTATGCAGCCATTACGTTGGCCAAAGGCCAATTTTACGCTGCTCGCATTGAATTAGCCAGCAACAATTCTAAGGAAAGTTTTGCTATTGTTCAGAGCTTCACGTCCCCTCTGGACCAAGCTAGTGTGGCGCCATCTTCACCTTCTCGGTGTAACACTCTCTCCAGCTGTTTTAGGGATAAGATTCGGTCTATCCAAGCTGCATTTATTCCCCGCAACATCAGAATCGAGGTACCTATGGAGTGTCATCCGGCTGGCACAGCCCATTCCTTGTCAGTATTTAGGCAAGTCAACCCATTGGACGGTCTTAAAATCCTTAAGGGGCTAAAGTCTGGTTCGCCCTCCGACCCATGTCCCGCTAGGGTACTGGCAACAGTTGCAGGGGTCGCAAATATAGAAGTGAGTACCAATATTAACATGTCTCTCCAGAAAGTGGTGGTACCTCCGGCTTGGAAGGAGGCTAAGATCTTGCCACGCCTAAAAAAAGCCGTCACTGGACCCTCTTTGTCCAGGGAATTACCAGCCTATCTCCCTCCTTCCTGCTTTGGCGAAGGTGTGTGAGAAGGTGGTAAATAAACAACTCACCGATTTTGTGGAAAGAGAGGCGCTCCTGCATCCAGTCCAATCAGGGTTCTGGGCGTCCCATAGCACCGAAACAGTGCTGATTGAGGTGGCGAAGGCCATCCGGGAGTGTCTGGACGCCGGCGGGAGAGCTGCATTAATTTTGCTTGACCTCTCGCGGCGTTCGACACGGTCCCGCACTCACTTCTCCGGTCACGTCTGTCCAAGATTGTTCTGTCGGGTGCTGTGTGGGGCTCACTCCAGTCCTTCCTGGAAGGGCGGGTTGAGCAGATCTGGATTCCACCGTCCTCCTCCCCTCAGCCAGTAATGACAGGTGTCCCCCAGGGCTCTGCCCTTAGCCCCCCTCCTTTTAATATCTATGTCACTCCTCTGATTTATCTGGCAGAGGGGCTGGGGGCTAAGGTGATGGCTTACGCTGATGACACCCATCTGCTTTTTACTTGGGACAAAGATGCGGACTCTGTACTTTTGGTTCATCATTGCCTATCTTCCATCTTTAAATGGCTGGCGGAAGCGCAGCTTAAGTGCAATGAAGGAAAGTCAGAGATTCTGCTATTTGGTAAATTCCCCCTTAACTTCAGAGAGCAGCTCTGGCCTCCTGAGTTTCCTATACCCACCTCGTCAGGGAAGCCGGCTAAAAATCTGTGGGTTTGGTTTGATGAATGTCTCTCCTTCTCGACAAACATCAAGAAGCTGGCTGGTTGCTGTTTCGGTCTGCTTAAAACCCTCAGAAGATTCTTCCCCCTCTTACCTCAGATGGCGAGGAAAACGGTCACCTGTGCGCTGATTTTGTCATGGTTGTACTATGCTAATGCCCTTTATGCCGGTATCCCGTGCTACCTGTTGAAGAAGTTACAGGTGGTTCAAAATACGGCAGCTAGACTCTTATTGGGCATGTCGGCTAGGAGTAGTGTTCGTCAACAGTTGCGCTCTCTCCACTGGCTCCCCATGGCGGATAGAGTCAAATTTAAACTTCTAGCTTTAGCCCACCGTGCTCTCCAGGGTTGTGGTCCTCTCTACTTGCAGAGGCGCCTCTCATTTTATGTTCCCGCGCGCTCCCTGCGATCCTCGTCCTTATGCTATGCTCAGGTCCCCCGTTTCAAGCTTCAGACGATAGGGGGCAGCTCATTTGCAGTTAAAGCGGCGGTTCCTTGGAATGCTCTTCCTCTGACCCTGCGTACCATCCAGGACCCAGCTGTGTTCAAGAGGAAGTTGAAAACACATCTATTTCCGTGAAGCTTCTGCTTATACCCCGCTAGGCTTCGTGCTGGGACACTCATGAGTAGCCGCGCGCGTTACAAATTCATATAACATAACATAGTGAGAAAATATATATATATTTTTTTAGGTGTGGTGAAAATTATATGTTACGGTTTGACTTGTATACAGTGAAACTGCATGACCCATAATGCATTGTTGTGCATCCAAAAATACACCAATTGACACATTTTGATAGTATTTTTTATTTTGTTAAGTATTAGACCTACCATAACCTGCATAATCGTTATGGAGAAAGTTTGAATACAATGTTAACTAAATATAGCATGAATCTTATAGAGCAAAGTTGTAATCACTCTCAAACTCCCTAGCCAACTTTCATTGGGAGGGGTGCCTGGACAATAATTGATCATATTATAAGCTCATGTGTATAAACATCTGAGTTTCAGATCCAAAATAAATTTGTGAGTGATCACAATACCCTGATTTTAATAACACAGGATTTTTTTACAACAACAGCCTAGTACTATGAGAGCCCAGAATGCTGAACCAAATCAGATTAGAATTAAATGGTCAGGAGTAGATCCTGACGAGTTTACTGCCTCTATAATGATAAAGTATAAGCAGAACATCATGAGTTGTCAGGACCAGGCCACAGATTATAATACTATAAAACAAGATAAGATAAACATCTCAAAAGCTATTGATTCCCTTTTACTAAAACCAGGTCAAGATAATAAACAAACTGTTAAGGGAGGTTTTGATAAGCCGTGTACAACTTCCCATAGAAATTTGAAAATTGCAAGGGATAGAGAGAAAATTCATAATCTAAGGTTGGGATACAAGCATGCTTTAGCCCTCAAGAAATAAAAACTACAGAAAAAAGCCTTGGTCAAGATATTGCAAGCAGTCAAAACAAACAATATATCTTTGTCTTGGAAAACTGTAGATGGGCCATTTGTACACAGAATAGGAATAGCGATTTCCAAATAGCAACTTCATTCGAATCGCTATTGGAAAATCACAATTTCTTATGCATGAAACTTTGTGTTTCATTCTTGCGATTCCTTGTAGGTTGCAAATCGATCTACCTCATGAATATTAATGAGGTGGGTCACAGTTTGCAACCCATTAGGAATTGCAGTCATTACAGGGATGGTGGCCTGCTGAGGTCAGCAGACTACCATGTTTGTGATTGCATTTTAATATAGTTTTTTTGTTGAAATGCAACCCTTTTTCCTTAAAGGAAAACGGGATGCGTTTCAACAATAAAATATGAAATGTTTTGTTCTAATTTTTAAGAGCAGGCAGTGGTCCAAATTAGGTAATGCAAAACCATTAGCACTTATGGGTCTTAACGCCTATAGGAACGAATAGAGTAGTATTATCTGATAGCGATTACCTAATTACGATTCTGTAGGAATCGCTATCAGGTAATCGCAATTTTTTTACATACCATTTTGCAGTCCTTAAATATCGATTACCTAAAATTAGCTATTTAGGGCATTCAAATTTGGTTTTTGATACATGTGGCTGTACATCCTGTATGTAGAGCATCAGATGTTCTTTGGCAATATTCTCTTTTGTGCAAGACTGTAAATCATGGCAGTGCTTACGGACTTGACCAGTAGTACTCTTGGTGACACCAACAGCACGTCTTTTTTGGCTTGACACCCAGATTTTCTTTTTGCTTGTCCCTGGTACAGTCAAAGCTTGCCTAAACAGTTTCTCATTGTTGGAGACATTTTTTTAACCAAAATCTCCAATTCAACATCAGAAAAATTCTGTTTTTGTTTGCACTTTATCCTGGCTGGACCTTGTAACAACTCTCCAAAACTCTCCTGCTCTAAAGAGATGTGTACCTTGAAAGTGCTAACCAAGCAATGTGAGACAAGTAAATTACGAATCCGAAGAATTCGCTACTTGAGAAAACTAACTTTATGAGCATGTGATTCACCGATTCGATATTTACAATTCATTGTTTATTGCAAATAACATGTCAGTAGCTTATATGTACAAACATAAGGCCCTATGTTCATTAACAGTCAAATAATTTACTATAAACTAGCTCTGTGTTTTACAGCTGAATTTAAGAACTTGACAGACTATAGTACAAAGGTGAAAACCAGAGGCTACTGGCATGTACCCCGCCTGAGATCGGACCAAACACACAATTGAGTGTTACTCTATGGGCTATCAACAAAACATTATCGATCTATAGATGAGCTTTGTGAGTATTTTGTAAGGGTTTGGGCATTCAAGGTTACTAGGGTGTTTACCACTGTATGGACAACCAATCACAGAATGCAGTTTTTTAGGTGGCTACCACAACAGACTGATAGAAGCTGAAGATAGCCCAGAAGCTTTGGCTGGTGATGACGAGGTTTTGGCCAAAGGGTCACCAAGAGTCCATTAAACCAGAATGGAGCTACGTTTGGGTAGTACTAACACAATGGGGCTGGTTGCAATCAATGTTGCTCAGTTTTTGCCAAGTCCATGGAGCCTTCCTTGCTTACACTTGTCAGTTGGGGCTGCTGGATTGTCATGCAGTGAAAAATAGAGGTACTGGGATAGTGTTTTACCTTCTAGAACAGTTGGTGAAAAATTGTTGTAGATAGGAAAACTTTGAGGGAAAAGTGCAAAACGTTACATGTTGAAATAGATGCGATACGGAGCTCTTGACATTCATCCTTAGAAGTCCAAACCTAGAGTTTGGTTCCCACAAGTCCATTCCATAGAAGGGATAGTAAAACTGTTCGAGTCAAATTAACATCAGTTGCTTGAATCCATACATTTTGAACACAGTCATAGTAATCTAAGTTAGATTTTAAAGGAGATGGGGAGGGCAACTAATGAACTGGGCGTGGTCTAAATGGTGCCTGAAAGAAGCAGCCTTGCTACCAAGAGAAAGCACCTTGTCCTACAAAGATCGCCTCTCAGACAGCAGCTCTTTTCATGGGGCAAGGAGTTAATTTCAGAAACATATTTACGGTGTCAGAAACCTCATACCCCTCTCAGGATAAATCTGAAAGGGTCTGCGGATAACCCTCAAATTATGAGCTATCTGTGTTAAAAACAGGAATGAGGTTTACCTGATGTCACTCTTTACCTCCACCCCTGCCTCTTCTTTTTTCTCTTCCAAGTGTCTAATGCCCCCACACTCCCCTTTCCCTCAGAACCAGCCCCATTATTTCCAGGATGGTTCAACAGGTGCCTCAGCTCTTGCTACCACTAAAACCCCATATGCAAGAGCACACCCACATACAACTGTCCTTGGGCGTAGATAAAAATTGAAAATGCCTGGTAAAATGAAACTCCTAATTCAGCAAAGAAGTAACTTCATTATCAGAGTTCGGACTATATACCACTGGACCAATAGACAAATACATATACCACACACTTAGAGTGTCATCATTACTTCTGCTGAAACTGTCTTTCTCAAGACAACAATCTGAAATGCTTTGAATTGTAGATGTTCCTATTGAAGGAGTCAGCATGTCTAGGCCTGTGATTCATCTCTATATTCCTTGTACCTTGCTGAATTTTGTAAGGACAGGCAGGGAACACACAGAGCCTCGAGGAATATGTCCACTGGTTAATAAACCAGGCCTAGTGTCAATATATACTAGGACCATAGACCCTGAAGGTTCTGGTCCTTTCTCCAGGAGTGGGTCCGCTGCACATAGGGCCGTCCCGAATGAGTAATGACTGCCATCCATGCTGGGTTTGGTAAGGCACAGTCCCTGTCATAGTTATTTATTTTGATGCATTTATCATTTTAATGAAATATTTTGCATAGCACAGTGATGGTATGAAGATCAAAGATAATGGGGATGGGGAAAGCAGTTAACAGAAGCAATTTGCAGTTGTTGTATGAATGAGTTGTGCAAGTTGGGTGATTGTAACTGGCAAAAAGACCTAACTAATGCTATAATATATCCGACTAATGGAACATAAATGCATGAAATGTACATATTCCCAGGTGGAAGAATTCACTCTTCTCGCTCAAGTATGCCGAAACTTTACTTGTTTGATTCATAGCTGCTTTTTGAGCCAGTTCTTTAACTATATTATAGTTTAAATCTTTTATTGAAGATTATCAACATATAGCATGTTCAATATTGCGTAAATTGTGACATGTGACTTGGCAAAGTGAATAGAGAACATGTCGAAATGGAGAACAAGACATAAAATAACATATCCAGAAAGGAAACCTATAATAATCCCTCCCCTCCACCCCGTTTCTTGTCCACCCACTAAGTGTTTCTAAGGGTCGCCCATGTCCCGCCATGTGACCTTAAGAACTACTCTCCGGCCTGTGGTGAGTCCGATAGCCGTAACAAACAGAGATATCGGGGCAGGTGACCTCCCTAAATTCAGCGGAAAGAAGGGATAAGAACGGTTGCCAAAGCTCATTCAACAGTGACCCCCTTCCCTTTAGTGTCAAGGTCATCTTCTCCATCCCCAGGACGTGCCATAAACGATGAAGCCATCCAGTGATGGTGGGTGTGTGTGGAGTGCGCCAATGCGTAAATATATTTTGTACAGCGGAGCCCAGTGCCATTGCCGTTAGTCGACCTCTGCGGGATCTGAGTGGGTAGGTCAAGGGGTTCGGGTGGCCCAGAAAGACATACGCAGGGAAGCGTGGAATCTCTGTGTCTAAGTGTTTGTCCACCTCGTCTAGAACATGTTTCCAATATGCCTGGAGGTGTGCGAATTCCCATAACAGGTGTACTAGAGTACCTAAGCTCCCGCATCCCCGCCAGCACGTGGCCTCCTGAGATGGGTCCATGGATTGGAGGCGTTCGGGCGTATAATACCACTAAGTGACTAGTTTGGTGAAAGTTTCGGTAAGCCCCATTTGGTATGCTGAGTGACGAGCTCTGTGGTACACCCCCTCCCACTCTTTGTGTCTCAGAATTGTACCCAACTCACTCTCCCATCTCGCGCGACCGGCATTATGGTGTATGCATACTGGGCCAACAGCATCTTATACAAGTCTGAGATAAGTTTTTTGTTGGATGTGCGAGTAACCAGCCACTTCTCGTAGGGGGTGAGGAGCCGGCAGGCAGACAGTTTAATTGTATTGTGCAGCACCCAATGTCGAAGCTGAAAGTACCGGAGCCGTTCATGTTCAGGCAGCCCAAAGTCCAGCTTGAGCTGCTGGAACGGTAGAACGCCGTTTGTGTCGAAAAGCTGGCCGATGGCACGACACCCCGAGGAGCTCCACCGTTCATAGGCCGCCTCTTCCATGCTGGGTTGGAAGTCAGGGTTGGCAAATAATGGAGTGAGTGGTGAGGGAAAGGTAGTGAGATTATGCTTAAGGCTGGTGCGGTCCCACGTTTCAAGGAGGACTCGGTGATATGGTACGTGTATAAGTTAGGTGGTCTGTGCTTCTTCTGGAGGAAGGGGACACCTTGGAGGGGCCTGGCCGCCACCGCCTGGTCTTGAAAGAGACAGTGCTTCTCTAACTCCCACCTGCTCCACTCGACCAGATGACGCAATTGAGCCGCTTGGAAATAAAGTTGGAAATCGGGGAGACCCAGGCCCCCCTTCTCCGGCGGAAGGATCGCTAGCGTCTGCTTCATCCATGGCTTACGGCCATTCCAAATGAATCGTGTGAGGTCTGATTGAGTTTGTTGTATCCAGCCCTTCTGAGGTCGGAGGGGCAGGGTTTGAAACCGGTATAAAATCTGGGGTAAGATGGTCATCTTGACCGCTGCTATCTTACCGAGCCAAGAAAGGGGATGGTGCTTGCATTGGCGCAGCTCCTTGTGAATTGTCTGCCGGAGGCGTGTGTAATTAGTGGCCACCACAGCTGGCAGCGAGGGAGCCAAATGGATCCCCAGATAGGGCATCGTATCTGTTGCTTATTGAATGGAGTGATGTTTTTGAAGATGCGTGCGAGTGGAGGGCGTGAGGGACAAGTCAAGTCCCACCGATTTGTCCATGTTCACCTTTAACCCAGAGGCAAGCGCGAAGGAGTTGAGTTCTGCGAGGCACACGGGCAGTGCAGAGGCGGGGTTCGACATTGAGATCAGGACATTATGCGCGTATAGACTAATCGTATGGGTGAAACCTCCAAATTTAATCCCAGTGATCGCAGGTGTGTGCCGGATACGTTGGGCTAGGGGTAGAACGCAGAGAGGAAGGGGGATAAGGGGCACCCCTGTCTCGTGCCCCTTTCTATGGGAAACCGGGAAGACGTGTGCCCATTTACACGGACTCTAGCGGTCGGGTGTCTGTAGCAGTTGAAGATGCAAGTGCGAAATTTCTCCCCCATCCCCAGCTTAAGAACCTGTTCTAAATAAGGCCAGTGGACCTATCGAATGCCTTCTCAGCATAGAGTGTGAGCATCATGAACTCCCCTCGTGTCCGTGAGGCCTTTTCAATAAGGTGGAGGGCCTGTTTTGTGTTGTCGCTAGTTTGGTGCTGAGGTATGAAGCCCGCCTGATCTGGGTCGATCAGACCAGCCATATGAGGTTTGAGATCGATGTTAAGTAGCGATATGGGATGATAGGCCCTGCACTCGGTCTTGTCTTTCCCTGGTTTCGGGATGACTACTATGGCCACCTCGAGCATCTCTCCCGGTATGGCTCCAGGATCAGCAAATGAGTTGAAGAGCTTGGTGAGGACAGGGGCTACCAAGGCACAGAATGTCTTGTAGAAAATGGCTAAGAAGCCATCTGGCCCCGCGGCCTTTGCAAGTTTGAGACGGGAGATGGCTGCGACAACCTCTTCTATCCTAATGTCCCTGTCTAAATGATCGGCTTGAGCTTTAGTCAAGGCAGGCAGGTCTGCTGACGCGAGAAAGGCAGCTCCGTCCGCAGCGGATAGAGACGTGCTGGCGTATAGGCGGGAATAAAAGTCACGGAACATCTCCACAATCTCAGAGTCTTCGGCGACTCGACAACCGTCTCCCCGTTGGTTCTCCCGAACCCCCGGTCTCTGGGTTTCTCTCAATCGGTGGGCGAGGAGGCGACATCTGTCTCCTCCGGTGTAGTACATGTGACGTACTCGAAGGGCCGCGTATTCTGCTCTGTCCTGGTCCAGGGCTGCGAGCTGTTGTCACGCAGCCTTCAGTTGGCGCCATACCCGCGGCGCCCCTGTTCGTTGGTGTTTGTGTTCTAATTCCTTAGTTTTTTGGGTAAGATCATCCCTCTTGCGTCGACGTTCCATGTTTTTGGCCGCAGATATAGCCACCAGTTCCCCTCTGATAACCGCTTTGAGCGCTGCCCACTGTGTGGAGAGAGATGTATCATTGTTGGCGTTGTGAGAGAGAGAGTCTTTTATGGAGCGCTGTATCTGTTCGATAACTGCTGTGCGATGTAAGAGGGTGTCGCGCAGACGCCACAGCCGTGGAGGTCGCTGCAGGGAGGGCAGAGTAAGGGTGATGATGACAGGCGCATGATCCGAAAGGGAGGCCACCCCAATCTCCACACCGGTGGTTAATGCGTGTAGAGGAGTTGACGCCAGCATGTAATCAAGCCTAGCATATGTTTTGTGCGCGCTAGAGTAGTAGGAGTATTCGCGGCTGTGAGGGTGGAAGCATCGCCAAATATCCCCGAGATCTAGTTAATGTAAGCAGGCTAAGCCCCTCGCTGATATAGCGCCCGCCTGTGTGCTACGTTGACATGATCTGTCTGTATCATTATCGAAAACGAGGTTCAAGTCCCCCCCCCCCCCCCCGAAAAATCCTGCGTTCCGTTGTGGCTGTCACGTCAGTGACTGCGGTGTGGAGAAACCTTTCTTGTCCCTCGTTAGGAGCATATAGTGTGCCTGTGGTGAACGTCAGCCCTCCAAGCGCAAAACGATAAGAAAGGAGTCTGCCCTTAATTTCGGCCTCCTTGTGTAGAACCTCCCCCTGGAACCTCTGGGCTACTAGTATGGCTACTCCGGGGCATGGCTGGCAGCCAAGCATGGCGGCCGCATAACAGAGGAGCTCCGGACCTGTGCCGCCGTTATCCTGACAAAAACCCGCCAGGGATCGCAGAGCAGCCTCCTGTGCGATCTCAAGCGGTGGTGGAGATACCTGGGGGGGACCCGGTGCGTCCGGCACAGAGATCGGACTGCGGCGGCGGTGGACGAGCCCCTGAAGGCCGGCCGGAGACAACAGTGGCAGCGGCGTGGAAGCTGCGGCGGGGGGACGGCCTACGCAAGACAGGGCCGCACCGCTACGATCCACACGGCGCGCGGCTGGGAACATGCGGTCGCGGATATTGTGCATGACATATTGCAGGACGATCGGAGGGAGCGGAGGCGACGGCCGTAGCGAGTGCAGGTCCGCCAGACACCTGGTGACCGGGAACAGCAGCAGCTCTAGACCGCGGCCTGGTGCGGCCTGCGATCCCTACAGACCTGAGACAACACGCACCGACGCCCGGCTGGAGGAGAAGCGGGTCTCTGCGCTGGCTGGGTGAGTCAACGAAGTTCTGCACATCAAGGGAAGACGGTAGGAGCGGCGGCGCAGCGGGAAAGACTCGGGTGGCAATAAATTACTGGCTGTGCAGAAAATGATGGCAGGACGGGGGAGATTATGAGCAGACTGGATTGAAGAGGCGGCAGACGCGCGAAACGCCTGGTGTGATTCCTGCCTATAAGCTGCAACCGCCGCAGAAAGGAGGTAGTGCATGGACCGTGTGGTGGCCAATTGGCACCGAATGGGAGAGATTGCCGGGCAAGAGGCCCACTGCATGCTTTGGACATAAACTCCCTCCCCGGTGACCACGGTGTAGGCCGGGAGAAGCGGCCGGGCTGGGGGCTGGAGCGGGCTGCTGCGGAGAAGACGGCGCCAGACACCGCCATTGGAGGCACCAGGGCATGGTTCTGGGAAGGGGAGACACTGTGCCAAGGTGACAGCGGGGAGAAAACAGCAGACTTAGAGGATAGGGTGACTAGAGGAAGTGCGCCACGCAGCGGGAAGCAGTCACCCAAGCTGTACATCGCTGTCCTGGCCTGAAAGATGGGATGAAAGGGAGTACGCCAACAAGACCAGGGCGGACAAGATTGTGTTCCGGACACGGCGGATCCTGTCGGAGGCAAGTCCGGACTCGAAGGTGCGACATCGGCGACGACGTCCGGCCCAGTGGATAAACTAGACCTTATCCTCCAGGAAGTGCGTGACTCCAGGAAGGCGCTAGAACTACAAATCGGGACACTGTCGGCTGGCCTTGGGTTGCTTCGAGCAGATCACACCAAATTGGCGGATAAGGTGAAGACAAACGCAGCGGCGCTGGAGGAAGTTGTCCCGCGGCAGGCCCAGAATGAAACCAAGGTTACACGATTGCAGGAACAAGTGAATGCCCTGTTGGACTGAGTGGAGGATGCAGAAGGAAGGGCCCGAAGGAACAATATACGAGTCATTGGCCTGCCGGAAAAAAAGCGAAGGGATTGACGCGACGATATATATGGAGCAATGGTTCCGGGATCACGTAACCAACGAAGGACTGTCTACGCAATACTGCATAGAGTGCGCGCACAGGATACCAATGGGGCGCCCAAAACCGGGTGCAGCACCTAGACTGCTCATAGTAAAATTGATGAATTTCCGGGACAGAGACCTCTTGCTGCAAAAAGCCCGCGAATTAACCCCGATAACCTTAGAAATTACGAAGATCTCGTTATACCCGGATTACACAATGCTGGTGCAGAGACAGCGCTCTTCCTTCTTGGCGGTCAAGAATCAACTTAGAGACATGGGCCTGAAATATACACTGCTTTTCCCGGCGCGACTAAAGATTATATATGAACAAAAAGCTTATTTTTTTGAAAGCCCAAGGGACGCAGAAGATTGGTTGGAAGTGATGGAACTGAAGACCGCTACATCGGCGGACCCACAGACATCGGCAAAGAACAGGAACAGCGGGATGATTTCACCTGGGAAAAGACGAAGAAGAAAGGACAGAGCACCAGCGAGGCAGTACATCACAAAGCAGCAAATGGAGCAGACCAAGGCTGGTGCACTGGTAGCGGCAGCCGCTCTCACGAACAGCTTGGAGGCGACGACTCGGCCCTCCTCGGAGGAAGAAGTCACGCACGAATCGGACTCTGAGAGCAGTGTTGCGCTGTTCCCCTCCGCGACCCCGCAAGTCATCAAAGACTTATATGGCTGATTGTATTCGCAAGTATAATTTTTCTTGTTATATGAAAATGTGAAGCGATCTTTTGTAATGGGCCGGCGAAACTGGCGGGTCGACCCTCAATACTCTAAATCTAACCGGCACAGGCCTGTAGCAAGCTTCACAATATCACTGCGTGAGAATACGTCACACGTGGAGCGCTAGCAATGTCCCCCAAATGGCAAAGGTGCTATACATGACCAATGAGGTTTCTTTTTTGTTTCAGTTTTGTTATATGGTCCGGTATAGTTGGATGACCAGACCGAGTATTGGGTTGTTTGGGGGAAGGGACGGTCTCATGGCATTGGGAACATTGAATGGGCGATGGCACTCGACAGATGCATGGATTCTCCCGCAGGCACCAAAAAATAGAAATGACGACGCAAGGTAAATACATCATAATAACGTGGAACATACGGGGCATGGGGACAGTACAGAAAAGGCATAGAATACACGCACAGCTTCAACGCCGCAAAGCACAGATAGTGTATCTCCAAGAATCCCACATGACGGACAGCGAAGCGGCAAAGTTGCGTAAAAAATGGAGGGGACAGATCTTCTCCACCTCCTACTCCAGCTATGCCAGGGGCGCCACAATATGGGTGAGACATGGAATACCATTCCAGGCAATGGAGCAGAGGGTGGATAAGCTTGGGAGGTACATTTTTGTGAAAGGCATGTTAGACGGTCAGCCTGCGGTGCTTGGTAAAATATATGCTCCGAATACGGAGCAAGACAAATATTGGGAAGTGGTAAGCGGGGCACTGGTGGGCTGGGAATCGCACCCCTGGATACTGGGAGGGGACTGCAATGCAGTGATGGACTCAACACTGGATAGGTCATACCCGCCGCTACATGGGGCGGGCGTGCTAAGACAAGCTGAAGCACTGAACAGGTGGGCAAAAGGGTGGGAACTATGTGATGTATGGAGACTGAGACACCCAACGCACAGGGAATACTCTCATTACTCTGCAGTGCATGATCTGCATACAAGAATTGATAGGGTGTACTGCTCCACCAGAATAGCAATGCAAACGCTTAATGCCACCTACTTACCAAAAACCTTCTCAGATCACAATCCTCTGAGATAACAATAGCGTGGGGGAGGGTGCCTACACCGGTCCCCACATGGAGATTATGGCCGCAGATGCTGGAAGACCAAGTGTTCCGCAGCGATCTTTCTGGGACCATAGAACATTACTTTGCAATCAACAGTAACACGGCGTCAAGTAGATTGGTAGAATGGGATGCTTTTAAATCAGTGATAAGGGGGGAAAGCAATCAGTACGACAGTGACGTCAGGCAGGAAATACATAAAAAAACTGAAAGAGGTAGAGGAGGAACTGGGTACACTAGAACAGGAAGCAGTCACGCGTACTGACTGTAAGGGCCCGTTACAGGAAGCAAGGATACAACACGCAGAAACTCTAGAGACATTGCGGGTAATAGACTACCAGGCATACACGAGGAGGGCCCATGCGGAAGCAGATAGGTCAGGAGCACTGCTTGCCAAGCTGATACGGGACGCTCCCTCTACAGCGATAATACACGAGATAGAGACAATAGGTGGAGGAAAGGTATATACGCAGGCAGATATTAACACAGCCTTTCGCCATTACTATGCCACATTATATAGCACCACAGATCATGACTTAAGAGACCCGAACGGCAGACTTTCTTTCTGCTCCGACGTACCCAAGGCTCGCAGAGGAGGCGCAGAAAGGCCTCACCGGGCCTATTACGCAAGCTGAGATTCAGGCAGCTATAAAGGCCCTACCGCGAAATAAGACCCCTGGTATGGATGGGCTCCCAATAGAATTTTACAGCACATACGTGGATCTTATAGTCCCCCAGCTGGAAACGTTGTACAAAAATGTATGGAAGGAGGGAACCCTACCGACCACAATGGTGCAGGCATTGGTGGTATCACTACCAAAGGCGGGAAGGGAACCTGCGGATATGGCAAATTACCGACCGCTGTCCCTACTAAACTCAGAATATAAAATCCTAAGCAAGGTACTAGCTACTAGATTACTACTCTATCTGCCACAGCTCATACACATCGATCAGACTGGGTTCTTACCTTCACGTAGCACATCCTTGAACATTAGGAAATTACACCACTTGATGTCGGAAGCCCCAAGTCAATATCCCCATGCAGGTTGCCTCTCACTGGACTTAAAACAAGCCTTTGATTAAAAAAAAACTGGGAATATATGTTCCAAGCTCTGGGGAAATTCGGGATACCGGAGGGTTACATAGCGTGGCTGCGTTTACTGTACAAAAACCCGGTGGCCAGAGCCCGCACGGGAAACCATATCTCTAGTGAATACACGATCCACAAAGGGACCAGGCAGGGATGCCCTCTATCGCCTTTAATATTTATATTAGCCTGGGAACCACTGGCCATAATGCTGAGGAAAGAATTTCTGGTGGAGTATTACTGGGACGCACGCAACACCTATTTTCGGCATACGCAGACAACATTCTCTTATACTTCCATGACTTAGGAATGCCCCTAACTGCAGTGCACGAAGCATTCAGTCGCTTTGCCAGGGTATCAGGACTATCCATTAATATCAGAAAGTCACACGCCTTTTTTTTTCCACTGAACACGCAGGGATCGAGAGGGTGGCTTTTAGAGACGAGGGAATAGAAATAGCCATGGATACCTTCAAATACCTAGGTATACGAGTATACAGGACGCATGCGGACATGCTAGACGGTAACCTGCATAAAGCAATCCGCGCCCTGAGATCCAGTATAGGGTTTTGAACAACACTGCCATTATCAGTGATGGGAAGAGTGGCCCTTGCCAAAATGATAGTTCTACAGAGACTGTTATACTACTTTACTAATCTACCATTAATGGTACCGCATGCCACGTTCAAAATACTAAACACGATGCTCATTGCACTAATCTGGGGTAATGGTAGACGCCGCATCAGCCTTAAAAAGCTACAAGTAGGTACACGTATGGGGGGACTGGGAGTCCCTGACCTGCGTGCATATTATTATGCATGTCAATTGCAGTGGCTGTCTTACTGGACGGCGTGCCGCAACCTGCAGGAAATAGGGTACACAGAGGCAGACATAGAGAATGGTAAGCTGCATGCATTGCTGTTGCCGGATGGCGGACCCCTAAGGAGCCACCACCCGTTATTAGACACGGCACTTCGCTGTTGGAAAGCGGCGCTACAATATACACAATCACACAGGGCGTATGCAGGGAATATACCCCTGCTGGGGATTCCCCTGCTGAGTGGCACGCTTACGAAACAAACATTAATGCCGTGGCTGGACGCCGGGATCGCCACGATGTCGGATTTATTTGGGGATGGGACACTATTGGATCATGACACATTCGTTAACGAAACTGGGGCCCCAGAACAGTTTTATCTAGTACACGCTGCACTGATACAATACGTTAAGAGGCACTGGGCACCGAACAGGCAGGAACCTAACACGAATGAACTGGTCAAAATGGTGTATTATATGGGAAGGGGGCGGCACCTTATAAGATGGTTATACACCGGAATCAGAACGCACACTGCGGCCCCTCTGGACACCCTGAAGGCCGCATGGGAAGGAGACATCAATAGGTCCCTCACAGACAAGGAATGGGCAAGGGTATTAGAACACCCGAGGAATGTCTCACGGAACACGAAATTTAAATTTATACAGACCATGGTACTGCACAGAGACCATCTCACTCCGCATAGGCTGGACAAAATGTTCCCCCAGACGCAACACCATTGCCCGAGATGTTCGTTGGAGGACGCTGACCTACTTCACATGCTGTGGGCTTGTCCCAGAATACGAGAGTACTGGGACACTATAAGGCATAGAATAGGGGACGCAACGGAGCGGGAAGTGGAGAACACGGTAGAGGAGTGCATTTTAGGACTACATACGTAAGTGCACAACACAAAGTACAATACAGACTGATGGAACTCGCACTTATATTAGCCATACGTACCATTACAATGCGCTGGAAATCGCGGAGACCTCCAGACGTCTTGGCATGGCACTCGGAATTAATACGCTGGGGCACTGCAGAGAGTACAGCACTGCACAGGGAAGAGCTCAAAGGGCTGCGGAAAGTACCAATAGCATTAGAGTGGGATGCTCTATTAGAAGCGTTAAAGTCCATAGCGGCAGCTGAAAGCAACCCGTAGAAGTCGCAGCATAACATGCACCAAGAACTGTGCCCTGAAGCCAATGTATATACAGGAGGTATCATGATACACGAACGCGACCGGGCAGCAAGCACAGATCGAAGTCCACACCCACATGATTGTAAGGAAAGGCATACATGAGACCGGGGAGGGTGGGGAAAGGGGAGTTATGGGTAATTCGTATTAATATTGCAGTGAAATGTTAGTCATCCATGTTCACTTGTTTCTTTGCTATTTAACTCATTGTTAGACAATGCACCAGCTGTATTGTGATGTTGTATATACCTGGATTGTGGAGGAGAGCTGCAAAGGATAAATGTATACGGGACTGGATATATCATACGTTACAGGTCATGCATATTGTAATGATGCACATGAAACTAAGAAATGCAATAAAATATGTTTAAAAAAAATAAATAGTATGGCTACTCCCGCTGATTTAGTGGGACCAGAAGAGAATAGTTGGGTCGGGAACCGGCTGGATTTGAGGCGATGACAGTCTTTCGGTAGGAAGTGTGTTTCCTGTAAGAGGCAGAGGTCTGCTTGGGCATTTTCTAAGTATGACAGCACCGCTTTACGCTTCACCGGATTGTTAAGGCCCCGCATGTTCAGGGTGAGTATTTTAAGTATAGTAGGGGACATTCAATCAGGCGGTAGAGGATGTAAGCATAAGCGGAGGCACGGATCCATGGCCGTGAATGGTATGAGAGGGAAGTGACCCGTAGGGATGTCGCCCGTTTGCACTAGCTTGTGTGTTAAAAAGGGCAGACAAGAAACCCCAAAACCCCTCAAAAAACAACCCCAAACAAACCATCATAGAGAGTCCTTCTGCAACAAGCAGAAATAGTAGAGAAAAACTATAGAAGATATGAGATAGTCCGTCATCCTTGGACGATCGGGACGATAAGTCCATGGGGTAGGTATTGTGGTCAAGGACGCCCCCGCCAGCCAGCCTTGAAGTAGAAGAGCCCTCCAATAGCTCAAACAGACTCAGGGGTCTCAACGCGGTGACGGTTTTGTCAGTTCTGAGGACAAGGTCTCGAGAGCCGCCTGCTGCCCCTTGGAGATTTCAGCGGAATCGGGAAGCAGGACCCGCCGCTGTCGTCTCTGGTGTCTCCAGCATGGTCTCCCGGTGTCCGCACCGGTCACCGGGTTCTCCTCTCTGCTGTCGGATCCATGCCCAGTGGGCGGCAGGCCTCCGAGAGAGAGCGAAGCTGAGAGAGTTTGCCGTCCATGCGAAAGACCAGGTGGAATGGGTGGCCCCAGCTGTAAGGGATGCCCCGTTGGCGGAGGTGTGGTGACAGGTTTGAATGTCTTCCGTTTATGGAGGGTGAGGGCCGCTAGGTCTTGATAAAGGACAGGAGGCTGCCCACGGAATTCTAAAGGATGCATCTGCCGGGCCTTCTGTAGGATGTTTTCTTTGGTTCGAAAGTCCTGAACACCGACCAGGATGTCGGCTGGCGTGGCTGTGTTAGGGCGCGGAGGGCCCACCCTATGTGCCCTGTCCCTATTTCAATTCGGAGTCCGGAGGGTTGCCCAGGACATGATTAAAGAGGTCTCTTGTATATCGGAAGATGTCGTCCGCCTCTTCACCGGTCTTCACCCCCGGATTCTAATGTTGTGGCGACACAAGCGGTTCTCGAGGTGGGTTTGCAGGTCCACATGTTGATCATGGAGGCGGATGATCTCTTGTTGAAGTGCCGACAATTCTGTATCCCTCCCGTCACTTTTCTCTTCCAATTCCGCAACCCGCTCACCAATGCTTTCCACATCTCTCCGGACCTCCTTAATTTCAGCTGTGAGGTCTTGTTTAAGCGTCTGCAGATCCTCTCTTAAGGCCGTGAATAGGGATTCCAAGAAGGCTTTCGAGATTGGCTCGTCGCCGTCGGTGATCACTGGGGTGGTTGGTTTGCCGCCTTTCGGGGTGTCTCCCACCTGTCTACCGCATGGTGCTTGTGCGAATAAGTTCTTCATGTTTTTTTCCCGCTTCCCACGGGAGGAGGACGCCATGGTGTGTCCCGGGATGAGATGCAGGGGTGGTGGACCCCCCCCCACGCGGGATGCGGGGTCCGGTTCAGTACAGAGGGGGTCGTACACTCCGCGTCAGCCATCCAGCAGCACCAGGCTTGCGTAGCAATGAAGGCCGCCGGTCTCTCCCCGGTGTGCCAGGCGGCTCCTGCTGCAGAATCCCAGGCCCCACGCGGGCTTCAGGTATCGTCAACGGGCCCCTTCGGCGAGCTGTGAGTGTCTTTTCAAACCTCAGGTGGTCCACGACAAAGCCCCGGGCCCCCCAGCGCCACCCGCCGCACTCACCCCCAGCGTCGAATGTGCGCTGCGACTTTCTCTGTCGGGGCAGGTCTGCACCCGGGGCCCGATGAGAAGGGCAGCAGCCCACCCGTCTGGGGTACACTCGACCAGCCCTGGATCACCCCCCCCCCCCCCAAGATGGCAGGCGGGCCACCAGTCTGATGCAGGGATCGCCGCTGTGGGCGCGCGCTGTGCCCTCCTGCGCTGCTGGGAGTGTGTGAAGTGACTGCTGCTCCCCAGTGATCCCCGAGCGACAGCTCAAGCCTCCGCCGCCACCGCCCGAGGGGCCCTCAAGTAGGCCAGGCCACACCAGTGCTGGGGTCGAGCCGCCGAGAAGGTCGCTGCTGAGTTTGGCCTCCACGCTCCGCTTCTACACTGTCCTTAGCCTCAGGCAGGCGCCAGGGGGCCCACGAATGTCACTCCAGGCCAGTCCAGCAATCCCTCAGGGCATGTATCGTCTACGCCAGGGCAGCGCGCCGCCAGAGGTGCGCGGGCCCGCCAGTGACACCCGCCGTTTCCCCACGCACTCACCCAGTGCCGAGATCGCACAGTTACTTTTATTTGTAAGGTGGACACTTGCCTGACGCCTGGTGGTGTGCCAGCAGTCCCCTCTCCTGTGGTATCAACAATCAGCCCCGGCCTCGCTGTGCCTGTCTTCAATATGGCGGGCGGGCCGCCAGCTCGTCCCTGGAGCAGCTGCCGCGGGAGTCCTCCAGACTCCTCCGCGATGTCGGGCAGGTAGGAAGCAACCGCTACGCCCAGATTGCTTTATGTCTCCAACCGGCTCTCCACCGCCGCCTCACCCCCGGGAGCTCCCAGGTGATGCCGGCCACTCCCGGGCTTCTCCTGTGACTGCCCTCACCACCTCGTTGGGCTGCTACCAAGGTAGGCCGCTCCGGTACCAGGCCGCGTCCGGCGCCGCTGCTGCGCGGGGCCCCTCGGGCAGGGAGCACCGCAGTTTCTCTCCTCCGCTACCACCACCGCATCCGCTACAGTCGCTGGGCACTGGCCTCCGGCTGTTGGTGGCAGCAGATGCCAATGCCTTAGCTGATGGCCGGCGGGAGAGGCAGTTTGGTACGTCTTAGCAGGTTGCCATCATGGCCACGCCCCTCTTTAACTATTTTAAACAATTATCTAGATGAACTCCTATTTTCCTCCAATGCCCGTTAACTTTTTTCATTGGTAACATCCCCCTCACCATCACCCTTAGCGCACCTATACCCACACAGTCCACCAGTGCTAGTTCTATATGCTACAGCTTAAATTGTTTGGGGACGCAGGGGGTGGCCCATGTCTCCCCAGCTAGCAATCCTCCTTGATATGTTCATCATCAAAAACAAAATGATTGCGCAAATTACTGTAAATAAATATATATATATATATATATATATATATATATTCACTGAAAAAACCATAGGTTTCACACACGTTATAGTTAGGAATTAGCATTTAAAAAACCTTGCAAATTCACTGAAAAAACCATAGGTTTCACACATGTGATAGTTAGCGGAAATTTTACTGATAAAAAACCAGTGAAATTCCCCCGTTATAGTTAGTGCAGGCAACTATAACTCACGCGACCGCAATCCTCTGCTGATGCTAATACTGTATTTAGACACTTATTTGCCCATGTCTTCTTCCATACATTTTTAGCTATACATATATTACAAATATTTTTCTTTCATAAAGACACATATGTCATCAGCAGAAGATTGCGGTCGCGTGAGTTATAGTTGCCTGCACTAACTATAACGGGGGAATTTCACTGGTTTTTTATCAGTAAAATTTCCGCTAACTATAACATGTGTGAAACCTATGGTTTTTTCAGTGAATTTGCAAGGTTTTTTACATGCTAATTCCTAACTATAACGTGTGTGAAACCTATGGTTTTTTCAGTGAATTTGTACGGTTTTTTAAATGCTAAGTTACTTTACGCCATTCGTGGCGTGCGCGCCCACTTAACGCCACCAAAAGCACAGGGGGTGGGGTCAATGTGGATAGTGGTTTTTTATTTCGATTTTATATTTTTATTATAATTTAATGCAATTTTTTTTTATTTCATTTTTTGTAAGCCTTTTTTTAATAATTTATGTACTATATCCTGCATTATCGAACGGTTTTTTTTAAGCATTTTTTTCCGTGCGCGTACGGTAAGCTGACGCTACGCGCTTGTAAAATACGCGTACGGTAAGCTGACGCTACGCGCTCTGGACGTAATTAGTGCAGCGCGCCTACGTGATACGTGCGTGCCGTACGCGTATACCCGGAAGCAACGTCGCGGTTACGCAGGGGCGTGTAATGCGCATGCGCGATACGTGATACGTGCGTGCCGTACGCGTACACCCGGAAGCAACGTCGCGGTTACGCAGGGGCGTGTAATGCGCATGCGCGAAAGTGACGTAAGCGCTGCGTAAGCGCACCGTAAGCGTCACGTGCACGCACGGTAGGCCATGTGACTTACAAAGAACACTTTTTATTGGTTGAAATTACTTTCACTTCCAGAAACTTCCCACACCACACCCATTCCCCTCTTTACTGCTTGAAAGAACACTTTTCATTGGTTGATACTACTTTCAGTTCCAGATTCTTCCCACACCACACCCATTCCCCTCATTTCTGCTTGTGATTCTCTAGGAGCAGGAGCTGGATTGACATTGGGATACAATGGCAGAACAGCAGGGCTCTTCTGAGAGTGAGGCCAGCAGCACCACCATGATCCAGAGAAGGAGGAAACAAAAGACTTCTTTTGTATGGGAGTATTTCACTTTTCCAGAGGGGGAGAAAAAGGTCAATGCTCCAAAGGTCACTTGCATACTTTGTGATCGTGTTTTATCAAGAGGAAATCCAAGTAGGAAATATTCCTTTGGAAATCACTCTATGATGAGACACCTTCAGGACAAACACCCAAGGACCTTTGCTCGACATACTGGAGAAAACTCTTCAGTAAGTCACCAGAGCCCAGCCTCAGATGCTCAGCCGAGTACATCATCGGCAGCTCAGCTGAGCCCTTCCTCTGTTGTTGGAGCATCACCTTCTTCTTTTCCTTTGGACATCAACCCTCGATTTGCGAGTGTTGAAATGAGGTGTACAAAATGTGGTGGTCTTATTGTTTTTGGGGAGGTCAGTCTTCCCCTTATTAACATTAAGATAGACCAGCATGTTTGTAGACGCTCATAATACTCCCATTCTTTCTTTCCTCCATCCCTGTATGAACCCAACGGCTCTTATAAGAGCCAACCTTACCTCACAATTTTTTTTATTTTTTTTTAAGCTTCCCTTTTCGCAAAAAAATTTTTTCCGTGCGCGCACGGTACGCGTAATTCCGCAGGTCGCCGTGCGCGTACGCTACGCGCATACGGCGATTTTTCGAAAAATAATTTTTTTTTATTTTTGCCCTTGAGGGTCCTTCTGGGACCCCCTGACCAAGGCTAGGGGGTCAGGAACTGTCGAGCCTGCCCCCTTTTCACATTATCCACCTTTTTTATTCACCCCCCTGACAGTTCGAGAGAGAAAATGGCGGCCGATTCGAATGTTTACTAAGATCTAACAGCCAATCAGAATCGCGCTCGCGCACGCCACCGTACGCGTACGGTAAGCTTACGGTAAGCGCACGGTAAGCGCACCGTAAGCTTCCACAGATATATATATTGATTTAAAGGCTATTTTCTCAGGATCTACTGAACAGATTTACACCAAACCTACAAAAGGCACTTCCTTGACCTGAGGACTACCTCTCTGCCAAATTTCTAGTAATTCTGTTCAGCCGTTCGGGCTGTAGCTCGTTCTAAAGGTCCTATGGAAAAATGCATGGGAAAAACGCGTTTTGGGACCCCCCTTTTATCTCAGCCCCCGCTTGACGAATCCCCCCGAGACTTTCAGGGTAGGAGCGGAGCGTAGCGCCCCACCTATTTTGAGAAATTCGCGAGGATTCGTCGACCGGCGCCAAAGTTATTCAAAATAGAATGTTGAGGTTTTCCTATGGAAAAGGGGTCCTAACTATAACTACCTACTGGCGACCGCCAGTAGGTAATATATATATATATATATATATATATATATTTATATTTTCACCCAAAAATGCCCCTGCATTGAAGACACACTCCTCCAGCTAGTAAGTTCAAGACCTTTTATTGCTAAGCAACAGGATTCCAGCTCCGGATTCCAGCTCCGCTTTTATGTCCATTTACCTAACGCATTTCAGAGCATTCATGCTCTTTCATCAGAGGCAGATTAAAAAAGCACATCTCTTTTGCACGTACCCACAGTTCCCTGTGTGCTCAATTGGTTTGTATTAGCCTCCGGTGTGCCATTCTTAATTAATTCAGTTCACATTGCACGCCGGAACTTGTAGTTTTCATTTAGTGCACAATATTACCTCCAGTGGTTGTGTGCCTTTTTAAACATTTTCTGGACCGATAACAGACCTCCAGTGGGCCCCAGAGCTGAAAGCTTGCTCCACCATTACAGCACCAGCTGCGCCGTCCATGTCCTGATTCGTTCAGGTCTGACGATCCCTTTACCATTTTCAAGGGCGGTGCGAACTCCTACGGCTGGACCAGCCGCATGTAAATATTCACCAAAAAATGCCCCTGCATTGAAGACACACTCCTCCAGCCAGTAAGTTCAAGACCTTTTATTGCTCAGGAACAGGATTCCAGCTCCGCTTTTATGTCCATTTACCTAACGCTTTTCAGAGCATTCATGCTCTTTCATCAGAGGCAGATTAAAAAAGCACATCTCTTTTGCACGTACCCACAGTTCCTTGCGTGCTCAATTGGACTGTATTAGCCTCCGGTGTGCCATTCTTAATTAATTCAGTTCACATTGCACGCCGGAACTTGTAGTTTTCATTTAGTGCACAATATTACCTCCAGTGGTTGTGTGCCTTTTTAAACATTTTCTGGACCGATAACAGCCCTCCAGTGGGCCCCAGAGCTGAAAGCTTGCTCCACCATTACAGCACCAGCTGCGCCGTCCAGGTCCTGATTCGTTCAGGTCTGACGATCCCTTTACCATTTTCAAGGGCGGTGCGAACTCCTACGGCTGGACCAGCCGCATGTAAATATTCACCAAAAAATGCCCCTGCATTGAAGACACACTCCTCCAGCCAGTAAGTTCAAGACCTTTTATTGCTCAGGAACAGGATTCCAGCTCCGCTTTTATGTCCATTTACCTAACGCTTTTCAGAGCATTCATGCTCTTTCATCAGAGGCAGATTAAAAAAGCACATCTCTTTTGCACGTACCCACAGTTCCCTGCGTGCTCAATTGGTTTGTATTAGCCTCCGGTGTGCCATTCTTAATTAATTCAGTTCACATTGCACGCCGGAACTTGTAGTTTTCATTTAGTGCACAATATTACATATATATATATATATATATATATATATATATATATATATATATATATATATATCTTGCAGAGTGGTGGTAGCCACTCTATAGTTATAGTTAGGGTTTCATAGGAATTCCTCAGATTTGTTATTGGTAATAACTTAGCCTCTGTTTGATGAATCTCCATGAACGTTTGCAGACCTATTCCTTTTTCTACATTGAGTAATGATCTAATGTTTTGTGGTGATTAATTAAAGGGATGCAAAGAAAAAAAAGGAAGGCCCAAAACATTTTTCCACCAATTCATTTTCCATAGACTTTTTAGATAGACGCAACGGCAAAATGGCTGAACTGATTCTTTATGAAATTTGACAGGAACATAGATTATGGTGTGGAAAGGATTCTTTTTGGTATTTCAAGTGAATTGGTTCAGTAGCTTTTCAGTTATAAGGCACAAAACCTTGGTGGTACATTGGGCGGCAGTATACTGCAGAACGTCCGCTATATACCACAGTACCTGGCGATGACAAACACAATATGATTGGGTAGTTTATGCCCTTGCAAAATGAAAAGGAAGCCATATTTTTTAGACCAGACTTTGCTTTTATTCTGTGTTTTAATTTAAAATATATGTTATTTCTGTTGATCGGATGTAGAGGAAGGAATGAGGAAGTTTAGGACACTCTGTAGGGAAAAGTAGTTTTCTTGATTTATATATATACATATTAAACTTTACGGAGTTCAGCAGTACTATAGCAAAAGTATCAAGGAAGTATCGCAGTACTTATTGAAATAACAAAACATATATGAGAAAATGTTATTAGACACAATATAGGGTGGCTCTTAAAAGAGCCTTTGTTTGTTTTTTCCAACTAAACATATATAGATATGTTTCTGAAACCAATCTTTCAGGTTTGGAAGGAAAAGATGCTTTCCATAGGTTATAAAATGGGCACCATCATTGATATATTTGATATTCAAATGAAAAATGGAAGACATTCCATGATCTAGAAGGAATGCCGGAACTGCCTTATTTATATGTCTTGGAGTCTTTTTAAAGTTACCAGCATTTAGACTAGACCACTTCCACTTTTTGTCTCTGATTGAGCTCGCAGACTCTCAGGCTGAAGCCAAACAAAGGACCTTACAGTGGGTTGACCTCTCTGTAGAGCATACATAACAATGTTTATGTATTCCATTTGCGACTGAAATTCTGTGGATATGTGTGTGAATGGGGTACACACGTCAAAATATTTGCAAGGCAAAAGTAAAAGAAATTCAAGTGCTTCAACTTGAGTGAGTGCAGTGCCTGTTTGGGGGCGATGAAGTGACAGAGATGCGAGGAAGTGCATTCGGGGGAAGAGTGAAAAGAGGATGCTGAAGAGGAAAGAGAGGTGGTTGAAAATGTGTAGATGGACAAGGTATAAAGTATACGTAAACGAAGGCCAAAACTCCTTCCACAAGCCTTAATGCTATTCAATTCACAGACTCACTGTTTAGGAATTTAAACATTTCCAATGTTAATTATTTATAACAAATCATTGTTGTTACTCATTTATCTTAAACAGCTAATACCAATTGACAAAACCAATCATACTGACATGCTTTAAGTGCATGTCAGTTGTTGTGTCATTTATCTAGATACAATTACATCTCAGAGAGAAACCAAAATACCGGTCAGGTGGTACACTATGCGAATCACAGACATTTGACATGTTCCTTTATAGAGAGCCCTCACTTTTATCATCCCACTTAAAGACCTATCTGCACATATTTCTATATGTCTGGTTGCAGCCAGCAGCTGTGGGTGCTTCTCGAAGTCTGTTTGGAGCATATTTATCCAAAGTTAAAGCTGCATGCAGTGCAAGACACTGGGCAAGCATACATTTCAAAGGGCTAAAGTTCTCTTGCTGTACAATTTAAACATTACAGTAACTCTTGAACATATTAATGCAGGAAGATATGGGGCAGTTTTTAAAGTGTTTAATATTTCAAGACTATACATTCCCACTGCTTTATAAGCCTTGCTTTATCACTACATTAATTTGCTTTAAAATGCACGATTTGCCAATCTTTTTTTCATTTCGTACTCGGTAGAGGGACTCACCCTGGACCCCAAGTTTGTCCACTGAACTTGTTAACATTGCCTGCTATATAAAGGTCCTGCACAAAGTTTACAACCCAGCACTTTCAAATGTCACCAGCCGCCACTGGTACTAACAGAGGAAAGTAGAGAAATTAACTGATTCCATCTCAAACCTCTTTCACCAATCTATGTTATTTCTACTCCTTTCAAACCCCAATTTCCACATCTGCTTTTTTGGCATGCTCTCTGGCCCAAAAAAATAAACTGTGCCCAAGAAGCCAAACACAAACCATCTTGCACATGTACTGACATACAGCGATGATCAACACAGAGCCAGACATATAGATATATACAGGCTAGATGACTGGCCATTTGGAAAGTATATAATATCAACAACTTCCTTTTAAAAGGAAGACAATATTTGGCTTAAATACAACTAGGGCTTCTAATCCTCCTAGCCAATCTTCATGCGACAAACGGGCACACTTTTTTCTCACTAAGGTAGCGGAACTTTATTAGAAATTTGATGCTAGCCGCAACACTATCCTAGTGAAGTCTAAAACTGAAGCACTAGGAACCAATAAAAGTCAGCTTAACAAGTTCTCTCTGTTGAAAGAAGAGGAAGTAATCAAACTAATAGAAATCACTAAGCCGGGAGCTCCCTCTGACCCCTGCCCCCTCCACAATTCTCCATGAAATAGTATTTACTGTAGCAGGTCCTCTTACTAAACCTTTGAACAGTTTCTTTTCAAGGGTCAATTTCCCAAAGTCTAGAAAAAGACATTGTTAGACCCAGCGGTTTCTGGCTGGCTGGGACACATTGAAGCCAGACAGAATCCACTGTCCCAGATAGGATGAGTGAGATATACTTGTAAAATAACCTGTGCTCATCCTTTGGCGCAGAGCAGTCAGGCTTAACCTAAGAGCCAAAGTGTAATGGATTGGCACAGCACCACCCTCCCAACACACTAAGTACACTACAAAAAGACTCCACACTGTACGTATAAAAAAAAGGTCTTTGTGTTACACACACATTGAAATCAAAATGAAAAGTACACATCTTATATGTGCTTTACAGTTACTTGCAATTGTTGAACTCTCCCATTAGCAGCATAATGGCATGAACATATATGTACCAGTAATAGGTATACACTTGCCTTGTTATCCCCTCAGCCTCAAAAGTGACAAACCCATGTGCATACTTTCCTGAGGTAGTCATGTTCCAAGTTAACACTCCCACATCAAAATGACAGAACAAATATGCAGGCTTGTTTCAGAGGTATTCCTTTTTCCTGCCATCACATTAGCATAAAACACGACATATCCCAATATTGCATACCCCTCACAGCTTGTAATGATCAAGAAGTCACAGTTCTCCAGTATTTGGGGTGTCTTTCATAGATTCACATGCTTGAATATTCCCCGTCGTCGAAGTGGGAGTCCCACGGTATATATAAAAAGCAATAAGTATTATGTATATATACGTATACACATACCTAACCACATAAGAGTATATACATACCCAAATAAACATCTATATATAGTTCAAATAACATATCAAGTTAAAAATACCATAGGATAGCATTGAGACATAGGAAAGCATTGAGAAAAAGAATCACTTTGCTAACATATCACTGTCACTTTATAGTCCAAACTCCAGCCAATCAGGCGGTAGCACCCTCTAGAACCTTCTCCTCAGAGGCTCAGGCCCTCAGATTTTCTACCGCACGTCGTGTGAAGGGAGTCTCCCTGAGCTCTGCTCAGTTCTTCTTCTGGTTTGAGGTTTTTTATCTCTCATCATGTCTGCAAGTAAGAAATCTCTTTTCCGTCCTTGTTCATCTTGCGGAAAGTCAAGACTTTTCTCTGAGGATCCCCATGAGAAATGTATTTATTGTCTGTATGCTGATCACAAGGTGGCTAATTGTAAGATCTGCAGAACTTTCTCTCACAAAACTTTGAAAGATAGAGAAGGTCGCCTTTTGATATGGCTTCAAAAACTAAAGGACACAGACAACCCACTTTCTGAGGTGGAAAGTGTAGCCTCTGTCAAAACAGGAGTCTCCTCAAAGCGTGGAAGTGTCCAGGACTTGCCATCTCCTTTTCTGAAAAAGAAGAGACTTCACCTTGAGGAAGTGTCTACAGGCAAGGTCTCTGTCTCCACGTCTGCGCCCCCGAGACGTAGCTCTCAGGCGCCTGTGACTCCGTCAGCACATGTTTCCAGTCAGAAACTTTCAAAACCGTTGACGGGCCAGTCGACGGCCCCTCCGTCGACGAGATCGGCTACTTCATCAGCCTCGTCGACGACGGTGACGACGGTATCGAGTAGATATCCTTCGTCGACGACACTGACTTCGTCGACGTCTTCTCCGTCGACGATAGTATGTGTATCACTTAGAACTGTCTCGTCGACGATACCACTCACTTCTTCGTCGACGACTGGGAAGCTGGCGCTTCCGTCGACGTCCACAACTCCGTCGACGATGGGTAAAAAGAAGAAGAGGAAATCTTCCTCGTCGACGACAGCCACACCGTCGACGACAGCCATTCCGTCGACGACAGCCATTCCGTCGACGGCAGCCACCCCGTCGACGACAGCCACCCCGTCGACGACAGCCACCCCGTCGACGACAGCCACCCCGTCGACGACAGCCACCCCGTCGACGACAGTCCCGTCGACGGCAACAACCTCGTCGACGGCAGCTCCGTCGACGATTGCTTAGTCGACGGTCGCCTCGACGACGGTAGGGTCAAATTTTGCGACAATGCCATTGGTGCCAATGTCAACACCAGCACCGGGGTCTGTGGACAGCTCCTTAATGCTTCGTCGTAAGGCCATGCTAGACCCAGTGATGTTACCACCTGGACCACGGCCACCTCGTCAACTATTTCCCTCAGGGGATGAGGACGATTCGGATGAAGGCGATCAGTCTCTTTTTCGGGATGCTCATAGTCCTTCGGAGCTCCATATAAAATGCCAAGAGTCTGAGGAGGATGAATTTTATGAACAGGAAGAAGAGCAAAATACCTCTGCTCCGGTTCCTATGATGCAGCTTCCTGTGCAGCTTGTTTCCAACCTCCAATATATGTTGGAGGACTATAATCGTCGTTTTCCAGCATCCCCTCAAAATACTCCACGTGAAGCGCCATCTGAGGTTCCACCTCCTATATTGCCAACGATACCCACGCCCTCCACACCTGCACTGCCTTTCAATGCAGAGGATGATAATATGGACAATCCGGATACGGAAGAGGGCGAGCTCCCAGAAGACGACACTATGGCGGACTGGGATGATTACCAAATCAATTCGCCCGCATCACCGCCAAGGTCACCAGTCAACTCGCCACCTGTCGACATAACAGGGTTCCATCAGCTGATGGAGAGAGCAGCACAACGCTTTCACCTTCCCATGGTGGTCAGGGAAGAGGACTGTTTCTTATATGACTTCAAGTCCCAACCTCAGAAACAAGTACGAGCTGTGCCAATCATAGACTTCATATGGAATGAAGGCCTAAAATTAATGAAGACACCTAATTCTATTCCGGCGGTGCTCCCACGCCTGGAGAAAAAATATAAAGCTCCGGATTCTTCCCCAGCCTGCTTGGTGTCTCAACCTAAGCCGGACTCAGTGATCACACAAGCGGCACAGCGCCGCTCCAAGAATCCATCATCTCCAATGTCGGCGCCTCCGGACCGCGACGGCCGTCGCCTGGATGCTATAGGCAAGAAGTTTTCAACCATGGCGTCAACAACGGTCCGGGCTGCGAATTCCTTGGCTATCCTCGGCCGTTATGATAGACAGATGTGGTCGGACATGGCTGCATTGGTCAAACTTATACCGGAGGATTCAAGAGCGGAAGCTCAGAAAATCCTGCAAGAGGGAGAAAGGGCGTCATCCGAGATCATTGACTGCTCTGTTGACATCGCATCCACCGGTTTTCGCCAATTGGCGGGAGCAGCCGTCCTAAGAAGACAGGGCTGGCTTCGGTCAACCTCTTTTCGGCAAGAGGTCCAGGCTAAGATTTTGGACATGCCATATGACGGGGAGTCATTATTCGGCCAGCATGTAGAAGATGCCTTGCAAACCATTAAAAAGGATACGGATACGGCTCGTTCCCTCGGCACTCTACAGTTTAAGAAGCAGCCCTTTCGAGGTGCGCGCGGCCGCGGCACCTCCTCATCATCATCATCCTTTCGTGGCTCCTCGTCCCAATACCGCTCGTACAATCAGGGGCAACAGCGGTACTATTCACAACCGCAGCAGTCCTACAGACAGCAAAATAGCAAGTCATACAGAGGAAAGTCGAATTACAGAGGAAATTCAACCAAGAAGCAGTGACTCTGTACGGAAAGTACTTCCTTTTCCCAGTTGTCCTCTAGTTCTTGTTGGAGGAAAAATCTCCCAGTTCTTTTCAACCTGGTCCTTAATCACTTCGGACCGCTGGGTCCTGGATATAATTTCAAGGGGCCACGCCCTAGAGTTTGTGAAGGTTCCTCCACGCACACCGCCATCCGGGCCACCACCCGCCCATCTCAGAGAACTTTTCAAACAAATCCAAATAATGTTAAACAAGGGTGCCATCGAAGTGGTTCCGAAATATCAAAGAGGGTTGGGATTCTATTCCCGTTTTTTCCTCATACTAAAGAAATCAGGGGAATGGCGTCCGATCCTCGATCTCAGATTGCTCAACAAATTTCTCAAGACTCAGTCCTTTCGGATGCTCACATTGAAGGACATCCTCCAATTCTTTTCTCAGGAGGATTACATGACAACGATCGATCTGCAGGACGCATATTTCCATGTGCCCATTCTACCACGCCACAGGAAATACCTACGGTTTCGAGTGGGCCACAGGGACTACCAATTCAAAGTCCTACCCTTCGGACTCTGCTCAGCCCCGCGGGTCTTTACAAAATTCCTAGCCCCGGTGGTGGCTCACTTACGACAAGAGGGTATTCAGATATACCCCTACCTGGACGATTGCCTCATCAAAGCTCAATCCTCTCACCAGGCGGCCCTCGATACCCAGCGCTGTCTCGATCTGTTTCAGTCCCTGGGGTTGTCGATCAATGTGCAAAAATCTCAACTCACGCCGACTACGTGCAAGACTTTTCTCGGCGCTTGTATCAATACGAGCACAACCATGGCCTTCGCTTCAGCAGAACGTCAGGAACGGATTCAACAGCTTGCGAGCTCCATCGCAGCAAAGCAGTCAGTTTCAGTCCGCATATTAAAATCCTTTCTGGGAATGGCGTCCTCCTGCATCGCTTTGATCCCTCTCTGCAGACTAAAAAGTCGCATCATCCAAGAGGAGTTAGACAAGCAGTGGCGCCAGGTTTCCGGTTCCTTCAACGATCAGGTCGTGGTGTCACCCCGCATGGCTCAAGCGCTGCATTGGTGGACTTGTCCTGCCAACATCGCAGCAGGAACATCCTTTCTGTCGTCAACCCCAGAACTCGTCCTTACCACGGACGCATCCATGGAGGGTTGGGGCGCACATTTTCAAGATCTATCCGTCAAGGGCCTATGGTCAGCGGCTCAGCGTTGCTGGCACATCAACAGACTGGAACTGATGGCCATTTTCTTGGCGTTGAAATCCTTCCGCCTGCAGTTCCAAGGGAAGTCAGTCCTCATTCAGACGGACAACACCACGTGCATGCACTACCTGAACAAACAGGGCGGGACGAGATCTCCACTGCTCTCCCGTCTGGCGCAGAGGATTTGGAGTTGGGCCATACTCCATCAGATGACGATACAAGCAATTCATCTGCCCGGCATTTCCAATACTCTGGCGGATGCACTCAGTCGGTCAGCATCATCTACCCACGAGTGGGAGTTACATCAACCGACGCTGGAATTCGTCTTCGACCTTTGGGGTCACCCGACAATCGACCTCTTCGCAACCCCGCAGAATGCAAAATGCCAGTCCTACGCAAGCTGGTTTCCCCACGAAGGGTCGTGCGGAAATGCCCTTTCGATCAATTGGTACGGGATATTTGCGTACGCTTTTCCGCCGATTCCGTTGATTCCACGAGTGCTGCGGAAGATGAGACAACAACCGTGCCATGTACTTCTAATAGCTCCACGGTGGCCTCGGCAGGCATGGTTTTCGGAGTTGCTTCTCCTATCCCAACGCGAGCCCATCCTTCTCCACCTGAAGCCGGATCTGCTCACAATGAACGATGGTCGGATATGCCATCCGAATCCCAGATCTCTCAGCTTGTCGGCTTGGAACCTGAGCACCTTGAATTTGCTCATTTGAACATTCCTCCAGCCTGCAGGGAGGTGTTAGCTAAGGCAAGAGCTCCATCCACAGTGAAAACGTATAAGCTCAAATGGAAGCGATTTTGTCATTGGTGTGCTTCCGCCCACATTCATCCTGTGCACGCTCCTCCAGAACACATTCTGCCGTTCTTCCTACAACTAGCGCAGTCTGGATTATCACACTCTACCTTAAAGGTATTTCTAGCGGCAATATCTCGCTACCGACAAGATGGCTCGTCCTCTCTCTATTCATCCAGAGTCATACAACAATTTTTCAAGGGTCTCTTCCGCATGTTCCCGCCCATTCGGCGTCCTCCACCCACGTGGCGCCTGAACATCGTGCTGGCTCAGCTTATGAAGGCGCCCTTCGAACCTATCCACTCAGCGGATGTCAAATTTTTAACTTGGAAAGTGGCCCTCCTCCTTGCTCTGACCTCTTCCCGCAGAGTCAGTGACATTCACGCTTTTACAATAAAGCCTCCGTTCCTTCAATTCAGATCGGATTGTGTCATCCTCCGCACTAATCCGGTTTTTATACCTAAAGTGCCATCCGATTTCCATCTTAACGAACCAGTGCTCTTAAAGACTTTTTTCCCGCATCCACAAACCCCGGCGGAGCAAAGCTTACATTCTCTGGACTTGAAGAGATGTCTAAAATTCTACATTAGCAGGACTCAATCCTTTCGCAAATCTGACCAGTTGTTTGTGGCCTACGGGCGTGCTTGCAAAGGACAGTCTGTCACCAAACCTACTATTGCCCGTTGGGTTTCATCAGCAATCTCTTTTTGCCATCAAAAGGCTGGTAAGCCTCTGTCTTCGGGAGTGAGAGCCCATTCAACGAGGGCTATGTCATCTTCCACTGCCCTGTTCGCTGGTGTGCCCATCCATCAAATATGCCGGGCAGCTACGTGGTCCAGCAGGCACACGTTTACGAAGCACTACTGTCTGGAATCCATTAACGAAGCAGACACGGCTGTGGGACAGGCAGTTCTACGAAATCTGTTTAAATAAGGTGAGCCTCTGCTACTTCCCTCCTCCTGGGGTATTATTATTATTATTATTGCGTTTTAAATACATTGTTTGTATTACATGCAATATCAATACGGCTTGGTCAGCCGAATACTGTTTACTGCTTACTATTCTATTCAAGCATGTGAATCTATGAAAGACACCCCAAATACTGGAGAAGAACAAATGTTACTTACCTGTAAACTGTGGTTCTCCAGTATTGGTGTCTTTCATAGATTCACATGCGACCCACCCTCCTCCCCTCAGAGGCTCTCTTCTCCTCTTTCGGCTCTATGGTCACTCTCGTGCTCGAAAATCTGAGGGCCTGAGCCTCTGAGGAGAAGGTTCTAGAGGGTGCTAGCGCCTGATTGGCTGGAGTTTGGACTATAAAGTGACAGTGATATGTTAGCAAAGTGATTCTTTTTCTCAATGCTTTCCTATGTCTCAATGCTATCCTATGGTATTTTTAACTTGATATGTTATTTGAACTATATATAGATGTTTATTTGGGTATGTATATACTCTTATGTGGTTAGGTATGTGTATACGTATATATACATAATACTTATTGCTTTTTATATATACCGTGGGACTCCCACTTCGACGACGGGGAATATTCAAGCATGTGAATCTATGAAAGACACCAATACTGGAGAACCACAGTTTACAGGTAAGTAACATTTGTTCTTCTCCCTTATGCCTCATGACCCAGCCCCGTAGTGACTCGAACTACACCAACGATACACTTGTACACGCTGGAGACACTTTGATTAGATTGTCAGGACCACCTAAGCGGAAGGAAATGGTTACTTGGTTTCGTCAATCCGGATTAGGCATCAAGACACCCCATGGTACCTTCACAAGTGCAAGATCACTATCCCCGTAGGGAAAAGACTGACGCCGGACGCTAGCGCACTTCCAATTTGTAGAAATGTTTCACCCAGGCGGATATGCTAGCTGCAGTTGCTCCAGACAAACAGCCATGGGTGCACACAAGGCACAAAGAGACCTCTCTGGTCCAGTCACGATGTTACCAACCACAGAGTACCCTGGGGCGTCTGTCCGGTAGGAGGAAACCGGTGATCTCAGTCTGAGGTGCGATGTCAGGCCCTGTTGTCCTCCCAATCTAAAGGTCAGAGACAGTCCAGGCTCACGGCTCGGGTCCCGTGGATTCGGCAAACATCCCTCAGAAATCATGTGCTACAAAGTGCGAACTAGCACAGGTTTGCGGTTGCTAGCTCAGGTCCCTCGGACTCAGCAAATTTCCCAGCACTCCTCGAACTCCTTACGTTATGGCACCACGGGTGGGCCACTGATCTTTACGAGCACACTTCTCTGCACTGTGTGATTACTACATACGTTAGGGCGGTCCTTGTCCCAACCATTTATAACTTCCACCCATTTCCGCCTCACCCTGTGCGGTCCTTACAAACTTGTGGAAACAGGGAGAACCTTTCGGTCTCTGGGAACTCATGGACAGGAGGCCAGCCAACCAGTACTTGGAGAGTGCTTAAGGCCCCGGGCCACGACAGGAGACGAATGGCTGCAGGCCAGCAACATCCAGGCAAAAATCCACTAAGTGATAGTCCCTTCCTGGAGCACAACAAGCCCCAGGCAACCACAAGTCTGCGGATAATCCGGTTGCAATCTTTCCTGTGCAATGGTTTCTCTTGTCGATGTCCCAACGTCGAACCAGCTTAGAATGGTTCCCCAAAAGCGTCTCTACATTCCTGAGGACAGGGCCTCAGTAGTTATACCCAAAATGGCCTTTAAAGATAAGATCAGTTCAAAAGGCCACCGTTAAAATGTACAGGCCCACTCTAAATTTAGTCCTGTCTCCCATCCTACCCTGGGAGGCTTGATCAATATCTTTAGTGGGACCAGGACCCTGCCCCTTGGAATGCAGGTGCCAATTCTACCCCCATCCATCCCAGGAAGGCCCCTCATAGAGTTTTGCAGTTTCCCTTGAGTGCTCCTAGTTTATTACGGTCTATCGGGAATGCACAGATGTAGCTGTCCCCCCCCCAATACACAGATGTGGATTGGAGATAGGCTGGCAGGCACATGGAGATCCACAAGCATAGAAATGGCCACTTTCCCAAGGTGGTATTTCTACATTAGTAATAGCAAATCCTCTCCGCTAGTGAGAGTGGATTTGACATCACTAATCCTTCGATACTAAACAGCATACTGCTACTCTTCTGCATTTAGGAAATACAGCTTAATAGCCATTCCACAGATGCCCAATGTTAATCAATGCGAGAAACAGGCCTCACAGTACTGAAAACGCCATCCTATGGTATTTACTACTAGGGCATGTAGCACGCCAAGTGCAAACGCCCTGCTTCTTCCCTACACCATACCTTGCCTCCAGGGAGTACTCCGATGTAGCGAGAGACATGCAGAACTTGGCAAGTAGCATTTTAAATGCCAAGATGAGTAACAGTAACCTGCACCCGCAGGCCCCGCAATGGCAAACTTGAGGTATGTTTGAAGAGCTACCTCCATGGGTGGCACAACCAGTGCTGCAGGCTCACTGATTAGCATTTAAATTACATGCCCTAGGTATAGGTCTTACCACTGGACCAGGGACTTACAGCTAACTCAAAATAGTCAATCATGTAGTATATGACAAGCACAGCACTTTAGCACTGAATGGCAGTGTCAAAGCACTCAAAGTCCTAAGGCTAACTTGTAGATCAGTGGGAAATCAGGAGGGACAAAACCAAAAAGTCGAGGGGAAAGCACCCTAAAAAGGGCCATTTCCAACAAACATCTATCCATCCATTGCTAAAAAACCCTCCCTCAACCCCCATGAGACTAAAAGTTACCGCCCTAACTCATGCCTACCAATGCCTGCTGAAATACTTGAAAGATACATTAATTCTGAGCTGGCCAGCTTCCTAGAGTACAATGAACTTCTAGATGTGGCACAATTTGGGTTTAGGAAAAATTACATTATGGAGTCTGCTCTAATAGCTGCTACTGAAGAAATCAGATCTATAGTTGTCAACGGAGGAAAGACTGTGGTTATTCTGTTGGACTTATCCACAGCCTTAGACACTGTAAGTACTGTAAGATACTGTAAGTCACACAGTGCTAATCGACTGCCTAGCCACCATAGGCCTGGGAGGACCAGCACTTGAATTGCTCTGTTCCTTTTCTTCTTGACAGAGAACAGTCACCGGTTTACCTGCGCCTCATCCCTGGTGGTCCAGTGGACCTCTATCTCATTTCTCTCACCCCGTTTTTTCCACTCGTTTTCTCACTCGTTTTTCTACCCTCATTTTTACTCTCCTTTCTGCACTTTTCTGCATTTCTGCTCTTTCTAAATATTTCCACTCAATTTCCTTTTCCTCATTCCTCCTTTTCCCTTCTTTCCCGCCCGCTCTCCCTGCCGCTGCTGCCCCAGCAGCCCCTCGCCCCCAGAATGACCAGCTTGACCATTCCAGCTCCCCTCCCCGCTCCCGCCTCCCAGTTGTCCAGCCCTCCCTGACCCCTACTTAATGGCGGCCGCTATGCGGCCACAACGCTGGCATGACAAAGGCGCACCAAAGGCAAGCCCGTCTGCACCCGACCGTGACCAGCGCCAGGAACCCTGGACCTCCGCACCGCCAACGCTACGACCCAGCAGCACTCCACGCACTCAACCCAGGCCGCAACAACAATTGCAAGCTAGCCTCACCAGCAGGCACCCACGGACCCTTCAGCTGTCACCCCTGCCGACAAACCTACTGCACCACAAGGAACACGGACCCAGCACAACCCGACCGCAAGAACACACCCGAACCGAAGACCCTGCAATGCATCCTCAACGTCCGATCCCTCCACAAACACACCACCGAAATCTGGGACCTCCTCGACAGCACCACCTTGGACGTCGCATTCTTCACTGAAACCTGGACCAACACCACCGCGGGGCCGGACATCGCCATCCACCAATGATACAAGATCTCCAGGAAGGACCGCCCCACCCGCCCGGGAGGAAGAATCGCCATCATCCACAAATCCACCCTCTGCCTGAGCACACTCCCCGACAAGCCCACAGACCTGACTACCGACTCCCTGGACCCCACAGACCCTTTGCCAACTCCATCATGGACATCATCTCCCCGCAAGCCATCGCATACACCAACTACACCCTGCTGGGAGACCTCAACTTCCACCTCGACAACCAACTGGACCCCAACACCGCATCCCTCCTGGACAACCTCCACAACATTGGACTTCGCCAGATCGTGACAGAGCCCACGCACTCAGCAGGACACACCCTCGACCCCCTCTTCACTACAGGAAACTCCATCACCTTCAGCCACACCACCGAACTCCCATGGACCAACCATCGTTGCGTCCACTTCACATTCAAAACACCCACCATCCACAGACACCAGCACCTGCTCCCACGAAGAAACTGGACCAAAATCACTGATGACCAGCTCACCTCCTCACTCAACAACTCCACCCCAACCATCGCGGAAAACGACGACCCCAACACCGCAGCCTGCATAGATGGATCTCTGACAGCGCCAACACCATAGCCCCCCTCAAGAAAAAACAACAATACCCGCGCAAAGAAAGCCAGATGGTTTACCTCCGAACTTCGAGAGTCCAGACGCACTTGCAGTCGCCTCGAAAAGGCCTGGAGGAACACTAAATCAACAGAAGCCCACAACAACTTCAGAGCCGCCACCAATGCCCACCACCAACTCATCAGAGAAACGAGGAAGAAAGCGATTGAAGACAGAATCTCCACCCACGCTCACAACAGCAAGGAACTCTTCATCATCAAGGACTTCGCCCAACCCACCAGCGAGTCTACTGACATCCCTCCCTCACAAGACCTCTGCGACAAACTCAGCACCTTTTTCCACCACAAAATCAAGAGCATCTACGACAACTTCGACGAAGACAACCAACACACTGAACCCTCACCAACCACCCCTGACACCGGGAAGCCAGCGATTGACAACTGGACAGCCCTCACCACTGAATGAAGTCAATCCACTCAGGGGCCCCCACGGACCCCTGCCCCCACCACATCTTCAACAGCGTTTTAACAGTTCTTCGGAGCACACAATTTTTTATAGTCCAATTAAGCATTGAAATAATGCAAATCCAACACAGTTCAGTTAGGCTCTAATGTTCGTCTTCTTTAATATCGTTTAAATTCCACTTCCAATCCCTTGCGCCAACGCGTTTCGCCGTGGTTGGGATGACCTACGGCTTCCTCAGGGCTGGAAATAATACAGAATACACACTTGTAATCGCATTATATGGGCATTATAAAACCATAGAGCCCGACTTATAACAACCATGTGCAAAGGACTACTCAAATCTGTATTTGGTGCAACATAATCAAATACAAGATCAAATATAAAATCATATTTCATCACTATTCAAACACAGTAGATTAAATTGCAGCAGAAAACATTTGCATAATCATCTTATTAAATGATTTCATGTAACCCATTTCTCACATCCAGTTTCATGTAATATTGTGATCAACCTCTTCAGGTCTAATGCCTAAATCCATTAGACCATTTATATTTATAAAACCCATGTGTTCAACATAAATTGAATTTTGCGTCATATTGGCGCCAATACCTTAAGTTTTTCGAGGACGTTTCTGTTTATCAGATATAAAAAGAAGAGAGTTCCTGTCATTAGGGAGTATACGAGGCAAGGGTATATCAGATCATAGCCACAAACATTCACCTCTACAATAGCAAAGATGGTTCCTACCTCTAAAGTATATTACATCCGTATTGTATCCAACAGTCGTATTCTTATCAGGGTCGAAAACATTTATCTAAATAAACCAATCATAATTCTTTTAGTATCATTAGACCACCAAATCATCCAAACTCTTACTCAATGTAAGTACATCTTCTCTTACCTTATAACTCTCAACTAAGGCTCGTTGATCCTATATTCACTATATATTATTCTAATCTTTCCGATTCTCAATTTGCAGGCTGCACATTATAGAATGTCCAATTTTTGAAAATAAATAAATCCAATGCACTATTATTCATCGTCCTTGCTAAAAATACCCTATTGAACACATTACAAATCACACTTGAAGCGTCCCTACCGTGACAGTCCAGAGCTTCCTGTAACTCAATTTAATAACAGGACGCCATCGATTCCTAAGAAAAATATATAAATATATGTCGGTATAATCCGTCACTGCTAATTTCTCCGTTTCTCAAGTAAAGTCAAACTTAAATATCTCGATATAAGGAACCATCCACCTCTTACCTCCGTATCTTCGTGTTACCGCACCCGAGTACAGGCAAGGAACACTGACTTCCGGGTTCACGAGTCTCATATCACCATAACAATTGAAAAAGGACTACTCCATTTCATTCTTAGGCGCCATCCAAGCCTAGTATTAACATAATATAAGAATCAGTATTACTAATGACCAAATTATTACTCAAATATCGTCTTTGGTCATGCTTAATTTTACCTGATATTGTCTTAACCTCCTAAATATCAGCGAGGAACACCATCCTCCGAGTTTATAACCATAATGTTCCCAATAACGACGATGAACACCAAACTCCGAGTTCACAGCGCTAATGTCACCGTCAAAATTGAAAAGGGACTGATTTTTTTATCCTTTCTTTTTCCTTTCCTTAGTTTGGTGCTAGTTATTTTCAAAACCAACATCCCTAGTATTATATGAATTATATATAACTAATTTCATATTATAATTGGTCAATGATCTTTACCTTATTCTTGCATATTAGAGAAGTGGTTATCTACATTATAGAATTTTATAGTAAACCTACCATTATGGGGCTGGACAGAGCCTCTTAAAAACAGCAATCGCAAACATCCAATCAGCTCCTATTGTGATATATTTCTCAATAAATATTTTAGAATTACTATGGAGTAGCTTACTGATAGGTGCTCATATGGGTATTATAGTTGTAGGATGAGACTTCACTTACAATAGTGTACAGTCAGTAAGTACATTAATAATCAATATTTTTCAATCAGTCACCCAAAAAATATTGTAATTCCTGATCAAAATTCAAGCCATCTTCTACAGCTCTTAAACGCATGATCCACTTAGCTTCGTGCCTCCGCAACATCAATTCTCTATTCCCACCCCGTGGGTCTATCTTGATATGCTCTATCCCAAAGAATTTGAAGCTTTTGTTTTCGTCCTGTGCATGCTCTGCTATAGGGTACCGTATATCATTCTGTTTAATTGTTCTCCAGTGTTCACTCATGCGTTCTTTCAACATTCTTATAGTGCTCCCTACATATATTTTTGTACATTTGCACTCAATTATGTAAATAACATATTTGGTGCATCTTCAACAGCGCCCCCGACACCATCGCTCCCATACTCCGCCACACCATCAACCACTCCCTGGCGACCGCCTCGTTCCCCGACGACTGGAAACGCGCCGAGGTCAACCCCCTCCTGAAGAAACACTAGGCGGACCCCACCAACCTCAAAAACTACAGATCCATCTCCCTGCTCCCGTTCCCAGTGAAAGTCATCGAGAAAGCCATTAACAGCCAACTCGCCACATTCATCGAAGAGCACAACATCCTCGACTCCTCCCAATCCGGCTTCAGAAAAAAAACCACAGCACGGAAACTGCCCTCCTCGCCGCAGCAGATGACATCCGCACCCTACTAGACAAAGGAGAAACAGTAGCCCTCATCCTCCTCGACCTCTCAGCGGCACTCGACACAGTCTCTCACCGCACCTTAATACGCAGTCTCCACAACGTAGGAATCCAGGACAAGGCCCTCGACTGGATCCGCTCCTTTCTCTCCGGCAGAACGCAGCGGGTCAGACTCCCCCCTTTGCTCTCAGACCCTACACCTACCACCCGCGGAGTCCCCCAGTGCTCTTTCCTCAGCCCAACGCTCTTCAACGTCTACATGGCTCCACTCGCCCCCATTGTCAGGACCTACGGACTGAACATTGTGTCGTACGCAGTCGACACCAAACTCATCCTCTCCCTATCCAACGAACCCAACACCGCCAGACACAACTTCCGAGAAGGCATGGAAGCTGTCGCCGAATGGATGAAAAACAGCAGCCTATAACTAAACACCAACAAAACAGAAGTACTCCTCATGGGCCCAAGCCCCGAAGCCTACAGCGACACCTAGTGTCCCCCCCCACCCTCGGAAATCCACCAACCCCCACGCACGCAACCTGGGAATCATCCTGAACTCCAAGTTTAAAATGGACCACCAGATTAACTCTGTCTCATCTTCCTGCTTCCACACCCTCCGCCTCCTTCTTAAGACATTCAAATGGATCTCCCTCAAACATAGAAAGACCGTCACTCACTCCCTGGTCACCAGCAGACTCGACTACGGCAACGCACTCTACGCTGGAATAAACAAAAACCTCACCTGCAAGCTACAGAACATCCAGAACGCCGCCGCAAGCCTGGTCCTCAACCTGCCAAAACACTGTCACATCTCCCAGCACCTGCGCGCACTCCACTGGCTCCCCGTCGAGGCGAGAATCACCTTCAAGATACTCACCCACACACACAAGGCCCTCCATGGCACCGGACCAGCATACCTTAACAGCTGACTCAAATTCCACGCACCCCAAAGGACCCTACGATCAGCCCAGCTCTCCTACTCCATGGTCCCCCGCACCAGAAAGACCAGATTGGGAGACCGCTCATTCTCCTGCCTCGCGGCCAAAGCCTGGAACGCCCTTCCGCTCCACCTCAGACAGACAACATCGCTCCCCATCTTTGCAAGAAACCTCAAATCCTGGCTCTTCGACAGACCCTCTTCTTGATGGAATGGATCCTGCACCCCCTCACCCCTAGCGCCTTGAGACCCTAACAGGTGAGTAGTCACGCTTAACAAACTTCTGATTGATTGATTGATAATGAGAGAGTTTACATCGCAACACTTCTCTTTACCCTGTAGCGGATGCCTAAATTGTGTTGTCAATTTTTACAGATATTGCTGACACCACTTAACGCTTCAAAAACTGCATGATTGAGGCTGTTAGTTGGAAGAGAAAACGATTCTTCAACTCAACTCTGAAAAAGCCAAGGTCCTTTTGTTCGGGACAGAGATCGCTTTTTGGAACTTATCCTGGTGGCCCTAACATTTGGGTCCCCTCCCTGTCCCGGCCCAGAAAGTCAGGAACCTAGGAGTCATCTTTGATGTTATCCTGACCTTTTCTAACCAGGTCAGCAAGCTTTTCTCTTCCTGCATTCTTCTACTACAATAATTGATAAAGATTGTCCTGTTTATTCCTTTTGAACTGCAGAAGCTGGTAATCATTGCTTTGGTGTTATCCAGGCCTGATTACTGCTACAGAGTTTACATGGGCGCCCAACAACGAATTTTGAATGAACTACTTCTTCTCCAAAATGTAGCTGCCTGCCTTTTAATGAGAATCTCAAGTTTAAATCAGCCTGAAACGCCCTGTAGTAGCTGCATTGGCTCCATTTGGGATCTAATTGCCTTGAAGGCATTATGTACTGCCCACAAATTCCTCCATAATACAGTGCCTGAGTATCCTAAAACTAAATTCAAATGATACACCCCCAGTTGAGACCTTCGTTCAGCTATATCAAGAACAGTTGTAACCCCTCACACTAATAAAGCATCTTGGGGTGGTCGAACTTTCATTATCATTACCTGTAAACTCTGCAACAAAATGTCCAGGCACCTCAGAGAGCAGACAAATTACCTCCATTTTAGAAAACAGCTCAAAACCTGGCCTGGCATTTTGCATCTGTGCCACTCAACTAGCTGAACATATTATGACATCTAGCAGACAACAGTGCCAAGAAGCCTTTGGGCAATCATGCGCTTAATAAACACTATCAATATCAATACTATGAAATTTAAAATGAGGTAAGAAAATAAACAAGTCTGTAGCAATGAAGTTTCACAAGAATTGGAAAGACATTTCAAACATTGATTTTTTGTTACGTGATAATGAAAACCAGTAGAGAGATAGATAAGAAATACAATTAAGAAGTAAAGCATGTGATTGGCTATTAACACAACGTGGGCCATAAACACAGCTCAATACTAATAAATAACAGCAACAACCATAGAAACTATGCTGACTGTTGGAAAGCAAGCCATTTGTATTTAATCTTCAAAGACATTGCAAAGAGATTGAACATTATACTTCATCACCTCCATCTCTACACACGCCTTGCCACTCAACTACATGCCACTGTACTCTACGACATTCACTCCATTCTACGACACTCAACTCTACCACACTGTACGACACCCCATTCTATGATATGCCACTATACTGTACTCCACTCAACTCTACAACACTCTGCTCCACTCAATGCCCCTCCACTCTGTGCCAAACCACTCCACTCTACCACACTCTACAACACTCAACTCTATGAGTTGCCACTACAGTGTATGACACTCTACTCTACAACACTCTACTCCACAACCCTCCACTCTAAGACACTCTATTAATTGCCACTGTATGACACGCCACTCCACTCGATTGTATGACAAGTCACTGCACTCTACCCCAGTCCACTCTACTGTATGGGACGCCAATCCACTGTAGCTCACTCCACTGTACAATACTTTACTCCACTCAGCGATACGCCTCTCAACTCTAATGCACACCACTCCATTATATGACATGCCACTCCACTCTATGACATGCCACTCTACAACACTCTACTTGATTGTGTACACCTCCACTCCACGGTACTCTACGTTAGTGTCCTACATGCCACTCCACTCTATGATACGCCACTCCTCTGTATGATCACCACTTTACTCTGTTCTATGCTACTCTACTCTACACCATTCTGCCACAATTTATACCTTTCCACTGTACCTCACTCTACTCCACTGTATGGCATGCCACTTCACTCCACTCCACTGTACGATACGCCACTCCACTCCACTTTATGACACATCACTCCACTCTATGACATGACACTCCACTGGATGACACTCCACTCCACTATATGATATGCCACTCCACTCAATGCAACTCCACTTCACTTTACGACTCTACATGCTATTCTACTCAATGACATGTCACTCCACTGTATGACATGCCACTTCACTCTGTGCCACTCCACTCTTTGATACACCGCTCCACTATACGACACGTTACTCCACTCTATGCCACTCCATTATACGACACACCACTCCACTCTACAAAATGCCACTCTATTCTATGACATGCCACTCCCCTGTATGATATTCCACTCCTCTCTACACCACTCCAATTTACACCCCTCCACTCTAAGACACATCACTCCACTGTACGCCTCTCCACTGTATGTCCCTCCACTCTAAGGCATTGTATGACACACCACTTTGTGACTCGTCACTCAACTCTATTGTACAGGTCACTCCACTTTAGGCCACTTCACTGTACAACACTCTACTGCGCTCTACGCCCCTCCACTCTACACCACTCCATGATACTGTACGACATGCCACTACACTAGAGTCTACGAGAGGCCACTCTATTCTACTTCATCATGCCACTCCACTGTATAACCCCCCTACTCCACTGTACCACACTCCACTCTACGAAAAAACCTCAACTCTATGATATGCCACTTCACTTTAGGACACCCTCACTCCACTCTACAACACACCACTCCAGTCTACTCAATGACAAGACACAGCACTCCGCTCTACGCCACTCCACTCTACCCCACTGTACGATACTCAACTCCACCCTATGCTCCTCCACTTTACAACATGGTACTTTACTCTATACCACTCTACTCCACTCTATACCACTCTACGACACTCTACTCCACTCTATGATACTCTACTCCAGGACATGCCACTCCACTCTACAAAATGCCACTCCACTCTACGACCCTCCACTCTACGACACGCCACTCTACTCTATGCTACTCCACGCCATTTTACAATACTCTACTCCACTCTATGCTCCTGCACTTTTCTCAATTATATGTCCTTGTATGACACTCTACTCCACTCTATGATATTCTACTTCACTGTACGCCACTCTACAAAACTCTACTCCACTGTATGACAGTCTATGTTCCTCAACTCTACAAAACTGTACTCCACTCTGTGCCACTCTGCTCCTCGCGACTCTACTCCACACCACTGTACAATACTCTACTCCACTGTACCATACTCTCTACTCCTCCACTCTACCACAGCCTATGAAACTCCACTGTGCAACAGTCCACTGTATGACACTCCATTATACAGCACTCCACTCTGCGATACTCTCCTCCACTGTATTGTACACTACTCCACTCAACAACACTCCACTCTACGACACTCCACTTTACTTTACCCTACTCTAATCATATGTTAGGGTAGTACAATATTATAAACTTACCATGTAGTATGAAGTAGGCCTGGGAGTAGTTAGCGGAACTCTGCGAAGTGACATAAAAACTCAGCGGAGTTCCCCAACCGGCAGAATGCGATGCGAACTGCTGTTCGCGCTCATCTTCCTGCCGCTTGGGTAAAATTCTACCTGAACGGCAGGTCGAGCTCGCCAACTTACTGTTGGTAAGTGCGAGCAGAGAAAAAACTCCGCTACCCTACACAGAGGAGATTTTTCTGCACTCCGCGAGCTCTGCAGAGTGCAGAAAACTCCCAAACTCCGCGAACAGAGCAGAGTACACCAGCCAGGCCTAGTATGAAGCCGCCATGTTTAACCTATTTTATTTTATTTTATAGATATTTTGCTAGTTCTTTTTTTCTTTGTTTTTGTGTAAGCTTTTCTTTACACAAGTCAACATGACCAACCAACAAAAAAGTGCATAGTGAAAAACATGAGGTCAACAAAGCCCCCATAAAGGCCTAAGGATGTTGGGGAGAACACTGGTGAGCCATGATAAGCTCCCTGTGTATGTTGAGATCTCTCTTTCTGCAGCAACTATCACAGTATGGCATAGGAGACAGGATTTCGGAGCATTGCCATAATGCGCTACAATTTGTCCATTCTGCCTCTACAGAACGACTGGCACTGCGGTACCAGGAGCAGGTACTGATGCTGTAACAAATGCAATTGGTGGTGGTAGAGGTGGAAGTGCAGAACCCTGAGGTGGTGCTGGAGGGACAGAAGCAGCACATGGTGGTGGAAGTCCTGCTGATGCTAAAAAAGAAGTTGAAGGATTTGCTGACATTGCTGGGTCCTCCCTCTCATGGCTTTTTCGGCCCAAGCCTAACTGGTCAAATGGATCGCCTGCAGATTTTTCATCATTCCTGTTGTATCAAAAGAGTACTGCTTGATGTTGCCCAGAGAAATTACCTTTTTCATGTTGCAGGTCACCAGTTTGGCACTGTCCTTCTTTTCTCCAGGTGGCAAGGAGAAAAGCTCCCACACAATAGATCCTTTGACCGTCATCCCCTGCTCCACCTCCTGTTCCTTTTCTTGCATTCTATGCTCCAAATCTTCTTAATCCTCCTCAAGCAGCACAGGCTCTTGTTGCTCAGCACTGGAGTACTGCAAAACGTAAATAAGTGGTTTCAAACACACGATTTTTCCTCTGGGAAACAGTCCACCCTTCCCTTTTGAAGATCTCAATGGAAATGATGAAAAGGGGTGTACTTTTCCTGTTTCCTACATTAGTCAGAGTTCTAAGCCAATGAAAGGCTATGTAACAACCGTGAAATTATGCAGTACTATAGCAAAAGTATCTAGGAAGTACCACGGTTTGTACTAAATATATAGAAAAAATTATATATCACAAAATCAACATACACTTAATATAGGGTGGCTCTTATAACTGATTTTGTTTTGTTTTAACATATATGATAAGATATAACTTTAGGAAGTAAAGCATTATGTAATTGGTTACTAACACTAATGGGGCTATAAACACAGCCCAAAACTACAAAATACCACTAACAACCATAGACACTCTGGTGACAGTTAGAAAGTAACAACAACTGTGCTATAAACACAGCCCAATACTACTAAATACTATCAACAACCATAAAGACTATCAATTGAGCTTTATTTCTTATTGAAGGAAATAACACCGAAATAGGAAATAATACCTCATCAACATCATCTATATATTTTTCCACATAAAAGAGGTACATTTCTATATGGAAATTTACTTTGTTATGTTATAATTTTTGTTTGATTAATTTAGAAAAGACACAAATTCAATGAAAAAAACAAACTTTAAAGCTTAGTTATAGTTAGGAAAATGTAATTTATTATTTCTATGCAAAAGCAACTTAAATGCACAAAACTTATAAATTATACCGTTATATTTATAACTTACAGTTACAGTTTGTGCCCCATCCGAAATGCGCTATAACTCATACACCTCCGTACGCAGTGTTGTGAACGCTCTAGCCACACTACATTAACTATAACTTGGCTCTCTTCCAAGCACAGTGTTCTCATCAATGATGTTGTTAGACATATCATGTGTCCTGTTATGAATGCTATCATTTAACATGCTATAAGTGATGGAATATCGAAAGCTATAAGCAGTGCATGGAGAAGGAGCAAGTTATAGTTAATGTAGTCTGACTAGCCAGTTCAGAACACTCTAGGGCATATTTACAAAGAAATTGGTGTAGAGCAGCGCTGCAAGTAATTTTGCTGTGCTGTCCTACGCCAATTCGAAAGGGCAGGAATGGACCGTATTTAAAAGATACAGTGCATTCTCTTCCTTTCATCAAGCACCGGCACACAGTTAGTAGCCGTACGCAAATGCAGGCACCCTAGCACCGCGGTATAAGGGTGTCTGTGGTGTTGGCATGATTGTTTTTGTACATTATACTGAATAGACCTGATTGCTTTTGGACATATAACAACTTTCTGGGATCCTGTAGGCGGGATACTAATATCTCTGCCCAAACGCTGACTTATAACAAATGCCAATTACGTCCAATCCTCAATGTCTAAACTTTTTGTGTTTACCAGTCCACCCCACTTGTACCCCCACTTAATAATGTGTACAAAAAGAAAGAAAAAGTGTGTGAAGGTCAGAAAGTACCTCACGTAAGCATCACCAAGGGAGCTGCTGGCAGGTACTCGCCAGTTTGCTCACGTTTCTCATCATTGGTGACTTTCATGACCATGAAAAAATTAATACAGTGTCTAATGTATTATAAGAGGTGAAGAAAAAATATATATGTGAAAGATTGCACAAGAAGTGCTTGTATGAATCTATCCCAACTAGACCCCATGGTGAGAGAAAGAATAACCACGATTCTCCAGACAAAAAATGAGTTATGACTCACTTCCACACGATCCTACTTTTATTGGATGCTGTGAGCCCACGATTAAAAACGAACAGCATGTTTCAGACCACTTTAGGACAGGCCAACATGTTTCATTGCCAGAATACCTCGCAGCAATTTCATCAGGGCTAGGGGCCAGTCTTCACCTCACTGGACTTCCAATTTAAGCCAAGGGTAACTGACAAAGAACAGAATGATAGTACCAACAAGTTAGAACATCTTTGAAAAGTTCAACTGTCACCAAGCGCGCTTGTTCAAGAGGTAACATATATAGCATTAAAATCATAGTATATTTACCAGGTGGTTGCCCACAGAATTCGTACCGGCGCCCCACCTTCTTTGGAGAGTCCTTGTTCGTAAGTTACACATCCCCTGCAGGCACACGCAGTTGCCGCCCGTCAACCTGTGGATATATGCACATATGTAATCAGTGGTCGAAGTGGGGGGGGGGGGAACGGCAGGGCACGGCGTGCCCCTACTTCTTCAATTCCAGCGATTCCGTTCCCCTACTTTTTTATTTTGAAAATGCGACCCGGGACGCAAGAAATCACCATCGCCTATAAAGCTCGGCGTTCCTGGCGTTCGAGGACTGGCGGCAGAGAAGTAACAGGACTCGGTCTTTTACTTCTTACCCAGAGAAGAAAAATACAGTGTCCGCTTCTGCTCTGTAGCTTCAGCTGCCTTCCCTCCTCCCCCCAACTCTTTCCCTCTTCCCTCTCTTTCTGTCTAGCAGTTCTTCTCTTACAGAAAACGGAGATTTCAAAACGGGGTTTTTACACGCTTTCCTCTCCTTTCTTTTATTTCCTCCCCTGTGAAATGGATCCAAAAAAGAAAATTTTTGCTGGAAATGTGCAGCATCTGGAATAAAAGGTTAAAAATAGGAAAAATAACTAACTAAAAGTAAGACAGACTGGTAGCCAGAGGCGCTACTAGAGCCAAATTTCGGGGGGGGGGGGGGGGGGGGCGGGGGGGCAAAGAAATTTCGGGGGAGGGGGCTTAATCTTTAAGCAATAGGCAGAGTGGCGCTGCAGGGGCTCTTCGGAGGGGTGAAACAATAGCAAGGCCTCATTAACATGCAAATGGTCTTTAAAAGACCTGTGAAGTGCTCGGGTGCGGCTGTGTGTGTGTCAATGGATGTTGCGCGCCTGCTGGTAGCAAACTGACCAGATTGATTTTATTCACACCCAAACACATTAGCGCCACTTTTACAGAGTTTGCCAGTGAAGCGCTATTTTTGTTTTCTTGTCTTTGTTTTCCCTGGGCTTGCAACTAGTGCCCCAATCCTGGAGGTACTGCAAAGTGTGGATTGGAAAACAAAATGTGTACTGCGGCTCTGCGTCCAGGGATGTGGTCTTTTTACCATACTGCTTACGTTTTATAAGGATATAAGCAATGGGCATTGAAATGGGTCCATTCAGGGCCCTGTAGTCATGTCCTTAACTTTTCAGGCAAAAGCACTCACTGATTTCTGAATAGTGAGTGTAAACGCATTAAAGGTAACCATGTTGTTCCTGCTTACAATTCACATGGTTTGCTAAATTTTGCATTCCCTATGAGGGTTTGCTTTTTAGGTCTCGGCTAGCGAAGGCTGCGCTTGCGCAGTCTCGCTCGCGAGATTTAATGACTTGGAGAAGAGGGGCTTGAACCCGCCCCTCTTCTCTCCTCTTCTCCATTGGCTGGCCTCTTAAATGCTGGCCAGCCATTGGAGAAGAGGTTTGTCTCGCAAAACAAGCCCCGTCCTTTTCGGATTCGGGGGCGGTTTTTTTTCGATACTTTTCGCTGGGCGTGTTTTTCTCTCCTCCAGCCAATGGCAAGAGGAGAGAAAAAGAAAAACACTCCCCCTAATCCGCATTTCTGCTTCACCTCGGAGAAAGGCAGTGGTGTACTTGTCCTCTCCCCCTGCTCTCGGCTCCTGCCCTCTCCTCCGCCCTGCACTCATCTACCGATCCGCGGCGCCATGCGTTTCTCTGAGGCATTAACCAAACCCACGGCGTAATGAGGCCGAATCTGAGCGTTTTCCCTCTTTAAATCTGAGGCCACTCCCTTCATTGATCAGAGAGTGCGGCTTGCTCCCGTACAGGGCTCAGTCGCTGCTGCCCCCACGCAGACAACCGCCAGAGTGCGTCTCCTTGCCAACAAGCCTGGAAGTTTATTCAAGACTTTCAGCTGCGCCATGCCGCCTTACTCCGAAGGATGGAAATTCGAAAGTGCGCCTTGAAGCGTCCTCGCATCTTGGTGGCCCGGTCTGCCACTAACATTTCCCTCTCTCGCCCACTACTCCATTCCAAGAGCGCGGCGAGGGCTCCCCATTGGACGGCGCGAAGCATGTGGGGGATTTCCAGTCCGGGCAGACAGCGGGAGGAATTTTAATAAGCCTCTAACTTTTTACCCCCTCAGTGAAATAAACCGGACTGTGTGGAGAAATTCCAGAGGGTGGGGGTGTCGAGGGGTGAAGAAGAGACCCAACAGCGAACGGGTTCACTTGAGATTTTATTTATTAGGACGTGGTAATGAACAAAGAAAACAGAAAGTCACTTCGCCCTGGTAAAGTCCTCGGTCAGCAAATTAGGGTTCTCCACCATAGGGGTTTCTCTTCCAGGGCGGTTCTCCGGTGTACAGCTTGGTTCTCAGCTTGGACTCCCGGGCATTAAAGAAAGAAAAAAAGGACACGTTTCAGTCTGTTGACTTCTATCACTCGTGTCAGGGAAGAGGAGGTGAGGAGCTTTCCACCAGAGAGACTAAAGGAGGAGTATGTGAGGGGGGGGGGATCCGTCACCAAGACAAGGGAATTGCGGGGGTTTTTGCTCTGTTCTCTATGTAAGCGCGAGCTGCGCAGAAGCAGGCTTCCCTCTACCCCGGCTTTCCGGACTCCCTACCCGCCTCCCATGGCCCTCGCAAGCGCTGCCGCACCTGGGTGAGCCACGTCCCCCCCGGGGAGTGGCTGGGCGAAGAGCCGGTCCGTTGGCCTCCTGGCTTGACGGTCTTTGGTTCCACACTCGTCTCTTCGGTCTTCGGGTCCTTCTCCGTCTTCTCCTCCGCTCGCTCCGCGTCTGCCTCCTTCGGGATACTTCCGCCCTCTTCTCCTCTTGGCCATTCTTTATTGGGCAACGGTGCCCCGAGGCTCCGCCCCCAAACGCTCGTCACGGGTGGTTCATCCTGGGTCTTAAAGGGCCAGCTACCCGCAACAGGAAGTTGTATCGGTCCAGGTGAGGCAGTCTGCCAATCGAGGGGCTGGAATGGTAAAGAAGGGGTTGTATCGTCACCGTGGGTTGGATTCGGTCTGTGGAGGGTCGGACTCTGACACACCCCCACCCCAGCATCGTCCCGATCGGGGACAAGAGGCAAGCGAGAGAGAAAGTCAGCGTTGGCGTTGAGGAGACCCTTACGGTGACGCACCTCAAAGGAATACGGCTGGAGGGACAAGAACCATCTCATGACACGGGGGTTGTTACCCTTATTCCGGCTCATCCAAACTAAGGGGGCATGGTCCGTAAACAGGATGAAATGAGTACCCTCCAGGTAATATTGGAGTTTGTCCACGGCCCACTTAATGGCAAGACATTCCTTCTCGATAACGGGGTAGGCTCGTTCCCTCGGAAACAACTTCCTGCTAATAAACAGGACAGGTTTTTCGACCCCCTCCCTGGTGGATTGGGACAACACAGCTCCTATTCCCACCTCTGAGGCGTCAGTCTGGAGAACAAAGGGTCGGGAGTGATCCGGGGAGATGAGGAGGGGACGACTGGTGATTGCCTGTTTTAGTTCATGAATGGCCGTTCTTACAGCAAGGGAGGGCGTGGATAAGGCGGTTTTCGGAGTGTTTTTCTGTAGGAGATCAGTAAGGGGTGCGGAGATTTCTGCATAACGGGGGATGAACCTACGGTAGTAGCCTAATAAGCCCAGGAACGCCCGAACTTCTTTCTTCGTTGTCGGCAAGGGGGCTTGTTGGATGGCTCTGATCTTTTCGTCCTGGGGTTCGATGCACCCATCTCCTATAATGAACCCCAGATACCGTACCCTATGGAAAGCAGCTCGGGATTTCTTGGCATTGATATGCAACCCAGCCTGCTGGAGGGAGCTTAAGACCTTGCGTATATCCTCTAGGTGGCGTTCCCAGGTGGGACTATGGATGACGATATCGTCCAGATATGCAGAGGAAAAGGCCTGATGAGGTTTTAATATGGTGTTCATCAACCTCTGAAATGTAGCTGGTGCTCCGTGTAGCCCAAAGGGAAGGACTGTGAACTCAAAAAGACCGTCAGGTGTGGAGAAGGCGGTCTTTTCTTGGTCCGAGGCCCGTAAGGGTACCTGCCAATAGCCCTTTGTTAAGTCGAGTGTAGTTATATAACAGGCCTCCCCCAGTCGTTCTACTAGATCATCTACTCGAGGTATGGGGTATGCGTCCAGTTTTGAGATGGCATTTACTTGTCTGAAGTCAATGCAAAACCGGATCGACCCGTCGGGTTTGGGTACTAGGACTATGGGAGAGTTCCAGTTACTAGTTGAGGGACGGATGATTCCTGTTTGTAACATCTGTCGTATTTCATCGGAGACTGCCTGTTGTCGGGAGGCGGGAAGTCGATATGGTCTTTGTCTAACTATCTTCCCTGCTTCGGTATCGATACTGTGTTCAAGAAGGTGGGTTTTCCCAGGTTGGTCAGAAAACAGGGTTTGGAAGTCTGTTAGTGTCTGCCACAACTCCTCCCTTTGTTGTGAGGTCAAGGTTTCGTTAATGGGCAGGTGAGAGAGAGTGCAGGGGTCCTGGGGTAAGGTCTGTACTAGTTAGTTAGGAATTGGTGGGGGTCCTAGCCATTTTTTTAAGAGATTTATGTGGTATGTCTGAACCTTTCGTGGCCCCAGGCGAACATGATAGGTGGTGGCTCCTAAGGTTTTAATAATCTCAAAGGGTCCTTTCCATTCCGTCTTAACGGAAGAAAGGGAGGAGGGTATACGGACCAACACCCAGTCCCCCACCCGCAGGGTTCATAGCTTTTTCCCTTTGTCATACTGCTGTTTTTGCAGTGTTTGTTTTCTATCCAGTTTGGCGTGGGCTAAATCCCGAAGTTTCCCTATTTTCGCCCGCAGTTGCTGGGTGTATTCTAGCATGTCTTGTGTATCATTCTGTCCTTTTTCCCAGGCTTCCCTGGTCATTTCAAGAAGCGTACGGGGTTGTCTCCCGTAAAGAAGCTCAAACGAAGAACACCCTAAACTACTCTGGACTTGACCCCGGATGACAAAAAGGGCAAGGGGGAGCAGGCGGTCCCAATCTTTTCCCTCCCCCGACAAGAGTTTTTTTAATGTAAGCTTCAGGGTACCGTTATACCTTTCGACAAGACCATCGGTTTGAGGATGGTAAACCGATGTTTTTATATGTCGCACGTCAAGGGTTTTACATATCTGGGCCATCAATTTGGAGACAAATGGGGTGCCTTGATCCGTTAGGATTTGTCGAGGGAAACCCACCCTAGAAAAGTACTCTATCAATTTATCCGAGATGTTGGTGGTAGTGGGTGCTCGGAGGGGGAATGCATCCGGAAAACGGGTACAGTAGTCTACCAATACCAGCACGTACTGAAACCCCTTCCGGGAGCGGGGTAGAGGCCCAATGAGGTCCATCCCTACCCTGTCAAAGGGTTGACCTATTATAGGCAAAGGCTGTAGAGGGGCCTGTGTGGGTGTATAAGAACTCGTTTTTTGACAAACGGGACATTCACTACAGTACTTCTTGGTTTGTGCGTATATACCGGGCCAGTAGAAAAGACGTAGGAGTCCCTGTGTGGTTTTCTCGGCCCCCATATGGCCGGCAAGGAGGTGGGAATGGGCGAAGAATAGTATTTGTTCGCGAAAGTCTTGAGGGACCAAGAGCTGAGGGTGTTCGCCAGGTCCCGGTATCCTATACAACAAATCGTTAGTAATTTGGAAGGTAGGGTAGGAGCGGCTTGTGGGTTGTCGGGCTTCCGCCCAAGCATGCGCGAGGGAAGCGTCGTTGCTTTGTGCCCAACGGAAATCCCTATCAGACACCCAAGGTTCTTGTGTTAAGAGTGCACCATGGACGGGGGTTTTAGAGGAGGTTGCCCTTTTTCCATGTAGTATTTGTTGAAAGAAGGAGAGAAAGGAGGGATTGTCGGTACCTATGATAGGTTTCTCGGGTAGAGTGTCTAAGACCCCAACCATCACTGATGAAGGAACTCCTCTCCCCGCTTGTAAAGTAACCCGTGCTACAGGATAGGGACGGACGTCTCCGTGTACACAGCGGATGAGGACCTTCCTGCCAGGCAGAAGTTGGGAAGGGGACACGAGGGAAGCCCGTATCACGGACTGCCGACAACCGGAGTCCAGAAGTGCCTTGACTTGTACCCCATTCAGATAGAAACTTACGTAAAAGGAGGTTCCCATCTCGGCTGTATACATGAGGTTCTGGGGGAGGTAACTAACGTCCATCGGTTCTTCTGTTTTCTTGCGCGGACAAAAACGGGCCATATGGCCCCACTCCCCACAATCAAAGCACTGGGCGGATCTAAAAGGAGGTTCGCTTCTTTGGTGTCGTATTTTCTCTGGTTCTTTGATAGGTCTTAGGGGCTTCCTCGGGGCAGGAGCTGGTCTCGGCTTCTCAGGCTCCCAAGGAGAGGTCCGAGGCTGTGCACGAGAAAAGGCAGTTGCTAATTCCACCGCTTGTTCAGCCGTGAGGTTTGCATGTTGTCGCAACCACCTTTGCGTTGAGAAGGGTAGGGCGTCCAGAAATTGCTCCAATATTACCGCCCCCATGACCTCTTCTTTTGATCGCTCCGCTGGTTTTAACCACTTCTCTGCGGCTAGCTTCAATTTAAAATAGAGGGTTTTGGGAGTGTCTGCAGGGGTTCCCTTTTCCTTCCGGAATCGTAATCGATAGGCTTCCGTGTCCATACCTAAGTGGTCTAGAATGAGGGTTTTGATGTCTTCATAGGGGGTGACCCCACCAGCATTTGCCACCTGATAGGCCGCTTGTGCCTCCCCTGTCAAAAGAGGAGCCAAAAAAAACGTCCATTTGCTTACAGGCCAGCCTGAGGCCCGGGCCGCCCTCTCAAAATTCAATAGGAATGCGTCCGGATCTTCTCCGGGCACATATTTCTGTAAAGATACTTTAGGAAGGGCGGACACGCCCTTGGATAGCCTATGGCCCGTAGGGGATGAGACCGGTTCTTCTGCTACTTTTATCAGGGTCTCCAATTGAGCCTTCATAAGGTCTCTGAATGTGTCTCTATCGGCCTGAGCGGAGGTCAACTGACGCTCCACAGCCCATTCGAGCTTCTTCTGGCCCTCGACGATGTGTTGAATTAAAGTCTCCATGGGGAATTCCGATGCAAGAGGTCAAAGTGCCAGCATTCTCCACCATATGTCGAGGGGTGAAGAAGAGACCCAACAGCGAACGGGTTCACTTGAGATTTTATTTATTAGGACGTGGTAATGAACAAAGAAAACAGAAAGTCACTTCGCCCTGGTAAAGTCCTCGGTCAGCAAATTAGGGTTCTCCACCATAGGGGTTTCTCTTCCAGGGCGGTTCTCCGGTGTACAGCTTGGTTCTCAGCTTGGACTCCCGGGCATTAAAGAAAGAAAAAAAAGGACACGTTTCAGTCTGTTGACTTCTATCACTCGTGTCAGGGAAGAGGAGGTGAGGAGCTTTCCACCAGAGAGACTAAAGGAGGAGTATGTGAGGGGGGGGATCCGTCACCAAGACAAGGGAATTGCGGGGGTTTTTGCTCTGTTCTCTATGTAAGCGCGAGCTGCGCAGAAGCAGGCTTCCCTCTACCCCGGCTTTCCGGACTCCCTACCCGCCTCCCACGGCCCTCGCAAGCGCTGCCGCACCTGGGTGAGCCACGTCCCCCCCGGGGAGTGGCTGGGCGAAGAGCCGGTCCGTTGGCCTCCTGGCTTGACGGTCTTTGGTTCCACACTCGTCTCTTCGGTCTTCGGGTCCTTCTCCGTCTTCTCCTCCGCTCGCTCCACGTCTGCCTCCTTCGGGATACTTCCACCCTCTTCTCCTCTTGGCCATTCTTTATTGGGCAACGGTGCCCCGAGGCTCCGCCCCCAAACGCTCGTCACGGGTGGTTCATCCTGGGTCTTAAAGGGCCAGCTACCCGCAACAGGAAGTTGTATCGGTCCAGGTGAGGCAGTCTGCCAATCGAGGGGCTGGAATGGTAAAGAAGGGGTTGTATCGTCACCGTGGGTTGGATTCGGTCTGTGGAGGGTCGGACTCTGACAGGGGGTCAGCAGGGGGAGGGGGGTTGGGGGGCGGGGCGTGAATTATTAATAGTTGGCGGGTCTGCAGCCTCGTGCACCGATACGTTAGCACGTGCGATGTCAAAACCCAAAGAAGGGACCCCACCCTTCACTTATTAAATTATCAGTGCAGGCTTAGGACGGGGGGTATAGCAAAGAAAAAGTCAAACGGGGTCCTACTAGCCTGAATTACATTTCACATGTGAGTAAATCCAATTGCAAACAGATCTAGACCTATGTATTTATTTCACAAATGTCTTCATTTAAAAAAACATATATATATATATATATATATATATATATATATATATATACACACACATATACATATACACACACATTTTTTATCAACAGATTTCTTACAATTCTTGACATTGTTTTCATACATTATTTTAGTATAACTTTACATCTGTCATTAAATCTATACATTCAATTGTGTGGAGACGTGCAGTGCTGGCAGCTTGGAATGTGGCGAGGTCATGGCTAGGAAAAGAATGCTAAGCGGATTATAACTGAGCGTTGAGATGGAGATGTCGTGGTCATAATAAACTTTTAGGAACAAACAAGTGTTCCTGGATCTTTACATACTGCCTAATGTAAAACCACATTTTACACCCACATTCATCAAACACCCCCATTGGGCCTCCTATTGCTTTTTCAAGGCATGCGATGCCACCTCTAGGTGCCTACCTTCACACCATCTACGGGCACAGAGGCCTTCGCTGGTAACCTCACCTCCTGGCCAGTTAAAAGCTCCGCTCTGCAGTGCTGACCTCTGACCTCGCTGTCCGCTTGGCCCAGAATCCCTTGCGGCAGGCGGCCTGGTGCCTCCGCAGTGATGTCCAGTTTTCTCAGAAGTGATGAATTTAGCAGTTATCTTATGCTGCGGGCATATTTCAACTGGAGCGAGCCCGGGAAGGCTCCGGTCCCAGGCGTTTACTGCTGATAAACGACCTCTTTAATAAAAAGACGAAGGAATAACCTTTCTCCTCCGCTGAAACTCCCCGCTGCAGAAAATGTGGGCTAACAAACGATGCGGGGTGCATTCATCACCAGGTTCTGACCACAGCTCTGTTACGATTTAATTACTACGAGATTCCGCACTAGATACTCTGGGCTGGCATCTCTGACGTCAAGAGTTCACGTGAGGTGCACTTACTGCATAGCGGCCCAAGTGCACGCCCCCCCCAGACTAAAGACTTGGTTTGCTCCATATCCTTCTACAGTGTGAGTGGGAACCCGGAAGTGAGTTGTGCTTTACCATGTGGTAGTCAAGCTATCCTGGCTGATGACGGCTGATAGCCAGAAACCGGTCCTAGGATGCTTGATTCCGGTCCAGGGAAGACATGGCTTGGCAGTTCGGGCTGGACTGTTCCCATGAGGCACAGGGTCAAGACTGATTTGCATATGGCCATGTCTAAACTGGGGTGGCGTAGTGGGCAAAAGAACAATGGATTTAACCCAGATCTCTTGACTGGGGGAGAATGTCTGCATTGTCAGCATTCCGTCCATCATTTGTTTGTTGTAACGCTTTTCGCCCTAAGTGGGATTGGTATTCCCAGACGTGGGACCCGTGCTCACTACGCCACTGGAGTCAAGCTATCCTGGCTGATGATGGCTGATAGCCAGAAACCGGTCCTAGGATGCTTGATTCCGGTCCAGGGAAGACATGGCTTGGCAGTTCGGGCTGGACTGTTCCCATGAGGCACAGGGTCAAGACTGATTTGCATATGGCCATGTCTAAACTGGGGTGGCGTAGTGGGCAAAAGAACGATGGATTTAACCCAGATCTCTTGACTGGGGGAGAATGTCTGCATTGTCAGCATTCCGTCCATCATTTGTTTGTTGTAACGCTTACCATGTGGTGGCGTCATGTGAGTACATAACACAGGAAAGTGTGACCTCATGTTTATTTTTGCCACGATGAGCAGGCAGACTTAAGAATGTGCTATAGGCGTTGCAGCGCTATTAGTCCTCGCGTAACTTTATTGCAGATACTAGCATTTCTGACAGGGTTGGCAGAGTTTCATGACTGCTCATTAGCTAGCAGTGTTATTCTAAACTAAACTATACTCCACGCTACAAGTGTAGCGCTTTGAGCAGCTGTCGTGGATTAACGAGGCGCCTTGACGAGGATGGTAAGAGACTCCGCCCTTCAGGCCCGCACGCGAGTAGGCCACCCAGCCTGGGTATTTTATTTACCACCACTGTTTATCCAATTACAATATCCGGAAATTATGGTTAGTTAGTGTTGTTATAATCTTTAGCAGCATGTCAGGGACAATGTGTGGTGCAAGTTGCAATGGCCTTTTGTCAAGAGCCCTGGCACTTTTTCTTTTTAATACAATTTAAGCACTGCCCTAGAGTGCACTGGCTGGCTGTGTGGGTGGCTCTGTGGGTGGGTGGCTCTGTGGGTGGCTCTATGGGTGGCTCTGTGTGTGTGTGGGTGTGTGGCTCTGTGTGTGGGTGTGGGTGGGTGGCTCTCTGTGGGTGCAAATGCAATAGGTCTCGCATTTGAGTGATTAAGCTATTGACATTGTAAATAACAATGCCGTTTCTTTAAATGTTTTAAAGACAAAAACAAACAAAAATAATGTCATGAGCAATGCCAATAGCTCTAACTTTAACAATGCCGAGACCATTGCATTGTAAATGCTTGTTCCAGGATGTTGTCACTTTTTTTTTTGTAGGCTGCATATTGCCCTGCATCATTTAAATTGAGCCGCATCCAGGTGTTTATAGCTGGCAACAATTGGGTTGTAGTTGAAGGCAGTGTGAGTTTTTCTAATTGGAGCAGTATGGTGTTTAGTGGGAGAGAGGATGTGGCACTATGGCCAGAGCTACTGAATTTGTAACTGGGGAACCAGGTTCAGCCTTAATAACCAGTCCACCAGACCACTCTCCTGAGAGAGCATAATCCCATGCTAGACCTTAGAAGGCTTAGCAAGACCTTAGAAGCCCTGGTGTCTTAGCACCAGCAGGTGGACCCTAGCAGTGGCAAGTGTGGGTTAACCTTCAAGGTTTGTCCACCACAATCCATATTGAAGTTCACCTCCAGTCTTGCAGACAGGCCTATGAAGCAGCACACCCTAGAGCGACAGTGACTCGGTCACTGAGGTCACAGGACACTTGAGAAGGGCCAGCTCTAGGGCAGTGCAACCGGTGTGACCGCACCAGGTGCTGACTTTGGGTGGAGGCATTATGTTTGCAAGTATATTAAGGTTTTAAAAGTGCTTGCTGCCTCCTTCCTGGGCTCCAGCAATTTTCGGCAACAATAAAAATGTCATGATGACTCTGGTGTTTAATGTTCTTCCTAGAGAGATCATTTTGTCTAGTGGAAGTTCTGATTCATGGCAAGGTAGCTCAGAGGGTTAATGTGCCTGCTGCAAAGAACATGTACTATACAGATTGTGAGAAGTTGGCCTGGTATATGCTGTCCACTAGTTATAGTGGGCACCTTGTACCAGTCCAAACAACCCTTATTGATGATAGGTTTAAAGACAACCTTTATTGAAAGCTATCCTAGTGGTAGCTATGGAGAGCAGCCTTCAGGCTAAGTCTTGAAGGAGTGTAAAGCAGCTTGGTTTACTAGATTATAACCTCTTGAATTACTAAGTGAAAGGAGATCCACACAAGGTATATATAAAATATATGTATTTATTTCTAAACACTCACTTCTAATCTCTTTATGAGATTAGAGTCCAAGATACACAATAATACAGTTCTAAAACGACAGTAAATCGCACAATATACAATGGGCCCTAGGGGCGGACCAAACCATATATTAAGAAAGTGGTATAAGAACCATGATTTGACTAGACACAGTGCCTAAAGCACGTAGAATCGCTGGGACCCCAAGAAACCACCCACGGGAGCACCGGAGTATTTGAGTTACCTCACCTAGGGAAGCCAGGTGCATAGATGTCAAAGATCGTCGTTGATTTCAATGGCGATCTACTGCAAAGTGCTGCTGCCGGGAAGGAGAAAAGTGTCCGGTGTGATCCAAGCCTGGATCGAAGATCAGAAGAACCTGAAAGCAGAGGGTACAGAGTCTGGGTCACTTGCCAGTGACCAGGGGTAGACGAAAGCCCACCGATGTTGGGTGATTCAAGTGCGAAGAGGCGAAGCTGGACTCTGCAGCCACGAGGACCAGGAGGCGTCGACGACAACCAGAAGCTGGATTTGAGCTGTCCCACAAAGGATGTTGAGTGCTTGAGTGTCGGTCCGCGTATTGAACACAACAAGCCTTGGCAACAGCAACCCACGCAGGAAGAGAAAAGATGCTTTGGTGCGGACCAGCAAGGTCCTGGGGACTCCCCGAGCAATGGAGAGTCAGGACACGTCTGGAGCAATCAGGTAAGCCTAATTAGAGGTAAAGTTGCCTTCACAGGGACCCACCAGTCGATGGACTAGGGATCGCGAAGGGACCTCGAGAGAAAACACAAAGGGCCAGCTCACGGAACACTCATGGAGTGTAGGCGGGCAATCTTCAGTGCAAATGCTGCTCGGGGTCAGGGCTATAAGTAATCCAAAGCTTAGCTGCAGGAGTTGTTGGAAAGCTGATGCTTCTGCAAAGTGACGTGGTGTCCAGGAGTTCGGTTTGCACACGCCACGAGGGATACGGGCCTCAGCCTTGCTGTGGGCACTGTTCGACCTCTAAGACCACGGAAACCCACCTCCTGTGTTGCAAAATTCTTCAGAGTCTGGCGGGAGCTTAGGAGCTGCAAACCGGTCAGATCTGTCTTTGGTGCCTGCCTTACAGGGGAGTAACTCCTTTACTCCAAGGGAGATTCTTTACTTATCTAGTTCAATGTAGATCGTTGAAGTTCCAGGATTCAGTATCAGAGTTTCGTCCAGGTGTAATCTAAAGTCCTGTAGCCAGGGGTTCCTTTAATATACCCAAGGAAGGGGTGGGACAAACTCTAGGGACCCACCTATGGGAGGGTCAGGAAAGAGGGGTGGCTACACCCATTTCCTTTGTCCAGTTTCGCGCCATTGCAGGGGCTGGTAGCCCCTGCAACCGATTTGAGCTGGACTATGTACAGGGACACCAAATGTGCCCCCAGTGCTGAACTTCAAAGCACTCTTGGAGTGCACCCACCCAGCCCCAATACACTAATGCCTTTCTGGGAGGTGGTGACACCTCCCTGTGACAGGAAACCTATTGTCCAGGCCTCCCCTGCCGGAGTTTCGTCCAGCAACAGGAGGGCAGACTTGTGTCTGTGGCTGGTAGCATCCATTTTGTGATGCCAGGGCTCTGTTAGCTGGTACCGGGTATACCGGTGCTGTCATGTCTCTCCCTCTAGAATGTTGGGATCATACTCCCACACCAGTTACTGGTGTGGGGGTATGATTCCAAAGTGTTTGACACCAAATACAACAGGTTTCCGTGCAGCCATTCCAAAGTTAGCATTTACCGTTTGGTTATAATGCACTTAAGAGTGTATGGTTTGGCAGCATCAAACAACCCCAGAATAAAGGTTCTGAAGGCTGCTGAGGGGCTCTGCTCATGCATGGGCACCCTCTCACATAAAACCCAGCACCCTGCCTTCAGGATTTGTAAGGCCTGCCATAGTGGTGACTGAGAGGTTTGTATGTGCAGTGATATGGAGAGATATAGTGAACCTATATCTCAGTAAGGGGTGCATGCACCACCTTACCCAGGCTGCAGTAGCAGTCCTGTGGTGTCATTTTGGAAGGCTTCCCAGGGGTGACACAATACATGCTGCAGCCCCTGGTAGGCCTCTGGGGTACCTATGCCCTTGGTACATAGTATAACATATACTAGGGACTTATAAGGGTACCCCAGAATCCAATCTGGAGTGTACCTATAGTACTTGTAATCAATTTAAGGGAGAAAGCAGATAGTCTGCCTGGGATCCTGCTATTCAGGACCCCAGCCTAAGTCGAAATCCAGCAAAACACCAGTAAAAAAGTGGGGGCAACCATGTAGTCAGATTCCACCTTCCTACACAGATCACAAAGTGCACATAATGTAAATAGGTCAGTGGGCTACTGCTTTTGTCAGAGAGCTCCATTTGTTACTTGCAGTTTATAAGTTAAAATCCTAACATACAACAGTGAGCTATTAACTATCATCTAAGAGCTGCATACAACCTGCAAGGTATAAATTAGAGCGTTATGTTTTTCCCCCCAGTCTTTGATTATACTAATGTTGCAAAAAGTGTTCTTTTGGACAGAAATCAATTCTGCTTATTAAAGAGAACCCCCAACCATGGTATTAAGTTTTAAAATTCTGAGTTTATGTTTCTCCGGACCAATCACTATCAAACTATACCGCCTAGTAGTATGGTTATCATGTGACTCCTACACCTTGTAGTCCTTAGTCTTATGTAACATTTTCTATACAGTGATTTACACACATATTGATTGTCTCTGAGTAATGTGTGTGATGTAAAGTGCTCTGACACCCTACACTGGTATGAGTGGCGCTGTAAATCAAATTAAATGCATCTGAGAGAGAGTGTGGTTATGGAGACTTGAAGGGCACTGTTAAAGGGTGGTAGTGAGGGAATCCATGACAGAGGTGGCCATTAGAGGGTAATAACAAACATTAATGCACAGGGCACCACCAGTGCTAAGACCGGCCCTGCCCTTGAGGCCAGTCTGCCTCACCCATAGTTAGCTCCATTGGCCTTGTTTCAGAAGTAGTAGCTGCAACTCACCAGGGATTGACAATGCAGAATTTGCACGCACACCAAACTAAGTTTGCAAACTTCACAGTCTCTCTGCTTCATTCACAAGCACTTTTAACATGTGCTGCTTGCTGTGGGGTCACTGGAATTAAATATGCCGCAACGGAGGACAAAATTATGCCACAGTGTTGACTAAATTATGCATTTTAAAAAAGGCTGCAGCGTAATGCAGTATATTTTCTGATATTTTATTATTTTGACGTGTACACATGTGTTGCAAAGTCATCCTGTGCCCTGGGCACCCCCCAACTTTTTGCTGACTGGAACTGGTGGTAACTGACTGACTGACCCTGGGCTCTGCCTGCCCAGGCCCAGGCCCAAGCTGAAAGGAACACATTAGATTTATATATAATATGGCAGGGGATTGAAACTACCTAGAGGTCCCCAGTATCCTGGGGCACGGCAGTTTGGAGGCCAGCAGCTTTTCTGCACTTGCATGTGTGCTCTGCTGAAGCCTGGGGTCCGTTTAAAACCAGCCCTGGTTGCCAGGACTGCTTTTAAAAAGTAAAGAGCTGCTCAAATTCGACTTTGATGCTAAAAAACCTGGTTAAGGAAGATCTGCAATATTTCTGCAGATTCAGGACCCCTAAAGTCTCCCTTAGTTGCACAGGGGGTGGGGGGTCCTGTAGAGATTAGGGAAATACTTATAAAATATGTTTTTATAAGCCCTGGTGCTAGAAAACTGACCCAAGTCATTTTCCCCATTGCAAACCCCATGGCCCATAGGTTAACATGGTAGGAAGTTATTGATTAATAAATATTGAGAGGAGAGGACTAGCCGGACCATTCAAAGACTTCCCAGAATGGTAGTAGTAAATCCAACAATATTATATTGTTGAATTTCTGCTAACGTGTACATACAAGAAGTTATAAGACTTTCTTGTTTGTAGTCCAAATTCAGGCTTCCAGTGGTCTGCCCTGATTGGTCAGAGATAAGTGGATTAGCCAGGCTGCTTTGAAGAGGTGATAAAGAACCACTCTGCTGGGAGGGCAGTGTGCTGGTCTATAATGTATGCCAGGCCAGGAGGTGGAGTCGTAAACTATGCTCTTCAAAGGCAGAGGGGAGGCCTGGGTTTCAGTTTCACTTTGACACTCTTGACCCAGAGTCAGGGCTAGGCTTAAGAAGGTATGTGCAGATGGTAGGGGGTGAGTCCATGGAAATAAGCCATCCCAGGGGGTGTGTTTAGCCAGCTCTTACCTCCTTGCTGGAAAATCAGCCATTATGGAATTGGAAGAAAGATGCACTCTGGGACAACATAATGCCACACTCTGCCGGATGTGGTCATAACTATGAGGAGTTACCCTGCTTTCATTGGTCAGAAGTGACCTGTGGCTTGACCCAGAGAATTGTGAATAAGTATCTGAGAGGGGCAGAGCCCTCCAGATCTGCTGCTTGAAACTTACTTGAAGCAAGACGTGCCCTGCTGCGCAAAGACTTCTAAGGCCTGACCTCTGAAAACTGCGCCATCTGAAAACTGCAGCCCTGTGGATTACCTTGCTACAAAAGGACTAAGAAGTAGACTCCCTGCAAGCTACAGGTTAACAGAGCTCACCTGGACATCCCCACAAAGAATCCCCAGCCTGGACTGCCAGTGGATTTGAAAGGGTTTTGTTCAAGTGGATTGCGGAATTGAAGTTTCACACTTTCAAGGACCCTCTTGGAGATTCCAGAACCTTGGACTGTGTGTTGGATACTTTGGAACCCTCAAGCAGAACTTCAGGAAGGAGTTCTAACTGGACCTAGCCTGCTGGAGAAGGCTACACAGTGGTGAGATATTCTTCAGAACCGTTTCTAAAGGAGTGTCCCAGTCAGAGAAAAGGGTCACTGTTGGTTTCTAAGCCCTAGAAAGTGACTAATCTTTAAAAATTCATATCTCTGGTTCCCTACAGTGGATTTTTTTTGTTTTGGTGTCATTTAAAAGATAAAAATATTATAATTTTTTATAAATTGGTGTTGGATTTTTATTTTGTGTTGTGTCTTAATTATTTACTGAAATGGTGTTTTTGAATGCTTTACATACCTGTCTTTGAAGTTAAGCCTGTCTGTTCGCAGCCACGTTACCAAGGGTTGAGCATAGGAATAATTTTCTAAGACCTATGCTGGGTCCTATTATGTGTTGGTGGCCTTATTGCTAGTGGCAGACCGACATTTGCCCCTACCAATAACCCACCTTCCAACATTTGGTGGCAGCGGTGGGATGTGGACTTGCATTTAAAAAGTACACCTGTCAGTGAATGATTTAAGATTATAAAAATCCTCTAAATTGCCTTAGAACAAAACTTTTGAGTTTGATTTTTGGAATTTGGACTAAACTGTTTTTAATCCATTGTTTTGATTTTTCCAAATTGTTTTAAGTCTGTTGTGCCTAGTTTTTTGTGACCCAAAACTAGGGAACCATGGAGCTGGACCTGGCTAAACTGTCCCAGTTCGCAGTGGGTGATCTTAGGGTACAGTGTAGGCTTAGGGGGCTGCCTGCTTCCAACAAGATTAAGAAGACAGCGTTGCTCAAGTCCCTAATGGCCTGGGCTGGGGTAGCTGAGGAGACGCAAGGGGGGTGGGAGGATGTTCCCCCCAACCTCACCCGAGAGAGGGGCGAGGATGAGACCTCTCCCATTGTGACTAGTGTTAGCCAGGTGAATGAAGGTGGTGGGGGGAGTGGGGAAGGGTCCCTTACTCAGGTACCACTACTGTCCCTTGCAGAGAGACAGCTTCAGGCTCAATTAGAGCTGATTGCCTTGGAGAAGGAGAAATTCGAACTGGCTAAGAGAAGATGGGAGAGGGAGGATGAGAAGAGGAATGGTGGCAGCGAAAGTGAAGAGGATGTTGAGATGTCCAGGGGTGGTAGATTTGAACCTAAACTTCCCAAGGGCATAGTACCCAAGTACACTGAGGGGGATGATATTGACAAGTGGCTAGCAGCTTTTGAGAGGGCCCTTAAAATGAGTAGGGTCCACTCTAGGTATTGGGGTGCACTCCTGTGGGAGTTGATTCCAGTAGCTGGGAGGGATAGGCTCCTGACCCTGAAGGGAGAGGATGCAGAATCATACCAGCAGATGAAGGAATGCTTAGTCAAGAGATTTGGTCTGACTCCAGAGCAATACAGGGTGAAGTTTAGAGGCACCCAGAAATTGAGTTGAAAGTCTTGGGTAGAGTTTGTGGACATTTCAGTGAAGGCACTGGAAGGCTGGATTGTTGGTAACACAGTTGGCTCATATGAGGGATTGTAGAATTTGTTTTTGAAAGAACATATTTTGACTCATTGTGCAGAAGAGAAGTTACGCCAGTATCTAGTGGACTCTAAGCTGACAGACCCCAGAGAGCTGGGAGAAGCAGCTGATGAGTGGGTGAGAACCCGGGTTTCCATTCAGCACCAGGGGGGTGACCAGAAGAAAGGAGGACAGGTCCCTCCCCTTGGGAAAGCCCAGGGAAAGGAAGGTCAAAACCAAGAGTCCTCCAAAGACCCACAAAAACCTGCACAAGGAGGGGGGGGCCCCCGAGCCAACCCAAATTGAAAGGGAGGGGGTATCAGGGAAAGCCTGGTAGGTTCTTTGATCCCTCAAAGGTGGGTAAGTGCTTTGACTGTAACCAGCCAGGGCACAAACAGGGAGATGCTGTCTGCGCCAAGAAGCTCCCCCCTAAGGGGCCATCCACAGGGATTGCCAGTGTCAGTGTAGGGGTGGAGAGTGGTGCCCCAGAGAGGGGTAGTCATGTGGTGGAAGCAACCTTAGTGTCCCTGGGTGGGGTGAATATTGCAACCCTTGCTGCCTTACCTCCAAACATGGACAAGTACAGGCAGAGGCCTAAAGTGAATGGGGCTGAGGTTGTGGCTATCAGAGACACTGGGGCTAGTGTAACTATGGTCCTGGATGAACTGGTGCCTCCAGTGAGGTTGTTACCTGGTGAGTTTCACCAGGTAAATGACCTGTTCACACGGTGATGTCACAGCTCGTACTCCTAACATAGTTGTCATATATATATATATAGACAATCTATTGAGTCAGTGGTTACACCATCTGTACTTCTAAATGAGCGGATCACCAACAAAGAATGAGAAAGAGATTACTAAAAATTAGAGGCTATCTTTGTAACCAGTGACCTGTGTCTCTGAAAACCTAAATGTGGTGAAAAAGATGTAATATATGGAATGGTGGTGCCTCACTGTAGCAACACCAGGGAGGATAAAGCAGGAAGGTACTCGCCTGCTACCTCAAGGTCTCATCATCAGCTACCACCACTCCGAAAGGAAAAAGTGAAAGAGAGGGGGGATGGGTAGAGACCCAAACAGACAAGGTGCTAGGGTGTGTGATGAAGGATAGCTGTGCAATAATTTGTGCACCAGATACAAGCCCACAATTAGGACCTGGGGATCAGGAAATCACTCCGCATGTCCCTATATACAAACTGAGCTAGATCACACTTGCTCTCAATCTTTTATTCTGTGCTGTGTGTCTGCTCATTTAAAACGCGGACATGTTTCATTGCCACTGGATAAACTCACGGCAATTTCTTCAGGGCGTGGGTTTTATCGCTCCACCCTGCACCAATACTTGTCTATTAAAAACAATTCTAATAGAGACACAGGGAAACAAAAGATAGACAAACAACACATAACAAAATTAGTTGGCATCTAGTCACAAAGAACGTAATACAGTATGTGAAACTGCCCTTACTGATTTTTGTCTTAAAAATTTACCGGGATGTAGCCCATCATGGGCCTACCTTTACCCTCGAGCACTTTACTTAGCGGATGTACTAATTATCAATATTCCTTAAAAAGCCTCACGCTCGTCGAGCCTATTTTCAAAGCAGACCTCCCAAAGTAGTCTTACCGTGACCGAGTCCGTGTCCGGTATTGACTCAGCACCGATGTCTACTCGGCTGTTCGCTTCCGTGAATATAAACATACTGACGCTCAGCACGTGACCGCGCCCCGTCGTCCCCGCCTTCAATGAAGGCGTCGGTCGGCACATCCAGTTACTGTTAGTGCCATATTAGAATGGAGGGGTTGTCATTAGAGAGTTTGTTTTTTAGGATTTATTTACACAGACTGGAGCGGTTTTCATAGCGTTAATTGGCAACAGTAGGTGAATTATTTATCTGTGTCAATAATGTAGGCTTTATCATACGCTTACCGACAATTAGACATAAAAAAAATTTTGGGGCCACATGGTCATATACAACAGCCCTATCTAAAGGTCATAATTTACAGCGCTGTGGCTCGATGTATATAAACTGCTTTTTATCAAGGTCAAACAAACAAACATCAAAGCCCTTACTAGAAGTATGGGTTTCTGTTCAAAGTCTGATAACTTTATTGATTCCAAAGTGTGCACTCTAGGTAAGACTGTGTGTAGAGTGCAATTTTCAACAAGGGGCATTTTTAATGTTACGTAAACGAACAGAGCAACCCTGTTTATCCTTAGCTGCTCCTCGCATAGGAGGACTGCACTAAGAAAAATATACAGCACGGTAAGACAGAAGGTAGTGTCAAATCATGTTCGATCAACATTGTGTATTCCTTTTGTATATCCGACTACAGCGGATTCAATAGAGAGTTGGGTATACACATTCATGAAAAGATCCTTGTGGCTAAATGGATTATACATTAACCTTATTCCATTCGATAAGATCGTTCAGTCCAGACTGATCCACACCCTCCTGATAAATCCACCGTTCTTCCCTGGTGCTCAATCTTGTTTCCATATTGCATTGGTCCCCATCACCCTCTCGAGGACCACCCAACGAACATCCTTAGGGGCATGTTTTTGAGTTTGAAAATGCTGCACCAATCTGGTACTACGTTTCCCTGCCCGTAATGTGCTGAGATGCTCTTGTATCCTTATTTTGACCTTCCTGGTGGTGAGGCCAATATAGTGTAAACCACACGGGCATGTCAATCTGTAAATAACATTTGTTGTATTACAGTTGCTAAATTTATTTAAAAACCAGGTTGTGTTGTTAGCAAGAGTGACCCTTTTTGTGGGAGATGTAAATACACATACAGAGCAACTCCCGCATGGGTAATATCCCTGCGGGACATTGGTCTCACGTGGTTCTTGTTTGGGTCTAGTATGTACCAAACGATCGCGGATGTTGGCTGATCGTTTGAACGCAAACCGAAGCTGAGGCATTTGCATATTGGGGGTGTTTAGCAGGTGCTAATCACCGTGTGAACAGGTCATTTATTGTGTATAAGTCTCAGAGTGGGGGAAGACCTGTTTTCTGCCCCTATAGCTCCTTATTGTGTTTGGAGTTTCACCAGGTGACATATGCAGACAGCACTACCAAACTCCATCCTATGGCTGTGGTGGATTTGGAATGGGGAGGTGTGACAGGCCCTATGAAGGTAGCTGTGTCAAAGGTGCTCCCAGTCCAGTGTTTACTGGGCAATGATCTTGAAGCCTCTGTGTGGTCAGAGGTGGAGAGAGGACTCCATATTGGAGCTCCCTGAGTGGGTATGTGCTGTGACTAGGTCACAGACTAGCCAGAAGGGAGGGGCTGGACACTTGGACCCTGGAACAAAGGGCCAAGCATCCAAGGACAAGGGCACTGGGCCTGGTGAGCCAGCCCAGGGAACTCCAGAGGTGCAGGAAGAATCTAACCCTGATGGGGAGGATCTGGCCTCTGAGGGAGGGACTCCATCCCTGCCAGAGCTGTCAGATTTGGAAGAACTGACAGGAGCAGGTGGACCCTCCAGAGAGGAGTTCAGTCAGGGACAGCGTGACTGTCCCACCCTTGAGAGCTTGAGGCGGATTGCTTCTAAGCAAGAGGAGGGGGATGACAGTGGGTTTCACAGACTCTACTGGGAAGATGGACTGCTTTATACTGAGGCCAGAAACCTCAAGGAGGGGGCCACCAGGAGGTTGGTGGTGCCCCAGAAGTACAGAGAGTTCATCCTGAGTCACGATATCCCCTTGGCAGGACATTTGGGACAGACATAGACATGGAACCGGTTGGTGAACCATTTCTAATGGCCCCTTATGTCTGAAAAGGTAAAGGAGTTTTGCAGCTCCTGTGTCACCTGTCAGGCCAGTGGCAAGGCAGGGGGCAAGACAAAGGCTCCCCTAATACCACTGCCAGTGGTTGGGGTTCCTTTTGAAAGGGTGGGGATGGACATTGTTGGTCCCCTGGACCCACCTACTGCATCAGGGAATAGGTATATCTTAGTGGTAGTTGACCACGCCACTAGGTACCCTGAAGCCATACCTCTTAGAACCATTGATGCTCCTGCTGTGGCTAGAGCACTGATTGGTGTGTTCACCAGAGTGGGTTTTCCAAAAGAGGTGGTGTCAGATAGGGGCACGAACTTCCTGTCCAGCTATCTGACTGCTATATGGGATGAGTGTGGTGTCAACTACAAGTTCACCACCCCCTATCACCCACAAGGAAATGGTCTTGTTGAGAGATTCAACAAAACCCTGAAGGGCATGATCAATGGGTTGTCAGAGAAACTCAGGAGGAGATGGGATGTTCTCCTCCCATGCTTACTGTTTGCCTACAGGGAGGTGCCACAGAAAGGGGTTGGTTTCAGTCCCTTTGAGTTGGTGTTTGGACACCCTGTGAGGGGGCCATTGAGTCTGCTGAGAGAGTCTTTAGAGAAGCCTCTTAAGGAAGCAAAGGACAATGTGTTTGATTATGTGCTAGGCCTGAGATCTAGAATGGCGGAGTACATGTACAAGGCAAACAGGAAACTCAAGGCCAGCCAGGAGCTCATGAAGCACTGGTATGATCAAAAGGCTACTATGCCGGAGTATACTCCAGGACAATTGGTGTGGGTGTTGGAGCCTGAGGCTCCCAGGGCCCTCCATGACAAGTGGAGTGGGCCCTATCCAATCTTAGAAAAGAAGGGTGAGGTTACTTATTTGGTTGACCTTGGCACCCCCAGGAACCCTCACAGGGTCCTGCGTGTGAATAGATTGAAACCCCACCATGACAGGGCAGACATGACCATGTTACTGGTCACTGATGAGGGTGTGGAGGAGGAAACTGGGCCTGTGCCCGACCTCCTCTCCACTAATGTGCAATATGGGTCAGTGGAGGGAGTTGTACTCTCTCCCAAATTGACGGACCAGCAGCACAGAGACTGTAAGCAGGTGCTGGAGCAGTTTGCTGGCCTGTTCTCTTTGACCCCCGGCATCACTGAGTGGTGTGTGCACCACATTGACACTGGTGACAGCCTACCTGTGAAAAATAAACTGTACAGGTTGTCTGACCATGTTAGACCCAGCATTAAAGCAGAGGTTGCTAAGATGCTGGAACTGGGGGTAATTGAACCGTCTGAGAGTCCATGGGCCAGTCCTGTGGTGCTGGTACCTAAACCTAATCCTCAGGGGGGACCCAAGGAGTTAAGGTTCTGTGTGGATTACAGAGGTTTGAATGCAGTCACAAAGACTGACGCTCACCCTATACCTAGAGCTGATGAGCTCATCGATAGGTTAGGGGCTGCTAAGTACCTGAGTACGTTTGATTTGACTTCAGGTTACTGGCAGATTGCCCTCACCGATGGAGCAAAGGAGAGGTCAGCATTCTCCACCCCAGAGGGACATTATCAGTTCAAGGTAATGCCCTTTGGATTAAAGAATGCACCTGCCACCTTCCAAAGGTTGGTGAACAGGGTCTTGTCTGGGTTGGAACAGTTCAGTGCAGCTTACCTGGATGATATAGCTGTATACAGTTCTACCTGGGGGGGGGGGTCACTTAAACCACCTAAGGGAAGTGCTTCAGGCCATGCAGCAAGCAGGCCTGACTATTAAGGCAAGCAAGTGCCAAATAGGGCAGAGTTCTGTGGTGTACCTGGGCCACCTGGTAGGTGGGGGCCATGTACAGCCTCTCCAAGCTAAAATCCAAACTATTTTGGATTGGACAGCTCCTGTTACCCAGACTCAGGTCAGGGCATTCCTTGGACTGACAGGGTACTATAGAAGGTTTGTTCAAAATTACGGGACCATTGTGGGGCCCCTAACAGAACTGACTTCTAAAAAGAGGCCCAAAAAGGTGATTTGGACCCCAGAGTGTCAGAAGGCTTTTGACACTCTGAAAGCTGCTATGTGTTCAGCACCCGTGTACTGGCCCCTGACTATACAAAAGAATTTGTAGTTCAGACAGATGCTTCAGAGCAAGGGATTGGGGCAGTGTTGTCACAGCTAAATGAAGGGGGCCTTGATCAGCCAGTTGCCTTTATTAGTAGGAGGCTTCTTCCCAGAGAGCAGAGGTGGCGTGCCATTGAGAGAGAGGCTTTTGCTGTGGTGTGGTCACTGAAAAAGTTCAGACCCTATTTGTTTGGGACTCACTTTCGTGTTCAAACTGACCACAGACCTCTCAGGTGGCTCATGCAGATGAGAGGGGAGAATCCCAAGCTGTTAAGGTGGTCCATTTCCCTACAGGGAATGGACTTTACAGTGGAGCACAGACCTGGGGTTGCCCATGCCAATGCAGATGGACTTTCCAGGTTTTTCCACTTAGCTGATGAGGACCACCAGGGTGTAGGTTAGTAACCCATCACCTTTCGTTTGGGGGGGGGGCTATGTTCCAAAGTCATCCTGTGCCCTGGGCACCCCCCAACTTTTTGCTGACTGGAACTGGTGGTAACTGACTGACTGACCCTGGGCTCTGCCTAACCAGGCCCAGGGCCAGTGCCAAGCTGAAAGGAACACATTAGATTTATATATAATATGGCAGGGGATTGAAACTACCTAGAGGTCCCCAGTATCCTGGGGCACGGCAGTTTAGAGGCCAGCAGCTTTTCTGCACTTGCATGTGTGCTCTGCTGAAGCCTGGGGTCAGTTTAAAACCAGCCCTGGTTGCCAGGACTGCTTTTAAAAAGTAAAGAGCTGCTCAAATTCGACTTTGATGCTAAAAAACCTGGTTAAGGAAGATCTGCAATATTTCTGCAGATTCAGAACCCCTAAAGTCTCCCTTAGTTGCACAGGGGGTGGGGGGTCCTGTAGAGATTAGGGAAATACTTATAAAATATGTTTTTATAAGCCCTGGTGCTAGAAAACTGACCCAAGTCATTTTCCCCATTGCAAACCCCATGGCCCATAGGTTAACATGGTAGGAAGTTATTGATTAATAAATATTGAGAGGAGAGGACTAGCCGGACCATTCAAAGACTTCCCAGAATGGTAGTAGTAAATCCAACAATATTATATTGTTGAATTTCTGCTAACGTGTACATACAAGAAGTTATAAGACTTTCTTGTTTGTAGTCCAAATTCAGCCTTCCAGTGGTCTGCCCTGATTGGTCAGAGATAAGTGGATTAGCCAGGCTGCTTTGAAGAGGTGATAAAGAACCACTCTGCTGGGAGGGCAGTGTGCTGGTCTATAATGTATGCCAGGCCAGGAGGTGGAGTCGTAAACTATGCTCTTCAAAGGCAGAGGGGAGGCCTGGGTTTCAGTTTCACTTTGACACTCTTGACCCAGAGTCAGGGCTAGGCTTAAGGAAGGTATGTGCAGGTACCATTCTGCCACAATTTATACCTTTCCACTGTACCTCACTCTACTCCACTGTATGGCATGCCACTTCACTCCACTCCACTGTACGATACGCCACTCCACTCCACTTTATGACACATCACTCCACTCTATGACATGACACTCCACTGGATGACACTCCACTCCACTATATGATATGCCACTCCACTCAATGCAACTCCACTTCACTTTACGACTCTACATGCTATTCTACTCAATGACATGTCACTCCACTGTATGACATGCCACTTCACTCTGTGCCACTCCACTCTTTGATACACCGCTCCACTATACGACACGTTACTCCACTCTATGCCACTCCATTATACGACACACCACTCCACTCTACAAAATGCCACTCTATTCTATGACATGCCACTCCCCTGTATGATATTCCACTCCTCTCTACACCACTCCAATTTACACCCCTCCACTCTAAGACACATCACTCCACTGTACGCCTCTCCACTGTATGTCCCTCCACTCTAAGGCATTGTATGACACACCACTTTGTGACTCGTCACTCAACTCTATTGTACAGGTCACTCCACTTTAGGCCACTTCACTGTACAACACTCTACTGCGCTCTACGCCCCTCCACTCTACACCACTCCATGATACTGTACGACATGCCACTACACTAGAGTCTACGAGAGGCCACTCTATTCTACTTCATCATGCCACTCCACTGTATAACCCCCCTACTCCACTGTACCACACTCCACTCTACGAAAAAACCTCAACTCTATGATATGCCACTTCACTTTAGGACACCCTCACTCCACTCTACAACACACCACTCCAGTCTACTCAATGACAAGACACAGCACTCCGCTCTACGCCACTCCACTCTACCCCACTGTACGATACTCAACTCCACCCTATGCTCCTCCACTTTACAACATGGTACTTTACTCTATACCACTCTACTCCACTCTATACCACTCTACGACACTCTACTCCACTCTATGATACTCTACTCCAGGACATGCCACTCCACTCTACAAAATGCCACTCCACTCTACGACCCTCCACTCTACGACACGCCACTCTACTCTATGCTACTCCACGCCATTTTACAATACTCTACTCCACTCTATGCTCCTGCACTTTTCTCAATTATATGTCCTTGTATGACACTCTACTCCACTCTATGATATTCTACTTCACTGTACGCCACTCTACAAAACTCTACTCCACTGTATGACAGTCTATGTTCCTCAACTCTACAAAACTGTACTCCACTCTGTGCCACTCTGCTCCTCGCGACTCTACTCCACACCACTGTACAATACTCTACTCCACTGTACCATACTCTCTACTCCTCCACTCTACCACAGCCTATGAAACTCCACTGTGCAACAGTCCACTGTATGACACTCCATTATACAGCACTCCACTCTGCGATACTCTCCTCCACTGTATTGTACACTACTCCACTCAACAACACTCCACTCTACGACACTCCACTTTACTTTACCCTACTCTAATCATATGTTAGGGTAGTACAATATTATAAACTTACCATGTAGTATGAAGTAGGCCTGGGAGTAGTTAGCGGAACTCTGCGAAGTGACATAAAAACTCAGCGGAGTTCCCCAACCGGCAGAATGCGATGCGAACTGCTGTTCGCGCTCATCTTCCTGCCGCTTGGGTAAAATTCTACCTGAACGGCAGGTCGAGCTCGCCAACTTACTGTTGGTAAGTGCGAGCAGAGAAAAAACTCCGCTACCCTACACAGAGGAGATTTTTCTGCACTCCGCGAGCTCTGCAGAGTGCAGAAAACTCCCAAACTCCGCGAACAGAGCAGAGTACACCAGCCAGGCCTAGTATGAAGCCGCCATGTTTAACCTATTTTATTTTATTTTATAGATATTTTGCTAGTTCTTTTTTTCTTTGTTTTTGTGTAAGCTTTTCTTTACACAAGTCAACATGACCAACCAACAAAAAAGTGCATAGTGAAAAACATGAGGTCAACAAAGCCCCCATAAAGGCCTAAGGATGTTGGGGAGAACACTGGTGAGCCATGATAAGCTCCCTGTGTATGTTGAGATCTCTCTTTCTGCAGCAACTATCACAGTATGGCATAGGAGACAGGATTTCGGAGCATTGCCATAATGCGCTACAATTTGTCCATTCTGCCTCTACAGAACGACTGGCACTGCGGTACCAGGAGCAGGTACTGATGCTGTAACAAATGCAATTGGTGGTGGTAGAGGTGGAAGTGCAGAACCCTGAGGTGGTGCTGGAGGGACAGAAGCAGCACATGGTGGTGGAAGTCCTGCTGATGCTAAAAAAGAAGTTGAAGGATTTGCTGACATTGCTGGGTCCTCCCTCTCATGGCTTTTTCGGCCCAAGCCTAACTGGTCAAATGGATCGCCTGCAGATTTTTCATCATTCCTGTTGTATCAAAAGAGTACTGCTTGATGTTGCCCAGAGAAATTACCTTTTTCATGTTGCAGGTCACCAGTTTGGCACTGTCCTTCTTTTCTCCAGGTGGCAAGGAGAAAAGCTCCCACACAATAGATCCTTTGACCGTCATCCCCTGCTCCACCTCCTGTTCCTTTTCTTGCATTCTATGCTCCAAATCTTCTTAATCCTCCTCAAGCAGCACAGGCTCTTGTTGCTCAGCACTGGAGTACTGCAAAACGTAAATAAGTGGTTTCAAACACACGATTTTTCCTCTGGGAAACAGTCCACCCTTCCCTTTTGAAGATCTCAATGGAAATGATGAAAAGGGGTGTACTTTTCCTGTTTCCTACATTAGTCAGAGTTCTAAGCCAATGAAAGGCTATGTAACAACCGTGAAATTATGCAGTACTATAGCAAAAGTATCTAGGAAGTACCACGGTTTGTACTAAATATATAGAAAAAATTATATATCACAAAATCAACATACACTTAATATAGGGTGGCTCTTATAACTGATTTTGTTTTGTTTTAACATATATGATAAGATATAACTTTAGGAAGTAAAGCATTATGTAATTGGTTACTAACACTAATGGGGCTATAAACACAGCCCAAAACTACAAAATACCACTAACAACCATAGACACTCTGGTGACAGTTAGAAAGTAACAACAACTGTGCTATAAACACAGCCCAATACTACTAAATACTATCAACAACCATAAAGACTATCAATTGAGCTTTATTTCTTATTGAAGGAAATAACACCGAAATAGGAAATAATACCTCATCAACATCATCTATATATTTTTCCACATAAAAGAGGTACATTTCTATATGGAAATTTACTTTGTTATGTTATAATTTTTGTTTGATTAATTTAGAAAAGACACAAATTCAATGAAAAAAACAAACTTTAAAGCTTAGTTATAGTTAGGAAAATGTAATTTATTATTTCTATGCAAAAGCAACTTAAATGCACAAAACTTATAAATTATACCGTTATATTTATAACTTACAGTTACAGTTTGTGCCCCATCCGAAATGCGCTATAACTCATACACCTCCGTACGCAGTGTTGTGAACGCTCTAGCCACACTACATTAACTATAACTTGGCTCTCTTCCAAGCACAGTGTTCTCATCAATGATGTTGTTAGACATATCATGTGTCCTGTTATGAATGCTATCATTTAACATGCTATAAGTGATGGAATATCGAAAGCTATAAGCAGTGCATGGAGAAGGAGCAAGTTATAGTTAATGTAGTCTGACTAGCCAGTTCAGAACACTCTAGGGCATATTTACAAAGAAATTGGTGTAGAGCAGCGCTGCAAGTAATTTTGCTGTGCTGTCCTACGCCAATTCGAAAGGGCAGGAATGGACCGTATTTAAAAGATACAGTGCATTCTCTTCCTTTCATCAAGCACCGGCACACAGTTAGTAGCCGTACGCAAATGCAGGCACCCTAGCACCGCGGTATAAGGGTGTCTGTGGTGTTGGCATGATTGTTTTTGTACATTATACTGAATAGACCTGATTGCTTTTGGACATATAACAACTTTCTGGGATCCTGTAGGCGGGATACTAATATCTCTGCCCAAACGCTGACTTATAACAAATGCCAATTACGTCCAATCCTCAATGTCTAAACTTTTTGTGTTTACCAGTCCACCCCACTTGTACCCCCACTTAATAATGTGTACAAAAAGAAAGAAAAAGTGTGTGAAGGTCAGAAAGTACCTCACGTAAGCATCACCAAGGGAGCTGCTGGCAGGTACTCGCCAGTTTGCTCACGTTTCTCATCATTGGTGACTTTCATGACCATGAAAAAATTAATACAGTGTCTAATGTATTATAAGAGGTGAAGAAAAAATATATATGTGAAAGATTGCACAAGAAGTGCTTGTATGAATCTATCCCAACTAGACCCCATGGTGAGAGAAAGAATAACCACGATTCTCCAGACAAAAAATGAGTTATGACTCACTTCCACACGATCCTACTTTTATTGGATGCTGTGAGCCCACGATTAAAAACGAACAGCATGTTTCAGACCACTTTAGGACAGGCCAACATGTTTCATTGCCAGAATACCTCGCAGCAATTTCATCAGGGCTAGGGGCCAGTCTTCACCTCACTGGACTTCCAATTTAAGCCAAGGGTAACTGACAAAGAACAGAATGATAGTACCAACAAGTTAGAACATCTTTGAAAAGTTCAACTGTCACCAAGCGCGCTTGTTCAAGAGGTAACATATATAGCATTAAAATCATAGTATATTTACCAGGTGGTTGCCCACAGAATTCGTACCGGCGCCCCACCTTCTTTGGAGAGTCCTTGTTCGTAAGTTACACATCCCCTGCAGGCACACGCAGTTGCCGCCCGTCAACCTGTGGATATATGCACATATGTAATCAGTGGTCGAAGTGGGGGGGGGGGGAACGGCAGGGCACGGCGTGCCCCTACTTCTTCAATTCCAGCGATTCCGTTCCCCTACTTTTTTATTTTGAAAATGCGACCCGGGACGCAAGAAATCACCATCGCCTATAAAGCTCGGCGTTCCTGGCGTTCGAGGACTGGCGGCAGAGAAGTAACAGGACTCGGTCTTTTACTTCTTACCCAGAGAAGAAAAATACAGTGTCCGCTTCTGCTCTGTAGCTTCAGCTGCCTTCCCTCCTCCCCCCAACTCTTTCCCTCTTCCCTCTCTTTCTGTCTAGCAGTTCTTCTCTTACAGAAAACGGAGATTTCAAAACGGGGTTTTTACACGCTTTCCTCTCCTTTCTTTTATTTCCTCCCCTGTGAAATGGATCCAAAAAAGAAAATTTTTGCTGGAAATGTGCAGCATCTGGAATAAAAGGTTAAAAATAGGAAAAATAACTAACTAAAAGTAAGACAGACTGGTAGCCAGAGGCGCTACTAGAGCCAAATTTCGGGGGGGGGGGGGGGGGGCGGGGGGGCAAAGAAATTTCGGGGGAGGGGGCTTAATCTTTAAGCAATAGGCAGAGTGGCGCTGCAGGGGCTCTTCGGAGGGGTGAAACAATAGCAAGGCCTCATTAACATGCAAATGGTCTTTAAAAGACCTGTGAAGTGCTCGGGTGCGGCTGTGTGTGTGTCAATGGATGTTGCGCGCCTGCTGGTAGCAAACTGACCAGATTGATTTTATTCACACCCAAACACATTAGCGCCACTTTTACAGAGTTTGCCAGTGAAGCGCTATTTTTGTTTTCTTGTCTTTGTTTTCCCTGGGCTTGCAACTAGTGCCCCAATCCTGGAGGTACTGCAAAGTGTGGATTGGAAAACAAAATGTGTACTGCGGCTCTGCGTCCAGGGATGTGGTCTTTTTACCATACTGCTTACGTTTTATAAGGATATAAGCAATGGGCATTGAAATGGGTCCATTCAGGGCCCTGTAGTCATGTCCTTAACTTTTCAGGCAAAAGCACTCACTGATTTCTGAATAGTGAGTGTAAACGCATTAAGGTAACCATGTTGTTCCTGCTTACAATTCACATGGTTTGCTAAATTTTGCATTCCCTATGAGGGTTTGCTTTTTAGGTCTCGGCTAGCGAAGGCTGCGCTTGCGCAGTCTCGCTCGCGAGATTTAATGACTTGGAGAAGAGGGGCTTGAACCCGCCCCTCTTCTCTCCTCTTCTCCATTGGCTGGCCTCTTAAATGCTGGCCAGCCATTGGAGAAGAGGTTTGTCTCGCAAAACAAGCCCCGTCCTTTTCGGATTCGGGGGCGTTTTTTTTTCGATACTTTTCGCTGGGCGTGTTTTTCTCTCCTCCAGCCAATGGCAAGAGGAGAGAAAAAGAAAAACACTCCCCCTAATCCGCATTTCTGCTTCACCTCGGAGAAAGGCAGTGGTGTACTTGTCCTCTCCCCCTGCTCTCGGCTCCTGCCCTCTCCTCCGCCCTGCACTCATCTACCGATCCGCGGCGCCATGCGTTTCTCTGAGGCATTAACCAAACCCACGGCGTAATGAGGCCGAATCTGAGCGTTTTCCCTCTTTAAATCTGAGGCCACTCCCTTCATTGATCAGAGAGTGCGGCTTGCTCCCGTACAGGGCTCAGTCGCTGCTGCCCCCACGCAGACAACCGCCAGAGTGCGTCTCCTTGCCAACAAGCCTGGAAGTTTATTCAAGACTTTCAGCTGCGCCATGCCGCCTTACTCCGAAGGATGGAAATTCGAAAGTGCGCCTTGAAGCGTCCTCGCATCTTGGTGGCCCGGTCTGCCACTAACATTTCCCTCTCTCGCCCACTACTCCATTCCAAGAGCGCGGCGAGGGCTCCCCATTGGACGGCGCGAAGCATGTGGGGGATTTCCAGTCCGGGCAGACAGCGGGAGGAATTTTAATAAGCCTCTAACTTTTTACCCCCTCAGTGAAATAAACCGGACTGTGTGGAGAAATTCCAGAGGGTGGGGGTGTCGAGGGGTGAAGAAGAGACCCAACAGCGAACGGGTTCACTTGAGATTTTATTTATTAGGACGTGGTAATGAACAAAGAAAACAGAAAGTCACTTCGCCCTGGTAAAGTCCTCGGTCAGCAAATTAGGGTTCTCCACCATAGGGGTTTCTCTTCCAGGGCGGTTCTCCGGTGTACAGCTTGGTTCTCAGCTTGGACTCCCGGGCATTAAAGAAAGAAAAAAAGGACACGTTTCAGTCTGTTGACTTCTATCACTCGTGTCAGGGAAGAGGAGGTGAGGAGCTTTCCACCAGAGAGACTAAAGGAGGAGTATGTGAGGGGGGGGGGATCCGTCACCAAGACAAGGGAATTGCGGGGGTTTTTGCTCTGTTCTCTATGTAAGCGCGAGCTGCGCAGAAGCAGGCTTCCCTCTACCCCGGCTTTCCGGACTCCCTACCCGCCTCCCATGGCCCTCGCAAGCGCTGCCGCACCTGGGTGAGCCACGTCCCCCCCGGGGAGTGGCTGGGCGAAGAGCCGGTCCGTTGGCCTCCTGGCTTGACGGTCTTTGGTTCCACACTCGTCTCTTCGGTCTTCGGGTCCTTCTCCGTCTTCTCCTCCGCTCGCTCCGCGTCTGCCTCCTTCGGGATACTTCCGCCCTCTTCTCCTCTTGGCCATTCTTTATTGGGCAACGGTGCCCCGAGGCTCCGCCCCCAAACGCTCGTCACGGGTGGTTCATCCTGGGTCTTAAAGGGCCAGCTACCCGCAACAGGAAGTTGTATCGGTCCAGGTGAGGCAGTCTGCCAATCGAGGGGCTGGAATGGTAAAGAAGGGGTTGTATCGTCACCGTGGGTTGGATTCGGTCTGTGGAGGGTCGGACTCTGACACACCCCCACCCCAGCATCGTCCCGATCGGGGACAAGAGGCAAGCGAGAGAGAAAGTCAGCGTTGGCGTTGAGGAGACCCTTACGGTGACGCACCTCAAAGGAATACGGCTGGAGGGACAAGAACCATCTCATGACACGGGGGTTGTTACCCTTATTCCGGCTCATCCAAACTAAGGGGGCATGGTCCGTAAACAGGATGAAATGAGTACCCTCCAGGTAATATTGGAGTTTGTCCACGGCCCACTTAATGGCAAGACATTCCTTCTCGATAACGGGGTAGGCTCGTTCCCTCGGAAACAACTTCCTGCTAATAAACAGGACAGGTTTTTCGACCCCCTCCCTGGTGGATTGGGACAACACAGCTCCTATTCCCACCTCTGAGGCGTCAGTCTGGAGAACAAAGGGTCGGGAGTGATCCGGGGAGATGAGGAGGGGACGACTGGTGATTGCCTGTTTTAGTTCATGAATGGCCGTTCTTACAGCAAGGGAGGGCGTGGATAAGGCGGTTTTCGGAGTGTTTTTCTGTAGGAGATCAGTAAGGGGTGCGGAGATTTCTGCATAACGGGGGATGAACCTACGGTAGTAGCCTAATAAGCCCAGGAACGCCCGAACTTCTTTCTTCGTTGTCGGCAAGGGGGCTTGTTGGATGGCTCTGATCTTTTCGTCCTGGGGTTCGATGCACCCATCTCCTATAATGAACCCCAGATACCGTACCCTATGGAAAGCAGCTCGGGATTTCTTGGCATTGATATGCAACCCAGCCTGCTGGAGGGAGCTTAAGACCTTGCGTATATCCTCTAGGTGGCGTTCCCAGGTGGGACTATGGATGACGATATCGTCCAGATATGCAGAGGAAAAGGCCTGATGAGGTTTTAATATGGTGTTCATCAACCTCTGAAATGTAGCTGGTGCTCCGTGTAGCCCAAAGGGAAGGACTGTGAACTCAAAAAGACCGTCAGGTGTGGAGAAGGCGGTCTTTTCTTGGTCCGAGGCCCGTAAGGGTACCTGCCAATAGCCCTTTGTTAAGTCGAGTGTAGTTATATAACAGGCCTCCCCCAGTCGTTCTACTAGATCATCTACTCGAGGTATGGGGTATGCGTCCAGTTTTGAGATGGCATTTACTTGTCTGAAGTCAATGCAAAACCGGATCGACCCGTCGGGTTTGGGTACTAGGACTATGGGAGAGTTCCAGTTACTAGTTGAGGGACGGATGATTCCTGTTTGTAACATCTGTCGTATTTCATCGGAGACTGCCTGTTGTCGGGAGGCGGGAAGTCGATATGGTCTTTGTCTAACTATCTTCCCTGCTTCGGTATCGATACTGTGTTCAAGAAGGTGGGTTTTCCCAGGTTGGTCAGAAAACAGGGTTTGGAAGTCTGTTAGTGTCTGCCACAACTCCTCCCTTTGTTGTGAGGTCAAGGTTTCGTTAATGGGCAGGTGAGAGAGAGTGCAGGGGTCCTGGGGTAAGGTCTGTACTAGTTAGTTAGGAATTGGTGGGGGTCCTAGCCATTTTTTTAAGAGATTTATGTGGTATGTCTGAACCTTTCGTGGCCCCAGGCGAACATGATAGGTGGTGGCTCCTAAGGTTTTAATAATCTCAAAGGGTCCTTTCCATTCCGTCTTAACGGAAGAAAGGGAGGAGGGTATACGGACCAACACCCAGTCCCCCACCCGCAGGGTTCATAGCTTTTTCCCTTTGTCATACTGCTGTTTTTGCAGTGTTTGTTTTCTATCCAGTTTGGCGTGGGCTAAATCCCGAAGTTTCCCTATTTTCGCCCGCAGTTGCTGGGTGTATTCTAGCATGTCTTGTGTATCATTCTGTCCTTTTTCCCAGGCTTCCCTGGTCATTTCAAGAAGCGTACGGGGTTGTCTCCCGTAAAGAAGCTCAAACGAAGAACACCCTAAACTACTCTGGACTTGACCCCGGATGACAAAAAGGGCAAGGGGGAGCAGGCGGTCCCAATCTTTTCCCTCCCCCGACAAGAGTTTTTTTAATGTAAGCTTCAGGGTACCGTTATACCTTTCGACAAGACCATCGGTTTGAGGATGGTAAACCGATGTTTTTATATGTCGCACGTCAAGGGTTTTACATATCTGGGCCATCAATTTGGAGACAAATGGGGTGCCTTGATCCGTTAGGATTTGTCGAGGGAAACCCACCCTAGAAAAGTACTCTATCAATTTATCCGAGATGTTGGTGGTAGTGGGTGCTCGGAGGGGGAATGCATCCGGAAAACGGGTACAGTAGTCTACCAATACCAGCACGTACTGAAACCCCTTCCGGGAGCGGGGTAGAGGCCCAATGAGGTCCATCCCTACCCTGTCAAAGGGTTGACCTATTATAGGCAAAGGCTGTAGAGGGGCCTGTGTGGGTGTATAAGAACTCGTTTTTTGACAAACGGGACATTCACTACAGTACTTCTTGGTTTGTGCGTATATACCGGGCCAGTAGAAAAGACGTAGGAGTCCCTGTGTGGTTTTCTCGGCCCCCATATGGCCGGCAAGGAGGTGGGAATGGGCGAAGAATAGTATTTGTTCGCGAAAGTCTTGAGGGACCAAGAGCTGAGGGTGTTCGCCAGGTCCCGGTATCCTATACAACAAATCGTTAGTAATTTGGAAGGTAGGGTAGGAGCGGCTTGTGGGTTGTCGGGCTTCCGCCCAAGCATGCGCGAGGGAAGCGTCGTTGCTTTGTGCCCAACGGAAATCCCTATCAGACACCCAAGGTTCTTGTGTTAAGAGTGCACCATGGACGGGGGTTTTAGAGGAGGTTGCCCTTTTTCCATGTAGTATTTGTTGAAAGAAGGAGAGAAAGGAGGGATTGTCGGTACCTATGATAGGTTTCTCGGGTAGAGTGTCTAAGACCCCAACCATCACTGATGAAGGAACTCCTCTCCCCGCTTGTAAAGTAACCCGTGCTACAGGATAGGGACGGACGTCTCCGTGTACACAGCGGATGAGGACCTTCCTGCCAGGCAGAAGTTGGGAAGGGGACACGAGGGAAGCCCGTATCACGGACTGCCGACAACCGGAGTCCAGAAGTGCCTTGACTTGTACCCCATTCAGATAGAAACTTACGTAAAAGGAGGTTCCCATCTCGGCTGTATACATGAGGTTCTGGGGGAGGTAACTAACGTCCATCGGTTCTTCTGTTTTCTTGCGCGGACAAAAACGGGCCATATGGCCCCACTCCCCACAATCAAAGCACTGGGCGGATCTAAAAGGAGGTTCGCTTCTTTGGTGTCGTATTTTCTCTGGTTCTTTGATAGGTCTTAGGGGCTTCCTCGGGGCAGGAGCTGGTCTCGGCTTCTCAGGCTCCCAAGGAGAGGTCCGAGGCTGTGCACGAGAAAAGGCAGTTGCTAATTCCACCGCTTGTTCAGCCGTGAGGTTTGCATGTTGTCGCAACCACCTTTGCGTTGAGAAGGGTAGGGCGTCCAGAAATTGCTCCAATATTACCGCCCCCATGACCTCTTCTTTTGATCGCTCCGCTGGTTTTAACCACTTCTCTGCGGCTAGCTTCAATTTAAAATAGAGGGTTTTGGGAGTGTCTGCAGGGGTTCCCTTTTCCTTCCGGAATCGTAATCGATAGGCTTCCGTGTCCATACCTAAGTGGTCTAGAATGAGGGTTTTGATGTCTTCATAGGGGGTGACCCCACCAGCATTTGCCACCTGATAGGCCGCTTGTGCCTCCCCTGTCAAAAGAGGAGCCAAAAAAAACGTCCATTTGCTTACAGGCCAGCCTGAGGCCCGGGCCGCCCTCTCAAAATTCAATAGGAATGCGTCCGGATCTTCTCCGGGCACATATTTCTGTAAAGATACTTTAGGAAGGGCGGACACGCCCTTGGATAGCCTATGGCCCGTAGGGGATGAGACCGGTTCTTCTGCTACTTTTATCAGGGTCTCCAATTGAGCCTTCATAAGGTCTCTGAATGTGTCTCTATCGGCCTGAGCGGAGGTCAACTGACGCTCCACAGCCCATTCGAGCTTCTTCTGGCCCTCGACGATGTGTTGAATTAAAGTCTCCATGGGGAATTCCGATGCAAGAGGTCAAAGTGCCAGCATTCTCCACCATATGTCGAGGGGTGAAGAAGAGACCCAACAGCGAACGGGTTCACTTGAGATTTTATTTATTAGGACGTGGTAATGAACAAAGAAAACAGAAAGTCACTTCGCCCTGGTAAAGTCCTCGGTCAGCAAATTAGGGTTCTCCACCATAGGGGTTTCTCTTCCAGGGCGGTTCTCCGGTGTACAGCTTGGTTCTCAGCTTGGACTCCCGGGCATTAAAGAAAGAAAAAAAAGGACACGTTTCAGTCTGTTGACTTCTATCACTCGTGTCAGGGAAGAGGAGGTGAGGAGCTTTCCACCAGAGAGACTAAAGGAGGAGTATGTGAGGGGGGGGATCCGTCACCAAGACAAGGGAATTGCGGGGGTTTTTGCTCTGTTCTCTATGTAAGCGCGAGCTGCGCAGAAGCAGGCTTCCCTCTACCCCGGCTTTCCGGACTCCCTACCCGCCTCCCACGGCCCTCGCAAGCGCTGCCGCACCTGGGTGAGCCACGTCCCCCCCGGGGAGTGGCTGGGCGAAGAGCCGGTCCGTTGGCCTCCTGGCTTGACGGTCTTTGGTTCCACACTCGTCTCTTCGGTCTTCGGGTCCTTCTCCGTCTTCTCCTCCGCTCGCTCCACGTCTGCCTCCTTCGGGATACTTCCACCCTCTTCTCCTCTTGGCCATTCTTTATTGGGCAACGGTGCCCCGAGGCTCCGCCCCCAAACGCTCGTCACGGGTGGTTCATCCTGGGTCTTAAAGGGCCAGCTACCCGCAACAGGAAGTTGTATCGGTCCAGGTGAGGCAGTCTGCCAATCGAGGGGCTGGAATGGTAAAGAAGGGGTTGTATCGTCACCGTGGGTTGGATTCGGTCTGTGGAGGGTCGGACTCTGACAGGGGGTCAGCAGGGGGAGGGGGGTTGGGGGGCGGGGCGTGAATTATTAATAGTTGGCGGGTCTGCAGCCTCGTGCACCGATACGTTAGCACGTGCGATGTCAAAACCCAAAGAAGGGACCCCACCCTTCACTTATTAAATTATCAGTGCAGGCTTAGGACGGGGGGTATAGCAAAGAAAAAGTCAAACGGGGTCCTACTAGCCTGAATTACATTTCACATGTGAGTAAATCCAATTGCAAACAGATCTAGACCTATGTATTTATTTCACAAATGTCTTCATTTAAAAAAACATATATATATATATATATATATATATATACACACACATATACATATACACACACATTTTTTATCAACAGATTTCTTACAATTCTTGACATTGTTTTCATACATTATTTTAGTATAACTTTACATCTGTCATTAAATCTATACATTCAATTGTGTGGAGACGTGCAGTGCTGGCAGCTTGGAATGTGGCGAGGTCATGGCTAGGAAAAGAATGCTAAGCGGATTATAACTGAGCGTTGAGATGGAGATGTCGTGGTCATAATAAACTTTTAGGAACAAACAAGTGTTCCTGGATCTTTACATACTGCCTAATGTAAAACCACATTTTACACCCACATTCATCAAACACCCCCATTGGGCCTCCTATTGCTTTTTCAAGGCATGCGATGCCACCTCTAGGTGCCTACCTTCACACCATCTACGGGCACAGAGGCCTTCGCTGGTAACCTCACCCCCTGGCCAGTTAAAAGCTCCGCTCTGCAGTGCTGACCTCTGACCTCGCTGTCCGCTTGGCCCAGAATCCCTTGCGGCAGGCGGCCTGGTGCCTCCGCAGTGATGTCCAGTTTTCTCAGAAGTGATGAATTTAGCAGTTATCTTATGCTGCGGGCATATTTCATCTGGAGCGAGCCCGGGAAGGCTCCGGTCCCAGGCGTTTACTGCTGATAAACGACCTCTTTAATAAAAAGACGAAGGAATAACCTTTCTCCTCCGCTGAAACTCCCCGCTGCAGAAAATGTGGGCTAACAAACGATGCGGGGTGCATTCATCACCAGGTTCTGACCACAGCTCTGTTACGATTTAATTACTACGAGATTCCGCACTAGATACTCTGGGCTGGCATCTCTGACGTCAAGAGTTCACGTGAGGTGCACTTACTGCATAGCGGCCCAAGTGCACGCCCCCCCCAGACTAAAGACTTGGTTTGCTCCATATCCTTCTACAGTGTGAGTGGGAACCCGGAAGTGAGTTGTGCTTTACCATGTGGTAGTCAAGCTATCCTGGCTGATGACGGCTGATAGCCAGAAACCGGTCCTAGGATGCTTGATTCCGGTCCAGGGAAGACATGGCTTGGCAGTTCGGGCTGGACTGTTCCCATGAGGCACAGGGTCAAGACTGATTTGCATATGGCCATGTCTAAACTGGGGTGGCGTAGTGGGCAAAAGAACAATGGATTTAACCCAGATCTCTTGACTGGGGGAGAATGTCTGCATTGTCAGCATTCCGTCCATCATTTGTTTGTTGTAACGCTTTTCGCCCTAAGTGGGATTGGTATTCCCAGACGTGGGACCCGTGCTCACTACGCCACTGGAGTCAAGCTATCCTGGCTGATGATGGCTGATAGCCAGAAACCGGTCCTAGGATGCTTGATTCCGGTCCAGGGAAGACATGGCTTGGCAGTTCGGGCTGGACTGTTCCCATGAGGCACAGGGTCAAGACTGATTTGCATATGGCCATGTCTAAACTGGGGTGGCGTAGTGGGCAAAAGAACGATGGATTTAACCCAGATCTCTTGACTGGGGGAGAATGTCTGCATTGTCAGCATTCCGTCCATCATTTGTTTGTTGTAACGCTTACCATGTGGTGGCGTCATGTGAGTACATAACACAGGAAAGTGTGACCTCATGTTTATTTTTGCCACGATGAGCAGGCAGACTTAAGAATGTGCTATAGGCGTTGCAGCGCTATTAGTCCTCGCGTAACTTTATTGCAGATACTAGCATTTCTGACAGGGTTGGCAGAGTTTCATGACTGCTCATTAGCTAGCAGTGTTATTCTAAACTAAACTATACTCCACGCTACAAGTGTAGCGCTTTGAGCAGCTGTCGTGGATTAACGAGGCGCCTTGACGAGGATGGTAAGAGACTCCGCCCTTCAGGCCCGCACGCGAGTAGGCCACCCAGCCTGGGTATTTTATTTACCACCACTGTTTATCCAATTACAATATCCGGAAATTATGGTTAGTTAGTGTTGTTATAATCTTTAGCAGCATGTCAGGGACAATGTGTGGTGCAAGTTGCAATGGCCTTTTGTCAAGAGCCCTGGCACTTTTTCTTTTTAATACAATTTAAGCACTGCCCTAGAGTGCACTGGCTGGCTGTGTGGGTGGCTCTGTGGGTGGGTGGCTCTGTGGGTGGCTCTATGGGTGGCTCTGTGTGTGTGTGGGTGTGTGGCTCTGTGTGTGGGTGTGGGTGGGTGGCTCTCTGTGGGTGCAAATGCAATAGGTCTCGCATTTGAGTGATTAAGCTATTGACATTGTAAATAACAATGCCGTTTCTTTAAATGTTTTAAAGACAAAAACAAACAAAAATAATGTCATGAGCAATGCCAATAGCTCTAACTTTAACAATGCCGAGACCATTGCATTGTAAATGCTTGTTCCAGGATGTTGTCACTTTTTTTTTTGTAGGCTGCATATTGCCCTGCATCATTTAAATTGAGCCGCATCCAGGTGTTTATAGCTGGCAACAATTGGGTTGTAGTTGAAGGCAGTGTGAGTTTTTCTAATTGGAGCAGTATGGTGTTTAGTGGGAGAGAGGATGTGGCACTATGGCCAGAGCTACTGAATTTGTAACTGGGGAACCAGGTTCAGCCTTAATAACCAGTCCACCAGACCACTCTCCTGAGAGAGCATAATCCCATGCTAGACCTTAGAAGGCTTAGCAAGACCTTAGAAGCCCTGGTGTCTTAGCACCAGCAGGTGGACCCTAGCAGTGGCAAGTGTGGGTTAACCTTCAAGGTTTGTCCACCACAATCCATATTGAAGTTCACCTCCAGTCTTGCAGACAGGCCTATGAAGCAGCACACCCTAGAGCGACAGTGACTCGGTCACTGAGGTCACAGGACACTTGAGAAGGGCCAGCTCTAGGGCAGTGCAACCGGTGTGACCGCACCAGGTGCTGACTTTGGGTGGAGGCATTATGTTTGCAAGTATATTAAGGTTTTAAAAGTGCTTGCTGCCTCCTTCCTGGGCTCCAGCAATTTTCGGCAACAATAAAAATGTCATGATGACTCTGGTGTTTAATGTTCTTCCTAGAGAGATCATTTTGTCTAGTGGAAGTTCTGATTCATGGCAAGGTAGCTCAGAGGGTTAATGTGCCTGCTGCAAAGAACATGTACTATACAGATTGTGAGAAGTTGGCCTGGTATATGCTGTCCACTAGTTATAGTGGGCACCTTGTACCAGTCCAAACAACCCTTATTGATGATAGGTTTAAAGACAACCTTTATTGAAAGCTATCCTAGTGGTAGCTATGGAGAGCAGCCTTCAGGCTAAGTCTTGAAGGAGTGTAAAGCAGCTTGGTTTACTAGATTATAACCTCTTGAATTACTAAGTGAAAGGAGATCCACACAAGGTATATATAAAATATATGTATTTATTTCTAAACACTCACTTCTAATCTCTTTATGAGATTAGAGTCCAAGATACACAATAATACAGTTCTAAAACGACAGTAAATCGCACAATATACAATGGGCCCTAGGGGCGGACCAAACCATATATTAAGAAAGTGGTATAAGAACCATGATTTGACTAGACACAGTGCCTAAAGCACGTAGAATCGCTGGGACCCCAAGAAACCACCCACGGGAGCACCGGAGTATTTGAGTTACCTCACCTAGGGAAGCCAGGTGCATAGATGTCAAAGATCGTCGTTGATTTCAATGGCGATCTACTGCAAAGTGCTGCTGCCGGGAAGGAGAAAAGTGTCCGGTGTGATCCAAGCCTGGATCGAAGATCAGAAGAACCTGAAAGCAGAGGGTACAGAGTCTGGGTCACTTGCCAGTGACCAGGGGTAGACGAAAGCCCACCGATGTTGGGTGATTCAAGTGCGAAGAGGCGAAGCTGGACTCTGCAGCCACGAGGACCAGGAGGCGTCGACGACAACCAGAAGCTGGATTTGAGCTGTCCCACAAAGGATGTTGAGTGCTTGAGTGTCGGTCCGCGTATTGAACACAACAAGCCTTGGCAACAGCAACCCACGCAGGAAGAGAAAAGATGCTTTGGTGCGGACCAGCAAGGTCCTGGGGACTCCCCGAGCAATGGAGAGTCAGGACACGTCTGGAGCAATCAGGTAAGCCTAATTAGAGGTAAAGTTGCCTTCACAGGGACCCACCAGTCGATGGACTAGGGATCGCGAAGGGACCTCGAGAGAAAACACAAAGGGCCAGCTCACGGAACACTCATGGAGTGTAGGCGGGCAATCTTCAGTGCAAATGCTGCTCGGGGTCAGGGCTATAAGTAATCCAAAGCTTAGCTGCAGGAGTTGTTGGAAAGCTGATGCTTCTGCAAAGTGACGTGGTGTCCAGGAGTTCGGTTTGCACACGCCACGAGGGATACGGGCCTCAGCCTTGCTGTGGGCACTGTTCGACCTCTAAGACCACGGAAACCCACCTCCTGTGTTGCAAAATTCTTCAGAGTCTGGCGGGAGCTTAGGAGCTGCAAACCGGTCAGATCTGTCTTTGGTGCCTGCCTTACAGGGGAGTAACTCCTTTACTCCAAGGGAGATTCTTTACTTATCTAGTTCAATGTAGATCGTTGAAGTTCCAGGATTCAGTATCAGAGTTTCGTCCAGGTGTAATCTAAAGTCCTGTAGCCAGGGGTTCCTTTAATATACCCAAGGAAGGGGTGGGACAAACTCTAGGGACCCACCTATGGGAGGGTCAGGAAAGAGGGGTGGCTACACCCATTTCCTTTGTCCAGTTTCGCGCCATTGCAGGGGCTGGTAGCCCCTGCAACCGATTTGAGCTGGACTATGTACAGGGACACCAAATGTGCCCCCAGTGCTGAACTTCAAAGCACTCTTGGAGTGCACCCACCCAGCCCCAATACACTAATGCCTTTCTGGGAGGTGGTGACACCTCCCTGTGACAGGAAACCTATTGTCCAGGCCTCCCCTGCCGGAGTTTCGTCCAGCAACAGGAGGGCAGACTTGTGTCTGTGGCTGGTAGCATCCATTTTGTGATGCCAGGGCTCTGTTAGCTGGTACCGGGTATACCGGTGCTGTCATGTCTCTCCCTCTAGAATGTTGGGATCATACTCCCACACCAGTTACTGGTGTGGGGGTATGATTCCAAAGTGTTTGACACCAAATACAACAGGTTTCCGTGCAGCCATTCCAAAGTTAGCATTTACCGTTTGGTTATAATGCACTTAAGAGTGTATGGTTTGGCAGCATCAAACAACCCCAGAATAAAGGTTCTGAAGGCTGCTGAGGGGCTCTGCTCATGCATGGGCACCCTCTCACATAAAACCCAGCACCCTGCCTTCAGGATTTGTAAGGCCTGCCATAGTGGTGACTGAGAGGTTTGTATGTGCAGTGATATGGAGAGATATAGTGAACCTATATCTCAGTAAGGGGTGCATGCACCACCTTACCCAGGCTGCAGTAGCAGTCCTGTGGTGTCATTTTGGAAGGCTTCCCAGGGGTGACACAATACATGCTGCAGCCCCTGGTAGGCCTCTGGGGTACCTATGCCCTTGGTACATAGTATAACATATACTAGGGACTTATAAGGGTACCCCAGAATCCAATCTGGAGTGTACCTATAGTACTTGTAATCAATTTAAGGGAGAAAGCAGATAGTCTGCCTGGGATCCTGCTATTCAGGACCCCAGCCTAAGTCGAAATCCAGCAAAACACCAGTAAAAAAGTGGGGGCAACCATGTAGTCAGATTCCACCTTCCTACACAGATCACAAAGTGCACATAATGTAAATAGGTCAGTGGGCTACTGCTTTTGTCAGAGAGCTCCATTTGTTACTTGCAGTTTATAAGTTAAAATCCTAACATACAACAGTGAGCTATTAACTATCATCTAAGAGCTGCATACAACCTGCAAGGTATAAATTAGAGCGTTATGTTTTTCCCCCCAGTCTTTGATTATACTAATGTTGCAAAAAGTGTTCTTTTGGACAGAAATCAATTCTGCTTATTAAAGAGAACCCCCAACCATGGTATTAAGTTTTAAAATTCTGAGTTTATGTTTCTCCGGACCAATCACTATCAAACTATACCGCCTAGTAGTATGGTTATCATGTGACTCCTACACCTTGTAGTCCTTAGTCTTATGTAACATTTTCTATACAGTGATTTACACACATATTGATTGTCTCTGAGTAATGTGTGTGATGTAAAGTGCTCTGACACCCTACACTGGTATGAGTGGCGCTGTAAATCAAATTAAATGCATCTGAGAGAGAGTGTGGTTATGGAGACTTGAAGGGCACTGTTAAAGGGTGGTAGTGAGGGAATCCATGACAGAGGTGGCCATTAGAGGGTAATAACAAACATTAATGCACAGGGCACCACCAGTGCTAAGACCGGCCCTGCCCTTGAGGCCAGTCTGCCTCACCCATAGTTAGCTCCATTGGCCTTGTTTCAGAAGTAGTAGCTGCAACTCACCAGGGATTGACAATGCAGAATTTGCACGCACACCAAACTAAGTTTGCAAACTTCACAGTCTCTCTGCTTCATTCACAAGCACTTTTAACATGTGCTGCTTGCTGTGGGGTCACTGGAATTAAATATGCCGCAACGGAGGACAAAATTATGCCACAGTGTTGACTAAATTATGCATTTTAAAAAAGGCTGCAGCGTAATGCAGTATATTTTCTGATATTTTATTATTTTGACGTGTACACATGTGTTGCAAAGTCATCCTGTGCCCTGGGCACCCCCCAACTTTTTGCTGACTGGAACTGGTGGTAACTGACTGACTGACCCTGGGCTCTGCCTGCCCAGGCCCAGGCCCAAGCTGAAAGGAACACATTAGATTTATATATAATATGGCAGGGGATTGAAACTACCTAGAGGTCCCCAGTATCCTGGGGCACGGCAGTTTGGAGGCCAGCAGCTTTTCTGCACTTGCATGTGTGCTCTGCTGAAGCCTGGGGTCCGTTTAAAACCAGCCCTGGTTGCCAGGACTGCTTTTAAAAAGTAAAGAGCTGCTCAAATTCGACTTTGATGCTAAAAAACCTGGTTAAGGAAGATCTGCAATATTTCTGCAGATTCAGGACCCCTAAAGTCTCCCTTAGTTGCACAGGGGGTGGGGGGTCCTGTAGAGATTAGGGAAATACTTATAAAATATGTTTTTATAAGCCCTGGTGCTAGAAAACTGACCCAAGTCATTTTCCCCATTGCAAACCCCATGGCCCATAGGTTAACATGGTAGGAAGTTATTGATTAATAAATATTGAGAGGAGAGGACTAGCCGGACCATTCAAAGACTTCCCAGAATGGTAGTAGTAAATCCAACAATATTATATTGTTGAATTTCTGCTAACGTGTACATACAAGAAGTTATAAGACTTTCTTGTTTGTAGTCCAAATTCAGGCTTCCAGTGGTCTGCCCTGATTGGTCAGAGATAAGTGGATTAGCCAGGCTGCTTTGAAGAGGTGATAAAGAACCACTCTGCTGGGAGGGCAGTGTGCTGGTCTATAATGTATGCCAGGCCAGGAGGTGGAGTCGTAAACTATGCTCTTCAAAGGCAGAGGGGAGGCCTGGGTTTCAGTTTCACTTTGACACTCTTGACCCAGAGTCAGGGCTAGGCTTAAGAAGGTATGTGCAGATGGTAGGGGGTGAGTCCATGGAAATAAGCCATCCCAGGGGGTGTGTTTAGCCAGCTCTTACCTCCTTGCTGGAAAATCAGCCATTATGGAATTGGAAGAAAGATGCACTCTGGGACAACATAATGCCACACTCTGCCGGATGTGGTCATAACTATGAGGAGTTACCCTGCTTTCATTGGTCAGAAGTGACCTGTGGCTTGACCCAGAGAATTGTGAATAAGTATCTGAGAGGGGCAGAGCCCTCCAGATCTGCTGCTTGAAACTTACTTGAAGCAAGACGTGCCCTGCTGCGCAAAGACTTCTAAGGCCTGACCTCTGAAAACTGCGCCATCTGAAAACTGCAGCCCTGTGGATTACCTTGCTACAAAAGGACTAAGAAGTAGACTCCCTGCAAGCTACAGGTTAACAGAGCTCACCTGGACATCCCCACAAAGAATCCCCAGCCTGGACTGCCAGTGGATTTGAAAGGGTTTTGTTCAAGTGGATTGCGGAATTGAAGTTTCACACTTTCAAGGACCCTCTTGGAGATTCCAGAACCTTGGACTGTGTGTTGGATACTTTGGAACCCTCAAGCAGAACTTCAGGAAGGAGTTCTAACTGGACCTAGCCTGCTGGAGAAGGCTACACAGTGGTGAGATATTCTTCAGAACCGTTTCTAAAGGAGTGTCCCAGTCAGAGAAAAGGGTCACTGTTGGTTTCTAAGCCCTAGAAAGTGACTAATCTTTAAAAATTCATATCTCTGGTTCCCTACAGTGGATTTTTTTTGTTTTGGTGTCATTTAAAAGATAAAAATATTATAATTTTTTATAAATTGGTGTTGGATTTTTATTTTGTGTTGTGTCTTAATTATTTACTGAAATGGTGTTTTTGAATGCTTTACATACCTGTCTTTGAAGTTAAGCCTGTCTGTTCGCAGCCACGTTACCAAGGGTTGAGCATAGGAATAATTTTCTAAGACCTATGCTGGGTCCTATTATGTGTTGGTGGCCTTATTGCTAGTGGCAGACCGACATTTGCCCCTACCAATAACCCACCTTCCAACATTTGGTGGCAGCGGTGGGATGTGGACTTGCATTTAAAAAGTACACCTGTCAGTGAATGATTTAAGATTATAAAAATCCTCTAAATTGCCTTAGAACAAAACTTTTGAGTTTGATTTTTGGAATTTGGACTAAACTGTTTTTAATCCATTGTTTTGATTTTTCCAAATTGTTTTAAGTCTGTTGTGCCTAGTTTTTTGTGACCCAAAACTAGGGAACCATGGAGCTGGACCTGGCTAAACTGTCCCAGTTCGCAGTGGGTGATCTTAGGGTACAGTGTAGGCTTAGGGGGCTGCCTGCTTCCAACAAGATTAAGAAGACAGCGTTGCTCAAGTCCCTAATGGCCTGGGCTGGGGTAGCTGAGGAGACGCAAGGGGGGTGGGAGGATGTTCCCCCCAACCTCACCCGAGAGAGGGGCGAGGATGAGACCTCTCCCATTGTGACTAGTGTTAGCCAGGTGAATGAAGGTGGTGGGGGGAGTGGGGAAGGGTCCCTTACTCAGGTACCACTACTGTCCCTTGCAGAGAGACAGCTTCAGGCTCAATTAGAGCTGATTGCCTTGGAGAAGGAGAAATTCGAACTGGCTAAGAGAAGATGGGAGAGGGAGGATGAGAAGAGGAATGGTGGCAGCGAAAGTGAAGAGGATGTTGAGATGTCCAGGGGTGGTAGATTTGAACCTAAACTTCCCAAGGGCATAGTACCCAAGTACACTGAGGGGGATGATATTGACAAGTGGCTAGCAGCTTTTGAGAGGGCCCTTAAAATGAGTAGGGTCCACTCTAGGTATTGGGGTGCACTCCTGTGGGAGTTGATTCCAGTAGCTGGGAGGGATAGGCTCCTGACCCTGAAGGGAGAGGATGCAGAATCATACCAGCAGATGAAGGAATGCTTAGTCAAGAGATTTGGTCTGACTCCAGAGCAATACAGGGTGAAGTTTAGAGGCACCCAGAAATTGAGTTGAAAGTCTTGGGTAGAGTTTGTGGACATTTCAGTGAAGGCACTGGAAGGCTGGATTGTTGGTAACACAGTTGGCTCATATGAGGGATTGTAGAATTTGTTTTTGAAAGAACATATTTTGACTCATTGTGCAGAAGAGAAGTTACGCCAGTATCTAGTGGACTCTAAGCTGACAGACCCCAGAGAGCTGGGAGAAGCAGCTGATGAGTGGGTGAGAACCCGGGTTTCCATTCAGCACCAGGGGGGTGACCAGAAGAAAGGAGGACAGGTCCCTCCCCTTGGGAAAGCCCAGGGAAAGGAAGGTCAAAACCAAGAGTCCTCCAAAGACCCACAAAAACCTGCACAAGGAGGGGGGGGCCCCCGAGCCAACCCAAATTGAAAGGGAGGGGGTATCAGGGAAAGCCTGGTAGGTTCTTTGATCCCTCAAAGGTGGGTAAGTGCTTTGACTGTAACCAGCCAGGGCACAAACAGGGAGATGCTGTCTGCGCCAAGAAGCTCCCCCCTAAGGGGCCATCCACAGGGATTGCCAGTGTCAGTGTAGGGGTGGAGAGTGGTGCCCCAGAGAGGGGTAGTCATGTGGTGGAAGCAACCTTAGTGTCCCTGGGTGGGGTGAATATTGCAACCCTTGCTGCCTTACCTCCAAACATGGACAAGTACAGGCAGAGGCCTAAAGTGAATGGGGCTGAGGTTGTGGCTATCAGAGACACTGGGGCTAGTGTAACTATGGTCCTGGATGAACTGGTGCCTCCAGTGAGGTTGTTACCTGGTGAGTTTCACCAGGTAAATGACCTGTTCACACGGTGATGTCACAGCTCGTACTCCTAACATAGTTGTCATATATATATATATAGACAATCTATTGAGTCAGTGGTTACACCATCTGTACTTCTAAATGAGCGGATCACCAACAAAGAATGAGAAAGAGATTACTAAAAATTAGAGGCTATCTTTGTAACCAGTGACCTGTGTCTCTGAAAACCTAAATGTGGTGAAAAAGATGTAATATATGGAATGGTGGTGCCTCACTGTAGCAACACCAGGGAGGATAAAGCAGGAAGGTACTCGCCTGCTACCTCAAGGTCTCATCATCAGCTACCACCACTCCGAAAGGAAAAAGTGAAAGAGAGGGGGGATGGGTAGAGACCCAAACAGACAAGGTGCTAGGGTGTGTGATGAAGGATAGCTGTGCAATAATTTGTGCACCAGATACAAGCCCACAATTAGGACCTGGGGATCAGGAAATCACTCCGCATGTCCCTATATACAAACTGAGCTAGATCACACTTGCTCTCAATCTTTTATTCTGTGCTGTGTGTCTGCTCATTTAAAACGCGGACATGTTTCATTGCCACTGGATAAACTCACGGCAATTTCTTCAGGGCGTGGGTTTTATCGCTCCACCCTGCACCAATACTTGTCTATTAAAAACAATTCTAATAGAGACACAGGGAAACAAAAGATAGACAAACAACACATAACAAAATTAGTTGGCATCTAGTCACAAAGAACGTAATACAGTATGTGAAACTGCCCTTACTGATTTTTGTCTTAAAAATTTACCGGGATGTAGCCCATCATGGGCCTACCTTTACCCTCGAGCACTTTACTTAGCGGATGTACTAATTATCAATATTCCTTAAAAAGCCTCACGCTCGTCGAGCCTATTTTCAAAGCAGACCTCCCAAAGTAGTCTTACCGTGACCGAGTCCGTGTCCGGTATTGACTCAGCACCGATGTCTACTCGGCTGTTCGCTTCCGTGAATATAAACATACTGACGCTCAGCACGTGACCGCGCCCCGTCGTCCCCGCCTTCAATGAAGGCGTCGGTCGGCACATCCAGTTACTGTTAGTGCCATATTAGAATGGAGGGGTTGTCATTAGAGAGTTTGTTTTTTAGGATTTATTTACACAGACTGGAGCGGTTTTCATAGCGTTAATTGGCAACAGTAGGTGAATTATTTATCTGTGTCAATAATGTAGGCTTTATCATACGCTTACCGACAATTAGACATAAAAAAAATTTTGGGGCCACATGGTCATATACAACAGCCCTATCTAAAGGTCATAATTTACAGCGCTGTGGCTCGATGTATATAAACTGCTTTTTATCAAGGTCAAACAAACAAACATCAAAGCCCTTACTAGAAGTATGGGTTTCTGTTCAAAGTCTGATAACTTTATTGATTCCAAAGTGTGCACTCTAGGTAAGACTGTGTGTAGAGTGCAATTTTCAACAAGGGGCATTTTTAATGTTACGTAAACGAACAGAGCAACCCTGTTTATCCTTAGCTGCTCCTCGCATAGGAGGACTGCACTAAGAAAAATATACAGCACGGTAAGACAGAAGGTAGTGTCAAATCATGTTCGATCAACATTGTGTATTCCTTTTGTATATCCGACTACAGCGGATTCAATAGAGAGTTGGGTATACACATTCATGAAAAGATCCTTGTGGCTAAATGGATTATACATTAACCTTATTCCATTCGATAAGATCGTTCAGTCCAGACTGATCCACACCCTCCTGATAAATCCACCGTTCTTCCCTGGTGCTCAATCTTGTTTCCATATTGCATTGGTCCCCATCACCCTCTCGAGGACCACCCAACGAACATCCTTAGGGGCATGTTTTTGAGTTTGAAAATGCTGCACCAATCTGGTACTACGTTTCCCTGCCCGTAATGTGCTGAGATGCTCTTGTATCCTTATTTTGACCTTCCTGGTGGTGAGGCCAATATAGTGTAAACCACACGGGCATGTCAATCTGTAAATAACATTTGTTGTATTACAGTTGCTAAATTTATTTAAAAACCAGGTTGTGTTGTTAGCAAGAGTGACCCTTTTTGTGGGAGATGTAAATACACATACAGAGCAACTCCCGCATGGGTAATATCCCTGCGGGACATTGGTCTCACGTGGTTCTTGTTTGGGTCTAGTATGTACCAAACGATCGCGGATGTTGGCTGATCGTTTGAACGCAAACCGAAGCTGAGGCATTTGCATATTGGGGGTGTTTAGCAGGTGCTAATCACCGTGTGAACAGGTCATTTATTGTGTATAAGTCTCAGAGTGGGGGAAGACCTGTTTTCTGCCCCTATAGCTCCTTATTGTGTTTGGAGTTTCACCAGGTGACATATGCAGACAGCACTACCAAACTCCATCCTATGGCTGTGGTGGATTTGGAATGGGGAGGTGTGACAGGCCCTATGAAGGTAGCTGTGTCAAAGGTGCTCCCAGTCCAGTGTTTACTGGGCAATGATCTTGAAGCCTCTGTGTGGTCAGAGGTGGAGAGAGGACTCCATATTGGAGCTCCCTGAGTGGGTATGTGCTGTGACTAGGTCACAGACTAGCCAGAAGGGAGGGGCTGGACACTTGGACCCTGGAACAAAGGGCCAAGCATCCAAGGACAAGGGCACTGGGCCTGGTGAGCCAGCCCAGGGAACTCCAGAGGTGCAGGAAGAATCTAACCCTGATGGGGAGGATCTGGCCTCTGAGGGAGGGACTCCATCCCTGCCAGAGCTGTCAGATTTGGAAGAACTGACAGGAGCAGGTGGACCCTCCAGAGAGGAGTTCAGTCAGGGACAGCGTGACTGTCCCACCCTTGAGAGCTTGAGGCGGATTGCTTCTAAGCAAGAGGAGGGGGATGACAGTGGGTTTCACAGACTCTACTGGGAAGATGGACTGCTTTATACTGAGGCCAGAAACCTCAAGGAGGGGGCCACCAGGAGGTTGGTGGTGCCCCAGAAGTACAGAGAGTTCATCCTGAGTCACGATATCCCCTTGGCAGGACATTTGGGACAGACATAGACATGGAACCGGTTGGTGAACCATTTCTAATGGCCCCTTATGTCTGAAAAGGTAAAGGAGTTTTGCAGCTCCTGTGTCACCTGTCAGGCCAGTGGCAAGGCAGGGGGCAAGACAAAGGCTCCCCTAATACCACTGCCAGTGGTTGGGGTTCCTTTTGAAAGGGTGGGGATGGACATTGTTGGTCCCCTGGACCCACCTACTGCATCAGGGAATAGGTATATCTTAGTGGTAGTTGACCACGCCACTAGGTACCCTGAAGCCATACCTCTTAGAACCATTGATGCTCCTGCTGTGGCTAGAGCACTGATTGGTGTGTTCACCAGAGTGGGTTTTCCAAAAGAGGTGGTGTCAGATAGGGGCACGAACTTCCTGTCCAGCTATCTGACTGCTATATGGGATGAGTGTGGTGTCAACTACAAGTTCACCACCCCCTATCACCCACAAGGAAATGGTCTTGTTGAGAGATTCAACAAAACCCTGAAGGGCATGATCAATGGGTTGTCAGAGAAACTCAGGAGGAGATGGGATGTTCTCCTCCCATGCTTACTGTTTGCCTACAGGGAGGTGCCACAGAAAGGGGTTGGTTTCAGTCCCTTTGAGTTGGTGTTTGGACACCCTGTGAGGGGGCCATTGAGTCTGCTGAGAGAGTCTTTAGAGAAGCCTCTTAAGGAAGCAAAGGACAATGTGTTTGATTATGTGCTAGGCCTGAGATCTAGAATGGCGGAGTACATGTACAAGGCAAACAGGAAACTCAAGGCCAGCCAGGAGCTCATGAAGCACTGGTATGATCAAAAGGCTACTATGCCGGAGTATACTCCAGGACAATTGGTGTGGGTGTTGGAGCCTGAGGCTCCCAGGGCCCTCCATGACAAGTGGAGTGGGCCCTATCCAATCTTAGAAAAGAAGGGTGAGGTTACTTATTTGGTTGACCTTGGCACCCCCAGGAACCCTCACAGGGTCCTGCGTGTGAATAGATTGAAACCCCACCATGACAGGGCAGACATGACCATGTTACTGGTCACTGATGAGGGTGTGGAGGAGGAAACTGGGCCTGTGCCCGACCTCCTCTCCACTAATGTGCAATATGGGTCAGTGGAGGGAGTTGTACTCTCTCCCAAATTGACGGACCAGCAGCACAGAGACTGTAAGCAGGTGCTGGAGCAGTTTGCTGGCCTGTTCTCTTTGACCCCAGGCATCACTGAGTGGTGTGTGCACCACATTGACACTGGTGACAGCCTACCTGTGAAAAATAAACTGTACAGGTTGTCTGACCATGTTAGACCCAGCATTAAAGCAGAGGTTGCTAAGATGCTGGAACTGGGGGTAATTGAACCGTCTGAGAGTCCATGGGCCAGTCCTGTGGTGCTGGTACCTAAACCTAATCCTCAGGGGGGACCCAAGGAGTTAAGGTTCTGTGTGGATTACAGAGGTTTGAATGCAGTCACAAAGACTGACGCTCACCCTATACCTAGAGCTGATGAGCTCATCGATAGGTTAGGGGCTGCTAAGTACCTGAGTACGTTTGATTTGACTTCAGGTTACTGGCAGATTGCCCTCACCGATGGAGCAAAGGAGAGGTCAGCATTCTCCACCCCAGAGGGACATTATCAGTTCAAGGTAATGCCCTTTGGATTAAAGAATGCACCTGCCACCTTCCAAAGGTTGGTGAACAGGGTCTTGTCTGGGTTGGAACAGTTCAGTGCAGCTTACCTGGATGATATAGCTGTATACAGTTCTACCTGGGGGGGGGGGGGTCACTTAAACCACCTAAGGGAAGTGCTTCAGGCCATGCAGCAAGCAGGCCTGACTATTAAGGCAAGCAAGTGCCAAATAGGGCAGAGTTCTGTGGTGTACCTGGGCCACCTGGTAGGTGGGGGCCATGTACAGCCTCTCCAAGCTAAAATCCAAACTATTTTGGATTGGACAGCTCCTGTTACCCAGACTCAGGTCAGGGCATTCCTTGGACTGACAGGGTACTATAGAAGGTTTGTTCAAAATTACGGGACCATTGTGGGGCCCCTAACAGAACTGACTTCTAAAAAGAGGCCCAAAAAGGTGATTTGGACCCCAGAGTGTCAGAAGGCTTTTGACACTCTGAAAGCTGCTATGTGTTCAGCACCCGTGTACTGGCCCCTGACTATACAAAAGAATTTGTAGTTCAGACAGATGCTTCAGAGCAAGGGATTGGGGCAGTGTTGTCACAGCTAAATGAAGGGGGCCTTGATCAGCCAGTTGCCTTTATTAGTAGGAGGCTTCTTCCCAGAGAGCAGAGGTGGCGTGCCATTGAGAGAGAGGCTTTTGCTGTGGTGTGGTCACTGAAAAAGTTCAGACCCTATTTGTTTGGGACTCACTTTCGTGTTCAAACTGACCACAGACCTCTCAGGTGGCTCATGCAGATGAGAGGGGAGAATCCCAAGCTGTTAAGGTGGTCCATTTCCCTACAGGGAATGGACTTTACAGTGGAGCACAGACCTGGGGTTGCCCATGCCAATGCAGATGGACTTTCCAGGTTTTTCCACTTAGCTGATGAGGACCACCAGGGTGTAGGTTAGTAACCCATCACCTTTCGTTTGGGGGGGGGCTATGTTCCAAAGTCATCCTGTGCCCTGGGCACCCCCCAACTTTTTGCTGACTGGAACTGGTGGTAACTGACTGACTGACCCTGGGCTCTGCCTAACCAGGCCCAGGGCCAGTGCCAAGCTGAAAGGAACACATTAGATTTATATATAATATGGCAGGGGATTGAAACTACCTAGAGGTCCCCAGTATCCTGGGGCACGGCAGTTTAGAGGCCAGCAGCTTTTCTGCACTTGCATGTGTGCTCTGCTGAAGCCTGGGGTCAGTTTAAAACCAGCCCTGGTTGCCAGGACTGCTTTTAAAAAGTAAAGAGCTGCTCAAATTCGACTTTGATGCTAAAAAACCTGGTTAAGGAAGATCTGCAATATTTCTGCAGATTCAGAACCCCTAAAGTCTCCCTTAGTTGCACAGGGGGTGGGGGGTCCTGTAGAGATTAGGGAAATACTTATAAAATATGTTTTTATAAGCCCTGGTGCTAGAAAACTGACCCAAGTCATTTTCCCCATTGCAAACCCCATGGCCCATAGGTTAACATGGTAGGAAGTTATTGATTAATAAATATTGAGAGGAGAGGACTAGCCGGACCATTCAAAGACTTCCCAGAATGGTAGTAGTAAATCCAACAATATTATATTGTTGAATTTCTGCTAACGTGTACATACAAGAAGTTATAAGACTTTCTTGTTTGTAGTCCAAATTCAGCCTTCCAGTGGTCTGCCCTGATTGGTCAGAGATAAGTGGATTAGCCAGGCTGCTTTGAAGAGGTGATAAAGAACCACTCTGCTGGGAGGGCAGTGTGCTGGTCTATAATGTATGCCAGGCCAGGAGGTGGAGTCGTAAACTATGCTCTTCAAAGGCAGAGGGGAGGCCTGGGTTTCAGTTTCACTTTGACACTCTTGACCCAGAGTCAGGGCTAGGCTTAAGGAAGGTATGTGCAGATGGTAGGGGGTGAGTCCATGGAAATAAGCCATCCCAGGGGGTGTGTTTAGCCAGCTCTTACCTCCTTGCTGGAAAATCAGCCATTATGGATTTGGAAGAAAGATGCACTCTGGGACAACATAATGCCACACTCTGCCGGATGTGGTCATAACTATGAGGAGTTACCCTGCTTTCATTGGTCAGAAGTGACCTGTGGCTTGACCCAGAGAATTGTGAATAAGTATCTGAGAGGGGCAGAGCCCTCCAGATCTGCTGCTTGAAACTTACTTCAAGCAAGACGTGCCCTGCTGCGAAGTTCTGCTGTGCAAAGACTTCTAAGGCCTGACCTCTGAAAACTGCGCCATCTGAAAACTGCAGCCCTGTGGATTACCTTGCTACAAAAGGACTAAGAAGTAGACTCCCTGCAAGCTACAGGTTAACAGAGCTCACCTGGACATCCCCACAAAGAATCCCCAGCCTGGAGTGCCAGTGGATTTGAAAGGGTTTTGTTCAAGTGGATTGCGGAATTGAAGTTTCACACTTTCAAGGACCCTTTCGGAGATTCCAGAACCTTGGACTGTGTGTTGGATACTTTGGGACCCGCAAGCAGAACTTCAGGAAGGAGTTCTAACTGGACCTAGCCTGCTGGAGAAGGCTACACAGTGGTGAGATATTCTCCAGAACCGTTTCAAAAGGTGTGTCCCTGTCAGAGAAAACGAAATGACTAAAAAGGGGCACTGTTGGTTTCTAAGCCCTAGAAAGTGACTAATCTTTAAAAATTCATATCTCTGGTTCCCTACAGTGGATTGTTTTCGTTTTGGTGTCATTTAAAAGATAAAAATATTATATATTTTTATAAATTGGTGTTGGATTTTTATTTTGTGTTGTGACTTAATTATTTACTGAAATGGTGTTTTTGAATGCTTTACATACCTGTCTTTGAAGTTAAGCCTGTCTGCTCGCAGCCACGTTACCAAGGGTTGAGCATAGGAATAATTTTCTAAGACCTATGCTGGGTCCTATTATGTGTTGGTGGCCTTATTGCTAGTGGCAGACCGACATTTGCCCCTACCAATAACCCACCTTCCAACATTTGGTGGCAGCGGTGGGATGTGGACTTGCATTTAAAAAGTACACCTTTCAGTGAATGATTTAAGATTATAAAAATCCTCTAAATTGCCTGTTACTTCTCTGCCGCCAGTCCTCGAACGCCAGGAACGCTGAGCTTTATAGGCGATGGTGATTTCTTGCGTCCCGGGTCGCATTTTCAAAATAAAAAAGTAGGGGAACGGAATCGCTGGAATTGAAGAAGTAGGGGCACGCCGTGCCCTGCCGTTCCCCCCCACTTCGACCACTGATTACATATGTGCATATATCCACAGGTTGACGGGCGGCAACTGCGTGTGCCTGCAGGGGATGTGTAACTTACGAATGAAGGACACTCCATAGAAGGTGGGGCGCCGGTACGAATTCTGTGGCAACCACCTGGTAAATATACTATGATTTTCATTCTAAATATGTTACCTCTTGGACAAGCACGCTTGGTGACAGTTTAACTTTTCAAAGATGTCCTATCTTGTTGGTACAATCATTCTGTTCTTTGTTTGTCAGTCACCCTTGGCTTAAATTGGAAGTCCAGTGAGGTGAAGACTGTCCACAAGCCCTGATGAAATTGACACAAGGTATTCTGCCAATGAAACATGTTGGCCTGTCCTAAAGTGGTCTGAAACATGCTGTTCGTTTTTAATCTTGAGTGGGCTCACAGCAGCCAATAAAAGTAGGATTGTGTGCAAGTGAGTCATAACTCTATTTTAGGCTGGAGAAACATGGTTATTCTTTCTCTCACCACAGGGTCTAGTTGGGATAGATCGACACAAGCACTTCTTGTGCAATCTTTCACATACATATTTTTTCTTCACCTCTTATACTACATTAGACACTGTATTCATTTTTCATGGTCATGAAAGTCACCAATGATGAGAAACGTGAGCAAACTGGCGAGCACCCGCCAGTAGCTCCCTTGGTGATGCTTACGTAAGGTACTTTCTGACCTTCACACACTTTTTCTTTCTTTTTGTACACACTATTAAGTGGGGGTACAAGTGGGGTGGACTGGTAAACACAAAAAGTTTGGACATTGAGGATTGGACTTAATTGGCATTTGTTAGAAGTCAGCGTTTGGGCAGAGATATTAGTATCCCGCCTTCAGGATCCCAGTAAGTTGTTATATGTCCAAAAGCAATCAGGTCTATTTAGTATAATGTTCGATTTTGAGTGGAGGGCCACCTGATTGATCAATTCCCTCTTATGCCCCTTATAGTGGATGATGATTTTTTTTGTGCCAGAAGGGTGTTTACATCTTTCTATGTGTGCTGCAAAATGTACCACACATGGAAAGAGGAAAAAAGGAGGAGAAAGAATGTTATTTCTGCTCGTTACACCACTCCTGGGGAGGCGCATGGTTTTAGCGCATTCCCAGATTCATGACATATTGCAAATCTGGGAATGTGTCAAAACCTATGGGCATTGCGTGGGAACACCCACTGCAACCCCCATGCCATGCCTCCCCTGCACAGTGCGAGGCAACGCAGCGACTTGCACTGCGTTGCCCCACTCCATATCTACAAGGCCATGAAAAGCTGCGCAGGGTGGTTTTACGTGGCCTTGTAGATATGGCAAAGCCCTGTGCACCATCGTAATGTCACAAAAAGTGACGTTCCGGTGGTGCACCAGGCTTGTAAATAATCTCCTGTGTACAGAGGTGTTAAGAGTTATAGCATGTTTCAGATGGGGCACAGATTAGAACAGTAAGTTATAACTAAAACTTTATCATTTGTAAGGTTTGTGTAGTTTAGGTTGGTTTTCTTCTATAGAAATAATGAATTAAGTGTTTCTAACTATAACTAACCTGTAAGCTTTTCACACATGTATATAAATATATAGCTCTGTCTCCGAGACATACACCCAGTTGTAGAGAGGGCAGGATGGCAAGCAGAGAGTGTCTTACATCGAGGGCCACTTCTGCTAGTAAGTTTACCAATAAATTATGTTACTAATATTAAAGCAGGTTCTTCAGATTATGTTGACCTCTCTTGCAGGGCAGCTGGGAGAGTGAAACCCAATGACCTGTCCCTGGTCTCCAGAGCTGGCACTTTCCCAAAACTGTTTATGAAATGTATCAAATCCCTACCCACTTCCCAATCGGCTTCGCCCCATGCTTACACGGCCATGTAGCAGGGTGAGAGTAGTTGTCAGCAAATTTGTCAAAAAATATAAATGAATTTATAATCAGCAACACCATAACTCCCAACCTTTCCTTATTCTCTTTCCAACATCAAACATGTTTTCGCACATTAAATACTGCATTGCATAATATACAACATCACAAATTATATATTTTATTATAACACATGGAGATGCACATATAAAAGGATACAATTCTATATAAGGACTTTAGAGGAAGATTATGCGCTCTTTCCAAAACCTCAATGAAACATCACAAATCAAACTACATTTCCAATGGCTCTATCAACACAGAGTCAATCACAATCCAAAAAGTCCCAAGTTATAAGTAAGACAATCTCTTTCTGTGCTGCTCTGCTGCAAGTTACTTTCTCACTCCTTATATTGAGTTTGCGGTACACCATTGCTCAGTTATTATTTACTTTTTATCCTCTCTGGCTTTTTCCCATACCCTGAACTGTGGTGGTTAGAACCTGTGGGGAGGACGCCCTGATTTGTATTCTCTTCACAGAGTGTTATTTCTACAGAAGGACTATGCACACTGCTGGCACTTGGCATTAGGGTCTTTCCCTTGTCTGTTAATACGATTGCAGCCCATGGTCAGGGAGCTGCAGTATGCTAGCAGTGCAACTGCGGCAACGTCGAGCATATTACAGGTTACCTGCCTGCTGCTCCATTCATGGCTGTGAGCCCGCCATGAAAAGGGTGGCGGAGAGGCAACAAAGGGGTCCCTAACAGTGCCCCCTGCCGCTCTTGGGCCTGGGGGTGCATGCAGTGGCACACCTGTTGTGACATCATTGATTTGTACCCTCAGTTCCTGCATGGTGTGGCATGCATACCACACTGTGCACGAATGTGCAGTAAGCGCTTTCACATTGGCCGTATGCATGTTAGGCTCTCCCATGAGCAGACCACCACCGTCAGACCACCACCCGCCCGCCTGCCAAGGATTGCACCCAAAATCTGGTTGGCGGGTGCTACGGCCTTGACGGTCCTCCAGCGGACGGCACGGTGGCAGCACCATTGGGGAACCGCCATATTTGTAATAAGGCCCTAAGTATTCATTGCCACCTCAGCACCCTGTTTCTTTGCTCTGTGGACAGTTTCAGTCCCTGGCCTCCACTTACACCCAGGGCTCATGCTATTATCAAGAACAGCACAGGAAGTGGACCAAGCAGAGTCCCACAGTGGGTGTGGCCTTAGGGTAAGAAAACATGGTATTTAGGTGGTGATTGATTCCCATATTGATATTTTAATATTTATAATGAGCTGTATGTACAGCCTCAGTATTGGGAAGTACTACTCCAGCCTTTTCCTCTGAGTAGTTTTCCTGTCGTTTTCTGTATCCTAGGGCTGTGTTAGGAACACTGTGTTCTATCCTCCCGGTGGGTAGTGCGAATTAATGTGCCATGGCTGAGAGTGGTTATAGTTTCACCCACTTGTCCAAAGGGGTAATGGTGTCTAGCCCTCCCGTTTCTTGCCAAAGGACCTTGAGGTATATTATTTCCTTCCCTCGTGTCACGTGTGGTAGGGCTTTTGCATGGTAATAAAGCATGTTAAATACAAGATAGGCCTGATTATATGCAAACATGACTGCATTTACAATTATGGTTGTAGTAAGCATAGGGCCTAGAAAGAAGACTAACTTTTTGAAAGGTAGTTTTAACAAATGCCAACAACCAACCAACGCACACCAAGACCGAACAACCACCCCCCACCACCACCCTCCACGCCTGGACCCCGATCAGCACCGAAGACACCATCCGCACGATGAACTCCATCCACTCTGGATCACCGACCGACCCCTGCCCTCGCCACGTCTTCAACAAGGCTGACGCTGTCATCGCACCCCACCTGCGAGACATCATCAACACATCCTTCGACACCGCCACCTTCCCTGAGAGCTGGAAGCACGCCGAACTCAGCGCTCTACTCAAGAAACCCACAGCGGACCCCACCGAACTCAAGAATTACCGCCCCATCTCGCTCCTCCCGTTTCCTGCCAAAGTCATCGAGAAGACCGTCAACAAGCAGATGGCCGCCTTCCTCGAGACGAATGGATCCCTCGACCCCTCACAGTCCGGCTTCCGAGCCAATCACAGCACCGAGACCGCCCTCATCGCCGCCACCGATGACATCCGAGCCCTGATGGACAACGGAGAAACAGCGGCCCTCATCCTCCTAGACCTCTCCGCGGCATTCGACACTGTCTGCCACCGCACCCTAGTACAGCGCCTCAGCAACGTCGGAATCCAGGACAGGGCGCTGGAATGGATCATCTCCTTCCTCGACGGAAGAACACAGAGAGTCCGTCTACCACCGTACAAGTCAGAGGCCACCGAAGTCATCTGCGGCGTCCCTCAAGGATCCTCTCTGAGCCCCACCCTCTTCAACGTCTACATGAGCCCCCTCGCGGCCATCGCACGCCAACACAACCTCAACATAATCTCCTACGCCGACGACACCCAGCTGATCCTCTCCCTGACCAACGACCCCGCCGCCGCCAGAGCCAACCTGCACGAAGGGATGAAAGAGGTAGCCGAGTGGATGACGACCAGCCGCCTGAAACTGAACTCGGACAAGACGGAGGTCCTCATCCTGGGCTCCTCACCCTCCGCCTGGGACGACTCCTGGTGGCCTCCCGCCCTGGGCACCGCACCCAAACCGACAGACCATGCACGCAACCTGGGCTTCATCCTGGACTCCTCCCTCTCCATGACCAGGCAAGTCAACAACGTCTCCTCGGCGTGCTTCAACATCCTACGCATGCTACGGAAGATCTTCTGGTGGATCCCCACCGAGACCAGGAAGACCGTCACCCAGGCCCTCGTCACTAGCCGTCTGGACTACGGCAACGCCCTCTACGCCGGTACCACCGCCAAGCTCCAGAAGAGACTCCAGCGGATCCAGAACGCCTCAGCCAGACTCATCCTCGACATCCCACGAACCAGCCACATCTCCGGACATCTGAGAGACCTTCACTGGCTCCCCGTCAACAAAAGAATCACCTTCCGCCTCCTCACCCACGCACACAAAGCCCTACACGACCAAGGCCCGAGCTACCTCAACAGCCGAATCAACTTCAACGCTCCCAAAGGCCACCTCCGATCAGCCAACCACGCCCTCGCCGCCGTCCCCCGCATCTGAAGAGCGACTACAGGAGGAAGGTCCTTCTCCTACCTGGCCGCCAAGACCTGGAACTCCCTCCCGACCGACCTGCGCCTGACCCAAGACCACCTCTCCTTCAGGAAGAAGCTGAAGACCTGGCTGTTCGAGCAGTAGCGGCACCCCCCCCACCCCCAGCGCCTTGAGACCCTACGGGTATGTAGTGCGCTCTATAAATGTCATTGATTGATTGAAATGTTTGCTTAACCACCATGTTTTCTGTTTAGAAATTCCATGTTTTTGATACCATTCAAACTACCAAGGCAGGGAAGCAAAACTTCCACTTCTCTTATGCATACGTTGCTATCACAGCTGCAAGGAAAGATGAGCTTGTAGAGATCCATCTTGGAAGAAAGGAGGGAGAAGAGTATGCCATATGCAAAAGGACCTTCTTTACACAGATATTCAACAAAGTAGGGGCCAAGCGTGAGAGACTCCTCTTCAGTCCATAATACCGCATTAAAAATAAAGGTGTATAAGTTAGTGGTGCAGGAGTGGGTGGGACACTAGGGCCAGTTGCTGAGGAGAGAAACTGAATGACTGAGTCCCTATCACTGCTGTTCCAGCGACAACATAATGCATGCAGGGAAACTATACATGCCTTGGCCTAAAGTAAACTAAGTAAATTACTACAGCCATATAAGTTGGATGGCTGATAACAGTTTAGACTTTTGAGGAAGGAATAGTCTAATATATTAGGGATGTAGGATGAAATTTGACATAATTTGCACAGTATTCGCTTAATTGTTTAAAATGATTATGATCAATCTGATACACAAGATCTCTAGATAAATACTACATAATAACAAATTAGATGACTGTATATTAGCATTTATTTTGTGTGCTAACTGATTTAAGGGGTACACGTTAGAGGATCCATTTCATCATTACTTGTGGATAAGAGATTCTTTAACTTATTTGTCTGACTCCTAGCACATCCTGGGCCTCAATTATGGCATTTTGGCGTAGGATAGCGCAGTAAAAGACCTTGCTGTGCTGCCCTACACCAAAGTGAAAGGGCAGGAATGCACTGTATTTAAGTAAAATGATGCATTCCTGTTTTTTCTACCTGCGCTGCTGCTGTTTTGGCAGCCTAGCACCAATGTAGGCACTCTTACACCATGGTGCACGGGTGAAAGGGTGCATCCGTTGCAGGCAGGGTTGATTTGGGACAGGAAGTGCAACTTCCCACACAAAAAAATCCTATGAGGAGTTTTCCTCTTTTCGTGCATGCTGCAGAAGGCAGGACACATGGAAATAGCAAAAAACGAGGAGAAATAAAAATATTTCTCCCCGTTACGCCTCACCTTGGGATGCCTGCGGATTTTCCCCTTCCCTAGGTTTACATCCCTATGTCAGTTTAATGTGGTGTCAGATCACATGGGGGGAAAACCCACTGCACCACCCATGAAATGCCTTCCAGGTGCAAAGCAAGGTGATGCATCGATTTGCACTGCATCGACTTACTCATGATTTATAAGGCCACACAAAGCCACACAGGGTGGCTTTGCGTGGCTTCATAAATCTCTGAAAGCCCTGCATCACTCATGTGCCACTTTACGTGGTGCAAAAGTGGTGCAGTGCAGACAGTTGCCAGTTTTCCTTGTATCGAAAAATTGTACATTTCCTTTTTGGGCAGAAATGTTTGCTTGCAAACATTAATTGAGCCAATAATCTGGTGGATGTTTGGTTTCACCGCCCCTCCAACCCCATTGCCTTGCCAAAAGGCAAAGGGAAGGTTGTTTCTTTTCAATTTTCCCACTAATGGTTGTGAACAAGGGATACAAAATTTGGAATTAAGTGTTTTAGACTCATTGCTACCAACTCTGCATGGGAATTTTGTGTGGCCTATGGTAGATAGGCATTGGAGACCTTAAGCCACCACCATGCTCAACAGTGCAGACGTGTATTATGCTACAATAGCTACCACTTTGCCCGCCTTGGCCGGTGGTTTTAGTTTTTACCCATACCTAATGCTCGCCATGCTCAAATGTGTGGGGTGAATAACAACATTTTTCAGGCAGACTGTCAGCTGCTGTGTTGCTATCTTCACATATGGGAGGACATCACCCAGGGATGTGACAGCTGCACCTTCAACTACTTCCAGTTCTTAATAGGGAATAGGGTAAGCTGGCAGATGCCTCATTCTTATGTGGCCCTCACCATTATGCGCACTGCGAAGGAGGGGGGAAGTCACGGCTGATTTGATGCTGTTTTATGACATGCAAAAGGGGGCATTCAGGACTGGCTTTACCACTGGTGGCGCCCTGTGCGACAATGTTTGCTGATGCCCCCCCCCCCCCCCAATGACCACCTCGCTACGGATCCCCACACTACCACCATTTGACAGTGCCCCCCCAAGTCTCCATAACCACTGTCTCTTAGATTCATTTAGCTTTATAGCACTGCTCATACTAGTTTAAGGCGTCAGAGCACTTTACATCACACCTACATTGCACGGAGACAATCATACGTTTGTAAATCAGTGTATAGGAAATGTTACATAAGACAGAGGCCTGCAAGGTGAAGGAGTCGCATGTCATCCATACGGGTAGGCAATATAGTTTAAGAGTCGTTGGACTGGAAAAGCACAAATTCAGGGGCATATGTTCAAGGAAGTGGCGGAGTGAGGCGTTAGCCGTCATGGCTTAACGCCTCACTCCACCACTTCAGAAAAACAAGGCTGCACCATATTTACAATGATATGGTGCAGCCTTGCATTTACCCCTGCGCTGGCACTACACTTAGCAGTGTAGCGCCAATGCAGGCACCCTTGCACCACAAGGTTGTCTGCGTGCAAGGGAAAGATTGTTTATGTACAGAAAGGTCCCCCTTCCTGTACATAAAGAATCTGTAAATGCCATTTTGTCACTTCTATGTGTTCTGCTTAATGCAGCACACATGGAAATCAAGTCACAAATGGCATTAAAAAAAAAAAAAAAAAAAAAAACAAAAAAAAAGATTGTTTATGTACAGGAAGGGGGACCTTCCTGTACATAAACAATCCAAGGCTTTTCCCATGTGTGCTGCACAAGGCAGCACACAAAAAATTGTGAAAGAGCAAGATGGCACCTCACGTGCGCACCACCAGTCGAGCTTGCTGATTGGTACTCACCAGCTATGACCACTTTTTTCATCATTGGTAACCATCTTGCCTTAAAATAAAAATGTGTCCCAAAAATTAGTGCAGAAAATTAGAATACCACTGTGATGTGTACCACACGGACGAGACCCCGTGAAAATAAAACTGAAGTAAGTAGCACAATTACCATTTTTATTCTCTCCTTGTGCACTTGTTCAGAATTTAGAAATGGCTGCATTTACGCAGACCATTTTATTTCTCAGCCGACATGTTTCATTGCCAACATTCCCTCAAGGCAATTTCATCAGGGCTGGGTCATCAATCACAAAGCTTGGACACTGGTGCCGTTTTATAAAATGACTGTCAAATGTAAAAACACAAAATGGCCTGGTTACTCCAACAGAATTCTCACTCTCCAGTCTTAACCATACTTCACTGCTGGGCAGGACATTAATTATCTTTACCATGTGGGAGCCCGAGTCACTCGTATCCAGCTCTCCACTCCGTGGCACTAAAGAAAACTCCAGACGTGAGTTCCTCTTTTAGGCGTGTACTCTACTGTAGTACAGGTTCTAAACATAAAGGAAAACGGGTGAATATCCACACCCCTATTTTTTCATTTCATCATCATCACTGTAACTACCCCTGCGTCTTGATTTTACCATCTACAAAAGCAAGTATCATATCTTGGCATCACCTTTAAATCGACTGTCCATAAAGTTTCAATCCAACCTTATCGTGTCGATACCTCACTCTAGAACTCACACGCACCGCCAGCAGCCTTACCACCTTCATTAACAAAGAGCGCGTTGCATCATGCCTCGCTCCCGGGGGGAAGGTGCTGCAGTTTAAAAACACACCGCTAGCTGCGTCTCCCGTCACAGTGATTATGTCATGTGACTTTCATCGCACTCGCGGTGGCCATCTTAGATATCACACAGCCCAACCCGAGAGCCATCCAAACGCCCGTCTCAGAGTTCCTAAAACGAGTCTTTTCTCTCTTATTTTTCTCCTATTTCCTGTAAAAAACATTGTAATAACTCTGCCACCTTTTCCACTGTGGTCCGAGTTCCTTCACCCATCATTTCCGATAATCACGAGTTGTGTAATGTATTCTAGTAAACACCTCTGATATTTTCTTCACAGAGCCCATATACATATCTTGAGAGACAAGAACACCTCATAACACACAAAACCCCAACTTTTGTAATATGCTGAGGACTCCCTTTACACCATTAACTTTCACAGTGGCCATCTTGGATTGGGCATGTTCTCTCAACAAACTTTATTGTTCCAATATGTTAATCATACATTCTCCTATAGTGTGCTTGGGCTTCCTTTCCCATCACAGCCTAAAGCACTCACAAGGGCCACTCAATGCGAACTCGAAAAGAGCTACCAACCTCTCGGGCACCAACAGAACCGGACCTTTCATGAATGGATCATACAAGATGTATTAACTTCTCACTTTATTCCATTCAATAAAATCGTTTAATCCAATTTGGTCACATTTTTCTTGGAAAATCCAGCGTGCCTCTTTAGTCGCCAACACCCTATCTATACTATAGGAGTCCCAAGCTACTATTTCTAACACTACCCATGTGAAGGAGTGCTTATATTCTTTGCAGTGTTGTACTAGTTTGGTTGAGAGTTTGCCCGCTTTAATAGTACTCAAATGTTCCTGTATTTTCACTTTGATTTTACGTGTAGTGAGCCCTATATATTGCAGTCCACACTCACACGTCAATCTGTAAACAACATTCATCGTATTACAGTTGCTTAAGTGGGTCAAATGCCAGACTTTCCCAGAATTTAAGACCACACCCAAAGTCTTTCTTGTCAGATTACATACTGAACATGTACCACAAGGGTAATGTTCAGGAGGGATGGTGGTTTCTTTCTGGAGTGGTTTAGGACGGGAATGCACCAATTTATCCTTCAAATTCATTGATCTTTTCAAAGCAAATCTTGGAGGGGGCATTTTAAAATCGGTCGTAGACAGTAGGGCCCAATGTTTCCTTATTGACTGTCTAATCTGGGTTGCCAAAGGGTCAAAGGTCATAACAGCTGGCAAGCATTCATCCTTAGTCCTTACATTCTTCTCTAATAAGGCACTACAGGGAGTATTAAACACTCTTTTTCTCGCTTGATTCACAATTCTGCGCGGATAACTTCTCTGCCTAAATTTCTCACACAGTCCCTCCGACTGTTCCAAATATAATGTTGTAGTGGAATAGTTCCTGCGGTACCGCAGGAACTGACCCACTGGCAGGTTATCGTGTAGAGCCCTTGGATGGTACGATTGGTAGTGTAGAAGGGAGTTTTAGTCAGTCAATTTCTGATGTACCCCTGTACATAGTGTGTTATTCTCCACCGTGATATCCAAATCAAGGTACACAACCCCCTGACTACTGTAAGTCCATGTAAAACATAAACTGGTATCTTGGCCATTCAACCGGTTAAGAAACTCCAGTAGAGACTCCTCTCCACCAGACCAGATACACAGTACGTCGTCTATATACCTCTTCCAAAGGCTGATATTCCTCTGGAAGGGATTAGACAGATGGTAAATGCAATTTTCCTCAAACTGGCCTACATAAATGCAGGCCAGACTGGGCGCAAAAGTTACGCCCATTGATGTACCCGTAGTTTGTAAATATAGGTCATCTTTATAGCAGAAGTAGTTGCGAGTTAATGCCACTTCGATACATTGTAGTACGAAAGACTGTGGTGTATCATAAAACCACTCCTGTTCCCTCAAGGCGTGCGCTGCTGCCACCAGCGCAGCATCTTCAGGTATACAGGTGTACAGTGACTCTATGTCAATTGTTACCATGAATTCGCATGAAGAGTCAAAGTTAGTGACCTCCAGTACATTTAAAACATCTGTAGTGTCCTGAATAAATGATTGTTGATTCACCACTGATTCCCTGAGAAAGAAATCGGAGAACTGAGATAGCGGTTCTAAAACCGACTTTATCCCAGATACAGTGGGTCAACCAGGGGGGGGGGGGGGGGGGGGCGCTGCGGTTTATGTATTTTAGCCAAATAATGGTAGGAACCGCTAAAGAAAAAAGATGGATTACAACAAAAGAAGTGGAGTTTCTGATTAACAATAAGCCAAGAACTCCAGCGTTCTATATCCTGCCTAAAATACATAAACCCCAAGGAAGACTGATTTGCATGTGGCTGGGTTCAAACTTGAATGGCATGGTGAGCAAAAAAACGATGGATTTAGGCCCAGATCTCTGTACTGGGGTGAATGTATGACATTGTTCTGCATTCTGTCCATCAACTGTTGTTTTTGCATTTGTCACCCGAGTGGGACGGGTATGCCTAGACATGGGTCCGTGCTCTCCATGCCACTGGAGTCAAGCTATCCTGGCTGAAGAGGGGTGAAACCCTGAAACCGGTCCTAGGATGCTTGGTTCCAGTCCAGGGAGGACCTGGCTTGGCAGTTCGGGCTGGACTGTTCCCATGAGGCACAGGGTCAAGACTGATTTGCATATGGCTGGGTTCAAACTGGAATGGCATGGTGAGCAAAAAATGATGGATTTAGGCCCAGATCTCTGTACTGGGGTGAATGTATGACATTGTTCTGCATTCTGTCCATTAACTGTTGTTTTTGCATGTGAAAGGAAGCCCAAGCACACTATAGAAGAATGTATGATTAGCATATTGGAACAATAAAGTTTGTTGAGAGAACATGCCCAATCCAAGATGGCCGCTGTGAAAACTAATGGTGTAAAGGGAGTCCTCATACCGAAGATGGCCACCCCGGGTGCGATGAAAGTCACATGACATAATCACCGTGACGCGAGACGCAGCCGGCGGTGTGTTTTTAAACTGCAGTACCTTTCCGCCGGGAGTGAGGGATGATGGAACGCGCTCCTTGTTAATGAAGGCGGTAAGGCTGCTGGCGGTGCGTGTGAGGTCTAGAGTGAGGTATCGACACGATAAGGTTGGTTTGAAACACTATGCACAGTCGATTTAAAGGTGATGCCAAGATGTGATACTTGCTTTTGTAGATGGTATAATCAAGACGCAGGGGTAGTTACAGTGATGATGATGAAATGAAAAGTGAGGGGTGTGGATATTCACCCGTTTTCCTTTATGTTTAGAACCTGTACTACAGTAGAGTACACGCCTAAAAGAGGAACTCTCGTCTGGAGTTGTCTTTAGTGCAACGGAGTGGAGAGCTCCCACATGGTAAAGATAATTAATGTCATGCCCAGCAGTGATGTACGGTTAAGTCTGGAGAGTGAGAATTCTGTTGGAGTAACCAGGCCATTTTGTGTTTTTACATTTGACAGTCATTTTATAAAACGGCACCAGTGTCCAAGATTTTGATTGATGACCCTGCCCTGACGAAATTGCCTTGAAGGAATGTTGGCAATGAAACATGTTGGCTGAGAAATAAAATGGTCTGCGTAAATGCAGCCGGTTTTAAATTCTGAATAAGTGCATAAGGAGAGAATAAAGTTGGCAATTGTGCTACTTACTTCAGTTTTATTTTCATGGGGTCTCGTCCGTGTGGTAGTCGTGAGGTACACATCACAGTGGTATTATAATTTTCTGCACTAATTTTTGGGACACATTTTTTTTTTAAGGCAAGATGGTTACCAATGATGAGAAAAGTGAGCACAGCTGGTGAGTACCAATCAGCAAGCTCGACTGATGGTGCGCACGTGAGGTGCCATCTTGCTCTTTCACAATTTTTTGTAAAGGCAACACATATATTGTTGTGACCTGTGTTAGATACACTATTAAAGCTACACCCCTATACATATATGTATATGTAAACTTGTCGGATATAGTATTAAGTGATAACGAAATTTCAACATTGAATTTGGGTCTGTCTTATTACCCTGCCAACAACTTTAATTATGTAAAAACAAGATTAGATGTTTTTAAGAGTACTCGCAAACTAAAGTTACAAAAATATCATCTGTTAAATCCAAGAGCAAACAAAAATGTGTCCGCTTCAATAGAAAACCTGGAAGGCATTGATACAATGGAAGCTCCTAGAACTGAGGAAGCTTTCTTGGATGAGATGCAGGAGCTATGGGACTCACAACAATTTAGTGACAGATTGACCGTTTCTAATGGAGAACATAACAAATCCATCATTGAATCTAATACAATATCGACAGCAATGGGGTATCCTCTAACTCAATTCAAACCCAAATCAACCTTCAATCCAATTATGTTAAAGGATTCGATTGACCTGTTCCATGATCAAGTTACAGAACAACTGAAGGAACTCAATATAAAGACACACAGAGGTAAATTAAAGTATAACAGAAAAAGCGGATTATGTCACTTTAATATCTAAATTGAAGAAAAACAACAAAATTGTAATCCGAGCTTCAGACAAGGGTGGAAATATCGTTCTAATGACTAAAGATAAATACATCAAAGAAGCCTACAATCAGCTAAATGATAGAGCGTGCTACACGAGATGTAATGGAATTGATTTAAAGGTAATGTATACAACTTTATACAAAAAATTGTCAACATGGAAATTAGAGGGTCTGCTTACTGGGCAGGAGTTTAAATTTCTAAAGAACAATTTTCCTGTGGTACCAACCATTTACTTTTTACCCAAGATACACAAAGATGCGGTAAACCCGCCAGGGAGACCCATTGTCTCGGCGAGAAATGGGTGCCTTGAACACGCATCCCAATATGTGGATTTCTTTCTTCAAAGTCTGGTGAAAGCACTCCCATCATATGTGAGTGACACGAGTGACTTTCTACGCAAAATTAAGAATCTTGTATGGGAACAAAGTTTTTTAATGATTGCCCTTGATGTCAGCTCACTATATACAAGTATCCGACATATAGATGGGTTGAGAGCACTTGACTTCTTTTTGGATAAATATATGGGTAAAATGTTGAATCACAAAAAGATGTTACTTGAAATGGTTGATTTCTGCTTGAATAACAACATCTTTATGTTTCAGGGCCTTCTTTACAGACAGTTAAGAGGTGTCGCGATGGGGACCAGCTTCTCCCCAAGCTACGCATGTTTACACATGGGCTGGTGGGAGGAGCTGGTCCTCATGACAGAACACAAGAATGCTATGACAAATAATGTTAAGACATGGTTACGGTTCATCGATGACTTTACCAAATCCATGCACAGAAACAGGTTCGAACTACTAGGTATAGTTGATAACATGACAGACATCAGTAGCGATGTTAATAGAGCTGTAATTCAAAAGGAATTTAGATTCATTATCCAGTATAGCCAACAACACAGGAAGGTCGAATCCATCATTATGAGAAACTTGCCTTTGATTTTAAGTGACCCTACAATAGGCCCCAGACTACCTAAAAGGCCCTCTATAACTTACAGCAGAGGACGTTCTATGCGAGACGAACTCGTTAGAACATGTCCTGAAGTGATTGAGTCTGCGAATTGGTTACAAACGCACACAGGCTTCTTCAACTGTAAATCATGTAAAGCATGTCAGCACGGTGAGAATAAAACATTTTATTTCACGCTGTTTGATCAAAAAGATCACAAGATCAACAGATTACTGACATGCAAAACAGAATTTGCCATCTATGTACTGTCATGCCCATGCAATGTATTGTATGTAGGGAGCACGAAGCTCCAAGTACATAAAAGAATATTGCAACATCTTAGGGCGATAAATAATCAAGAAAATACTTATCCGGTGGCAAGACATTTCAAGTCTAAACATGATTCTAGAAGCCGTGATTTAAGATATTTTGTGATCGATTGTGTGCCTGCGAGTAGAAGAAGGGGCAATAGAGAAGAAAAACTGCGCCAACTTGAGACCAGATACATCTTAGAGTTGAATACAAAACAACCGAATGGTCTCAACGTTACTGAGGATTTGTTTACATGCCTTTAGTATCAAAAAACATTCTAGAATATTGACAGCACTGCACTATGAGATTTAATAAGGACCATTTTATAGCTCTTTGCAATTTATTTATGGGCCTCCTTTTGAATTTTATATTTATATTTAATGATTATTTATGAGTATTTTAGTAACCATTTTGCACAATTTTATATGACCTTTTATAAATGTAAATATCTAGTATGTTTAATCAATTTTAGGTTTAATATATCTATTTATTTTAATATTTCTTGTGTATATATTAGGTGACATATTTGTGTAGGTTTCTTATTTTACTCAAGGCCAATAGAGGGATATTTCATCTCCAGCCTGTGATTTGATGATCATTATTTATATTTATATTTGCATTATATCATATTACCTATAATGAGCTTCTAGGTATTTATACCGTCAATCTATGAAGTCTCAAATTGAGTGAGACCACCGCCATCTACCAATAGGTATTGCACTTGCACTTTATCAGGTTACGTGAGTCCCACTGTTTTTTGATTAACACATCACTGGGGATCCAGTGTGTATTCAGTTATACTCACGTTTCCGGTTCCTTATTCCTCCCTCTTTCCTCCCCTTCTTTCTTTCCCCAACCCTCTCTTTCTTTCCGTTTCTCCCTCTCCCTTCCCTTTCTAATCTTTCTCTTTTCCTTTTTCTTTTTTCTTCTTTTCTTTTCTGGTGTTACATCAGTCAGCAATATTTTAAAATGTATTTAAACAGATATACTGGTCTTTTTATACCATGCCAAAATGAGCTTTGTATTGGCATTTATGCTGCTTTAAGAGAAAAATACGAAAAATATACCTTGTATATATTTTATTCATCACTTGCACTATTTTGCACAAATTTGCACTTTAAATCTATTATTTTTGCATTGATTGAATTATGGATGACATTGAGGGTATTGATATGCATGATGTTAAGTTAAATCAGAAATTGTGTATGATTTAGTCATATATGTAACTATGAATATTATGGACTCTCAATTGAGATTCTATTGTGATATTTTACACATTTTTGCTTTCCAATAAGACGTAAAGTGAAGCTAGAAAGGAAACAAGTCTGATTTGTAGTTCACAAAGTGAATATGTCTTCTATTTGTATCATGCTCACATGCTTTGGTATCCAATGAATATGTCGTCTTGTTTAAACTATTTAAACCAATGCATTGCTTTCACTGTGTCATGTGATCAAGGCCCGTGGGAAGGGCTGAAACGCGTCATGGCAACTAACCACTCGAAATAAAATTCAAGCACTGAATTGTGGTCCGTATCCGTTTGGTCTTTTTGCGCTGGATTGTGCATAGGAAACGGAATATCAGGATATATATATATATATATATATATATATATATATATATATATATAACCTACTGGCGGTCGCCAGTAGGTAGTTATAGTTAGGACCGTGTTTCCATAGGAAATCTCAAAATTCTATTTTGAATAACTTTGGCGCCGGTTGACGAATCCTCGCGAAATTTTCAAAACTAATGGGGCGCTCCGCTCAGCTCCTACCCTGAAAGTCTCGGGGTGATTCGTCAAGCAGGGGCCGAGAAAAAAGGGGGGTCCCAAAACGCGTTTTCCCCATGCATTTTTCCATAGGGACTTTAGTCGCAGCTACAGCCCGAACGGCTGAACAGAATTATGTGAAATTTGGCAGAGAGGTAGCAAAAAGGTCCATGAAGTGCCTTTTGCAGGTTTGGTGTAAATCTGTTCAGTATTTCCTGAGAAATTAGCATTTAAATCAATATATATATCTGTAAGCGCGCAGCGTGCGCGCACTGAGCAAGTACTGTGCGCGCACCTTGCCGTGCGCGAGCGCACTTCTGATTGGTTGTTAGATGTCAGTAAACATTCGAATCGGTGGAAATCAGGAAGCGGCGGCCGCCATTTTGTCTCTCGCATAAAGAGGGGGTGATAAACAAAGGGGGAGAACTTGAAAAGGGGGCAGAGTGGGGAGATATTGACCCACTAGGCATTGTAAGGGGGTCACAGTAGGACCTTGTAGGGCAAAAAAAAAAGATTTATATTTTGAAAAAAAATATCGCAGAGTGCGCGCACCCAGCGCGCACCCGAAAAAAAACTTTTTAAAAAAAATAATAAAAAATCGCATTTAAGTGTTTAGATATAAGGTGGCTCTAAAAAGAGCCCTTGTGTTTATTGTTTGGTTTTTGGTACCTACAAGTAAGTACCGATGCAGAGTCTAAAGTTCAAGAGGAAGACTCTGTTGCCTTCATCAGTGAAGTGTACACCGTCTCCTCTATAAATGTCTTGCATGTTGTAACGCAAGTTGTTGTGGTATATTGAACCCATACCATAGTCTCTGAGGAAAGCAGAAATAGATTTGTTGACGTGCTTCCTTGCTTTGTCAATCTGCGGACAAAATTGGTTGGACCAGTTCCACTTTTGCCTTTGGCATATGTTAGAATATACAAAGGCAGTTTGTGGAAAAAGTGACATCAATTGCACAAAGGTGTCCTTAATAAGCATTTCCAGACCTACCCCAGTTAAAGTGCCTAGGTCATTTCCACCACAGTGCACAATAATAAGGTTAGGCTGTGGGAGATGTAGAAAGGTTTTCACCAAAGGCATTAATTGGTGCCACTTTAACCCTCTCTGACCAATCCATTTGATGTCTACATTTGGCAAAGCAAGGTCTCTCACCATACCTCTTTTTTCTGCAAATTTTTCACTTCAGAAGACATAGCTGTGACCTACAATCCACACTGTGAACATCTTCAAAGGAGATCTGGATGCACTCAGGAGGTGTCTTTCAGTAGAAAGGCAAAAAGAAATGAAAGACAGTTGAAAAATGGGGGCACACATACTTTTTTTTATAAAAAGAACTCATTGGCTGTTTCAAACCATTCTACACTAAAAACTAGGCTGTATGTTTAAATTTTAAAAAGCATGTATTGTATTGGTTCAGAAAAATGTGTGAACAAAGAACATTAGTTTGGATTTGCTGTTAGGTTTGAAAAGTCAAGCACTCTTGCTCTTTGGAAATGAAACATTGTCTGTTGAACTTCTGACCTCTCTGCTCACACCTGTGTTCCATGACCTGTTGCTATGGTAGCAGGCAGAAGTCAAGTTGGGGGAAGGGTACATTTGGAAAGGGGTTGAAGTTTTCAACCAATAGAAATGTGTGATTTCATTTGAAAAAATGTGGGAAGCACTGAGATTTGAAATTAACATGTATATGTGTGAAAAAAGAGAGGGAAACTGTGCCATTAACTGGTTCTGCTGAGAGGAGAGAGGTGTTCAGCTCAGAGATTCTGGTCTGATAAACTGCTGTGTGACTGCCACATTTCTTTCACAACTAACTAATTTTAAAGGTGAGTTATGAGTTTGAGAGGGGGTGTTTGTGGTTAATTTTGATATAAATAAAAGAATTATGATTATTTGTTTAAAGTTGTGATTTACATTTTCTGTTTTGCGAGATATTTAACTGTTTTGAATATGTAAAATATTATGGAGTATGTTTTCACCATAAGTTAATGTGTACTGGTAACAATGAGGAATACTGTTTTGTGCCTACCATCAAACCATGAGTCTGTGTGCAGAGAAGAATTGTTGACAGAGATTTAATTTGTGTTGCTGTTGAAAAGTAAGACTTGCAGTTGAAAGAAAAGGACAGCTTCTTTTTAATTGTGATGGTTAGCATTTAGCAGAAATCACTTTGAAAGAAAAGAGAGGAAAATGGCAGCACATTTGAAAAAAGCATTAGTTCTGTTAGAATTGATAACCCAGAAAAGGGGCAGCCTGTGTTTTGTGCCTACCAACACAGCATGAGTCTGTGTGTATATAGGAATTGTTGTCTAAGATTTAATTTGTGAAGTTGTTGTTCAGTAAGAAATGCAGTCCTAGGAAAGGGGCCGCCTGTATTATGTGCTTAAAATGATGACATGAGTCTGTGTGCACACAGGAATTGTGGGCAGAGATTTAATTTGTGAAGATGTTGTTCAGTAAGAAATGCAGTCCCATGAAAGGGGCAGCCTGTGTTATGTGCCTAAAATGATGGCATGACTCTGAGTGCACACAGGAATTGTGGGCAGAGATGTAATTTGTGAAGATGTTGTTCAGTAAGAAATGCAGTCCCTGGAAAGGGGCAGCCTGTTGTGTTTACACAAATTATCCCTTAGCACACATGCACTGTTGCATACATCCCTGCAGTCTTCATGCAGTTCTGGAAGTCTCTTTGCTCATCTGTCTTGCACCAGACAATACACAGTGTTCAGAAACACACTCTTGGCACACACGCAGCAGCTTCTCCAACACTCTCATGTGCAGTACTCAGCTCTGTGTGCTGTTTCAGATAGCACTGTGTAATGCAAACACATTCAACGTCAGCAAGGCCTCATTTAAATTGATCTAGTCTAATCACTCACTCTGTAACACATGGTCATTGTCTTAAGGAGCTGTTAGGACATGTGCTGTTTTCTGCTTCTGTAAATGATAAGGGAAATGTATCAGGCTGTAACAGTAATTTGGTACTATTCAGGGACACTGTTTTGTTCCAAAAAACATAGCATGAGTCTGTGTGCGCACAGGAATTGTGGGCAGAGATTTAATTTGTGAAGATGTTGTTCAGTAAGAAATGCAGTCCCAGGAAAGGGGCAGCCTGTGTTATGTGCGTAAAAAGATGGCATGAGTCTGTGTGCACACAGGAATTGTGGGCAGAGATTTAATTTGTGAAGATGTTGTTCAGTAAGAAATGCAGTCCCAGGAAAGGGGCAGCCTGTTGTGTTTACACAAATTATCCCTTAGCACACATGCACTGTTACATAAATCCCTGCAGTCTTCATGCAGTTCTGGAAGTCTCTTTGCTCATCTGTCTTGCACCAGACAATACACAGTGTTCAGAAACACACTCTTGGCACACACGCAGCAGCTTCTCCAACACTCTCATGTGTAGTACTCAGCTCTGTGTGCTGTTTCAGATAGCACTGTGTAATGCAAACACATTCAACGTCACCAAGGCCTCATTTAAATTGATCTAGTCTAATCACTCACCCTGTAACATATGGACATGGTCTTAAGGAGCTGTTAGGACATGTGCTGTTTTCTGCTTCTGTAAATGATAAGGGAAATGTATCAGGCTGTAACAGTAATTTGGTACTATTCAGGGACACTGTTTTGTTCCAAAAAACATAGCATGAGTCTGTGTGCGCACAGGAATTGTGGGCAGAGATTTAATTTGTGAAGATGCTGTTCAGTAAGAAATGCAGTCCCAGGAAAGGGGCAGCCTGTGTTATGTGCGTAAAAAGATGGCATGAGTCTGTGTGCACACAGGAATTGTGGGCAGAGATTTAATTTGTGAAGATGTTGTTCAGTAAGAAATGCAGTCCCAGGAAAGGGGCAGCCTGTTGTGTTTACACAAATTATCCCTTAGCACACATGCACTGTTACATAAATCCCTGCAGTCTTCATGCAGTTCTGGAAGTCTCTTTGCTCATCTGTCTTGCACCAGACAATACACAGTGTTCAGAAACACACTCTTGGGACATACGCAGAAGCTTCTCCAACACTCTCATGTGTAGTACTCAGCTCTGTGTGCTGTTTCAGATAGCACTGTGTAATGCAAACACATTCAACGTCAGCAAGGCCTCATTTAAATTGATCTAGTCTAATCACTCACTCTGTAACACATGGTCATTGTCTTAAGGAGCTGTTAGGACATGTGCTGTTTTCTGCTTCTGTAAATGATAAGGGAAATGTATCAGGCTGTAACAGTAATTTGGTACTATTCAGGGACACTGTTTTGTTCCAAAAAACATAGCATGAGTCTGTGTGCGCACAGGAATTGTGGGCAGAGATTTAATTTGTGAAGATGTTGTTCAGTAAGAAATGCAGTCCCAGGAAAGGGGCAGCCTGTGTTTTACTTTTTATTTTTTTTTATTTTTATTTTTTAAACATGTTTTTATTGGCTTTTGTTAGTAATTTCATTACATATCATTGTTGGATGACAATATCGCAGAGTACAAGTGTCCACTCAGGTGAGATCAATCATCACGTTTACAATAACCTTCACCCACACTCATGTGCAGTGTAACCGGTGTTTGCCATAAAATATAATACAAACCAGGGAAGGGAGGGGAAACTAGGAGGGGCAGCCTGTGTTATGTGCGTAAAAAGATGGCATGAGTCTGTGTGCACACAGGAATTGTGGGCAGAGATTTAATTTGTGAAGATGTTGTTCAGTAAGAAATGCAGTCCCAGGAAAGGGGCAGCCTGTTGTGTTTACACAAATTATCCCTTAGCACACATGCACTGTTACATAAATCCCTGCAGTCTTCATGCAGTTCTGGAAGTCTCTTTGCTCATCTGTCTTGCACCAGACAATACACAGTGTTCAGAAACACACTCTTGGCACACACGCAGCAGCTTCTCCAACACTCTCATGTGTAGTACTCAGCTCTGTGTGCTGTTTCAGATAGCACTGTGTAATGCAAACACATTCAACGTCACCAAGGCCTCATTTAAATTGATCTAGTCTAATCACTCACCCTGTAACACATGGACAAGGTTTTAAGGAGCTGTTAGGACATGTGCTGTTTTCTGCTTCTGTAAAGGATAAGGGAAATGTATCAGGCTGTAACAGTAATTTGGTACTATTCAGGGACACTGTTTTGTTCCAAAAAACATAGCATGAGTCTGTGTGCGCACAGGAATTGTGGGCAGAGATTTAATTTGTGAAGATGTTGTTCAGTAAGAAATGCAGTCCCAGGAAAGGGGCAGCCTGTGTTATGTGCGTAAAAAGATGGCATGAGTCTGTGTGCACACAGGAATTGTGGGCAGAGATTTAATTTGTGAAGATGTTGTTCAGTAAGAAATGCAGTCCCAGGAAAGGGGCAGCCTGTTGTGTTTACACAAATTATCCCTTAGCACACATGCACTGTTACATAAATCCCTGCAGTCTTCATGCAGTTCTGGAAGTCTCTTTGCTCATCTGTCTTGCACCAGACAATACACAGTGTTCAGAAACACACTTTTGGCACACACGCAGCAGCTTCTCCAACACTCTCATGTGTAGTACTCAGCTCTGTGTGCTGTTTCAGATAGCACTGTGTAATGCAAACACATTCAACGTCACCAAGGCCTCATTTAAATTGATCTAGTCTAATCACTCACCCTGTAACACATGGACAAGGTTTTAAGGAGCTGTTAGGACATGTGCTGTTTTCTGCTTCTGTAAATGATAAGGGAAATGTATCAGGCTGTAACAGTAATTTGGTACTATTCAGGGACACTGTTTTGTTCCAAAAAACATAGCATGAGTCTGTGTGCGCACAGGAATTGTGGGCAGAGATTTAATTTGTGAAGATGTTGTTCAGTAAGAAATGCAGTCCCAGGAAAGGGGCAGCCTGTGTTATGTGCGTAAAAAGATGGCATGAGTCTGTGTGCACACAGGAATTGTGGGCAGAGATTTAATTTGTGAAGATGTTGTTCAGTAAGAAATGCAGTCCCAGGAAAGGGGCAGCCTGTTGTGTTTACACAAATTATCCCTTAGCACACATGCACTGTTACATACATCCCTGCAGTCTTCATGCAGTTCTGGAAGTCTCTTTGCTCATCTGTCTTGCACCAGACAATACACAGTGTTCAGAAACACACTCTTGGGACACACGCAGCAGCTTCTCCAACACTCTCATGTGTAGTACTCAGCTCTGTGTGCTGTTTCAGATAGCACTGTGTAATGCAAACACATTCAACGTCAGCAAGGCCTCATTTAAATTGATCTAGTCTAATCACTCACCCTGTAACACATGGACAAGGTTTTACGGAGCTGTTAGGACATGTGCTGTTTTCTACTTCTGTAAATGATAAGGGAAATGTATCAGGCTGTAACAGTAATTTGGTACTATTCAGGGACACTGTTTTGTTCCGAAAAACATAGCATGAGTCTGTGTGCGCACAGGAATTCTTGGCAGAGATTTAATTTATGAAGATGTTGTTCAGTAAGAAATGCAGTCCCAGGAAAGGGGCAGCCTGTGTTATGTGCGTAAAAAGATGGCATGAGTCTGTGTGCACACAGGAATTGTGGGCAGAGATGTAATTTGTGAAGATGTTGTTCAGTAAGAAATGCAGTCCCAGGAAAGGGGCAGCCTGTTGTGTTTACACAAATTATCCCTTAGCACACATGCACTGTTACATACATCCCTGCAGTCTTCATGCAGTTCTGGAAGTCTCTTTGCTCATCTGTCTTGCACCAGACAATACACAGTGTTCAGAAACACACTCTTGGGACATACGCAGCAGCTTCTCCAACACTCTCATGTGTAGTACTCAGCTCTGTGTGCTGTTTCAGATAGCACTGTGTAATGCAAACACATTCAACGTCAGCAAGGCCTCATTTAAATTGATCTAGTCTAATTACTCACCCTGTAACACATGGACAAGGTTTTAAGGAGCTGTTAGGACATGTGCTGTTTTCTGCTTCTGTAAATGATAAGGGAAATGTATCAGGCTGTAACAGTAATTTGGTACTATTCAGGGACACTGTTTTGTTCCAAAAAACATAGCATGAGTCTGTGTGTGCACAGGAATTCTTGGCAGAGATTTAATTTATGAAGATGTTGTTCAGTAAGAAATGCAGTCCCAGGAAAGGGGCAGCCTGTGTTATGTGCGTAAAAAGATGGCATGAGTCTGTGTGCACACAGGAATTGTGGGCAGAGATGTAATTTGTGAAGATGTTGTTCAGTAAGAAATGCAGTTCCTGGAAAGGGGCAGCCTGTTGTGTTTACACAAATTATCCCTTAGCACACATGCACTGTTACGTACATCCCTGTAGTCTTCATGCAGTTCTGGAAATCTCCTTGCTTATGTCTCTTGCAGCTGACAATACATAGTCTGCAGAAACACACTCTTGGGACACACGCAGCAGCTTCTCCAACACTCCCATGCGTACTACTCAGGTCTGTGTGTAATGCAAACACATTCAACGTCACCAAGGCCTCTTTTTCTTTGCTCTGCTCTAAACACTCAGCCAGGTTGCAGATACTTATGGTATGAAGTAGCTGTTAGGAAATGTGCTCTTTTCTGCCTCTGTGATTTTCCAGGTAAAATGTGTAAGGCTGTAACAGCAATTATCACTTGATCTACCAGAGTAGTAAATGTGCTTTGAATTTGCAAATCAAATTCTGTTTTCTGCTTAGAAGCACACCATGAGGCTGTGTGTGCACAGAAATTGTGGCCACAGATATAATTTGTGTTGCAGTTGTTCTGTTAAAAAATGCACTTGCAGGAAAGGGGCAGCTTGTTTTTTTTCAACTGTGGTGGTTAGTACTGTGCACAAATTAGTAAATCACAAATGAGAGACAAATGGAAAAACATTTGAAATAAATGAAAAGTAAAAAAAAATATTTAAATGAATTATAATTACAAAAAGGATTTTTTTTTAGTTCCTTGCAGGTATTGCTGAGCAACAGTGAAAAAAAAATGCCTTTAAGGACAAGAAAAAGGAAAGAAAAGCAACAACAAGTATATCTGGACAAAACTGGGAAAAATAAATAGCAGGAGAAGCTGGTGATGGCAAAAAGAAAAAGTCTACTGGTAAGCAGAGCAGAGATTTCATAAAAAAGATTTTCAAAAAACAAAAAAATGCCAAAAATAACTGTAAAACAAAGAGAGTTTTATGTACAAAGCCACAACACAGTCAACAGCAAAAAAAAAGCTAATGTACAATCAGAAGTATGTCAAACAGATTTAACACGAAAATTAGATTTTAAAAACATTCGTCGAAAAATGTTTCAGAGAAGAGTGATGTTAAATTTGCTAAAGGATGTGAAAAAATATAAGAAAAAATCTAAATTTATTAAGAATTTTTTTTTTATAGAAAATATTGTAAGTAAGGCTTTGGAAATAAAAAGAAAACTTTTTATTATAATTTTGAATAGGATGCGTAGATTAGAAAAATTAGTGAATGCAATGAAGTCACAAAGCAAAAGGAAAAGAGAAGTGAAAAAAAGTAACTTTTGTAAAGTGTTCTTGGGAGAATGGAAACACAGTTCAAGTATTGAACCATTTTTTAATGAAGAGAGTTATCTTCAAAGTAATAGTTTGTTGCATGCAGTTGACACTAATGGTAGAGCATATGAAGTTAAGGATGGTTGTGTGATGCAAAAAGAGAAAATGGTCCCTAGAAATGAGGAAGAAGTAATGGCTGCTGAGGCTATGGGGAGACGTCCAAAAGCCCCAGTGTACACTTGGAACTGTAGTAGTATTTGTACTGTGCGTCAGGAATCTATTGATAAATTACGTGACTTTCTAAGAGAATATAGTAAAAAGAGTGTAAAACAGAAGATGAAGGTGCTTCAAACACTAGATCCATGCAGAGTGAGAGAAAATACTGGTTTGCAGGGACATTCTCTGGCTTGTCTATCTAGAAAAGTGTGTAAAAGTGTTTTTCATCATTTTAGGATGCTGGCTGTTCATCATACTGAAATGAGAAAGTTTGTGAGAACATTGTATTTTGCTAAAAGTCCAGCAGTAAAGTTGAATGAGTTGAATAATGCTCTGTTCCGTGGATCTGTATCAGATGTAGTGAAGGTTACTGATGAGATTCAGTTTTGTTACTTTGGTCCAGAACAAGAAAGTGCAGAAATGGACACAGTAAATGAGGAAAATGAGGAACAGAATGTAGAACTCATTATTACTAAAAATTTTGAGGATGAAATGACAAAATTTACTATCACCTCTAATGAAACACCAAATATTACTTGTATTTGTTGCCGCAGAAGTCATTATAAAATTCAAACAAGGAGTGTTGATCTGTATAAAAAAAGTGAAAATGAAGATAATTATAAGTGGAAGGATTTTGCAACATATATATTTCTTGAAAATTGTTTTGAATTGGGTGAAGATCAGCGTATTTGTAAATACTGTTATAATAAATTAGAAGAAAATAGAATGCCGACCAGAGCTGTACATAATAATTTAGAATTGGATGCTATTCCTGCCGAACTTTCTGAATTAAATACATATGAGTCTATACTTATTCAATGTGTTCATCCGTTCCAGACCATAGTACGTATGGAGCCCAAAACTGGTAAATTACCTCCTTCTGATTTACTGAGAGGTTTAAAAGGAAGAGTGGTGTATTTGCCCTTGGATTTGAAAAAAAATATGGAAACTATTGATGCAGATACTTTGGAAACTGAACCATTAGTAATTCTGGTTAATGGTGTACCTACAAAGAATAAGAAGATTTGGCAAGAGCTGGTGGATGTACGAAAAGTACAAAGAGCAAATTTGTATTTGAAAAAAAATAATAAATGGTATGAATCAATTTATATAGAAGAAGAAGAAGAAGATTTACAAGAAGACACAGAAACACCAACTGGTCAAATTGAAAAAGTGGACAAGTCAAAGGAAGAAGAAATTTATGAACATTTTAGCATACATCCTCTTCATTCAAAAGAAGTTATGGGAGACACTATTGATCTGTTTCAGATGAAGAAAGCAAAAGGAACTCCCGTGAGTGTATGGGAGGAGAGCTTGGAAGCTCGATGTTTTCCCCAGCTGTTTCCTACAGGAAAAGGAGGACGATACGATGAACGTCCAGAACAGATTCCAGCTTCTGCGTATCGGACTACAAGACTATATGCAGAAGATCCAAGATTTCGTCAAAGTATTCCTTATTTGTTCCATCTTTTATTTGAAAGCGACTTGTCTGCATTATCATATGCAGTAAATCACATTTTAAAAAGTGGAGTATATTTACAAAATGTGTCTGCTAAGGATTTTATGGAGAAAGTGCAGCACCGAGATGATCATTTGGAAACACAACTGATCAATCTGATGGCTTGTCAGCGTGGGACAAATGAATATTGGTACCGACGCCATGGTGAATTAAAATGCATGTTACGGAATTTAACTCCAACATGGTTCCTTACCCTAAGCTGTGCCGAGTACGCTTGGGATGATTTACTGGATTTTCTAAGAGCGGCAAATTCAAACATTAAAAACATTGAATACAAGACAGCTGGAGAACTGTGCTCTTTGGATCCAGTTAATGTTTGCAGATATTTCAATCATAGATTTGAGGCTATGATGTCCTTCATCTGCAATAAAAAAAATCCACCTCTTGGAGAAGTAGTGGATTTCTTTTGGAGAAAAGAGTACCAGGCAAGAGGTGCTCCTCATATTCATATGCTGTTGTGGATCAAGGATGCCCCAAAGTTTGGAACAGATACTGATGAAGCAGGGTTATCTTTCATTGAAGAATATGCAACATGTGCTATACCTAAAAGCACAGAAGAGAAAAAGTTAAAAGAACAAGTTTTACGTTTCCAAAGTCATCGGTGTGGAAAATACTGTCGACGGAAGTACAAGACCAAAGATAAATTCTACACAAAGTGTCGATTTGGATTTCCTAGACCTGTTCTTTCAAAAGGAAGAGTCAACAGTTTTATGTCAGCTGTGCGACATACTATAACCAGAAAATCTCCCAAAAATACCTACAACCTAAAAAGAAATGAAGAGTCAAAATTTATAAATGACTTCAACCCAGTGATTTTATCCATGTGGAATGCTAACATGGATATTCAGTATGTGGCAGACAATTCTATTGCTGTTGCTCGGTATGTGACATCTTACATCACTAAATCTGAGAAAACAGAATTGAAGGAAATGTGGGAAGAGATTTCTCACGAGAAGACTGTCAGTAAGAAGCTGTACAGTTTTAGTTTAAAGATGTTATCGCATCGAGAAATTGGATCCTACGAATGCTCAGATAGGTTATCATCTGCAAGTCTTTACTCGAAATCCAGAAGAATAATTTGGGTAAGCTTAGGCCTTGCAGGAATGAGAAATCGGGTACTGAAATCTGTTGGAGAAATTGAATATTTGGCCGAGAATGACCCAGAAAGTACAGATATTTTGAAATCAAACATGTTGGACACATATTACCCAAAGAGAAGTCATCATCTTGAGAACATGTGTCTCTATGAAGTGCTGCAGAACTACATTTATTCACGGAAAGCCACAGAAGACATCAACAATGGAAAATATAAAGTCATTGGTGAGGAAGGATGTTTGGTGAAGCAAACAAAAGGAAGTTTGATAAATCACAGGAAGCTGAGTTGCGACACTACTGACAAAAAGGAATTTTACTACTTGGCTCTTTTACAGCTCTTTAAACCATGGCGTTCAGAGGACGAACTACTGGGAGAATTTCAAAGCTATGAAGATTCTTTTAATGCTAGCAAAGACAGCATAGAATGCAGTACTTTCACAACTTATGTCCAAATGTTAAATGAAGAAAATGAACAGGAAGCAAAAATTGCAGCTGAAGTAGCTAGAGACAGTTCTCAAGACAGCCAAAGTTCAGGAACACTTAGTCAAGATCCCCTAGGACAACCGATCATAGAAAATGAAGCTGCAGTAGCCATGACTGAAGTAGAAACGGCTATGAATCAAGCACAGGAAGATTCAATTGACTTACTAAATCTGGAAGAACAACTGAATGAAGAACAAAAAGAAATTTATGAAGAAGTCATCAAAAAAATTGATCATGGATTACTACATGAAAAGAAAGAGTGCTCATGCACATCATTTGAACCAATCAGGATGTATGTGAGTGGACAAGCTGGAACTGGTAAAAGTTTCTTAATAAAAGTCATCAGAAGCTACCTACAGCAAAAAACAGCTTCAAATTTGTCTTGTGTGGTAACTGCTCCAACTGGGTTAGCAGCCTATAACATAAAAGGAATTACCTTACATTGCTTGCTAATGTTACCAGTGGAGCATGAGAACAAAATAGAATACCACAAACTAACTGGAGAAGCATGCCTCGAAGTTTCAAGAGTGTTGAAGAAGATGCAAGTTCTCATTATTGATGAGGTGAGCATGGTTTCAAATTTAATGCTTGCCTTTGTGCATTTAAGAATGCAGCAAATTCTAAAGAGAGACTATGACGTGTTATTTGGAGGTAAACACGTCATAGTTTTTGGGGATCTTCTGCAGCTCACTCCAGTTAAAGGACAACCAGTGTTTAATACTGTGACACATGAAGACACGAAGAAGTCATTAGGAAGCATTGGTAATGCGAATATTTGGTCGTTCTTTGAGTACAAAGAACTCACTACCAATATGAGACAAGCAAACGACGAAGATTATGCAAGTATTCTGAAAGATATCAGAATTGGACTACTCACAGAAGTTGGTAAAAAAGCATTACAGAGTCGGTTGCTACATAACTTATTTCCAAATGAAGAAATAGTTGCAGAGAAAATATACCAGAACATTGCAGAAAAAAATACTGTAATCTGCTTAATGCCAACACTACGTGAGTGCTCAATATTCAATGAGGAACTTTTGAAATTGGAAAACGAAGAGATTAAGAAAATGGAAGCAGAGGACAAAATTCAGCATGAAAGAATTACTTTTACATTAACAGGCAAACTGAAAAATAAATTGGATTCACTAGAGAAGAATATTTCCAAAACAGCTGGATTAGAAAAAAATCTATATGTTTGCATGAATTGTCGAGTGATTTTAAGGAGAAATTTGGATGTAGAAAAAGGTTTAGTGAATGGAGCTATGGGAAGAGTTGTGGGTTTTATTAATTATCAGAAAAAAGAAGGAATTGAATGTTTAAAAATAAAATTTGATCAGATAGAAGAAGTTAAAGACATTTGTCGTTGTTCAGTTCGTTTCATGCTTGTGAAAGACTTATATGTGCGTAGAAAGCAGTTTCCATTTTCTCTAGCATATGCTGTAACTATTCACAAGTATCAAGGATTGACTGTAGATAGTGCTTTTGTAAACATTGGTTCTACTGTGTTCAAAGAAGGTATGGCATATGTTGCTCTGTCACGAGTAAAAACATTATCTGGTTTATTTATGATAGACTTTGATGACTCAAAAGTTAGTGCTGATACAAACTGTGTAAAGGAGTATAATAGATTAAGAAGAACCTATGCTCCTCATTTAGGTCAGTATCCTGTGATTGAAAAACATGTTGTTTCTCGGAAAAGGAGATTTGAGAATATCTGTAATGTGGATGAACAGAACAAAAAAAAAAGGACAGTGATGTGATAGCAAGGAAAAAGAAAAAGGACAGTGTTGAAGAGGTTGTTGGTTGCCATTTTGAAAATAGCTCTGGTGTCAACTGCTATGCAAATGTAGTGCTGAATGTTGTATTTTATCTTGAAAAGTTGCTAGAACAGATAATAGTAAATCATGGAAAAAGATTGTGTTCTCTGCTGAGTCTCCTTTTTGAGAAGCTGAGTACTGATAAAACTGAAATAGAAAGTGCTACTGATGTTAGAAATCTTTTAGATGTATGTTCTGGTTCTACACAGTTTAAAGAAAATGTCCAGCAAGATGCTCAGGAATTCTTAATATATATTTTGAGTGTACTAGAAGATGAAGGAGTAGAAGTAGAAAACTTATTTGGTGTCTCTTACAAGTGGGAACATTGCTGTGAAAACTGTATGAACACATGTAGTAGTAATGTTGATTCAGAAAGGTTCATATTTTTACCATTACCACAAAGTAAATCAGTGACTTTTAGTAAATTAGTTAAAGATGCCAATCACAACATGGAATGTTCTGAATGTAAATCAGACATGTTTTCTACATTATTTTTACAGAAATATGGTCAGTATGTAATTTTAATGATGCAACGTTGTAGAACTGATGGTTCAAAATTGGACACTTTAATAAAGAAGTTTACAGGACAGCAATTATTAATTTCTGGAAAAACTTTTGTTACAGTTGCAATAATTTTTCATGAAGGACCTACTGTAACTTCTGGACATTACACAGTTTATCTTAAATGTGAAAAAGGCTGGACACTGTGTAATGATTCCCAATTGATTTTCAAGCAACGTTTGCCTTATGATTTACCCAATTCTTACTTAATTTTTCTGAAACCTAAATTTTGAAAACTAAAAACTGCATCTGAAGGAAGCATTTTTTGTAATTTTAAAGGATTATAATTGAAGATATCACTTAAAAAGGATTTTGAAATTACTATTTGGCCTAAAGGAAAAGTATTAAAAACAATTGTGGACTCCTTTGACAGAAATTATTTTGGCATGTGTACTTTTGCGACAAGGTTTAAAGACGGTTTGTCTAGAAATTTTTTATTCATCTAGAGAAGTAGTTGTAATATATATGTAATATTTCTAACAAGGTATATTTTAGTGAGGATAGTTTTGGGGCTTTTTTTAAGCAATCTTTCAGATTGTTTTTTTTTGCCCGCTGTTAAATGATGAATACAATTGTTTTCACTATTTTAAGTGAAAAATAAAAAATTCTGAAAACAGCAAAAAAAGGGCAAAAAATTGCTTAGTAAAATATGTAAAAACATGTAATGCTTTTTGTAATGTATGATTGAATATTAATACTTTTTTTCTTTTTTTGCAGAACTGGAAAGAAAAAAAAAAAAAAATTCTGTTCCCTTGCAAAATACTTTTTAAAATTTTTTTTTTAGAAAAAATTAATTTTTTAAAAAAAATAAGTGAAAAATATTAGTATTATTCAATCCTCCCTTTTCATGCTTCCATTTCTTCACCTCTTTTTGTACATTAAATTTAAAAAAAAAAAAAAAAAAAAATTTAAAAAAACCTTGGGTGCGCGCAGGGTGCGCGCACCTAAAAAAGAAATACAAAAAAAATCCCTCAAAATTTTTTTGGGGGGGTTTAGTTTATAAGTGGCTCTTAAAAGAGCCCTTGAGTTAATGGAGTGAAACAGGAAGAGAAAAACTAAAAAAAAGAAAAAACATCTATGGCCTACTTGCACTCATGGGCATCAAATTTTCTCTGAATGAGATCAAGACTGGTCTCACCCACAGAAATAAGTTTACCGCAATCAGTGCAGCGTGTGGACAACCTAGCCAAACAAGGTGGTCCAAAAAGAGGTGTGGAAGAAGGCAAAGGCACCACTGCAGAAGAAGTGCTCGGCTGAGCTGCCGAAGATGTGCTCGGCTGAGCTGCTGCAGATGTCGTCGGTAGAGCAGGTGGAGGGTTTGCTCCAGAAGCTCGACGAAAAGTTACTGGATGCATTTTGTTAACATGTCTCAACATAGTGTGAATGCTAAAAGAATATTTCTTGTTAGGATTCCCACGAGATAAGACTTTATCACAAAGTTCACATGTAACTTTAGGTGCATTTACCTTTTTTTGTCCCTCTGGAAAAGTGAAAAACTGCCATATAAAGCTGTCTTTCTGCTTCCTGCTCCTCTGCCTCTCAAGAGTGTCCAGATCACTGTCTGAAGATGGTTGCTGTTCAGCCATTGTCTCTCAACAACAGAATAGCTCCTTCTCCAAAGGAATCAGAACTAATAATGAGGGGAGTAGGTGTGGTTTGGGAAGAATCTGGAACTGAAAGTACTTCAAACCAATCAAAAGTGATGATTCTTGATCACATGACTTGCCATGAGGGGATTGGGTGTGGTATTGAAACAATTAGAAACTGAAAGTAATGATAACCAATAAGAAGTACTGTTTTATTATGCATAAACCCGAGGTGCGCGCACTGCGCAAGCTACGAGCGCGCACCTCGTGATTACGTATGCGCGAACGCGTAGGAGCGCATGTGCATACGTCATATGCGCGTACCTAGCGCGCATACGTTGAACACGCGTATACGCGACCATTATTGCGCGTAATTTTAGCGTATGCGGAAGTAAACCGCGTGGAGCGCGTAGGACGCACGCACGCATGCGTACGTACGTACGCATACGTACTGGGTGCGCGCTCCCAGCGCGCACTATGACGTATATTTGCATACGTAAATAACGTACGACGGTATTCATAAAAAACTTACGAAATTGTACTAGGAGCGCGCCCAGAGCGCGCACCTCAAGAATTTATATATAAAAAAAAAAAGTGGAGAAAAATTAATTGCAAAAATTAAAAAAAATAATCAACTTTATCCTAATTGAAATTTAAAAAAAAAAAAATAAATAAATAAAAAGATACAGATAATATATAAATGAATACATAGGAATTTTATTTTTAATAAAAAAAATTTTTTTTAAATTAAATAATACAAAAATTAGCATTTAAAAAACCGTACAAATTCACTGAAAAAACCAAAGGTTTCACACACGTTATAGTTAGGAATTAGCATTTAAAAAACCTTGCAAATTCACTGAAAAAACCATAGGTTTCACACATGTTATAGTTAGCTGGACATTTCACTCGTGAAAAACCAATGAAATTCCCCCGTTATAGTTAGTTCAGCTTACTATAACTCGCGCACCCGCAATCCACTGCTGATGACGTCACATATTACATCACTCATGACATGGTCAGTGACATCACTCATGACATCACTGATGACATCTCAAATGACATCACTGATGACATCATCCTTGTGATTGAGTAGCAGACCTCCTCTCACCCTAATATAACCTTTGATACACACATTCAAAAGTAGAAACTACAATGTTCAAAACAATGGACATACCAATACCAGTTACAACAACCTATTCAATAATTCTAAGATCCACATACAAATCCACTCATTCACCAACAGTCCTATACAGTCACTCATACATGTACTCACTCATCATATGTACTCATACACCTATACATCCTGTTACACAATGCCACTCATCCATAGAGTTACTCACACACATAGTCACTCATGCTAATAAAGAATCAAACATACATTTACTTGCATATACAGTTATACACACACCACCACACTTACTTCTACGGAAACTTACACATACTTAGTCTTTTAAACAATCACTTATAGAAATACATACTTATTCATACATGAACTCTTTCAATCTCTCACTCTCACATATACTCACTTATATACACCAATAGTCACATATACTAGTTTAAAACATATGAAGTTACTCATAGAGACACTATTGAGACAGTCATTCACTCACTAACACACCCATACACACACTCATCCACCCATACAGTCCTGCACACATGCTGTGTTCAACACATACAAACAGTGAGTCACTCATTCATGCACCTATGCACTACGTAATACCCCCCACCGAACCATGCACACACTCAGACTGATACTCAAAAAACCAACTAATAACCTATATAGACACCCATGTAGCTACTCACCAACCCATGCAGCCACCTATACACAAAGTGAGAGACTGATACAGATATTTACATATTTAAACATTACTCACAAAGCCATGTATTCACTATGATACACTTAATCAGTCACATAATCAATTTTTCAAAAACAAATCATCCATTTAGACACTTATATACCCATTTATTCTTCCATCGACCTTGAGATATACATATATAAAACATATTTAATTTTCAGAAAAACACACATTCACTGGATGATGTCATCAGTGATGTCATCAGTGATGTCATTTGAGATGTCATCAGTGATGTCATGAGTGATGTCACTGACCATGTCATGAGTGATGTAATATGTGACGTCATCAGCAGTGGATTGCGGGTGCGTGAGTTATAGTTAGCTGAACTAACTATAACGGGGGAATTTCATTGGTTTTTCACGAGTGAAATGTCCAGCTAACTATAACATGTGTGAAACCTATGGTTTTTTCAGTGAATATATATATATATATATATATATATATATATATATATATATATATATATATATATATATATATATATATATATATATATATGGGGCATGTGGGTATTGACTGTCATTTGCGAAAACTTTGTTTTATAAAATGTAGGCAATAGAGTGGAAGGACACTACCTCTTATAAAAGTGAGGAGTGATAGGAAAAAAGTGATGGAACTCCCGCCTCTACTTATATGTATACCCTCAAAAAGAGGAGCCTTGGATGAACAGGTCTTTGTGTTTGTGTTATTTACCAACCTCCCCAAAACTTTGGAGAGGTATGGGAGCTGAGAAATCAGCTGATAGTTTTCAGGGTTGTGCACATCTGTTCCTGCTTTCTTCAACGGGGCAGGGTCACTACCGCCTGCTTTCAGGCCTCAGGAAAGGCAGCAGAGTTAAGAGAGTGGTTGAGTAGCTGAGCGACATAGGGACATAATACTCCTGTGATCCGAGCAAAGATGAAGAGAGGGCAGGGGTCTAAGGGAGATCCTGATTTCACTTCCCCCATAGCTTTTAGGACCTAGTCCTCTGTGAGAGGGGAGAAGTTACGCATGCTAGATGGAGCAGCAGGGCGAGGAGTCCTGTGTTCCCAATTAGTTGAATCTGCCCTGGTGTTTGGGCTGAAAGAAGAATAGATTCTGCTGATTTTATCAGAAAAAAATCTACAGATTTTTTCGCTGGCTTCTTCTGAGGGGGGCAGTGTTTGGGACATGCTTGCAGGTTTACTAAGTTCCCTTATTATTTTATACAGCTCTTTTGCTGAGTTACCGTTCTCATTAATTTGTTGCGCATAGTAGGTCTTCTTAGCCTTTCTAATGGCGTTGTTATAGGTCCTAAGCTCAGACTTGTACCTTCCTGCTTGGACTGTCCATTGGTGTTCTGTCGTTTTACACTTTCTTTTAAGTGCCTTCAGGTCGGATGTGTACCACTTCTCAGACTGGGAACTTTTTGTCGACTTAGGTTTTAATTTGGGGGCGCATAGGTCCAACACTTTTGTGATGCCGTTTCAAGGTTAGCTGCTCCCATGTTCACAGGGCGAGCACTCTGAAACTTCATGTTATTGGGAGGTGAAGTGGGTCTGAACGGGGTCTTGGGTAACTTTTCTCGAAGCTCTATTGGCCACCTGTGGAGGTTTGCCCGATTTTACTGATTTTGCCGGCAGACTGAATGAGAAGTATATAAGAGAATGATCTGTCCAGGATAGAGATTTTATCTCCTGGATAAATGTGGATTCAGTATTAGAGAATAATAGATCTAGTGTGTGCCCTGCAATGTGTGTGGGCCCCATGATCCACTGCTTAAGTTGGAGAATTTGCATATCACTTTCCAAGTGTGTTGCTGCAGGATTGTTCGCCTTCTCAAAGTGGACGTTAAAGTCCCCTATTACTAGGTAGTTTTTATATTTCAGACAGACCGGGAGAAGTTGGGTGACTAATCTAGTGCTGAGTTCGGCTTGGTAGCCTGGAGGATTATAGATCACTGCTCCAGCAAGTATCGTGTGGCCATCTTTGGATAGCTGAAATGGTAGTATTTCATGCTCTCCCAATTGTTCCACATGGACATCCACGCAGGTCAAATAATCTTTGAACATGATAGATATCCCTCCTCCCTTCCGTCCATGTCTGTCTTGTTTTAGTATCTTGTAATTTGCCGGTATGGCATTAGAGATGTCAGGGGAGTTGTTTTCGTCCACCCAGGTTTCAGTTATGAAGGCCAGGTCGGGGTTCCTCTCATTGAGGGTGTCCCAAATTTCGAGGGAGTGTTTTGATACCGACCTGGCATTAAAGTAAATGCATGTCAGTTTACACCGGTCCACTTCTTGATAGGACCAGTCTGATGGTGTTATGCTGCTCCATCGGCAGCCTAGACAGGAAATCGGGCCCTCAGTGTGCCCTGGATGGGCTTTTATGCAGAATGCATTGCCAATTGCTAAATGTTGGGAGATAGCAAGAAGTGTGTTTCTTGTGTAGCGATGACCAATACTTGGGGTTGATTTGCGTGAAGCAGGGGTCCTTCCCCCTGGCCCCGGACGGGCGCGGATGGGCGCAGACAGGCTGATATAGGGGAGTGCACGGGAACGTGGCTCTGCCCTCTCCAAGACCGGAAATGCCCCGTGAATGGCCCCACTGCTTCCTGGAATGCCCTCCACTCAAACGACGTTCAGCCGCTTTGGACCAGGGCGAGGGAAGGCAGCCGAGGACCAATGACAATGTGAAACAATCAGGTAAGTTGGGGGAGTGAATTAAAAGATATTGTGCACAGTGCAAAATTAAAGTATAGTACTAAACGCAGTAAACAGAGCGCTTACATGTAACTGCTCCCGCTGCTAACTGCTCACTTCATCATCACACATTCCATTTTACATCATCATCATGATAAGAACTCTCAGGAGTGTTTGGAAGCTCTTGATGGATAAGACCAATTTTCAGCTTACGAATGGTTGGCTTTATTGTCACTCTCATTTGCTTGCTTCTTATTCATTGGCTTGTGCGGGCTTTACTTCCTCTCCGTGTGTTTGTCCATCCCTTGAAGCATGACTGTTTTACTTGTGCCCTTCAACTGCTCACTTTTCAGATGCCACTTTTTTTCTTTTTGTTTAAACACTCTCTGAAAATGCATGTGTTTTTTTGCAGTTAACTTCCTTCTGTGCTTCTGTTGACCCCTCTACAGCTTTGTGTTGTGCCATCTCACGCATGTGCTTCCCCCACCCCAATTACGTTCTTGCCTGAGTATTCTCCACGTTGCTGTCTCTCGCTCATGTGCTTCTCTTCTTCCCCTACTCAGTATTGCTCTCTCTATGTTGTGCCACTGGTTATTCAGAACGGATGAATGGCGGAAATAATGTCATCTCGGTACTTTTTCGATATTTTACGGAGGGTTCTCACATAGATTGTCCCAACTAATGAATAGCAAATTGAATGTTCATGACTAATTCGCAACATTCACGGATGTCTCTGTTAGTTGAATTTGTTGCAAAAAATGGGTTCACTCTCAGTTCGTATCAACTTTTCTGCCTTTCAGGGGCTTTTGGCTGTCGTCCCAGACTTGTCATCATTCTTATGGCTTTTCAGTTCACCGGAGGTGCAAGGTCACAGGCAGAGCGAAGCCTTTCTGTAAATTTCCAGCAACTCCAATGCAGGCTGCAGGTGGCAGCCATTTTGTGGCAGGCCACAATGGACAACTTAAAGCAAAGTAGACATAAAAACAGAATTACTGCATAGAAATGATTATACAGTGTTATTCCCCTGCTAATACCCTTATGTGTATGTATTTATCTAGCCATTTGCGACATCAGAAGCCATTAATGCATATTAATTATAAGCGCAAAACACCATAACATCACATAAGCAACATCGTTTTCTGTCAGTTTGCTCACCAACTTAGTTCACTTATTATTTAGCCATGCAATAGCATTCCCACGTGTAATTCTCTTGTTAATAAGGTTGATTAGTCAATATTCAACAAACTTTTAATATTTTAATAATTAATCAGTAGTACTTTTAGTTATAACATGCGAAAATGAAACAGATATTCCGTTTTGGAGTAAAAACCCTGCTCCATCAATCCACCCTTTGGTGATATATAAACACCACAAAAATCAAAACCTAAAAAAAAAAAAAATTTAGTTGACCCTTTTAGAAGAATTTGAAATGTCTTCTTGTTCTTGTTTTTAGACCCTAGTTTCCATCTCATCTTCCTTTTTAGTTTCTATATACATGCTTTCTCTTAATTCTTCTAGTTCTATTTCTTGTGGATCTCTTTCTGATTTCTTTTGTCTCTTTTTAACATTTTCTTTTATGATTTTCTTTTTATTTCTTCTATATCTACAACACATACATCCTAATCTAAGAATCAATAATGCAACTATTACACAAGTTAATGGAAATAATATCTTACCAAATATGGTACTACCTATTTTAGTTACAAAATTCTTAATAACAATCATCTTATTAGCCATTTTAGTCCAGATACTTTCAGCTTCCAGTGGTACTAATTCTTCATGCAAATCAGTAATATTTTTGATGTAAACCTTTAGATCTTTACTTTCGTCAGGAATGTAAGTGCAACAATGTTGAACTTTCAGCATTCCACAGACTCCACCCTCTTTTGCCAAAAGAATGTCAAGGGCAAGTCGATTTTGCATCGCCATAGCGCGCAAAGCAACCATTTCTGTATTTACCAAAAGAAAGCCTCCAGCGGTGCTTGTTGACAAGCGATCTACCACTGTTGACAGTTTCCGAATGCCATATGCATTTAAAGAAATTCCCACTGCTGGAATTAAAGCTCCAAAAATATCTCCTACAATTTCTGTCCATGTTTCTCTTTTATAGCGTGTTAATGTGTTAGAATGTTCAGCCTCATCTACTCTATCCATGTGAAAAATCTTTGGAAAGACCAGGCCAACATAACATGTACCAAACCAATGGTCGGGCAAACGGTAATAAGCCTTGTTCCCACAAATATAATACACTCCCGGAAAAACTGGATCTTCTCCTCCTCTAAATCCCCATCCGGTTGCAATAAAGTATGTATCATGGCACTCACTAGTCCCTATGAAATAATAATCATATTGGGATCTCTTCCTGGTAATGCACAGTTTTCCTTTCTGTGGGGCATCTATAGCCATAGTTGGACTGGCTCCATTTTTCAACTCCTTTTCTTTCTCAATATCCCACATTGTGTCACTTATTTTATGCCCTTCTGCTTTCTTGTGCATGGTCAACCTTCTTCTCTCAACCATGTCTAGAAAATTCTTCTCTTCTCCTTTCAATTTGCAAGTTAAATTGTTTCTAAAAACTTAATCTAAGGTTAATTCTTTGGTTTCTAAAAAAATCTCACCTAAAGTGTTAGCATCTTTTGCAGGATTCAGTGCTTTATTCATAGGCAACTGCCCAAGAATATTATCTATATTAGACATATTGTAATCTAATTTCCCTAATTGATAAAAAATACTAATCAACACACTACAGGAAATTCCATACGTAGCCGGAAGATGATGATAAGTCACTCCTTCCGAAACAGAGGCAGGTAATTGCATGCAGACGTAGCAATCCCTTACTTCCATTGTCTTTACGTACTTATACAACAATTTAGAAAAAACATTGCTAGAAAAATCGTTAATTGACCTATCTTTGTGAATATGTACATTACTAGTTCTAGTCGGAACTACCTTTAATGGACTCTTCCCTATATTAGTCTTGTTCTCAGTATGACCTTCTAAAGTGTCTATAGTGACTCTAAATGAAATCAGTAGAGCAAGCACGCTCCAAAGCAGCATTAATAAACCTGTACAGCAGCAGCACATTTTGCACCATCTTTTCAGAAAGGTACATCTACTTTTCTTCTCAGTGTTAGCCATTTTGTTAATTTGACCGTGTCTTTTGACTTAGCCTCTTCTACTCCTTTACTGAACTTTTAAGGGCAGCAAGTACCCAACAGATTATTACACTCTACTAATTTTTAGTATTACTTCTTCTTCTCTTCTCCAAGTGATTTTTCTTGGATTCACTCAATTTGGATTTTCATCACTTTTCACTGTCTCTTCATCATCATCAAACTGTATCAGGTCCTGAACACCCGTCTCTTCTCCAATATCGGACAAGATAACTCTCAGGATTCCCACAGCTTCTTCTTCAGCAACCTCCTTCAGTAAAGCCTCCTCTGGACTTCCTTGGCTGTCCGCCTCTTCTTCTTCTTCAGGCAGTGCCACATACGTCCATTCCGGTGACTTGTACCTCTGGTTTGGTTTTCTTATTCTTTTTGCTCTTTCAGGTATCTTTGTTTCTTCTTCTTTGGTTGGGTTTTGACTTGACACTTCGTTCACCTGCTCAGCTCTCGAAGAGTTAACTCGTGTCAGTCTGTACCTCAGTCTCTTTATCTTATTTGGCCAAAGATCTCCTTTAGCGTTTCTCTTTTGCTTTCCTTCTTTATTGTTTCTTTCTCCAAGCCAAGTTCTCTTTCTCAGAACTCGTCCTCCATGTGTCTCATTGTCACTTTCATCAGACTCTGTTTCATTTGCTACTGGTTCATTTTCTTTAGCAACAGTCTCTTTGCCCACCAATTGAGATTTCCCTGTTTCTGTCCCTCCTCGGGTCTCCGACACGCAATCTTCTTGCTGTCTGCTTGTCCCTTCACCTAGCTTGTTGTTGACGTTCCCTACACCTCCTCGGGGTTTTTCCGCAATCTGTCCCTCTCTGTCTTTGTCTGTCCCTTTTTCTTCACAATTTATCTCAGGTGGAACTTGTCCAATTCCTTCATGTGACTCAGGTGTCTCTTCTGTTGGAATGTTCTTTTCTTTTCTTTCTTTCTTTTTGTGTTGATCACTGTCAATTGGAACCTCAGGCAATTCTTCTGAGTCTGAGCTTGCTTCTGCAGTTTGCACTGTTCTCTTCAGAACCTCTTTTGGTGGGATGAAAGCTTCTCTTGACTCACTTTCCCCACTTTCAGGATTCTTTTTCCTTCTTACTGCCTCACTGTCTGCACCATCACTGGAATCTGATTCTTCAAAGTATTCTTTTCCAGTACCATCTCTTGGATTTGGAACTCTCAGTGTGTGGCTTGCATGTATCCAATTCTTCACACCAGCGCACTTCACAGCAGTCGTTGTGGTCAAGATGACTTGTCTTGGCCTTCCCCACCTTGGAACCAGGCAATTCCTTCTTCTGTGGACTTTTATCCTTACCCAGTCCCCTGAGCTCAGATCATGGGCTGGTTTCTTTTCAAGTGTGGTGGCGTCTTCTGCAACCTGGTGAAACACAGAATGAACTGCGTCAGCCAGGCCTTTGCAGTAATCCAAAATCATGTCATCAGTTATAGTCATCAGCTCGTTCACTGGTACATATGCATGCCTCATAGCACGTCCCATGATAATTTCATGTGGACTCAAACCTGTTGTTCTGTCTGGAGTAGACCTAATGGTCATCAGGACTAGAGGCAAGACATCGGGCCATTTCATTCCTGTGGCTAAGCACATTTTGCCAATTCTGTTTTTGATAGTGCCATTCATCTGCTCAACAACCCCAGAAGCCTCTGGTCTGTAAGCACAATGCAACTTCTGCTGTACACTCAATGCTTCACAAATTAGACTCATGATTTCATTATAAAAATGTCCTCCTCTGTCTGATTCAATGGTTACTGGGAACCCGTACCTTGGGATGAACTCTCTTAACAGTAATTTGGCCACTGTTATCCCATCATTTCTTCTTGTCGGGTACGCCTCCACCCACCTTGAGAACAAACAGACCACCACCAGGACATACCTCAACCTGTTGACTGGGGGCATTTCAATGAAATCTATCTGCATTCTTGTGAAGGGTCCTCCCTCTCTGCCTATTGTTCCTAGGCTCACCACTGTTTTCTTTCCAGGATTGAATTGCTGACATATCAGACATCTCTGACAGAGACTTTCTGCTATCAGTCTGAACTTTGGACTGTACCAGGTTTGCTTAAAGGCTCTTATCATAGCATCCCTCCCCAGGTGTCCCTGGCCATGATACATCCTTGCCATTGTTGATAGCATGCTGTTAGGCATGACTGGTCTTCCATCCCTGTAAACCCACACATGATCCTTTTCTCTAGGTGCACAACCTGCCTTCACCCAATCTCTCATTTCATCATCTTCTGCCTCATCCTGCAGCTGTTTTACTTCCTCCCATGTCCCCACTTCATTAGTAAACATTAATGAACAAGAAGACATTTCCCGTTCTTTGCTCCTGTTAATTGAGTGATTGTTCCTTGCACAATATTGTGCTATGTCATTGGCAAACTTGTTACCAACTGTTACAAAATCGTCACCATGACCATGAGCAGCACATTTTACAACTGCTAGTTCTTTAGGCAGCTGTATCGCCTCTAGCAGTTTTCCAACCACTTCAGCATTATTTATGGGAGTTCCACTTGAGGTCAGGAAACCTCTTTGTAGCCATAGCTGGCCAAAATCATGGACAACTCCGAAGCCATACTGGCTGTCAGTCATCACAGTCACTCTCACACTCCTCCCAATCCTGCATGCCTTTGTCAGTGCCACCAGTTCTGCCACTTGAGCGGATTTAACTCCTTTCAAGGGTGATGCTTCCACAACTTCCGAGACTTTGCACACAGCATATGCAGCACTCAACACTCCTTCCTCTGTTCTCAGACAAGATCCATCCACAAACAACACATGATCACTTTCAGGCAATGGCAGATCTCTTATGTCTGGCCTTGGTTTTGTGCAGTAATCAAGTACATCCAGGCAATCATGATCAACATCATTTCTCACTCCCACACATTCAGCATCAGGTAACAGTGTCGCTGGATTCACATTTACACATCTCTCCAGACTTACATTGGTTGCACCAAGAATGACTTTCTCATATTTAGTCAGCCGACTATGAGACATGAACTGTGTCCGGCTCCTTGTTAAAAGGATTGCCACATCATGGGGTACAAATACCCGTACAGGGTATCCCATTATGATTCCCTCACTTTGTTCCAAACTTTTGCAGGTAGCAGCTACTGCTTTCAGGCAACCTGGCAAACCCACAGCTACTGGGTCAAGAGTTGCTGAGAAATAGGCAATTGGCCTTCTCAGACGTCCATGTTTCTGGATTAACACTGAAAGTGCAGATCAATTTCTCTCACTGCAGTACAATTCAAATTCCTTTTCATAATCAGGCATCCCTAGGGCGGGAGCTTCACAAAGTCTGTCTTTCAGCTCTCTGAATGCAGCCATTTCTTCTGGGTTTAGTTCTAATGGGTCTTTCACCTCACTTTTGGTCAATTTAATCAATGGTTTGGCAATCAGGGAAAAATTACTTATCCACTGACGACAGTAACCCACCATTCCCAGGAACATTCTCACTTCTCTTTGTGTCATTGGGGCTCTCATTCCCCCAATGATTTTGATTCTGTCAATAGTCACTTTCCTCAGGCCCTTCTCAATATTGTGTCCTAGATACTGGACTTCTTTCTTACAGAACTGCAATTTGGCTGGAGATACTTTTAATCCTCCATCTGCCAAGTGATTCAGCAATGCAATGCTATCTACTTCACAAGCTTCACGTGTTTTTGATGCCACAAGTAGGTCATCAATATATTGGACCAAGACTGAATTTTCAGGCATTGTCAGACTTTCCAGAGATTTCTTTAGCAATTGATTAAATATTGAGGGGCTCTCTGTATACCCCTGTGGGATTCGGCACCATGCCAAAATCCGCTCTCCAAATCTAAATGAAAATATTGGCTGGCTGTCATGATGCAATGGGATTGAAAAGAAAGCATGACACAAATCAATCACTGTGTACCATTCTGCATCATGAGGAATCTGATACAAAATCACTGATGGATTTGGCACAATCGGACAACATGGCACAACAATCTTGTTAATCTTTCTCAAATCTTCTACTATTCTGAACTTTCCATTAGGTTTCTTCAGTCCCATTATCGGTGAGTTACATGGGCTGCTCAATATTTCTCTTAACACCCCTTGCTGGATCATCTTCTCAATTAAGGGTGTTATCCCTTCAATTATTTCAGGTGTCAATCTGTATTGCGGTATGTTTGGGTAAACCACTCCCTCTTTTACAGTAATCTTTACTGGATCTACATTTCTCATCAGGCCCACATCTTCTCCAGTAAAATCCCAAACTGCTGCTTTCACTTTCTGTTTCAACTCTAGGGGTAATGCATCAGGATTAAATATTGCATATGTTCCCAAAGCCTCACATTCTCTGTTATCCATGGTCATTCTGTATAGCACATCCTTATCAGGTGTTTCCAAGGTTATTCCATCTGGAGTACAGAAAATAGTGCAATTCATTTTGCACAGCAGATCCCTGCCTAATATGTTCACTGGACTGGTGTCACACACCACAAATCGGTGCATGTCTGAAACTTTCCCTATTCTAACCTTTACTGGTTCAGTAAGCAGTGTTTTGATCTGTGTGTTGGACACACCAACCACTTGGATTGCTTCATCCGAGAGAGGAAGATTCTTTATATCAGCTGACCTGACAGTTGATCTCGTAGCCCCAGTATCAACTAGGAAAGTGATGCTTTCACCATTAATTTTCCCATCTACAAACGATCCTGCCTGGTCTATTTCCAGAGTAGCGCCAAGTACGCACTCCTCCTCCTCTCTTCGGCATCGTCAGAAGTCTCCCTCAGAGTCACTTCCCTCATTTTTCAGCCAGTACTGAGATACAGCGCTTGCGCGTTTTGGTTTGATTACCTGCTCTTCATCGTAGAACCCCGATTCTTGGCTGTACTTCTGGGATCCTTTTCTCTGTGGCAAGGGTGGTTTTGGCATCTGATTCTGCTGCTTATCAGCCTTCTGCTGTTGTCGATGCTGACCACACCCCTCACTCTGCACCTGCGAATTCAATGATGAATTATCATCGTTAGTGGATGGTGGATTCTTACACTTGGATTTCCAGTGCCCCAATTTTCCACAGATGTGACACGGGAACTTCTTTTTGACCTCTTCTATGTTCCCTTTCCCTTTTCCTGGACCATACTTGGGTTTATTTCCTGGGTTATTTGCCTGTTCAACCAGCTGAGCTTCCTGTCTTTCTGCAACTTTCACCTGTGCCCACATTGCCTTTTTTTCAGCTTTCTTTGCTTTGCCTCAATCTCATCACTGAAGTATTTTGCATGTCTCAAAATCTCATCAATCTTCTTACTCTGCCAGTCCACGGTATGCTGCCGTATCATTTCACTGATTTCAGGCCGCAAACCGTACACAAATCTGTACACAAAATGACTCAGATCTTTGTCACCCAGGTGTTCATCTCCACTGAACTGCTTAAAAGCTAGTATCAGTCTTTCATAGTAAGCATGAACTGATTCTTTCAATTCCTGATGTGTTCAGTCTATTTTAACCCAGTCTGTCTCCTTGGGGGGTACTTTATTCTTCAAGAAGGCCATAACCTGCTCATACTTCTTCATGACCTCTGAGTCTGGAGCTCCTGTTTTTGGATCTCTCGGGTATTCCTTAGTAGGCCAGTCTATGACTATTTTACATTCGGCCCACAGGTCTGCTGGTACAATTATATCAAACAGACTATTCAGGTCAATCCACAGTACTTTTGACAGCTTTACAAATCTGTCAACTTGTCTGTACCACTCCACAGGCTTTTCCCTTAGTCGAGGGAAATCATTCGTAAATGATAAAATATCCTGTCTGGTCCATGGGACATGTACGTACCCTCCTCCTGGAATCTCTCTCATGGGGTAAGCTGTCACTGCCTTCTCTTTTTCTGTCAGGGGAAATGCTGAGTAGGTTCTATCCACTCCATCCTCTCGCTTTCGATACCATCTGTCTTTCCATCTTTCTACATCTCCCCATTTCCTTAACAAGGCAATCATTTCCTTAATCTGTCCTGTTCGGCCTGCATTGTTCAGATTCTCAATATCTTTGTCTGAAAAATCCACTCGGTATGTTTTCTGTAAAGCTTTCACCTTATCCATGTCAATTCCCACTTCACTGGCTATTCCTTTCAACCTGTTGTGTATGTTCTTTGCTCTCCATGTGATACTTTTACATAAAAAGAGAATCTCCCCTTCCTGGTAATTCTTCAGTGTATCTGTAGGTATGGTTCCTACTATCAATTCTTCCATTTCCACACGTAGCCTAGCTACATCCATTCCATGTGATTCTTTCTCCTTTTTCTGTAATGTTTTCAGCCAGTCATTCAAATCTTCAGCAGTTATCACAGATTTTTCCGCACCCCCTGGTTCTGCCACCCTCTGCGGTTCCAAAATTGATCCACTGGTCCCTTCCATACATCCAGAATTCAAACTTGAGTTAGTCTGCACACTCATTTCCCCTCCACATACAGTATGTCTCCACTGATTTCCTCCTGTTCTCCATTGTGTTTCTCCCGCTCTCATTTCTACCTGTTCCGGAGGTACAATCAACCTATTTCCCACATATGGCACCGTCAAACCTTTTTCATCCGTCCTCAGCTTGTCAAAAATCGGCATAACCGGGCCTATTGTCACAGGCACTGTAACAGCCTCAAGATTCTTAGTCAGCTCCCTAATTTTCTCTGTTAGTTCAGATGTAGTTCTTGCTAGTTCTCTGGTCTTTTCATTTTCAATTTCATTCTCTCTCTCTATCTCTCTTTCTCTCTCTCTCTCTCTCTCTAACTCTCTTTCTCTCTCTCTTTCTCTCTCTCTTCTTCTCTCTCTCTCTCTCTCTCTTTCTCTTTCTTTTTCTCTCTCTATCTCTCTTTCTCTCTCTTTTTCTCTTTCCGCCAGAGAACAACCGCTTTTCAGCTCAGGGGCTGTAGCCTCTGTCTTTATAATCCGCAGGGTGTTTCTCAAAGGGGTGACTGCTGTCCCTACCTCTGGTTCTCTTCTATACGGGGGTGGTCTTTTGTAGAGCATGTCCTCTAAGATATCATCATCAGACTCATTTGCCCCATATCTTCTGGTCTCTACATTATGTTCTTTTTCCGTACACTTTCTCCCTCCCGATTCCTCTGCTGTTCTTACAGGATATAACCCCTCAGTCATACTGGCATCTCGCCACCTTCTCATTCGGTCATGATGGGTTTCGCGATCATACTTTCGCCCGAACATATATCGGTAGCTACCCCCACCCCTCTGCTTTTCTCGTTCATGCATTTCGTCTTCCCATTCAGTTAATGCCTCAAACTGCGTCGGCCTAGGTCGAGGCTCTAGGTTCATCATCTGCTCTTGTAAGTTCCTCAGTATGGTCAGATTACATGAACCATGTTCTGGGAATGCTAACACTCCGTCATCCTTAGTGTATTTCACCCAGTTATCTAACCAAATACAGGTATGATACCCATACTTCGCAACCATGAAGGATGCCGGGGTTCTTATCGGGGGCAATAACTGTCCTTCCCTTGTCACTATGTCTTTATCCTTGTCAAACCAGGTTTTAACCTTACTGAACAAGGACTTTTTCTTCTTTTCCTCAGCATGGTAATACATCTTTCTTATTTTCTACTAGCTGTTTACTCTTACTACAGCTGTACAATCTTTTGTCCAATGACAGCGCGACTCACACCAACACACCAATCCTGAAGCGTCTACGTCACTGACTCAGTCCGCGAATCCCAGCGCGACTCACACTAACGTACCAATCCTGAAGCGTCTACGTCACCCTGTATTTCTCCCAATCCTAGCGCGGCGTACACTAGCACACCAATCTCTGCGCTTCCTCCGTTCTAACCCACTGTCCAATCACAGCGTGGTCTTCCTGATGTCAGCAGCCGCTGCAGTCGCTTCTGCTCCTGTCTCTTCCTCTTCCGTCTACCCCTCCTTTACAAGACTACTTGGTAGACTTTGTTTCAACTGCTACGAGTCTGTTAGTTACAACATACAGACATCTCCATTGTCTGCTTCGCTAGCCACAGAACAGCAAAAGACCTTTCCCACGAGAATTCTGCCTTTCCCGAGAACAGCGCTTACCTCTGCTCTACTACAGAATCGTTACTTCCGTTGATAAAGTAGCACATCCCTCTACTTTACCCTTCTAACAAGCATCAATTAACTGTTTCCCTTCGGAATGCTCCTAAGAGTTTCACAATTAACCAGAATGCCTTCTCATTCACACACTTACACACCAGAAAATGTAGTACATTCACACAGAATTCTGTCTTTCCCGAGAACAGCGAAAAGTCTGTCCTACTACAGAATTATATCATACGTTAACAAAGCAGCGCTTACCTCTGCCCTCTCCTTCTAACAAGCTCCGAGAATACCTATTACTTCTCCAGCGGTAAGCTTTAACGGAAAACCTTACGGATCCCTGGGACTTAAGACCAGAGTTTCACAGATAACCTTTCCTATCATATACACTTTTCTCACACAGAAAACGTTTCTAATGGCAACACACGGCGATGCTACCTTGTCGAACCCAGACAATGCGACGCGCAACTTCAATTGTCACACGTTTTCCCCTGTCTGCATACAGGGCCAACAATCCCGCCTTTTTCCGAGAGCAACACTCCCTCTGCTCTACTACGGAACTGTCACTGACTTCCTACATCCCAGAAGCCATTCACAATACATAGAACTCAACACGACTTCAACATATAGTGTTAGTACAAATATCAATCAATAATCAATAAGCCTATATACACGCAATTTCGCTAGATCAAGACAATAGCTAACCATCAATCTGCTACCAAGAAACTGGTGCAGATCAGAGCTTCCAAATCCCCTCTACTTCCACGGACGGAATGATTTCACAGTCACACACGCATACACACATCACACGCTGGTGGGGCCCATTACACCAACATTCACCCTAATGCACCCTATCCGTGCCCTGTAGAGGAGAAAAACACCTTTCACATATGCTCTGTCTAATCTGCCTATACTTTGAGGTCAATGCGACCAGCTAGTTGCTGAAGATCTAGTGAAATACATTTCAAAGAATATACAATAAATCAAATAAACATGACCAGAAATAATCACCCGAGACAGGAATTCAAACCGATTGTTCATTTATCTAATATTTCAAGAAAATGCAAATTCATTTTTCTCATATTTACCTATTCTGTCTAAATGTCAGATCCTAAGTCAGAACCGGTCCTCTGAAGAAAATTTAGAGTCTTCTGTCGTCATGTAGTGTCATCGTCCTCTCCGTCAGCATAGGGACCTCGCATCATCAGCTCGGGAAGAAGTGGCGCTAGACCTCTCTAGTCTACTTACTTTTATACTGAAATTTACATTCTAAACAGTATCATTTCTTTATTCAGAACGGATGAATGGCGGAAATAATGTCATCTCGGTACTTTTTCGATATTTTACGGAGGGTTCTCACATAGATTGTCCCAACTAATGAATAGCAAATTGAATGTTCATGACTAATTCGCAACATTCACGGATGTCTCTATTAGTTGAATTTGTTGCAAAAAATGGGTTCACGCTCAGTTCGTATCAACTTTTCTGCCTTTCAGGGGCTTTTGGCTGTCGTCCCAGACTTGTCATCATTCTTATGGCTTTTCAGTTCACCAGAGGTGCAAGGTCACAGGCAGAGCGAAGCCTTTCTGTAAATTTCCAGCAACTCCAATGCAGGCTGCAGGTGGCGGCCATTTTGTGGCAGGCCACAATGGACAACTTAAAGCAAAGTAGACATAAAAACAGAATTACTGCATAGAAATGATTATACAGTGTTATTCCCCTGCTAATACCCTTATGTGTATGTATTTATCTAGCCATTTGCGACATCAGAAGCCATTAATGCATATTAATTATAAGCGCAAAACACCATAACATCACATAAGCAACATCGTTTTCTGTCAGTTTGCTCACCAACTTAGTTCACTTATTATTTAGCCATGCAATAGCATTCCCACGTGTAATTCTCTTGTTAATAAGGTTGATTAGTCAATATTCAACAAACTTTTAATATTTTAATAATTAATCAGTAGTACTTTTAGTTATAACATGCGAAAATGAAACAGATATTCCGTTTTGGAGTAAAAACCCTGCTCCATCACCACATCCTCCACCTGCGCCCTCTGTGTTGCTTCCACCCCTTCAGCTCCCTGTATTGCTTTCCACCACCCACGCCCCTGTGTTGCTTCTGCCCCTCGCCCTCCGTGTTGCTCTCCTGAGCTGCCCATCTGCTTTAAAAGAAAATGCTTTTGCATAAAGTCGAGACCTAATGGCTTTGCTAATGCTTGTTTGTTGCATTTCTCGCTGGGGTGGAGGAGAGTTCTCAAAGAAATCTACATAAGTGAGAGAACCATTTTCCTAATAGTCACAAACATTGGAAGAGTCTGGCATGTTGCATGCCCAGTGCGTATGCACCCCCTTCCAGCACGGTACATGCCTATTTTTTGTAGTTTTCGTTATTTACATTAATTTCCCAATGATGGCAAACATTTATGAATATACACATAGCACTAGGCAATCACATTGTTTTTGCTTATGTTCCCAAAAGAGCCGAATGTAAACAGACTAAGAAAAGACACCTAATAACCATAAAACGTTGCCAGTTTCATAGTTACATTCCGAGAAACGTTCAACTGGGCAGAGCTAATACTATGAAAGTGATACATTTTAGGACCTCCCTTATTAACTTTTCACCTGTTCAACCAATCTGCTCCACACTCAAACATTGGCTAGTAAACGCTATTTTCCCCAAAGGTTTATACAAATTGACCAAGTGGGAGGAAAGCTATTAATGATGCAAAAGTGTGACTCTCTGTGAATTGTGGTGTCACTCTCAACTACACATGCCCGACTGCACATCTGTAATATATTTAGAATGACCTTGTTTTAGTGATTATTTTATTTAAATGCTTACTTGCAATGATCATTTATGTCAAATTAACATTATCATTGAGAAGAGCCCTTCAACTTCAGCTCGTTAACTGTCTGGAGTTCTAGAGTGCAGTGACCAGGGAATTACTTGTTCTTGTGTTAAAGCTATAAAGGCTGTTATATCTATAATACCTCAATTTCGCTATAGTTGTTGGACGCTGGCTTTTTTAGCATACATTAGCTGTGTCTCTTAAACTTCTTATTAGAAAGATTTAGTTAATGGGTCTACTCTGATGAAGTAAGAGTGCAGCGATTTAGTAACTTTTGGGCAGCAGCTTTGTTGTTATGAAGATTACTTCAACCTTATTAATGAATATTATTTGTCATATTTTTTGCCAGTCTTTGGTGATCCCGTAGATTCTGTATTCCTAGCAATGCAATACATGTGTTTTCCCATTTCAAAAACTATGGGATTGAGATTTTGTGTGTGTGGGTGCTGCTGTTCACTATGCAGCAATGTTCAGGTCAAACACCCTGGTAAGGGAATGACAGGTCAGGAGATGGCATATTCTCAGTGTACAGCAGTAACTAGGGAAATATTCGTAAATTCCAATCTTTTGACAATATAGCTATTTCTTGGAACAATATACCGTGTAGCTCCTAAAAATATCACCCAATCCCCTGCAACCATCGTGAACTTCGATTGCAGATGCCAAGTAAGTTGTGTGAAGCTGGTTCTCTCCTAGTTTTTTGGCCCTCATTTGTCATGGAAATGTTAAATAACAAGATACGTTTCTCATACCTGAATTTGGCCAACTCATGATCGCTGTACTCTTGTGTCCTCATATCCTCTGACACTGGGTCTCCCCCTCTTCTCTCCTATCACAACCTCCAGCTCTTCAGTCTCTTCCGTGCATAAAATGGCTTCTTGTTTCATTATTTCATTCACACACTTGATAGCATCTGCCATATCCCCCTATCCCTATCTTCAATTGCTACATGATATCGGAATTTGAGTTCAGCCGCTGCTCCCATTTTGTTTCTCACAATTGGATTTTGACAGATGCCCCTTCCCCAACCCAGTCTTGACTCGTGATCCATCCTTATTGGTTATTACCTTAGAATTACAGACAGAAAGCACAGAGTATTTTCAGCTGTTACACACCCATAGGTGAAGGGGTGCACACCACATCGGTCAATGGAGAGAGCCTGCTGTCCTAACTCTCCAGCACAGGTGGGGAAGCTGAGCCTTTCTCTCTGGAGCTGCTCTGCCCGGAGGGAGCTGGGGAGCCCAGGCAGAAAGGGGAGTAAAAATGGACTCTGCCCCTTGCTTTCACTCAGACTCCCACCTCTGGCTAATGAGAGATCCCATCTCTGCAGAGCTGCAGAGGGAGTCAGGGGGACAAGAAAGATAGTCATTAGAGCTCTTGGTCCCAAGTTAGCTTATCCTCAAAGTACAAGAAAAGCACCATCTTGTTTCTCTGTTGGCCACCAAGAGTTAGGCTAAACAAGAAACAATCGAATAGGTGTGTACAGAAAGGGGAGCATGAGGAAAAAACTGACTTGGGGGAGTCCACCCTAGCTGTGGATTGGCACCTCACAGGCACAGTGTTGCCAGCCGCAGCACCAGGATGAAAAATGTCTTATGAGGGTTTCTAGTTAGGAGGCAGAGTTAGAGGAATAAACCATCAACCAACAGTGAGAAACAGAAGTGAGGAACAGAATAGTACCATGCTAAAAGCACAATGTGCACAGCTCATTCACTCCACATAATCAGGCTAGCACAGCCACTCAGTGAAATGCATATCACAATTACATATCATAAGGAATTAAGGTTATGATAAAGATAAAAGCAGTTAAAACATTGTTTCAGAGTACGGGCAGCGACTGGTGATTGTCATGGAAAAATATATGCATATTCTTGTAAAGTGCATATTGAACACCCCAGAGCCACAATGAAGACAACTAGCAACACACTAAACATCCATTTAAAGCCTAGCTAATCCCTGTGGTTGCGTTTTAAAGCCTAGCTAATCCCTGTGGTTGCGTTATGTCCAAAAAAGGCTAGACGGAGCAGTAAAACTTTGCCTGCGCCTGGTAAACCCTGGTTGTTTTGCATTTCGAGCTCGCATTTATATGCATCAGACCATGTTGATAATAGGCATCTATCAGAGTTCCAGGGTCCAATGTGTACAGGCTCTTCGTGTTGTTCCAGATTTATTTTAGGTCTGATTTTATATTAGCAAAAGACAGAAAATCTGGACATCAGCCAAGGAACTCATTTGCCCAAGTGGCTCGTAGAAGACTGGTGTAAATTAATTTCTTTCCTGGACCCACTGACTAAGGGTTTACCGAATCACAGAATGGAGAAGGAGGTGGGTGGTCATTGTTCAGAAGACGCAGTTGGACGCCACCTCTAGGGCTAATTAAGCCTGAGGCAATATATTGGTGCTCTGGTAAATTTCAGCTACTGCACGCTGGTGCTTTCGCATTCTGGTTATTGATAGTACGTAATGTATCCCAGTGGGCCCACAAGTCTTTGCAGGCATGCGGATATACAATAGGAAACCGTTTGATTGTCAAGGTCAACAGCGGCTAGACATTCAAAATGGTCAGAGCAGGGGACCTTCATGACATGATGTGAGAAGTTGGCCTGGCATATGCTGGTCACTAGTTATAGTGGCCACCTTGCACCAGTCCAATTCGACTCTTATGGTAGATAGGTTTAAGACAACCTTTTTAAAGAAAGCTATCCTAGTGGTGGCTGTGGAGAGCAGCCTTCAGGCTAAGTCTCAGAGGAATGTAAAGCAGCTTGTTTTACCCTATAATCTCTTGAATTACCAAATGAAAGGACACCACACAGGTATAAATATCAAATATATATGTATTTATTTCTAGACACACTCTACTAATCTCTTTATGAGATTAGAAGTCAGGAGCACATTCAAATATCAACGTTTCACAATAAGTTAAGCACAAATATGGCTGGGGCCCTAGGGGCGTACCAGACCATATACTAAAAAAGAGGTTTAGGAAAGTCGACTTGCAAGGGGACAAGGCCTAGGGCCTGTAGAATCGCTGGGGCTTCACTAATCCACCCAAGGCAGGTAAGTAAAAGACCCACGGGAGACGCGTGCAGTGTGAGAACACAGCGGGTTCCCTATTGAGCAAGTCGCGGTTGGATTTTTTAAGTTTTAGGGTACTTCGAGGAAGTCTACAAGCAAGCCACTTACAAGGTAAGTAATTCGAGGGCCAACACACACTAGGGCACCGGAGTGCACGAGTTACCTCACCCAGGGAAGCCGGGTGCATAGGTGTCTTTTGGTGTCGGGTCGCGTCGCTGTTTTCTATGGAAGCCGAAGAAGATTTGCTGCTTGCGAAGACTGAAGAAGTGTCCGGTGGAATCCAAGGCTGAATTCAAGATGAAGATGACCTGTAAGCAGAAGGGACAGTGTTCACAGTCACTTGCCAGTGACCCGGGGCCAGGAAGATGGATGCCCACAGAAGTCGGGTGATTTCAGGTGATCAAGGGTATTTTGACTCTTCCACCACGAGGACCAGGAGGCGTCGACGATGGCCAGGAGCTGGATTCGAAGTGTTCCACAAAGTCTGCAGCTTACTGAGGTGTCGGCAACTGGATTGGAGCCAACAAGCCTTGGCAACAGCAAGTCTCGTGGAATTCAAGAAAAGTCAGCGGTGCAGACCAGCAAGGTCTGTGGGACTCACCCAGCAAGGGTAAGTCAGGGCAGGCCTGGAGCAACCAGGGGAGCCCTTTGGTTTGATGAAGAAGTCTTCAGGGGACCCACAAGCCAGCCGGCAAGGGATCGCAAAGACGCCTCGTGAGGATTCGCTTCACAAGAGCCCACGGTCACTCGGGATGAGGTAGGCCTCTGATTTTCAAGGGAAACCCTGCTGGAGGCTTGGGCCGCACGTGGTCCAAAGCACAAGTTCGTAGAACGTCGTGAAGTGGTTGCACTCGACAATAGTGCACGGTTCTCAGGTATTGCAGTTCCTCGTCACGCGTGGGGTCCACTCACCTCAGCTCTTCTGGGGACTCACAATGGCCGTCGAGAAGTCAGGAAATCCACTTCCGGAGCTTGTGGGAACATCGGACTCCGGCGGGAGCGGGAAAGTTTGCGACCGTTGATTCAAGTTTTTGGTGCCTGCCAAGCAGGGGAGTCACTCCTTGACTCCAAGGGAGATTCTTCCGTCTTCCAAAGGTAGTGGAATGTCGAAGGGCCAGGATTCTTCTTGTAAAGCGTCGTCCAGGGATATCTATCTTGCAAAGGCAAGGTTTACCTATCTCATAGTGAAAAAAGGGAGGGACTAGCTCTATGACCACTCCTCTGGGAGGGTCAGGGGAGTGGGTGGTTACACCCACTTCCCTTTGTCCAGTTTCGCGCCAGAGCAGGGGCAGGTAGCCCCTGAACCGGTTTGAGCTGGCATATGCACAGTGGAGCCTACTGCTCCCCCAGTGCAGGACTTCAAAGCACTCTAGGAGGGTACCCACCCAGCCCCAATACACTAAATCCTGTCTGGAAGGTGGTGACACCTCCCTGTGACAGGATGCCTATTGTTGGGCCTCCTCCACTGCGAGTTTCAGTCAGCAGCAGGAGGGCAGCCCAGTGTCTGTGCTGGTGGCATCCATTTTGTGATGCCAGGGCTCTTTCAGATTTCTACCGTGTTCCCACAGTAGGTACACGTCGTCCCCTCTAGAAGGGTGGGATCATACTCCCACACCAGTTACTGGTGTGGGGGTATGATTCCAAGTTGTTTGACACCAAACACGTCATGTTTTGATGAAGTCATTCCAAAGTTAGCATTTACCGGTAGGTTATAATGCACTTAAGAGTATATGGTTTAACCGCATCCACAAACAGCCACAGAGAATAGACTCTGCCAGCTGCAGAGTGGCCCTGCTCAGGCAGAGGCACCCCCTCACATTGTAAACAAATCACCCTGCCCTCAGGATTGATAGGGCCTGCCTTAGAGGTGACTGATAGGTTTATATGTGTGTGTATGGTGAGATATAGGAACCTATACCTCAGTGAGGAGTGCTAACACTACCTCACCCAGGCTGCAGCAGCAGGCCTGTGGTGTCAGATTTAGTCTGCTTCCCAGGAGTGGCATTATAAATGCTTCAGCCCCTGGTAGTCCTGTTAAGTACCTAAGCCCTTGGTACCTAAGGTACCATATACTAGGGGCTCATAAGGTACCACAGTATCCAATCACTAGTGCATCTAATATGCACACCAGTCATTTAAGGGAGTAAGCAGATAGGCTGGGGTCTTGGATAGCAGGATCCCAGCCAGACTAGTCAAAAACCATTCAAACAACAGGAAGAAAGTGGGGGCAACCATGTAGTCAGATTCCACCTTCCTACACATGAAGTAGCCCATTTTGGGCACAGCTACTGAGCCTCACTGGAAGAACCTTAAGCTTCTGCAAATAAAGATGAATCTCTATGAAAAAACTGAATGCAAGGTGGATTAACTCTTTGACAGTTCTCCAGCACTGTGTGTTACTTAGTGTCAAGAATTCCTGTCATACGAGGGGAGGAAAACGGTAACCGGCGAAAATGGACTACATCTCCCAGGATGCTTAGCGGTTGAGAGGTTATGTAAACAGGAGAGCTGTTACATAACTCAAGGGAAACACGCCCTTATGTAAACAGGAGAGCTGTTACATAACTCAAGGAAAACACGCCCTTATGTAAACAGGAGAGCTGTTACATAACTCAAGGGAAACACGCCCTTATGTAAACAGGAGAGCTGTTACATAACTCAAGGAAACACGCCCTTATGTAAACAGGAGAGCTGTTACATAACTCAAGGAAAACACTCCCTATAAAGGGAGGAACCGGGAGGTACAACGCGGTCGGATATTGTGTTTACACCGACGTACCTGCTTCGTGAAGAGCAGTGTTCCGGAGTGGTGCTCCAGTAAGGCAAGAACGGAGGTAGGTCGAGTCGTTACTCCCTGGGCCGTGTCTTGTCCCATCGTCACCTGTGAAGGACCCGGAAGCTCTACCGGTCTACCATTGAGCTTCGCTTTTTTGACTCGGCTGAGTCAAAGCGCAGTGGCGCTTTTGCTGGTTGGAGTCGTAACTCCCAGCCCGACCAGAGATACAGGGACTGCCAGCTGTAACGCACACCAGGAGGTGTTTGCCGCGTTACAGACTCGGAAGTCCACAGGATCGATCGAGCGGCTGCTCTCGGTTCAGTCTTCTTGCTTGTGATTGGGGTATCGGTGACGCATCACCAGGAGGTGACTCCGCGTCCCGGTGCAGTCTGAGGAAGAGGTTGAGCGGCTGCTCCCTTCAGGTAGAGACCCCGGCTGGGTGTTTCCCTGACTCCTCGATTCTCCCCAACACTCTTCGTGCCCCTCACAGCCTACCGATTGGCATTGTCGGCCATTTCATTTCTGCCCTCTGTTGGCATACGCCGGGACCGGCGTATATGCAGAGGACGGTTAGGACCATCCGTGCTGTGGGCTGGTAACGTACTTAGCCTGGAGGATTCCAGTGACTATAACTTTTGTTTATTCTTTGTATTATATTTGCCTTCATTAAAACAACTAACCCTTCACTAGTGGTTGCGTCCTCATTGTCGTGTCTGTTAAACGATCCTGAGACGTTCAGGGCGTTACACTTAGAACCTGACCAGGCATTTGACTCAGGGCTGTTTCTTTTTTGCTTTGGTGCCCTTGCTTTGGGCGAGAGGTTTTGGAGAGCGCCATCAGTGAAGCTTTAAAAAGTACGAATGAATGGCCACTAGAAGCCAGGGCTGAATCCAGCAGAACATTGATGACTGAGAGGGACTTATCAATAGCCCCGGGTTACTCTGAGATTGCTTCCTGGTTTCCCTTTCCATGATTGCTAGCGTGACAAGGGTGTCACATGACTTGGTACAAGCAAGGAAAATGGGCCACCCCATCCTCTGGGTGTGAAACAAAATACCGCCATAATTTGAGAGCAGTGGGCCTCAAACATCCCTTGGCCCCCGGTGCCACCGCACCTGCTGCACCCGTTGTTTACTCAGTTCTAACAAGTTCTTGGAAAACGACTTTGCATTTCATACATGTTTAGGGAGGATGGTGGTGGGGGGGAATTGAGGCACGCACTGCTGTTGCCTTAGTTGTACCTTTTCTGTATTTGAGGGAAGCTTTAGCTGCTGCTGCCTCAACCTGTTCCCTTTATTTTGGCAAAATATTTTCAAAAAGTCTTGCTTTGTTAGTGTTTATTATCATATAATACCTCTTCTTGGGCAACCCTGAGGGCACCCATCAATTTCTACAAAATACTACACTTTCTGTCTAATCGCAGAGTATGACAAACACAGACGTTCTGGGGTACAGATATGAGGAGAATGCCGCTCATCCAGGCGTGGCAAAGGGAACCCCAAATACTACTCCTGTCAGACTCTTAATTTTAATATTGTAACTTTCCTTCAAGGAGAGGCAGTGGTGCCCAGGAATCAACGATGTAAGGTACGGGAAGCAAAATTCCCCACCTGATGTACCCACTGCTACTTTAGTGGTAGGATCCCCACATATACACGTGAAATCTGATCTGCACTGCCATCTACTGTTCCTGTATTGAGATGCACAAAGCTCTGCCAATGTACCTCCTTCATGCCATGCACCCTCACTCTGTTTTTGTAATGGTCAAACAGACATCTCGCCGATGCAGCTTCATTCTCCTATTCTCCACTACCTACTGTTCCAGTACTGAAACACAAACATGTGCCCAGGTTCTATAATCGTGCCATGCAGACCCTGCTAATCCAATACTCTACACAGCTCAACAGCACCCTAACTCACTCCTCGTGCCCTGCTCTAGTACTGGCTCCCACACACAACTCTGCCCGTGCACTGCTCGGTGGGCACTTTATTCCGCTTGTGTTTCGCTCACAAGCAGGCGTGGTACGTGGCAAGGCCACGTTGGTTGGGTACAGATTTACTGTTTTTTATAAAGAACAGCATCACCTGGCCCTGCATTATTTGACCCTCGAAATGCTTAATATTCCTTTGAGCCTCAGGCTGTGTGATCTTGGACAAGGTAGACTAATGGAGTGTCACATATAGTAAAGGAAGGCCTGGCAATTATCTTAGCAGAGTGCCTGAAGGAGGGACGGTGACAGGCACAGGAAGGTAGCAGCTCTGACCTTGAAAGGACAAAAAAGTGATAGCAATCACAGATGTGCGGTGACCAGCAATCGGACTCGAGGGAGAGGGGGCAGGCAGTGACAGCCTCTCGAGGAGAGGACTCTGACAGTGACAGGCCTTCGGAGGAGGTTACAACTTACAAGCACTGACAGACCTTCAGGGGGGAGTCACAGCCAGTGACAGACATTCAGGAGGGGAGGCGGCCGCCAGCAGTGACTGCAGAAAGCAAGAGTCACAGGCAGTGACAGCCTGAGAGGAGGGAGGAATGGGAGTTCTCTGGTACTGAGCGCTACACAGTGGGCCTGGTTCACATAAGCTAGCCATCTGTGTGTGTAAATGTGGCCTACACATGCACACAGGGTATTTACAAGTGCAAACCCACTCTTGCCATTCACACAGGTTGGTTTTACACTTGATTTACTCATATGAAGATTTACTGGGAAGGAGGGTGCGGCCTCTGAGTCTGGGCACACCCACACATGTAATTTGTGGTCATTCACAAACACATTCGGTGTAAAGAGCATGGCCAGTGCTGTCCAGTGGCGTAACGAAACTTGAGGGGGCCCCCCTGCAAAGCACATGGAGGGGGCCTCCCCCTCCCCCGGCGGCGCGGCGCGGCCCACCATCTACCACTTTGCCCTACCACCGAGAAATCTAGTATATTTTGATTTGAAACCTCCAACATTTAAATGAAATGCCTCTATATTGTCTCTCAAAGTTCTAATGAGAAAGTGGGAAACACTCTTAACATACAAGATATGCCATTTGTGACAATACTGTCAAAAGCAGATTATTTAACTGAGGCAGCAATCAGAACAATGCCAAGGAGCGATCCTATTGTCTCAGGAACTGCCTATGGTTGAAGAACAAAGAACAACTATGAAGGGTCTGAAATAGAATTGCCAATACCTTGAAACTTTGAAAGAACAACCCAAACCCGCAATTCCATAAAAACTCGACTGACAATATACATGAGAAGTACACAAGCTACAACTCAGTATCCTGCGAAAGTCAAGAGAAATAGACTGGTGAATTATCTGCATGCCACACACTAGCGACTGTCAAGGGTTGTGCATGATAATAACCTGAACTGAGGAAGCAATTTCAATCATAATGTCTTTATTAGTAAGCATTGCAAAACAGGCAGGCAAACAAGGCTGAGGAAGAAAACTGTTTGGATGCTTAAGAACATTGATGCAGATGTTTGTCTGTTTTAATTTATCATTTCTGTAGTGTAAACAATGCTAAATACAAGATTTAAGGTACACGTATTACCGACAAGTGTAAGCAACACCATAAATAACCCTGCATGTAGAATAAAAGCAAACCATATCAGCAAGTACTTAATGACAATCTATACAAACTGTAGTTGGTAAAGCAAAAGAAAAAGTGCAAATACTTTCAAACTGCAAAATAAAGCAATCACCAGTCCAGCAATATACTAAAATCAAGCATGTTTTGTAAAACAATACAACTTTCTTCTTGCATCAAGGTGAAAATACTTTCAAAGTGCATGGTAAAAACAAGTCCAGCAGCTTCCCTCACAAGGACTGACCTGTACAACCAGACTGGGTCTTACTTCATAACAAACAGAGGCCTCAGACCTCAGTGTGTCAACACAGGTGGTATTTACAATTTACTAAGAGTATAGACAGGCCTGCTAAATTACAGATTCACCATTGCCTCCAAATGGCTCTATCGTCACGTGTGACACCGCCAACCAGGCCTGGATTTTTAAGCCAACAGCGCCTTGCCGCTATAAACACCTGGATGTGACTCAATTCTAACTACGCACTACACAAGAGCAATATGCTGCCTAAAAAAATTAACAACATCCTAGAAAAAGCAAACACTCATAGGGAATACAAGATTAAGTAAAGCATGTGAAATGTAAGCAGGAACAACATGGTTACCTTTTTCCTTTTACACTCATTATTCTGAAGTTAGTGAGTGCTTTTGCATGAAAAGGTAAGGCCATGACTATAGGGCCCGGAAGCAGGCGCGCAACACCCATTGGACTCAAAGGGCTTCAGCTCCCCCCCGTTGTGTGTGGCGTCCGGGATGAGGCAGCTTCCCAGGCACACACACAGCTGCACCCGAGCACTTCACAGGTATTTAAACGACCATTTGCATGTTAATGAGGCCTTGCTGTTGTTTCACCCCTTCTAAGAGCCACTGCAGCTCCACTCTGCCTATTGCTTAGAGATTCAGCCCCCCCCCCCCCACCGGAATCAGCTCCACTCTGCCTATTGCTTAAAGATTCAGCCCCCCCCCCCCGAAGTTTTTTGTTAGCCCCCCCCGAAATGTGGCTCTAGTTGCGCCTCTGCTCGGAAGGGACCCGTTTCAGTGCCCATTGCTTATATCCTTTCAAAACATAGGCAGTATGGTTTAAAAAGACCACATTCGTAAACACACAGTGGCTGTACACATTTTGTTTTCCAATTCACCCATCAAGCAGGTATTTCAGTACCTCCAGGCAAGGTGCACTTTCCCACACAGGGAAAACTATGTTGTTCAAAGAGAGAGGCGAAAACAAAAGTAGCACTTCACTGGGAAACACTGTAAAGTGGCGCTAATGTGTTAAGGTGTAAATAAATCAATCTGGCCACCTTGCAATCACTCTCTCTTGCTTTAATTAGTTATTTTTCACATTTGGAATGTTTTATTTCTCTCCACCCCGAGGCTGCACTTGTGTCAGAAAAAGACAACGTTTTCAGCAAAAAAAAAATCTTTTTTGGATCCATTTCACAGGGGAGCAAATAAACGAAAGGAGGAAAGAGAGGGTAATACCCGTTTCTTGGAGTCTCGGTTTTCGCTAGCTGAGGAGCGAGACAGAAAGAGAGTGGCTTAGAGGCCGTCACCGTGGTGTGCGCGCACAGTTTAATTTATTGGGACTTGGGGAGGCCGTGCGCGCAGAAGCACCATTTGCGAAGTCTGAAGAGGCTTGCTTGAAGCCGCGCCGTCTCCCTCCGCTGAGAGTGAGGGGGCCCCCCCTCACCGCGGGGGGCTGCGGGGGGCCTGTGTTACGACCCAGCTGCTGTCCCCTGTAACAAAGACATACTGTTCCTATTCCCTGCACCTATGTCCAGGCCCAGAAATAGCCTCTTGTGGGCTGTGCCCTGCCTGAAGTGAATGTGCATCCTTACTGCCCGCACAATGGCTTCTGAGAGAGTGTGTTAGGGATGCTTGGTTACCAAGGCACTCGACTGTGCAATATAAAGGGCTCTTGAAATTGGTTGGTTCCCTGCAAGCATTCAAGTGCTGCACGAGACACGAGGGATTGTATCACCTGGCAACAACTGCCACTGCTTCGGGTCTCGGTCTCTTCTTTTGAGAATGTGTCTCTTCTTACAGGCTGCAGACAGCCCTGCTGGAAACTGCTCCAACCAATGGGGTGAAGACGAAGGACTCCTCTAGGCTCCTAAACAGAAGCACCACCACCTGACTCCAATGGCCTGTGCATTGAGGGAAAAGAGGATGAGCGGCACGGTGACGTGCCGAGGGTCAGAGGGGAGGCAGCTATCAGAAAGGCCTGCACGTGTCTTAATTGCAAGCCACAACTTACGACTTCACACATGCTTGGGTTCTCTGGCCTCATGTATGCGCTAACACTGCATGGGCATGCATTTCACTGACCAGAGACATGTTTGCCCCCATCAAGCACCCCAGAGCTAGTTCATCTGTTCTGGAAGTTTCCATGGCACTGCTCACCACCCTGCAGTGGCCTCAGAGTACTCATGCAGAGCAGTCGCCAGCTCCAATTGTGACTTGTCCATAAGGATGGTAGACACCCATGTTCAAAGCAGACTCCCTTTGGGGGAACCGCCACCAATCTCCAGAAGAGTCAAGAACTTTGTTGGGGTGCAACCTTACCAAATCTAGGTAGCACACCTACCAGAAATCTTATGACGTACCTCTCCTGAGCAGGACGAATGACAAGAGCAGCAGGGCATACATAATTATATTGTATAATTAATATAAGTTTCATTCGCAGGTTTCATTTTATTCATAAAGATAATGACTTCAGTTATAGATGGGTGACCGCCTCACCTTCGAACACAACAGACATTGTCTCTTAAGTCCTGAGTCGTTGATTTGAGGTGTGCTAATCTAATTAGCCCAATGAAAACACAACAAGACTACAACACCCAAAATGCATTAGATTTATCACACGAATGTTCAGGACTGGAAACAGTGTATGTAATGAACTGGAGGGAGTTGCTCACTCTCAGTTTGGCAGTGTTTAGTTGTAAGAAACTACATTTCACAAAGATTATGTTGTCTTGTAGTCACTTGAGAAGATTGTCAAATTGGTCAAGAGTCCCTCTGGGTGTACAATGCTCTGTTTATCATCTGACGATATGAGTGGAAATTCAGCACCATGCATTTTAATTTGCGTTTTCACATACGCATTACGCAGACTAGGGGAAAGTAGGGATCTCCTGTGAGCTCCGCAGGACAGCTCAACAGATGAGGCTATGACTGGCTCAGGATATGTGCTACTGGTGCCATTGTTGCGGAAGGATTACATCGATGCTAACGCAGCCCTTTGCAGTTTATCTAACCAGATAAGGTCACTGAGTGAGTGCGACCAGCCTCCTTACCAAACGTAGCAATCAACTCATATAGGAGCAGAGACAGACAACGTTGGTGCCAAGGAAGATATAATAACATTTATGTGGAAAATTGTTTCCTTGCCTTGGTGGGGGCGAAAATCCAAGCATACAGGTATCCAGTACATCTGTGGTGTCCATATGTTCCTGAAGTTATTAGGTAACTATTCTTCCTAGCACTTTAATGAGCATTGCAATCCTGCGATTGGTGTAAAATCGCTTGGGTTGTCTTAGTTTAACTCATTCTTTAGGCTGTGCCTACCAGAGAGAGTAGCTGTCTGCTTGAAAAATACTTTTTGTGAGCTTACCAAGAACTTACAGGAGCTTACAGCCTGCCCACGGCTTAGCATTGGTCGGCTTCATCATTACTCTCATTTGCTTGCTTTTTTTCAATGGCTTTCCTTGTCCTTCCTTGTCTATTTTTTGTTTGTCGCTTCCCTGGAAAATAGCCTCTTTACCATCTCTCTGATTGGCTGGCTTTAATCTTTCCCATGCACAGCTCACTTTTGGGGAACTACTCTTTAATTATTGCTTAAGCATTCCATGCGAACGCATGTGTTTTCAGCTCCCTCCCTCGTGCGTTTCTTCTCCCACCAAATACCCTTGCCCCCACACAGCGTGTTGCTGACTCCCTCACATTGCAAGCTCTCTCTCGTGCACCAAACTCCCTACCGCCTTCATGATGTGTTACTCTTCACTGTGCTCTTCTCCCCGCACCCCCTGTGTTACTCTCTCCCTCACCCACTCCCTGTTGCTTTTCTCACCCACTCATCCATTGCTCCCAACGCCTACTGTCTTTTTAGGTCTCGCCTAGCGAACGCAGCGCATGCGGTGCTTCGCCTTGGCAAGACTATTGTTGTGGGTTTGGTGCGCGAAGGGAGACAAACCATGTGCACGCATGGACAGGCGATGTGCACGCGCATGGCGTCTCCTCTGCCTCACACGCTCCCACAGCGCGCTTGATTCAGCTTCGCACTGCAACTATACAAGGCACAAGCTTGTTTAAATGGGATGTGCTGGGTTGGAAACTTCCTGTTGGTTTCTGTACTGTAGACAGACGTGCCTATTTCTGTGTCTTTGTGGCTAAATGGCGGACAAGGGAAAGCTTTCGCGGAGCAACTCTAAGAAAGCTCTACTATTCTGTCGCCAGCTGGGAAACTTTAAACGTGTTCTTTTTCCTACTGAGTAATTGAGAATAGGAAATGTAAAAATAGTTTGCGGCCGCCATGCGAAGGCAAATCGTGGCAATAAATTCACTGCAAATGTTTCCATAAATCTTTGTATTTATATGAAAGGACATAAACGGGGCCCTTGATTTATTGATCTTAAAAATGAGTACTTGGGTAAGTTTTGAGAATGTGTTAGGAATATGCACGCCTTCAACACGCAGGCAGTGCTGTTTCTATCATTCTTACTGAACTAAAACTAAACGTAGCCACATGTGTTATTTCCGGTTTGTGTTAAGCTCTAACCAGTGGGCCATTCAAACAGACAACAGCTTCTAGCTACCTCCGTCTGCAGTAATCGAATGAGTAACATTTTCCTGCATTTTCAGAAACTGAACATAAAAGACGATCACATGAAGGCGCTCGCTGTTGGGGCTTCCTTGCACATTAACATCATTCATGATACATTTATAGTTGGCTTTGCTACTTTTCTTCGACTATGTGTGTACATGTGTTTTGGATAGCGCTTTACGCTCAAGTATCAAAGGTGTCAAAGCACTTGTTAATTGATGGGCATCTGCAGCTTGACTATCACGTATCTATTCTTGCCACGAGGCTGAGGACTTTATGGTAATGAATGAGGGTTTTAAGAAATCAGTAAAAAACTGAATAGGGAAGTTTTAGTGTAGATGTTGGCACCGGTTTATAAAGCTTGGGAGTGCAATAAAAAGGCGTTGCTACCACCCAACTCAGCGGTACTGAGTTTATCGGCCCTCTGAAGGGTCAAAGGTTGAGTTGGCCAGCCGTGATTCAAACTCAAGTCTGAGGTGTGCAAGGGTCTAAGGTCGAATGGGCCAGCCATGATCCAAAGTCAAACTTGAGGTGTGAAGGGGCCAAAGGTTGAGTTGGCCAGTCGTGATTCAAAGTCATGCCTGAGGTGTGCAAGGGTCAAAGATCAACTGGGCCGGCCATGATCTAAAGTTAAACCTGAGGTATGAGAGGGTTAACGTTGAGTGGGCCAGCCCTGATTCAAAGTCAAGCCTGATGTGTACAAGGGTTAAAGGTTTCTGGGGCTAACGGTGAACCAAAGTCAAACCTGAGGCATGAAAGGATCAAAGTTGAGTGGGCCAACATGATCCGAAGTCAAACCCTACCTCTGCAGGTTAATCACACATCTCTACAGTGGGTGCGGTTACCGCCCCAGTAACTATACAATAAAGGGGTTTTCTACCTACCATATCACAGGTATTAAACTCCTGGGACAAATGTATTTATTGTCTTTTTATTTAATTTGTGTAGCGCGAACTTCATCCAACAAAGTGTCGGAGCACTGTACAATAAGAGAGTGAAGAAACCCAGGCAGTGGTCAAGCTTTTATTGACTGGAGACATAAAGAAAAGGTGTTCTCGTTAGTTAGGAGTTTACAGCAGATTTCAGTATACAAGGTACAGACAGGTAAGTAGAGGTGCATCAGGTCGGCTAAGGTGCAAACATTGAAAATTAAAAAGGTTTAAAGTACAAAAGGGATCAATATTATTGTATTTGTGCATTGCCTGGTAAGAATTGCAGGGCAGATAAAATGTCGCAGTTCGAAATATGCCATAGAATAGCCGGGATAGTGAAGAAGAGCACCAACAGTACGGTGTATTGCAAAGTTGTTGAATACGTTCATAAATCTACTCCCATCTGCTCCCGCTCTTGGAGTAGACGTATGCATTTATTAAAAGAAAAATAAAATGCAATAGTACTCCTGAGAAGCTTTGACTGTCATACCTTTCCATGAGTACCCACGTGTGCAAGTATTTACATATTTGTAATTGCCCAGAGTGTGAATTTACACAATGTGTTGGTGCTTGGCAAAAGTGCATTTGCTCATGCTGAATCCTGGCACTAGGTCCCCTTTGTTATGGAGGTGTTCCCTCCGCATGCTCACCTTCTGTGTTTACTTGCTCCCACACATACCAGTTGCAAATCTCCAACCGTATCGGAGTTGGGGATAGGCCAAGAAAACGTTTGAGGATGTTCTTGAACTTTGCATGGCCTCGCCACCTTGAAACACCCTCTCTCTGCCGCTGAGAGCAGAATTGCTATAGCTTAATATTACACCATCCTTGCATAATATGTGCAAGTAAGTCAATTTATGGGTGTCACTACATTTACAATCCTGCTTAAAAGTTAGGGTCGTAAATGGCTTTGTGAATGGTCACTGTGCGCACTGTTGTGATTGACAGGAAGCCAGTTGGCTTCTGGCCCCATTTACACGATACTCTGTGCTAGGTAGACACAAGTAAAGGTGTAGCACACAGATCACTCAACTTAATTCACTTCTCAATTAAAGGCCCTTTTCTGACCCTTGCACTTGGAGCTGGTCGTTGCTTTTATCCCCTGAGTAAAATCGGCCTGGTCACAGCAGAACCCCCCTCCTTACTCACTACAACACGTCCAGGTAAAGACACCACGTAATCTGAGGAGACACAACCCTTGCTCGCAGGAATTGTTAGTTCAAACCGTTTAGAAAACTTCTGGCTCTGTGAGAACCTACTGTGCATCGTTTAAGAGAAATCTGAAAACCACCTGTTCGATCTCATTGAATACACTCATTTCTTAGGTCCCTTGCATGTGCCCCGTCTGTCTTTAATGCTTTCAGAACTCTAAATCCTGTATACCTTCAATGGTATTTCTGATGGTGTATGAAGTGTGTCACTGCCCATGTCATACACTCACTCCAATCCCCCCACTGTGGGGGAAGGCTGGCACGAGAGGGTCATGTTGGTTGAACAGACGCCAGCATGGATGGATGCAGCGACGGTGACACATTGCACTGTGTTGCCTCCACAGGCCGTGTGGGGGCTGCAGAGGCTGAAAAGGCAGCAGGGGAGCAGGAGAGCACAGCGGCTTCCTTCCGTGCCCATTCCTTCCTGGGCACTCCTTTATTGTATATTTTCAGGTGCCCGGGTTTGGGAGGGTGGAGACCAGCTGTGTTTACTGAATGTGAGCTCAGTTTATGGCGGCCACCAGAGACGCCTTAAGGCATGGGCAAAGTGGGCTCTGGCCTGGGGCCCCTACCTTTCAGGGGGCCCCTGATTTAGCCAGCTCTGTTCTGCACAGAGGCTTACCCTGACGATAGATGGTTTGAAATACTGTTTTACCTTTATTTATTTTTTAATGTGGGTGATGTGTGAGTGTATCGTGGACATTTTGCAGGGAAATATTGTTTGTTTCGTGCAACATCCATAAAAAACTTTCTTTTACATTAAAACAGGACCTCACATATAAGAAATGGGAGGGTATCAGAGAATATTTGCCCTAACGCTAGCCTACTGCTGCTGCACTACAATATTAACAAGCATTTGCAATGCAATAGGTCTCGCATTTACGCGAGTTTGAGCTATTAACATTACAAATAACAATGCCTTTTATTTTTTAATTTAAAACATAAATAAAAGGCAGTGTCATTTACAATACCAATAGCTTAAACTTGCGTAAATGCGAGACCTATTGCATTGCAAATGCTTGTTTAAAACCCTTTACATTGTTTTGGGGGGGTTGGGAGGAGGAGAAGGTAGCAAATTGATTCTTGCTCCCATGCCTTAGAAGAATACCAGCACACACCTTTTCATGCATGCGCACACCTACAAAATGACGCGGATGTTCATCGTTGTGACTTTTTTTTTCTTCGTCTTTCATCTTGCCGATTCTGTACAATATTGTCAAAAGGCAGAGGCAAAGCCAATGCCCTAAGGCGAGACTTATAGACTTACAGACCTATAGACTTTGTCAAAGTTTGTTTTTAGTAAATGTGTAGTGAGTCCCGGTACAAACATTTGGCGACAGACCCTATATTCAGGGCCACATATATGATTTTCTGAACCCGGAGCACAAACGTTTCAGGGAATTTAACTTTAACTCACAATCTTTGACTCCCTCTTCTCCTGCAGGCTGGTCGCTGCCTATGACTCCTTCTCTTCCTGCAGGCCGCTCGCTGTCTGCAACTCCTTCACCTGCACCGGTCACTGCCTGGGACTTCATATCCTCCTTGAGGCCTGTAACTGCATGTGACTCTGTACCTTCCTGCAGGTCGGCTATTACTTCTGACTCCCTCAGCTCCTGCAGGCTACTCACTACCTGCAGTTCCTTCTCCTGCAGGCCTGTTACTGCCTGTGGCTTCCCAACCTTCTTCATGCCTGTGACCGCCTGTGACTCTTTCTCTTCCTGCAAGCCTCTCACTATCTGTGACTCTCCCCCCTTCTGCAGGCTGGTCACTGCATATGTCTCCCTCTAAACACAATTTTAGAAATGAATACTGCCTAGGGGAATTAGGAAGAGTTGTCTCAAGCAGTTCCATGCATTATTTTTTGTGGTTTGAAAACGGACAAAACGTAAACTTCAAAATTCTTAGAAAGTATTCTGAGGAATGACTATACTCCCCGGTCCCGGGCAGAGCAAAATTCTGAGACAGAACATAACTCTATTCCACCAATCTGGGGTAGAGCGGACTGAGATCAAACGTACCTATAATTCTGGAGAATGAATTCTGGGACACAACATAAAAATCATATTGTAGGGCAGAGTGTATTCTTGAATCAAACATATAACCCACTACCCTTCATTACAGTGGTTCTATGCAAGGGCATACACTCACCAATAAAAGGGCAGAGTGTAATCCTGGTGTAGAACATAAACTCATCTATGAAGGGGGAGAGAAGATCCTGGCAGAGAACATAGAGTAACCTATCAAGGAGAAGAACAGATCCTGGAACAGAACTTTAAGTGACCAATCAAGGGGAAGAAGTGATCCTGGTGTGGAACATAAACTCCCCTATCAATGGGAAGAACGAATCCTGGGGTAGAACCAAAAGTAATCAATCAAGGTGAAGAAGGGATCCTGGTACAGAATCTAAAGAAACCTATCAAGGGGAAGAACGGATCCTGGTACAGAACATAAACCCATAAGCACACAAATTAGTATGGTGACGGCACAGAGTGGGCTGTGCATAGGTAGTATGGAGTGGCGTACCTTTTAAACGAATGTAAGACTACAAAGGACACCACCACCTCTGTGACCAAGATGCCGGTATCCCCTAAAACCTAGGGTATCAAGTTCCTATTCATCAATTACCAGGTAGGACCCACCTGAATGTATTACTTAAATTAGACTTCCACTCAAGAACATCCAATGATAGTAAGGTACACATAATTTCTTTTTTAAATGACCACTAGGGATCCATATGTCCTGAAGAATGCCCAGACCGCATAGGCTAACATAGATGTGCAGAAACATGTTGACAGATAGGTAATGGGTGTGAGTCATTGATCTCCATATACCCATTTGTTTTAGGTTTTAATCTTACCTAGTGTCCCGTCAAATAAAGGAATTGCCGTGGGAACACTAAGGTATTTTTATTTTCATTTTCAATCTGGATCCCCTTCCCTGTCAGTTTTGTCCAGTAAGATTTATTTAAAAACTCCCTTCTTCCGCTACAGTCTTCGAGGAGGTTGAATCCACCTCTGTGGTATTGCCCTACCCGGGTGGGGAGAGGATCCCTATGATGAAGCATGACACTATTAAGTGTGTGTGGTTTCCTCTTCCATTAAGGATGTCCTTTCCTAGCTTAAAAACAAAAGTTTCGTTTTACGCCTAAGGGAAATCTGTAAACGTGTATTGTACTAACCAAATAGATATAGGAAATACACTTCACAGTTTCCTCCAAAACAGTCACCGTACTAATTTGTGTGTTTATGCTAAGACAATGCAGGGATGTTCGGTGTGACACCCTTCTCCTCTCCTTTATTTGTGGTTTCATGAACTGAACATAAACCCACCTACCAAAGTGCAGAGAAGATCCTAATACAGAACATTAACTCGCCTCTCAAGAGGACGAGCAGATCCTTGTATAGAACATGAACTTATCAGGAGGCCAAGTGGTTCCTAGTATAGTACATAAACTCACCTATCAAGCGGAAGAGCAGATTCTGAGAACTTAAACCCCACAATCCTGTTGGCAGTTAAGGACAGGATAACAAATTGTTATAGAACATCAACTCACCTATCAAGGGTCAGATCTGATCCTGGTATAAAACATAAATTCACTTAAACGCACTTTAAGGGGCAGAGAAAAAGCCTGGTGTAAAACATATACACCCTATCAAGGGGTAGAATGTATCCTGGTATAGAACATAAACCCACTTATCATGGGGCAAGACGGATCCTGGGGTAGAACATAAACTCACCCATAAAGTGGCGATCCTTGTGTAAACTCACACACCAAGGGGAAGAGTGGATTCTGAGACTCAAGTTAAACTCCACAATGTTGTTGCAGGGATAAAGGTAGGACAATAGCACCCTGAGGGTCCAGAAGGGCTGGACAGCACTGAGCATCTGGGGAAGACAGGCTAGAGTAACAGTGGGCCTGGTGGGAGGCATGCTCTCCCTGAACTAGAGAACTAGAGTAGCAGTGAGAGACCAGATCATAAAGTACAGAAATAGGGGGGAAATAGATGAATACTACCCTTGCACGTTGATCTTAGTCACATGAAATGATTTAAAGTCTGCATATTATGATGCTTTATAAAGAGAAATGAATCACATCCATCACAAATTCACAAGCCATAACAAGATTATGAATTGCTTTGCTAAAAGCAAGTGGTGGATATATATATCCATTAAAATTGCCTGTGAGTTGGCCTTGCACTACAAAGGCCTAGTTGCCTAGTCATCTGCCTCCCCGGACCAGAGCTCACAATATATGCAGTATCTTTTGACAATTCACAACTGTATTATGGCGCTGCTGTCTGTCACGCTGTGGGCCTTGCGAGCTTTTCATCGGGGCCTTTGTCAGAAAGGTCCCTTACTGGGAAGGTGATTAGCGAAGTAGAATAAGGATCGTCCACACAGTGATGGGGTGGGAGCACCTAACAAATCTGTAAACATTCCAGACAAGCCTGGCCTCTGAAAGGCTGGCAGGGTTGGGGTTATGTCAATCGCATTCCGGGCTGCATGACTGGCTTGTGACTGATTTACACCAGCCCTTCGAATCTCTCTCAGATTACTGGCTGCAGATCATATACATCTTTCTGAAAGCCCAGCTTGTATCGTCCTGGGTGTTTTGTAGTCGGTTTTTTATTCCCAGCAGCCCTCAGGAGCTGGGGAGGCCCTGTCACTAATGCCATGGTGATATGATCAACCTGAGACAACAGAGGTGTCTTTCATGCTCTGCTTGATCAGGAGTCACGAGGCTCTATTTACTAAGAGAGACATATCCTGTGAGCAATCTCCTCTCATGTGACCCGGAGCATCAGAGATGTCCAGGGAGGGACGAGGGCGGGAAAAGCGGGGGCGGCTCGAAATATAGCCTGGAACACAAAGAAATCATTCAAAGGCTCCAGGAATGGCGCGGGGAAACTGTGCGCTCTCATTCCTAATATGCACGTACGGCAGAGTAATTGACAGGGTGAGATTCAAATGCGCTAAGTAGAAAGGCTCTACTTTACCCACTTGCATTACAAGCATCTGTGGACAGGACACTGGGTTACTTATGACCAGCTGACATAAACCGAGCACGTTACTTGTTAAATACAAATACCAACTTATCAATGTGCACCTTTCCACTGGCACGATGTTACTAGAATCTCAACGGGGGTGGGGGGGCTGTCTCCAAAGCAGTTTGATACTAGCCTGAAAACTCACGAGCCAGTTGCGGGACCCAGTAAACACAGGGCTTTAAGTGGGATGAAAAAACTGAGGGTCTCTCAAAGGGGTGTGGCCAATGTAATTAAGGACGTGGCTTAAAAACATGTAAGCTAAAAATCTGTGGTTAGCATAGTGTGCCACCCGACTTGTATTTTGCTGTTTCTGTCTGTTAGAAGGTGGTTCTGACACTATGGGCCGCCCGGATTTTTCGTTTTTTGAGCACCTAATTGTTGAGCTTTTACTGTGGGGGAGCCTCATAAGTTGGGACTCACCCACAGTGAACTCAGGATGTAAGAGACTGCATGGGGATTTTACTGGTGTTCCCCTGGCTTGACCAGGCCACTGCGCAGCAGCTGCAGTAAGGGACACCGGGCTGGTTATATGCAGACACGTGTGTACATGGAATAGGCTTTATAGGCTGGAAAGAAACATGCCAGAGAAAGTCAGTGTGTTTTACTGTTTTCACTTCATTATTCCCCTAAGGGAATGTGGGGCCCATGGCTAGATTAACTTCCGTTAGGCCTACAGATTCCAGACACGCACTTAAGTCCAATGTAGCGAATGTGAAAATAAGTATTCTGCAGAGTCCAAAGTCATATTTGTACTGCTTTTGGGTCATCCAGAACTGTCATATTTCTCTGAGCCAGCCATGACCACACCCAGGCTGAGGGCTGACCTCAGCTGGATGGATTGATAACCTTTCTTCCACAAGCGAGGGCCTCCTCTCCACGAAGAGAAGATGGGTGGGGCTACAGGCCAATCCATCAACCGCTGTCGCTGGGTGCCAGGCACCAGGCTGCACCAAGGAGGGAAGGCAGCTTGGGGGAAGGTGCTTCCGAGACATGTGGCAGAAACCCTGGACGACGCCATTTTGAACAAGCTCAGAGGCTGGACAAGAAGGAGGGAGCAGGGGCAGGGACGTGATGTGTCGCTGTTTGATAGGACCAACAGAGACTTCCTGCCAGCCCCCTACTCAACTTTTAAAAAGTGCTTGCACAGGAAGAGAAGGTCTCTCTGGGGTGTGGTCTGCTGAAGGTGAAGGTGCTGGAGCCTGGCGCAATGGGCAGTTAGAAGGAGAGACCCCCTGACTGCCCCCAGGACCCTATCAGCACCAGAAGAAGAGCCCAGGACTGGTGCACAGAAGCAGGGGCCTCTGCACAGGGAGAGAGGCCCAGAAGGAGAGCCTAACGAAAGGCTGGAGCAGGGAGCCAGTAAAGACAGCACACTGCTGAATCTACCCTCTCAGAGACTCAGAGGGCAGAGGAGAGTGTTCCCAGTGGCTGGGGCTGGTAAAGAAGAGCATGAAGCGCCCCATAATGCCTCGCCAGGCATTTGGAAATCTGCCGTTTTGGTGCTTTGTGGCCCCCAGAGGAGGGGGTCACCCTCATGTGTGAAAAGGGGTGCAGGGGGGCTGCAGGAGCACCGCAGTCTCCCCCAGCATAAAGAAGAACAGTCCACCCCTAAGTTTCACTGGGCATCTGAAAGAATAACCCCTCAAGGGCTCAGCCAGCCTTTAACACCTTCTAGGCTGGAACTTATGTTCTACAGCTGAGGGTGTACTATGAAGTGCATCATGGAGTGAAGGGCTGAGTTGGGGATGTCTGGAGAAGGGCATCCCCTGGAGGTGAAGTGGTGTAATTGCACCAAAATGCATTTACTATTGGTTATTTCTTTTTAGGTGGACTGAAAGTCACACGTGTAAAGTGAAGTACCTGTGTAAGGTGATGTTAAGCTAAATGGAGTTATGTTGCTGGACCTTCCTGCTAGGGGGTCTGGCTGTATTTACGTAATCCCATGCTTTTACCTGTGATTCCTTTTAAAGTGAAGAGGTGCACTGCAGGAGAAGTGTAGTTGCCAGGAGTACTTCTTTTGAAGGGACTGTAAGTCACATGTGTAAGGTGATGTTAAGCTAAATGGAGTTATGTTGCTGGACCTTCCTGCTAGGGGGTCTGGCTGTATTTACGTAATCTCATGCTTTTACCTGTGATTCCTTTTAAAGTGAAGAGGCGCACTGCAGGAGAAGTGTAGTTGCCCGGAGTACTTCTTTTGAAGGGACTGTAAGTCACATGTGTAAGGAGATGTCATAAGCCAAGTGGGGCTATGTTGCCAGACAGTCCTGCTAGGGTGTCTGGCTTTATATGCGCAATCCTGTGATTTCATCTGTGATGCCCTTAGGGGCTGTAATTGCAATGCATTCAAATGATCAACCAAGGTGATGAGTACTGTCATTCTAAAGTGTGCGTAAACATGGATTCTTGCTGCTGCGCTTAGGTGAAGACCCCAAACTGCTAGCCCTTAAGATATAGAGGTGCATACTTTATGGTCAGTAGGAGATGCTCAGTCAGGGTCATGTGTCACCAAGGCAGGTTTACCCCTTTTTAATGCCTGTTGAGGTAATGGGGTGGGTCGCCTCTGGGATGGTGCCAGTGCGCAGGGCCCTCGCTCCAGGTTATGTTCAACTAACTGCATTGGGGGCACGTTGATGTGCATACATGGGAGTGGTGGTTCTAGACCCTACCCCCCCTGCGGGAGGGGTGGAGATGTTATGCAATGTCACAAAGTAATTCCAACAGCTTATGTATATTTGTAAATTGGTGCATAGTATTGAGTGGTGTGTGTGTTTAATAAATGTACTCTTACTTCTATAAAGCAAAGTACAGACTGGACAATCAATTATTGAGTGTTATTTTTGTGCACCTGCAAATGGCGATTACTAGCCCACACCACCTCCCTTGAGTAAGCCTCAGACTGCTCTGCAACGCTAGCTTCTGAGAGTCAGGCGCTACAATTGGGTGTTTGGTTCCCAGTGAAGGACAAATGTAGTCATGTTATTTTTGCAGGCCTCACAGATGCTGCCTCGTTTTCCAACACTGTCATTGTATCCAGATATATGATTCAACAAGTAACATTACACCTACACAGGGCTTTTAGTGGGCTGGGTCTGTCCAGGTCTGAGTACCGGCCGTTATTTTCAGGGGGCCTCGATACGGGTCTTTATTTTCGGGCCTCGCAAAGGTAGTCCTTTTTCTTTTTTTTCTTGGTCTGCAGTGAGAGCATGCACATTGATGTGCGCATGCTCATTTTGCTCACTGCTTAGTAGTGGAGGTCAAGGCATGACGTCAAGGAACATCCTTTAAAGAGAGCCATTTTCTCTCAGGATTTCCCTTCTCTTTTAGCAGCGCAGGAGCAACGTCATGGTACCAGCCTTGACATCCTGGGATGAATAGGAGAGATGGCCACAGGCAGGCAGCTCCAGCACGACCCTGCCCTGACCTTTCACACTGAGCGTCAAGGCTGCAGTGTAATCCAGCAACAAGTGAAGCGCAGAGAGAGGAACTAGTCTGCGTGATCCTTCCCCAGCCCTAACAGCTCCAGGAAGTTAGAAGTTGAAATCGACCTACACTTTGATTTGGACCCCTGCTTGCTATTTTTAGTGCTCCTCCGCCCATTCCCCCATCACAGTCTGCAAGATTTGTTTTTTAGGTCTCGCCTGAGCCAGCGCATGCGCTGCTCTGGCGAGACTTTTAGTAAGTGGGCTCGGAAAATGCTACAATGGCCGACCTCGAGCTTGCGGTTACGCGCGCGGGCGCGCGCTTATGAGCAGAGGCGCCATCTGGCTTTCCTCGTCATGCTCATTAAGCGCAGTGCGCGATCACTTTCGCGGCCGCGTCACTTTCACTGCCGCGCGGCCAATGCTTGTTCATTTCAGATGATGAGTTATCGCTTTTTGAGTAAAAACAAAACACACAAAGCAGTACAGATATCAGCACTGAAAGCAATATGCTTTGATCGCTTGGAATTGGTAAGTACAAAATATAAATTCTTCATTGAATTCCACACAGTGCCCAGCCCCCTGTCCCTCGCCCCTCCCCCTTCCGCAGTTATGATGCCCTGCAAAACACACGTGGAAGCAGCAGGATTGTAGACCTTTCATATACTACTAGCAGCCCCAGCTAGTAACACTGTCTCATACCCTGGTGAACTGGAGAAATATAGATGACAGGTTTTACTTTTCACAAGTAGAATTGAATTCCCGAACACAAAGGTGAGGTCTGTGCGTACAGCTGCAGCGCATTAATCAGGTTATGTTGCATGGAGGCCCCCGGGGTGGGGGGGGTCAGGCCCACCCTCCCCTGGTCTCCAGTATCAGTTACCTAGCTCGCAGCCTCGTCCTGTGACCAGACAAAGACGCTGCAATGATTTTCCATCAGAGGCGGAAGTGAACCGCGATTGTCCGGGAGGATTTGGGGTTACGATGGCGTGGCGCGGACTTCGGCTCTTAAGACTAAGCAGACCACTGGTGCGGCTCTCCCTGTGAATGTGGTGGCCTGCCCATCACTAATCATTACCCAAGCCTTGAGGGGTTCTGCAAGAAGATGCCCCTTTGCCTACTATTAGGTGTGCTGCATTCGGGAGTTGGGTTTTCTATATAACTGATATAGTATCCTACTATATCAGTAGTACATACCTGCTTGTCCATGGAGAGCTTTGTCCATGGGTTTTAGACTATGAAACAGCTGTCATTGGGGATCAAGTTTTTCGGACAGGTACAATGCGTGGGGTTCCTATTGGTAAGATCATTTCTATGGGGAATGTTGTCTAGTACAAGCGCTTTAAGTTTATAGCGAGTTTTATGGTATGCTGCGTATATAGCATCACCGGGACTTTACAAGATCAAGCAATCGAATTTCTTTGCAATATTTTATGTCAAACGCTATTACAAAACAAGCATTGGCATAGCCAATAGGTCTTGCTTTTGGAACCTTATAAGTATTTAGTTATGTTGCACAATATCCTTGGTGCAACAACATCAACTGTTGCATGGCTAAAACACTTATAAGGTCCCAATGGTGAGGCCTATTGGCTAGGCCAATGCTTGTTTATTTAATTACTGAGGGATTGACAGTTGCTAAGACCTATATGTCTGCAAGCATCACTTTTTATTGCATAATACACATTTTTTTATTTTAGTTTAGCACTCCAGCATGGCTGACGGTGATGTGGACATGGTAAAATAAAATGTTAAAAAAATGTCCGTCATGTGTTGTGATGTTTCTATGTACATGCATGTGATGCCTACACGTGCATGTTGCTTCCCAGTTCTTGCAGACACATCGGTCGTTTTTAGAATGGTAATCAAGATGGCCGATGGCCACATCATAACAGTAGCAAAAAAGAAAACAAACCAAACTTAATTGTATGCTGAATGTCAAAGCAAATACGTACGTGTGTGCGCAGAGCCATTAGGGAGGTACTTATCTTCTAAATGTTACTAATGCTTATTTAAAAATAAAGGTTTAGCATTTGTATAGTAATCTAAATAATCTAAATAATGTGATTTTATGTTTCATCGTGTTAGATCAGTATTCTTTGCCATATTTTATGAAATGTATCCATAAAGGCAAAATTGGAGAGGGATTTATATTTTTGCTAGTTCGGGGGGAGTGGCAGACAAAAGCAAAAATTATTCTGCACACAGCAGTCGACTGGTTCCATGTCATAAGGGTAAATTCAGCCACTCTTTTTCAGTGTACAACACTCTGAAAGGTGGGACTTGCAGGCACATGTTTTATTGGCGAAAAAGCTTCTACAGGTCCAGGCATGCTTTGTTCAAATTGATGAAAATCCAGCACCGGTTCAAAATCACACTCGTAACCTAGGACGAATCTGGCAATTTTCATGCCAACTGTGTGCTTAAGGTCGTGAAGAGCCCCGGGTCAGCGCTATTGTTTTTAAAACACTTTCAGACTTGTTCGACACGGTAGCATATAAGAATTCAAAGTTAATTTGTACCTTTAATTGGGCCACTATTCTGCTATGCCTGCCGTGGTTATTCCCCCGTCAGAAATTGGGTTTTGCAAACCTGGTGTATTAAAAAAAGAACCGAGCGCTTCCCAGTTCAGTGCTGTGAGGTAAAAGGATGGTAATGCCCGGGTAGCCTTATTCTAAGTAGTGAGGTAGAAGGGTAGCAATTCCTAGGAGCATTCTGTGTTCCATGTAGTGATGCAGTGAAGCAGAAGAATGGCAGTGCTGAGGGTTATCTGAGTAGTGATGCAGTTAGGTAGAATATGACTTACACTATGCATTGATGCAGTGTGGTAGATGGATGGCAGTGCCTCAGGATATTCATTATACTGTGCAATGATATAAAAATGTATGATTTTCTTAAGCACACAATGCTAGTGATCTTGATTTAGACCACACCCCTACTTGGACAGGCCACACCCCTTTAAGAGGTTTGCTCCGTCCCTTTTAGAGCACCCCCAGTTTTTTTTCCCACTTAAAGCCCTGCACCTACAACAACTCATGACAATTGGCTTTGTCAATGGTTGTTCGTTGCATAAGACAAATAAGCAGCAACTATGGCTTGTATATAATATTGAAAAAGCATCCACTTAAAGCCCTGGTGACACCACAATGATGTTGCTGCACCTGAGTTTCAAAAAGAGAAGGGAAATCCAGAGAGAAAATGACTGTCTTTAAAGGATTTCCCTTCCCCTACAAGGCTCCCCTGGCATGATGTCATGCCGTAACTTCTCCACTCCTGAGAAGTGAGCAGTGTGAGCACGTGCACATCGATGTGTCTGCTGTCTCGAAATGGGTCTCTATTGGGCTCTATTTTGTGCCCTGACACAGGTGGTCCATTTTTTCCCGCTGTCACTGCAGTCCGTAAAAAAGTGCCAGGGTACAAAACAGAGCCCGATAGAGACCCATTTCGAGGCCCCCTTTAAAAAACTACCTGTGCTCAGCACCGGTGAGACCTGGCCCACTTAAAGCCCTGAGTAAACACCATTTGTAACTTGGTCAACTGGAATTTCAGTCAAAGCAGTGTATTGCCGTGGTTGTTGCACCGACTTCCGAAATCTGCATGTAATTCAAGGGCCAGATGGTCAAATATTGTTTGGGTGGGGCTGCTTCAGCCATTTGCCCTTTCAATGCTAATTGATTGCTTTTATGAGAGAAAGGAAGAGAAGGAGAGAAAATGCACTCAAAAAAAGAAAAGACGAAAAGGAAAGACGGCGAGAGACGAGGTAGAGAAAGAAAAAAAGAGGGAACTGTGGAGAGAGACCGAGAAAGAACGAGACTGACGCAAAGAGAGAGAAAGAGAAAGCGTGAGACCAACTGCCTGTGAAGAGAGTCAGTCCTCATAGTGCTGCCTTGACGGACTGAGCGTCTCCATGGCGGTTAGAATCGTTTTAATCACTTTAAAGCCTGTTTTCAGCTATTTTAGTGTAGAAACATAGTTTGGTCCGCGGATATGTTAGAGACCATTATTTCACTGAACTCACTCAGTCTCTAGAGTAGTAAATGACGTAGCAGGGTTTGATGGCCAGCCTCAGAGCCCATTCGACGGTTTGCTAGTGCGGCTACAGGTATGCTTACACTGATTGGGGCTTATTTACAAGTCTCTTGCACCGCTGGTGCGTCACTTTTAATATAGGAAAAAGTCAGGTACCAGCGGCGCAAGGGGCTTGTAAATAAGCCCCATAGTGTTTACTATAGAAGGTGGTGCCACTGAGCCAGATAACCGGAACGAGGCCTGCAGCCCTTGCCACGTGAGGCACAAAAATATGACGCCATCAGATTTTGATCACGGCCGCCTGAGTTACTACTGACTGTCCCAGTGCGTTAGTGAGGACGCCATTGATCCTAACGCGGACAGGGATAAGGGGCTCCCCGCCCCCAGTTTGATATTGAAAAATCACCTATATAATTTGACAACACTGCAGTGGCCACAGTGCCACTGTGATAGAGCGCGGGTCACCAGCTCGGGTTAAACACACACATACCTAAATACTTACCTGGGCCCAAATCATTCACACAAATGAGCTAGCAAACCCAGCTGATATAAATTTTGGAGTTTTACCTGCAATTTTCATTTTACCTTTACAAAGTCTTACCAATTTTATCTCCTTTCTCGATGAATCAGGTTTCTGAGGTAGTTTAAGGAAGAAAATGACATTTATCTTTTACTTGAAATAACCACAACCTCAGAAAGTTTGGAAAACCTTTATCTAAATTAATAATTTTGTCAAAATCAATCACAGCTTAAACACATTATTACAAGAGGCAAAATTAAGTCAAACAAAACATAATCATAATAATAATCAATGAAGACGGTACCTGAAAAAGGAAAAGAGAGAGAGCAGGTACAATGACAGTCTTCACAGATTTATATTCACCTAAGGTGATAGATGAACCCAACTCTTTGAAGATAAGCCAGATAGGATCTGCCAGGACAGGATGCAGACAGAGAATTGGACAGATTCGGATCTGAGAAGGTGACCTCTTCTAAGTGCAACGCCAGCGTCGCACCCCTCTCTGATACCACTCTCCTCGGGTGTCCCTCTTCCAAAATCCCCTTCTAGATGATTAGATTAGTGATCCGTATCTCAATTTCTCGAGCAGAGTTTCTGGCAGCAGCAGGGTCTGAGACATCGTCTCGGACAGAGTAGCAGCATATACGTTGGGTCGGTGACGAGTCGGAATAGCGGATCTGACAAGTCTGACAAAGTTATCAATAACAAGATTAGGGAGTGCAGAGGAAAAACCCTACACGGGCATTGGAGGTGGATACGTCCTCCATACAGAATCAGTTATCAAACATAGAGATCCACCTCTAAAGAAAAGGGGAAAGAATATATAAACCTGGGTATAAGTCACTAAGGTGGTGATGTGTGCGTGTCCCACTATGGTTGGACACACACTGTGTTTGTTTAAATACCCCTCACACACCCGGAAAGCACAGTGTGTGTCCAACCATAGTGGGACACGCACACATCACCACCTTAGTGACTTATACCCAGGTTTATATATTCTTTCCCCATTTCTTTAGAGGTGGATCCCTTTGTTTGATAACTAAGTCTGACAAAGTCTCTAGCTAACTTACCTCAATTATACTATTCTATATTCATGTACCCCCCCCCCCCCCCCCAAATTGCAATTTTTGAGTTTTCCCCTATTCTGATTGGTCAGGGCGAGGAGGTGAGGTCATCACACCATATTAAAAGTAATAATTTTACTGTGGACCATTGTTCTATGTTTCTGCCCCTTAATTTACTTTCCCATAGCTTTATTCCCACCAGCATTTCACATTATGATTGTTGGACCTGACGTCCTTGGGGTAGCTTGGCTCAGGCAGAAAGGCTTTTTCTCCAAAATTGCATGTCGTGCTTGCATCACACCCAACTCACACTTCAGCGCCTCACCACTCAAAAATGACGCTACACCGAAACAGTGGAAAGGTTTAGAAAAGAAGTTTTATCTTTCCTTTTTAAGTGCTCTCAATTTACGTTATCCATCACATTTCAGGATTAAACATTTCATGGTATTCAGAACAACAGTACAATTCCTTTCTTTATTCCAGTATAGCAAATACCTAAAAACTATCAGATGTGTCAATCCAGCGCCTAGATTCTAGTATGCCAAATTAAATCCCCACATATATCGCCCCACGTAACATTTTCTTAGTACAGAACTTCAGACGGCCAACAGGCCCACATGTGGCTCTTCAGTCAGTTGATTACACTAGACGCTTTACTTCCTGAATCTTAGTCTATCGCATATGATCAATCTTAAACCTTAGGCGCTATACTGGTGATTTATTTGGTTGCTGGGAATCAACCTGTTACATTTGAGCATTGCACCTGAAGCTTTTCAGTAACTGGTAGACAAACTAATCCATTTGAGCATTACCCATAAACCTTCCCTGTTACTGGGAACCAGACTAATACATTTGAACCTTACTTCTAACTCTATTCTGGGAGTTCCCAATATATTTACTACAGCCTCGCAAGTGTGTACCCCATGGCACTGGTAATTTCTTTTACCATAGTATCTGGCATTAGGTTCATAAACCCCCGTGCATTTCCTCCCTTCTGATTATCCCCAGCTTACTGTCAACCTCGAAGTCCTCCTCACGGGAAGGTCGGTGGAGCCTGAGTCGAGTTCCCACTTTCCTCGGGACAGACGGGCTCACTGTGCTGACACAGGGAGATCTCTGCAACCAAGGGGGGCGGAAATGGGACACACCCACCGACCACCTCCCCCAAGGACTTCCCGGCTTGTGAGTCTCGTCATGGGAAGAAACCTCGCTCTCCCGTTCCAATTAAAATTAGTCGCTCCTGGTCCCTACTCGGTTCCGTAGGCCAGGCGCGGTCCTGTTCCCCCTCCGCAGCAGCTGGGAGGCGCGCCGCAGCCGCCTGAAGCAACGCGGCGTGCGGAGGCGCGGCCTCCTCCTACTACTGGCAACAGGGGGGCGGCGCTTCGGCGTCGGCTCCTGTCACGAGTTACTGGTGAAACGGCTTCAAGGCCTCACGACCCTCTCTTCCTAGCGGCGTCTCTCCTCAGCTGCTCAGACGCGTCACTCCCTCGCCGGCCCACACCAGGGAGCCCCGACCCTCTCAACAGACCTCCCGGTTCACAACAGACCACTCCCCCGTGACATTAGGTGATCTCTCAATCTCGGGGTTGCGGCGGTGATTTTCGGTCACAGCGCTCCTCAGGGGCAAAGCACAGGCACACAGAGACCCGGCCAGCGGCGGTGAGTCTACCACGCGTGGTGCTTCTTCTTCTACAGTGCAGGGGTCACGGTGGTAATCTTGGGTACTGGCCGCTATCCGCCACAGCGCCGAGTGGCACATCCAGTTCCTGGGGCACACACGCGCCTTGCGGACTCAGCCCTGGGGAGCACTATCAGGTAGTAGGGCTACCCAGCGCTTTGCTGGCACCGCGCTGGGGGACAGTTGTAAGTTCTGGCAGTATAGCGCTTAGCTGGCACAGCGCTTCCCAGTTCCTCAAAGGGGGGGGGCTGAAATTAAGGGTGCAAGGTACGCACTGGAACGGACAAGTAAGCCAACCACTCGTTTGTTACTTGGGCACAGTCACCTCCTGAACCGTCCAGAACGGTGGTTGGTCGTTTGGCCTGTATGTTTTCAAAGTCTCAGGCAACAACAGGGAGGAGTGAGGTGTAGTCCAGGACGGTGGCTCCTCACCTGGTCTTCCTTCCGGGATTCTGACTAAACAGAAGCCTCTAAGATAGAGATGATTCCCCAAATCAGTGGCTGGAGTCAGGGACAGGTCAAGAGGTCGAGGGTGGTATCAGCTGATGAGGGAAGTCACGCAGACCCTAAGACCTGTCAATTCCCTCTCTAGCGCAGCCACCTCCCCACTCAGGTGCCTTACTCCTGTCTACCTCACAGCTCATCTACCTCCTAAAATGGCCGACCCCCCTTCACCTTTATTTATAACCTGGGGCCTGACTGGCCAGAGTGGTCCGGAAGGTTCCGGAACCTCTCATGGCAGTCTATGGCCCAGGCTCTGAGGCGACAGTTGGGACCACCATTTTGTGAAACCACTCTCCCCCTTCCTCCATTTTTTTTAGTGAAGCATCTTGCGCCTCTCCCTCAGATAGTCAGAATCGGGCGCCCAGAGCCTCTACATCAACACCAAAAAGAAGTTAGTGGACAGGGAAAAAAAAATGAGGGGGTAAGGGAAGAAAATAAAATGAGGCGGGAGCAGCCAAAGGGCTGGCAGGTCTAACACGCGTCTCCCCCAGCTGAAAGTGGGGAGAGCTACCCAATCCCTTGGAAGTTCTCTTCACTAAGGCGGAAATACCTGGAGAGACCGTCAGCATTGGCGTGGTCCACCCCTGGGCGATGTTCCACCCTAAAGTCCATTCCCTGTAGGGAGATGGACCACCTCAATAACTTGGGATTCTCGCCCCTCTTTTGCATCAGCCACCTGAGGGGCCGGTGGTCGGTCTGAACCAGGAAGTGCGAGCCAAACAGGTATGGCCGCAGCTTCTTCAGAGCCCACACCACCGCAAAAGCCTCCCTCTCAATCGCACTCCACCTCTGTTCCCGGGGGAGTAGTCTCCTAGACAGGAAAACCACAGGTTGATCCAGACCCTCCTCATTGAGTTGCGACAGCACTGCCCCGATGCCATGCTCCGACGCATCCGTTTGGACGATGAACTCCCTGGAGAAGTCAGGGGCCCTGAGGACAGGTGCCGCACACATTGCCTGTTTCAAGGTGTCAAAGGCTTGTTGACACCCCTCGGTCCAGATTACCCGTCGAGGATGCTTTTTAGAAGTGAGCTCAGTCAAGGGAGCCACGATAGTTCCATATCCCTTGACGAAGCGTCGGTAGTAGCCAGTGAGGCCCAGAAAGGCTCGGACCTCCGTCTGGGTCTTGGGGGGTTTCCAGGCCATGATGGTTTCAATCTTGGCCTGGAGGGGTTGCACCTTGCCCCGACCCACCAAGTGACCTAGGTACACTACCGACCCCTGCCCGATCTGGCACTTAATGGCCTTGATCGTCAGACCCGCCTGCTGCAAAGCCTGAAGGACAGCCTGAAGGTGACACAAATGATCCTCCCAGCTGCTGCTGAAGACAGCGATGTCATCCAGGTACGCAACCGAAAAGGCCTCCATCCCAGAGAGGACCTGGTTCACCAGCCGCTGAAAAGTGGCAGGGGCGTTCTTGAGCCCAAAGGGCATCACACAGAACTGGTAGTGACCCTCAGGTGTGGAGAAGGCTGACCTTTCCTTTGCTCCATCTGTCAGGGAGATCTGCCAGTACCCGGATGTAAGGTCAAAGGTACTCAGATATTGTGCGGCTCCCAACCGGTCAATGAGCTCATCCGCCCTCGGGATAGGATGAGCATCGTTCTTTGTCACAGAGTTCAGTCCCCTGTAATCCACACAGAACCGGAGTTCTGGGGTAGTGCCCGGCGGGGCAGCTTTGGGTACCAGTACCACCGGACTGGACCAGGGACTGCGTGACGGTTCAATTACTCCCAGCTCTAGCATCTTGGTGACTTCTCCATGGATGCTAGCCTTCACTTTATCCGATAAACGGTAGGACTTGGACTTCACAGGTGGGCTGTCCCCTGTGTCCACATCATGGGTACACAGATGAGTCCTTCCCGGGATAAGTGAGAACAAGGAAGCATACTGCTCCAAAACCTGGCGGCAGTCCCTCCGCTGTTTGGGAGTTAGGGATGGTGAAAGGATCACTCCCTCCACCGATCCATCCTTTTCCTGGGACGCAAAAAGATCAGGAAGAGATTCACTGTCCTCCTCCTCTGATCCATCAGTCACCATCATCAAAGTGACCTCTGGTCTCTCTTGGTGGGGTTTGAGGCGGTTGACATGGAGCACTCGATGGGGCTGCCTGGGGGTCTTAAGGTCCACCACATAGGTGACATTGCCCTTCTTCTCAATCACCTCAAAGGGGCCTGACCAGCGATCCTGGAGGGCGCTAAGCTCTCCAGGCTCCATAACCCACACCTTCTGGCCGGGCTCCAGCTCCACCGGATGAGCATTTCGGTCATACCATTCCTTCATGACCGTCTGGCTGGCTTCTAGATTTTCGGAAGCCTGCTTCCACAACCGAGCCATTTGGCTACGAAAGGCCAGCATATAGCTCACCACATCCGGGGGAAGTTTTCTGGGAGTCCTTTCCCATCCATCCTTCACCAGGCTGAGGGGTCCACGCACAGGGTGTCCGTACAACAGCTCGAAGGGGCTGAAGCCCACTCCCTTCTGTGGTACCTCCCTGTAGGAAAACAGCAAACAAGGTAGGAGGACGTCCCATTTCCTCCGCAGGCTCTCGGGCAGACTCCTGATCATGCCCTTTATGGTTTTGTTAAACCTTTCCACCAGACCATTGGTCTGGGGGTGATAAGGGGTAGAGAACCGGTAAGTGACTCCACACTCTTTCCACATAGCCCGCATATATGCCGACATGAAGTTGGTACCTCTGTTCCGACACAACTTCCTTGGGGAACCCCATCCGGGTGAAAATCCCCATCAGAGCCCGTGCCACCGCAGGTGCAGTCATGGTCCTCAGAGGAATAGCCTCTGGGTACCGGGTGGCATGATCCACCAGAACCAGGATGAACCTGTGACCGGCAGACGTTGGTGGATCTAATGGCCCAACAATGTCGATGCCCACCCTCTCAAAGGGGATGCCAACGACAGGCAGTGGTTCCAGGGGAGCCTCCAGCTTCACCCCTGTTTTCCGACTAGCTTGGCAGGTTACACACGTCCTACAAAAAGTGTCGGACGTAATCCTCATCTGAGGCCAGTAGAAATGAGGGAGAAGCCGAGCAAAAGTCTTGTCCTGTCCCAAGTGTCCTGCCAAGGGTATTTCGTGAGCCAGTCCTAAATGAAAGGCTCGGTAACGCTGGGGAACCACCAAGGCCCGGGATGATCCATGCACCGGAGCCTTGGGTTCGCTATAGAGGAGACCATCTTCCCAATATATGTGGAAGTTCCCCGAATCGTTACCCGCTGCCTGGGCCTCGGCCTGCCGCCGCAAACCCTCAAGGGTAGGACACTCTTTCTGGGCCCGACATAACTCCTCCCTAGTAGGTCCTCCCTCCACCTGCCATTCCGCAGGGGTAGGTAAGCCCTCCAGGGAAGTCACCTCCCCCTCTGTAGACTCCGGGACCACTTCAGTTGCCCCATCCACCTTCTGAGGTGCAGATGCCGGGGCCGGCTTTCCTTGTCCCCGTTTATCCCTCTTGGCAGCTGGTTGGGCCTTTGTCCCAGGCTCCAACCTCTGTGAACCCCCTCTTCGGGCAGTCACGGACCGTGTGCTGGCACAAGTCCACTCGGGTGTTCCCAACATTTCCATGTGGGCCTTGAACTCGACCTCCTTCCATGCCGTATGTTCAAGGTCATTTCCCAACAGACAGTCGACCGGCATGGCAGGGCTTACCTCAACCCGTAGAGGACCTGCAACCCCTCCCCACTCAAAGGGAACCTGAGCCACCGGATAGTGACCCTCTCGGTTGTCAGCCATCACAACCGGGTGGACTACGTTGGGAACCACCTGCTCTGGGGACACCAGCTGACTCCTTACCATTGTCATGCTGGCTCCTGTGTCCCTCAGAGCCTCCACCCTCTGGGCATTGATGGTGACCCATTGCCTGTACTTAGTAGTATTTGAGGGCACCTGGATCTTAGGAACCATCTCACAATCCCCTAGGGACACTAATGTTAGCCCTGCCCACTCACCTCCCTTATCTAGGGGCAACTCCTCCCCGAGCACTACGCTCGCCACCCCAGGGGTCTTTCCTCCAATGGGAGGGTGTGGTCTCTTGGGACACTTGGCATCCCCCTTGTAGTGCCCAATCTCACCACACTCATAACAACGGACAACCCTAGGCTACTGACCACGGTCAGGATAAGGGGGTTTGTGGGGGCCGACCTAAGGAGGGAATCCTAATCCCCTTCCTTGCGAACTCTATTGGGGGCCTTTAGAGAACTCCTTCTTTTTGTCTCCCCCCTCTTTCTTCTAGGGGGCGCCCTGACCAGCCCCCTGGAAATTCCCTCCAGTCCCTTTTGAGGATACCCGGGTACTTGCCCAGATATCCGCCTCCTCTGCAAGCTTCCTAGGATTAGTTAGCTTGCTGTCCACCAGGTGTTGACGCAGTTCCGGAAAACTTTTCTCGAGGAGGTGCTCCCTTAAAATCAGGTTATACAACCCCTCGTAGTCTTTCACCTCACTGCCCTGTACCCAGCCCTCCAAGGCCTTCTTGGCGTAGTCCAGGAAGTCCACCCAATTTTGGGTGGCCAGCTTTTGACTACCCCGAAATCTCTGCCTATATTTCTCAGGGGTCAGCCCAAACTTACTAATCAAGGCGACCTTCATGGTGGGGTAGTTGGTCTGCTCTCGCTGTTCCAAAGCTAAAAGGGCGTCCCTCCCCACCGGAGGCATATACCTATATAGGCCACCCCCCCACTGAACTTTGGGGATCCCATGGGCTCGTAAGGAGACCTCATAGGCAGTCAACCATTTAGCAATGTCATCCCCGACACCGTAACTGGCGACTACATCCTTTGGCAGATAGGGTCTGGGCTCCCTGGTGATCTCTCTGTGTACGCTGCCACCAACGGGACTGCTGGGGGTTCCAAACTGTAGGGCCTTGAGATCCAATTCCTTCAAATGGAGCTCATGGAGGAACCTCCGCTCCTCCCTCTCCTTCTCCAAGCGGGCTAAATCCATTTTGAATTGTCTCTCCTCCCTCCTGTCGACTAAATCAGCTGAAGACAGGCTTCCCCCCGAAGCGCTACTACCCGCTCTTGAAGGGGCACTAGGTCCTACATCCATATTGCCGCTCTCAGGGGGGAAAAGGGATTCTGTCCCTTCTGTGGTGTCCGGTCCTGGCCCCTCCTCCTCCCGTTTTCCTCTAGGGTGGGCCATAACCCAGGCTCTCAAGCTAGTTTGGAGTTCTATTTTCTTTGCCCCCTGCTTGAAAAATACCCCCCTCTCCTGGCAGAATTCCTTTAGCTGGGTTACGGTATACTCTTCCAACCTACACTCAAACTCCATCCTGCCAGGTGGGCCCCAACACTGCGGAAAAGAACTTCACGTTAGGAGACCCTTCCTTTTAAAAGAAGTCACACCACAGGACAGAACAATTTCGAAAAATTCCAATCAGGAAGACCACCTGGAGAAAACTCCAATAAAAAAAAAAAAAAAACAACAATCAGGTGTAGGGTGTGGCGCAAGCACAGACCCACCGCTTAACACCAACTTGTTGGACCTGACGTCCTTGGGGTAGCTTGGCTCAGGCAGAAAGGCTTTTTCTCCAAAATTGCATGTCGTGCTTGCATCACACCCAACTCACACTTCAGCGCCTCACCACTCAAAAATGACGCTACACCGAAACAGTGGAAAGGTTTAGAAAAGAAGTTTTATCTTTCCTTTTTAAGTGCTCTCAATTTACGTTATCCATCACATTTCAGGATTAAACATTTCATGGTATTCAGAACAACAGTATAATTCCTTTCTTTACTACAGTATAGCAAATACCTAAATACTATCAGATGTGTCAATCCAGCGCCTAGATTCTAGTATGCCAAATTAAATCCCCACATATATCGCCCCACGTAACATTTTCTTAGTACAGAACTTCAGACGGCCAACAGGCCCACAAGTGGCTCTTCAGTCAGTTGATTACACTAGACGCTTTACTTCCTGAATCTTAGTCTATCGCATATGATCAATCTTAAACCTTAGGCGCTATACTGGTGATTTATTTGGTTTCTGGGAATCAACCTGTTACATTTGAGCATTGCACCTGAAGCTTTTCAGTAACTGGTAGACAAACTAATCCATTTGAGCATTACCCATAAACCTTCCCTGTTACTGGGAACCAGACTAATACATTTGAACCTTACTTCTAGCTCTATTCTGGGAGTTCCCAATATATTTACTACAGCCTCGCAAGTGTGTACCTCATGGCACTGGTAATTTCTTTTACCCTAGTATCTGGCATTAAGTTCATAAACCCCCGTGCATTTCCTCCCTTCTGATTATACCCAGCTTACTGTCAACCTCGTAGTCCTCCTCACGGGAAGGTCGGCGGAGCCTGAGTCGAGTTCCCACTTTCCTCGGGACAGACGGGCTCACTGTGCTGACACGGGGAGATCTCTGCAACCAAGGGGGGCGGAAATGGGGCACACCCACCGACCACCTCCCCCAAGGACTTCCCGGCTTGTGAGTCTCGTCACGGGAAGAAACCTCGCTCTCCCGTTCCAATTAACACTGGCGCAGAGTCGTTCCTGGTCCCTACTCGGTTCCGTAGGCCAGGCGCGGTCCTGTTCCCCCTCCGCAGCAGCTGGGAGGCGCGACGCAGCCGCCTGAAGCAATGCAGCGTGCGGAGGCGCAGCTTCCTACTACTACTGGCAACAGGGGGGCGGCGCTTCGGCGTCGGCTCCTGTCACAAGTTACTGGTGAAACGGCTTCAAGGCCTCACGACGCTCTCTTCCTAGCGGCGTCTCTCCTCAGCTGCTCAGACGCGTCACTCCCTCGCCGGCCCACACCAGGGAGCCCCGACCCTCTCAACAGACCTCCCGGTTCACAACAGACCACTCCCCCGCGACATTAGGTGATCTCTCAATCTCGGGGTTGCGGCGGTGATTTTCGGTCACAGCGCTCCTCAGGGGCAAAGCACAGGCACGCAGAGACCCGGCCAGCGGCGGTGAGTCTACCACGCGTGGTGCTTCTTCTTCTACAGTGCAGGGGCCACGGTGGTAATCTTGGGTACCGTCCGCTATCCGCCACAGCGCCGAGCGGCACATCCAGTTCCTGGGGCACACAGCGCCTTGCGGACTCAGCCCTGGGGAGCACTATCAGGTAGTAGGGCTACCCAGCGCTTCGCTGGCACAGCGCTGGGGGACAGTTGTAAGTTCTGGCAGTATAGCGCTTAGCTGGCACAGCGCTTCCCAGTTCCTCAAAGGGGGGGGGGGCTGAAATTAAGGGTGCAAGGTACGCACCGGAACGGACAAGTAAGCCAACCACTCGTTTGTTACTTGGGCACAGTCACCTCCTGAACCGTCCAGAACGGTGGTTGGTCGTTTGGCCTGTATGTTTTCAAAGTCTCAGGCAACAACAGGGAGGAGTGAGGTGTAGTCCAGGACGGTGGCTCCTCACCTGGTCTTCCTTCCGGGATTCTGACTAAACAGAAGCCTCTAAGATAGAGATGATTCCCCAAATCAGTGGCTGGAGTCAGGGACAGGTCAAGAGGTCGAGGGTGGTATCAGCTGATGAGGGAAGTCACGCAGACTCTAAGACCTGTCAATTCCCTCTCTAGCGCAGCCACCTCCCCACTCAGGTGCCTTACTCCTGTCTACCTCACAGCTCATCTACCTCCTAAAATGGCCGACCCCCCTTCACCTTTATTTATAACCTGGGGCCTGACTGGCCAGAGTGGTCCGGAAGGTTCCGGAACCTCTCATGGCAGTCTATGGCCCAGGCTCTGAGGCGACAGTTGGGACCACCATTTTGTGAAACAACTCTCCCCCTTCCTCCATTTTTTTTAGTGAAGCACCTTGCGCCTCTCCCTCAGATAGTGAGAATGGGGCGCCCAGAGCCTCTACATCAACACCAAAAAGAAGTTAGTGGACAGGGAAAAAAAAATGAGGGGGTAAGGGAAGAAAATAAAATGAGGCGGGAGCAGCCAAAGGGCTGGCAGGTCTAACAATGATCAATACATTTTTGCAACAATATTTTCTTTTCTTCCTGTGTTCAGGTCAACAGTTCCCTTTCCCAGGTGTCTCAGTTCAATGTGGCCTTGGCTGGGTTTCAAGTTGTGCTGTCACAGGGTTTTCAGTAGGTTCTTGTGCACCTGCGTGAACATCAAGTGGGCAGGGATTTTCAGTTACCCTCCGAGGCCCAATCGCGAACTAATAATAAAGTCAGAAAAATACACGATTTCACTGTATACCTCTTATCTCTACTCTATCCCCATTTACTTAATTAAATCTTTTGCATTAGTGTTTAGTAGAACCTACGAGTTTTAGTTCAAGCAGTAGCATATGCGTTAATATGTGAGTTTCAAGCGTCCATATTTAAAGCTCTTGCGCAGCTGCAAAGTTTTCCCATCAAGCGACAGAATACATCATACTACGTAGATGCAGTAGACGCATGCGCAATGAAGTTCCCGCATTTTTTGGCGGCCATATTAAGACACTCGGGTTACTTGTTAGTAATACACTTAGGAAAGCTTCCCCTGGATACTGTATGTAGCTAGCTCTTTTTACACACGTGTTAGTTCATTATTGCCTTAATTGCTTCCAGTGATTCTCTTTATATGATAAACTTTAGGGAATACTATTCCAAAATAGCAACTCCCATACCAGTGGTCAGGCAGCCTAAAATAGGCTTTATTGCCACACACATAATAGATTCCAGGAAATACTGGATCCGTCCCTCCTTTCAGTCCCCATCCCCCAATTACTAAGAAATTATGTTCACATTCACTGGAACCAATAAACATATTGTTATATTGATACCTGTTCTCAGGCCAGGACGCTCCCCCCACCGCCCCAGCGTTCCCTGTTGGTGCTGTGTCCTCTGGCTGCTGCCCCTCGCTGCTGCCGGGAGTTCGAGGCCCTCCTCCACCCGCAGGCTCCTGCCTGCGCCTCCTCCCTGGTGGCCCAGTGGTGGGTGGTAAGTATTCGGTCTGATCTGCTGCCTGTCTCCCGTATTTGTAGTGTATTTGTTGCCTGTTTTCTCTGTGCGCTGCTTTACTGACTGTTTCTCGTACTTTTATTGTATTTGTTGCCTGTTTTCTCTGTGCGCTGTTTTACTGACTGTTTCTCGTACTTTTATTGTATTTGTTGCCTGTTTTCTCTGTGCGCTGCCTTAGTGACTGTTTTTCGTATTCTTATCGTATTTGTTGCCTGTTTCCTTCTGCTGTGCTCCCCGCATTCCTTTCCCGCCGCTGCGTCCCCTACGGCCCCGCCCCCCTCCTCTCCCATTCGCTTCCCGCCACCCGCCTCCCAGCTACTCCTCCCTCCCTCCACCCCTTCTTAATGCAGGACGCTGCGCGATGAGGGTGCGAACCTTGACCTGTTCTCAGGCCGGGACGCTCCCCCCACCGCCCCAGCATTCCCTGTTGGTGCTGTGTCCTCTGGCTGCTGCCCCTCGCTGCTGCCGGGAAGTCGAGGCCCTCCTCCACCCGCAGGCTCCCGCCTGCGCCTCATCCCTGGTGGCCCAGTGGTGGGCGGTAAGAATTCGGTCTGATCTGTTGCCTGTCTCCCGTATTTGTAGTGTATTTGTTGCCTGTTTTCTCTGTGCGCTGCTTTACTGACTGTTACTCGTACTTTTATTGTATTTGTTGCCTGTTTTCTCTGTGCGCTGCCTTAGGGACTGTTTTTCGTATTCTTATCAAATTTGTGGCCTGTTTCCTTCTGCTGTGCTCCCCGCATTCCTTTCCCGCCGCTGCGTCCCCTGCGGCCCCGCCCCCCTCCTCTCCCATTCGCTTCCCGCCACCCGCCTCCCAGCTACACCTCCCTCCCTCCACCCCTTTTTAATGCAGGACGCTGCGCGGCCGCGCCGCTGGCACGCCGGTGGAGTGCCAGAGGCAAGCTTGTCTGCGCCCGTCCGCGACTGGACCGCGCCCCGCACCAGAACCCCTGGATCCCGCACACCCCACCACACCATACCCAGCCTCAGCTACGACGCCGACTCCCTCCACGCTCTCAACACCGGCCGAGACCAACGCTGCAACCAGGCCGCCCCGAAACGCACCCACGGACCCTTTTCCTGCCGCAGCTGCAGCTTCACCTGCGACAGAACCACCAAACCATCAAGGACCAGACCCAACCACCTCCGCTGCATACTCCTCAACACCCGCTCCGCACGCAGACACGTCATCGAGCTCTGGGACCTGCTCAACGCCACTGCCCCGGACACAGCCTTCCTGACCAAAACGTGGTGGAACGACTCCTCTGCTCTGCTCCAGACATCACCATTGCCAACCCAGAAGGCTACAAGATCACCCGCAGGGACAGCGCCAACGGCATCGGAGGAGGAATTGCCATCGTCCACAAGTCCACCCTCAAGGTCACCACCCACGTAGACGACACCCTCAACGCCACCGAACACCTGCACTTCCGGATCCACACCGACCCCAACACCACCCTCAGAGGAACGCTCGTCTACAGACCCCCCGGACCCCGGGCCCAGTTCAGCGACTCCATCGCTGACCTCGCCAGCACCCACGCACTCGCCTCCACGGACTACATCCTCCTCGGGGACCTGAACTTCCACCTCGAGAACAACAACGACATGAACTCCACCACGCTGATCGGCAACCTCGCCAACCTCGGCTTCAGACAACTCGTCACTGCACCCACCCACGCCGCCGGCCACATGCTGGACGCCGTCTTCTCCACAAGCACCCACGTCACCTTCAACCACACCACCGAACCCCACTGGACCGACCACCGCTGCATTCACTTCACCTTCAAAAAACCAACCACGCACCACCACACCTAACAGCTGCCTCGCCGCGGCTGGAGCAAAGTCACCGAAGACCAGCTGCTCACCACCCTCTCCCAGAACCCACCCACCGACCCCACCAACCCAGACGCCGCAGCCCGCAACCTCAGACAGTGGATCGACGACTGTGCCAACACTCTCGCCCCACTGAAGAAACCCTCCGACAGCCACGCCAGCAAGAGAGCCACCTGGTTCACCGACGAGCTCCTGGCCTCCAAGCGCGCATGCCGGAAACTGGAGAAGAAATGGCTCCACGAATGTACAACGGTCAACAACGCAGCCCACATGGACACCACCCGCAGACACCACCACCTCAACAGATCAGCCAAGAGGTCCTCCTTCAAAGACCGCCTGGATAACAACGCACACGACAGCAAAGAGCTCTTCCGCATCGTTAAAGAACTATCCAACCCCAGCGCCAACACCAACGACATCCTGCCCTCACAGGAACTGTGCGACTCACTGGCCATCTTCTTCCACCGCAAGATCGCTGACATCCACTACAGTTTTAACACCACGACCGACCCGACCACGCCAGACTCCACCCCTCCTCCGAACACCAACAACGCCAACCGCCTTACCTCCTGGTCCAACGTCAGCGACGACGAGACACGCAAGGTCATGAACTCCATCCACTCAGGATCTCCGACAGACCCGTGCCCACACCACATATTCAACAAGGCAGACGCAGCCATCCCCCCCAACTACGGAAGGTCATCAACATCTCTTTCCAAACAGCGACATTCCCGGAAAGCTGAAAGCACGCCGAAATCAACGCCCTCCTCAAGAAGCCCAAGGCGGACCCCAAGGACCTCAAGAACTTCTGGCCCATCTCCCTGCTCCCGTTCCCGGCGAAGGTCATCGAGAAATCGTCAACATGCAACTGACCCGCCACCTCGAAGACAACAACATACTGGACCCGTCCAAATCCGGATTCAGACAAAACCACAGCACCGAGACTGCCCTCATCGCCGCCACAGACGACATCAGGCGCCAATTAGACAACGGCGAAACATCAGCCCTCATCCACCTAGACCTCTCGGCCGCCTTCGACACGGTCTGCCATCGCACTCTAGAAACTCGCCTCCAAGAAGCCGGTATCCAAGAGAAGGCCCTCGACTGGACCACATCCTTCCTCTCCGACAGATCCCAGAGCGTCCGACTCCCACCCTTCCGATCCAAGTCACCGACATCATCTGCGGCGTCCCCCAGGGCTCCTCCCTCAGCCCAACGCTGTTCAACATCTACATGGCCCCCCTCGCACAAGTGGCCCGCCACCACAACCTCAACATCATATCCTACGCCGACGACACTCAGCTCATCCTCTCCCTCACCAAGGACCCACGCACCGCCAAAACCAACATCCACGACGGAATGAAGGCCATCGCCGACTGGATGAGGCGCAGCCGGCTGAAACTAAACCCGGACAAGACGGAGGTCCTCATCCTCGGACCCAACCCCTTGGCCTGGGATGACTCATGGTGGCCGACCACTCTCGGGACAGCACGACACTCACCGACCACGCACGCAATCTAGGATTCATCCTCGACTCCTCCCTCCATGCCCAAACAGGTCAACGCCGTCTCCTCCTCCTGCTACAACACCCTCCGCACGCTTTGCAGGATCTACAAGTGGATCCCGACCGAAACAAGAAGAACGGTGACACAGGCCCTCGTCAGCAGCAGGCTGGACTACGGCAACGCACTCTACGCCGGAATCCCAGCCAAACACCTACGACGACTACAGCGCATCCAAAATGCCTCCGCCCGACTGATCGTCAACGTCCCCCGCCGCAGCCACATCGCCCCCCACCTGACAAACCTACACTGGCTCCCCGTCGACAAGAGGATCACCTTCAAACTCCTCACCCACGCACACAAAGCACTCCACGACACCGGACCAGCCTACCTGAACAGCAGACTCAGCTTCCACACCCCCACCCGCCAGCCGCCGTCCCCCGCATCCAACGAACAACCTCCGGCGGCAGATCCTTCTCCTACCTCGCCACCAAGACGTGGAACACCCTACCTACCCAACTACGGCAGACCGAAGACCTACTCGCCTTCAGAAGAACTCTTCGAGCAGAAGCGCAACTCCCCCTTCCCCCTCAGCGCCTTGAGACCCTCACGGGTAAGTAGTGCGCTTTGCAAATACCATGATTGATTGATTGATTGATTGATATTCAGTCTTTAACCTATGAAGACAGATTTTTCCCTTCTTTTCAAGATCCAAACACATTGCAGCATGAGTCTTACCATTTGCATAATGCTCTTCCTCATCAGCCCATTTAGGTATCTGAGGTTTAGGTTCAGCAGCTCTCTTTTGAAAATCCTGTCTCCTTCCCTCAACTAAATTCAAAAATATTTTCTCTTCTTCGTGCAATTTACAAGTTAAATTGTGCTTGTGTGCTTCGGCTATATCTATTGCTTTCATTGTTAGAGAATATTCACCCATAATCTGTGAGTCTCTCGTACTAAGGACAGGGTTCATGCTTTTTTGCATAGGAAACTCAGAAAAATTACATCTACATTAGAATAATAATACTGCAATTTCCCTGTTCTATAAAATAAACTAGCTGAAACGCTACATGAAATACCATATGTCAATGGTAAATGATGATATGTTACTCCTTCTGCTACGGATGCGGGTAATTTCATACATACATAACAATCACAAACCTCCATGGTTTCTACATATTGTACTAACAAGTTGGTAAAAACATTCAAATCTGTATCATTTTTATTAACAGTGTGATGTGAATCTAACTCATCTGGTGCTTCTGATTCTACTTTGTCTCCTTTGATGGTATCTACCTTTCCATGGGTATTAGTGCTTTTTTGTACATTTGGAACCATCAAATAAGGAATGGCCACAGTTAGTACTAACCATATTATGAGTACTAAAAATATAATACCTATACATATTCTACAACATTTCTTTACACAATTCGGTTTTCCAGCAGCTCTATTGTCAGCCATTTAGCAATTGGGATAAGAAGATTTCACTTCTTTACTTTGGTATTTAACTTTGTGACTGAATATAAAGGGAAATTATTTTTAGGTTGGTCTCACTTCATCAATTGGTTCAGCATTTAAGCTTTCATCATCTTCTCCAATTATCTTCAAATTTTCGAAATCTTCAAGAATAACATATATCCATTCGGGACCCTTGAATTTGTTATTTATTATTTTCAATCTTCGACTTCTACATTTTGGCACTTCAGTTGACGGTCCAGATTGACTGGATACTTCGTCTACTTGTTCTGGTTCCTCTGTTATGGGTTTAAAATGGTACTTCACTCTCTTGATGACACTAGGCCAATTATCGCCTCTCCTGATTCTTTTAGCTTGCACTGCGCTTTCACTTTCTTCAAGTGTTCTTTTATTTTCACTAAGTTGTTGCACAACTTGTTTATTTTCGTTTTCTGAATTCCTCTCTACCTGGCCTTGTCCAGGGCTTCTTATTTTGATGTCTTCTGCCTGGATGAGTTCTTCTTCCCTAATCTGACCCTGTTCAAGTTCAGTTCTAATTGGCTTTTCTTCTTTCTTTACCTTAACTTGTTTGACTTCACCTGTCTGGTCCTGCTCAGGTCTTTCTGTTTCGTAATTTTCTTCTGCCTGAACATTTTTTCTAAGACCTATCTGTCCCTCCTCAGACACTGGGGCTGTAACTTCAACTTTGTCTGTCTGAGTAGATTGCTCTTTCCTTATTTGGTCCTGCTCAGGTTCCCTAACAATCGTGGTTTCACTTACCTGAGCGTGTTCTTCTGTTCCTACCTGGTCCTCGCTGTTTTCATGACTAGCTAATCTAGTTTGGCTCCTTGTCCTTTAAATTTCTTCAGGTATCTAAACTATTGGGATCCAGTCATCTTGACTGGTGCGTGGTTGTTCCTTCTCAACAACTTCAGGATTTATTATTCGTGATCCTTCAGCTGTATAACCTTCCGCCCCTTCTCCTGCTTGAGTTGGTTGAGATTCTTCTTTGTCTGGTGCTGGTACTATTTTAGTATGGCTTGCATGAATCCAATTAGGCAAACCTGCACATTTTACTGCTGTTGTTGTAACCAATATAACCTGATGTGGTTTTTCTCACCTTGGTGCTAGGCACGATTCTCAAGTTTGATTCTTCACTACAACCCAGTCACCGGGATTCAGATCGTGCGCTGGGTTCGGCTGCCCGTGGACTGTGTCTTCTCCAACCTGGTGAGATATAGAACATACTTCGTCAGCCAACTCTTTGCAATACTCCAGTATCAAATCATCAGTTATATTTAACAGCTTGTGTCCTGGTATACATGCCTGCCTCATTGTTCTTCCCATGATTATTTCATGGGGACTCAATCCAGTATTGTTGTCTGGAATACTTCTAAGTCCCATCAGAACAAGAGGTAAAGCATCAGGCCATTCCAGTGGGGTGGATGCTCACACCTTTCCCAGCCTTGACTTAATTGTGCCATTCAATTGTTCTACCACTCCAGATGCCTCTGGGCGGTAAGCACAGTGCAGCTTTTGTTCAATTTTGAAGGCTTCGCATTAATCTAATTATTTCATTATTAAAATGAGACCCTCGGTCTGATTCAATAGTTACTGGAAAACCGAAACGCGGTATGAACTCTCTTAATAGGAGTTTGGCCACTGTCAAGCTGTCATTTCTTCTGGTGCTGTATGCCTCCACCGACTTTGAAAATGGACAAACAATGGTATTTTCCTCTCATTTGATCCCTCTCTCCGTTACTCTCACAACCTCCGCCCCCCCTTGCTTATGCTACGTAAAGATATTGATAGATGGAAGTCGCTCCCCCTTTCCCTGCTAGGGAAGCCTGCCCTCTTCAAAATGATGTCTTTACCCCGGTTCTTGTATGCCCTCGAGAACTCCTTGGACCCGATACCCGCGTTCTATTTCAGAGAAGTAGAGAGCCTCCAAAGGGATCTATTGTGGAACGGCAAACCACGTATCGCTCTAGGTGAGCTTTCCTTGAACTGGTATGACGGGGGCATTAGCCTTCCCAATATCAAATTGTACTATTGGGCGGCTCACCTGTCCTCCATTAACCACTGCACTTACGCCCGGCCTGGAGACCCAGGTTATAGCATGGATAGATGGCTTCTCTCTGGAGGGAACTTTAACAGAGCCCTCTACTCCAGGCCCCGGCACTATCCACTTACGGGCCCTACTAAACACGCAATACACGTCTGGCATGCGGCCACTAAATGCCTTTGTTGGGGGCGTAAGCTAACGCTTGCAACACTTCTATGAGATTCCGAACAACTGGGCACTTTGTGGAGGAGTAAGGGGTTCGACAAGTGGGATCTCATAGGTATTTCCCATATAGGCGATCTGGGGAAAAATCAGACATTAAGTCATTCACCGCATTGCAGCACCAGTACAAGTTTGCTGACAAGGAACGCTTCAGCTACACGCTGGTCAGACACGCATTATGCACTCACCTACAGCCCGGGGTCACGATACCGGTATCATCCCCACTAGAAGATAGAATATTAGACGGCCATATTCCTGACAGTACCATTTCACTGATATACAAAAAGCTGGTCAATATCATCTCGGATCCTCTCCGAGAGAAGTCATTGAGATGGACGTCATCCATCTCAATGACTTCTCTCGGAGTGGCAGGAGGCTATCTCCTCTCCCAGAGTGGTGGCAATACCAGCTCGTCTCCGACTTGTCCAACTAAAGTTCTTACATAGGGTATATGTTACAGGGCCTCAATTAGTGCGGATGGGGTGGGCAGACGAGGGAGACTGTAGACGAGGATGTGGCCAGCTGGGAATCTTCCTTCATATAGTCTGGGAATGCGAGCTGATCCAATCCTATTGGCGCAACATTCATGACATCATTAATGCTGTCTTGTCCGTGCAACTTCGTATGGAAGCCCCCAGGTGCCTATTAAACATTTGGGAGCCAACAGATTTGAATGTCTGCATGATACAATGGGTCACGTTGGAACTAATGCTAGCCAAGAGAAACATTGCCCAGCGATGGGGAGCACCACTCCCTCCTATAGTGCGAGACTGGGAAAAAGACTTGGATTGGGCAATGTTTTGACTGTGTATGTCCCAAAAAATGGACTCGTGTTTGGGGCTTGTGGAACTCTTATCGAGGGGACATATGTCAACCTCCCCTGACTCCCAATATCGAAGATCCTCCTTCACCCTAGACCTTCCACATTTTATTCTGAATATTGTGATTCACCTACCGTTCCCATGAAGCCTAATGTACTACTTCCTCTGAAATGTCATTGTATTGCTGATGATGATTTCTTAATAATAAAAAATGTTTTACAAAAAAAAAAGAAAATAGACAAACGATGACAAGTACATATTTTAATCCTCGACAGACAGGCAACTGAATGAAATCAATCTGAAGTCTTATAAAGGGACCTTCAGCTTTTCCAATTTTCCCTGTATAGACCATTGTTCTCTTGCCAGGATTCATTTGCTGACATGTTAAGCATCTTTGGCAAAAGCTCTCTGCAATGTTCCTGAACCTTGAATTAAACCAATCCCATCTAAAGAGTCTAATCATTGCATCTCTACCTATGTGGGTGTCTCCATGATACATCCTAGCAATGGGTGCAAGCATACAGTCTGGCAATACAAGTCTGTCATCTAAGTAAACCCATACACCATCTTCTGCCCTTTTCTGAGAACCAATTTTCTCCCACTCTTCTCTTTCGTTTGTCTCTGCTTCATCTTGGAGTTCTCTTATCTCTCTCCATATTTGTAATCCTGACAATAGCATAAGTTGGCAGGTGATTCCACAATTTTCAACTTTCCTGTTTACTGCCATTTGAAACTTGGCACAGTGTTGGGCAACCTGGTCAGCATATCGATTGCCTGCAGTCACACGGTCATTTCCTGACTTGTGTGTGGCACATTTTACCACTGCCACCTCTTTTGGCAACTGTATTGCTTCAAGCAACTCTTTAACAACATTTCCGTTTTTAATGGGAGACCCTGAAGAAGTCAGGATATCCCGCTGCACCCAGAGCTGGCCAAAGTCATGCACAATCCCATAACCATAATGACTATCAGTGTAAATGGTTACTCTCCAATTTTTCCCATTTTTGGCAGGCTTTAATTAAAGCTATCAATTCAGCTACTTGTGCAGACTTGACTCCAGGTAAATAGGATGCTTCGACTATTCCAGTCAATGTACATATAGCATAAGCAGCACTTAACCCTCCTTCCTCATGGCGCATACATGAGCTATCTACAAAAGGTTTGTGCTAAGCAAATGTTCATACTGTATGTCTGGTCGGGGTTTGGTACTGAGTTCTGTTACATCAAGACATTCGTGTTCAGCTTCATCTTTCACTTCCTCATTGTATGGGTCTGGCAACAAGGTTGCTGGGTTAAGATTGTACATCTGATTATGGTCACATTTTCTGCTCCCAATATGATCCTTTCATATTTGGTTAATCTGCTCGGAGTGAGATACTGAGTTTGTGTTCTTGTTAGCAGAATTTCAACTGCATGAGGGACGTATACCTTAACAGGATGCCCCATTACAGTTGACTCACTTTGTTCTATAATAACACACGTTGCAGCCACATCTTTTAAGCATCCTGGCAATGCAGATGCTACAGGATCTAGGGTAGCAGAAAAATATGCCACTGGACATTGCATCAGACCATGTCTCTGTGTTAAAACTGAGAGGGCACAGTTTTCTCTCTCACAACAGAACAATGCGAATTCTTTCGAATAATCTGGCATACCTAGAGCAGGTGCTTCACATAAACAATTTAGCAATTTTACAAAAGATTGCATGCTCAGATCATCCCACTCTACTGGGTCTTTTGCTCGTTTCTTAGTCATTTGTATCAAGGGTTTTGCCAGTAGAGAAAACCCTACAATCCATTGCCTGCAGTATCCCACAACACCAAGAAACATTCTTATTTCCTTTTGTGTCTGTGGTAGTTTCATTTGCTTTATTATCTTTATTCTCTCAGTGGTCACTCTTCTTGATCCTCGTTCTGTTTGGTGTCCTAAATACTTTACTTCGCTTTGGCAGAATTACAAGAGGACACTTTATGTCCACCCTTTGCTAGATGGTTCAGTAAGGCAATGGAATCAGTTACACAATCACTTCTTGTTTTAGATGCGACCAATAGGTCATCAATATACTGCACCAAAACTGATTCCCGAGGCAGCATCAATGTCTCAAAGCATTTTTTCAAAATTTGGTTAAAAATTGAAGGACTTTCTGTGTAGCCTTGAGGAACGCGATTCCAAACATAGATACGATCCTCAAATTTAAAGGAAAATAAAAACTGACTATCAGGATGTAATGGGATGGAGAAAAAAGCATGGCATAAATCAATTACAGTGAACCATCTTGCGTTCCATGGTATTTGGTGCAAAATCACTGCAGTGTTGGGTACTATAGGGCAACATGGCACAACAATCTTGTTTATCTTTCTTAAATCTTGAACTACCCTATATTTTCCGCTTGGTTTCTTAATGCCAATTATAGGTGAATTACAGGGACTACTCATGATTTCCTTTAAAATGCCCTGTTCGACCATTCAATCAATTTCTGCCGCAACACCTGCCTTTACTTCTAGACTCATCTTGTATTGTCGAGTATTTGGATAGACTGCACCTTCCTTCACAGTCACTTTAACAGGGTCTACGTCTGTCATTAACCCTACTTCTCTTCCTGTAAAATCCCATACTTCAGGATTCACTGTTGTGCTGACTTCATCGGGTAAGTCGTCTTTGGTCATCACTGAATATAATTCATCTACCCCTGTTCCTTGCTTGACTAACATAATTTTATATATTCCATCTTCATCAGGGGTCTGAATGGCACCACGTCCGGTGTGCAAAATATGGTGCAATTAATTTTGCACAAGTCCCTTCCCAATAAATTTACAGGACTAGAATCGCACACTACAAATTTGTGCATTTCTTTAACGTTTCCAATACACACTTCCATTGGTTTTGTAACAGGGGTCCTAATCTGTTTATTAGAAACACCCACTGCTTGGATCGCTTCTCCCGAGAGGGGTAGGTTTGGGATGTCTGCTGTTCTCACAGTAGAACGGGTAACACCAGTGTCCAACAAAAAGGTATTGTCATTTCCTTCTACCTTTCCGTCAATGTACTGACCTGACTGATCTACCGGTAAGGATGCGCCAAGTACGCACTCCTCTCCCCCTCCTCTCAGGCACCGTCATTGATCTCCAAAATATGTATCCCGCAAAAGACAGTTTTTCTTACCATTTCCTTCTTGGAATCCTGTGTCCGCACTGTACTTGGCTTGACTCACAAAATTTGGCAGAGGGGCAGGTGGCAATTGACTCTGTAGGTTTATAACCTGCTGGGGTTGATTCATTAGCACCTCATTCTGCATCTGTGGATTTAAATTTTGATTTGGGCCATTATTATTTTGAATGCTTTTACACTCGTTCTTCCAATGCCCCAATTTTCCGCACCCATGGCAGGGAAACCTCTTTTTGGCCTCTTCCCTACTCAACCGCCCTTTCGGTTTACCCCCATTATTTTCCCCCTGACTTTGCCCCCTTCCAGTATTTCCTGCCTGATTCTGTAACTGGAGTTCTTGCTGTTCTGCCAATTTCACTTGCACCCATATCACTTTTTCTTCTAAATTCTTTCGTCTATTGTCAATTTCATCTCCACAATATTTTGCATATCTTAAAATCTCGTCTATTGGCTTTGCTTGCCAGCACAAAATATGCTGCTTAATCATTTCAGATATTTCTTTTCTTAACCCAGACACAAATCGATACACAAAATGTGTCATATCCTTGTCCCCAATACTCTCAAATCCACTGTTTGAACACCTGTAGGAGGCGCTCATAATACGCATATACAGACACATCTTTTTCCTGAGTTGTTGTATCTATTTTTATCTAATTTGTTTTAGATTACTTGGTTATATTTCTTCATGACCTCCTCTGAGGGAGCTCCTGTTTTCTCGTTTCTCAGGTACTCCTCATTAGGCCAATCAACTGTGATTTTACTTTCAGTCCACAAATCAGCAGGCACCACTATATCAAAGAGACCATCTAAATCTTTCAACAAAACTTTCGATACTTTCACAAACCTTTCAACTTCCCTATACCATTCCACTGGTTTTTCTCTCAACTTTGGAAAATCATTTGTAAATGATAACATATCCTGTCGGGTCCATGGGACATGTACATATCCCCCTCCTGGAACCTCTCTCATTGGGTACAACTTTTCTTCCTTTTCTGTTTCTTTTACTAAATATTCAGATGTGACCCGATTTGCCTGGGCTTCCTCTTTCTTCTTCAACCACAGAACTCCCCACCTGTCCAAATCTCCCCATTTCTGCAACATCATCATTAATTCTTTAACCTGTAATTTTCTTCCTGATTCATTCATATTTTCTAAATCCTTATCAGAAAATTCTGCTCTATAAGGTTTTTGCAATACTGTGGATCGGCCTATTTCTATTCCCATTTCAGAGGCCAAATTTACCAATTTTTCAAGAAATGTTTTTGTATTTCGTATTATGCTTCTGCAAATGGATAGCAATTCTTCCTCGTTATAGGTATTTAACCTATCTAATCCTACATTCCCAGCTATCATTTCTTCGAATTCAACTTTCAGTTTGAATATGTCTAATATTTTCGGTGGTGAATTTGGTTTCTCTATTTCTTGTGCCCATCTTTCTATTTCTTCTGGGGTTACAATTGTGACATTTTTCGATCTGGTTTGCTGTCTCGATTCGTACCTCTTTTGAGCAACTTGGGGTGACTCTTCTGGGAGGGTCATTTATTTGCCCTCTTATCGGTAAGTCCATTAATGAAATTACAGACTCGCAATCACTAGCTTGGTCATCAATTACTAACTTCTCTTTTCTTGGCTCAATATTAGGTGTTGTCATGACAGGTGTTTTAGGACAATTCGATTTATCCCCGTACAGTGGAACTACAGGACCTATGGTCACTGGTATAGTCAGAGCTTCGGGATGTGCGTTTAACTGTGTTATTTTCTGTATTAATTTGTTTTTATTTTTATTTATCGCTTCTCTTTCCTTTTCCTGAAGTACCCTTTCCATTGTTCTTTCATGTACTATTTGTGGCACTTTGGGTGTGTCTAGAATCGGAGCACTCGGGGTAGTTCTATTAGGTCTTTCTTGATAAGGTGGAGGATTTTTCATTAAAATATCTTCTAAAAAATCATCTTCTGATTCCCCGCAACCAGTTAACGTCAAATGCTTTTTCTTTTCTGTGCACTTGCCTCCTGTTTGTTCTTCTGTCACCAATACAGGATATAACCCTTCAGTTAAAACGGCCTGTCTCCATTGTTTCATCAGCTTATCTAGAGTTTCACATGGAAACTTTGGATAATATCTGCTCAAATTTCTGTCACTCCTAAGTCAATCTCTCTCAAATGCCTCAGTTTCCCATTCTTCTAGGACTGAGTTAATCTGGGTCTTGGTTCTAACTCATTCATTCTAGTGCGTACGTTATGCAAAATTCTTCCATTAAATGTTCCGTTCTCTGGGAACGCCAATATTCCATCATCTTTTGTATATTCTATCCAAATTTTCTATCCATACACAAATATGATAACCTCTTTCTACCATCATATAGGATGCGGGAGTTTTCGGAGGAGGAATAAGAATTCCCTCTCTAGTCTTAATGGGTTCATCCTTTTTAAAATAATTCTTAATTCTCTACATAAATGACAATTTCCTTTTCTCTCCATACATTTTGCGTGATCTTTCTTTTATGTACTGTTCGTAGGCAAAACCTAAATACTTTCTGTCTGGACGATTCCCTATTAATGTAGGATCGTGTCTCCACATGCAAGACCCAGTATCAATTATTATTATGGCTTTTATTTTCAACTAATTAAATGTTTGCTTTTAATTTAATAACTGACCAATACCAGCACGGGTTCTTTTTTCTTCTCACCAATCAGATTCTGTTTTGCTATGCGTTTAGCCAATACTAGCGCAACTCTCAGTGACATCAGTATCACTCCTCACTACTGACCGCTCCTTTACAATTCTTCACAACAGTCACACGCCCGCTGTTTCAACCAATCCCAGCGCGGCCCTCTGTGACTTCAGTGCAGCACCCGCAACTGACCCCTCCTTTGCAAGGTAATACGAAAACTTATTTTTCTCACAATCTTCATATAGTTTTCATTAATCAACAACGTAGCAACATTCGCTACTGTGTCTGATCTTCTAAATTCAAAGAATAGTCAACTTTTTACTGCGAGCAAACCTTTTCTGCTTACTCTTCACACACTACGAGTCAAACCCTTCCGCTTACTCTTCATACACTACGAGTAAAATTTTCCGCTTACTCTTCACGCAAGCATCACAGAACCTGCTACTCCTTCAGTATTACCCATTATAGGTGATATAAGACCAAAGTTTCACCAGTGGACTCCTTTGCTACCAATTACTCTCACTTTTATACGAAACAAAATAATCCCTATATCAGTGCTTCTAGTCCTGCATAACTTTCAGCACTTTCCTGATCCAGACAAGTAACCTCACTGCGGTATGGGTTCCATTCACCACCCACTATTCAATATTCCCGGGAATTTCCAGACAACATGAAACAATACATAACATTTAACAAATAGTGGTTGTTAATGCATAAATCAAAGTATTTCAATCCACAATATTTTCTACCGACCTAACTAGAACCTAACCATGCCTCTGCTACCAAAGAACAAGCATTTACAATGCAATGGTCTCAGCACTGTTAAAGTTAAAGCTATTGGCATTGCTCATGATATTATTTTTGTTTATGTTTTTGTTTTTAAAACATTTAAAGAAACTGCATTGTTATTTACAATGTCAATAGCTTAATCACTCTAAAATGCGAGACCTATTGCATTTGCACCCACACACAGAGCCACACACACAAAGCCACCCACACACACAGAGCCACCCACACACACAGAGCCACTCACATAGAGCAACCCACACACAAATAGAGCCACCCACAGAGCCACCTACACACACACACACACAGAGTTACCCACACACAGACAGAGCCACCACGCATAGAGCCACCTACAAAAAGAGCCACACACACAGAGCCACACACACAGAGCCACATACACAGGGCCACCCACACACATAGAGCCTCTCACACACACATAGAGCCTCCCACACACACACACAGAGCCACCCACACACACACAGAGCCTCCCACACACACACAGAGCCTCCCACACACACAGAGCCACACATACATACACAGAGCCACATACACACACACAGCCACACACCCACAGCCGAACACCCACATACAGAACCACAGACACACATAGAGCCACACACACACAAACATAGATCTAGACACATACACATTGATTTTGGGAGCCAAAGCAGAGGTGGCACCCACTTCACCTCCTGTTCAAATGTTAACTGGTCTCTTTGTTGCTTATGGCTGTGATCGCATGTTAAACTGGTACTAATGGTGTAAAACCTTTGTCCATGCAGTTTTAACATGTAAAAATGACAAACTAATTAAGCAATACCATCACAAAATGCACCGCATTATGATGCATAATGTGCCTTGTAGTGCCCCATAATTTAGTCAATCCTGCAACATAATTGGCTCCTTTCCTGTTGCATAATTCAAATGGCTTTGCAGGTACCATATTGCACCAACATCACTACGAGATTAATGGGGAGCCTTAACCGTCCCAAATGTAATATTGGAATCTTTTTCAAGCAGATTACATAAAAAATAGCATGTACACTCTCGGCAGTGCCACTAAACTCACTAAGCTATCCCTGCACCAAAAACTTCACAGAAGTTCTAAACTGCACTTTTTTTGCATCTGATTCCTGTCTTGTTAGTTTTCAGTACCGTCTTTTCATCTCTTTGCTGATGTAAAGAAATACAAATAAAAGCATTTTTTCTAAGAATTCTTACAGCACTCCAGAAAAGAAAGACATTCATTCTGAAACTGACAGGAGGTAGTAACATCCTGTTTTTCAAGGAAGGGAAACAACACAACTTAGTATCAGCCTTGGCAACACAAAACAAAGCCCCCATTTGTGAGTGTAAATGAGGAAGGAGCTCTGACAACGCAGAGTAACGTACTGCCCCTTCTGCAAAGTGCTGCAGCGCCTCGCCAAGCGAAGGAAGCGCTATACACATTTTCATAGCATATAATCAAAGCTTGTCCCTTACTTCACACGCATACCTACTCCTAGACGCCGCCAACAGACACACGCCACAGACCTGTTCAAGTCACATCCCTCTGAATCAGTCCGTGCTGATAACGTTAGTCTGAGAAATTAGCACTTTGCGAACCCACTTTATTGCGAGACGCACTTAATCTTTCAAAGCGCAATGTGTTGCATCAAATTCCCCATGAACATTTTGCCTGCATTTTAAAGGTGACGTTGTAATTAATGCACGAAGTTGCGCCGAAGCAGAAATAACCCAGGTAGAATGAAACTGCGCGCTTCAGCCAGAGTAGGAAGAATCTTCCTAAATGGAAAACTAATTCAGTCTGATTAAACTGAAAACATAAAATAATAATACTTAAAAATAAAAATACACACATCGTAAATGGATGGCTGAAAGAGCGTTCCCCTTTGTGCAACTCAACTGAGAAACATATACACTGACTTGCACATTGTTGTCGAACAGTGAACAATGAACTGCTTCTTGGCACTTGACAGCTGGCACAGCATACGTAACTTTAAATTCCACACTATATTAATAAAATCGAAGGTGTATCGCTAGGGTGCGATTGGAAAGAGCGACGGGCGCTATATATATTAACATCAACAGAAGTAAATGATAATAAAAAATGCTACACCATGTACTCACACTGACCTTCATGTTGCTGCCTTGGTGCTTATTCCATAGTCCGGGGGACGCAATGGCTGCAGAAGACCCCGTACAACACCCAAAATCGCCTTCAGGTTTCTGCGAGCCCTCCCCTGAGCAGACAGGCAGCCTCGAGGTGACCGGAGGGGACGAGACACTCCCCTTTCCCTCCCCTATTGAGCTCCGGAGCGCGCACTGTAGGGGTTTGTGAATGAAAGGACCTAATGGCACTATAAATCCTCGCCGGCTTCCTCATTGGTTGTCGCTCTCTAAATGCAAATGAAGGGCGGGGCTTACCACATGGCTCTTAGAAGCTCCCTGATGGGAAGCCTGTAGGGGTGAGGAGGGGGGTCATCTCCCCCTCTGTTGTCATCACAAGCTGAGTGTATTTGGGGGCAGGAGCAGCCGCGCTTATTTCTCCGGATGTCGTTGCCAAATGTGTCACACTCGCCGCTGTAAGTGTGTATGTGCACGAGTGTGACTTTCAGCACCCCTTTGTCCTCATCCTGCCCATAATTCACCCCCCACACACACGTTTGCAGTGTGCATGACGTCTCTGCAGGAACCTGGGAGCTGCAAAGGCCTCTGCTGGGGGTGAACTGCGGGGGGCGCGGGGAACAGAGTCAATAGACCTCCATCAGGGGGGCAGGCAGGGCTGAGCCCTGCTATTCAAATTCACCATCTGCTCTGCAAGAGGCCTGGCCCGGCCCCAGCCCCTTTGAGACGGTTGAATTATGTGGCAGGCAAGTTTCCACAAGCTTCTCCGTGCAGAAGGCATTGCTGACACCGACCCCAGGACCCCGCAGGAGCTCGCCGACTTTGTAACCATCTTTCTCCGAGGTCAAGCAGAAATGCCTCGGAGAAACGCAGCGTCATTTTCGGATTCGGGGGCATGTTTTTCTTTCTCTCCTCTTCCCATTGGCTGGAATGTTTACATTCCAGAGGAGAGAAAGAAACTAAAAAACACGCCCCCGAATCCGAAAAGACGGAGCTTAAATGGACAGACGCCCCTCTCCTCCAATGGCTGGCCTCCGTTTAGGAAGCCAGCCAATGGAGAAGAGGGGCGGGTTCAAGCCACACTACTGAAAAACATCAAATCTCGCAAGCGAGACTGCGCAAGCGCAGCCTTCGCTAGCCGAGACCTAAAAACTGATAGAGCACGGGTCACCAGCTCGGGTTAAACACACACATACCTAAATACTCACCTGGGCCCAAATCATTCAAACAAATGAGCTAGCAAACCCCGCTGATATAAACTTTTGAGTTTTACCTGCAATTTTAATTTCACCTTTACCAAGTCTTACCAATTTTATCTCCTTAATAATTCCTTTCTTGATGAATCAGGTTTCTGAGATAGTTTAAGGTAGAAAATGACATTTATCTTATACTTGAAATAACCACAACCTCAGAAAGTTTGGAAAACCTTTATCTAAATTAATAATTTTGTGAGTCAAAATCAATCACAACTTAAACACATTATTACAAGAGGCAAAATTAAGTCAAACAAATCATAATAATGATCAATGAAGACGGTACCTGAAAAAGGAAAAGAGAGAGAGCAGGTACAATGACAGTTTTCACAGATTTATATTTACCTAAGGTGATAGATGAACCCAACTCTTTGAAGATAAGCCAAATAGAATCTGCCAGGACAGGATGCAGATAGAGAATTGGACAGATTCAGGACTGAGAAGGTGACCTCTTCTAAGTGCAACGCCAGCGTCACACCCCTCTCTGAAACTACTCTCCTCGGGTGTCCCTCATCCGAAATCCCCTTCTAGATGATTAGATTAGCGATCAGTATCTCAATTTCCCGAGCAGAGTTTCTGGCAACAGCAGGATCTGAGACAGCGTCTCAGAGAGAGTAGCAGCATACACGTTGGGTCGGTGACGAGTCGGAATAGCAGATCTGACAAGTCTGACAAAGTCTCTAGCTAACTTACCTCAATTGTACTATTCTATATTCATGTGCCTCCCCCCAGAATTGCAATTTTTGTGTTTTCCCCTATTCTAATTGGTTAGGGCGAGGAGGTGAGTTCATCACACCATATTAAATGTAATAATTTTACTGTGAACCATTGTTCTATGTTTCCGCCCCTTAATTTACTTTCCCATAGCTTTATTCCCACCCGCATTTCACAGTATGATCAATACATTTTTGCAACAATATTTTCTTTTCTTCCTGTGTTCACGTCAACAGTTCCCTTTCCCAGGCGTCTCAGTTCAATGTGGCCTTGACTGAGTTTCAAGTGGTGCTGTCACAGGGTTTTCAGTAGGTTCTTGTGCGCCTGCGTGAACATCAAGTGGGTAGGGATTTTCAGTTACCCTTCGAGGCCCAATCGTGAACTAATAATAAAGTCAGAAAAAGACACGTTAGAATGTGACAATAAATGATTTCACTGTATACCACTTATCTCTACTCTATCCCCATTTACTTATTTAAATCTTATGCATTAGTGTTTAGTAGAACTTACGAGTTTTAGTTCAAGCAGTAGCATATGCGTTAATATGTGAGTTTCAAGCGGCCATATTTAAAGCTATTGCGCAGCTGCCAAGCGACAGAATGCGTCATACTACGTAGATGCAGTAGACGCATGCGCAATGAAGTACCCGCGTTTTTTGGCGGCCATATTAAGACTCTCGGGTTACTGGTTAGTAATACACATAGGAAAGCTTGCCCTGGATACTGTATGTCGTGTTTAATGCAATGTTAGTATTTACAAAACGTTTTCGGTTACGTGGTTACATGTTATTTGAGAGGATTGCATACAAGCAAGTTTCTTTAAGTACGAAACCTTGCTCCATCAACTGCACCTGCTGCACTATTGACAGCTATTCGCCTGCTCAGTCTAGCTCTCCGGAGACACAGGCATGTCATGACTGACTCTTCCTCAGTCCTATCACCCTGTCAAAGGCTTACCATCGTCTATTAGCAAGAAGGGAAGTCCGCTTCCTGCGCCTGCCTCCTTGCCCTGTCAGGAGCCCTCATTCTCTCTTTCCCACCCGTCTGTAGCCGCACTGCTTTTACATTCAATTTAACATAGCCTAAGTGCCATTATAAATCTTTTATGATGTGCACAGGCTAACCGATGGCTCCAAACCGGCTGATAAGGTAAACAAGGCTGGGTTGCCGTGGCAACTCGCTTTTGTGAAGCCGAGAACTCAGGGAGAGAGATAAACTTGTCAAAAGCAATTTTTATTTACAGATTTAAAACGGCACTAATGATCCTGCACAACAGGCTCTTAGCAGTGAGATCATGCCCTGGGGTGTCAGCGTCCAGGGGCATTCCGCTGCCCTCCCAGGGCATTATTGCTCTGCAAAGGCCCGGTCTGTCACCATGATTACTGTATTATTGTCTTCAGCGTAATTACGGCCTCTCTATTTGTATCTGTCTCTGTAAATACACAGACAAAAATATCTATGTGTGTATGGAAAAGTATTTAAAATTCAGTTAAGGTTGAGCAGCCTGAAGAAGTAGTTGGAGTTGTGTAGTGTCTAGAACAAAAAAACCTAAAAACAAATTAAATTTACCAGTGAAGATATTGTTTTGTAATCTATCATATTTATATATAGCGCTTAAGTTATGCCACCACTTTAAATCCCGCTCTGGCAACAGGTATAAAAGATAAATCGCGTATATCAATGACATAGTAAGTGTGTGGTTATGTCCATGTGTTTGAATGATTGAGCGACTACTTTTAGTAACAATAGGGGATTTATCAATAGTTGGACCATCAGTACAAGAGTTTAGAAGTTACAGCATGAAAGCCGTCGCCAAATGGATGAGAAGCAGCTGCCTACAACACAACACCGGTAAAACAGAAGTACTCATCATGGGCCCAAACCCCGACGTCTGGAACGACACATGGTGGCCCCCCTGACTCGGAAGCCCACCCACCCCCACGGACCGCGCACGCAACCTTGGAATCATCTTGGACTCTGAGCTCAAAATGGACCACCAGATCAACTCCGTCGCTTCCTCCTGCTTCCACACCAACCGCCTCCTACGTAAGACCTTCAAATGGATCCCCCTCGAGCACAGAAAGACTGTCACTCACGCCCTCGTCACCAGCAGACTCGACTACGGCAACGCACTCTATGCCGGAATAAACAAAACCCTCACCCGCAAGCTACAGAACATCCAGAGCTCCGCCGCAAGACTGGTCCTCAACCTGCCAAGACACTGCCACATCTCCCAGCACCTGCACACACACCACTGGCTCCCCATCGAGGCCAGAATCACCTTTAAGATACTCACCCACGCACTCAAGGCCCTCCACAACACCAGACCAGCATACCTGAACAACCAACTCAAATTCCACGCACCTCGAAGGACCCTACGATCAGCCCATCTCTCCTACGCCGTGTTCCCCACACCAGAAAGACCAGATCGGGAGGCCGCTCCTTCTCCTTCCTCGCAGCCAGAGCCTGGAACGCCCTTCCGCTCCACCTCAGACAGATAACATCGCTCCCCATCTTCACCAGAAACCTCAAAACTTGGCTCTTCGACAGACCCCCTCCTTGATGGACTGGAACCTGCAACCCCCTACCCCCCAGCGCCTTGAGACCCTTACGGGTGAGTAGTCACGCTTAACAAATGCTGATTGATTGATTGATGCCTGACATATGTCAATAAAGTGCAATCATATATGTGGTCTATAGGTGATTAGTGGTTTCCTGCTATATGAGCATTTTCTTTTCTTTCCTTAGCAAGGTGTCCGTCTACTCTATAAACTGCCTTTGGTGGTGACATGTTATCTTCCTAACAATTTTGACAACATCAGTGATGTCATACTTGATGTCACTGGTTTGAGAGGTCTTGATTAGCCCACAGTGAGGTTTGGCAGATAGGTTGGTTCCATTGGTATCTGAACTAGCGAATTTCAAGTGATGCTGCGTTTTGTGTTGTAGAAACTCCATCACTGCAAGTAACGTTTTCTGTCAGCTGAGTACATGTTCGTTATTGGTATTGCAAGATAGCAGCAAAACAGAGGATAATATTATTTTTAATCCCTGAGTGCACAATCACTATTTCAAGATGGTGAGAACAGAGTAATAATCACAATTTACACAAGCTTACAAGCCTTTGTAAATTACCCCCAAAACATCTAAAATGGGAATAAAATGGGACTGTTCATGGAATAATCATAAAGAATTAGTATAAATAGAAATGGCTGTGCCCTCCTCTCACTTTTACTAATATAGGGTTGAAAGTTTTGGGGCTGAGTCTCAAAGGTTCGTAAAAGAGAACTACTACCAACATTCAATTCAATTCAATTTATGTTTATTCGGTTTATAAGTAGGTAAAACATGAAAGAACAGTGGTAAACAAATAATTAAAATCTATTATCAAAAATGCAGAACGCAGTCAATTTGAAACATCAGAAGAATTAAAATTCATGACCCACCAATAAATTATACAAATTTAGTATGACAATCAATATTGAACTTCAAATGATTCAAAATTAATGTACTCCGAATAAGGTAAACATTTTTTCATTTGAATTAAGCACAATAGTTAAAGTACCAATGCATTACATACCAATAATTCATTCAGCTTACTAAAATATAAAAATGCTGACGTATAATTTAAACTGTTTCTAGAAATAAAAAGTAGATTTAAAAAACATTTTCTCTGATTCAAATAAAAGTTTCGAAATTGAATTATAGTGCAACGTAGTTTGTATCATTGTCCCATCACAGTGGCATGGGAGCTTTTCCTTGTTCCTTTGACTCATTTTAGGAGAGACCATCAAATTATGTATAACGCCTTCTTGATAGTGAGTTAAGATAAATCTATGATGCAAATTCTTGACCATAAGCAAACACGGTTCAATTCCATCCAAATATTCAATGGAAGGTATGCATTTAAATAATGATCATTCTGCTCTGAAGCCGCTCTCTCCTGATCTAACAGGATTTGTTTTTTTGAGTAGCGGGCTATTGCCGTTGGAGTACGTGAAAAATCACAATCATATAACTTGTTTAAAAAAGCTCAAATGTTGCAACGCCAAGGGATCTCTAAAGCATGTTCCAAGGTGTGACAATCTTTTATGATGTCTCTAGTAAACAAGGTCACAGGTTTAGACCACGCCGCCCTCCACAACAGTGCTAGTTTTACATACATAATATCTCCAATGTGAGACATACCTAGATCCTTATGGATACTGGACACAAAGATGGAATGTGGCAAGGCTAATAAACGTCTAAGAAACTTATTTTATTACCTTTGAATAATCGTATTTGCACCGGAGCACCACAGACCTGCCCCATATAGGGCCCCATTAAGATCAAGATTCCATCAGAACCTGGGTATAGATATATAAAGCTACATTTAGAACCAATTGAAGCTCCGTATAGGGCCCCAGCAAGGCATTTGCTTCTGTATATGGCCAGCATTTCCTTTATCAGTTTAGACCCTAGTTTTTCGTCAAACCTGAAGACTCCTTCTGTTGATCTTGTTAGGTTTGTACTAACATGTTTCCTATGGTTGGTCCACATGTCTTAATCCGAGAACTGAATGCCCAAATATAGGAATGTTGAAATTCTCACTAAGTACTCTCCATGTATATAATGTGGGCGTGACTTATGCCTTCCTTTCCCATAGACCATTGAAAACCTTTTTTTCATTTGACCCATAGGTCTCCGTCCTCCATTTATGCAGTGAAATTGTCAATAAGCTTTTGTAATCTGTTTGCGAAACTTATACAGCATCATCTGCATATAGTAAGACAAGGACCTTCCACAACCCCATTTTATGGCAATCGGAGGTAAGGGCCTGAAGTTCTCCATCCACCCCATTAATATAAAGGGAAAAGAGGAACGGGGCCAGCACACAACCCTGCCTTACGTCCCTCTTTATTTCAAAAGATTGAGTGCACTCTCCTTTGGGACCCAAGCGTACCCTTGCAGTTAGATTTACATACATACTAGTGAATAAAACAGCTAATTTCTCCCGCATTCCTATTGATCTCATGTTTGACTCACCAGGAGATTATAATTGACTGAGTCAAATGCGCTACTCAAATCCTTGAAACAGAGATGCAGAGTACTACCTTTGGGTCTCATATATTTTCCCACTAGCAAAGTAAGATTCAATGCTTGCTCTGTGGTTCCAAATCCCTTCCTGAAACTGATCTGGGTTAGAGTTAATATAGATTTATCTTCCGCTCAGAGCTCAAGCCTCTCAAGAGTAACCATGCCTAGTTGTTTGGCCGAAGATTCAAGGAGGAAAATAGAGCGATAGCAGGATGGATCTCCTCTGTTACCTTTCTTGTAAATAGGGATTATTACTGTTTCTGACCATGACGGTGGGAAAAAAACCCTGCTCCTGCTGCATTTAGAACCATGATTAAAAGTGGAGCCAATAGTTTAAGAAGGTTTTTATATATGTCCACTGGGGCACCGTCTAGGTCAGCGGCCTTTCCATTAGCACTTTTATTTAACGCTATGGTAACTTCCTTAACTGTAAAAACAACTTTAATCTCCAAGGGTAGCGGGTCATTTTCAGATAAAGTATTACCCTCATTCAAGGGGTTGAAAATCATAGTGAAATGATCTATCTAGTTGTGTGAGGATATCAAGGAATCTATTGAAGAAAGCACTTTGTCTCGTAAAAAATGGGTGTTTATTGTTTTCCAAAACAAAATAAAATCATTGTTATCAACGGCCTACAACAATTTAGACCATACTTCTTCCTGTAGCTGATTTGTTCTGGGTAAAAGAACTTGCTTATATTTTTATATTAATAATTAAATTTCACTTGGTTTTGTGTGGAGTGCTAATTACATTTCTGTTAACAGTTGTGCATGTCTTATCAAACCATCCTTTGGGACCTCAGGTGTCCTCGTATCGTTAGGAAGGAATTAATTGCTCTCGATATATTTACAAGAGCTTGTTTTACACAAGGATAATCTGCAGCCAGGTCTAAACCGATCATGGTATCCTGAATACAAATAGTGACTATAGTACCTGTAAAATCATCTGCATTAACTCCTGACCTTTTCATCCTGATCCCATGTATTTCAGTATTCTGAACTGTTACTGCTATAGTTTCCTGGCGTAATAGAGTCTGTAATGTCAGTATCAAAGAAATATGGTTGCTAATACAGTTCTCCTTAATCTGAAGCTCTACACAAGATATTAATGGGTTCAATGAGGAGATGATATGATCTATTGTTGATGAGGCACTCCTACCAATAACTGTTGGAAGAAGAGTTAGTGAGGGAGAGGGAATCTGCTGTACAATCTCCGCATTGTATTTAGTTAACATACAGTTTAAAGATTCTCCATAATCACTATGCACAAAGTGAACAAGTCCGTCACATTTTCATCAATTACTCCACATACTTCCATAGCAGGATAGAAAAAAGTGATAATATTAACTATCTCACCAATTATAAAATGGCCTCTTGTGCATTTATTCATAAAAAATATCTAAATCCTTTTCCAGACCAAGAATCACCTTGCATCGAGTCTGATCCAAAATACTATTATAAATATTAATGTTCAGTAAGTCAGGAATATCCTCTACTGTCAATGAAATACATTGGTAGAAGGGAGAAACCAGAAAATAAGATCAATACTAAAATTACAAGGCCACCTTTTGCTCTGCCCACCACTGATGGGGATGCATGTGTAACCACTGAAATTAATCCTTCTATACAAATGTGGTCCATGGACCAAGGTTCTTGTAAGTGGACCAAGTTTCTTGTAAGCTGACTACCCGGGCTGCATCCACGTTTCTGCCAGTCTAACAAGTTAGTTTTCCCAGTGATTCCTACTGCATCCTACGAGACAATTATAATCTTTGTAGGTTTCCTTGTAGAAATAGTAGATGATTTGCTTATTACCCCAGTGCCATAAGCCATAGTACTCAAACATTGCACACCAACACTCATAATATTGCTCCACTCATCATGTAGCCCCCCTCATTACTGATTTTAAATGTCAACCTATATTACCCAAGGATTCTGGGAAGGTGTGGGGGGGGGTCTATAGCTAGTATTAACACCCTTAATTTGCAAAAGGCTGTTGATTCTAGCAGTAGGAGAATAATTGTTTTGCAGCTCCTCAGGGTGACACGGTCTATAAAAATACCCAGCAGGACAACCTCAATATTGTTGTTCCTGGAAATATTATGGGATGAAGGGAGTCTTTTTAACAAAAAAATTACAATAAGAGGGGAAAGGAAGTTGAAAACAGTACAGTACCTTTTAGTCATTTTCTTTTTATTGCCTAGCCACTTATCCCTCCTTATCATAATTATTTCATTGTACAGAACTTGCACAGAACTGACCCTTCGCAAAAACCAGTCAGCTGTCTGTTTTTCGAATATCCCCAGAATTCCGGCCTTGAGGTAATACAGCGAGAAATGCCTTTCAATATTAGCACGTAGGGGTTACATCAGGGGGTAAATGTAATATATATTTTGCTCCCAAATGACAATTATGATCAGGTACTAAAGGCAATCTACTTTGAACCTCTATGGTTCTCTCTTTCTCCTCTTTATGGAGACACACAGGCTATATTGAAACAGGATCTTATGAGGCCCTTTTCTGAGTTATTTCGCTATTTATAGTACCCCTCTTCCCTTCATTGTGCTCAACTAAAGACAAGATTGCATGCCTCTTATTTTGAAGATCACAGTCATACCCATTAGAGTCAGTCAATGAAGGCTTAGCCAAAACCAAAACATTCTTCAATGTAGAGTCGATGTCTTCAATTTTTCTTCTCATGGTGTCTAAGGATGTTTTCACAAGGCACTCCAGTGAGTCAAGTTATTTAAAACCAGCTTCGCTGACGAGTGAAAATCCATTCCCTTCTGATCAGAGGAGTTCAAAACAGCCTGTTTAGAACCTACTCCAAAAGTGTCCTGTGGTTGACCCAAATCAGACGACTTCCTGCAATCAAAAATGCTGTTGTGAACCTACCCCAGTCTTTTTATTTGCGTTGAGGAAGTTGTACGCAAGGGGGGGCGGGCAGCAGAGGTCATTGGCTGTTTCAACAGGCATATGAATGAATCAACGAGCAGCAGGATACCCTCTACACTTAGTGCCAAGAAACCATCTGGTCTACGTGCGCCCCACAAATATTTTTAACATAACATAACAGGTCATTGTATTTATAACCAACTGGTAAGCAGAATAGTTAGGGTTAACATGAAAGGACCATCCGCATGAAAAAGTACCTAGCAGAGTATTATTCCCTGAGCGAAATGGTTCCCACTGCAGCAACAAGCACAGGCAAGGCTGTGTCACACACTCCCCAATGATAGTGTCTGGCAGAACAAGGGACAAGCCCAATTGGCAAGTTGAAGCGTTTCTTGACACATGTGGAATGATGGGGCTATACTTTCAGGCTGTTGAGTCATTTCTGGGTCATCAAGGCAGTGAAAGTATTAAGAGTGCAATTACCTTTGGTCAGTGCCTGGCAACCTCCAGTGTTTTGTGCTCCCCTTCGCTTTGTTATCGTCTCCTTTTTGGGTTCCCTCTGGTTCCTTTTTGTTGGTTAATAACTGTTTATTCCTTTTCCCTTCCTTACTGTGCTTGTTCACATACTTTTATTCTCATCCAGGTTCAAGGTTGGTTGCTGGTCTTCTTTGGACTCGGAGCATACAACTACGAAGAGTGGGTGAGATATTCCTTGAGTGCATTACTGACACCCTTGTATAAGTACTTATTGTATGTCACTTGTTATACTTAACTTTTTTCATCACTTCCTTTAGAGGCGCTGTCTGTTTCTTTCCGGAATTAAACCTCATGATTACTGGGTCCCAGAGTCATCCCAATTCCCAACTCTAGCCCTGTGTTTGTCTCTCTCTTTTCTCTTCCGTACCCATAGGTTCTGGGATGACACTGTGGCTCCCAGGATCATCTCAGAGTTTAATGAAAAGTAGGGATTGCCCTTGGATCAAGTGAAACTACCACCGTTTCCTACCAAGGATTCACATTCTCGATTTTTAGGTCTTGCGCCTAGCATTGCAGTGCGTAGCACTGCTCGCGCAGCGCGAGACTTCTTGTAGGGGCTTCTGAAAGCTGACGACACGCTCATGCGTGTGGTTTTGTTATTGTTGCAGGCTATTGGGCGTTGCGTGTGTCTTTCTAACAAAGACAGCACGCAATTGGGCAAATGCGGGCACATGTCCTGCATTTGCCCCGCCCATGGCCTATTGGTGTCTGTTACCCGCACGGCCGACATCTGTTTTGCATTGTCATGCCCGATAATGCAAAACAGATGTCTCGCTGTGGCGTGCGCGCACCACTTGCGTGCTTGTTTTACACGCTGCTTCTAATGTGAGTGGGTTCAGACAGAGCTTTCAAAGTGTCCAAATACGTTTTTTTACTGTCTCAGGTCAGGTAACTGCCTTGTGTACTTCCCGCCCCCTGTTTGAGATGTTCGAAGCCGGGCAGACAGTGTAACATGATCCGTTGTTGCTGAACCCCTGGTTGGTATCAGCGAACTGCGGGAGAAATAACTGCATTAAAGCACCCTCCGTGACGTAACAAAGCTGCAATCTGACACCGACGTCACACAAAAGTCAACCGTGAAGTAAGCGTTTGAAGCGGGACTGGAGTCATTTGAAAAAGCTCTCTGACCCTTCTGCTAGATTTGGCATATATTGGGAAGATGTGTGTTTGTGGGTGCAAGAGATCTTTGAAGGGCAGAGCCGTGGAAACCCTTCCATAGTCCGCTTAATTACAAGAACAGCGCCGGACGAAGGCATATGGCCAGTCTGTATGTCCCTATAAAGTGAGGATTTCGGATTATGAGGTATGCTTTTGACTGATGTGAACCATGTTTTTTTTAAGACAAGTTTGTTATTATGAAAAGGCGCGTTGCGTTAGTTAACTGTTTTGACTGCCCTTTACCTGTAAATTTTGGGGAATACTTAATTTGGGATGCCTTAGGGAGCTAGTTGGTTGGTTAAAAAGAGCTTCCGCCTGAATATGAGGTATTCGCTTTGAGCGTTCCCTTCTGTGGGGAGTAGGTAAAGCACTCCAGGACTTTCCCCAGATGGTTCCTGTGAGGCCTTTATCTCACCCATGTAAACATAGAGCGAATTCCGGTTTGCTGAATTGTATATCCACTCAATGACTGTGTGCAAAGCCTCGTGTTTGCTTAGCCAGGAGGCTGTTTCCCGCCTGTGATTCACTAAGCCTCTGTGGTGCGCCACTGCCTTCATTTTACACAATCACAAATTATATTAGTTTGTCTTATTTTGATAACCTCTTTAATTAATGTCTTGCACAGGAAACGCATTATTGTTTTAAGACAGCCCAGTAAAACAGAGGCTCACTTATGTTACAGAGGCCTTCTTGAAGGTCCCAAGGCTGAAATGTTCTTTTCACAGACTGTTTAGATCACTAGGTTATTTAAGTTAATACAAACCCCTGTTTTCATTTCAAGTCCGTTATTTGGGGAGCATTTAAAAAATGTTTAAATTGCAGGTATAGTGTTACTAGCTGGAAAGACTAGCACCTTGGGTCATGAGTATCCCATTTAGCTCCACCTAAGTGAGGGCGAGGAATTCAGAGCAATATCGCCTAATGAATGTCTTTCTTGGCTACAGAAATGCTTTAAAAAATCATGTGTGCTGATAACACGCCTCCAAGGATAGTCTACGGAAATTTTGTATTTTTATCTGGTTTGTATTTAATAGAATAATAAATTGAAACGTGAATGTCCATGTAAGAAATAAGAAAAGCAAAATTAACCTATTGCACTTGTTGAGTACCTCTTTTTTTGTAGGCAAAGGCAACGAGGGCCAGCGGAGAAACAAAAAAAGTGTGCTTGTGATGAGCGGGGTAAGGTCGAAGAGGTTCTAGAAATGTACACTTAGTAGGGCCGGGAATAAAGTTAGTACTCAGAGTATTTCAAGGCACATAGTACTATTTGTAGTACTATGCAGGTAGAGAACTAAAACAGAATCAGTGGAACAATAGAATTTGCAGATCTAAAATATTTAGTAATATGGTAAAGGATAAGTCACCATATTGGGAAAATGTGCCTGTAATACCATTAATAGGGGGCCGGTGGCCTAAATTACGTGGGTCAAAGAGCTTTGGTGGCTCTCAGCTAAGGATGTGTGCCTGCCAGCCTCCTGCTTGGTTTCATGGACTTTGGTGCCAGAGTGAAGGCCACCACCGAATGTGTGCCCTCCATTGACACCTGCTAGTATTTTACCAACATAAACTGTATATTCCTGGGATTTCTACCAGAATCTCAAATCATGAACAAATGGGCTGTATTTTTCTCTGATAAAATTGGCAATCCTAATTTTGAGTACTATGCACAGGATGACAGGGCGCAGTTACCGTACCAAGCACTCAAGGCCGCTCCCTTGCGCCTTCCCTGCGGTCCATCAGAATAATTTCACTCACACACTCTATCCTATACAATATCGATCTTGACTAGGATTAACCAACATCCAGTATTGTTGTACTTTATACCTGTACGAGATTATTTTTCAGGTTAGGGAAAGAAGTTTCTCCAACTTAAAAATTGTCATCGAAAACTTGCAGAAAACTCTTTAATCTTCCTCTCATTTGAATTGATCAACTTAGTTTGTAGTTTAACATTTCCTGAGGCATTGGAACAGGCGGTGTCAGGGGTTCAGTGGGACCATGTTCACGTTTTGTCTGGATGTGACAGCTTTTGCTGCTTGGAGAACCTTATGCCATCAATTCTTCAAAAAGTACAATAAGACGTACAGCCAGCCATTTTTATTGGTGGGTTAATTGCTGTTTTTTGGTTAGAAAGCATGCGATGTCTAGATTAATTAAGATGTCCTAAAGATAAAATGTAATTCACACATCACCCTGGCACATTTATTTGTTTTACTCTGCTGTCATGATGATGTTAAATTTGCAGCTTTTTTGTCCACAAAGAGAAGCTCAGTGCTAACACATGCTTTCTTACAGATGCTATATTAATACTGGGCCTTTGTTAAAACAATCTACTATGCAACATTTTTGCTGGGTATGCCTTTCAAGTTCACCACTTGCAACAGGAGCTTCATTTCTGACTCATTTTCAAAACACTCTTCTTTGATGGTACATGTTAGCTCTTGAAATGCAGTCTGTTCATTGAAAGGATTCACTTTCAGCTTTCATTAAAAAAACAAGCATTTGCAATGCAATAGGTCTCACAGTTGTGAGAGTTTGAACTATTGACATTGTAAATGGCAATGCCTTTTATTTCCGTGTTGGTTTTTAAAGCATAAATAAAAGGCATTGTCATTTACAATGCCAATAGCTTAAACTCTCGCAAATGCGAGACCTATTGCATTGCAAATGCTTGTTCTTAGGAAAATTAAGATCACCTGCCAGATAGATACATAACAAGTGCATTTGGAATGGGCAGAGAGGCAGTACAGAGACAGTGCACCAGACAAGCAAATGGTAGTGAATGAAGCCAACATTACACTCCTTCCCAACCAGGCATACTTTCTTTCAGTCCTTTTGAACTTTTTCTTTGAGAACCCTTCCAAAAATGTTTGCCCCTCTTCACCATTCTGTACCAAAGTTTGCAAAAATGAAGGTCGGTATAGTGAACTTTATATTTTTAAACTTTGGGGCAGATTGGCCAAGGGCATGGGGGCAAAGTTATTCAATTTTTCTACGGATACCAAGTTGCAACAGAAACCCCAGGGGCACAAATATATGTGCTTATTCCTTGCTGTTCTTCATATGTAGTAAATATAAACAAATGTACTTAACCAATGCAGAAGGGATTAAACCCATGAAATGACATGAAGTAGGTCTTGAGACTAGGGCACCAGTTGTTTTCCGCTGCGGAATCCATGAGGCAAGTAGCAGTGATTAATCAAGTTTTAGAAGATGAACTAAGGTAATATCCTGGGATTCGTTTTTTTCAAGCAGAAGTACATGTGGGAATGGACGGGAACTGCTTTTATATAGCACAAACTGTGACCTTATTGAGGTATCTCGGTACTAGAAGGAGTGGGTAACCACACAGGACAAGGCATAGTGGAGAATGGAAGCCAAGAAGAGGCAGGAATTGTCTTCATGGTCGAAGGCAAGGAATCCCACAATGTGACTGTCTGTTACTAAAGGTCTCTGCCGCCACCTCCGAAATCTGATTATTAGAATGTGACAAGGAACCTGAAGATTGGTTGAGGCTGAACTGAAGGAGTGAGGGGGAGCATATTTCTAAAGCCAGACAGAGATAGGGTCTTAGCGTTAAAGACCCAGTAGCAGGCAAACTGCTTGCATTGAATGACCAGGAACTGGTCTCAAAGATATTGGGGGTGGGCTCATCGAAAGAGCATTAGATGGCGTCATCGAGGCAAGCAGAAATAAGAGCTTTGGTAACAGTTTATGGCAGGCCAATGGCAGAGGGTGCAGATCCATGCGGGTCCTTGATTCACAATCAAGGTGACTGCAAGTAGTGGCTTACAGGAAAGGTGATGCTCGTAAGATGTTTTCTAGCTTGTGTGCTTGAGATACAGGGATGGTGGGCAGCCTTAGCTAACAGCCCCAATGGTGTCTGACCAGAGTCTACAGACATCTCAAATAGTGGTGCGCTCAGTTGCGTCAGTGTTTGTTTTACAGAGGTTTGCATCCCAATATTGACAAGGCAGGTTTACATTTGAGTGTACAGGTGGCTGCGATTCACATGATGATTGATGACTGCGCAGGACGTCATCAGCGCAGCAGAAGAACAGATAATGGTGCGCTCTGATGAGGCGTGGCAAGAGAGCCATATAGAGACTGAAAACAGTCGCGCTCAGGGAGGTCATCTGTGGGGCTCCACCAAGTTCCATCTGAGGTGATGTATAGCAAGGTCTTAATGCGGTTATTACATGAAGGTGATAACGAAATAATGCTAGCCAAGTCACCGCATCTCTGTCGCCCCAGATCTCAGAGACGGAAAATGAGACTGGGGCGGGAGACTGTATCAGACACCGTGGAAAGGAATGAAGGAGGAGCAAAGCTGCGGGCCCTCCTGAGACGGAAATGAAGCCGGGATCATCAAGAGCTGCTATTAGGACAGGTTCGGTTCAGTGCGCAGGACGGAAGCCTGCTTGGGCCGCGTCCAGGAGAGGATGCTGTTCAGATGGCGGGCAGTTCTGAATTTACTGCTGACTTAGCAGCCTCAGAAATGAGCAGAGGACATGATAGGTGTAGTGTCTCCAGTGTCTACATGTTGGAACACGGTCTTGGAATGTTCTTGCATTCCTTGCCAAGGAGATTCTATATGGGCGGTTGGGCAGAAGTGGGAAGAGATGTCTATGCTGTGGTTGTATAAGCTGTTTCCTCCCAATAAATACATCTTGATGACCTACGCTGTGTCCACGGTACTTACTTCACGATTGGCGACGAGCAGGAGCGTGGAGGAAGACAGCGCTCACACTATTGGTTTAAAAAAAAAAAAAAGAAACGAAGACAACTAGATATCACAGGTATTTTTTTTAATAATGGCTATGTGCGTGAATGCACCAGCGGCTGTCTTGATATTGTAGTGATTTGATTGCACCTGCGGGAGAGTCTACGTATCGAGACCTACGTGAATGTGTGAATTCATCTTTTAATGTTGCTGTGCTCTGATTGCACCTGCGGCTGTTTTTTTTGGGGTTGTGTGTCTTGATTGCACTAGCGGGAGTTCGGCGTCTGTTGCCTAGCATCGCAACTGTTGTGGAAGTATTTTTTTCTTTTGCTCTGTTTTGGATGGTTTGACACATCTCCTGCTACCGGGCATGAATTTCCGTTAACACAAGTATTCAAAGAATAATTACTCACGTCAACATATCCATTGTTGTCATCTAGAGTCCTGTAGAACACGGGGATTCTCATCTTATCGGCATTCTTCCTGACTATTTGATGTGACGTAGTGTGCGCCACTGGGCATTGTGGGACTGACCGTCATGACGCCACACGCACGGCAGCCATCTTTAGTGAGTCATTTTTTGCCGATTTTCAAAGCGTCTTCAACCAACGTTTGAGACCGCATTACCTCAGGTACATTTATACTTTATTTGCTAAATCTTGTATTGCGACACTATTTTCAGTGACTCGCACACCCGTTTCTTCGTTTTGTAAGCAAGCTTCCACGGTGACTCACACACCTTGGATTACCAGTGGGTCAATTTCATTAATGGTGACTCAGTTACATTAACGGTGACTCACTCACCATTCTACTATCTGTTACAACTAGTTTTTCCTTTTACTTCAATTACCGTTACCATTACCATTTATTTACAGTTATGCCTAATATTGCAGCACCACCACATTTTCTACCTGTTGCTGGTGAACCTAAAATGGAATGGTAATTATGGTGTCCCATGTTCTTAGCCTACATTGAAGTATTAGAAGAAGATGGTTGTTCTCCTAAAAGGAAACTTGCTCTATTAAGGCATTGCTTAGGTGGTGCAGGATTGAAGGAGTTTGCAAATCTATCACCTATTGATGGTATAACTAACACAGATGTTTTTGAAGTGGCATTTAAACAATTGAGCACTAGGTTTGGCCTGAAAATTAATATTGTGATGGAAAGATTTAAGTTCTACTCGCGCGCACAAAAAGAAGATGAATCTATTGAAGACTATGTCTCTGCTTTGCATACCCAGCTGGTTCTTGTGCGTTTGAGACCATTAGTTATGAGCAAGTTCTAAGAGATCAGATAATGATGAAAACTAAAAGCAAGAAAATCCAAGAAAGACTATGGCTTGGTACAGAATCTTCCTTAAGTGCTGCAGTGAACATCGCTAAAGGTATTGAACACTGAGAGAAATTTGTTAGTGAAGTTAGAAGTCAAGCTGCTAGTCAAGTTGCTGCCCAAGTTGTGAAAACTCAAGATGCTGTGTCAGAAGTCTCTTTAGTAAGAAACCAGTTAGTTCCTAAAAGGTTTCCCTCTATTCCTCCTAAGAGAGATGCAGGAATAAAAGACAATAGGTTAGGTGGAAGAAGAACTCAAATAATTTGCTACAGGTGTGGCAGATTTGATCATGTTGGAAACTATAAAGGGTGTCCAGCGTGGGGTAAAATTTGCATCAAATGCAAGAAAACAGGCCACTTTAGTAAAGTTTGCAAGTCATCTCAGAAGGTCAACTGCATCACTCAAGAACAAGAAGAACTCTCTGCAGAATTTAATTCTATGTTATATGTTTGCAATACTAATTGTAAAGGTTTTCCTTCTTGTGTAGTGTTGATTGACGGTAAAAAAGTATCCATGATGGTTGACTCGTGTGCCTGGTACACCATCATTGTCAAAAGTGTATTTAATAATATGTGGGGAGCGAGAAAATTACTACCACCAGACATTAAACCTGGTGGTTATTCTCGTCACAAAATTGACCTAGAGGGATTCATGTGGGCAGATTTGGATTTTGAGGGTAGGAGAACCAGAGGGAAGGTGTACATAGCTACCAAGGGTGTATCTATATTAGGCTGGCTTCATCAACAAGAGATGGGCATAAAGTTATACCCTAATGCTTCTCCACCTGTTTACATTGTTTCCTCCAACAATGAGGCGTTTGTTGCAGGTATTAAAAACAAGTTTCCGAAACTATTTAATGATCCCCTGGGGAAATATGCCGACTTTAAACACAAAATCATTCTCAAAGATACTACTGTACCTGTAAGACACAGAGTACATAATGTACCTCTGTCATACCGTAATAAACTTAAAGAAATGTTAACAGATCTGGTTGCTAAAAATATAATTGAGCCCATAGAATCCTCCCCATGGGTTTCTCCGGTTGTTCTTTCACTTAAAAGCAACGGGAGCTTCGTTTGTGTGTTGATCTTTGCAGTTTAAATAAAGAAATTTGGATCGATAGACATCCCTTACCCAACATACATGAATTGAATTGAATTGATCACTTTCTGGGGCCTGCATTTTTTCAACAGTAGATTTAGCTAGCGCCTATCACAGGTCATTTTACATGAAGAGTCTAAATGTTTGATGGCGTTTGTTACGCCAGAGGGAATGTTCCAATTTTCACATATGCCTTTTGGCCTAGCTAATGCTGCTTCAGTATTTCAGAGACTCATGAAGGAAGTCTTGGAGGGGTGTTCTGGAGCCATTGCTTTCCAAGATGATATTTTAATTTTTGGGAAAGACATGGAGGAACATGATAGTAATTTAGAAAATGTGTTAAATTGTGTACAAAATGAAGGCTTAACTCAGAAATTTTCCAAATGCAAATTCAGGCAGAACAAGGTTGAATATTTGGGACATGAGATATCCAGTAAAGGCATCAAACCTAAATTCAACCATGTGGAAAGTATCTCTAATGCACCTGCACCTACAACAAAAGAACAGCTGTTCTTTTTTTTAGGCTTAACAGAGTTCTATAGTAGATTTGTGCTAGATTATTCCTCCAAAGTACATCTTTTAAGATTGTTGTTAGAAAAAAATGTAAACTTTGTGTGGAGTAATGACCAACAGTTATCTTTTAACATGTTATAAAAGGAAATTGTATGTGCACCTTTTGTGTGTATTGTAGCCGTAGATGCTAGCAGCACAGGTTTAGGTGCGGTGCTAATGCAAAACAACAAAAGCGATGAATATATAGTGTCTTACGCCTCCAGAACACTACAAGGTGCAGAGTATAACTACTCCACCATTGAAAAAGAATTGCTAGCATGTACTTGGGCGGTTCAACACTTCCGCCAATTTTTGTGGGGTACCAAATGTCGCTTAAGAACAGATCACAACCCCCTGATAAATATGCTAGCGGCACGGTTAGCTAGATTAGCGGCAAAGCTACAAGAGTATCAATGTACAGTGGAATACGTTCCTGGACGTTTAAATGTGCATGCTGATTGTATGTCAAGATTACCGTTGCCAAATATTTCTGACCCAAACAATACTACTGAGGAGTGTGATGTAGCTTACACTATTGATGATGTCAACATTGGTACAGATACACAATGCAATTTTTTTTCTGAAAAAGCATGGGAAGATGCTATGAGTGAGGACTGCAATTTGACTGAAGTGGTGAAGTTTTTACAAAATGGTTGGCCGGAAGAAAGAAAATTAAGTGGTGAGTTGAGTTCATTTTACAAAATCAAAGATGAACTTATACCATCATCAGGCATCATCACTAGAGGGGATACAATTGTTCCTCCATGCAAACTTAGAGAGAGGATTGTGACCATGGCTCATGAGAGACATATGGGTATGTCTAGCACTAAAAGATGGATAAGAGAATTTTATTGGTGGCCTAGTGTTGACAGTATGGTTAACAGATGGTTTAGAGAGTGTCTTCCTTGTTCCAAAAGTGACAAGTCTGTCAAACCATTGTCTGTGGAAGTAACTCCCATTGAGAATGCTCAAGGACCCTGGAGGAAACTTGGTGTTGACATCATTGGTCCACTGAGTCTTTCCTCTGCCAAGGATGTGTTTGCCTTAGTCCTGGTGGATTATTTTTCTAAATGGCCTGAGTTGAAGATTGTGGCTAAGATTACTTCAGCCCAGGTAATTGAATTTTTCGGTGACATTTTCTGTAGTTAAGGTCTGCCTGCGGAACTTGTTTCTGACAATTGCCCGCAATTTATCAGTAGGGAGCTTGATCTGTTCCTTGGTAGATGTGGTGTTGTGCATAAAAGAGTATCTAATTATAATTCCCAGGCAAATGGTCAAGTAGAACGCTTTAATAGAGTTGTTTAAGAGTCTATTCAGTTGGCCATTAAGAGTGGTATTGAGTGGAGAAAGGCTTTACGAGCTACCTTGTTGACTTATCGCACGTCTCCCAATTCTGTTACAGGTTTATCCCCTTTTGAAATGTTGTGTGGTAGAAAACCTGGTTCCAAACTCATGCCTTGGTGGTTGAAAATAAGTAACTCTTATGATTCTGCTATGGATTTGTCTCAAGTTCAAAGGTATCAGGAGAAAATGAAGAATGGTTCTTTCAAGCATCAGTTTACTAATTCCAAGGTCAAAGTAGGAAATTTTGTTGGAGTTAAACTTGGTGGTTCTCTTAATAGGAGGTGGTCTAAATGGTCGGATCCTGTTAAGTTGTTAGAAGTGTTCAGCAAAGCAGTGAGAGTGGATGGGGGTAAAATTTGGAATTTCAGGCGTATATCCATGTGCAGATTTTTGAGTAAGAGTGAACACAATTCACAAACTTTCTCCAAAAAAGTCAATGAAAGGGAAAATGATTTTCAAAATTTTTTGGACACACAAGATGGTACCAATTCTGATTTTAATGTCTCTGATTTATATACTAACAGTACTAGTGTTGAGCGTAGTTCGGATTCCATTATCAGTCATGAGAATACTACTGAACAATCCACTCAACTATACAGTAGTACTCCTCTACCCGATAGCCATGTGGTGGAACTGAGGAAAAGTTCTTGTATCAAGAATCCACCTGTTAAAATGAGAGATTTTGTACAATTTTAATTGTTTTATGTATTTTTTTCTTAACCTTTATCTCTGTAACCCATTTTTTTTCTTCAGTTTTTTATTTTTTTTAATATCAGACACCGTGGAAAGGAATGAAGAAGGAGCAAAGCTGCGGGCCCTCCTGAGACGGAAATGAAGCCGGGATCATCAAGAGCTGCTATTAGGACAGGTTCGGTTCAGTGCGCAGGACGGAAGCCTGCTTGGGCCGCGTCCAGGAGAGGATGCTGTTCAGATGGCGGGCAGTTCTGAATTTACTGCTGACTTAGCAGCCTCAGAAATGAGCAGAGGACATGATAGGTGTAGTGTCTCCAGTGTCTACATGTTGGAACACGGTCTTGGAATGTTCTTGCATTCCTTGCCAAGGAGATTCTATATGGGCGGTTGGGCAGAAGTGGGAAGAGATTTCTGTGCTGTGGTTGTATAAGCTGTTTCCTCCCAATAAATACATCTTGATGACCTACGCTGTGTCCACGGTCCTTACTTCAATAGGGGCCTGGAACTGAAATGAACAGAATAATCTGTATTCAGCTTCTTGAGGAGATATAACAGTCATTTTTAATTGAAACGGTACTGGCAAGGCCCCAGGAAGACTCTGACCGAAAAGCAGCAGTTCTAGAGCTGGTGAACTCGACTGTGAAGAATACAAACACAGGGAAGGGCAGCTCTGGTGGAGGCAGAGAAGGGGCAATGGATAAACGGGGAGTTAACTTAAAAAATAGACACATGTGAACTTTGTTGAAATAAAATTACTCTACGTTCTCTCAAACTGTTTTGTAAGCTGGAATGCTAGGACAATTTCAGGTACCATTGGGGTATTAGTAATTCAGTTCTGGTAAGAGCTTGAACGAGCACCATGGAACGCCTGGTTATGTCAATTGTGAGATTTGATTGAAATCTCTCTCAGTGCAGCAGGGTTGGATTTGCACCATTGTCGCTCTGCCCTTGCAGGCACGTGTCAAGCCACTGGTCTTTTAATTCAATCAAGGTGCATTGACACGCTGATGGAGGGACTTGGCATTGTGCACCAAATGGGAGCTATTTTGGGGAGCTTTTAATCGAATGCTCGAGTAAGCTATTCGTAAAAGTGGACACACTTTTAGTTGGGTCTCATGGAAGTGCAGGAGGTGTGGATAACGCATCTGCCTCAGTTAGTTTCATCCAGTTTCTTATTAAAGATGGAACACAAACAGGGAGATCAACACTGGAGTTATTGAAGCAGAAATCACAGTAGTGTATCGAATGGTGCACCAAGAGACAAAGGTCTCTGAACTGGTGGAAATAGCGTTATCAAATGAGTGGATGTGGTCAATGGTGGTCCTTCTAATTGAATATGAGTAGGGCCCAAAGGGCTGGCGGTGGGGCAGGATTCCCAAATGATAACTTTGGAATCCCTGAATAGATTTAATAAAATACTTTGAAATCAAAAAGATTTAAAGAGGATGCTTTAAGAAAAAAAGGTAATCAAATCAACTAAGGTGGACCCAAAGTGAGTGCTGGGCCATGTCGACGATAAACTAGGTTGAAGACCAATGTTAGAGAAGTATTAGTGACTACTTTAAGAAAGAGTAATTTGCTGCCGCCGAAAGATCGTGTCAGAAGAGTCACAGTATGGACGTGGGAAATATTAACTTTTGCAAAATGGCCATCAAAGTTGGAAAGAAGGAATATCTCTGACTAGGCCAAAGCTAGGTTGTGAACCAAGGAGGAAGTATGCCATGACCCACCAGGTCCCAAAAAGATCCGGAGAGATGTCTCAGAATGAGAGTATATCTTTGTCAATAGGGCATGAGTCGTGCAAATAACCATACACAATGCACCCATAAAGAGTGAGGGCGGTGCTTGGGATGGAAGGGGAGAGAAGAGAATGTGGCATACTCAGGGTTACCCATGTGAGAGAAGGCCTGCAAAGAAAGTAATTTGTGAGGGGACGTCTGCACAGGGCCCGGGCGAGCAGGTAACTGAGGTAGTGCAGCGACTCTTTGCCCGTCTGGCGCGCCACTGGGTACCGATGGCATGCTATTGGCATGCGGTCCGCGCGGCAATGCGGCTGGTGTTTTTGAACAGGTCATAGACCTCAGGAACAGCAGTCTGAAAGTGTATGTGCCTGGGGAATAAGCGATGGACATTAACGAAAGAATTAGCGGGCATAAAGCCATTAACTGGAGCTCAGCAAATCACATCACAACGGACTCACAAGGCTCCCTTGACGAGCAATTACTGATAAATGGAATAGAGCTAAAGGAAACATGTGAACAATGTATACATGAAATAGCCAAACTAAAACGACCAACATACTACGAAAAATATCTGGTGGAAATAAAATTAAAAAGGTGTTAAAAGCGCAATACCCTAGCACAGTCTACAAACTGGTCTGATAGTAAAAATCTGTGTATCTACACAGGTGACATTCTTAAAAAGGCTATGCATCTCAGGCACAAAGCATTTGGGGGCAGACACCGCCTGACGAATTAAAGTTATTAGTGCACCCATTTCAGATTGCATGCTGAATAAGACCACATTTATTTTCAGTGTGATGCCATATATTTGAAATCCGGACTACAATTGAGGTACATAGTTTACTTGTATTGTCACTTAAAGCGGCACTTATAAATGCACGCTCTCTACCTAAGCATGCTATGACGTTCTTAGGGAGAAAGACTTGGACAGTCTCTTTGTTACCGAGACCTGGCTAACAGAGTCGTCGGGCCCAGATATCTGGAAAGTCATCCCGGTAGGCAAAAAAATTCTACGGAAAGATAGAAATGAGGGGGGGGGGGGGGGGGCGGGTAGGTATTATATTTAAAGATTGCTACACCATAACCCAGCTGCCCCAGGTGAACCTGGAGATGGCAGAGATTTTTGGTTTTACCCTAACATTCTCTTCAAAACAATCTTTATCAGGGGGCCTCATATACAGAGCACCGGGCTCAGTGGCTGGATTCGTGTCGGCTCTTTGTGAAATAGCATCTCCTTTGGTCCTGAGATACGGACATTGTGTTTTGATGGGGGACTTTAATCTGCACATGGACTGCGAGCAGCTAACCAATAGTCAGATGCTGATGAGAGCTGCGCATCCATGGGCCTCATGCCTTATATTAATGCCCGACTCATTTGGCCTGACATATGCTGGACCAAATATTCTCCTCTAAGCTCCTTACTGCTGATCCTCCTGTGCCCCTAGTTTGATCCGATCATTTTCACCTTAGATTCCGGTGGCCAAAAACTAGTAATATTCCTGTTAAAGGGAGTAATTCCATCTGTAGAGCTAAGGCTCCTGGTAAACTTAAATCGGACTCTCTGATCATTAAACTGGAGGCCACTAGCCCATCTGTGACTGGTGATCTCAATAGTGACGCAGGTCTGGTTGATGAGTGGATTGAGTCAGACTGTCACTTTTTGACTGTGGAAAGCAGCATTAAGCAATCTCAGTCCAAAGTGCCCAGTCCATGGTTTATTCCATCCCTAAAAAAATTTAAACTAGCATGTAAACGTAAGGAAAGGCTATGGAGGACTAATTACTGACATTCGGCCAAAGTGGGTTATAAAGCAGAGCTAGGTAATTATTATAAAGAAATTAGAATAGCAAAAAAAGCTTTTTTTGAAGCCAGAATCTTGAAGGCAGACAATCACTCCCGAGAGATTTTTAAAATCGTGAGGTTTTTTTCCACGCCGGAGGCTGGCTGTAATACTGAACCTCCCTCTAAGGAATGGTTTGAGACGCTGGCCTCTTTCTTTGACGGAAAGATTGTGTTCATCCAGGCTAGCCTCCATCCACCTGCGATTGATCCCGACATGTCAGGCTGACCTTAGAAGGGGCCATTACTCAACAAATAACTAAAGTCATTGGACTCACTACTAAGGAAGTATCTCCCCTGAACACATATGACCCCATCTCTCTGGAAGACTCCTTAAGGGCTTTAAAAGGTCCTAAATCTGGCTCTCCACGGGATCCGCCCCCGCCTCCATTTTGGTATTGGGAGCAGAGGCAATCAACTCTCATATGAATCAGTTATTAAACACCTCCTTCCGAGATGCGACGGTTCAAACTAAATGAAAGCTGGCTAAAGTTATTCGATAGCTTAAAAAGGCCCAGAGCCAGCCAATTGCAGGCCAATCTCCCTACTCACAGCTTTTTCTAAACTGCTAGGAAAACATGTGAACCAGCAGATATCGTCCTTTCTGGAAAAGAATGCCCTACTCCACCCCAGCCAGTGGGGCTTTCACCCCAATCACAGCACGGAAACAGCTCTGTTAGAAGTGGTGGATTCCATTTGGCTGAGTCAGGAGGAAGGTGAGAAAGCTGATTCTGTTAGATCTGTCGACCGCCTTCGATACAGTGTCACATCAGATGCTCCTGAACAGGTTTCACACAATTGCCATCAGGGGCCTGGAAATGGCTGGCATCTTTTCTAGAGGGGAGGGGGCAGGAGGCCTGGTGCAACCCTTTTTCAGCTTCCTTGCGCTCACTGAAGGTGGGAGTTCCACAGGGTTCGGCCTTGAGCCCGACCCTGTTCAATATCTATCTCACCCCTCTAGCTGAGGTGGCCGAAGCACATGGGGCTAAAATTGTTTCCTATGCTGACAACACTCAGCTGTTGTTTACATAGAAGGCTAACGAGCCTTGCCCAGGGACATTGATCAGTTCCTGCCTTCCAGCTGTGTTCGGTTGGCTGGCCGCTAACCAGCTGAAATGTAATGCTGGTAAGACAAAATTGCTCTTCTTTGGTAAAGCGGCAGAGATCCCCTTACATGTTTTTTGGCCAGCAGACCCTCCTGCCCCTTCAGCGAATAGCCTGGTGGTGAAAAACCCGGGGTTTAAATTGGATCACCAGCTGCTCTTTTGCGCTCAGGTCAATACAGTTGTTGGCGCCTGTTTTGCTTTGCTGCGCCTTCTGTGAAAATTTCTGTTCCTTTTGTCCAAGGGTGCCAGACAACAGGTGATCCAGGCTCTTATTATATCAAGGCTGGATTATGGGAATGGACTCCACCTCGGCATGCCTGGTTTTCTGCTGGACAGGCTCCAACTGGTTCAGAATGCCACGGCCCTTTACCATTTTTTAGCTCCCTCAAAACTCGCGTGTGTCACACCTTCTGAGGAGCCTGCACTGGCTCCCTGTAAGGAAAATAATAATTTTTAAAACTCTGCTTGTCACACAGAAAGCACTTTACGGGGAAGGACCTAGCTACCTCAAACGTAGGATTTCCTTTTACTCTCCTCGTAGAAATCTTCTATCTCCTGATCTGTTGTTGGCCAATGTTTCCCACTTTAAAAGGTATGTCTCTCTCCTTCCTGGTGCCCTTCCACTGGAACAAAATGCCTTTTCAGTTAATAAGCATTGAATCTACACCCTTGTTTAGAAAAAAACAAAAAACGTGTCTGTTTTCCTGCCCCTAAGTTATTTTCCCATACTGTGATCTTTCAGCCTAGCGCCAGGACTCTCTGTTGAGTAACAGTGCGCTCTACAAATACCCACACATAGACATATTATTGTTGAGAAGGGTTGTTCTATTTATACAGCCTGAGACTGCAGGCCAACATCTAAACCAGCACCATAAGGAAAATACATGTGGACCAATAAAACAGGCATTTGCAACGCAATAGGTCTCGCATTTGCGAGAGTTTGAGCTATTGGCATTGTAAATGACAATGCCTTTTATTTATGTGTTTTGAAAAGCTGCAAGCGATGTGTAAACACTCACTTTGTACTTCTAGTCCTTGCTTACGAGAAGCAAGGTTGGCAGTAAAAGAGGCGCAGTTATTGCCAACCTTACATCACGTAAGCAAGGACTATAAGTACAAAGTGCGCCATTGCAGGGTTTCAAAACACACAAGCAATAGCTCAAACTCTCGCAAATGCGAGACCTATTACATTGCAAATGAATGTTCTCAACAGCAGTAAGGAATATTTAATTCATCTGGTTCTATGTTTTATGTCATTTTGTTCTTTAGGTCTCGTCAGAGCGAGCGCATGCGCTCAGGCGAGACATTTAGTATACGGGATTTCAAAGTGCTACCAGCACTGGCCTAACGCTTGCGTTCACGCGTGCGTGAACTTGCACAGCTGCCAGCTTTCAGCGCCAACTGGAGTATGATTGCATTGCTTTCACTTTTGGCGGTGCTGCGCGCGCACCACTCGCGTGTTTGCCGGCACGCGCATGCGCGCACCCCTGCAATGCTTGTTTTTTTTTTTTTACGAAATTTTATATAGCGCGAACTTGACCCGGTATCGGGTATCAGAGCGCTTTGTGTTGTAAATTCATCTAAAGTATTAGAGGTGCTGAGGAATGCAGAAGAAAACAGTACACGCATACTGAGTTGTGTAATATTCTTGGGATTAGACCAGAACAATTTTGACTATGTCTTTGAAATGCTGATTATACTGTCCTTATAAGGCTTGTGCTTCAGCTACAGCCACATTAATGTACGTAACGCCATCTCGGTGCTGCTTTTTTTGATAGTTCTGGCTCATCGTTCGTTGTTTCTTTTCCTCGGTTTTGCGCAGGTTTCTTAAGAAAATGATTGATGTGTGTCTGCAAAGTGTTGTTTAGCTCCTCATCATTTGAAGACTTGCTTAGTGCAGAACATATATGAACAAATATTAGGGGGGGGTTGACAGTCGAGGCTTCTCCTAGTGATGTAGGGCTGAGGAAATGCGAAGGGTCATTGTTTGGTTGATTATCTGCGAGTGCTTTTGTAGGTCTGTTACTATCTATGAGTGTTAAACTTCTGCGGTAATTGGGAGAAATGTCATCTGGGCTACCTGGAACCTGGAAAATGTTGATTAGGGCGTGGCTGTATGTTCCAGAGTAGACCGTACTTTAAAGATCTATTAACTGTCCCCTTCTTCAATGTGGACATGGAATCACAGAAGGCTGTATCCTGTTAGGACTGAGTCAGTCAATGTCACAAACGAGATCTCTGAAAATGGTGAACGAGAAACACAAATGGTGCAGAATCATTTGTTTCCTAGTCATTTGAGTAATCTTGCTATTTCTGTCCAGATGCTATGGGAGGTACAAAATATGTGTCCCCAATAGATGCCAGGAAGAATGTTGGTTGACAGGGGCAGCCCCCTTACCCATATCATTTAAGGGTCTATTCCTGTGCTGTGGATAAAGGGATCTTGGATTACATTGCCTCAGTAGGAGTCCACAATCAAATAGTTCACGAATTACAATATGGTGGATAGCCTTGGAAGCATACTAAAATGAACCTTGTTTATATTTTTTTACCAAAACACATGCTGTGTCCTAAAACAAGGGAGATTATCTGCTTTCTTTTATGCCATCGTTCCTGCCTAGGGAATTGAGGTCCTTTAAATAAAAGGACCTCATTTCGTGGACATTAATGCCCCATAGACCTTAGAGTGTTTGTTCTCAGAGCAGTGTCTCACTCACCATCTGCAGTCATTTCGCAGCTCCCCTGCTCTTAAGGGGATAAGCAAATCAGAGAATTGTTCCATAGAAGCTGGGCACCCTCAAAACTAAACTCGGTGCCCTGCTCATAAAATTGGGTATCATTTCCGATATATTACTTTACACATCTGTAGAAAGGAATGTTTCTTTCTCTCCTTTGTAAAAATATTAATGATACATTGAGTCCTTCATTGGGCCTGGCAGTATGTGCGAGGAATTCCTGGCTAGAGTCTACTACCATAGTGTATGGCTAGTGACCCTTCCTTGGGTAGTGCTCGGGTTGTAAGTGGAGTAAGCGAGAAACTTTGAGCTTCTCTCAGATTCTGGAATATCACTGATCAAGGATTTTAAGAGAGATCACCCCAGGTAGAAGCAGGGAATTTAAGTATTTTTGCAAAACACATTTTTTTGCTTCTTGTTTGTAATAAATATTTGTAATTGCATTTCTGAAACACTTTAGCAACAACAACACAACCTCTGCTCTTCACTCGGAGCAGGTATAGATCATTGAATGGAATATAAGTGCATGCAGATCAGCCCCATTCGTTATTATTTTTTTTAAAGTGAAGTAATCTTTATTGTCCAATTAATAAATCATTACAATCAAGGAGTATATAAAAACATAAATTTCTTTTAAAAAGGTTGGTTAAAAGGTAATTGGAGTAGCTATAGTAATTTTGCTGAGTAAACAAATTTTGAAAAAATACATTAATAGTATAGTGGTAATTTTAGGCATAACATCCCGTACTGGATCATTGATGCCACATAAACACATCACATAAGTAACATTTCGTTTGTGTTATAGTTTTAACATTTCGTTTAGTTTCTAAACGTAGCTTCTCTATATGCTGATACAATCTTTCCATGCAGACAGTCATAACTTCCATTCCCTGCAGTTTTTAAAGTGCATTTAGTTCAAGCCAAACTACATTTGTTAGTCATATTTCATAAGAAACACTCATGTTATTAATAGCACTAGACCTCAACATCAGTCTGAGAACCCAGGCGAGCACCTTCAGCACACAGATGAACCGACTCATAGAGACCCTTCATCTCCCCCCAATTGCTTCCATTTCAACCATATTCTCAAATGTTTAGTCGGGCAGTCACAAGCTTTATAAATGTTTTGCTTGGCCTGTACGCATCAAACCAAGTCCCAAAAGAGTCCACGAGCTTTGACCACCGATCCATCCTTCCATTATCCCGCAATAATGCAAACATAGGAGTATTTCATTATCATAAGCTCCATCCATATGTATTTGTTTTGCTGATGCCATATGTTTTTTTAATGTATTGTCTGTATTGTATACTTGGCCCGATTGCACCAGAGCGCTTTACTAAAAACAGAGTAGTTACACTTGTTCTAGGCATAACAGGATAACGTTATGTACCCAGAATCACAGGATAGTGAGCCGAAGCCGGGATTTGTGGTTCCCCAGCTCCGAGGGTGGCAGCTGAAACTGCCCGGCCCCCTCCATCTCCTGCCTCACAATGTCTGCCCTCGGACATTATGGATAATTATGCTCGGTGTTTTGCCACCAGTGGCTGCATCGATAATTCTGTTCTCTTTTGCTGGCGTCCTGCCTTTAATCGGAATTTTATAGTGCTGCCTGGGTTCATTTATTTTGCTATAGAAACTTTGGGAGCGTGCGGATTAATGGGCTCTTCCAATATGTTCTGACGTTTGTAACTCGACCCAATGTTACAGGTTATCATTCAACAAATGCAGCTAACACTTTGTGGTTGTCTGTCAGCTCCGAAGGTGACGCACGCGCTAACGCCACCCACAGCTAGCTGACTTTCGTGCGCTGGGTTTCGTGCGCCATTCGGCCTTTGGTAAAAAAAAAAGTATTGCAATTTTTATATAGCGCCAACTCGACCGCAAAGTATTGGAGCACTTTACATGAGCACCAGTTACATTACACAAGGACACATTAATTTGTGGAAGACACGGGGAGATTAAGTGATTTCCCCAAAATTACAGGGTGTTGAGCCAACACCGAGACTCGACCCTGGTTACCCAGCTCCAAAGTGGCAGCTCTGGCCGTTAGGCCACATTCTATTCAGCAGGCAACAGCTGAGTGGGTTACAGCTCATGTTGTGGTGCAGGCGTGCAAGGAGGGCTTTACGGCTAGCATCCCACCCTCCCCACTTTCATATCTCAGTTGTTTTTGTCCCCCCCCCTTCTTTTAGAGACAGGATCTCGTTCCTGGCCTTGCGTGCCTCTCTGGCTTCTTGGCTCTGCAGCTACAGGAAGTCAGAACAAGCATTGGCATAGCCAATAGGTCTCGCTTTTGGGACCTTATAAGTGTTTAGCCATACAACACTTGATGTTGATGCACCAAGGATATTGTGCTGGATAACTAAACACTTATAAGATCCCAAAAGCGAGACCTATTGGCTATGCCAATGCTTGTTTCATATGCAGCAGTTATAAAACGAGGTATTTAACAATAGCGGAAGCGATTCTAAATTGGTGCAGGGAGATTAAAATATATTTTTTTTAAATATATATATATATATATATATATATATATATATATATACGCACACCATTTAAGCCAAAGTCAGTATTTACGCCAATGATGCCCAGAGACGGGCTCGACATTTTTGCTGACAATGTAATAAAAGACCTTAAGAATCTAGCCCTCAAGAGCAATCAATAAAACGCACAATGCCAACAGAAGGGACTACAATAATGTGATTAACAAAATAAAAGAACAGGATATTGTGGTGCGATGGTCAGATAAGGACGGCAATGTGGTCCTCTGGCCATTGACAAAATATAACATTGTGGCACAGAAACAGCTGAATGACAGAGAATGCTACAGCCGCATTGCACCAACCAGCATTATAGGTGTCAAAGAGAAATATCACAGAGCTCTCTATGAATGGAGAAGCCAGGGTCTGATCACCAAACCAGAATTTGAATATTTGAAAACCGATTACCCTACCACCCCACAACTGTACCTAATTCCTAAAATACACAAAAACGCTACCGATCCCCCACGGAGGCCGATCATTGCCGCCATGGGTGGCCTATTTGAAAACACTTCACGGTTTATTGACTTTTTTCTTCAGCCAGCCGTATGTGAATTGCCGTTGCACATAAAGGACACGGGCGACTTTCTAACCAAAATGTATGATGTTACATGGCAAGATAGTTATGTTCTAATGACACTTGATGTGAACACATTATACACAAGCATTAGGCATAAGGATGGTCTACATGCATTAAAACACTATCTTGGAACAAGAGCAATACACCTACATGGACATACTTTGATGCTTCTGCAAATGGCAGAGTGGTGCCTGGAGAACAATATTTTTATCTTTGATACATTGTGTTACAAACAACTTCAGGGCACGGCCATGGGTACTTGCTTCGTCCCCAGCTATGCTAATTTGCATATGGGCTGGTGGAAGGAGCAAGTACTCATGAAAACACATAACCTGGTTATGACGGAAAATGTAATGTTCTATGTCAGGTACATCGATGATATTTTTGTATTATGGCTAGGAACACAGGAAAGTGCTGAATGTTTTGCACGTGAGCTAAACAACAATACACTTAACTTATCATTTACCAGTCACACCAGTAAAGAATGTATACAGTTTCTGGACTTAGAAGTTTACATAGAGAACAACAAGTTACAGACTAGAACATATAGAAAGCCCACAGCGGGCAATGCCATCCTGCATGCCAATATCTTTCATCACAACAGTGCAAAAAGGGTATCCCCTATGCAGAGTGCATAAGAATGAAACGCAACTGCAGTACAGAAGAGAGTTTACACAAATCCACCAAGGACCTCTTCAATAGACTGCAAAGAAGGGGATACAAGACCAAAACCCTAGAAAATGCAAAGGCAAGGAGTGAGAATCTTACCAGAGAAGATCTGTTATCTAGGTAGGGAGACGGTGGCAGCTTCTCCTGACCCCGCTTGGCGCCCATTATTGCAACTAACGCGGCTATGCTGTGTTCATTTTAATATTGAAGGCAGCTTCGAGATAGAATTCTAAAATTGAAACTGTCACCATTTTGTTTTCTATTTTAATTGCAGCTCATGATATGTTGTTCTAAATTTAGTGGCACGCTGTGAATTTTACCACATACTCGCAAACACTGAGGTTGCTAGGTGTTGTATTAGACTCAATGTCTCCTGAGCCCTGAACCGTGCCTGCACGCTTGGCAGCCAATCCCGGTGTGCGAAGGACGGGGCAGAGACAGGCCACACAGGAAGACGAGCGGTTAGCGCTCTAGCCCTTCTTCATTTCAGGGCTATTTAGCCCCTCGTCGGCTCCAGCGCGCAGTGTAGCGCCTACTCCTGCGCCTAAGACGAGCCGAAGACCAGCCCGTCTGCGCCCGTCCGCGACAGGACGGGGCTAGGGGCATGGGGCTATGGCGATTCTCACAAATACCCCAGAGACCCCTTCCAGCAACCGGAGAACATACACCTCACAGGTATTGTTAGAGTTACACAACCACCTCCCGATTGTATGCGATAAAATTATAGGAACTACCTTAGAAGGCCCGTTTACTTGTCAGGCATGCCATACACAGTTCCACCTCTCTGCGGAGGAAAGAAACCAATTGAGGGATCCAGTTGCCTTGCAACTTAAAGTGCGAGATACTGTCCCGACAAATAATACAATGGATAGTCTCCCCCTGGGGAGCAAAAACCTGCTTTGTAATACTCGCTCACTAGCGAAGCATGCCACCCAGGTTTGGGATCTTATATCAACTGAGGAACCCGACCTTTGTTTCTTAACAGAAACATGGCTTAAGCCTCACTCAGTCCCAGCCATTACATTGGGTATTCCGTTGGGATACAAAATAGTCAGGCTGGACCGTCCCAATAAAATAGGAGGGGGGTGGCAATCGTCTATAAGGAGGAATTGAATATCATCATTCTCGAGGAAATATGTACACCCCAGATGGAATTATTAATTTTTAAAATCAACTCAACATCTAGGGAACAAAGGAAGGGAGCATTGGTGTATCGTCCACCGGGCCCGAGTGGGAATTTCTCTGTTGTACTCATACAGGCCTTAGCACCGTATGTGCAAGAAAATCGGGACTTCCTCTTGGTGGGGGATTTTAATGTCCATAGTGAGTCAGAGAAGTGCATGGAGGTAAGAACTCTCCTAATGGATCTGGACTCTCTGGGACTCAAAAAGATCAATTATGGACCCACTCATGAGGCAGGCCATACCTTGGATCTAGTTCTGTCCAACTCATCCTCAATCAAATGCATGGCACCTACTCAGGTAGAATGGACAGATCATTTTATCCTAAAATTCCATACTGCTGTCATTGATAAGCCACGAATACAGATCGCCTTGGCTAGTAAAAGGAGACCTTGGCATAAACTTACCACGGAAGCCTTCAGAGAGAAGTATAAAGCTCCCCTGTCTAAGAACTCTACAGATGATGTAATAACTGCTCTTAATAGGTTTGAAGAGAAGGTTAGAGAAGCAATAAACACCATTATCCCGCAGAAAATATATAAACCTCGCCCGGCAAATAGGCAAGAAGTCTGGTTCTCTGAGGATCTAAGATCTCTGAAACAAATAACCAGAAAACTGGAAAAGTTATGGAGACCGTCTCAGAGGCCTGAAGATAAAGAACATCATAGAACCTCCCTTAAGATGTATTATAAGGCCATTAGGGCGGCACGAAAAAATCATATTGCAGCACAATTAACAGCGGCTGGGAAAGATTCAAAAGTACTGTATAAAATCTTACAAACTTTTACCAAGCCAGTAGCTTGTGAGACTGCAGAGGTTGCATCCCAGGATCTTTGTGATGAGATCTCCCTATTCTTCATGAAGAAGATAGATGGGATCTATGACAAGATTATGGTCTCAAACGCAACTGCTGCAGGAGAAAATAACACTTCTCAGAACACTGCACAGCAAGTGCAATATACTCAGTGCCTTACAAGCTTTCCCCCCATTTCCTTAGAGGAGGTAACCTCATTAATCACTCAAATCAAGAGTGGTAGCCCTTTGGACACCATCCCTGCACGTATCATGCCTATGTTGGCAGAAGTTTTGGGGCCAGGAATTCAGAATTTAGTCAACCTCTCCCTTAGCACAGGGGAGGTTCCTCTAGACTGGAAAAGGGCGCTGGTAAGACCACTGAGGAAAAATACTGCTATCCCCTGGACGGAATTGTCTAACCTAAGACCCATCTCGCTTCTCCCCTTTTTGGGTAAAATAACTGAGAAATTTGTAAATCGGCACCTGTCGAATTACATCGAAAAGGCAGGTGGGCTGGATTCTTCCCAGTCAGGTTTTAGGCCAAGACACAGTACCGAGACCACCTTGTTGTCAGTCGCAGACGATCTACACATGTTCCAGGATAAAGGTCACTCTGTTATCCTGGTTCTGTTGGATCTGTCTGCGGCGTTTGACACTGTGTCACACAACATCATGACCACCAGGCTAGTTAACATCGGCCTGGAAGACAAGGCTTTGGCTTGGTTGAGGAGCTTCCTAACAGACCGCACCCAAAGGGTCACCTTGGGTGCATATCGGTCAGAGGAGTTGGGGATCTCTAAGGGGGTGCCACAGGGCTCCTGTTTGAGCCATACTCTTTTCAACATCTATGTGGTCCCCCCTAGCTAACATCATGAGGTCCCATGGTTTCATCCCAGTGTCATATGCGGATGACACCCAACTCGTCTTTCCTTTTAAAATCCTCACTGTTGAGGTTAGGAACTCCTTTGCCCAGGGGATGAAAGCAGTGGCTCACTGGATGGCATCTAACTTCCTGCAATGTAATGTTGCCAAGACGGAAGTGATGCTGTTCGGTGAGGCCAAACTCATGTGGACTCCTGACTGGTGGCCTCAAGATCTTGGCCCAGTCCCTGAGCCCAAGCAGGCAGTGAAAAATCTAGGGGTCCGACTGGACCAGGAGCTTTCCCTAAAACATCATGGAAACCAAGTGGTGGGCTCTTGTTTCCATATCATCGGTTTGTTGCGGAAAGTGTTTCCTTTGCTGCCAGACTCTACTAGAAAAACCTTGGTGCAGGCTCTAGTATTGAGTCGATTGGATTACTGTAATGGACTGTTACTGGCGGCAAATGAAGGAGTAATTTCCAGACTCCAGGTGGTCCAGAATACCGCTGCTCGTCTTGTCTTAAACCGGCCCCCTCGCACTCCCTCCAAACCTCTGCTGACCAAGCTTTATTGGCTATCCATCAAACAGAGGGTGAAGTTTAACCTGTTGTATTATACACAAATGTTTACATGGGAGAGGCCCTGCTTACCTGTCCAACAAATTCTCCCCCTATGTACCCACGCGCTCTCTGAGATCCAGTGAACAGGCCTTGCTGTGTGTACCCAGAGCAAAAAAAGCAAGACAGGGAGCTAGAGCCCTTTCAGTTGCTGGCCCAATTCTATGGAATAGCCTCCCAATATCTCTGAGACTCTGTGATGATCACCTTCCTTTCAGGAAACAATTAAAAACGTATCTATTTCAAAATTAACATGATATACTGCTTGGACTCTTTTCTTGTATTATGGTTGGCCAAAGGCGCGGAGATACTCCTTCGGGAGTCGATTCCAGCGCGGTATAAACTCGCAAATAAATAAATAAAATCTAACAAGAAGAGTAAGACTAAGACAGAGATTGTAGGAGAGTAGGATCTGCACTTATGTTGCCCCCACTTTTTTCCTGATGTATACACTGGTTTCTGGCTATAGTCAGGCTGGGACCCTGCTAATCAGGGCCCCAGTCTCTCTGTTCTCTCTAAACGACTTTACAGGCCTACCAGGGGCTGAAGCATGTATTATGCCACCCCTGGGAAGCAGACTAAATCTGACACAGGCCTGCTACTGCAGCCTGGGTGAGGTAGTGTTAGCACTCCTCACTGAGGTATAGGTTCCTATATCTCACCATACACACACATATAAACCTATCAGTCACCCCTATGGCAGGCGCTATCAATCCTGAGGGCAGGGTGCTTGGTTTACAATGTGAGGGGGTGCCTCTGCCTGAGCAGGGCCCCTCTGCAGCTGGCAGAGTCCATTCCCTGTGGCTGTTTGTGGATGCGGTTAAACCATATACTCTTAAGTGAATTATAACCTCCCCGTTAATGCTAACTTTGGAATGACTGCATCAAAACATGTCGTGTTTGGTGTCAAACAACTTAGAATCATACCCCCACATCAGTCCATGATGTGGGAGTATGATCCCACCCTTCTAGAGGGGATGACATGAACCCACTGTAGTAAAACGACAGAAATCTGAAAGAGCCCTGGCATCACAAAATGGATTCCACCAGCACAGACACTGGGCTGCCCTCCTGCTGCTGACTGAAACTCGCAGTGGAGGAGGCCCAACAAAAGGCATCCTGTCACAGGGAGGTGTCACCCCCTTCCAGACAGGATTTAGTGTATTGGAGCTGGGTGGGTGCACTCTTAGAGTGCTTTGAAGTCCTGCACTGGGGGGAGCAGTAGGCTCCTCTGTGCATATGCCAGTTCAAACCGGTTCAGGGGCTACCAGTTCCTGCTCTGGTGCAAAACTGGACAAAGGGGAGTGGGTGTAACCATCCACACCCCTGACCATCTTAGAGGAGTGGTCATAGAGCTAGTCCCTCCCCTTTCTTTCACTATAAGATAGGTACACCTTGCCATTGCAAGTTAGATAAACCGGGACAACGCTTTACAAGAAGAATCCTGGCCCTTCGACGTTCCACTACCTTTGGAAGACAGAAGAATCTCCCTTGGAGTCAAGGAGTGACTCCCCAGCTTGGCAGGCACCAAAACTTGAAACAACGGTCGCAAACGTTCCCGCTACCGCCGGAGTCCGAAGTCCCTGCAACCCCAGAAGCAGATTTACTGACCTCTCGTTGGCTATTTTGAGTCCCCAGCGAAGCTGTAGCATCTGGACCCCACGAGTGACGAGGAACTGCAATACCTGGGAACTGTGCACTATTGTCAAGTGCAACCCCTTCACGATGTTCAACGAACTTGTGCTTTGGACCATTTGTGGCCCAAGCCTCCAGCAGGTTTTGCAGCGAAAATCAGAGGCCACCGCGTCCTGAGAGGCCGTGGGCTCCTGTGAAGCATTTCCTCAAGAGGCGCCTTCACGATCCCTTGCCCGTTGGCTAGCGGGTCCCCCGAAGACTTTCTTCTCAACTCAAAGGGCTCCTCTGGTTGCTCCAGGCCTGCCCTCACTTACCCTTTCTGGGTGAGTCCCTCAGACCTTGCTGGTCTGCACAATCAACTTTCTTCACTCTACACAAGACTTGCTTTTGCCAAGGCTTGTTGGCTCCAATCTGGTTGCCGACACTGCCATCAGCTGCAGACGTCATGGGACACTCCGAATCCAGCTGCTGGTCATCTTTGAACCCTCCTGGACCTCGTGAGCGAAGAGTCAAAACACCATTGATGACCTGGAATCACCCGACATCCGTGGGCATCCATCTTCCTGGCCCCGGGTCACTGGCAAGTGACTGTGGACACTGTACCTTCAATTTTCAGGTCTTCTACATCTTGAATCCAGGCTTGGATTCCACTGGACACTTCTTCAGTCGCCGTAAGCAGCAAGTCTTCTTTGGTCTCCATAGAAAACAGCGACGCGACCCGACACCAAAAGACACCTATGCACCCGGCTTCCCTGGGTGAGGAAACTCGTGCACTCCGGTGCCCTTGTGTGTGTTGGCCCTCGAATTACTTACCTTGTAAGTGGCTTGCTTGCAGGCTTCCTCGACGTACCCTAGAACTTTAAAAATCAAACTGCGACTTGCTCCATTGTAATCAATAGGGAACCCGCGTCTGTGTTCACACACTGCACGCGTCTCCCATGGGCCTGTTACTTACCTGCTAACACTGCAGTCGTGAAGCCCAAGCGATTCTACAGGCCCTAGGCCTTGTCATTTTGCAAGTTGACTTTCCTAACCCATTTTTTTAGTATATGGTCTGGTACACCCCTAGGGCCCCAGCCATATTTGTGCCTAACTTATTGTGAAACGTTGATATTTGAATGTGTACCTGGCTTCTAATCTCATAAAGAGATTAGTAGAGTGTGTCTAGAAATAAATACATATATATTTGATATATATACCTATGTGGTGCCCTTTCAGTTGGTAATTCAAGAGATTATAAGGTAAAACAAGCTGCTTTACATTCCTCTGAGACTTAGCCTGAAGGCTGCTCTCCACAGCTACCACTAGGATAGCTTTCTTTAAAAGGTTGTCTTAAACCTATCTACCATAAGAGTCGAATTGGACTGGTGCAAGGTGGCCACTATAACTAGTGACCAGCATATGCCAGGCCAACTTCTCACATTGGTGGGCAGCGTGTGGGAGTGCAGTTTGCCATTGTTTTACCAGAAAATCTCTATTTGAATTACTAACTGAAGACCACTTCAGGTACTCAAGGTACATATAAAGTCAAGCTTAGTATCAATAAGTTCTACTGAACTTAGAGCTGTTTGTGAAGGGATAGCACACCCTTGCTACAGCTCAAGCTAGGATTAGTAGGCCACAAACTAGTGTAGGTAGTACAACACTGCACAACACTAGAATGTCCTCAAAGGATGGACCCAGTGGATCCACCCAGCCTCAGTACAAGGACATGACCTACTTTGACTTGAAGGCCATGTGTGTTGCAAGACACCTGAAGCAAGGACAGAGTCCCTCCACACAACACCTGATAAATTTGCTTACTGCAGATGATCTCAAACTGGCTCTAGGAGCTGGTGGATCTGGATCAGGGTGTGGGTCAGCCATAGTCTCTGGGCCTGATGATGAAAATCAAGATGACCTGGAGTCTGTGATTGAAGGGCCAGACCCACAAGGGTCTGCAATGGACAGGGGAATTCTCCCTAAGAGAGCTGACAGAAGTGAAGAGAGGCCTAGGTCCCCTTCAAGGGAATCTAACCACTCATATCACTCTGGCAGAGAATCTGTCCAGCAGAGGAACTCATACTTCCATAGAGAGACCTCCTCTGAAAGAAGGTACAAGATGCTCCAGTATGAGGAAGCTAGGCTTGCCCTAAGAACTAAGCAATTGGCCTTCGATAGAGAAGCTTTGAGCTCCAGAGAGCTTCTAGAAAAGAGGGGTTAGATATCCCTGGTGGCAGCAACAGTGTCCCTAGAGGCAGAGATTACATTCCAGACCACAGGAACCTGTCCAAGGTTGTTCCTCCCTACCATAGTGGGGATGATATCCACAAATGGATAACTGCTATGGAGAGGGCCTGTAAAGTTCAACAGGTCCCACAGAAACAGTGGGCAGCAATCTTGTGGCTCTCCTTTTCAGATAAAGGTAGAGACAAGCTCCTCACTGTTAGAGAAGAGGATGCAGATGATTATGAAGTCCTGAACAGTGCATTAATAGATGGGTTTGGCTTAACCACTCAACAGTACAGGTTGAAGTTCAGAGACACCCAGAAAGCACAGGTTCAGGACTGGACTGACTTTGTTGATTGTGCAACCACGGCTCTAGAATGTTGGCTGGTTGGTAGTAGAGTTACTGATTTTAAGGGATTGTATAATCTTATCATGAGAGAACAGATCCTTAATAATTGCAAAAAACAGTTGTTGCATCAGTATCTGGTGGACTCTGATCTGACCTCTCCCCAAGAATTGGGAAAGAAGGCAGACAAATGGGTCAGAACCAGGGTGAGGCAGAAAACCCAGAACCAAGGGGGTGACACCAAGAAGCAAGATCCTAAAGGCTCTCAGAAAGGTGGGGATAAGGCAAAAGACCAGAAGTCTTCACAAGGGCCCCCAAAATCTGCATCTGGCGGGGATTCACAGTCTACAAAGGGAAAAGGCCAAAAGAAGCCCATGTGCAAATTCTGTAAACAGAAAGGGCACTGGACTTCTGATTGTACCAAGTCCAAAGACCAAACCACCACCATTCAAGCCCCTAAGGCAACTGTTCCCCCTAGTACAAATACTGGTGGAGGTGGTAACCAGAATAAGGGTGTAGTAGGATTGACCCTGGGTTCTGATGTGGACTCTGGCCTAGTCAGAGTACCAACACAGGCATTGCTAGTTTGTGAGGGAGACCTTGATATGTCTTTCCTAGTGAGCCCCAGTAATCTGGGCAAGTACAAACAGCAGCCTATAATGAATGGCAAACAGGCTTTGGCATTCAGGGACACAGGTGCTAGTGTCACCATGGTGGCAGAGGATCTCGTGGACCCTGCACAGATCATCCTGGGTGAAATGTACCAGGTGACCAATGCAAGCAATGTCAGGACCAACCATAGCCTGGCAGTTGTGCATTTCTCCTGGGGAGGGGTAACTGGCCTTAAGAAAGTGATAGTCAGTGCAGACCTCCTTGTCGAATGTTTGTTGGGCAATGATCTGGAGACTTCAGCCTGGTCTAAAGTAGAGTTATGGACTCATGCTGAGATGTTGGGCATACATGCAGAGGTATTTGCTGTGACCAGGACACAGGCCAAGATGCATAAAACTGAACCAGCTCTGGATCCTGAAACTATGGACCAGATGCTACCCAAGAGGAGGAGCAGTAGGGTTAAGGCTGTGCCTTCCCCTGTATCTCAGATCTCAGATTCCCCTCCTGAGGGAGGAGAAGCAGATCCTGAAGAAGGAACTGCACCAGAGGAAGTTGAGCCTGATCAGGTTGAGTTCTTGGGGGCAGGGGGACCTTCCAGGGAAGATCTGAGTAAGGAGCAACAGTGCTGCCCCTCTCTTGAACCCCTCAGACAGCAGGCTGCTGCTGAGGCTGCTGCGAGTGCTAGTGGGTCCCAAAAGGTTTATTGGGATGAGGGGCTCGTATATTCTGAGGCTTGAGATCCTACCCCTGGAGCCACCAGGAGGTTGGTAATACCTCAGAAGTTTAGGGGGTTCCTCTTGACCCTAGCACATGACATCCCATTGGCAGGACACTTGGGCCAAAACAAGACCTGGGACAGGCTTGTCCCTCATTTTCATTGGCCACACATGTCAGAGGACACCAAGGAGTTTTGTCGCTCCTGTGTCACTTGCCAAGCCAGTGGCAAGTCAGGTGGCACAACAAAGGCCCCCCTGATACCACTACCTGTGATGGGGGTTCCCTTTGAAAGGGTAGGGATTGACATTGTTGGTCCCCTTGAACCTCCAACAGCTTCTGGGCACAGGTTTATCCTGGTGGTAGTGGATCATGCCACCAGGTACACAGAAGCAATTCCCCTCAGGACCACCACAGCCCCTGTGGTGGCAAGAGCCCTCATTGGAGTTTTCTCCAGAGTGGGTTTACCTAAGGAGGTTATATCTGACAGAGGTACAAACTTTATGTCAGGGTATCTGAAAGCAATGTGGAAGGAGTGTGGTGTCAATTACAAATTCACTACTCCCTATCACCCACAGTGCAATGGGCTTGTTGAGAGATTCAACAAAACCCTAAAGGGAATTATTAAAGACCTCCCAGAAAAGCTTAGGCGAAAATGGGACCTTTTACTTCCCTGCCTTCTGTTTGCATACAGGGAGGTTCCACAGAAGGGGGTTGGCTACAGCCCTTTTGAACTTCTGTTTGGGTACCCTGTCAGAGGCCCATTATGTTTGGTGAAGGAGGGCTGGGAGTTACCTCTCAAACCTCCCAAACAGGATGTGATGGGCTATGTACTTGGTCTCCGCTCCAGGATGGCAGAGTACATGAAGAAGGCAACAAAAAACCTTGAGGCTAGCCAAGAATTACAAAAAGCTTGGCATGACCAAAAGGCTGTCCTGACTGTTTACCAGCCAGGCCAGAAAGTGTGGGTGTTGGAGCCTGTGGCCCCAGCAGCCCTCCAGGACAAATGGAGTGGCCCCCATACAATTGTTGAGAAAAAGGGAGACGTCACCTACTTGGTGGATCTTGGAACTCCCAGGAGCCCCCTTAGGGTGCTCCATGTCAACAGATTAAAGCCATATGTGGACAGGGCTGACATGGGCTTGCTCATGGCAACTGATGAGGACCAGGAGGAGGAGAGTGACCCTCTCCCTGACCTGCTCTCACAGAACCCTGATGATGGGTCAGTTGATGGTGTTGCTTTGGCAAGCAGCCTCACTGAGCATCAACAAACTGAATGCAGACACGTTCTGCAACAGTTCAGACATATGTTTAGCCTGACTCCAAGTCAGACTTCCTGGCGCACCCATGAGGTGGACACTAGAGACAGTCTACCTGTAAAGAGTAAAATCTACAGGCAACCTGAGCATGTCAGGGACTGTATCAGGACTGAAGTCCAGAAAATGTTAGAATTAGGAGTTGTTAAGCCTTCAGATAGCCCTTGGGCTAGTCCAGTAGTCCTAGTGCCAAAACCTCACACCCAGGGTGGTAAGAAAGAGATGAGGTTTTGTGTAGACTACAGAGGCCTCAATGCAGTCACCAGGACTGACGCCTACCCAATTCCAAGGGCAGATTAGCTCATTGATACTTTGGCCTCAGCCAAATATCTGAGTACATTTGACCTAACAGCTGGCTACTGGCAAATCAAGTTAGCTGATGCTGCCAAGGCCAAAACTGCATTTTCAACCCCTGGTGGGCACTATCACTTTGTGGGCATCCCCTTTGGTTTGAAAAATGCACCTGCCACTTTTCAGAGGTTGGTGAATAAAGTTCTGACTGGTATGGAAACTTATTGCTCAGCTTATCTAGATGATATTGCTGTCTTTAGTTCCACCTGGCAGGATCACCTGGTCCACCTCAGAAATGTTTTGGAGGCCCCGCAGAAAGCAGGCCTCACTATCAAGGCCACTAAGTGCCAGATAGGGCAGAGTCAGGTTGTGTACCTGGGCAACCTTGTGGGTGGAGGTCAGGTTCAACCATTGCAGAGCAAGATCCAGACCATAATGGACTGGGTAGCTCCAACAACCCAGACACAGGTTAGAGACTTTTTAGGCCTGACTGGGTACTATAGGAGGTTTGTTAAGGGATATGGATCTATAGTGACCCCCTTAAATGATCTTACCTCTAAGAAAATGCCAAAGAAGGTTCAGTGGACAGCTAGCTGTCAAAAGGCATTTGATGACCTCAAGCAGGCAATGTGCACTGCCCCATCTTGCAGAGTCCAGACTACCGAAAGAAGTTCATTGTCCAAACAGATACTTCAGAGCTGGGTGTGGGAGCTGTACTGTCTCAACTAAATGATGAAGGTCAAGACCAGCCAGTAGCTTTCATAAGAAGAAGGCTGACCCCTAGAGAGAAACGTTGGTCAGCTATAGAGAGGGAGGCCTTTGCTGTGGTGTGGGCCCTGAAGAAGCTGAGGCCATACTTGTTTGGCACTCACTTCATAGTTCAGACTGACCACAAGCCCCTCCTATGGCTCAAACAGATGAAAGGTGAAAATCCTAAACTGCTCAGGTGGTCCATTTCCCTACAGGGGATGGACTATACAGTGGAACATAGACCTGGGACCCAACATGCCAATGCAGATGGACTCTCAAGGTATTTCCACTTAGAACATGAAGACTCAACTGGTCAAGGTTAATTTAATGTCCCTGCGTTTGGGGGGGGGGGGTGGTTGTGAAGGAGAGTAGGATCTGCACTTATGTTATCCCCACTTTTTTCTGATGTATACACTGGTTTCTGGCTATAGTCAGGCTGGGTCCCTGCTAATCAGGGCCCCAGTCTCTCTGTTCTCTCTAAACGACTTGGAGTGCATATTAGATGCACTAGTGATTGGTTACTTTGGTGCCTTATGAGCCCCTAGTATATTGTACCTTAGGTACCAAGGGCATAGGTACTTTACAGGCCTACCAGGGGCTGAAGCATTTATTATGCCACCCCTGGGAAGCAGACTAAATCTGACACCTCAAGCCTGCTACTGCAGCCTGGGTGAGGTAGTGTTAGCACTCCTCACTGAGGTATAGGTTCTTATAGCTCACCATACACACACATATAAACCTATCAGTCACCCCTATGGCAGGCCCTATCAATCCTGAGGGCAGGGTGCTTGGTTTACAATGTGAGGGGGTGCCTCTGCCTGAGCAGGGCCCCTCTGCAGCTGGCAGGGTCCATTCCCTGTGGCTGTTTGTGGATGTGGTTAAACCATATACTCTTAAGTGCATTATAACCTCCCGGTCAATGCTAACTTTGGAATGACTGCATCAAAACATGTCGTGTTTGGTGTCAAACATCTTGGAATCATACCCCCACATCAGTCCATGATGTGGGAGTATGATCCCACCCTTCTAGAGGGGATGACATGTACCCACTGTAGTAAAGTGACAGAAATCTGAAAGAGTCCTAGCATCACAAAATGGATGCCACCAGCACAGACACTGGGCTGCCCTCCTGCTGCTGACTGAAACTCGCAGTGGAGGAGGCACAACAAAAGGCATCCTGTCACAGGGAGGTGTCACCACCTTCCAAACAGGATTTAGTGTATTAGAGCTGTGTGGGTGCACTCTTAGAGTGCTTTGAAGTCCTGCACTGGGGGAGCAGTAGGCTCCTCTGTGCATATGCCAGCTCAAACCGGTTCAGGGGCTACCAGCCCCTGCTCTGGCGCGAAACTGGACAAAGGGGAGTGGGTGTAACCATCCACCCACCTGACCCTCCTAGAGGAGTGGTCATAGAGCTAGTCCCGCCCTTTCTTTCACTATAAGATAGGTACACCTTGCCATTGCAAGTTAGATAACCCGGGACGACACTTTACAAGAACAATCCTGGCCCTTCGACGTTCCACTACCTTTGGAAGACAGAAGAATCTCCCTTGGAGTCAAGGAGTGACTCCCCTGCTTGGCAGGCACCAAAACTTGAAACAACTGTTGCAAACTTTCCTGCTCCCGCCGGAGTCCGAAGTCCCTGCAACCCCCGAAGCGGATTTCCTGACCTCTCGTCGGCCATTTTGAGTCCCCAGGGAAGCTGTGGCGTCTGGACCCCACGAGTGATGAGGAACTGCAATACCTGGGATCCGTGAACTATTGTCAAGTGCAACCCCTTCACGACTTTCAACGAACTTGTGCTTTGGACCATTTGTGGCCCAAGCCTCCAGCAGATTTTGCAGTGAAAATCAGAGGCCTACCGCGTCCCGAGAGACCGTGGGCTCTTGTGAAACATTTCCTCAAGAGGCGTCTTTGCGATCCCTTGCCCATTGGCTAGCCGGTCCCCCGAAAACTTTCTTCTCAACTCAAAGGGCTCCTCTGATTGCTCCATGTCTGCCCTCACGTACCCTCGCTGGGTGAGGCCCTCAGACCTTGCTGGTCTGCACCATCAACTTTCTTCACTCTACACAAGACTTGCTTTTGCCAAGGCTTGTTGGCTCTAATCCGGTTGCCGACACCGCCGTCAGCTGCAGACGTCATGGGACACTCCGAATCCAGCTGCTGGTCATCTTCGATTCCTCGTGGACCTCGTGAGCGAAGAGTCAAAACACCATCGACGACCTGGAATCACCCGACATCCGTGGGCATCCATCTTCCTGGCCCCGGGTCACTGGCAAGTGACTGGGAACGCTGTCCCTTCAATTTTCAGGTCTTCTACATCTTGAATCCAGGCTTGGATTCCACTGGACACTTCTTCAGTCGCCGCAAGCAGCAGGTCTTCTTTGGTCTCCATTGAAAACAGCGACGCAACCCGACACAAAAAGACACCTATGCACCCGGCTTCCCTGGGTGAGGTAACTCGTGCACTCCAGTGCGCTAGTGTGTGTTGGCCCTCGAATTACTTACCTTGTAAGTGGCTTGCTTGTAGGTTTCCTCGAAGTACCCTAGAACTTTAAAAATCAAACCGCGACTTGCTCCATTGTAATCAATAGGGAACCCGCGTCTGTGTTCACACACTGCACGCGTCTCCCGTGGGCCTGTTACTTACCTGCTAACACTGCAGTCTTGAAGCCCAAGCGATTCTACAGGCCCTAGGCCTTGTCATTTTGCAAGTCGACTTTCCTAACCTATTTTTTTAGCATATGGTCTTGTACGCCCCTAGGGCCCCAGCCATATTTGTGCTTAACTTATTGTGAAACGTTGATATTTGAATGTGTACCTGGCTTCTAATCTCATAAAGAGATTAGTAGAGTGTGTCTAGAAATAAATACATATATATTTGATATATATACCTGTGTGGTGCCCTTTCATTTGGTAATTCAAGAGATTATAAGGTAAAACAAGCTGCTTTACATTCCTCTGAGACTTAGCCTGAAGGCTGCTCTCCACCGCTACCACTAGGATAGCTTTCTTTAAAAGGTTGTCTTAAACCTATCTACAATAAAAGTCGAATTGGACTGGTGCAAGGTGGCCACTATAACTAGTGACCAGCATATGCCAGGCCAACTTCTCACAGAGATTAATAAAATAGACACTCCCAGACTAATCACAGGCTTTAATGCATATCATGCATCTTTGCGTAAAATACTCTACAGACATTGGGACACCATACGTAATGACCCTATTTTGGGCCCCACCTGCGCTAAAGTTCCCTCAATCAGCTTTAGAAGAGCTAATTCTGATGGATACATCTGCCAGTGGATTCCTCACCTTGTGAATATCCCCTGCGCCAGCAACATTCGGAAACTTTTGTAGCAGTCCAATCTGATGAGGTCGAAGACGACGTCACAGAGACACGGCTCCGCTCGCTACTCCGCTGCCGTCACCGGCTCCATAAGAAGACCTAGTCGGCGTGATGATGTCAGTTCCCTTTTTTCCGCGCCGTTGACGCCAACGGATTTCGGGACTCTCTCTGTAGCTGTGCTTGTTACTTTGTTTTCTGCTGGTTTCTCTCTCTCTTCTTCAGCTGAAATGGCGACGAAGAAGTCTGGTTTTAAACCTTGTCGAGAGAGTGGAAAGCACATGTCGATAACAGATCCGCATGAAGACTGCGTGTGGTGTCTGTCATCGGACCATCATGTGGAAGGATGTTCTTGCTGTCGCAAGATGAGCTCCAAGGCTCTTAAGGAGAGGGAAGCAAAATTGTTCATTGCCAGGATGAAGAAGGAAAAAAGAGGCCGGAGAAGGTCGAGGTCGGCGTCGAAGTCGACTTCGGGGTGCTTCTAAGTCCAAGAAGCACAAGAAAAAGAAGAGGCATTTATCTCAACATCACTCAGAAAGGGATACGGCTCCGAGATCGACATCGCCGTCCCGACGCCGTAAGGACTTTGTATGTCCTTCGCCTGTTCCTGATTCACCTATTGGCCTGTCGTCACCTGTGGCTTCACCGGAGCATTCTCCGGCCCCGACTCCATCTCCGATGCCGGCTCCATCTCCGGCTCCGGCTTCGTCTCCGGTTCCGATTGAGGAGCTTCCACCTTATGAAATAAGAGGCAGTTTTAATTGCAAAACAGACTTTGCTGTGTATATCCTACAGTGCACCTGCAATAAACATTATGTAGGGAGCACCATCCACCCAGTGCATATCCGCATCTTGCAGCATCTGAGGGCAATTTCGAATAACGACCAAACATACCCAGTGGCAAGACACATAAACTCACGCCATGCAGGAAGAGCCCAAGACCTCTCGTATTTTGTCATTGACAATGTTCCAAAAAACCCAAGGGGAAGCAACAGACAATTGGCATTAAGGAGATTGGAGTCTAGATACATCATCCTCCTTAACGCCAAGATCCCACACGGGATGAATGCCGATGAAGTGCTTAACGTACATTTAGAATGATACAGTCTCTATATAGTCGCATATCTGATCCATTCCTCATAGCGTTAAGTTCTCTTTATCTTTATTTCTATTTTTATTTCTCTTAATTTTCTCACTTTTCCTTTAAGTTTAATTCTTTGTATCCAGGACTTTTATAGATGAGTATAGCATTATTTCTCTGGGAGTTAGCACTCGGTAGATTCCTGTCATGATGCCCACTTGGGCCTGACAAAGTATCCAGTACTATTAAACAGTATCACCGATCCATGTACTGCACCGGAATTATTGTCAGGATGCCCACATGGGCTTGACAAACTATCCAGTACTATTAGACAATATCACCGATCCACGCACTGCACCAGAATTATTTTCGATGATTGAATATACACCAATATTATTTAGCGCTACAATTTATTGTCTTAATTTTAGACATTTATATATATTTTTGTGAGCGTAAATTCCATTTACTGGATAAGCGTTTTATCTTAGCGCGTCCGTTTCACCGTCGTCTATTACAGGCTTACTAACATAGTAGATTACCGAGCTCTACTCTCCCGGTTAATCAGGAAGGTCAAATTCTTCTATGTCCATCGGTTACGTTTCACAATGGATGTACACATAAACTGAATATGAGTATACACATACTGTCATTCTATACCAGTGTATTCCTTATCTCATTTTTGCTAATGTGTGATGATTTAACCGTAGCAAAGTGATGTTTTTCACATTTACGTTATTTTATTTTATTCTGTATCCTTGTTCAGCTGGGTCTGTTTTTCTGTTGTCATGATGACTCAGCAAAACATCACCCTTCTATGTCTATCAATATGGTGGGTTGGTGTGACAACCAAAGGAGAGAGAAGAGAGTATATACTTCCTAATGTAATAATGGCAGAGCACTTGATGCAGTGAACAAGGCGGTTGTACCGCCGAAACGCGTCTGGATCTGAGTTGGAATAAAACCTTCTTTGCCAATTACTCACGGAGTCGGTGCCTGTTTGTTGGATGCTGTCAGGATGGTAATATATATATATATATATATATATATATATATTACCTACTGGCAGTCGCAAGTAGGTAGTTATATTTAGGACCTAGTTTCCATAGGAAAAGTGTTTTTTGTTTCCCAATAATTTTGGCACCGGTTGACGAATCTTCGCGAAATTTTCAAAACTAGTGGGGCGCTCCGGTCAGCTCCTATCCTGAAAGTTTCGGGGCGATTCATCAAGCGGGGGCCGAGAAAAAAGGGGGGTCCCAAAACATGTTTTCTCCATGTTAATTCCCATAGGAAACTTTAGACAAAGCTACAGCCCGAACTGCTGAACGGAATTACACCAAATTTGGCAAAAAGGTAGCACTTGGTTTAGAAATAGACCTTTTTTAGGTCTCCCCTAGCTATTGCTTAGCAATCGCTATGCGAGACTCTAGTAAGGGGCTCCCGAAAGTGCTCCCAAAAGTGGATTGCATGGCGAGCACGCGCACAATCACGTGCATCGTGCTGCCATGCAATCCGTTTGGCATAGTACTTCAAAGGGTCCATTCCCCCGCCTGGAATGCGCTCCCCCGCCCCCGCCAAGCGCGCGCGCCACGCTCCGCCGGGCTTGTACTCTCTTACTTTCAGTGTGCGCACACACAAGACCCTGGCTTGCACACCCCCCCTCACTTTTACTTTTGTCGACTTGTTTAACCATCGACTGGATAAACCAAACTGACTCAAGACTACAAACCCTAGAATACATTTGGCATAGTTAGTCTGGTAACCGTACAGTGGAGGTTGCCTCATCGCCATACCTGTCTTTGCCTTTAGACGCCATTACTATATCCCGTTTATTTTCGATTCCTTTTCCTGATTTTGTCCTTTGTCACTCTTACGTATTTCCGTGTACGTAGTTCCGTATATTTACAAAACTCGGGGGAACATTTTTATCTTACTCCTCAGCCTCTCGTACCATTCCACGTTTTATCTCTTGCCCTCTTATTCCATTCCATTCGGTATACTGGACATCTTTGGAAATCTCTAGCCTGTCTCCGGGTTGCCTTCCTCGCAACGCCCATTTCTTAGACAGCATCGTGTGACTCTATATATATATATATATATATATTTATTTTATATATATTTGCATTTATATAGCACGAACTCGACCCAAGGGTATTGGAGCGTTTTACATGAGCGCCAGCTGCTTTACTCAAGGATACATTGATTTTTGGGTAGGCACGGGGAGATTGAGTGATTTGCCCAGAATCACAGGATGTTGAGGTGACCAAGACTCGAACCTGCCTCCCCAGTTCCAAAGTCGTTAGCTGTGATCCCTTAGGCCAAATCCTCTATTCCAATATATGAAAAAGACCCTGCCCCTTTTTTTGCCATAGTCTGTTACCTTGTGAACTGTTGCACTACACTCCTATGAAAATGCATGTAGCCTGTTTGATGCTCCCAGGGTATTTATTGTTCAGCAATACGCCTGAACTCTGCTTCACGCGGCTGTACTTTATTCCGTGGACTAAATAACACTATTTAATAGATAAACGTCTTCAAGACTATATCCGGAGTTACACGCATATGCCCTTGGTGCTAGCCAAGTGGAAATGGCACTCCCAGCAGCCACCAGTGTGCCACAGACACTCTGTATGTGGGCACTGAAGTCTTGCAGCCCGCATTATTGGCCTCGACGCCTGCAGGGGGTTCCGTGAGAATCTTTAACGCCAGAGCTGGCGAACATCCCCGGAAAGAGGTGTGAACATGTCGAGAAGGAAAGATAAAAGCCACCAGCGAGATACTTCCTTTCAATGTGTTAATGCGCCCGTTCCTTTTACAACGTCGGGGCTATCGAGAGTTTGAAACGTGATTACATGTATATACAGTAGGAGTGGGCCGATAGACTTCACCCCCCTATGTATCTGCATACAAACCGCTCAATTACATTTGTTTAAATGATTCTGGTATGTTATTGTAATGCTAGCAGTTTATTGGCGACTGCTATATTTTTCTTTTGACAGCCATTTCCCTTTTATTTTTTAAGTGCTTGGCGCTTCATTTATTTACACGATGTTTTAAATGTAATGCCTGTAGCCGATGTGATCACTTGTATGGCTGGCCTCGCAATGCCGCCTGCGCACGGACGTCCGTTGGGGTCCAGCTGGTGAATGACACGCTCTGGCTATAGACAGTGAAGAAATACCTTGTAGTTATTGGTTTTTTTAATGTTATCGGACCATGTTTGGAAAGCGCGCCTGACGTACACGGCTCTAGTTTGGGGATGTGCATTTCTTGTGATGCGCATGCAGCATGAAACCAGTAATATACTATATTCATTCATCTGTCTGGGAGATCTCTCTGATTTGCAAGGATTCCTGAAACGACGGGGCTGATGTAGACTTGCACCCATTCCCGTAAAAATGTTCATAAGGAATTGTAACAAACGGTATATTTTGTTCACGATATTACGAAGCTGTAATACATAGTTATTGTTGGACTTGGCCCTTCTGGCAGGTTCACCCCTGAACTTTTTGCTTTTTATTGGTGACTTGGTGTGGTAATTGTTTGGTCTCTGCGCACTTTCCCTGTGTCCCAGGGTAAAGTGCGTGCATGCTCTGAGTGCATGTGGTGAGATAGGCCTGCCCTCCCATAGGAATGCATGGGGAATGTATGTGTCCCTAGTAGTTCCTGATGCGTGGGGTGTGCAGGCCCGAGTTTGGTATGTGCGGACTCGTGGGAGTGAATGCTGCGCGATGATGTGTGCGGCGTGCATGTACCTAGTGTGGAAGTGCCACTTCTAGAAGTGGGCACTTCTGTGTGCAGTGTGTCTGTCGCGTGATTGGCTGGTCATGTCATGTGACGGGCTAGGGATTCCCCAGAGTCAGGATGAGTCACCCAGTGGAGAATGGGGGGATCAGCAGCTAGATGGGTGGGAGGAGTACACCTGGGTCCTGAATAGGACAGGGTTTTCCACACACAATGCTGGCCCCGCCCCCTGCAGTGCGACTGACGACCCTAGCCCTGCCAATGAATAGAGTGAGGGGCTGAGCACATCAAGGGTGCTCCCCAACCAGCTGCGACTGGTTTTCCCCCTCACCCTGAACCCAGAACAAAGGGATTTGGTGTATAAAAAGGGGCTGTGTCCCCTTACAAAATGTTCTTGTTCTGCACTTGAATCTACCAGGGGCGTGCTGCTGCTGGGGCCCAGGGGAAGGTTTGCCTCCCTGGGCCCTGCCCAGCCCCTGGATGCCTGATGGACCTTGTGGAACCGTTGATTGCTGTTTCCTGGCTCTGTCCAAGACCTGGCTGCTTCTAGCGCCCTGGGAGCGCTATATTGCTTTATTTTGCCCCGTAGGAGCGATGGAGCTCCGCAGCAAGGCGCTGCCGTCCGTGTGGAGGGAATCCCCTTCGTAAGGATTCCCCCGAAATGCTGCCGGAGCGGGTGCCCACCCCGCTTCATCATTATTTACTTTGCGGGTGCCACCCCGAGGTTCTATTGCTGGGAACCAAAATCGCCGCCGCGGCCCGAGCCGCATTTAAAAATCACCGCTGAGTCCGCGGCCCGCCTGGTTGTGGGCGGGGCCGCTGGACAGAAGCGGAAGCGGAAGTGCGGACATTTCTCCAGCAACCCGAGGTCCCGGAGCCTCGCAGGCTCCATTGAGAAGTCCCGGGTCCCAGGAGGGGGCCCGGGTAAAGTGCGGGAGCAGCGCGAGGCTCCCATGACGAGAGAGAGCCCCGCCCGCCGCCTGTCGTGCCCGCAGAAGTCCCGGTGAAGAAGCTCCGGTGAGTAGGGGCTGGTCCGGGGGTCTGAGCGGTCCCGCCAGGAGAGCGGGCCGCTCCACCGATGCTGCCTAATTGTGTGTCAGGGCCCAGAGGGGCCCCGGCTTCTATTCTTTGAGGGGCATGTCGTGGCACAGGTTGAGAGTGCCAGTGAAGGCACAGCGTTTTCAAAGCCAGATGGCTCCCACGCCCCCAGACGTCGCCTTTGAGCCCGAGCGTGGCTCCAGCGGGGGCAAGGTTATTTCAGAGCCCGGAGTGGCTCCCACCTGGGTGCAAGTTGGTTCCAGAGCCTGCGGGGCTCCAACGCTTGGGCACGATTGTTTCTCGAGCCTACCTGGCTCCCACAAGCCTAATTGTTTCTTGAGCCCACGAGGCTCCAACGGAGGGCGCCTGTATGTCGATTTAGAGCCCCAGACGGCTCCAACGCTGGGGCATAATGATTTCAGGAGCCAGTGTGCTCCAGGGGGACATGTCATTTTCGAGCCTAGGTGGCTCCAACGTTCTGGATATTGTTTCAGGGGCTAGGGAGAGCCCCTGCCTACTATGTGCCGTCCCCAGCTGCGCAGCACTTAGTGCCAGCTGCAGCGTTTAGGCCCTGTTCTTGTCCCCAGCTGCCCAGCAAGTAGTGGGCAGCTGCTACGTTTAGGTTCTGGCGCAACCTGGACTCTGATGTGATTTGGGTGCTAGGAAATGTACGGTGTATAGTATGTTTTGCGCACCCTGTGTTGTGTACCTCTAAATGTGGTTAGTTCTGCCTAGGAGGTTGTTTTACCTTGTTTAGGTTGATGGTAGGGAGAATGTACTTCCCTGTGTTATGTACGCCCCTAGTGTAAGTATACTTAGGTGGCTAGGTCTAAGGCGTTAGACTTGCGAGAATTGCATAATGTGATTTATGCCCCTGTGATAGATACAGGATAGGTTTTATACCTGATGCTAGTGTGATGACGCTGAGGTCATTATTGCGCCAGTAGATACTGGTTATGTTCTACATGTACACTTGGTAATTTGTGTTATGTTCTACGAGTGCTAATTCCGGACAGTGGTCCAGGTGGCCCTGTCCCCTGTATATATAATCCCTTGTAAATTCTGCCCGTGCCTGTTGGCACATTGTAGAGTGTGTGTTTTTATCTAATGTGTTGTGTATAATACAAAGGCTATTTTTATAGAATACCTTGTGTGGAGTTTCCTTTGTGGTGGGCCTTGGGTGTTGTTGCTGGGTGCGCGCGCAAACGCTTTACACATCGCCTCAGGGATAAGCCTGTCTGCTCGTGCCAAGCTACCAAGGGGGTCAGCAGGGGTTATCTTTGGCGTGTAACTCCCCAGCCCTGACTAGAGTGGTGGTTTCTGTCTGGCTTTGGCGCAAGCCCTAGCCAACCAGAAATCCCATTTCTAACATTGGTGATCAGCGGTGGGATTTGGACTTGCGTTTGCGCTGTACCGCAGCAGCAACTGGCCGCACTACAAAACTCTGCATTTAGATAAATCACATGGTATAGGGATTATTGTTTTAAAGTTTGCTTTTAAATGTCATTTCTTTGGAAATGTGTTCTTGTGCACTGTGAGTTAGGTGTCCCTAGCTCGGGAGGGTAGATCATCCCCCTTAGTGCATTGTGTTTTCTGGATTCACCAGAGGGTGGGATCCAGTGGTGGCAGCAGATGTGTGTCTAGTGCATGTATTCCCATTCCCAGTTCCCGGGGTAGTGGTACCTGTGTCACGTGGTGGTCAGGTTGAGAAATCAGGGGCGGTAGAAACTGTCTTACCAGTCTTGGGAGGGGTTTGGGGATGAATGTGTAATGCGCTGGATGAATGTGGATGTCCCATTCCCAGTTCCCAGAGTAATAGTACCTGTGTCACGTGGTGGTCAGGTTGAGAAATCAGGGGCGGTAGAAACTGTCTTACTAGTCTGGGGGGGGTGTGTATGTGGATGAATGATGTGAGTTCTCTGAAATAAGGAGCTTGCTGGTTGATTGGGTGTGAGTTCTCTGGGATAGGGAACTTGCATTGGGGAGTGATTCCAATAGGAGTGGCTGAGGTGTCTTCCAGCCCAGCGTGGTGGAAGAGGTTCAGAGTAGCCCAGCTAGGTCTCGATGTAGGGGCTCACGTCCTGTCTCTGCGGAGAAGGAGTGGGTGGGACTGCGTGTCTCCAGGTGCCCGAAACCCAGTGTCAGGGCCTGGATGGTTTCTTTAGGGAACATCAGGTCGGGGGCCTAGGCTGTACCAATAGGTCACTTGAGGAGGATCTCCCAGTGTCTAGAGGACGTGGAGCGTCTGTAATCAGAGCTCCAGTAGTCCTGGTGTCTGGCGGTACCGCTCCAGTTGGGAGGGTGCAGAAGTCCAGAGGGAGGGGTGAGAGGGGGAGGGATTCCCCAGTGGGAACCAGTAGGTCAGGGACCAGCCGGGAGGGCTGTGTCGCCACTGAGTGACCGTGGTGTCGCCACTTCTGTCCTGGGGGGTCTGCACGCACTGTCAGATGGACAGGAGGTAGTGAGATCAGCGCCAGGCAGACTGTCACACGACCCATTAGTTATGTGTCACCCTCGTTAAGTCCTGGTTCGCCAGGCATCTGACCAAAGGGTACGTCCCTCGGTGGGGGAGCCAGTAGTCGGTGTTTCCGGATCTGGACGTAAGGGCGGCTGTAGTCCTGAGGGCAGGTGGGGCTCATCTTAGGTGAAGAGACCCTGCTCTACAGTGGAAGGGGGTGCAGAGGGAGGGAGTCCTCGCCTCTGACCCCTTGGATCCCAGGTGGTAGACCAGTTGGTGGAGAGAGGTCCTAAACTGGTGGGAGAGTTGTGTTCTGGTGGGTGCTTCCCTGGGAGGGTGCGGAACCCCAGAAGTAGAGGTAGGGTGGGGCATTCTTGCCCGTGACCTCTGGTCAGCCTGAGGGTGCGGACCCTAGGTTGAAGGATCAGTGGTAGTTGGGAACTACACTGAGAGGGAGAGTGGAGAATGGCTTGTATGCCAGGGGTTACTACCCCCCACTCTGGGTTTGGCAAGGACCAGTGGTATCTGGGTGGCCTAGGGCCTGGTCCTGGCCGTGGACAACTAGGTAGTACCAGTGGGGTAGCCTAGTTGGGCCTGAGTTCTTTGCGGTTGTTTTTTTTTTCAGATGGAACCATGTTGATTGAGAATGGCGTAGAACCGGAGAGTGTCCCTGCAGTGCGGGCCTGCGTCCGTGTTCTATCGCCCCAAGCAGGGAAGACCATCACGGTGGTGATTGGTCTGCCCTGCGTTTTGGCTGGAAGGGGGTTGTGTTGGACTTGGCCCTTCTGGCAGGTTCACCCCTGAACTTTTTGCTTTTTATTGGTGACTTGGTGTGGTAATTGTTTGGTCTCTGCGCACTTTCCCTGTGTCCCAGGGTAAAGTGCGTGCATGCTCTGAGTGCATGTGGTGAGATAGGCCTGCCCTCCCATAGGAATGCATGGGGAATGTATGTGTCCCTAGTAGTTCCTGATGCGTGGGGTGTGCAGGCCCGAGTTTGGTATGTGCGGACTCGTGGGAGTGAATGCTGCGCGATGATGTGTGCGGCGTGCATGTACCTAGTGTGGAAGTGCCACTTCTAGAAGTGGGCACTTCTGTGTGCAGTGTGTCTGTCGCGTGATTGGCTGGTCATGTCATGTGACGGGCTAGGGATTCCCCAGAGTCAGGATGAGTCACCCAGTGGAGAATGGGGGGATCAGCAGCTAGATGGGTGGGAGGAGTACACCTGGGTCCTGAATAGGACAGGGTTTTCCACACACAATGCTGGCCCCGCCCCCTGCAGTGCGACTGACGACCCTAGCCCTGCCAATGAATAGAGTGAGGGGCTGAGCACATCAAGGGTGCTCCCCAACCAGCTGCGACTGGTTTTCCCCCTCACCCTGAACCCAGAACAAAGGGATTTGGTGTATAAAAAGGGGCTGTGTCCCCTTACAAAATGTTCTTGTTCTGCACTTGAATCTACCAGGGGCGTGCTGCTGCTGGGGCCCAGGGGAAGGTTTGACTCCCTGGGCCCTGCCCAGCCCCTGGATGCCTGATGGACCTTGTGGAACCGTTGATTGCTGTTTCCTGGCTCTGTCCAAGACCTGGCTGCTTCTAGCGCCCTGGGAGCGCTATATTGCTTTATTTTGCCCCGTAGGAGCGATGGAGCTCCGCAGCAAGGCGCTGCCGTCCGTGTGGAGGGAATCCCCTTCGTAAGGATTCCCCCGAAATGCTGCCGGAGCGGGTGCCCACCCCGCTTCATCATTATTTACTTTGCGGGTGCCACCCCGAGGTTCTATTGCTGGGAACCAAAATCGCCGCCGCGGCCCGAGCCGCATTTAAAAATCACCGCTGAGTCCGCGGCCCGCCTGGTTGTGGGCGGGGCCGCTGGACAGAAGCGGAAGCGGAAGTGCGGACATTTCTCCAGCAACCCGAGGTCCCGGAGCCTCGCAGGCTCCATTGAGAAGTCCCGGGTCCCAGGAGGGGGCCCGGGTAAAGTGCGGGAGCAGCGCGAGGCTCCCATGACGAGAGAGAGCCCCGCCCGCCGCCTGTCGTGCCCGCAGAAGTCCCGGTGAAGAAGCTCCGGTGAGTAGGGGCTGGTCCGGGGGTCTGAGCGGTCCCGCCAGGAGAGCGGGCCGCTCCACCGATGCTGCCTAATTGTGTGTCAGGGCCCAGAGGGGCCCCGGCTTCTATTCTTTGAGGGGCATGTCGTGGCACAGGTTGAGAGTGCCAGTGAAGGCACAGCGTTTTCAAAGCCAGATGGCTCCCACGCCCCCAGACGTCGCCTTTGAGCCCGAGCGTGGCTCCAGCGGGGGCAAGGTTATTTCAGAGCCCGGAGTGGCTCCCACCTGGGTGCAAGTTGGTTCCAGAGCCTGCGGGGCTCCAACGCTTGGGCACGATTGTTTCTCGAGCCTACCTGGCTCCCACAAGCCTAATTGTTTCTTGAGCCCACGAGGCTCCAACGGAGGGCGCCTGTATGTCGATTTAGAGCCCCAGACGGCTCCAACGCTGGGGCATAATGATTTCAGGAGCCAGTGTGCTCCAGGGGGACATGTCATTTTCGAGCCTAGGTGGCTCCAACGTTCTGGATATTGTTTCAGGGGCTAGGGAGAGCCCCTGCCTACTATGTGCCGTCCCCAGCTGCGCAGCACTTAGTGCCAGCTGCAGCGTTTAGGCCCTGTTCTTGTCCCCAGCTGCCCAGCAAGTAGTGGGCAGCTGCTACGTTTAGGTTCTGGCGCAACCTGGACTCTGATGTGATTTGGGTGCTAGGAAATGTACGGTGTATAGTATGTTTTGCGCACCCTGTGTTGTGTACCTCTAAATGTGGTTAGTTCTGCCTAGGAGGTTGTTTTACCTTGTTTAGGTTGATGGTAGGGAGAATGTACTTCCCTGTGTTATGTACGCCCCTAGTGTAAGTATACTTAGGTGGCTAGGTCTAAGGCGTTAGACTTGCGAGAATTGCATAATGTGATTTATGCCCCTGTGATAGATACAGGATAGGTTTTATACCTGATGCTAGTGTGATGACGCTGAGGTCATTATTGCGCCAGTAGATACTGGTTATGTTCTACATGTACACTTGGTAATTTGTGTTATGTTCTACGAGTGCTAATTCCGGACAGTGGTCCAGGTGGCCCTGTCCCCTGTATATATAATCCCTTGTAAATTCTGCCCGTGCCTGTTGGCACATTGTAGAGTGTGTGTTTTTATCTAATGTGTTGTGTATAATACAAAGGCTATTTTTATAGAATACCTTGTGTGGAGTTTCCTTTGTGGTGGGCCTTGGGTGTTGTTGCTGGGTGCGCGCGCAAACGCTTTACACATCGCCTCAGGGATAAGCCTGTCTGCTCGTGCCAAGCTACCAAGGGGGTCAGCAGGGGTTATCTTTGGCGTGTAACTCCCCAGCCCTGACTAGAGTGGTGGTTTCTGTCTGGCTTTGGCGCAAGCCCTAGCCAACCAGAAATCCCATTTCTAACAGTTATAAAGACGGAGTGCGTGCATGTAATTGAAGACTAATGCCACCTATTCTTGATTCCACCCTATGCTTTTTTCTTCTACCTTGTTATACATACTCTCTCTTCATCTTACGCTTGCAAGTTCTTTTTCATCAAAGCTTTTTCCCTTTCTCGTTGTTTTCCCATGATATTCTGTATCGTCCTTTCCTACTTTTCGTCCTTTATCTCTCTTGCTTTGACTGGCGATGAAAAAATAACTCCTAGTTTCCAGAATGTCTGCCGGTGCCTGATGTTGCAGTCAGCGCTCTAGCGGTTAGCGCTAGAGCGCGTAACTTACGTGCGTTGTGCGTACGCCACGAAGGTGGCGTGCGCAAGTATATAAATAAAGGGGCGTGCCTTTCTAGGGCAGTCACGCCGACACCAGCCTTGTGTGTGGTCTCCCGTTATTCGCGCTCCCGCAATTAGCGCGTTAGGCCCCCGCAGCGCGCAGCACAACAATGGCGACGAGGGCGGTCTGAACCGCCGTGCATCCTGCCTGACAGCTGTTCGCCGAACTGCTCGCGGCAGTCCCGCGACCGGCGCCCTGACGACCCGTCAACCTGCTGCTGCTCCGCTTCGACGCGGCCTACTGCTGGAGCCCCCACGTGCGTCCCTGAGTGACGGTGAGCGCATGTGTGCACCAATCAAAGCGCCCAGCGGCAGCGGATGAAAATTCCCGCTTGGTCTGCCCGTTTCCATGCCTCCCAACGACGCCTCTCTGTGTGGCCTGTGAACTTGAAGCTCCTGTTCTGGGATCTGCCTTCCCTGAGTGTGCTGAGTCCCTGAGTGTGCTGAGTGTGCCTCCTTGCTCCCTACCTGGGTCGCACCCGGATAACTGTCTTCCCAAGTCTCAGTGCCCCTCAGCGTTCCTGCAGCCATAGGTGACGACGCCCGCCCTGCGCCAGCCATCCCTTTTCACCCGCCAACTGGTGTCATGCCGCCATTCAGCGAGACAGCTGACCCCGCCACAGCCGCCCCACGCTGGCAGACGTGGATTGGCCGGCTCAACAATTACTTTACGGGATCCAGAGAGACTGATGGCACTGTGAAGCGCTCACTCCTGCTTCACTATGCTGGTGAGGTGTACACGCTCTTCAAGCACCTCCCCAACACGGGGAATGCGGACAACTACGACGCAGCCGTCGCTCCGCTCAACGCGCATTTTGACCCCCAAATGAATCCAGATTTCGAACATTTTAAACTGCGACAAGCAAGGCAGAAGGAAGGGGAGTCAGTGGATGCTTTCCACGCCCGACTGAGGGTGCTTGCGGACACGCATCTCGCAGGGGACAGAGCAAAAGAGGAGATCAGAGCACAACTGATATGCGGTATCCGAAGTAAGAAACTGCGGAGCCTCATCCTCCGCCAACCGAACATCCCATTGGCAGATATCCTTGTGCTCGCACGGTCCCATGATCTGTCCGACGCCCGTGCAGAAGAAATGGAGCAGGCAATCACGCGGAACTCGGGGCCAGGCGTGCCCATCAAGGTAGAATGCACCGACGCAGTAAAGACACATGAGAGGCCGCACCGACAGACGCCTAGGAGGTCGGCCCAAGCCCAGTGTGGGTACTGTGGTTACGAAGAACATTCAGGAAAACCCTGCCCAGCGAAGGGGAAAACGTGCACACACTGTGGCACCCCAAACCACTTTGCCTCTGTGTGCCGGAAGCGCTCCACGAGAGCCGACCACTGAGGGAAGAGGCCGGCAAGGAACATGGTGAGGCAACTATCCCAGATGTCCCTGTCCTCCCACGCGGACGCAAGCCGCAGGCCAACGCAGGCGTTGCGTGAAGAAGACTCTGACTCAGACGATGAAGGGGAGACATACCTAGTCTCGTTTACTAAAGCCCTCAAAAGCACAAGGAGGCCACAACCTCGGTGTGACATCATGGTAGCAGGGTCAAGAGTAGACGCGGTGATCGACACTGGCGCGTCAGTCACCGTCATGGGAGTGCAGCAGTACAACCGCCTCAGGCCGAAACCTGAACTCAAGACGTCGAAGGCCCGAATTTACGCCTACGGGAGCGATGTGCCCCTACCTCTAGTGGGGAAGATGAAGGTACCGGTGAGCACAGGTGACGCAGAAGTAACGATCGACATACACATCATCAATCAGGAAGTGGACACGCTCCTAAGCGGTCACGCAGCCGAGGACCTAGGGCTACTGGCGTTCCTCCAGAAAGTTCAAGACACCCAGACAGCCAACCTACTGGACCAATTCCCAGAGCTGTTCACCGGTCTAGGGAGCATCAAGTGCCCACCAGTCAAGCTCCACATTGACCGCGCCGTTGCGCCCACGGCGCTCAAGCACAGACGGATCCCTTTCCACCTACGCCCACTGGTGGAAGAAGAGCTCAGGAAGTTGGAGGAGCAGGGAGTTATAGAGACTGTCACCGGGCCTACACCCTGGGTGTCCCCCATGGTCATCGCCGAGAAGCCCCGTCAACCAGGCAAAATCAGAGTGTGCATCGACATGAGGCTGCCCAACAAGGCCATCAAGAGGGAACGGCACATCACGCCTACCATGGACGATATCATAGCCGACCTCAACGGAGCCCGCTGGTTTTCGAAGTTGGACTTAAACGCTGGCTACCACCAGTTGACCCTAGCCAAAGAGAGTAGATACATCACAACGTTCAGCACACATCTAGGGTTGCGAAGGTATCGACGGCTCAACTTCGGGAGCTCGTCGGCAGCAGAGATCTTCCAGAACACCATTCGTGACATCCTGCAGGGCCTGCCCGGAGTCATGAATTTGAGTGATGACATACTGATCCACTCCACAACAGTAGACGAGCACTACCGGCGGGTCCGAGCCACGCTAACACGACTCAAAGAGTACGGAGTCACACTCCACAGGGACAAATGCCAACTCTTCCAACAACGCATCGAGTTCTTCGGATACACGTTCACGAACAACGGCATCCAAGTCGATCCGAGGAAGTCCCTGGCCATCAAGAACGCCCCCGCACCAGCGTCCGCCTCAGAGGTTCGCAGTTTCTTGGGTATGGCTACATACTGCGGACGGTTCATTCCGAACCTGGCAACGATTGCCGAACCGCTCAGACACCTCACCAAACACGATGTCCCGTGGCAGTGGGGACCGCGCGAAGACCAAGCATTCCAAGCCATCAAGACGGCGCTCCTCGACCAGACCACACTGGTCTACTTCAACCCCGCCAGGAAGATTGAGCTGCTCGTCGATGCCAGCCCGGTAGGACTTGGAGCAGTGCTCACCCAGGAACAAGAGCCGGGGCAATGGGCGACGCTGGCATACGCGAGCAAGGCGCTCACGGCAACGTAGCAGAGATATTCCCAGATCGAGAGGGAAGCACTGGCTATAAGGTGGGGCTGTCGACACTTCCACCTGTACGTCTGCGGACACCCGTTCACAGTCGTGACGGACCACCAGCCACTAGTGCCCCTTTTCAAAGGGACAGCATGAAGTACTCCAATTTTTGAGACTCCAGAGGTGCTAGGGGTAGCACCCTATGACTTCGAGTACTTCCTGATGTGGTATTATAAAATTCTGCATATCTTGATAATATCACAAAGAACTTGGCAACAGAAGCTGAAATATGAAAAGACATCTTTATTAAACTCAAATGAGTGAGACTACGTCGCACAGAAGCCTTAGCAACTGAATGAGGCAGTCTCCAGAACAAAAACCAGTGTTCTCTTTTATAATGCATATTACGCTCTGGGCAACACCGCCCTTCTCTTGCAGTTGGTCATTCACATATTTTACTTCAAAGAACAAGCAGAGTCATGATTGCAATCTCACATTTCAGTTCAGCCAGCCCGCAATTATTTACCCAGCAAGGCTCAGATCCCACATCTGACCCCAATAAACATGAGCATCTCCTGTTTTGAGAAACAGGCCATAAAGCAGGAACAAGCAGGTGCGAAAGTGATTAGCCGGAGGCTTGTGTGCGATGAAAGGACTTTATGGTGTGTCAAGCCCTGATGCTAATCACAGGTGGCCGGAGGAAGGGGAACATTGAGACCGGACTGACCTGGGGCAGTGGAGACCAGCTGCCCAGGTCATGGAGAAGTCAAGCAGAAAGTACATGTATTCTAAAGGCCCGTACTTGCTTATAATGTGTTTGTCTATGTGAGGGCAACTTATAAGATGGCCACCACTCCAAGATGGAACCCACGGAGTCAATGTATAATAACGTATACATAGTGCATTTGGCAATGGGACGTTATGCAAAGCGCTTGTAAATACCGCATTGACCAATCGCGGTTTGCTAAGACATGAATAAACAGGGGTAGAGCCCTGTCTTCTACGTGGTCCCAAATACCAAAGTACGACAGACCCTCCTTTTGCCCTTACATAGGCAATCACTATACTCATACTGATCTTAGTCCAGGTCTACAGACATGAAGTCATGGAGATGTTGCTGTAGCATCATCCTATTACTTAGCGACTCTCACGGGACACATGTAGTAGCACAAAGGCCACATATGGCAGGACAAAATAAGGAATACCTCTATCTAGGTGACATAAGATCACACCCCCAACAATTAGTGATGTTTACTACTAACTAGTGTCGATGCAGAAGCTGTATAGAAGAATTGCTTACGAATTCTGATCTTTTAACCTGCTCATGTTCAGGAAAAGGGTGAAAAAGAGTGCAAAGAAACAGTAGTGGGAAAAGACATAGGTTGAGAAGCGGGTGCAGAAGTCAATTGGGTAGAGAAAAACAATCCCACCCATAAATGACAACGTCATGTTTAAAAAACACTAGAAAACATAGAGACAACGGGAGAAAGTAGTAACCACTATTACAAATGAAACAATAATTTTTATGTTCAGGTGAAACAGTGGTGACCCTCATCAATGCTCTGAGGTGAAAAGGGGGCACCTTTCCACAGAAAATGGATTTTATTCTGCTTATACTAGACAATGCCAGCAAAACAAACAGTCTTCTAACACCTAGTCTATACAATCACACGGAAACCTCTCGTGAAACCACCTATGCCCAGAGTCCGTTCAAAAAGCCTCTCTGGCAGGCTTCTATTGTCCATCAAATCTTCTGTTGTTTTCTTTTGCATGGGCCTCTTCATTCAAGCCTTTCATGAAAAAAAGAAAGTACTGCTCAGTTGGAGTGCCCTCCTGGCAAACACTCACAGCTCACGGTCTCAATGTTTCAAGGCAGTGCACCTGTGTCTTTCCTCTGCTGCAGACACTACAAATAATATGCTCTTCATTGGTCATGGGCACAGATCATCTTGTGCAGACCCGGGACCATTCTCAGGATCCAACACTCATCATTTGGTGTCAGAGGACGCTCAGGCTGCTCTTTCATGGGCACTGGAATGTAGTGCCTTCTGTCAATCTTGGATCCGCCGGTGCACTGCACTTCCATTGAAGCAAAGGAAAAGAGGGGGTATGTGTGGCCAAAAACTCAGGCCAAGGGGCTCAAGGGACTGCACACTGTCAGAGGTTACCAGCACATGACAGGCGCTCTTGTGTACTGAAATTCTGGTTCTGTTGCAAAACCAGCTCCTCCATCTTTTCTGATGTTGAACGCCTTATGACGAAGCAAGCGTGATGCTTTAACCAGTTCGTTGTATAACAAGGGGACTGTAAACAGGTGGCCTGCGGTCCTTCAAAGGAGTTGCCACACGCCATGGGACAATTTTGGTCCAGAATACACTGTCTTTCTTAGGAAGCAATACAAATAAAAAAAGGCAGTAGGCAAAACAGTGCCTCTAAGCTTTTCAATTGGGTTTCCGTGTGAGAGCCTTCATCATCTAAGGGTAGATAACTACACGAGAATTCTATCTAAAATGGATGTCTTCACATATGGTGGCATTGTCTAATAGGGCAAACACACATTTCTTTTCTGAATGATTACATATAAGTGTTTCTAAATTCCTTATCTAGGACATTTCAATAGAGAAATCACATGGTACAGATTATCATAGGCATGTAGAAACCTTTCATATCAGGTGCACTAGGCAATACACAGGCTAATAGTCGGATATGAAAACAAAAGACAAGAACTAGAGGGTCCTGATATTTGCATGATTAGAACACATCTGATCCCACCAAAAATTAAAGCAGCAGAAACAAAAAGGGTAAAAACCACATTAAAAATAGACATTGAAAATTCGTCATGTTCAAAAGGGTAAACGCAAGATATCCCCTATTGGTATGGAAAACTTGTCTTACTATAATATTGAGTCAGTTAGCCAGGCTATCGCTACCCTGACAGTCAGGCTGGAAAACATTGCAGCAGGCCTAAGGAAAATTCTTGGAAACCAGTCTGGTCATGCAAAAGGGAATTGTACATAATATGGGGGTTCCTGGTGCATCACTGCAGTCTGGAAGTATGTACCTGAACAATACACCTACAATAATAAATGGGCTGACTGGTGAAAGGAATACGGAAAAGGGAATTGGAACTAGGACACAACTAAAATCCCCAATCACTAAGCATAATGCGACATTGGGCAGGGAAGAAACAAAAGCAATAAAAAATAAAAATCTATAGGAAGGACAAGAATTTAGTAGTCAGGCATGTGACATCACCAAGAGTACGGGTGATACACAAAAGGCCAAAGTCACATACGTTTTAACTCTACCGCTGGCGACTACACCATATACGGTAATCTTAGGTAATGTTCCAGTTCCTTCTGCAGGGAAAAATGAAAACCTAGTTTCCTTTTAAGAAGCAAAGGCCATATGCTACTTAGGAGACAGGACACCATTACCTAATGTAATATAGAAATTAGGCCACCTTGAGTCACAGATCTATAATTTCATCCTTAGGTTCAATCAAGGATACATAAATGTAGGGCTGCCTGTTCCTTTAAGGGAAGGGCAGTATAACGTGACAGGTGACACACTTCTCTTTTAGTTTTCTGTAATACCATTATAGCCAATTTAGACATGCACTGGTGAAGTGTTGCCTCTCATGTTCACAGCATGAAATATCATTAGCTGTGGAATTTAGTAACCAGAACAAGTTCAACCAACTGTTGCGTAGCGATGGGCATCGTCATGACCATCCCCATACAATATAGGAAAACTTGTAATAGTATAAAAAGCAGCAACAAAAACAACGAAAACATGCAAAAAATAATAAAAACGCACAAAACGTAAAGCCATCAGATATACTTGCTGTATATCAAGCACAAAAAAAGCATAGACAAAACAATAGCATATGTAAAAAGCGGTGACACAACACCATGTCATGTACTTTATGCACTGTAAAACTGCAGCCCAAAACCCAATATTTGGGCCTGTTTAATTTGTCAGGTTTAAAATACTTACCCTCCTTTTTGACAGTAGATCACCAGGCAATGGAAATCTGCTGTCAAACATAACTCTACTGTTTCTCTTCTAACATACAGGACCAGCAAGAACAATTCATGATAGAACCAAATACACAAAAATAAATTGCATTACTTAACTGTTACCCTCTTGTCAGTCCTTTCAACATCCAGCCACTCAAGTTTTACATTTCTAGAAATAAAAAATCGTTACACTGACACTCCATAGTAATTTGTCACCTACAATTTCCACTGTGAAAAAAGAAGTCTTAATTGGCAATGCATTCTCACGTAGGCATGTAGCCTTAAAGAAATTTTAGAAAAAGGCTGCATCTTGTTTTCTGTCTAAGACTTAATGCAACACTTCGTTTTCTGTTAAATAAGAGCAACTATAGCAGGCATCATTCTATTTTCTTTTTTTTTTAGAGCACCAATGTATCAGCAAAGCATTTAACATGATGTTTGGACTTGCAAAGAAAACCCCTTTTCCCGGTGGAATTAAGTTCTTTAGTTTTAGTGATGCTATGGAGAAACCAGAAACCCCACCTTTAGAGGCCCGTGTAGCAAGGTCATTCTGCATTCCACAGAGGCAAGGCCCTAATTTAAAAGGTCATAAAAGTCAACGTGGCAGCCTACTCATTGTTTACACTAAAGATAGCATCTCAGCAGCCTGACCGAGCCAGCCTCTGCAGCTCCCAACCCCCAGCTTCTGACACTCTGAATTCGTCAAAGCCAGAAGGCCTTCCTAATTCCTCCTGACTTGCAATAATTCGCTCTATGTTGAAAAATAATTTCTCCTTTTTAGGCGCTAAACAATTATCCCTATTCCCAGATTGTTAAACTACATGTACTGTGAATAATTCACAAAACTTAATAACACACATACCAGTTTTTAGAATAAATGCTTGTTGCAATCCTATGCAATGGTATACATTTCATCAACCTTAAATGAATGAACGTCTCAGTAGGCCCAGCTAAAGTTAGACCGAACTCCAGCAATTGGAACCGCTTTCTGCCCCAGTCCACTGGCACTGTGAATTGCATTTGCAATGAGTTTTGATATTTTCTTCATCATTTAGTCATTTGCCTTTATTCAAGCTCTGTTTGTCGCTTTCATATTAGCATATGAAACTCAGTGCCTCCCGCCAGGTAATTACAATATTTTCACCCCTACTGCTAGAACCTGCAATCTCATCCTTCCCCTCCTACTTACTCAAACCGGTACCATATTCCTCTTTATTCCCTTCGTCAATACAACCTTCCTCATGCTACTCTTCATGTCTTTATTACTCCCCTTCATCATCTCTCTTCCCTCCACGGCATTGTATTTTCCCAATTGTTCTTCTCCTTCCTACGTATTACCTAGTTCCTATAACCGTAATTCTACATTTCTCCTCCCCTCTATCATTACTGACTTCATCACGTACCTGCTCACAAACATCCTCTATTTCCTTCATCAAAAAACAATTCTCCATTTCTCTTTCTCTATGTGGGTGCTAACTCCATTAAGGCCGTTTTTTATTAACATCAAATAGTTGCGGGTTGCGACACCATATTTTATTTAATTTCCCCAAGTTTTTTAAAAAGGTCTTGTTTTTCATAGCGTGTTCAGTAATATCGTGACAGACACAGCTAAAGTTAGAACCTTCAACCCTGATATTAAAACAAGCCTTTGTACTGGCACATTGACTCATTGAATCATAAGAAGGCACAACCTGTAAATATATATCAAAACCTAGACGTATGCATTTACTGAAGCCTGGAACACTTTAAACAGTACTCTGAATGAAAGAAAATGCAATTGAAACAGTCCCTTTTACCCAAATTCGACTTTGATATTTTAAGCATTAAAAAATGAATATCCTACAATTTTCTTGCATAATATGCATTACCAGAATGTCTATTACATAACCCATGAGTCAGGCATTGGAAATAATAACTTATACTGTATAAAAATGAGCTTATTTGCGCCTGCGCCAAGGGAAAATTGTACGCGCGAATGCTTGTCATTTTAGTGATGCAACACAACTTAAATCAAATTTTAATGCTAGGAGGTCATAGTATGAGTATTAAGCTTTATAAATATCAAAAAACGATTTTGAAAAGCACTTATTTTTTAAAATAATTTTTCCCATGATTAATAATTTTCTTTTAAAAAATCCCAATTATTCGTTTTTGTGATAATTCCATGTATAAAAAACAAGCTGCATCCCTTGCCTATCATTTTGGACACATTTAACTTACAAGCCTAAGCGCATAAGCCCAATTTGAAACGCGTCACATTTTTGCGCCACTTTCATTTAAAAAGACGGTTCTGCCAAATTTCACCCGTGTTCAACTGGGAAGGTGCTGGCTGAATGAACATTTCTATCAAATATACTGCAGCTGAAAAGTTTGCCTGTGAACATCTAATATAATGCATCTAAGGAAAATGCTGTAAATTTATTTACTTTTGCAAAAATAGATAATTTCGTTTTTGGGGCCTGATTTATATCTATCGAATGTGTTTCTAATTTTATCCTTTAAGCATTTAACGGCAGTTTTGTATATGTGCACAATTGCTCATTCTATAAATTAAAGAGCAACACATAGCTATTGTAGCACATCACATTGTTTATTTCTGGATTTTTGTTTTAAGTTTCTACTTGATATTAATTAACCAGCAAACTACTTAACAGACTGGAAACATCAGAAGACCCACAAACACATATTGAGCTCATTTCAGACATAAACAGAAAGGGGGTAAACAGACAACACAGCGCGCTTTAGCCATTTTTCATAAATAGCGCCGTCGCAATTTACTTACAGAAGTTGCACTAATGATAAAAAAACCACAGACATTTAAACACACAGTTGACTTACAAATCAATACGCATGACAGAAAGAAAGAACAGCTCACAGACTATACTTGAAACAAACCATTTGCAAATACTGTTGTAGGTCATATTTACAAGCAACGCTTTTCAATAGTGTTCCAAAAGGCTGCATAAACAGCCCCACAGACAGATGCATGTCCAAGAAGTAGTGAATGCGCTCAATTCACTAGCTCTGCCTAGCAGAACACCACACAAAATCGTTGTGCATATCTTCATTCGTGAAACTGCTCAGAACGAAGGATCCTTGTTTTGTATTATGTCATATTTTAATTCCCTGGGGATACAAAATCACCAAGGAAGAAATATGTTTTTAAATCTAACCTATTTAGATATTTTCCACACTATGGTACCTTTCAAAACAAAAAGCAACACATTTATCCATGTGAGCTTACAAACAGGCATGCCAAAAATATTGCGGAAAACGCAAGTATTATAATCAAAACCAAATGGAGAAATATCTCCTCATTACCTGCCTACACAAATTGCAATTCGCATATCCAAACTTATACAAACCAAAAGCTACATTTCCAAATTTGCTAAGATCAGGCATCTTATAGCTCACAAATCTAGCTCCAAACTTCAAGGGTTTATCTCTACCAATAAACTCGCAAATATGCGAGACCCTCGGTTTTGGTAATTGCAATGACCAAATCAGGAACCAAGAAACCAACCCCTCGGCTTTGGTAATTGCGATAACCAAATTAAAGACCCAAAGAACCAAAGGACTGGGAGCGACCCACTTATACTTAATTCTTATTCTTAATAATCAAAAGGTTATCCAAATTCTAATTGTCAAGTTCTACATGCCCAAACGTCTTTTATAATACTCACGCCAAAAGGGTTCTTTTTCTCACCTTTTGAGTGACATCATGTGGAGGATCAAAATCAGGAAGAGCAGAAATATACCGGACTACATAATCAAAGAATCTCCAGAATCCCTGTGCACAGAGTACCTTCTTGGTAGAATCCCGTTCTGTCCTTCCAGTAGATTTCAGTCTCCTGACCAGATCACTCCCACAGAAAGTCACTTCTCTGATGAGGCCCCACGTTGGGCGCCAAACTGAAGTACTCCAATTTTTGAGACTCCAGAGGTGCTAGGGGTAGCACCCTATGACTTCGAGTACTTCCTGATGTGGTATTATAAAATTCTGCATATCTTGATAATATCACAAAGAACTTGGCAACAGAAGCTGAAATATGAAAAGACATCTTTATTAAACTCAAATGAGTGAGACTACGTCGCACAGAAGCCTTAGCAACTGAATGAGGCAGTCTCCAGAACAAAAACCAGTGTTCTCTTTTATAATGCATATTACGCTCTGGGCAACACCGCCCTTCTCTTGCAGTTGGTCATTCACATATTTTACTTCAAAGAACAAGCAGAGTCATGATTGCAATCTCACATTTCAGTTCAGCCAGCCCGCAATTATTTACCCAGCAAGGCTCAGATCCCACATCTGACCCCAATAAACATGAGCATCTCCTGTTTTGAGAAACAGGCCATAAAGCAGGAACAAGCAGGTGCGAAAGTGATTAGCCGGAGGCTTGTGTGCGATGAAAGGACTTTATGGTGTGTCAAGCCCTGATGCTAATCACAGGTGGCCGGAGGAAGGGGAACATTGAGACCGGACTGACCTGGGGCAGTGGAGACCAGCTGCCCAGGTCATGGAGAAGTCAAGCAGAAAGTACATGTATTCTAAAGGCCCGTACTTGCTTATAATGTGTTTGTCTATGTGAGGGCAACTTATAAGATGGCCACCACTCCAAGATGGAACCCACGGAGTCAATGTATAATAACGTATACATAGTGCATTTGGCAATGGGACGTTATGCAAAGCGCTTGTAAATACCGCATTGACCAATCGCGGTTTGCTAAGACATGAATAAACAGGGGTAGGGCCCTGTCTTCTACGTGGTCCCAAATACCAAAGTACGACAAGCACCGCACCCACCTCCGCGAATCGAGCGATGGGCCATTGGACTGCAGCAATACGAGATGGACATCACCTATCGGCCGGGCGCCAAGAACCCAGCTGACTTCCTGTCCAGACATCCGGACAAAGAAGAGCACGGCCCCACAGGGAAGAAAGAGGAAGATGATGCCGAAGCACACCTTGATCTCGTAGCCGCTCTGACCTGCCCCCAAGTGCTGACGCTCCAGGAAATCAGGCAAGCAGCGGAACAAGACACAGTGATAACACGGACCCGGGAAGCTCTCCAACAAGGGTCGTGGACGAACTTTTTACAATCAGCCAACACGTGGACGGAGGACGAACGCAAAGACCTGCAACAAATCTGGCGAGTGCGGAACGAGCTCAGCGCGACTAGAGAAGGAATTGTTTTGAGAGGGGCCAGAATCGTCATACCAACAGCGCTACGCCGCCAAGCTACAATCCTCGCCCACAAGGGGCATCAGGGAACCGAGAAAATGAAGGCCCGGATGAGAGAAAAAGTATGGTTCCCAGGAATGGACACCCTAGTGGAGGACACCGTGAGGAACTGCCCAGCGTGTCAAATGACGAGTGGACCTGAACCTCCAGCCCCCATTTTGACCGAAGAGACAGGGAGACACCCTTGGGACAAAGTCAGTGTAGACTTCGGGAGTCTCCCAGATGGGAGGGTCACACTAGTAGTCATGGACAGTTTCTCCAAGTACCCCCTGGTGGAGGCGTTGCCATCCACGGCATTCACGTTCGTAGAGCCAGCTCTAGAGAAGATGTTCAGCATGTTTGGGCGTCCCTCCGAGCTGAAGAGTGACAACAGACCGCCGTTCCAAGGCCACGAATTTCGGGATTTCCTCGCCCGCCAGGGCATACGGCACCGGCGGATCACCCCCCAGTGGCCCCAAGCCAATGGCGAGGTTGAACGGTTCATGCAAACACTAAATAAAGTCATGCGAATAGCCAGCGTTGAACATCAAGATCCGGAGCGAGAGATTCAACGGTTCCTAGGAGAATACCGGAGCACACCCCACTGCGCCACCAAGCAAGCACCGTGGGCCATCATACTCAACGGGGCTCACCAGGACGGACTCCCTACGGCCCCAGGGTGGACCCCTCCACCCTTCCAAGATGAACAGACTCCCCAGCGGAGGGCACACCGCAATCAGTAAGTGAGCCGGTCACGGGGCAGCCGGAACAGCACCGTCAGGCCGGGTGACAATGTTCTCATAAGAAACCGAAGGCCCGGAGGGAAATTCAAACCCCGGTATGAGCCGGGGAGCTGGGTATTGGAACGGATGCAGGGGACAATGGTCACGGCCCGGCGCGGAACAGAGTCGGCCACGCGCAACATCTCGTGGTTCAAGCGCATTCCCGAAGCAACTGAACGCCGCGGTGACCATGAAAGAGATGACGAGGAAGACGCGGTGGTCCCCGGAACTGGAACCGAACCCCAGCTACCCCAGGTCAGGCCCGAGTCAGCACCCGGGCCAGAACATCCAGGCCCCGGGGTCCCCGAGGCTGATGATGCTCGCCCGCAGACCCCAACACCCGGGCGACCACCAGGTATGGACTGAGGGGAAACCCCCCACCGAGCAGCCACCTCAAAGACTTCGTGTGCCAAGTAAGTGAGTGACTGTTGATGTCAACGGCGGTGTTTCGTCATCCAAGTTGGAGAGGGATGTTGCAGTCAGCGCTCTAGCGGTTAGCGCTAGAGCGCGTAACTTACGTGCGTTGTGCGTACGCCACGAGGGTGGCGTGCGCAAGTATATAAATAAAGGGGCGTGCCTTTCTAGGGCAGTCACGCCGACACCAGCCTTGTGTGTGGTCTCCCGTTATTCGCGCTCCCGCAATTAGTGCGTTAGGCCCCCACAGCGCGCAGCACAACACCTACCACCTGCACATATGGACAAAGAGTCCATCCCAGTTTGGTGTCGTCGGGCAGACAGTACTCGGAAAAGTACCTCTGCCCGTCGGGCTCCTGTCCGTGTTTCCTGTTCGGAAGACGCTCATTCCCTGCTACCCGGCCAGAGGTGCGGTGGCAGGGCCCTTGAGTTACCGTCCATCACACACTCGTCCGAAGGGTCCTTCCTAAACAGAGCATACGTCCAAGGCAGGCACAGCAGCCTCTTGCTGCCCCCTCTCCCAAAAGAAACCAGAATCACGTATTTCTAGCGCCTCTACCCCCAACACCACACCGACCCCTCCTCCCAGACAGTGACTATTCATATCTGAAGCCTCGTCCACAAACTGTCCTCCCCATCTCCCATTGGCCCCTGGCACCTCAGTTACCCCTGTGCTTTGCTGTCCCCCCTCCCGCTGACGGATGTTTCCAGTGCTCAAGCTGAACGTGTCGGGCCTGGACCCCAACGCCATGTACTCCTTCCTGCTGGACTTCGTGGCCGCCGACAACCACCGCTGGAAGTACGTGAATGGGGAGTGGGTGCCAGGGGGCAAGCCCAAGCCGCAGATGCCCAGCTGCGTCTACAATCACCCGGACTCGCCCAACTTCGGAGCCCACTGGATGAAGGACCCAGTTTCCTTCAGCAAGGTCAAGCTCACCAACAAGCTGAACGGGGGTGGCCAGGTAAGAGAGACAGTGTATGGGGGTAGGTAGTAGTAGGCATAAACGGGCAGCTTCCATGTGGTGGGGTATCTGTCTGTAGCTGCATTTGTGTGCTACTCCCGCCCCCACTTCCGGGTCCGGAAACTGTTCCTGCATTCTCCCGGAAGTGAAACTGTTCAATGAGTGAGGCAACTAAACCTCAGCTCGTTTGGGTGAGGCCAAGGTCCCAAGTTAGGTTTGAGGTCTAGTCTGGTTGTCTAGAGTTAGTCTAATTTTCAGACCCTTAACTGCACCAAACATCATGTGGGCATATCTTCTGTCCTTAACGTCTAACATCACGCCCACAACAGTATGCCTACATTAGCTGATTGCCACCAATTAACCACCCCCTCAAACCCTATGTGAATAAATCTCCTGTGCCGTACGTGTGTGAACTGAGAGCGAATTATGCAAGTTCCTATACAGAACGAATGGAGACTAAGATATAACGTATGGTGTCAGCCATGACAGATCACATGGCACGTGAAGCAGCCAGCGAATCTGTTATGCCACCCTATTCATCCACAGCTTTAATCAGCCAGTGTATTAACCCCAGCCTTTCTATATCTAATGACCTGCCCCAGTCTGCTTCTAGGGAACTTAATTTACGTTCTGTCTGTCACCTTTAATTACATTATGACAACATATAGGACCAACATCTTTCAACTCCACAGGCATGTTTCTGTTTATAGCCAAACTTATGAACGGAGTTACATGAATTGTGAGAACCACAGTCTGCTAGCATCTGAAGGGCACACCATATGAAAGGCACATTTTGATAAAATTGTTTTCCTACTGTATGAGCTTAGACTCCAGTTCCCAAAGTACCACTGATAGCAGAAGTGACGTCATAAACCGTTTACTGCTTCTGACATGGTTGCCCTCCACTTCCTCCCATAGCTACCCAACACCCTCCAATGTCCTGCAAAGATGCTACGCAAAGTGCACGGCGGTAAAACTACAAACATTTAGCCGGCCTCCCAGAGCCACGTGCACTTTCTACTCTTGCCCCCAGAAACTGTCCAGATTCATTCAGTTTCTGGAAGTAGTGTCATGTTGGTTGTGCACCCTTTGAGCTATAGTAACCGAGTGTCAGTAACCGCTCTCTCTCGGTTCCCTGCAGATCATGCTAAACTTGCTGCACAAGTATGAGCCGCAGATCCATATAGTGAGAGTGGGTGGTCCGCAGAGGATGATCACCAGCCATTCTTTCCCCGAGACCCAGTCGATTGCAAAGGGGTAGCAGTAACCCCATCCAAGCACACAACTTTATACATCGCAAACGCAGCGGGGCAGCAGTGACCCAGTTGTCAGACAGTTCTGCACTTTTTTTCCACATGCGGAATGCATAATTTTCTGTTTTGCAGTTAGCAATGTGCAAGTGTGGCAATTACAGATTTAGGGGCTATTCGTAATCCTTGAAGGGCAGATTTGTCGCCTGAGTATGGCCATTTTTCTTATCTAATGGGTTTTCCGAGTGTTGGCTTCAGGTTTGTTGCCTTTGCAATGGGTTTTTTGTCAGAATTCCTGACCCACAGAACAGTGGGCCTGACAATGCTCATCCAACCGCCACCAGCAAAAGGTTCAATGGTATGTTGTGATGGCATCGCTGGAGCACCTGTTGGGTATATCCTCGCAGGTAAAGTACCTCAGATTCCTGCACACCACTTGTGGTTATTTGTGTTTTACGTTATTTTGTGAAGAGCACTCTACCGTTCATCCCATCAAGGACGAAAAAATTAGTGTAACTTGTATTTGTTATGTATTTATTGAGACGCTATAGCGTTTCAATACAAAATGCTGTAATTGATACTCTATCGGCGCAGGCCAATCTGTAACACTTGTATAACCTATACCGTAATTTTCTTACATGGACTATTTCTAAAGTCAGATGTCACTAGTAAAATATTTGTTACCAGAAGACACCATCTCCCGGGGACTCCCAAACGTCCTGTAATGGCTTTTCCTTTAAAAACTAATTTAAACATGTACTTCACTCCAACTGGTTCAACTCCAACCTTTTCCAAGAATGCATTAAGCTGTTAAATCAAATTAAAGGACTGGAAATAGCCAATAGTTCTGGCTTGTTGTAGGTGGAATGTTACTTATTGTATTATATATCTGGATCCAATGACAAAACAAGCATTGGCATAGCCAATAGGTCTCGCCTTTGGGACCTTATAAGTGTTTAACCATGCAACAGTTAATGTTGTTGCACCAAGGATATTGTGCTGCATAACTAAATACTTATAAGGTCCCAAAAGCGAGACCTATTGGCTATGCCAATGCTTGTTTAAATGGTGTAAATCCGTTCAGTAGTTCCTGAGAAATTAAAAAAATAGAGGTCGGAAAATCAATTTCCCATAGGAAAATTTAGACACGGTTACAGCCGAAACTGCTGAACGGAATTACACCAAATTTGGCAAAAAGGTAGCTCTTGGTTCAGAAAGAGACCTTTTTTTTTAAATGGTTTAAATTTGTTCAGTAGTTGCTGAGAAAATCAAAAAATAAAAATATCGACATCTAGAGGCACAGTGGATCCGCGCACCCTCCCGATCACAAGCTTTATTCTAATTGGCTGTCAACACTCCAAACCAGGAAGTGTTGGCAGCGGTTACCGAGGCACAAGAAAACAGTAAAATAAACGCAAAAAACAAGAAAAGGGGCAGGGTAGAAACACCCTGACCCCCTAGGCCTGCTCAGGGGGCCCCACAAGGACCCCCCAGGGCCCAAAAAAGCATTTATTTAAAAAAGAAATCAGCTGAATTCATGCTGGGTGATCAAATCGGGCCGAGAAAATAAAATGAAAACGAAGCGCAGGCTCCCGCGCTTCGTTATTATTTAGCCCCCGGGTGGGCCAAGTTCCGGGGGCATGTTTAAATATAATCGCGGAGGCACAGGAGGACCCCTGCATTCCCGGGGACCGCCACCCCCCGGAGCTCTGATAAAATATTTGCGGGGGCACCCGGCCCCCCCGCAGCCCAGGGGACCGCCACCACAGGGCTTGTTTTTTTAATTTTGGGGGGTCTCCAAGGCCCCCCCAAGCCCTGGGGACCGCCACCAGTGCTTCCATTAATTATTTGCGGGGGGCACACTGCCCCCCGCAGACCCAGGGACCGCCAGCCTCCGGGGCTTCTTTTTTATAAATAAAATATACCTGTGTGGGGGGGGGTTCAAGCCCCCCCCACACACCCTGGGGTCCGCCACCTCCCCGGGGCACTAAAATGCTAATTTGGGGGTCCGTTACGAAGCCCGGGGAACCACCACCTCCCTGGGGCTGTGCATGTGATGGGAGGGGGGCCGCGTGGCCCCCCCTCCTGGGGCCTGTGATGACCCTGGGGACCGCACCCCCCAGGGCCGGTTCCTGCAGTGTCCCGGGGTGCCCACCCCGGGACACTGCAGTTTACTATGACTCCCGCCCTGTCATAGCAAACTCTGGTTTGGATTTTGGAAGAGAGAGCAGTAAACCTGCTCTCTCTTCCAAAATTCAAACCACATTGCTTTTCCACATGGGGAGCTGCATGTCAGTAGCTCCCCATGAGGAAAAGCAATGCCGGCTCCCGCAGGAGGCGGGGAGCCGGCTGGGACCGTGGTGGCATTGGTGCTCCCCCCACGGTCCCCAATGAATGGCCAGGCCCCGGGGGATGGGGTTCCTGGGGCCAGAAGTGGCCCGGGAGGGGGGCCACATGGCCCCCTCCCCTTAATTAAAACAATAAAAAAAAAAATAGGGATCAGGCCCTGGGGGATGGGGTCCCCAGGGCCAATAAAATAGGAAAGGAAGGGGGGCCACACAGCTCCCCTTCTTAAAAAAATTAATTTGAAAAAAGACCGGCATCGCGCCGGAGGCCCCGCCCCCTCCCTGCAGCACTCTGCAAACGCATCTCATGGCACGTTGTAAGATTGGGAACAACTCCCCTTGAATACTGGGGGTCCCTGGGGGCCAACTAACCCACCAGGAACCTCCAGTATGTGCCAGGGAGCTGGGTTGCAGAGAGGTGTTCAGAGGCCACGCCCCTTTTTACACCTCTCTGCAACGCAGCTCTGTGGCGCTTACTGGAGGTACCTGGTGGGCTAGTTGGACCCCAGGGACCCTCAGGATTCAAAGGGACTGTAACCCCCAACTTAAAACGCGCCACGAGGCGCGTTTGCACAGTGGTGAAGGGAGGGGGCGGGGCCTGAGGTGACATGTGTGCAAACATGCCCTGTGGCGCGTTTTAAGTTGGGGAATTAATTCCCTTTCAATCCTGAGGGCCCCTGGGGGCCAACTAGCCTACCAGGTGCTTTCAGTAAGCGCCACTGCGCTGCGTTGCAGAGAGGTGGTCCAGGCCATGCCCCTTTTTACACCTCTCTGCAACGCAGCTAAGTGGCGCTTACTGGAGGTACCTGGTGGGCTAGTTGGACAGCAGGGACCCTCAGGATTCAAGGGGACTTAATCCCCCTACTTACAACGCACCAGGGGGCGTGTTTGCAGAGTGGTGGAGAAAGGGGGCATGGCCTTTGTCTAGCTCTCACCAATCCCACTGCCTGGGGTTACTGGAGGTAAAAGGTAGGCTACTTGGCCCTAAAGAACCCCCAGCAGTGAAGGGTACTTCAATCCCCGTCCAGGAGCGTGCCAGGGAATGCGTTTGTAGAGTGGTAGGCAAAGTGGGCATGGCCAGTTACGAGTACTTACCAGTGCTGCTGTGTGGGACTGACTGAGGTAATAGTTTGGGAAGTTGGCCCCCAAGGATGTCCTCGGGGGCCAACTACCCCTCTTGTTACCTCCAGTAAGTCCCACACAGTGGGATTGCTAAAATGTCTTCGGAGGCCATGGCTCCCTTTCTCTACCACTCTGCAAACGTGCCTCCTGGTGCGTGGGTTATGAAGTACAATTTAGTCCTGAAGGAGTTTACAGGCGAAGAATCCCTCCTGGTACCTCCTGTAAGTCCTATGCAGCGGAATTCCTGAGCGATGGTTGGATGCCCAGCACTCTTTATCCACCACTCTGCAAACGCGACTACTAGTTAAAGTAGCATATTTATGCACCTCTGACTTAGAGGTAGTTTTAATTCCCCTGCCCTATTATGTACTAGGGCATTACAGAGGAAGTCATGCTAATCACAGGGGTACCCCAACGCATAGTGTTCCCTAGTGTATGTAGGTGTTTTCACTGTATTCTAAGTGTCTTTTATCATAGCACTGGCTCTAGGCCTGGTTAGTCAGAGTCAGTTACCACCAGTACCCGTCTGAAAAAGTTGTGGGCACAGGATGATTTTGCAACAAGGCCTCTTTCTTTTCCTCTGTGTAGGAGAGTAGGATCTGCACTTATGTTGCCCCCACTTTTTTTCTGATGTATACACTGGTTTCTGGCTATAGTCAGGCTGGGTCCCTGCTAATCAGGGCCCCAGTCTCTCTGTTCTCTCTAAGCGACTTGGTGTGCATATTAGATGCACTAGTGATTGGATACTGTGGTACCTTATGAGCCCCAAGTATATGGTACCTTAGGTACCTAGGGCATAGGTACTTCACAGGCCTACCAGGGGCTGCAGCATGTATTATGCCACCCCTGGGAAGCATTCTCAATCTGACACCACAGGCCTGCTACTGCAGCCTGTGTGAGGTAGTGTTAGCACTCCTCACTGAGGTATAGGTTTCTATATCTCACCATACATACACATATATAAACCTATCAGCCACCCCTATGGCAGGCCCTATCAATCCTGAGGGCAGGGTGTTTGGTTTACAATGTGAGGGGGTGACTCTGCATGAGCAGGGCCCCTCTGCAGCTACCAGAGTCTATTCTCTATGGCTGTTTGTGGATGCGGTTAAACCATATACTCTTAAGTGCATTAAAATGCTAACTTTGGAATGACTGCATCAAAACATATCGTGTTAGGTGTCAAACAACTTGGAATCATACCCCCACATCAGTCCATGATGTGGGAGCATGATCCCACCCTTCTAGAGGGGACGACATGTAAAACGATAGAAATCCTATAGAGTCCTGGCATCACAAAATGGATATATCAAAAAGAGAGGGGGGGACCAGGAGCTTAATAATGGTCCAGTGCCTATGCTCCGAAAATTCGATGAGGTACTCACAAAAAGAGGCACTGTTCCCAAGTGAATCAGGTCAAGGAGCGACCAAGATCCACATATGAAATGAAGGGATAGAGGAGGTAAGGTCAGTGATTAGGTACTCTGGATGGTGGGGGAGACACAATATTGTCTCTTGTTGCCCTCACACACCCCGAAGGATGTCATGCTTCATCATCGGGCGTTTGCTCCTCGTCGGGCCGGCGGTGCAATGCCCTACGGGTCCCCCGAAGGGTCTCTTTGACGGAGATCTTTTAGAGAACTGCCGATGAGTACATGCGGGTCTGTGGGAGGGGAGTACCAGAGTAGTCAGTGCAAGGTAGTGTGTGCCAGGTGAGTTAAAAATACCTAAGGGTTACCAAACAAACGGTGATTTAATAGAGAGGTATCCTTGGTATAGTAAAAAGCCCGTAGGTTGATAGTTATCTGTCAAGACGTAATGTGTCTGGATAACTTACAAAATGGTCGACATGTTTCACGCCTTGGGTGGTCAAGGTGATCCTTGGCGTTTCATCAGGACCAGGGGTGAAGGTGAAAAGTGATAAGTGCTCAGACTAAATACAGCGGGTAGGGTAATATTAACCCTCTCGCTGATCAGAAAAAAGGGGGGGAAGGTTTATATCTCCTGCACAAGTTGTGTATGCTGAAAGGAGTAGGTTATGCCCCCTTTGAAAATGACCTAGAATAAAGAAAAGAAATATGGAGAGAAAACATGAGTTAAAAAAGTGCAAGCTCTTTCAATGGCAAATGCGGAGCGTCATTGTCTCCGTATCTAGCACCAATAACTGAAAGAACAGACAGTCAAAACACTATGGAGGCAGAAGAAGGATAAGTTATGGTATATCAGGTTCGCGTGCATAGCAAACCGCGTCGACTGTCAATGGGTGTGTGGAGGGAGGTGGGGGCCCTGAGATCCAAGCCGGGAGGGCTCGGTAACAGAGGTAAACCAAACCCGCTCCAGGTCACCCCAATCACAGACTCGACACAGGGCTGTTGTCACGCTCGTTAGTGCGTCAGACTGCAGGTGTCAGATGGGTGAGTGCACACAGAAGGGCCAACCGAGTCATTGGGAGTGCGTGCTTACCTAGCAGAGGAGTGAGGGTTACTCCATAAGTCTAATGGCCTTGGATGCCCACACCTTCTAGGGCTGTAGGCGGAAGATTCCGGGTTCCAAAAAAAGCAGAGCCCGAGGTAGGGAGAGAGCAAAGTGTATGTGCAGCATTAGTCATTACATAAACAAAATCACACTCACAATGTCGAGACTTACTTCGGGAGGTGTAGCGGGTGGTAGACCTGTAGAATACTCACGGGTTGCTCAGGTGACGGCATTGGAAACCTGCCCAGTCCAGGCGCCTGCTCGTAGGTAGGCTGAGAGAAGTAACTCACTGTATTTAAGGGAGCAGGACCCGTGGGAGTGGGGAGGTGCCTGCTTCCGGTGAAACGCGAGGTGCAGCATCTCAGGGGGTCGAGTCGCCCATGCGTGGTGTGTGACACAAGCCCGTGCTAACTCGCGCATGCGTAGAGGTTAGCGAACACGGTCTGCGCATGCGTGGGGAGAAAGTGTTCAACGCAAATCATATGGAGGCTAGGCGGTTTCAATTGCATCTCGTGGATAAAGTGCTGATTCTATCAAGGTACATGCAATGCGTAGCGATCTGAAGGCTGTGAGGCATGGTGTCAATAAGAGGTAATGGAGCTCCCGATATTAGTAGTTAACAAAAGAATGTGCACAGCCTAACTCACCTAACAAGGGAGGCTGATTGTGATGGTGTAAGGAGGGAGGGTCACACAATCACTTCTCATCTGTTCCAGACAGGGTCTCAAATGGTGTATGAGTGTACAAATTTATGGGTACCTCGCTCTAAGAGATACGTGTAGCCACCAGGTCAGGGTATATACATAAAAAGACCGGCCCTATACAGGGTGGATCTCCCGAAGGCCAGCCCTACAGTTCTGACCAAGGGATGCCATCAATCAGGCCATGTGTATCAGTGTGTAAGCGATGGACCCAGCGTTGTTCTTGTCTGAAGAGGGAGTCGCTACTCCAATTGGAGTTTGCTTCCAGAATGGTCCATTGGATAGCTTCACAAGGGTGGCCCTTTTCCAGGAAGTGGTTAGTCAGTTTTGTGGCTGAGCGTGCTCGTCTGATCGTACTCTTATGCTCGCTGATCCTTTTCTTGATTGCTCTAGTCGTCATCCCAACATAGTAGAGGGTACAAGGGCATGAAATCAGATATACGCAATTCGTGGTGTTACAATTAGTGTGCTTACGTTGTTCCCATCTAATATTGCCCAATTGTAGTACTTTGGTGTGCTGGGTAGAGGCACACGCACCACATGAGCCACATGGATAGTGGCCTCTGACAGCTGGAAGATCCCAGAGAGTGTTTTCTCTGGTCGTCTGTGTGGGTCGAGGTCTTGTATTGACAATTGGTCCCTCAAGTTCTCCGTCCTTTTGAAGGCAAACCGGGGCGCTGGAATATTCAAGGTATCGCTGTTCAAAATTCGCCAATTGCGATTGATGATTTTCTTAAGTTGGTTTGAGAGCGGGGTAAAGGTGGTTACACACGTAATCAGATTGTTGGTTTTTGGCTTCCTTGTTTCCAGGAGGCCATCACGGGTGTTGTTTCTAGCCCGTTTTTTGGCCTGTTTGATCACCTGTTGGGGGTAATGTCTCTCTGTCAGATTTTCTGCCAAGTTATTGGCTTGCAGTTCAAAGTCCTGTATTTTGCTGCAATTGCGTCTGATTCTTAAGAACTGCCCGTAGGGAAGATTTTCCCTCAGGGCTTTGGGGTGATGACTTTTGAAGCTCAGGAGGCTGTTACAATCCGTGCTTTTCTTATAAGTGCTGGTGTGTAGTACTCCATTCTCAAGGTTAATGGATAGGTCCAAGAAAGCGATCCTTTCCTTGCTGGTTGTCATGGTAAAGCGAAGATGAGGGTCTTGGTTGTTGATCCATTCGTAGAAATCCTTTGTCAAGGCTACGGGACCCCTCCACAGGACCAGAATGTCATCGATGAAGAGTTTCCAGGTTACGAGGTGTTGATGGAAGGGGTTAGTGTCCGCAAAGATGTGGGTAGCTTCAAAGTGGGACATGTACAAGCCCGCCAGGCTCGGCGCGAATGTGCTGCCCATACTGGTACCTTGTACCTGATGGTAAATGGTGGTTTTGTACATAAAGAAATTATTGGTGAGTGCCAGTGCGATAAGTGCTGAGATGAAGGTTGCCGGAGTTTGAGTGGGAAGTTCAGACTCTTGTAGGAGGTTGCTAATCACCTCGATGGTTGCACCCTGTGGTATATTAGTATACAGTGCTTCGACATCGAGTGTGAGAAGTAGGTAGATGTTGTCGGTGTTCTCCTCGTTGATGGTCTGGATAAGGTTGAGGACGTCACGGGTATCCTTCAGGTATGCGGGTGTTGCTTGAACCAAAGGGCGTAGAAAGAAATCACAAAATTGGCTTAGGGGCTCCAGTAGAGATCCGATCCCTGAGACGATGGGGCGACCTGGACAGGGGGAGACCCCTTTGTGGATCTTTGGAAGGATGTAAAAATAGGGTATCTTAGGTGTCAAATTCACCAAGAATGCCGCTTCTTTGGGTGTAATCCATCCTTCCGTGGAAGCCTCATTTACCAAAATGTGAATTTGTCCCAGTAACGTCACTGTGGGGTCGTTCTCCAGGATTTCATAGTACCCCGTATTGCTCAATTGGCGACAGCATTCCTGATCGTAGTCCTGTGCATTGAGGATAACCGTAGCACCCCCTTTGTCCGCTGGTTTGATTACAATGCTGTCGTCATTCTTGAGGGATGTCACCGCGTTTCGTAGTTTGTTCGAGAGGTTGTTAAAAGGGCTGGGTGATTTCAGAAGATTGATTTCCTTCAGGACTGCCTTTTCAAAGGTAAGGACCTCATGTGGGACCATCCCAGTAGTGGGGGTAAACCTTGAGGGGGGTCTCAGCCCCATGTCGTCCTGTGTTGGTGCTTCTGTATCCTTGAAAAAAGCCCTCAGTCTCACTTTGCGAAAAAGTTGATGAAGTTCTTCATTGATTCTGAAGTTATCCTCTTTGGGGGTTGGGAAAAAACCCAGTCCTAGTTCCAGAGCTGCAGTCTCATCAGGGTTGAGTGCTCTAGAAGATAGGTTAACGATCAGTTTTTTTGCTGTGCCATGCTCCTGGTTGTCCTCTGTTGGTTTTCCGGGTCTCGCCATTGGATTTGTTTGTTTCCTCTTCTTCTTCCTCTGCCTCTTCTGCCTTTTTGGAACCCGGAATCTTCCGCCTACAGCCCTAGAAGGTGTGGGCATCCAACGCCATTAGACTTATGGAGTAACCCTCACTCCTCTGCTAGGTAAGCACGCACTCCCAATGACTCGGTTGGCCCTTCTGTGTGCACTCACCCATCTGACACCTGCAGTCTGACGCACTAACGAGCGTGACAACAGCCCTGTGTCGAGTCTGTGATTGGGGTGACCTGGAGCGGGTTTGGTTTACCTCTGTTACCGAGTCCTCCCGGCTTGGGTCTCAGGGCCCCCATCTCCCTCCACACACCCATTGACAGTCGACGCGGTTTGCTATGCACGCGAACCTGATATACCATAACTTATCCTTCTTCTGCCTCCATAGTGTTTTGACTGTCTGTTCTTTCAGTTATTGGTGCTAGATACGGAGACAATGACGCTCCGCATTTGCCATTGAAAGAGCTTGCACTTTTTTAACTCATGTTTTCTCTCCATATTTCTTTTCTTTATTCTAGGTCATTTTCAAATGGGGCATAACCTACTCCTTTCAGCATACACAACTTGTGCAGGAGATATAAACCTTCCCCCCCTTTTTTCTGATCAGCGAGAGGGTTAATATTGCCCTACCCGCTGTATTTAGTCTGAGCACTTATCACTTTTCACCTTCACCCCTGGTCCTGATGAAACGCCAAGGATCACCTTGACCCCCCAAGGCGTGAAACATGTCGACCATTTTGTAAGTTATCCAGACACATTACGTCTTGACAGATAACTATCAACCTACGGGCTTTTTACTATACCAAGGATACCTCTCTATTAAATCACCGTTTGTTTGGTAACCCTTAGGTATTTTTAACTCACCTGGCACACACTACCCTGCACTGACTACTCTGGTACTCCCCTCCCACAGACCCGCATGCACTCATCGGCAGTTCTCTAAAAGATCTCCGTCAAAGAGACCCTTCGGGGGACCCGTAGGGCATTGCACCGCTGGCCCGACGAGGAGCAAACGCCCGATGATGAAGCATGACATCCTTCGGGGTGTGTGAGGGCAACAAGAGACAATATTGTGTCTTCCCCACCATCCAGAGTACCTAATCCCTGACCTTACCTCCTCTATCCCTTCATTTCATATGTGGATCTTGGTCGCTCCTTGACCTGATTCACTTGGGAACAGGGCCTCTTTTTGTGAGTATCACAAAATGGATGCCACCAGCACAGACACTGGGCTGCCCTCCTGCTGCTGACTGAAACTCGCAGTGGAGGAAGCCCAACAAAAGGCATCCTGTCACAGGGAGGTGTCACCACCTTCCAGACAGGATTTAGTGTATTGGGGCTGGGCGGGTGCACTCCTAGAGTGCTTTGAAGTCCTGCACTGGGGGAGCAGTAGGCTCCTCTGTGCATATGCCAGCTCAAACCAGTTCAGGGGCTACCTGTCCCTGCTCTGGCACGAAACTGGACAAAGGGAAGTGGGTGTAACCACCCCCTCCCCTGACCCTCCTAGAGGAGTGGTCATAGAGCTAGTCCCTGCACTATCTTCACTATAAGATAGCAAGCTTTGCCAGTGCAAATCAGATAACCCTGGACGACGCTCTACAAAGAAGAATCCTGGCCCTTTGACGTTCCACTACCTTTGGAAGACAGAAGAATCTCCCTTGGAGTCAAGGAGTGACTCCCCTGCTTGGCAGGCACCCAAAACCTTAATCAACAGTTGCAAACGTTCCCTCTCCCGCCGGTGTTCGAAGTCCGTGCTGCCCCGGAAGTGGATTCCCTGACTTCTCGATGGCCATTGTGAGTCCCCAGCAAAGCTGTGGCGAGTGGACCCCACGAGTGACGAGGAACAGCAATACCCGGGGACCGTGCACTATTGTCGAGTGCACACCCTTCACGACGTTGTACGGACTTGTGCATTGGACCATTTGTGGCCCAAGCCTCCAGCAAGTTTTGCAGCAGCCTACCCCATCACAAGAGACCGTGGGCTCCTGTGAAGCATTTCCTGAAGAGGCGTCGTTGCGTTCACTTGCCCGTTGGCTAGTGGGTCCCCCAAAGACTTTCCTATCGACTCAAAGAGCTCCCCTGGTTGCTCCAGGCCTGCCCTCACTCACCCTCGCTGGGTGAGTTCCTCAGACCTTGCTGGTCTGCACCATCGACTTTCTTCAGTCTACACGAGACTTGCAGTTGCCAAGGCTTGTTGGCTCCAATCAGGTTGCCGACACTGCCATCAGCCGCAGACGTTGTGGGATACTCCGAATCAATCTGCTGGTCAGCGTCGAACTATCCTGGACCTCGTGAGCGAAGAGTCAAAACACCATCGACGACCTGAAATCACCCGACATCCGTGGTCAGCCATCTTCCTGGCCACCGGTCACTGGCAAGTGACTTTGAACACTGTCCCATCAATTTTCAGGTCGCCTCCATCTTGAATCCACCCTTGGATTCCACCGGACATTTCTTCAGTCGAAGCAAGCAGCAAGTCTTCTTTGGTCTCCATAGATAACAGCGACGCGACCCCACACCAAAAGACACCTATGCACCCGGCTTCCCTGGGTGAGGTAACTTGTGCACTCCGGTGCCCTAGTGTGTGTTGGCCCTCGAAGTACTTACCTTGTAAGTGGCTTGCTTGTAGACTTCTTCGAAGTCCCCTAGAACTTTAAAAATCCAACCGCGACTTGCACCATTATAACCAATAGGGAACCCGCGGCTGTGTTCACACACTACACGCGTCTCCCGTGGGCCTGTTACTTACCTGCTAACACTGCAGTAGTGAAGCCCCAGCGATTCCCCAGGCCCTAGGCCTTGTCATTTTGCAAGTCGACATCCTTATACCATTTTTTTAGTATATGGTCTGGTACGCCCCTAGGGCTCCAGCCATATTTGTCCTTAATTTATTGTGAAACGTTGACATTTGAATGTGTATCCGGCTTCTAATTTCATAAAGAGATTAGTAGAGTGTGTCTAGTAATAAATACATATATATTTGATATATATAACCTGTGTGGTGTCCTTTCATTTGGTAATTCAAGAGATTATAAGGTAAAACAAGCTGCTTTACATTCCTCTGAGACTTAGCCTGAAGGCTGCTCTCCACAGCTACCACTAGAATAGCTTTCTTTAAAAGGTTGTCTTAAACCTATCTACCATATGAGTCGAATTGGACTGGTGCAAGGTGGCCACTATAACTAGTGACCAGCATATGCCAGGCCAACTTCTCACACTCTGTTGGTTCTTTCTGCACACGCCTTGCTTCTTCCTGCACTTTTCTTCGTCTTTGTGGACTTCTGTTGTATCTTTCTCCATTTCTTTTGCTTCTTTCTGTGCGTTTTTTCTTCTTTCTTCACATGTCCTACCTCTGTAGGCATAGTTAGAAACTAGCATTTAAAAAACCTTAGAAATTCACTTAAAAAACCATAGGTTTCAGGCACGTTATAGTTAGAAATTAGCATTTAAAAAACCTTTGAAATCCACTGAAAAAAACATATGTTTCAGGCACGTTATTGTTAGAAATTAGCATTTAAAAAACCTAAGAAATTCACTGAAAAAACCATAGGCATGTCATCAGTGATGTCATTTGAGATGACATCAGTGATGCCATCAGTGATGTCACTGACCATGTCACGAGTGATGTAATATGTGACGTCATCAGCAGTGCATTGCGGGGGCGCGAGTTATAGTTAGCTGATCTAACTATAACTGGGGAATTTCACGGGTTTTGTACGAGTGAAATGTCCAACTAACTATAACGCCCCTGAAACCTATGGTTATTTCAGTGAATATATATATATATATATAAGGTGAGCTTTTGCAATCGAAACGCGTCCGGGGCGGACACTTGTCTGCACACTCTTTTTTGGTGATATCTAATAAATCATATAAGAAGCTGTAACCTGTTTTTGGATGCCTATTTTTACAAAACTTCAAAGACTTTGGTGGGTTGTACCTGCTGATCCCTGGATCGATATCCAGTAACTCAGGTTTTGCTTTATATATATATATATATATATATATATATATATATATATATATATATATATATATATATATTCACTTAAAAAACCATAGGTTTCACACATGTTATAGTTAGCTGGACATTTCACTCGTGAAAAACCATTGAAATTCCCCCGTTATAGTTAGTGCAGGCAACTATAACTCACGCGACCGCAATCCTCTGCTGATGACGTCAGATATTACATCACTGTATTTAGACACTTATTTACCCATGTCTTCTTCCATTAATTTTTAGCTATACATATATTACAAATATTTTTTTTTCAGAAAGACACATATGTCATCAGTGATGTAATATCTGACGTCATCAGCAGAGGATTGCGGTCGCGTGAGTTATAGTTGCCTGCACTAACTATAACGGGGGAATTTCAATGGTTTTTCACGAGTGAAATGTCCAGCTAACTATAACATGTGTGAAACCTATGGTTTTTTAAGTGAATTTGCAAGGTTTTTTAAATGCTAATTCCTAACTATAACGTGTGTGAACCTTTTCAGTAAATTTGTACGTTTTTTTAAATGTTAAGTTATGTATTTTTTTTTTTTAAGGTTTTTCACCGTGCGCGTACCGTACGCGCACGTTGCGCTTCGCTGTGGGCGCTCGGTGCGCTTTGCGCACCCACGTTGCGCAGTTCGCGGAATTTTTCCGTTTCTACCGTACGCGCACGCTACGCGTACTCCGCGATTTTTTGCAGAAAAATTAAAGGAAATTTTGGCCCTTGGGGGTCCTTCTGGGACCCCTGACAAAGGCTAGGGGGTCAGGAACTGTCCACCCTGCCCCCTTTTCACGTTCTCCACCTTTGTTTTTCACCCCCTCAGACTGCGAGAGACAAAATGGCGGCCGACACTTCCTGGTTTCGACCGATTCGAATGTTTACTAAGATCTAACAACCAATCAGAATCGCGTGCGCGTATGGTAAGTTTTACCGTACGCGCACGGTGCGCGCTTATAGATATATATATGCTTTTAAATTCTATTTTCTCAGGAAATACTGAACAGATTTACACCAGACCTGCAAAAGGCACATCCCTGACCCGAGGACTACCTCTCTGCCAAATTTCAAGTAATTCTGTTCAGCCGTTCGGGCTGTAGCCTGGACTAAAGGTCCTATGGAAAAATGCATGGGGAAAACGCGTTTTGGGACCCCCCCTTTTTCTCAGCCCCCGCTTGACGAATCCCCCCGAGACTTTCAGGGAAGGAGCGGAGCGGTGCGCCTCACCTATTTTGAAAATTTCGCGAGGATTCGTCAATCGCGCCAAAGTTATTCCAAATAGAATGTTGCGGATTTCCTATGGAAACACGATCCTAACTATAACTATCTACTGGCAACCGCCAGTAGATTATATATATATATATATATATATATATATATATTAGATATACGATTGTTTTCTTTCCAGAAAAATCACGCAGCACACCAAAGGATTCTTTTCAAACGGGTCTCCTTTATTCCAACGAGACGCTTTGTCAACGTGTTTCGATAGCCTCACGCTACCTTGCTCACGACATTGCTTTTTCGTTTGTGATTAGTTTAAAAAACATTTAGACATCGACAAGGGACTGATTTCACATGGTATGTGCATTCACCTTTGTTTCATTATATAATCAAATGCAGCGCCATTTTGGAGTGGCTTAAATGTTGTGTTTTATGCAAGTGCTAAAAAACAATCATTTATTACACAAATAAAACCTTTTAGTTTTATAATATCTCATACTCTCCCTTGTAAGTGATAAAAACGTAATTACTTATATATATATATATATATATATATATATATATATATATATATATAGAGAGAGAGAGAGAGAGAGAGAGAGAGAGAGAGAGAGAGAGAGAGAGAGAGAGAGAGACCTTGGTTTATAACTGCTGATTATGAAAAGAACATATAATATAAAATATATCTATCTATCTATCTATCTATCTATCTATCTATCTATCTATCTATCTATCTATCTATATATATATAATGTATATATACATATATATATCATTAAGGTATGTTCCAACTGTTCATACTAGTTTTCAAAATGATCTTGAATCTTCTATAGCTTCACCTGAAGCGTACCCAGTTGCAACCTATTCTCTGCCACTCAAACCTTTTCCAAATCCTCCTTGCACTACATCGAGGTTCCAAACATTCAGCCTGCTCTACCCTCCACCAGAGCTCGCTTCATGCGGACCAGTGTGCTCTTCACTGTCTCCATTCAAATTCGCGATTCAACATCACCTCCACGAACCAGAAGGGGTAACAGCCAGTGGTGTCCTCTGAACCTCCAGCCGCAAGCAAAATAGAATTTCAATATATATAATATATCCAAAATGCTCAACATTTGTAATTGTCTACACCAAAATAACTATCTACCGTATATGTGGATATAGCCAAGGTGGGTGGGAGCATTGAACATCAGCATTTCTTGTAGACCTGCTCCTGTTGGTCAATCAGTATCCATGCTACCTTGAAAATTACAGAGCCTTGTAGTGGAGCTGCAGACAGCCGCCGCAGACCGCCAGCGAAATCGCTAGTTTTGGTCTGTACAGTTCCATCCCTCTTGCACCCTTCTGCCTCCGTCAACTGGTCCACGAACAAGCAGAGCAAACACAAGGAGATGGTGGACAGAGCGCGGAAACTTTTCAGACACTCATACCCAGTCACAGATATGGGTTGAATCCATCATCATTCTTTAGCTCACTTCACCACCCCAGTTCGGATCCAGCTATATACATATCAGTCTTGACCCTGGACCAGAAACAAGCATCCTGGGACCGGTTTCGGGGTAAAACCTTATCAGCCAGGCTAGCTTGAATACAGTGGCAAAGTGAGCGGGCCTGACCTGGGTGGCGAAGTGAGCTAAAGAACGATGATGGATTCAGCCCAGATATGTGACTGGGGGTGAGTTTCTGAAAAGTTTCAGTGCTCTGTCCATCATCTTCATGTGTTTGCCATGCACAAGCAGAGCCTAAAGTTCACTGCAGAATGTTTGGAGCACCCCATCTGAGCATCGCTCATGATGCCTAAGCTTCTCCCATGAAGGCAACTCTATTAAAGCCACACTCTATCAATCACGAACAGCAAATGGGGTAGCATATGCAAATACTGTTTGACCGCTCTTACATTACGCCACTCCCTGCTTACGTGCAGCAAAAAGTTTGATACAACTTTCTCGATTCCCATTCCCCCCCCCCACCGAACCTAACGCACAACACTGAAACTCTTTCCCACATAAGGTTCCTTAAAAACTCATTCAGACTACTAACCACACACAACAAAGTGATGAGCAGCTTACTCATAAAGCCAGCAGCGCTTTGAATCCTCGGAGGAAAAAGGAGCTACACAAATGTTAGAACTCAAGATACCCCACCACTAGCTGCTTTAAAAAGCACTCAACTTCATCAACATTATTGCATTCCCAATCTATAATGCTCCCCTCTCCTCCCACAGATACCGCCGTGAAGCAGAAACATAGGTGCCAATTACGATCCTGTAAAAACCGGGTACGAACCGTCGGACGGAGCATATTCTCCGTCCGACGCGTACCCGGTCGGAACAATATACAAACATGGAATTACGATTCGCACGGATACACCATTTCCGTACGAATCGTACAAAACCCCGACCGACGAAAATAAACGTACAAATGCGATCCGGGAAAGCGCCGACGTGACGTCGGGACGCACGCAGCCTGCCATTCACGAACCAGGAATTACGATTCGCACCGACGTCATCCCGCACGGTGAATATTTTCCGGCTGCCAAAAACTACCGGGAAATCAGGACGACGCGAACAAGGAGGACCGGTACGCGACGGACAGACAGAACGACGCGAACAAGGAGTACCTGTACGCGACGGACAGACATGGACCCGAACCTACGTGTCATCCCGGCCCTCATAGCAGTCGACCTCCTCTACAGGTTACGACGCAGACGCCGCAGAAGGTCAGAACAACAAAGGGAGGGGGGAAAGGGGGGGGGGCAGGAGCAGGGGCAGGCCACAAAACCCCCAAAGTCACACAGCACACATGCCCTGGACATACCTGACCCTCAGGCCCTGGTCACTACGAGGGGGTGGGGGCGTGTCCAGCTAAGCCAGCGACCGCCACAACGGAAGTCCTTGACGACGCGAACCGGCAACACAACCAGACAGGTACGTCCCGTACCCACGCCTTAAGAGCGTGGGTACGAGTCGTACCACGCCCACACCTATGTCACCCCAACAATGGCGGGACGGCTCGTACCCACGTGGCAAAGGCCTGGGGACAGCCCGCACAAGCATTCCGCAGCGTGGGTACGGATATGTACGAACCGTACCCCCACCCGCGTATGCATGGAGCGTACCCCCCACCCCAACAGTGTAAGTACGACACGTACCCCCACCCGCGTACGTATGGAGCGTACCCCCCACCCCAACAGTGTAAGTACGACACGTACCCCCACCCGCGTACGTATGGAGCGTACCCCCCACCCCAACAGTGTAAGTACGACACGTACCCCCACCCGCGTATGCAAGGAGCGTACCCCCCATGCCAACAGTGTAAATACAACACGTACCCCCACCCACGTACGTATGGAGCGTACCCCCCACCCCAACAGTGTAAGTATGACACGTACCCCCACCCGCGTATGCAAGGAGCGTACCCCCCATGCCAACAGTGTAAGTATGACACGTACCCCCACCCGCGTACGTATGGAGCGTACCCCCCACCCCAACAGTGTAAGTACGACACGTACCCCCACCCGCGTATGCAAGGAGCGTACCCCCCATGCCAACAGTGTAAGTACGACACGTACCCCCACCCGGGTACGTATGGAGCGTACCCCCCACCCCAACAGTGTAAGTACGACACGTACCCCCACCCGCGTACGTATGGAGCGTACCCCCCACCCCAACAGTGTAAGTACGACACGTACCCCCAACCGCGTATGCAAGGAGCGTACCCCCCACCCCAACAGTGCAAGTACGACACGTACCCCCACCCGCGTACGTATGGAGCGTACCCCCCACCCCAACAGTGTAAGTACGACACGTACCCCCACCCGCGCATGCAAGGAGCGTACCCCCATGCCAACAGTGTAAGTACGACACGTACCCCCACCCGCGTACGTATGGAGCGTACCCCCCACCCCAACAGTGTAAGTACGACACGTACCCCCACCTCGTATGCAAGGAGCGTACCCCCATGCCAACAGTGTACGTACGACACGTACCCACACCCACGTACATATGGAGCGCACCCCCCCAACAGTGTAAGTACGACCCATACCCTCACCCGCGTATGCATGGAGCGTACCCCCACCCCAACAGTGTAAGTACGACACGTACCCCCACCTCGTATGCATGGAGCGAACCGACACACGTGTATGTTCCAAGCGTACATATTGTGAAACAGGAGGGGTGTGTGCAGAGTCCTCCCAGCAGTGCCCAGAGACAGGAGGGGTGGGTGCAGAGTCCTCCCAGCAGTGCCCAGAGACAGGAGGGGTGTGTGCAGAGTCCTCCCAGCAGTGCCCAGTCACAAGAGTGGTGGGTGCAGAGTCCTCCCAGCAGTGCCCAGAGACAGGAGGGGTGGGTGCCTATCACTCCCAGCAGTGCCCAGACACAGGAGGGGTGTGTGCAGAGTCCTCCCAGCAGTGCCCAGAGACAGGAGGGGTGTGTGCAGAGTCCTCCCAGCAGTGCCAAGAGACAGGAGGGGTAGGTGCAGAGTCCTCCCAGCAGTGCCCAGACACAGGAGGGGTGGGTGCCTATCACTCCCAGCAGTGCCCAGAGACAGGAGGGGTGTGTGCAGAGTCCTCCCAGCAGTGCCCAGACACAGGAGGGGTGTGTGCAGAGTCCCCCCAGCAGTGCCCAGTCACAAGAGTGGTGGGTGCAGAGTCCTCCCAGCAGTGCCCAGAGACAGGAGGGGTGTGTGCAGAGTCCTCCCAGCAGTGCCCAGACACAGGAGGGGTGTGTGCAGAGTCCTCCCAGCAGTGCCCAGTCACAAGAGTGGTGGGTGCAGAGTCCTCCCGGCAGTGCCCAGAGACAGGAGGGGTGTGTGCAGAGTCCTCCCAGCAGTGCCCAGAGACAGGAGGGGTGGGTGCAGAGTCCTCCCAGCAGTGCCCAGAGACAGGAGGGGTGGGTGCCTATCACTCCCAGCAGTGCCCAGAGACAGGAGGGGTGGGTGCAGAGTCCTCCCAGCAGTGCCCAGAGACAGGAGGGGTGGGTGCCTATCACTCCCAGCAGTGCCCATGGAACGCAAAGGGTGGAGTAGCCACAGATACCATGCCCACAAATGTCAGTCAGGAGCACAAAGACCCTGCAGTACATGTACCACATGTGTGCGAGGCTGGGAGTATACGCATGCATAGTGCCGAAAAGAAAACATGTCCACATGAAGTCATGTCAATAGTCCACATACACAAGTACAATGACTACCAAGGATGCCACGAATGATGCAGGTGGAGACATCGCTCAGCATGCATGTGCAAATTAGAAGGAGTCCGTCACACACCCAGCTAATGTACACACAGCTCAGCGCTAAATATTGGCAACACCCTGCAGGGAAGATGGCAGGGTACACAGAGGAAGGAATACACCTTGGGACTATGTCACCATGCAGCAACTGCTTACATGAACAGAGAAACCTAGCGAACACCGTGTGATGGCACAAAGATCCCAGGGTCCCCCCTATGAGCAGCACACTACTACATTTCCCACACACCCAACACATGAACACCACCCAAAACCATGTAGCAGCCCCACCAACAGCAATACCAGCAAAGCAGTAGTGTTCCAAGGTAAAAATAAATAAATTGCTTTATTCAGCATGATCCAAAAAATCTTGTTTGTAGGAAGTTCAATATTTACAAAGCCCATAGGGCAGTCCAGAAGTCACAGCTGGATGGGGGACACAGTGGGATGAGTGTCCCCTAGCTTGCCTGCACAGTTAGATTCCGTCGTCTTCCACAGGGGTGAGGGCATCATGTGGGGGGGAAGGAACAGGCACCGCAGGGACAGGATGGGGAAGGGTAGGCGTTGTGGGTGCAGGGATGGAGGACTCCACCACAGGGGGTGGGGCAGGGCCAAAGGTGGACTCTAGGAGCTCGCTGCACACCTTAGCAAGGTCCTCCAGGGAATCCCCTGCACCCGAAGGAACCACAGGCCCCAAGGAGGGGGAGGTGTCAGAGGGATGGGTCGCAGCGCCACTGGGGGAGGGTGTGGGGGAATCAACCACCCTGACCGTGGACTTCCTTGACCGCTTGCGTGGTGGTGTCACTGTGGGGCTCAGGGACAGAGCGGCCATGAAGGAGTCTTTGGGGGAGATGTGGCCAGGAGAGCTGAGGGGAGGGGATTTGGAGGGAGTGGATTTGGTGGAATGCGGACTCCCACTCTGGCTGCGTGTCACACGTTTGCCCCCCGACCCAGTGGGTGTGCCTACTTCACCCTGTGTGTGCATGTCAGGAGGTGTGCGGTGGACCTTCCCTGCTGGTGTGGTGCCTGTGTGTGTTGTGGTGGGTGCATGCTGACGTCTGGGTGTACGTGGGACAGGCATGGGAGTGGGAAGTGTGGATGGGGCAGGGGTAGGGGGTGGGACGTAGCGCTGCAGGAGACCCACTGCTGCAGTCAGTGTCGAGTCTATCGACCTCAGCAAGCTGCGTTGGTCAGCCTGCGATGAGTGAATGCCCTCCAAGTATGCCTCCATGTTGTTGAGGACCTGGCTGTGGGCATGGAGGACATTAAGGATCGCAGCCTGACCAATCTGCAACTGCCGCTGGATGTCCACAGACTCGGCATTGGCGGCAGCAGTGGAGACAGGGGCAGGGGGTGCGGTGCCTGGCATGAAGGAGACATGCGGTGACTGGGCACGCTGGGAAGGGACACGAGCAAGTGGGAGGCGGCTGATGGCAATGGAGGGGGCGGGGCGAGATGTAGTGCTGCTGTCAGATGGTGGTGCAGCCACCGCCCACTCGGAGAGATCATCCTCGGACCCGTCAGCTTCATACTCTGTTGTGCCAGTCGACAGGTCCCCGGCTTCACTCTCCTCCGCCTCAGTCCCACTCGATGTGCCAGCCACGATGTCACTGCTGGCACTGGTGCTCGGTCCCTCTGCTCCGTCTGTGCCCATGTCTCCCTCCGTGTCCCCCGACGATGCTGTGGGCAGGGTGAAGAGACAGAAATTAATCATACACCTGTATACATATGTCACATGAGTCCAATCTACATAGGTTACAGTGCATAGCCTGAAACAAAAGAAGAGTTACATCTACAAAACAAGGTACATATGTAGGGCATGCAAGACACAGTTGTTTGACCCACCATGCCACTGAAAAACTATGGAGAGCATGACACAATAGCAAATGAGATGAAATGGAATTTTGACTGAGGAGCAAGGCCCTGGGGACAATCCAGCACTGCATCTGCACCACACAGCGTGGCAGGAAATAGGGATGAGCAGGGACCATAGCCAGGAACTAGAGGCACATGCAGCATAGGTAATACTGAAAACATGCCCACCCTGACTGGCTCACTGCACCTTGAGTGTATGTCCAGACAAACATCACACACTGGCCAGTCCTAGCAAGGAGATATCTGGTTTTGACATGTAGGCCATGGCCGCACCACCCACCCCCTACATGAGACAATTCTTTGGAGACACAGGATGCACTTACATCTCTTAGTCTGGGTGAAATACACATGGGATGCAAAAATTCAATATTGCACACAAAATACCCAAGGTGCGCCTGTCCAAATAATCATGTACAAATGGGCATCATCAGATGATTGTAACAAGACACACAGGCAATGGCCACCGTGAGTATGAACAAGGAAAATCAGGTCAGGCTGTACAGTGGACACTTGTACTACATTTCACGTCAATATACATTGTTCCAGGGGACAATGGCACTGAGCACAACCTATGCTGTAGACACAGAGATTGTCGACATTTTCGGATTACACACATGATACCTAGGAAAATATGCCCCTGGGGACAGTAGTGGCCACACAACTCCATGCTCCTGAATGGGAATGACTGCAACACACGCTACTATCCCTGCACTATGCGTACCGCACACTCATGCACATCATGTCACAGGCCACCACATAGGACATGCGTGCTGTAAGGCCTCACACTTGAGAGACTAACTCCCATGTCTGGACTCAGCATTAGTGCCAACTGACATGGAACCCACGAGTCCAGAACTGGACAGGGCACATGATGCTGCAGGCATAGTACACGTGGAGAAGGTGCCAGGCTACATAACCTTGTGAAGGAATGACTACACACAGACCAGGGAACACATTGCAAGGAGGGGAAGGGAGGCTGGAGAGCACTGCAATACTGTGGGTAACAGGATCTGCACTGCACCATTAAACCCTGGCAGTGTATCCATGGAACAGTGCACTTACAAATGCTGGTGAAACACAACAAACACACATGCACCTACCCCCTTCCTGCTGCTGCATCTCCTGTAAGCGCCTGTCCAAGTCTGGAAATACCACCGCCAGCACACGCTTGTGGATGTGGGAGAGACGGCGGCGCCCGCGGTTCTTATGGCTCTCAGGTGAGTCCCCCAGCAGGACCCGTGCGATCCTCCGCGTCCAGCACCGGATATCCTGCCAGCGTTTCCTCACCTGGGACAGGCGCCGCTTCCGACCATCCGCACTCCTCACGGCGCTGACGGCGGTCAGCCATATCTGCTCTTTGGCAGAGGCGCCTACCTGTGAGGATGAACAAGTGACACTACATCAATACACCTGCAACATGTCACAGAGACACATATGAGAAGAAATTAGCTGGTTACAACAAGGCATGTCATGCAGCCAACGCATTGCACCTTTGCCATAGGGACATTCTCCTCTGGGGAAGGGCAAAAGCAGTATGTGCCAGTGAAAGTACACAGGTGGAATGAGGGCAAAGACACAATCAATGATCAAGGCTCACACTGTGCATCACACCCACCCCTCCTGCGTCTGGGCACTGCTGGGAGGACTCTGCACCCACCCCTCCTGTCTCTGGGCACTGCTGGGAGGACTCTGCACACACCCCTCCTGTCTCTGGGCACTGCTGGGAGGACTCTGCACACACCCCTCCTGTCTCTGGGCACTGCTGGGAGTGATAGGCACCCACCCCTCCTGTCTCTGGGCACTGCTGGGAGGACTCTGCACCCACCCCTCCTGTCTCTGGGCACTGCTGGGAGTGATAGGCACCCACCCCTCCTGTCTCTGGGCACTGCTGGGAGGACTCTGCACACACCCCTCCTGTCTCTGGGCACTGCTGGGAGGACTCTGCACACACCCCTCCTATCTCTGGGCACTGCTGGGAGGACTCTGCACACACCCCTCCTGTCTCTGGGCACTGCTGGGAGGACTCTGCACACACCCCTCCTGTCTCTGGGCACTGCTGGGAGACATCAGGCATTCCCCCCCTGGGACCCCCCTACAGTACATAGCATGTGTGTTACACCTGGACACAATGGCAGAAGTCACAGTCACAAAAAAGGGACACAGTCTGTGCTAGTGGACTCTGCACTCACCTGATAACCTGCTCGCCCATACAGCATGGGGTACTGTGGGAGGATCACATCCAGCAAAGCCAGGTTCTCCTCCAGGGTGAATGGCTGTGAGCTCTCCACAGCCCTTGACATGGTTGCAGGGAATCAGTAGCAGCAGCTGGGTCGTGGAATACAGAGATGTGCAGGCAAGTGCTCCCTCATGGGACCTGGCTGCCTTATATCTGCCTTGCTGGCCTATTTCATGCACAGGAGTACAGAGTGATTGGTCACTCACATTTGCATCCTATGTTTCCTCCAATCCCTTCAAACCTAGCACAGTCAGTGGGTTGTTATTCTGTTTTTTTCTTCAGCATGATGTCAACCCCACAAACACATTGCAACAAAGTAGATTCATTTCAACTGACTTCTGCTGTGCACCTTCCAGAACAAATTCAAACTTTAAACTTGGTCTCCATGACAACCAGCATGCATGTAGGCCTTAATACTTGTCCCTCATGTGTCCCCTATGTAATTTGGAGCTTCACACACAGGTACGGTGCGTTCCGGGGCCCTAGGGCACCCCAAATGCATGGCAACGGCCCGTACACACGTGCGTACGTTCACTATCACTATGGGTGTCCTCGCGTATGCGTACTCGTAGTGGTACGGCCCGTACACACGCCTGTACGCTCCCTATCACTATGGGTGTCCTCGCGTATGCGTACTCGTAGTGATAGTGAGCGTACAGGCGTGTGTACGGGCCGTACCACTACGAGTACGCATACGCGAGGACACCCATAGTGATAGGGAGTGTACAGGCGTGTGTACGGGCCGTACCACTACGAGTACGCATACGCGAGGACACCCATAGTGATAGGGAGCGTACAGGCATGTGTACGGGCCGTACCACTACGAGTACGCATACGCGAGGACACCCATAGTGATAGGGAGCGTACAGGCGTGTGTACGGCCCGTACCACTACGAGTACGCATACGCAAGGACACCCATAGTGATAGTGAACGTACGCACGCGTGTACGGGCCGTACCACTATGGGTGTTCTTGCGTATGCGTACTCGTAGTGGTACGGACCGTACGCATGCCTGTACGCTCACCATCACTATGGGTACACATACGGCAGCACTCCCATAGTGATACGGGAACGTACACAGGCCCTCTTAGCAGAAGTACGGTGGTTTTCACACATCACAGTGGTGACAGGCAGCACACAGGAAGGAATAGGGCTGACATACTTGTCCATGGATGGACATCAAGGCATTGTCTGGCCAGTACTACATGTGTGGGGCACAGGTGTGAAAGGCTGTGATGTGGCACATTACTCCTGAGTCGAGAAGGCACCAGATGTATGATGAGATGTGTACAGATGTAATGTGTGACGGTGCAATGTGTGCCAGGCATGCCCTTGACTCCTTTGACATGTGTGCATGTCGTACTGCACACTTGGGATGAGCATCACTGGCATGGCACGGACACCAACACACGGAAGTGTCCCCTGAGGCCCGGTAAAGGGGTTACCACACCTGACATGTCACTACACACGGTGCACGATGTGACTGTCATGTATGTGTGGGGGGTTCCCATTAGGTTGATGTTGGAGCTCCCTCAAAAGCTGCAGCCGTTGCAGCAACCAACATGTGTCTGTGTGTAGATTGACATGGCACACTGTTCCGCACACCAGGCCACATGTGGTATCGGATGTGAGGTGCGTATGTATGCATGGGACACGGAGTAGCGTAACAAGGACATGTCTGCATCCTCTCTATGAATGTGTGGTGAGTCATGACATGTACACCTTCATGGCAAGGTGTGTGGGCTGTCCTAGTGTAATGTCATGTGACCTGTGGCTCTAGTGTTCCGCTACCAGTCTCTGCAATCGACATCCTACTTCTGCTGATGTGTGGATGTATGTCACTCCTGTGTGGCGTCTGGCTGTTCACTTACACTGGGACACAGCTAATCCCATGCCATGGCATGTGGAGGTTCACAATCTCAGTGTGTATCTGGGTCTTGGTAGGGGTGTCACCTGGCAGCCATACGTGTCCAGGGCATGTGGCACATACCTCACTCCGTATGTAGCATATGTGTATTGACAGATTAACATGTGCTCAGTACAAATAAATTGCTGTTGTGGTGCACTCACTCTTCCTTGTCACTTCCAAATTACTGCAGAGCGCCGCCTCTTGCCCGACCAATTCCGGACTTGGCTGCAATACGGGAGAATGACTGTATCCGGTGCTACCGCTTCCCCCAACGGTTGATTCTGGAGTTGACGGCGAGACTGGCACCACACCTGCAACCGCTGCACAGGTATCCTACGGCACTGACACCCAAGCTGAAGGTAATGGCAGCCCTACATTTTCTTGCCACGGGTACCTTTCAAAATACCATAGCTCATGTTGGTGGCATGTCCCAGAGCATGTTCTGCCGTGTGCTGTGTTAGAAGGCGACCTCAGAGGGGCCCGGAGGGGGCCCTGACTACCCTGAGACCCACCCTCGAGGTATCGTAGCCGGGCACTGGCGGGAGACTCCTCAGGGGAGGAATCTAGGATCGCACACTCGGCACCACACGACAGAGAGACACCACACGAGGAGTTCTTAAGAGCAAATCTTTATCAGATCGGAGTGGTAGGATCTTTATGATCAGCAAGGCAAAATATATACAAGTAGAGCGCGGGCTCACCAAGTCTTGGAGGGGGGATAGGAGGTAGCGGGACAGTCTTTGGGGGTATGGATCAAATGCAGGATCGTACCCGGCGCACAGCTCACAATCCTCGAGCTGGGGGATACGCTTGTCGTCGTGGGGTCCGGCGGGACCAAGAGAGTCTGTGGGAGCCACGAATTACTCAGCAGGGCTCGAGCGCGAATTCGGAGGTCTTACGATTTTCAGGGAGCCGCGAGTCACTCAGCAGGGCTCAAGCAGGAATTCGGAGGTCTTACGATCTTCAGGGAGCCGCGAGTCACTCAGCAGGGCTCAAGCATAAGTTCGGGGGTCTTACGATCTTCAGGGAGCCGCGAGTCACTCAGCAGGGCTCAGGCACAAGTTCGGAGGTCTGACGATCTTCAGGGAGCCGCGAGTCACTCAGCAGGGCTCAGGTGTTTCCAAGGCGAATCTGCCGGACAGTCCCAGAGCACCCCTTGTTATAAGGCGACTCCTCTTTGATGTCCGGAGTCTGTGCAGGCAGGGGTCTGGTCACCTGGGGGTCGCTTGTTGGGGGTTTCCTGCCATTGTCCTTTGATCCTTTCAGGGCCGGGTCGGGAGGAGCCCCAGACACCCAGCAGGCATGGAGCCAGCCCTCGGGGAGGCCGGCGGGTCGATCGAAACTCACCTTCCCAGGGAAGCGCAGAGGTGTGATGGAAACTGCTCCTCCCTTTCTCATCCCAAGGGGAGCGCGATGTCCTCCAGCCGGAGTGGCGCCTATAGGCTAGGGTCGTGCTGGGGCCGGGCGGCCATCTTGGTGCATGAAGTGGGCACGCGGGCCCGGGGTGGCCGAAGGAGGAAGGCCACGGACGGGGTAAGTCCGGGTCGGGTGTGTGTTCTGGTGGGAAGGATCGGCTAGGCCGTGGGCTCGGGGCTGGTGTGAGGTGCAGGGGTCAGGTCTGACTATGTTACGAGGGCCGGGTCTAACACGCGTCCCCCCCAGCTGAAAGCCAGAGAGAACTACCCATCTTCTTGGGGGTTCTCTTCGCTGAGGCGGAAGAATCGGGAGAGGCCATCGGCGTTGGCGTGTTCCATACCAGGGCGATGTTCCACGGTGAAATCCATCCCCTGGAGGGAGATTGACCACCGCAGAAGCTTGGGGTTTTCTCCTCGCATCTGCATGAGCCATCGCAAGGGGCGGTGGTCGGTTTGGACCCTGAAATGGGTGCCGAACAGGTAAGGGCGTAGTTTCTTGAGGGCCCAGACTACGGCGAACGCCTCGCGCTCGATGGTACTCCATCTCTGTTCCCGGGGCAACAGCCTTCGGCTGAGGAAGGCCACGGGCTGGTCTAGACCCTGGTCATTTACCTGGGAGAGGACTGCCCCGATGCCATGCTCGGAGGCATCAGTTTGTACCACAAACTCTTTGGAGTAGTCGGGGGCCTGGAGGACGGGGGCCGTACACATGGCCGTTTTCAGGGCATTGAACGCCTCTTGGCAGGCAGGGGACCACTGCACCTTCTTGGGCTGCTTCTTGGACGTGAGTCCCGTGAGGGGACCGACCAGGCTGCCGTAATTCCGGATGAATCTCCGGTAGTAGCCCGTGAGGCCCAGAAAGGCTCGGACCTCTGTTTGGGTAGTGGGGGGTTCCCAGGCTAGGATGGCGTCGATTTTGGGCTGTAGAGGGGCGACCTGCCTGCTCCCGACCTGGTGCCCCAGGTAGGTTACCGAACCTTGCCCAATCTGGCATTTGCTGGCTTTCACGGTGAGGCCCGCCTGGCGTAGGGCGGTTAGCACCCTCCGGAGGTGCTGGAGGTGCTCACTCCATTCGGAACTAAAAACTGCAATATCGTCGAGATGTGCAGCGATGAATTTTTCCAGCCCGGCCAGGACTCTATTTACCAGTCGCTGGAAGGTGGCCGGGGCATTTTTCATCCCGAAGGGCATCACGCGAAAGCGATAGTGCCCATCCGGGGTGGAGAAGGCGGACCGCTCCTTGGCTCCCTCTGTGAGCGCAATTTGCCAGTAGCCGCAGGTGAGATCGAAGGTGCTGAGGAACCGAGCAGCCCCGAGCCGGTCAATGAGCTCGTCGGCTCGGGGAATGGGGTGGGCATCGGCTCGGGTGACTTCATTGAGTCCCCGGTAGTCCACGCAGAAGCGGAGTTCCGGGGCGACCCCGGGGGCAGCTGCTTTTGGGACCAGGACCACGGGGCTGGCCCAGGGGCTGTCTGAGGGTTCGATCACGCCTAGGGACAACATTTTCGAGACTTCGGCTTGGATACAGGACCGGACCCGATCAGGGACTCGGTAGGCTCGGTGTCTCACTGGTGGGCTGTCCCCGGTATCCACCTCATGGACACACCAGTCGGTGACCTTGGGGACCAGGGAGAAAAGGTCCGTAAACTGCCCTAGGAGCTGGCGGCAATCCTCACGTTGCTGGGGAGTGAGAGACGGAGAGAGGTTCACTCCCTCTACGGAGCCGTCCTTCTCCTTGGTGCACAGAAGATCAGGGAGAGGATCTGATTCTTCTTCGGACCCGTCATCAGTGGCCAGTAGGAGGCTCAGCTCCGTCCGCACAAAGTGGGGCTTGAGGCGGTTCACGTGGAGGACCAGGAGGGGGTCCCGGGGTGACTGGACGTCCACTAAGTACATGACCGGGCTCTTCCGCTCAACCACTTTGAAGGGCCCGGTCCATTTATCCTGGAGGGCGCAAGGTTTCACGGGGGCCATGACCCACACCAGCTGGCCCGGCTGAAACTCGACCAGCGCGGCGTTCTGGTCGTACCAGCGCTTCATCTCCTCCTGACTCGCCTCCAGGTTGGCCTCTGCCATCTCCCGGAATCTCCTAGTCTGATTTCGGAGGGTCAGGACGTAACGGAACACATCTCGGGGGGGGCCTCGGGGCGCCGCCTCCCACTCTTCCTTGACCAGGCTGAGGGGCCCCCTGACGGGGTGCCCGTAGAGTAACTCAAAGGGGCTGAAACCCAAGGATTTCTGGGGAACTTCTCGGTATGCGAATAGGAGGCAGGGGAGCAGGATGTCCCACTTACGCCGGAGGGGCTCTTCCAGGCCCGCGATCATCCCCTTCAGAGTCCGGTTAAACCGCTCTACCAGGCCGTTTCCTTGGGGGTGGTACGGGGTGGTGAACTTATAGGACACCCCGCACTGTTGCCATAAGGACCTCATGTATCGGGAGATAAAGTTGGTACCGCGATCGCTCACGACCACGCGGGGAAAACCCATGCGGGAGAAGATCCCCATCAACGCCTGGCCCACCACTGGGGCCGTGACGGTGCGCAGGGGGATGGCCTCAGGGTAACGGGTGGCATGGTCCACCAGGACGAGGATGAACCGGTGCCCCTGGGAAGTTGGGGGGTCCAGAGGTCCTACAATGTCGATCCCGACCCGCTCAAAAGGGGTACTGACGACAGGGAAGGGTTGGAGGGGAGCCTTGCGCTTCCCTCCACTCTTCCCACTGGCCTGGCACGTGGGACAGGACTTGCAGTGGGCTTCCACATCCGCTTTCATTCTAGGCCAGTAGAAGTGAGTCACGAGGCGACTGTATGTTTTGTCCTGACCCAAGTGGCCTGCGAGGGGAACGTCGTGGGCTAAGCCCAGGAGGAGGTTTCGGAAGCGTAGGGGTACCACCAGCACCCGGCCGGACCCTAGCTCCGCCGACTTCTGTTCGCTGTACAAAAGGTCATTCTCCCAATACACCCGGTGCGTCCCCGTCTGGTCGCCTGCGGCCTGGGCCTCTGCCTGTTGCCGGGGCCCGACCAGGGAGGGACAGGTAGCCTGCTCGCGGCAGAACTCCTCTCGGGAGGGGCCCCCCTCGTGGCGCCACTGGGCTAATTCGGGCAGATCGCCTAACTCGGTGACTGGGGTGGAGTCGGAAGGCGGGGGTTCATCACTGGCGATCGGCTCTTCTGGTGGGGGGATGGGGGGACCCTCGTCCGGAACCATCCTATCTTCAGGGGTCGGGGCGTCGTCGACTTCCCTCAAGGGGGTCAGCCGAGCCGCCATGGATCGAGTGGTGGCGCACACCCACTCAGGGAGGCCCATCATCCCTAGGTGGGTCCTGCGCTCAACTTGTCCCCAGGGGGAACTTTCCAGGTCGTTCCCCAGGAGACAGTCGACGGGCTGGGAGGTTCTCACTGCGACCTTCAGTTTACCGACCACCCCTCCCCACTCAAAGGGCACCAGGGCTACCTTACATAGGCTTTCTGTGTTGTCGGCTGAAATGACAGGGCAAAATACGTTGGGGAGGACCTGGTCTTCGTGTACTAAATGGCTGAGGACACCGGTGATGCTGGCCCCGGTGTCACGGAGGGCTTCTACTTGGTGGCCATTGATCGTTACAAGCTGCCCATATTTCTTTGTGTTAGAGGGCAGGAGGCTCCCAGGGACCATCTCTCTATCTCCTAAGGATACTAGGGCCATAGCGGCGGGTTCCCACTCCTCGGCCTCCTCAACCTCCTCCCCCAGGGCTACATTGGCTATCTGTCTAGCAGGGGGTGCTGCCTGGGTGGTGCGTGGGGCCATGGGGCATTCAGGGTCGTTGGCGTAATGCCCGGGCTTCTGGCAACGGAAACAAGTGATGGTTACCCGGTGCCCCCGTCTAAGGGGGGGGCCGGATACAGCTGGTGGGGGTGCCGGGAAAGGTGGAGGTTGGGACTTCGGGGGACTAGCCTGGGACTCTCTCTGCCCTCCCTGGTTCCCCCCCCCTCTCTGGCGGGGTGGTCCCTGACTGGCTCGGGGGTACTCTCCTACAGGGCCCCGGGAGACCCGGGTGTTGGTCCAGCGATCCGCCTCGACGGCCAGCTTCCTTGGGTCCGTGAGCTTGCTGTCGAGCAGATGCTGGCGTAGTTCCACAAAGCAGTTGGCAGCCAGGTGTTCCCACAACATAAGGTCGGTCAGTTCTTCCAGGGTGGTTACCTTGCTGCCCTTGATTCACCCATCGAAGGCGCGGCTGAAGAAATTCACATATTCCACCCAGGTGGTACCCGGGATCTTCCTGCAGTCCCGGAACCGCTGGCGGTACATCTCCGGGGTGAGGCCGTACCTTGTGAGGAGGGCCGCTTTCATGTGTTCATAGGAGGTCTGCATGGAGGTGGGTAGGTCGAGCAGGGTGTCTCTCCCTTCGCTCAGGAATCGTCCCCATAACCCAGCCCCCCAATCCTTCTGCGGGACCCGATGGGAGGTCATGGCGACCTCGTAGGCCCGAAACCACTGCTGAATGTTATCATTTTTGTAATATTCTTTGACCACATCCTTGGGGATGTGGACCTTCTGCTCCGTCGGGGCGGCCGCCTCCCGGTTCCCCGGGGGCCACGCTTCTTCGCTTCTTGCTTTCAGTTCTATTTCCTTCGGGCTGCGTTCATGATCCAGTTGAAGACTCCTTCCCTCGTGTTCTCGTTGGAGTTTCTTCTCTTCTAGTTCTCCTTGTACTCGCAACTGTTCTACTGCTAGCTTTTTCTCGGCTAATTTCAACTCGCCCTCAATTTTGAGTTTGGCTAATTCGAGCTCGTGATGGCGACTTTTTTCTCTGTCTGCGAGTTCCTCCGGGGATAGGCCCCCGTCTGGTACGAAGCCTCGCACCTGGTTGCTGCTGCGTTCTCTTTGGGAGGGTCCAGCTTCGTCGTGGGGCTCCCCCGCTCCTTCTGGGCGGGAGGCTCCAGAATCCACCCAAGCTTTCAGTGCCTTTTGCATATCTTCTTTGGTGTTGAGACCAGTGGTAGCGATTCTGAGTTCCTTACAGAATTGCTTTAGTTCTTTGTGAGTGTACTCTTCCAGCTGTTCCACCTGGAACACGGTACTGGCGTCGTTTTCTATGAGAACCACGGCGTTTCCTTCTGCCATCTTTGTCGGTAGTGCGTCAGCCGTTCACGGTACGATCTCTAGATTAAGGGCCCGAATCCCGTCGCTGCCACCAATGTTAGAAGGCGACCTCAGAGGGGCCCGGAGGGGGCCCTGACTACCCTGAGACCCACCCTCGAGGTATCGTAGCCGGGCACTGGCGGGAGACTCCTCAGGGGAGGAACCTCGTATCTAGGATCGCACACTCGGCACCACACGACAGAGAGACACCACACGAGGAGTTCTTAAGAGCAAATCTTTATCAGATCGGAGTGGTAGGATCTTTATGATCAGCAAGGCAAAATATATACAAGTAGAGCGCGGGCTCACCAAGTCTTGGAGGGGGGATAGGAGGTAGCGGGACAGTCTTTGGGGGTATGGATCAAATGCAGGATCGTACCCGGCGCACAGCTCACAATCCTCGAGCTGGGGGATACGCTTGTCATCGTGGGGTCCGGCGGGACCAAGAGAGTCTGTGGGAGCCGCGAGTTACTCAGCAGGGCTCGAGCGCGAGTTCGGAGGTCTTACGATCTTCAGGGAGCCGCTAGTCACTCAGCAGGGCTCAAGCACGAGTTCGGAGGTCTTACGATCTTCAGGGAGCCGCGAGTCACTCAGCAGGGCTCAGGCACAAGTTCGGAGGTCTGACGATATTCAGGGAGCCGCGAGTCACTCAGCAGGGCTCAGGTGTTTCCAAGGCGAATCTGCCGGACAGTCCCAGAGCACCCCTTGTTATAGGGCGACTCCTCTTTGATGTCCGGAGTCTGTGCAGGCAGGGGTCTTGTCACCTGGGGGTCGCTTGTTGGGGGTTTCCTGCCATTGTCCTTTGATCCTTTCAGGGCCGGGTCGGGAGGAGCCCCAGACACCCAGCAGGCATGGAGCCAGCCCTCGGGGAGGCCGGCGGGTCGATCGAAACCCACCTTCCCAGGGAAGCGCAGAGGTGTGATGGAAACTGCTCCTCCCTTTCTCATCCCAAGGGGAGCGCGATGTCCTCCAGCCGGAGTGGCGCCTATAAGCTAGGGTCGCGCTGGGGCCGGGCGGCCATCTTGGTGCATGAAGTGGGCACGCGGGCCCGGGGTGGCCGAAGGAGGAAGGCCACGGACGGGGTAAGTCCGGGTCGGGTGTGTGTTCTGGTGGGAAGGATCGGCTAGGCCGTGGGCTCGGGGCTGGTGTGAGGTGCAGGGGTCAGGTCTGACTATGTTACGAGGGCCGGGTCTAACATGCTGCATGATTTCTTAGAGGCCATGTTGATTCACCTGGATGACTTCACCCATTTCCCAACCCCTGCAATGTTGACTGGGGTCAAGCGTGGATTCTATGCCCTGGGAGGGATGCCCCATGTCATTGGGTCCATAGATGGGACACATGTGGCTTTGGTACCACCACAGGCACAGGAGGTAGCGTACAGGAATCGCAAACACTACCACTCCATCAATGCCCTTGTGGTGTGTCTGTCCAACATGGTGATTTCACATGTCTGTGCTCGTTTTCCAGGATCAGCACACGATGCCTACATCATGAGGCGTAGCAGGATGCCTGAAATGATGACGCAGCTGCGCAACGAATGAGCATGTGTTGTTGGTGGGTACAGTCTGTCTGTCCTGTATTTTGCGTAGACTTCCAGCACGACTGCTTCTCCTGTCCTACTTATGTCCATGTGTTTTCCATGTAGGGGACGCTGGCTATCCCAACATGCCATGGCTGATCACACCTCTCCGCAACCCCATCACATCGGCCCAGCTCCGCTACAACACCGCCCATGGCCGGACAAGGCGAGTGATAGAGAGGACGTTTGGCCTCCTGAAGAGCCGATTCCGATGCCTCCACAAGACCGGCGGCGTTCTCCCATATGCCCCGGCGAAGGTCTGCAAAATCTTCATGGTCTGCTGCATGCTGCACAACATGGCAGTTGAGAAAGCTGTGCCACTCATCCTGGATCAAGATGACCAGGACCATCCACCCGTGAAGGACGAAGGGCTTGGCAATGGGGCTAGTGATGTGGAGGATGTGGAGCCGCAAGAGGACATCCGGACTCGGCTCATACGCGACTTCTTTGCTTAGTGGTGAGTACCAGTATCTGAGTGTGCACGCATTGGTCCCCGTGTGGCATGTGTGGCGATGTGTGTCTCCACCTGCATGTATGGCACGTGAGTCAGAGGTGTGTGTGGATGTGTCACTGGAGTGATGGTGCCAGTGATGTGTGTATTTCCCCAGTCCTAATTGTGACCTAGCATGTTGTCATCCATACATGTGTCGAGTACATGCAAGTGGCTGTGCTTTTTGTGGCTGACTTCTTGTGTGTCTCTCTTCCCCAGGTACTTGCACATGCCGTCTGCTGGTTGCATTGTTGTGGCACTGCTATTCCTCATGGACACGTCATTGTGTGCTGACTCAGCGTTACAGGCACGGACACGTTTGGAAGTCTCCTTAGGGTAAGGGATGCATCAGGGGTGTATTGGGTGTGGCAGTTGTTCACGATGTATGCACACTGCCCCTGTCGATGTTTGGTTCCTCTGCAGCCATGTAGCATCACCATGGTACACATTACATGCAGCTGGGTACACCTGAATAGATGGTCAGACTTGTTGACAGTCATCAGTGATGGGATTGTGGAATGTGATGATGGCATCAATGTGTGTAACACTGCCCTCGGACACATACAGTTTGCATTGGCTTGACATGCTGTGGGACTTCCACATCAGCGGATCAATGGTGTATGGCAGGCTCTCTGTGAGCAGCTGGGGGTGTTTAGCTGTTAGCCGACACTTGTGTGCCAGTTCCATGGCTATCACGCATTTGTGCTGCAGAAGGGGGGTGCCAGTGTTGGACCCACATGTTACTCCACATGAACTGTTCATGTGTACTCCGAGTTGCCTCTGCAATCCCGAATACATGACTAATAAAGGTGTCCCTATGCCACCAAGGTGCCTCTTCTCAGTCAATGCTGGTGTGTTGCCACGGTGCATCCGGCATGTTTGGCATGGTTTTCCGTGATAGTGGCTATGTGTCTATGTGTCGAGTAGCAAAATGCAAGCAGTTTGTGTGGGATTAGACTGTGTATTGTGCATGATGTCCATGACTGTGTGGGTATTGTGACATGTGCCATCCCCATGCATCCAACGTTGGCCAGGCCACCATTCTCTGCATCCACCGGACTCAAGCTTGCAGGACATGGTTCTGCCACCTGTCTAGACATACCTGGGTGCCCCCCAGGACACTCCACATGATCCCTGACCTCTGCGCATGACTGTTGCTGTACTCAATATGTCTGTCGGCACGGTTGTGCGGCCACCCCCTCAGCTGGTTGGGCCCATCACGGGTGTGTATGGTGCTCCATGTCTGTCTTGCCTAATACACTGTGACCCATGTGTGTCCTGTGCCAGACTCAGGCCCCAGGGTGTGGATGGTTGAAGTCAAAAGAGAACTCAGGCATGGTTAGACTTTACAAGACACATGTAAGGTAATAATGCAACCAGCAGGCATCTTCTCTTCATGGTGTGACTTTTTATTTTAGTGGGGGGGGGGGGGTGTTGACATGAGGGGCTTTCCGGGTGTGTGGAATCCAAAGTTCACTAGGGGAGTTGGTGTCCTTGCCATTTGAAATCCTCAGAGTCCATGCCACAGTCTTTGTCAACATTGGTCAGACAGTGACCAGCAAGGCCATGTGGCAGAGAATGTCTTTTGATGCTGTGATGCTGTTGCTCCAGTGGGCCAGGTGCCAGGCCAGGTGTCCTGGGAGATGGTGCTGTAGCGCCGACCCTCACGGTCTTTTCCGTGGACGACCCGCCTTCCTGCGGGGACCCTCAGTAGCAGGCTGTGACGATGTTTGGGATGCTCCATCGGATGTTTCCTCCTCCTCCTCCTGATCCCTCCCTGTGGGTGGTGATGTTCTAGGCCTTCTGGCACAGGGAGGGTTGCCCATGTTGTCGGCCATCCGACGGAGTGTACTGTGAATTCCCGTGAACACCGTCACGAGCTCAGCCTGTCTGTCCTCCATCCTCCGTTGGTGTTGCAGTAGACAGGCATGTAGCTCCGCATGTTGCTGGGCCTGCTGGGTCTTGATCCCCTCGAGGATGGACACAACCTGGGCCATGCCCGTGGTGTCCTGCCGGTATGTGTCCAGGATGTTTCAGACATGGGCATATACCGGTTCCCCAGCCAACTGGTCAGGCTGGCGCCTCCGCCGTCCTCCACTCCCACCACCCCTGCCCACTTGCGCCTGGCCTGCCGTTGTGGGCACATCGGGTCTCCGGGACCCCTGAGGGATGGCATTTGCGGTGTTGCCTGCCTCCTCCTGGGTGCCCGGAGAACCTTGTCCCTCCTGGACAGACTGGCTGCTTTGTGGTGGTGGGGCAGGGATCCTGGGTGTCTCCTGGGATGTGGCAGGAGTGGGGGTGGTGGTTGGCCCCGTTGTACCTGACGCAGGTGCTGCAGGTCGTTAGACACCAGAGGGGCCAGGTTGGTCGGGGTCGTCCACAGAGTGGTGAGAGTCGTCGCTGCCGGTGGGATCGGCCTCCCGCAGAGCCGGGTCCTGTGAGTCTTCCCCCCCAGTGTTGGGGGGTGAACCACGACATTGACCTGTGTGTGAGAGAGACAATGTTAATTTTGTTCCATGCAACATCCATGATTCATTAGTTTCAAAGTTGGAACATTTCCTCTGGGAATTTGGATCTGTCTAGCATTCCACTCACAGTGCACTTGTGCATGGGTATGTGCCTTGGGCACAGCTTTGGCGACTGTAACGATGTGTGGCACAGTCTTACTTGCTGCGTCAAGTGTGATTGCAGTCAGCAGTGGAGTGGGCAGGTGTAGCGAGCCGTGCATTGGCGCCTTCCGTGTTGCACTGTACGTGGGCACATGAAGTTGTTCCACACACTTCAATGATGCAGGTAGCTGTCGTTGTGCTCGTGCACAGGTTGTGACATGGCCCTTTGTTTTGCCATGGAGGAGAGGGGGGGTGCTGGCACTGGCCACCCTTGTCTACATGCACGCAGTCCACCTGCTGACGAGCAGACATTCCCACACACCACAAGGCTGATTTGCTCTCCCTGTGTGTCCCTCCCTCTCTGTCCCCCTCTCCCTCCCTCTGTGTGTCAGCTTCCTCCCTCTGTCCGTCTCCCTGTGTCTCCCTCCCTCTCTGTCCCCTCTCCCTCCCTCTGTGTGTCAGCCTCCTCCCTCTGTCCGTCTCCCTGTGTCTCCCTCCCTCTCTGTTCCCCTCTCACTCCCTCCGTGTGTCAGCCTCCTCCCTCTGTCCGTCTCCCTCTGTCTCCCTCCCTCTATGTCCCCCTCTCCCTCCCTCCGTGTGTCAGCCTCCTCCCTCTGTCCGTCTCCCTCGGTCTCCCTTTCTCCCTCCCTCTGTCAACCTCCTCCCTCTGTCCGTCTCCCTCTGTCTCCCTTTCTCCCTCCCTCTGTCAGCCTCCTCCCTCTGTCTGTCTCCCTGTGTCTCCATCCCTCTCTGTCCCCCTCTCCCTCCCTCTGTGTGTCACCCTCTGTCACCTCAGCCCAGCTTCCTGGGCACACACTGTTAGCAGTTCTTTGAATGGCCCTTGGATTGTTGCTGTGAGTTTGTTTGTGATCTCCAGGCACCCATTGGGTGTAGTGTCTGTGTCTGCGCTGCTGCTGTGGTGGTGTGTGCTGCCACTCTTTCACAGTGTTGGCTGTTCATTAGCTGCTGTCATGTGCAAAAACGTGCCTTCACCCCCATGTGTTAATGCAAGGCGTCCGCCATTTGCTGGCAAGTCTTTCCTGTGTGGGGACACACTGTTTGTCTGGCTGTGACCTAGGCCATATGGGCAGAGGGCATTGTTGTCTGCTTCTGAGTTGCACTATGTGATTTTTGGGGCCCACCCTCCCGCCATCTGGGTTACCGTGTCATGTGTTGGTGTCTTCTGTGGCCTGTGACTTGACATTGTCCAGATGGGTGCATGGAGCATAGTGGCGCCAGTGGCATGTGCGTGTTCATGGAGTGTGGTTGAGTCATGCGATAGCTTGGGGTGGTTGCGTGCCTGTTTGTGAGTTTGGTTGTGGATGACGTTCCCCCCATGTGAGGTGCGTTGTTTGTGTACTCACCCGGGTCTCGGAGTCCTCCTAATCCCTCCACTGCCTCCACCGGCAGTATGGCCATCACCCTCTCCTCCCAGGGATGGTAGTGGACGGGTCTGCGGGACGGCCCTCCTCCAGTGACGTTGGCCTGGTTGTGTTCATCCGTCATCTTGGCTCGGACCCTCCTCCGCAGATCGTACCACCTGGCTTGGCATTCCTGCTTGTTCCTTCTGGTGTCCGCAACAGCATTCACAGCATCGACGATGGTCTGCCACATGGCTGTTTTTGCTGAAATGCTGGTCTGTCTGACCAATGTTCCAAAGAGGTGTGGCTCGACTCTGAGGATTTCATCGACAAGGACCTCCAACTCTCGGCTAGTGAACTTTGGATTCTTGTTGGTGGGCATGGTGAGGGGTGTGGGTGTGGATGGTGGGGGGGGGTGTGGATGGTTGTGGGTGTGGTTGTGCAGGTGTGTGTGTGAATGTGATGAGGGGGTGTTTGTGAAGGTGTGTGTGTGAAGGTGTGCAAGTGTAAGGTGTGGTGCGGCTTCTAGTATGGTGCTGTAGGTTGTCTGTGGGGTCTGGCAGCAGTGAGTCTGTTGCAAAGGCTCATGGTTTGTGTGTGTGGGCCCTTTTTATTGGTCCATTGGTGGGTGTGGCTGTGTTTGAACTTTGGGTGGGTGTGTTATAAGGAGTGGTGGTGTTTTGGGCCTCTGTTTGTTTTTGGCAGTTGCAGGTCAGTGAATGTGTTGTTTTAGTGGTTGTTGGACATGTTTTGTGGCTTTGTTCCATTCGAATGGTGTATTCTTGTGTCGTTTTGGTTTGTCCTGGTTGTGTACGTGCGTTTTTAGCGTGTGTACGGTGTGTACATGGCCCATTTTGTGGTACAGTGCTGTCCTCGTGTGTGGCTTGGTACGACTCGTACATGCGGTTGTGATGTTGGGGCCTGGGGTGCGCTCCGTACTTAGGATGTTGTGGTGGGGGTATGCTCCATGCATACGCGGGTGGGGGTACGACTCTAATGGGTGTAGATACACGGGGGTACGACACGTACACGGGTGTACATACACGGGGGGTATGACACATACACGGGGTGTAGATACACGGGGGTACGACACGTACACGGGTGTACATACACGGGGGGTACGACACGTACAGGGGTGTACATACACGGGGGTACGACACGTACACGGGTGTCCATACACGGGTGGGGGTCCGACACGTACAGGGGTGTACATACACGGGGGGTACGACACGTACACGGGTGTACATACACGGGGGGTTCGACACGTACAGGGGTGTACATACACGGGGGGTACGACACGTACACGGGTGTACATACACGGGTGGGGGTTCGACACGTACAGGGGTGTACATACACAGGGGTAAGACACGTACACGGGTGTACATACACGGGGGCGTTCGACACGTACAGGGGTGTAAATACACAGGGGGTACGACACGTACACGGGTGTACATACACGGGGGGGTTTGACACGTACAGGGGTGTAGATACACGGGGGTACGACACGTACAGGGGTGTACATACACGGGGGTACGACACGTACACGGGTGTACATACACGGGTGGGGGTTTGACACGTACAGGGGTGTACATACACGGGGGGTATGACACTTACACGGGTGTACATACACGGGGGTACGACACGTACACGGGTGTACATACACGGGGGTACGACACGTACATGGGTGTACATACATGGGTGGGGGTTCGACACGTACAGGGGTGTACATACACGGGGGGTATGACACGTACACGGGTGTACATACACGGGGGGGTTCGACACGTACAGGGGTGTAGATACACGGGGGTACGACACGTACATGGGTGTACATACACGGGGGGTTCAACACGTACAGGTGTGTAGATACACGGGGGTACGACACGTACAGGGGTGTACATACACGGGGGGTATGACACGTACAGGGGTGTACATACACGGGGGTACGACACATACACGGGTGTACATACACGGGTGGGGGTTAGACACGTACAGGGGTGTACATACACGGGGGGTACGACACGTACACGGGTGTACATACACGGGTGGGGGTACGACACGTACACGGGTGTACATACACGGGGGTACGACACGTACAGGAGTGTAGCTACACGGGGGGTACGACACATACACGGGTGTACATACACAGGGGGTACGACTCGAACATACGGGGGCTGGGGGGAGTGTTGGGCGCGTATGCGGGCACATGTCTCCATGGTTGCTATGGGTGTTCGGTGCGGACGGTGTTTTTTCCATGCAGTTGTAACATCGGACGCACGGGATGGATCGTGATTCCCCGGTCGGACTTCACATTTCACATTTGTAAGGTAAATCGTCCGTGGACGTGTCGGACACTTTTTCCGACCCGAGGACGTGTGGGGAATACTTCCCAATGCGATTCGTATGGACTTTTTCCCATGCGAATTGTAATTGGCAGTTTGTACGGCACTTGTACGATTCGTACGGTAAAAAGACCGGATACGAGTCGTACGGGCCATTTTTTTACCGGATCGTGATCGGCACCTAAGTGGTTCATTCCATCACAAGTGCGCTCCGCTTTTGGAAATGAAACAGGTGCCACCGTGGTCCATGTGAAGCATGTTTTGTTGGATAGTTTCTTTGTAACAAAGCCAAGAGGCGTGAGTCACAGGCCTCGGAACATGCGCAGGACAGACAGGGGGATGGACAGTATATCTGCTCCCAGCCGCAGCCTGATGGCACAGCACGCACCGAGTTCAGGGGCCGGAATGCAGTTGAAGTTGCGCAAGAATGCAACGCAGCCGAGTACAGGGGCTTGAACGTCAGAGAGCACAGACTGAGTTCAGCACCGCGACTCCTGCGCCGCAGCAGCGCGCCAAGATGACGTCCAAGGAATGATTGAAATGGTCGTAGGTGGCCCAGAACCACGGATTGGTGCCATGGCCCGTTCACCCTCAGGCTGAACAGAAAGAATGTCAGCACACTGCGTTAACTCACATCGAAAACATAATAAATGCTTTAGCGCCCTTTTTGTGGCCGGAGTTCATGGATAGCGCTGGTAGAGATCAGAGCAGTGCTTAATTTGGGCCGGAACTTTCTGGTGCTGAGCACCGGCACATAATTGGTTTCCGGTGCTCGGAACCGGCACCTAATTGTCAAGACCACACTTAGGGCAGTCTGCCACGCGGTGGTGCTGCTCATATAAAGCTGAAATGTTGCATTTACATGCGAGAGAGATCGTTCATAGTTGTTTTGGCAGAGATGGCAGGGGCGGTGGGTGGTGCAAGCTGCAGTGGCCTCCTGGTTAGAGCCCTGGCACCTCATATTTTACAAATTAAGCACTGGATCAGAGCCCCATAGATCCGCAGAGAAGAAAAAAAATCATTCTGCAAAATTTGATTCATTGAATATCCGTGCCCCTGTGGTCACAAATTTAAACTTCTGAAAGTTTAAGATAATCAAAAGTCGTCAAGGGTGAGTTGAAATCCTTAATTTTACGAACCTTTCAAATTACACCCTTTTGAGTTTTGTTATTAACTGCAAGCACAGAGAGTGCACTTGCAATAAACAATATGCAGCAAATAAAACAAGCCGTCGCCATTGCGCAAAGGCAGACGCTTGTTTATATTTGCATTGCGCTTTCACTTTAACAATAGCTGCTGCCCCACACAGCACTCGCACAGTTGGCCGGCAGCTATTGTTAAAGTGAAAGCGTGATGCAAAAATACACACGCAGTCGCCCTTGCCAAAGCCGAATGAAAAAAAATAGTGCTACTGACTAATGAAAGAGGCAGTGTAACGCCGCAAGTAAAAGATCCAGTCCTGATTGGTGGTCACAAAAGGAGGCAGGACAGTAACAAGGAGGGACTAAGAAGCCTCATTATCACTCAGAAGCCAGTATTTACCATGGACAATGACACCAGCCAATGAAAAATATCGGCGGAGGCTTCCACAGCACTTCTACAATATACCCTACTACAGCATGCCTCGCAGAGCGAGCAGAAATGTGCTGCAACGCTAGGCTCGACCTAAAAAACGGACCGCCTGTGCCAGTGCACAAAACAAAGCCCGATAGAGACCCGTTTTGAGGCTCCCTTTAAAAACTGCAGGTGCTCAGCTGTACTGTAACTCTGTCTCTCCTTGCTGCTGTGGAATGTGTTGATGCTGTACATATGCTCGGTGTTGTTTCATCAATTATGTATAGTTTTGTGTACTGCCAATTCTGTTTACCTGTGTAAACATTGTGAACTAGTTATAGTTTGCAAAAATCTGTTACACTACTGCAGTAAATACTTGGTTGACTTTCATTCTCATTTCACACCTTCTATATGCAGCGCTGTAAAACCCCGGTGGGTGGGATTTGCTTTCCAAGACGAATGATAAATAAAATAAAATACAAATATACAACTTATTTTCCCTTTGTCAACAAACAACTGTTTTACCACCATTTTGATCACAAAGCACGCAAAAAGAAACTTACTGGTCAACAAACAAATCGCCACTGGGCCAATGTCATTCTCTTCAAATAGCCTTCTTCTATCAATTTCTTTAAGGTCATCCGTCCTCCTTGCAAACAGGCATTAACTTACATTGCAAAGGGGCATATAATAAAGGTAATCCATATGGGACACTAATTTGCTTGCTCCGGCTTGGGATAAGCGCAGGACTAACTTCACGCAACCCATCCACCCCTCGAGTCACATTCTCCTTCATGTGAATCCGCAGAGTTCATCTACCTTCAACACACAATCTGTTTGCATTTCAGGGACATGTGGTGTAATGTAAAACACCGATATGGTGTTGGTTATTGAAGATGCACATTAGAATTGTTTTTTATTTGCAGCTTTGAAAGACCTAAATTACATATTAAAGCCTTATAGCCGCTGTCAAGAGCTATACTGTTTGCTGGAGCCCCCGAACCCAAGTTATAGCCCGAGCCGCAGGAGAGGGCATATAACGAGGGAGAGGGCCTTCAACAACTGGTATAGCCCGAGGAAGGCTATAAGGCTATTAGAACATTCCACCCACTAAGGGTAGAATGTTCTAAATTTAAAAGGGTGAAACATGCAGGCAAACATTGGAACTTCGATATCTTCAATGGAACTCTCAACGTTCCAGTGCTCTAAATCTGTTTATTTTTGTGTGTGCTTCCCTATTCTGCCCTTTCCAGGAAACTTGGTGTTTTGAAAGTTGACAATAAAATTGTGATCAGATGAGAAACCTATGCTTTGTCCAAAGATGATCTAGCAACTGGAGCTTTAATTTCCAGAAACTCGTTTAAAACCCCCCCCAAAAAAACCATTAAGGTGGTTCTTTTGCTACTGCAAACCTATTGTACACTGTGTATCTCGGTAGGTGAATTGCAAGTCTTTGGCTGGGAGACATCTGAAAGACTGGCCATGTAGCTTTACATCTCTATCACAAAGGCAGTTAAAAATAAAATATTATCAAATCGTAAATCTATACAAAAGGTCTTAGCCTCTCATTGTGTCTCCCGAAGCAGATGATTTATGTGTACTTGTGCTTGTGAACACAGCGCCATTTGGGATGAAAGCACAGATAAGAGCTTTGCATTTACTACATTTAATGCAGCAAGTCAAAACTGAGAGATTTCTGTGAGCACATAATTACCTCACGAGGCTGTTAAGGTTAAATCATGGCAAAGAAAGAAGATATCAAGTCTTTTCGACCACAATTGGTAATGACAGAATTCAGCTCTGGCGTGTCATTATTTCTTACCGTAATACAACATGTGAAGTGTTCCTGAATAAATCAAATTTTTATGTAAATCAAACTGCGCCACAGGTAGAAGTACTGTTCTGAACGGAAACAAAATATATTTAAGGCTACAGTTTATTGTAATTGAGAGGGGCACTATACTTTTTTATTTTTTATAAAAGGACTGTTGGTATTGATGAATACATTTTAAAAGCTTTCATTTTTAACAGCAAGACATTTCCCACTTACAAATGCACAATCTCTTTGATTTTTTTTTACTATGGTCGAATCTATTCATTGAAAATAGTTTACATGTAGGAACTCTGATTGTGGACCACCTTCATTATATTACCTACTGGAAATATTAATGGTTATATGTAGGAGACTGAAGTTTCCGTGCACTGCACAGATCAAACTGTGTAGTGTCTCTCACTGCACAGCTCTTTTGCTCACTTGTCGCACGTAATATTCAACCCATTTCCTTCTTTTGTAAACAAGGTCTTTACTCCAAAGTTTTTCTCTGATGATCCCTCCATTTATTATATATCCATATGGGGTAACATTTAGCTAATGATGTCACATATTGGCTGAAATGCATTTCGGGATAAAGCTTGTTGTTTCGTCGCCAGTGGTGGTGTGTTGTCCTTGTTCTGAGAGGTACAAGATATTCTGAGGCCTGATCAAATGACGACACACACAGCCTTAGTATATGTGGTCGTCTGTTCTCTGACCAATCCTACCTGACCCCCACCATTTATTACTTTGCCCCATCTGGTGCCGAGGTCTGTTCCAACTATCATATACACCAAGGGGTGTGTTCATGGAAACCCCTAGTGCTTAATTGAACAGTCCTATGATCCAGTTACAGCACTGTAGCAACACTACATTCATCACCAAAAAGAACAAATTGGAAAATACCCATAGTATTGAACATCAAGAATATTCTCAAGTCCTCAAGAAATAAAAACCTAGGAGAAACTTGCAAAGCTATATGGTATTGCTACACCAGAAGTGGCTGGCCAAACAAAACAGATCAATGAATAGAACACATGTATAGAATACAGTTTTTTCTACCTGTCTGCTCATACTTATCTATGACATTAAATGTCTTTCAGCTTCCTAGAAGGTGCCGGATTTCCTCTTAGTGCATATCTGGTGCGAGTGGTACAGCTACTTGGCTTTTCAGGTGTGCCAATCTCATTACTCAGCTCACTGTCTTCTACATGGGAGACCGGGTCATGAATACTATCACTCAACACTAGTGGAGCGGAAAACTAGACTTCCGTACTCTGACACCATGTCATGCTCATCTGACTGATGTTCAGTGCCAGTCATATCCCCGAAAACACAGCACTGTGGTGGAACTTCTTGAATGCTGACACATTCTAAGTGATTTCTTCAGTCCCACAACGAGCAGCAATTTTAGTGGCTGTAAGGTGGATGATGGTCCACGGGAACCTCTCGAAAGGTAGTCTAAACTTACTTCCGGGCAAACGATCTGGACTTGGGGCCCGATGTAGGAAGCCAAATTGCGATCGCAAACGCTGAAATTCGCTGAATTTCAGCGTTTGCGATCGCACTTTGGCTGTGTGCAATGTAGGTAGGCAAATACCCTCTTGCAAAATAAGGAATCACAAAAATTGCGATTCCTTATTGTGCACTAGCATTAAGAGAATCGCAATTTGCGATTCCCTAAATGCTATGCTTGTAGGCATCGCAAATTGCGATTTTGCCATAAGGAATCGCAAATTACCACCAACTTCAAGTTGGTGGTAATTTGCGATTTCCTTTAAAAAAAGCACTTTTTTGCTTTTTTCAAAGTGCCATATGGCGCACGTACATGCCCTTAGGGCAACAGGGTGTCCTTTTGGAACCCTTGCACCCTTGAACCCTTGAAATTGCACATGCAATTTGCGAGTACCTCTTGGTTACTCGCAAATTGCGTGCGCAAATCCCATTCATTCCTATGGGCCTTTTTCGTTTTTAGGTCTTATAAATCATTTTTAAATGTAGTTGTGCATAATGTTATTTTAATTATTCAGTGAAATTTTATTGGTTTTGTGTTATAAGTTGTTGCTATATTAAGTATGTTTAATTATTTTTAGTGTTGCTTTTTTGAGTCGATAATATTGTTTTTTTTATTTTGTCAATATAATACAAATACATTTTGCAGGCATTTGGATTTGTGGGGGTATGAAGGGAAAGTATTTGAAATATTTATTTATTTACATGTTTCACTTTGTTCATTAAACAGATATTTATATTAATGTGTTTTAATTATTTAATAGATCATTTTAACAAAATGCGTAAAAAAGTTACTTGTTAATTGGTTTATGCTCTTAATTATTTAATTCCTTTGAATATTTTGGATAATAATTATATTATGTTTAAAGTTTTTTTAATAACTAATTTTACAATTTGATATTTTTGAATGATGTGTATTGTTTTTTTCTGTTATAATTTTAATTTTTATTTTAGCATAATAGAGTGGGAAGTATTTCAATGTATTTTTAAAATTGATTAATTAATTTGAATATTATCTTATGCATATTGAATATGTTCATTTAATGTTTTTAGCTCTTCATAATTTATTTTGTATTTATTCAGGATATAGAAAGTAAAATCTGAGCTTTCTAAAGTTGAATATTTTCTCTACTCTTGCTTATGCTGGAATGGGAATAGTAGTTTTCTATTATTGCTACATTGGAGTGAGAATAGTAAATCTAACCCCTCAAAAGTCCAACACTTTTCCTACCATTAATCAGGTTAAAGTGTAAGTAGTGAATGGTTCCACTACATGCCTAATTTTTTATTATTTTTTTAAAAATTGTTTTAATTTATACATTTTTGCTTTCATTTTAGGTTAGTTTAATGTAAATAGGTTTTTATTATTTAATATCTTGCAGTATCTTTGTATTTACTTTTTTATGTTGCTATTTTCTACATTTGCTAATCTTCTAATAGCTAGTGTAGATTATTATATTTAATTTTGTATTAGTTTTTTACAATTTAAATAATAATTTAATGTTTTTAATATAATGTTTATAATTATTTAGAATTATTTTAAAGTGTATATTTTTATTTTATGTTTATGTTTATTTAATATAGCTTTATTGATTTTCAATATAAGGCAATACGGCATTTGTCATTGACAGAAGATACAGAGTTAAAAATTCTCATGACGTAAATCGTAGATACAATCGAATGCTGGCATTCAGTGTGTCAAGGACTGTCTGGGACTATGTCAGGAACACAGTCAGGGACTTGGGCAAGGACTGGGAACGGAGTAGAAAACATACACAGAGGAGTACAGCGCTGCCCAGGATCACACAGGAAGTCAGGGGAGGAAAAGGCATCCAAAGGGGAAGCCTGTACAAGTGAACAAGATGGCTAAGACTCAGAAAGGAAGGGCACTCACAAGGCAATTTAGCATTCAGACTAACTACATCCAGGACGGACGTGCAGGACATATATATAATACAACATTAACAATAAAAGGGAGGGTGGGGTAAAGCACTCGGGAGCTCCACACGGTAAGACTAAAGCTCAGTAAGTTTCTCACCCACAATTGCTGTTACAGATACTGATTGAAAATACTTACATATAGGATATGCATTCAAAGGCAGGGTCTGTGGAGCTTATTCCTATGGTGATGTTATAAATGCAACTCAAAGACAATGCTCACAGTGAACAGGAAACACCACCTAGGTAGTGAGCTGTGCCCACGGATCCTGGCGATCAAACAGGAACACGCAAGGCAGTAACAGCAAGGGGGTAGAACTAAACATAAACAAATAGACAAGGAGCGAGCAAGCAGGAAAGGAAGGAAATCACAGGGCACACTTGGCAGAAAGCAGGTAACAAACATACAAGGTAACAGAAGCAAGACAGAAGAATAGAAAGACAGCAAACTAGAACTGAAACCAAGGAAATGGGATGAAAGGCAGGGACTGGAAAAGGATATACAGAAGGGGAGGCCACAAGGGTATACTAGAATAGTGCAGGTTAAGGATTCAAGAAAACAAAGTAGCATAGAAGGCAGTGCTGGGGCAGGAACAATAATTGAGCTAAGGCTCAGGAGTCAAGGTAGCACTGCAGGCAGTGCTAGTACAGGAACAGGGAATAACTGAAGCTTCAGGAGTCAAGGTAGCACTGCAGGCAGTGCTGGTTCAAGGAAACAGGAAATAGCTACAGCTCAGGAAACAAGGAGTCAAGAGAGCACTGCAAGCAGTGCAAATCAGGAACAAGAAATAGCTGAAGCCCAGGAACAGGAAGTAAGAAGAACTATAGCTCAGGAACTCAGGAAACATAGTGGCACTTCAGGCAGTGCTAATTCAGGTGCAAGGAATAGCTATAGCTCAGGAATCAAGGAACAAGGATTAACTAAATCTCAGGAATCACGGGAAACAAGGATATCAAAGGCTCAGGAAACACTGAAAACAAGGATCGGTCTCACCGGTATACAGCTACAATGACCAACCTTGGCCTGAAGGGAGCTGGGGCTTAAAAGAGCTCACAGTAATTACACACATCAGGTGTGAGCAGGCTAGCAGCAGCCACCCACAGGTGAGCTGAATTCCTCCACCCATCCTTGGCCTGCAGGGGTGGAGTCGAAGCAGTGAGCAGGGAATTCTGAGTAATGGAGTGTCAAACATGAGCAGGCTGGCTTCAAGCATGAGCAGACTGGCTTTCACAAAACCTGGCATGGATTGGGAATGGATGTCAATTCCCCAATAGTGTCCAAATGGCTGGAAGTTAGAATATGCATGAAGGGGAGGGTCCAGTAGCTTATTATGACACTGGAGAGTCCCACAATTCAGCCCCCTGGTGGTGGACACGGGAACACAGGGAGCAAATTGTGACACAGTGTGTGAATGTACAGTTGCTACATTTTTCTAGGTCGCCAATTGTCATCATCTGGTAAAATCATAAATGCCCAGCATATTTTATTCATTTATTTATTTGCAGAGTTTTATATAGCACGAACATGACCCTGCAGGGTGTCAGAGTGCTGTACATGTGGCAGTCAGATCATACGTAAAAGACAAATTTCAGTAGGGACAGAGCAGGGAACTAAAACCACAAATTAATACAGCTGCAGTATATCAAAAACAGTTTGGACGATCCATGATCCCTTGGAATTTACAAGTAAAAGATGATGCTGAATGACTGACGATCATTAGTGAAGGAATTTATTCATCAAAATCATTTTTACTTCCTTTTTGAAGGAGGTTTTACTTCCTTTTTGAAGAAGGAGTGTCCTGATTTTAGGTGGTATTGAGTTCCATATTCTAGGAGCTAGACCAGAGAAGGAGCGGTTGTATGTCTTCTTTTTAAACTTCCGTGGCTTAAGGACTGGTGGATTACAGCTTCTCGAGGAGCGACTACCTCTGGAAAGTTCAAGTATTTTTGGCCAGGTAGACAGGTGTGTTGTGGTGAAGGGCCTTGTGTATCATACAAGCTATCTTCAACTGGATTCTTGCTTCAGAAGGGATGGATGAGGTCAGGAGGGTTGTTGTTGAAACTTCTGGATCCAGTGATGAGGCTGGCAGTGGAGTTCAATGTAGCTGTTAATAAAGCCAGCTTCGCTTTTGGTAAACTAGCAAGAGTAGCCCCCCATAATCCAGACAGGAGATAACCAGGGATTGGACTTCTAACTGGAAGTCAGCCGGGGGCAAGAAAGGTTTGATTGTCCTTAATATATTAAGATGGTAGTTAACTCCCCTATTAGTGGCACTGATATGCTATCCATTGCCCAATGAACAATTGAACAGCTAACGGAACTCTACCCAGTATCTCTAACTGCATCTCTCCTAAGGCTCTACAGGGATCATCTCGGAATCAACTCTGGGTTGGGGGAAGCTGGGCAAGAGGGAGGCCTGGGCTAGGGGCAATGGAAGTCCATGTCTCAATATTGGTCCACCTTTATTGCAAGGGCTCTGCCTCATCCCTGTCATCCAATGCCAACAGGTTTTTGCTACTCCAAACTGTGCCATCAGGCTCACTGGCCAGCATAGATGTATGTTCCAGGTAAGCCTGTCATTGCTACTCCCGCTCTACGAAGCTGGCACCCACCTCCCTCCACAGATCCGCCAGCGGTCGCCTACGCAACTCTCTATAGTCTTCAGCTTGTAACACATCTCCCTCTGCCATTGCCCAGCTTTTCACCTTGATCTGCCACTTGCTATGCGGAGGCCCATGTGGGCACTGCTAGTGGTGGCCAATATCTCTGCGCACAACTCCCAGTGCTAGATCCATAAATCGATCACTTTCCGCTTAGTGCACCTTTTATACAAGCTAAGAAGGCAGATTTCTACTGTGTGTAAATTCTCATGGTTGAGGGTGTGTTCTAGATCCCTCGCATACTGCAATCAGAACAGTGCTATAATCTGACAGCTCCAAACCATATGGAAGGCATCTGCATCAATCTGCGTGCATCTGGGGGACTGCAAATCTTCTGTGTGCAGCATAAAATTGAGCCTGTGGAGCATGAGATATGTGCAATGCAAGTAATTCAACTGTGTGTAATTAAATCTACTATTATGCGTAGAGGAGTAGGTATGCTCAAGAATGTGTGTTCATCTCTTAGTATGGAAGGGCCTACCTAAAATATATTCCTACCAAGTTCTCAGGATCAGCAAGTCATCTGTCCGCATGGTTAGTGCAGATTTATAGAGTCACAAGATCAAATGTTTACCCCCACCAAACGTTAGGGTGGTCTAAAAGGAATCATGTGTTGGGGTTCCGGATCAAGACCCCATATAAGTTGCTCACAGCTCAGGTTATCGCCCCATAAGACAAAAACTGGAATCCAGGCAAACCGTCTTCAGTCATTAAGTGCGTGACCTCAAACCCAGCCATCGTTCAGGGTGACTTTAGCCTGGCAGCGAAATAGCCTCCACGTGCGGCCGGCCAGCCCACTAGTGGCATCTCTGGAGCATAAAGGGAGGTTAGTCCAATCGGACAACAAGCTCCCCTCCGGCACCTTAGAGCTATACAAAGAAGTCTAGGTTAAAGGGGAATAGGAGAATCTTAACCCTCAGCAGCAGAGCTAAATGCACCCCCTCCTTGCATGGTTCAGTAAACTCTCCCAGTTCTGTCAGTTTGAGTCCCAACAGACAGCGAGCCAGCCACTGCATTTGGGCTGCGTTTTATTACAGTTCATATTCAGGCACACCCAAGCCACCTGCGGATGAGGACCTCTGCAGCATACATAGTGCTAACTGCAGATGACAACCATCCCATATCAACTCACTGATTACCTGATTAGGACATCAAGGCATCTGAACCAGGCCTTCTGCACCCACGCCAGAAGATTAACAAAGTAATACAGGACTCAAGAGAGTATCACCATTTTAGTTAATGCTATGCAAGCCGTGGTGGGAAGTTGCAATGTCCGCCAAAAGGTCACACTGCTCTGTGGGCCCCTCATCACTCTCCCGAGGTTTCCCTCCCAGACGTCAATATCAGTGTGGTACACCTTGACCCCCAGATACTTGAGGACAGTGGGCTTCCATTGAATTTCAGCAAGCAGCACTTCTGCTGGCTGCCTCTGGAGCTGTACCGACACAGGGAAAGCACATGATTTTGGAAGTCTTCCAAGAGGGCAGCACTCAACGGAATCCCAGTTCCAGCATCCCTTAGGTAAATAAGCATTTCGTCTGCATATAACAGGACCACATGTTCCCTGTCCCAGAGCTGGATTACCTCTCCCCAGCCTTCTTGCCGCAACCCATAAGTGAATGGCTTAATCGCCAGCGCAAACAACATGGGAGAGAGGGGGAAACCTATTAGAGTACCCTGGCCAATCTCCAAAGGTGTTTGGAGATACTTCCACATGTATGCACATGTATTTATGCGCCGGCATAAAACAGAGCAACCCATTTATTCCAACCCTCACCTAAAGACATTATAGAAATGATTGCCCTCAGGTAGTCCCACCGAATAGTAACAAAGGCTTCCAGATATCTATGGAAAGTGCCAATGCCTCCTTGTCTGATACCTCTAGGACATGGTGCACTTGCAGAATACTGTTTGAGGCGCTACGGTTGTGAATAAATCCATTTTGGTCCTCATGCACGAGGCCATGAAGATGCAGTTGAAGCCTACTGGCCAGGACATTACTAAGTATTTTATAATACAAGTTCAACATCGACAAGAGTCGATAGGATGCCTTGTCTGCCCCGTCACTGAAGGGTTTGGGGATGGACACTAGTTAGGATTCCCTAGTCGTATCAGGGAGCCTCTTGCAATCAAAAGCATCTGTGTATAGTGCTGCAAGGCGGGGGACCAACTGCATAGTATAGGTACTATACAATTTAGCCGGGAGGTGTCCGATCCCTGGTGATTTGCAGCAAGCTATGCCTTTAATTACTGATCTAATCTTGTGTTCTCCAGTATTGTATCTTTTATAGATTCACATGCTTGAATCTTCCCCGTCGTCATGGTGGGAGTCCTACAGTAACAGTAAAATAGCAGTATAAAGCTAAATGGACAATCGCCCTTGAGAGTCAAAAGTATTTAGCAACCAGTCAACCTCATTAAAGAACATCCAAACTCCAGCCAATCACATTGCAGACCCCTGAGTATCCATCCCCTATCGAGCCACTATACCTCAGATTTCTTACCGCACGTCGTGTGTTAGGGAGTATCCCAGAGATCTGCTCAGTCACAGTGTTTCTACTTTGAACTCTTCAACTTTCAACTGGCAGTTCTCTTTCCTCAACCTTCTCTTAAACTGAGGTGCTGCTAGAAAGTGAGTTTCCTGCTTATTTTCTACAGAATGTCAGAGTTAAAAAAAAGGCTGTTCGGGCCCTGCAAGACTTGTGGAAAGTCCAGGCTGTTCTCAGAGGATCCTCATAAGGAGTGCGTATATTGCCTTTATTCAGAGCACAAGCCTAAAGACTGTAAGCACTGTCAGGCTTTTTCTTCAGAAACCCTCAAAGACCGTGAGGGAAGGCTTCTTATTTGGTTTCAGAAGAAAAGATCTATGAGGGATTCTGACTAAGAGAGTGAGGAGAGGCCTCATTCCTTCTTCTGGTCACAGAGATCCGAAAAAACAAAGATCAATGAGCAAGGAGTCTTCAGTGGAAAAGAGAGGTAAAAAAGAGCAACCTGGCTCTTCTCTGACTCAAGAAAGATCTGGCTCTGCTCCTCCTTCTGCACCACTTACTCCCTCACAAAAAATCTGCCCGTCGTCAGACCCATCGGCGAGCCATTCTCTGCCTACGACCGTCAATAGGAAGACTCCATCTACGGTTTTATCAGCGACATCGACGACATCAACGGTGAAGAGGACGACAGCTGTCTCGTCGATGAAGACAGAAGTAGTGATGTCGTTGGTGGCTTCGGTGAGGAGTTTGTCGTGGACGAGAGCTTCACGGTCCAATTGTATGCTGCGCCGTCGACGAGTGTCTCCGCCCCTTTGACGGATACTTCCATGCGGTCATCACAGTCCTTGGTGATGATTCCGGTGACGATTCTGGCGACGGTCCCGTCGACGATCCCGTTGATGAAGAAAATGGCCATACCAGTCTCAAAATCTCTGGTGCAAGACTTTTCAGAAATATCTCCTCTGTCTCCTTCTCGCCTCCTGGATTTTCAGGAATCGGAGGATGAAGGTCCATTTGGCACTGCCTACAGCCCCTATCAACTGAGAGTGAAGTGCCAGGAATCTGATGAAGAGGATCAGCCAGATAATCTTTCGACTTACTTTGAGGGTGACTGTAATGCCTGGATACCTTCCAGGAGCACTACCCATATTATGAGTAGGAGGAGTAAGATCGTCAAGAACGCTCCATTAATGTGCCATTGTTACTAGTCACAGACTTACGTTTCATGCCAGATGACTACTACAAGAGGTTCCCTAAAGCCCAATGTGGCCCAAAAACCAGTTTCTCGCCAGGGGGAGACTGCCATGACTCCAGTTTAGGAAACCCCACTAGCTCCACCAAAACAGAAATCCTTACCTCCTTTGCAAATCTCAACTAGGGCATCGGACAGTGGAGACCATCAACTGGAAGAGGGAGAGATACAAGTGGACACTGATGTCCATGACGAGTGGATGGACTACGTAGCGCATACACCGCCTTCTCCCACGCTGCCAGTGCTAACTCTCCAGCTGCAGACATCGGCGGCTTCCACAATCTGCTTGAAAGAGCTTCAAAATGCTTCGACCTTCCCATACCAGTCAAGTAAGCGGAATGCTTCTTGTATGATTTTAAGGCTTACACTCAACGTTCGGTTAGGGCAATCCCTATTATCGACTTCTTGTGGCAGGAGGGTATCAAGCTAATGAAAAATCTAGCGTCTGTGTCAGCAGACATTACAAAGCTGGATAAGAATTACCGGGCGCAAGAAGACTCTCCGACATGTCTCATTGACCATCCGAAGCCTGATTCGGTAATAATGCAGGCTGCTCAGAGAAGATAAAATAACCCTGCTTCTCCATGTACCACCCCGCCGGGCAAAGAGGGGCGTAGATTGCACAAAATTGGAAACAGATTCTCTGCACTGGCCGCTACAGCCATCAGAGTCTCCAATGCAATGGCTATTCTTGGAAGTTACGATAGGCAGATGTGGTCAGACATATCGCCTTTTTTGGAATTCCTGCCGCAAGATAAGAAAAAGTAGGCAAAGAAAATCCTTTCAGAGGGTGAGAGAGCTTCATCAGAAGCCATTGATGGGGCTATGGACATTGCCTCCACCACCTGAAGGCAGATAGTGGGTGCCGCAGTGTTGCACAGGCAGGCTTGGCTGAAAGCTACTAATTTTCGACCAGAAGTCCAGGCGAAGGTGGTGGACATGCCATTTGATGGAGAGAATCTGTTCGGTAAGCATGTTGATGAGGCACTCCTGGCTATCAAATCCGACATGGATATGGTGAAATCCTTAGCCAATTTACAACAGAGAAGGTTCTCTTCCTTTCAGGGAAGAGGAAGAGGCCAGTTTGCAGCTCGGACCCAGCCTCAACAGCATTTTCAACCCCGTTACCAACATGGTGTCCGTCCTCAGTACTCCGCTCAGTCCTTTCGGCCGATACCTGTATCAACTTACTCCAGAGCTCCAACTCGAAGACGTCCCGCTTCGGGAGGTAAAGCCCATGACATAGGCAGGAGACAATGAGACTCATCAGGCACCCACCACCCAAGTCCCACTTCATTCGGCTGAAGACTACTCCAAATTCTTTTTTTTTTTAACAATAAATTTTATTGATTTTCCATAGTACCAGATGGGCCAAGCCCAGCAGCAACATACATTTGAAAGGCATATTGTAGAAACTCTAGGTACTGAAAATTACCCACCCCTGCGGTCTGCGGAACATCGGACCAGAGAAACCCCCCCCCCGAATGCGCACCATACATACACATACATAGACACATCGAATGAGTTTCCGTTTACGTCTGTGTAGCACTTACACATTAAACTGGCAAGTCATTCACCACTAGTCATTCAATAGGGTCTCGGTTGACTGGCTGCGCTATTAAGGACAAGTCGATACCCCTGTACCTGGCCCAACTAGCCCAGATCTTCCCATGCTTCTGCGGACAGCCCCTAACCTGAAACACCGCAATCTCCGCTGACATGCACCGATCCATGGCCGTTTTCCAATTAGCTATGCAGGGCGGGGACATAGCCTTCCAATGCTGCGCAATGTCTCGCTTAGCCTATGTGAGGCCCAAGAACAGAAGGTGTCTTGTATATCTGTTCCCCCCAATGTCTTCTGTGCTGTGTAAGAGCATCTGTCTAGGGTCCGCTGGAATGTCCCATGCCAGTACCCGCCCCATGCAAGACAAAACGCCCGACCAGAAGAGCTACAATGCTCCGCAGCTCCACACCGTATGAAGGAATTACCCCTCGTCTGTGCCACAGCGGAGACCTGTGGGGGACTGAATAGCCCCCATCTTCCAGAGGCGAAGGCGTGTGTAATATATCCTGTGGAGATATTTAAATTGGATCAGCCTGTATCTGGTGGAAACGGCGGAGTACCTGGGGCTAGCGAGCGCCTCGGCCCAATCATCGTCCGTCAGGGCAGGCAAGTCCGCCTCCCATGCCTCCCAGGTCTGATGTATAGTGGTCTTTGAGTATGTAGTGAGGGTTTGATAAATTTGCCGGATTTTGTGGGCCCCTAGATCTCCCATCAACAACTGACCTTCCAACGGGTGAAACTCAGGTAAGGACTTGAGATGCCGTGTCAGGGGGGTCAGTGCGTGACGGAGCTGCAGGTACCGATGAAACTGTGATTTGTGAAGGTCGAAATCCACCTGCAACCTCTGGAAGGATTTAAGCGTGGACCCCTGCATAATGTCTCCGAGAGTGGATATCCCAATATCGTCCCACCTACGAAACCCCACTAATGCCGAGACAGGCCGGAGGTGTGATCCCTGCCAGAGGGGAGTGGCGCCGGTCAATGTCCCCCAACCCATAGATCGAACCACCCGCCTCCATATCTGAATAACTGTCCAGCAGGCCAGGGGAAATGCCTCCAAGGGCGAGCAACTGTACAGGAGATGGAGCAGCGGAGTATCCGCCATAAAGAGCCTTTCCACAGCATAGGCAGGATCTGCCTGAGAACCATACCACCATTCATTGATCACCAGGAGGTGCGAAGCCCAGTAGTATTCCCGGACGTCGGCCGCCGTAATACCACCACAGTATGTGGACTGGATGCATGAAGCAAAGGCCACCCGGATCGCACCCCCCTGCCAGAGGAACCTATTCAGGAGTGCATTTATTTGGATAAACCACGACGGGGGGGGGATACGATACAGATAGTTTTGCAGTCGATAGAGCAAGCGTGGCAGAGACACCATTTTGAAAATGGCGGACCTGCCGTATAGCGAAAGGGGTAAGTGGGACCAAATCGTCGTTTCATCTTGGATGGCGGGGAGCAGTGGAGCTATATTATGCGTCCAAGCATCGTTAGGACACCGCGTGATGTATACCCCAAGGTACTTGAAGCCCGGGTCTGCAACGATCAGTTGCGAGGCCCAAGTCTGACTCCTCTGCTCGCCGCAAATGGGGAACAGGATAGATTTGGATGGGTTAGCGCAAAGCCCGGAAGTCTCCCCGAACATTCACAGGATTTGGAGCGCACGGGCCCGGAGGCCCAAGGGTCTGATATGAAGAACAGGGCGTCGTCAACGTATAGCGCGATCCTGTCCGAGTACTCCGGCGACCAGTCCAGCCTATGAAGGACAGAGTCCTGGTGCACCCATGCGGCTAATGGCTCGATCGCTAAGGCGAATAAGAGAGGGGAAAGGGGGCACCCCTGTCTTGTGCCCCTGCAGATAGGGAAGGGAGCCGAGCAGCATCCGGCCGCACGAACCAAAGTGGTGAGATCCGTATATAAAAGTTTCACAAAGGCCCTGAAGCGTGGTCCCAGGTTGACAGCTTCTAAGAGCTTAAAAAGGTAGTTCCAACTCAGCGAGTCAAACGCCTTGTCTATGGCCGCCAACAAGACCGCCGCGGGACGACCCAAACGATGAGCCTCCGCCACGGCGTTGTGGGCCCGTCTGATGTTGTGTCTGGTGGAGCGTTGTGGCATGAAACCAGACTGATCCGGATGTACCAGATCCTGAATACATGCGCGGAGGCGGTTGGCCAGGACCTTCCCCAAAGTTTAGGCTCAAAATTCAGCAAGGAAATGGGGCGATACGAACTCAAATCTTCAGGAGGGTGGCCAGGCTTGAGGAAGGTTACGATATCGGCGTGTCGCCAATCTGGAGGCAGAATGCACTGCTCTGGGGCCTCGTGAAGCGCCTCAAGCAGATAAGGTCCGAGGGTCCCCATATGTGGGCGCAGGAAGTCGCACGGGAACCTGTTCGGGTCCGGTGCACGGCCCGGGCAGGTATTGGATAACGCCGTCCGCAGTTCATCTAGGGAGATGGGTTTGTCAAGGGCGTCGCGTTGCTCATTAGAGAGGCGGCGACGAGGGATATCCATGAAGAAGTCATCTATAAGGGACTTGGCGATTACCTCGCGTTCCTCATATAATGCCGCATAGAAGAAGTTGGCCTGGTATATGTTGTTCCACTAATTAAAGTGGGCACCTTGCACCAGTCCAAACGACCCTTATTGATGATTAGGTTAAAGACAACATTTATTGAAAGCTATCCTAGTGGTAGCTATGGAGAGCAGCCTTCAGTCTAAGTCTCGAAGGAATGTAAAGCAGCTTGGTTCACCAGATTATAACCTCCTGAATGTCCAAATGAAAGGAGAACCACACAAGGTATATATAAAATAAATGTATTTATTACTAAACACTCTCTTCTTACCTCTTTATGAGATTAGAGAACAAGGCACACGATATTAAAGCACTAGAACAACAAATAGCACAATACACAGTGGGCTCCAGGGGGAGACTGAACCATATACTAAGAAAGTGGTATAACAACCCCGACTTGACTAGACACCGTGCCTAGAGCACGTAGAATTGCTGGGACCCCAAGGAACCATCCAAGGTAGTGACACAGGGGACACACGGAGGACGGGTGCAGAGTGTGAACACAGGCGCGAGCTCCGTACAACTCTATGGGAAAGTCGCAGTTGGAAATTTAAAGATTAAGGACACTTCGGAGAGGACTTTAAGCAAACCCAGCTAAACATAGAAGGTTCTAAGGCCAGCACCCTTGAGAGTACTGAGGTACCCGTGTTACCTATCCCAGAGGAGCCGGGTGCATAGGGGTCAAGTGGTGTCGGAAACGCTCGTTGATTTCAATGGCGTGATGCGAAGACGTGCCACTGCCGGGAAGATGAAAATTGTCCGGTGTGATCCAAGCCTGGGTCGGAGCTGAGAAGAACCTGAAAGCAGAGGGGACAGAGTCTGGGTCACTTCACAGTGACCAGAGGCACGATAGACGAATGCCCACCGATGTCGGGTGTTTCAGGTGAGAAGAGATGAAGCCTGACTCTGCAGCCACGGGGACCAGAAGACGTCGACGACAACCAAAGTCTGGAGGTGAGCTGTCCCACAAAGGATGTCGAGTGCTGAGGGGTCAGTGTCTGGATTGAACACTAACAAGCCTTAGCAACTGCAACCCACACGGTCAGAGGAAAGATGCTTCGGTGAGGACCAGCAAGGTCCTGGGGACTCTTAAAGCTATGGAGAGTCAGGGCACGTCTGGAGCAACCAGGAAAGCCCACGAAAAGTCAAAGTTACCTTCACAGGGACCCACAGGTCGACGGACCAGAGATTGCAAAGGGACCTCGAGCTGAATCACAAAATACCAGCCCACGGAACACTCGTGGAGTGTAGGCCGGAAATCTTCAGTGTAATTACTGCTCGGGGTCAGGACTACAAGTAGCCCAAAGCACAACCTCAGGGGTCACCAAAAAGCATATGCTGCTTCAAATGTGCGCGGTGCACAGGGGTTCAGGTTGCACGGTCCCCACGAGGGATACGGGCCTCAGAATTGCTGAGAGCACAGATCAACCTCAGAGACCTTGGGAACCCACCTCCTGTGTTGCAGAAATCTTCGGAGTCCTCAGGAGCTTCAGAGATGCAAACCGGTCAGATGCATTTCAAGTGCCTGCCTTGCAGGGAAGTAACTCTTTTACTCCAAGGGAGATTCTTCAGTCATCCAGCATTGTGCAGATCGTCGGAGTACTTGGTTTCTGCAGCAGAGTTTAGTCCAGGTAAAATCTAAAGTCCTGTAGTCAGAGGTTCCTACTTTATACTCAAGGAAGGGATGGGACAAACTCTGGGGACCCCCCTATGGGAGGGTCAGGACAGAGGGGTGGCTACACCCATGTCCTTTGTCCAGTTTCGCGCCTGAGCAGGGGCTGATAGCCCCTGCAACCGGTTTGAGCTGGACTATGCGCAGAGAAACCAAATGTGCCCCCAGTGCAGACATCAAAGCACTCTGAGTGCACCCACCCAGCCCCAATACACTAAAGTCTGTCTGGGAGGTGGTCACACCTCCCTGTGACAGGAAACCTATTGTCAAACCTTCCCCTGCCTGAGTTTCATCCAGCATCCATCTTGTGATGCCAGGGTCGAGAGAGCTCGTACCCGGTGTACAGGTGTTCTCATATTTCTCCCTCTATGAGGGTGGAATCATACCTCCCCCGCCAGTTACTGGCGGGGAGGTATGATTCCAAGGTGTTTGACACCAAACATGACATGTTTCCATGTAGCCGTTTTAAAGTTAGCATTTACCGCGAGGTTATAATGCACTTTTTTTTTGCAGAGTTTTATATAGCGCGAACTTGACCCGAATTGGGTATCAGAGTGCTTTACATAGCACCAGTTACGTTACATGAGGACACACATTCATTTTGGTTAGGCACGGGGAGATTAAGTGATTTGCCCAGAATCACAGGATGTTCAGCATCATTGCCGAGACTCGAACCGAGTTCCCCAGTTTCGAGTTCGACCGCCCTAGCTGTTAGGCCAACTCCTCTCCCCAAAGTATATATGGTTGGCTGTATCACAAACAACCCCGGAATATAGGTTCCGAAGGCTGCAGAGGGGCTCTGCTCATCCATGGGCACCCTCTCACATAAAACCCAGATTGATAAGGCCTACCATAGGTTTAAATGTGCAGTGATTAGGATAGATATAGTGAAGCTATGTCTAAGTAAGGGGTACATGCACCACCTTACACAGGCTGCTGTAGCAGACCTGTGGTGTCATATTGAATGGTCTCCCAGGGGTGGCACATTACATGCTGCAGCCCCTGAGAGGGGTACCTATGTCCTGGGTATATAGTATACCATATACTAGAGACTTATAAGGGTACCCCAGAATCCAATTTGGAGTATACCTAAAGGACATGCAATCAATTTAGAGGAGAAATCAGATAGACTGGGGTCTGAATAGCAGGATCCGAGTCAGACTAAGTCGAAAACAGTGAAACATCAGCAAAAAGTGGGGGTAACTATAAGAAGCAGATCCTACTCTCCTACATGCACATATCGCTGTCCGGGGACCTCATTAGGGGGACCTGCGTCGGGGACGTTCTGGCCTGGCATAGCCTGTGGAGCATCTGGCTGGACATGTCGCCCCATTGATAAATCCTGTATTGGGTTGCCAACCAGGCCTCTTTAGCGCTATCTGTAAGCGGCTGATGGAGCTGTTGCTAAACATACAGCAGATTCCAACGGGCGCTGGAGTCAGAACCCTCCACCATTTGGGATTGCAGCTCGACCTGACGATCCTCCAGCTCCCTCACCTGCGCCAAGCGCCGCCGCTTCTCCCCTGAGCGATAGCTCATGTCCGCACCTCTGATCGTGGGCTCAAAAGCCTCCCAGAGGGTGACCGGGGACGTTCCGACATTGAAACTGAGATTGTCGACGATTGCCCGATGTAGCATCTCCTGATAATTGGCACCACGGAGCAGCCATGGAGACATGCGCCACCGATAGGAGGTTCGACGGGTCTGTAGGCGCAGCTTGAGTTGGACCGGCGAATGAGCGGAGAGACCCCGGGGCATAATGGATGTGTGTGTCACTCTATGTATATAGCTGTGTGGGAGGAACAGATAGTCCAGGCGTGAAAGAGTGGGGTGGACTGATGATGCATATGTGAACCCGGCCTCCGAGGGGTGAAAGACCCGCCATGAGTCAGCCCAGCCCAGTGTATGTGCCAATATATTCAGTTTGGATCTGGGAGGGGGTACAGCCGGCGGCCTAGCCCGTCACCGATCAAGCGGAGTCATGATGTCGTTTCAGTCACCACCTAGTATCGTCAGGCCGCCCGGGGGATCTCCCCATAGCTGTGTTAGTTTGTCTATGACTGTTTGACCTAACGGTGGAGGGGCGTAGACACTCCCAATTGTGATCTGTTCACCGGCTATGGTACCAGAGATAACCGTGAAGCGCCCACCCGGATCTAACCAATGCTGTGTAATATGAAGCGGCACTCTACGGTGGATAAGTACTGCCGTGCCGCGCGTGCCCTTCGTAAAGCTGGAGTGGTACACCGTGGTGAACCCATATCGGGAGAGGCAGGGGGCTTTAGTGCCCAGAAGGTGCATCTCCTGTAATAGTAGGATATCTGCCAAATAGCGCTTCGCTAAGTGGAGCACCGCCCCCAGTTTGACCTTGTTCAGCAAACCCCGTACATTCCAGGCAAGAATATTGAGTTCCCCCAACGGAGAATTACCTGCGGTGTGGGTCATTCCTAGCCCTCAAAATGTGTAGTGACAAACGATGTGGTAGTGACGAAGTATGGAATTGTGTGCATGGTGCATAAAACATAGAACTAACAACAAACGGCCCCACATGACCCCCCACTCACCCACCCCCATACTTCCAAAAGCAAGGAGTATCTGTTGCGGTGGAATCCCGTCCCAGGCACCAAATGTGATGACCCAAGTGGTTCCCCCAATGGACCCCTCCACCCAACATCACCCAACATTACCCAAAACGTTCAGGGCGTACAATGTCCGACACCTTTCAGGGCCAGTGATGAAGACCCCAACCTGCAGGATCTGGAATGACCCAAGAGGGAGCCACCTCCAGCGACATCGCCCATCCGTTGACGAAGAACGGGATAAGATATGTCCATACGCCAGGCTACCTCAGTCCGCACTGCCCGCCTGGCCCTGGGCTCGCCAATTGGAGCGGGATCTATGGTGCCTCGTAGCCGTGTCTCTATCCTGCCGACCGCTCCGGTGTGAGCCCTGTGAGCAGTCCTTGTCATATGGAGCGGCGAGTGAGGCTTGAGGTTATGTTTCTCATCCGTCCATTCGAAGACCTCCTCCAAGGTGTCAAAGAAGAATGTCTTGGCATTATAGATGACTTTCATCCGGGCAGGAAACAACAGCGCGTAGGATAAGTTCAACTGTCAGGGCCGTCGCTTGGCCGCCACGAAGGACTGGCGCTGCTGCTGGACCAGCCTGGTATAGTCGGGGAAGACCATGATGGGATGAGACTCAAAAGTCATTTTGTCTTTATGGAGGCGGGCATACCGAAGGATGGCATCTCGATTAGCATAGGTGAGCAGCCGGGCGATCACCGGCCTCGGGCGCTCCCCAGGCGGCTGCTTCTTGGTCAGAGCGCGTTGGGCCCTCTCGATCACAAAGCATGAAGACATGGCCTCGGGTGGCAGCAGCGCCTTAAGCCAACCCGAAAGGAAGTCATCCATCGACGTCCCCTCGCAGCCCTCCGGAAAACCCACCAGGCGGATATTTTTACGATGGGCCCTACCCTCTGCGTCTTCAGCCCGCAATGCCAGCTCCCGTTAGACCATGGCGAGCTTGTCCACTTTCTTCTGAAGGGTGGATACAGTGTCCTCTACCGTGGAGACCATTGTCTCCACTTCAGTGATTTGGTCCACCGCCTCCGAATGTCCAATCTCGGGGTACTTCCTTGGCGCCTCCAGCATTCACACCCAAAGTAGCCCCCGGTGGGCGCACAGGAGAAGCCCTCCGATGTCCCAAGTGATCCAGGGAGGGCCCACCTCCAGAGCAGCCCAGGCGCCATAGAGAGGTTTCCTGCCTGGGGAGAGGAACGACCGCAGATGATGTACGCGCGCGCGCTGTCAGCAGGACAGCCACGGTCCACGGGTCCACAGGCCTCACGTTGCACCACCCCCACCTGGGAAGCGGGGTGCAGGGAGCAGCAACGGGGGCGCCACACAGCAGAGACCAGTCGCAGGTCAGGCCACTCACCGGCAAGACTCCAAAGCCACAGAGGCACAAACACCCCAGCAGAGAGGCGGTCGCCTCGGCGATGTCAACCCAGGCCGGACGCAGATAGTTACCACCTCGTGGTCACACCCGCAGTAGTGGAATCCGCCACCCAGGGCAGGACAATGGGCCCCAGGTGGCGTTCAGGTCATTCCAGGCGATGCGGACAGCTACAGAGCTCCAGGCTCCGTCTGGAGCCCCACCAGGCCCGGAGCATCCTCACCGTAGGTGCCGATGCTCAGGAAGGCGGAGGGATGGGCCACCACGATGGCGCTGCGGCGGTGTTCCTGGCCATCCGCCTGGTCCGCACACCGACAGCTGCTCCACAGGGTCCGAGCAAAACCAAAGGGGATGATGGACGGAGTGTTTAACAATGCAAGCACTCACCCCCAGTCAACTGATCTGGGTTTAATCCATCATCATTCTTTAGCTCACTCCACCACCCCAGTTCAGACATGGCCATATGCAAATCAGTCTGACCCTGTGCCTCATGGGAACAGTCCAGCCCGAACTGCCAAGCCATGTCTTCCCTGGACCGTAAACAAGCATCCCGGGACCGGTTTCTGGCTAATCAGCCGTCATCAGCCAGGCTAGCTTGAATTCAGTGGCAAAGTGAGCAAGGGACCCACGTCTGGGCATACCCTGTCAACTTAGGGTGAACAAGGGTCCGGTCGGCGTCACACACCTACCAGGGACAGCACGAGGCAGGGCAGACGCCGTAGCAGAAGTCTCTCCAAGCGGCTGTAGCAAACAGCTCGGTGCGTGGCCGCTACCGATCGAGCGCAGGTCTGGGCTTTCCCGGCCCTCCACCGCCGCCAAACTCCTCCACAAGGGTCCCGGTGTGCTCCGCAGTGAGTGACCCACGGTAGCGGCAGCTGGGGTCAGGATGAAGCAGGATAATGGCCCTGAGAAGGGGCGAACTTGAGGAGCTCTAAGGAGACGTGTCTGCCATGTTCGGCTCCAAAGCCACGCCCCCCTGCTCCAAATTCTTTCTTCAGTGGAGCTCCATTTCATCCGACAGATGGGTGTCAGTCATTTTCAATCATGGTCACACCCTAAAATTTCTTCAACAACCTCCAGATTACCCCCAAGACTGCTCACCGCCATTTGGCGCTTCTCAAAAGGGAATTAAAACTCCTTCTCGACAAGCAGGCAATCGAGATAGTACCGCGCAGTCAACGCAACTTGGGATTCTACTCCTACTTTTTTCTCATAAAGAAAAGAACTGGAAAATGGAAGCAGGTCACGGACCTCAGGTTGTTGAACAAGTTCATCAAAAGCCAACTGTTTCGGATGCTGTCGCTCCAGGAGATTCTCCTTTTCTTGGATTCAGGGGATAACATGATCTCTCTGGATCTTCTGGATGCGTACTTTCACATTCCTATTCATCCAAATCACCGTCGTTATCTCAGGTTCCAAGTGGAAGGGTGCCACTACCAGTTCAAGGTGCTGCCCTTCGGGCTAAAGTCTGCGCCAAAGGTATTCACCAAACGCTTAGCGCCAGTAGCAGCCTTTCTCTGGCGTTCCGGTCGCCAGGTCTTTCCCTACCTGGACAATTGGTTAATCAAGGCTCTGACATTTTAGGGTGCAGAAAAGTCCACGAGTGCTTGGCTTCGCCTTTTTCGCTCTCTGGGGCTCAATCTTTACGAAGAGTCTTCGGTCCTTCCTTCCAGGTCTCTGGTGTTTCTGGGAGCGAGATGAGACACGACCTCTCAATGGCCTTTCCCACAGAAGAAAGGATTTCTCAACTTCTAAAGCTGGCTCAGTCCCTTTCTTCAAAAAAGTTCGTTTCTGTGAGGATTTACAAATCGATGTTGTAAACTTGCATTCCGCTGATTCCTCACTGTCGGTTGCGGATGAAGCCTCTCCAGGAGCAGCTCGATGCCCAATGGGTTCAAGCCCAAGGCTCCTTTGAGGACATAATTTCAGTTACAACTTAGATGATCAGGGTGATGTCCTGGTGGAAAGTCAAAAGCAATCTCTCACAAGGCCTATCCTTCCTTCTACTTGCTGCTTCATTCTCATTGCCCTTGCGTGGGCAAGGCAACACTGGTTCACAGAGCTGTTTCGCCTTTCATAGCCATAGTCAAATCCTTTATTCGATCAGATACAAAATGATCATAAAAGTACAAGATAAAAAGCCTATTTTCAATATTCATTTTCAATTTAGGCAATAAAATAATTCATTTCATCCATAATTCAAATTTAAAAACACTCAAGAATTTTCCAAAAAATAAAACCGGCCATTACCCTATCAGATCTCATATAGTATACAATGATTATTAAGTGCTCAATCCAGTGACTAATGCTTTCCCCCTCTTTTTTTCATGCAGGCCCATAGGAACGAAGCTAACGAAAAACAAGTCAGGCGGTCAGATAAACTTTAAAAAAAGTATAATGCCACCCGGCATTGATTCAAATTCATTTTCTGTAATAGCGGTTTTAAGTAGTCATTCCTCTCCTTCTCATATAGCCTGTAAAATAAAACTAAATGCAAATCAGTTTGTTTTGACAGTTTGTCACATCTGCCAATGAAAAACATAATCCTCTCTGTGTTACTGGAGGATTTGAGCTAAAGGTTGCAACTGCGTGCTTCTGTCTATAGTGTTCCTTCCTCTCATACTCCACCCTCTTCAGAAACATATTTTTAATCTTTTCTTTTGAGACCTTTTTGCATTCAGATGGGTCCTTAAACAGTTGAGATAGGCCAATTTTATTCAAGAGAATTTCTACATAGCCCAGCAATCTGGACCTCCTACTATCCATTTTCAAACAGTTCATGATTATTGTTTGCGTCAGTGGGATTGTGTCCCTTTGCCAGATTGAGTGCCACAGAAGAATAGGGGCCAGTTGTATTGTGTCTGTTATATAGGGAGGTCTCAATTCTGAGTGTAAAATATAGTTAGAGGCCGAAACGGGGAGGCCAACTAGGGATTTAAAAAACTTGTTTTCAATAATTTAAAGGGCACCAGTATCTACAGTGCCCCACACTCCAGCCCCGTACGTTACTGCTGCCTTAACTTTGGCCTGGTAGATGTTTTTTATTGGTATGAGCGGTCTGTCACCCAATTTTTTAGCAAATGTTTTTACAGCAGACAGTGTTCTTTCCATTATGCCCCTTCTTCCTTCCACTAGCCTTGTCCATGACAAGTCCTCATCAATGAAAACCCCCAAGGGAAGGAGTCCACCACCTTGATCCTATCCTTCTCTACATGGAAATAAAGTATTCTGTCTCTTTTTCTTGCTCCCACTATAAATGCAAAGGACTTAGTGCGGTTTACCCTCAGATCTAATGAGTCCATAAAAGATACATACGAGGATATCAGGTGTTGAAGGCTGCACCCCATACTGGCGATCAACACCGCATCATCTGCGTATGCCAGAATAGGTAGGGGTTGCAAATTAAATATTGGGACATCTCTTGTCGTCTTGGTAAGGGCCATTTCTACTCCATATGTGTAGATAGAGAAGAGAAATGGAGCAAGGACGCAACCCTGCCTTACTACTCTGGCAATTTTAAATAAACGTGTACAGTCTCCATTTTATGTATATCGGACCGAGGCTATAGCGTTAGAGTACAGTTGTCTAATAAAAGTCAATATTGATTGGTCAACCCCCATTTCCCCCATGATAGTCCACAGCTTTTCATGGACCACACAGTCAAACGCTGCCGACAGGTCCATGAAAGCCTTGTGTATTTTCCCTTCCTTCATCCTGGTGTATTTTTCTATTATAAGTGCTAATTTCAAGCACTGATCTACGGTGCTCCTTCCCTGCTGCAACCAGTATTGGGCCTGGATTAAGATGTTCTCCTTGGCCCATCCCTCTAACTTAGAAAGGAGGAGCCGGCCCATACGTTTTGCTGTTGTGTACAGCAGGGAAATTGGCCTATAGTGTTTTTGGATCCGCTCTGTCCCCTTTTTAAGTCTAGTCTGAGCCAGAGCATGCGCAGCTCTGGCGAGACTTTTAGGTTGGGCCCCAGAAAATGCTACCACTGTGGCCTAAAGCTTGGGGTTACGCGGGCGGGTGCGCGCTTACGAGCAGAGGCGCCATATGGCTTTCCTCTCTCGTCATGGGTCATCAGCATTCAAGATACGAGAGCTTTCTTTCACATTCCTGAAGTCGATAGCTTCCTTTTCATATGCGTTACTAAGCAATCCTGGGGGGAGCCAACTGTTAAATTAAACAAATCAGGTTATTTGTGTTTACAAGCATCTCCTGAGAAACGCGGCAAAACTTTCAAACGACTCCGGGGTTTGAAAGTTTCGCCGCGTTTCTCAGGAGATGCTTGTAATCTGCTTTCAAGATAGGAGAGCTTTCTTTCACATTCCGAAGACACTCTCTCAGACTCTCACAGACACTCTCACATACTCTCACAGACACTCTCTCACAAACTCTCACAGACACTCTCACAGACACTCTCTCACAGACTCTCACAGACACTCTCTCACAGACTCTCACAGCCACTCTCTCACACTCTCTCACAGACTCTCACAGACACTCTCTTACAGACTCTCACAGACACTCTCTCACAGACTCTCACAGACTCATACTCTCTCACAGACTCTCACAGACTATCACAGACACTCTCACAGACTTTTACAGACTCTCACAGACACTCTCTCACACTTTCTCACAGACACTCTCACAGACTCTCTCACAGACTGTCTCACATACACTCTCACAGACAATCTCTCGCAGACTCTCTCACAGACACTCACTCACAGACACTCTCATACTCTCTCACAGACACTCACAGACTCTCAGACATTCTTTCACAGACTCTCACAGACACTCTCACACCCTCTCACAGACTCTCACAGACACTCTCTTACACACTCGCTCACAGACACTCTCTCACAGACTCTCACACTCTCTCACAGACTTACAGACTCTCATTGACACTCTCTCACAGACACTCTCTCACAGACACTCTCTCACAGTCTCTCACAGACACTCTCTTACAGACTAACACAGATACTCACAGACTCTCACAGACACTCTCTCACATACACTCTCACAGACTCTCAGACACTCTCACAGACACTCACAGACTCTTACAGACTCTCACAGACACTCTCTCACAGACTCTCACAGACACCCTCTCAGACTCTCACAGACACTCTCTCACAGACACTCTCTCACAGACACTCTCAGACAATCTCACAGACAGTCTCAGTCTCTCACAGACACTCTCTCACAAACTCTCACAGACACTCTCACAGACACTCTCACAGACAATCTCACAGACAATCTCACAGACAATCTCACACACAATCTCACAGACACTCTCTCACAGACACTCACACTCTCTCACAGACACTCACAGACTCTCAGACACTCTCTTACAGACTCTCACAGACACTCTCATAGACTCTCAGACACTCTCTCACAGACTCTCACAGACACTCTCACAGACTCTCACAGACACTCTCTCACAGACTCACACTCTCTCACAGACTCTCACAGACACTCTCAGACTATCACAGACACTCTCTCACAGACTTTTACAGACTCACAGACACTCTCACAGACTATCTCACAGACTGTCTCTCTCCCAGACTCTCACAGACACTCTCTCACAGATACTCTCATATACTCTCTCACAGACTGTCTCACATACACTCTCACAGACAATCCCTCACAGACTCTCTCACAGACACTCTCTCACAGACACTCACACTCTCTCACAGACACTCACAGACTCTCAGACACTCTCTCACAGGCACTCTCTCACACTCTCTGACAGACTCTCACAGACACTCTCTTACACACTCTCACAGACACTCTCACAGACTCACAGAGACTCTCTCACAGACACTCTCTCACAGACTCTCACACTCTCTCACAGACTAACAGACACTCTCACAGACTCTTACAGAAACTCTCTCACAGACTCTTACACTCTCATAGACACTCTCACACAGACTCTCACAGTCTCTCACAGACACTCTCTTAAAGACTATCACAGACACTCTCTTACAGACTCTCACACTCTCTCACAGACTAACAGACACTCTCACAGACTCTCACAGACTCACAGACAGTCTCTCACAGACACTCTCACAGACTCTCACAGACAGACTCTCACAGACACTCTCTCAGACTCTCACAGATACTCTCTCACAGACACTCTCTCACAGACACTCTCTCACAGACACTCTCTCACAGACTCTTAGACACTCTCTCACAGACTCTTAGACACTCTCTCACAGACTCTCACACTGTCTCACAGACTCTCACAGACACTCTCACAGACTCTCACAGACACTCTCTCACAGACACTCTCTCACAGACTCTTAGACACTCTCTCACAGACTCTCACACTGTCTCACAGACTCTCACAGACACTCACAGACACTCTCACAGACACTCTCTCACAGACTCTCACAGACACTCTCACAGACAATCTCACAGACAATCTCACAGACAATCTCACAGACAATCTCACAGACAATCTCACAGACACTCTCCCACAGACACTCACAGACACTCTCAGACTCTCAGACTCTCACAGACACTCTCTCACAGACACTCACAGACACTCTCAGACTCTCACAGACACTCTCTCACAGACACTCTCTCACAGACACTCACAGACACTCACAGACACTCTCAGACTCTCACAGACACTCTCTCACAGACACTCTCTCACAGACACTCTCTCACAGACACTCTCTCACAGACACTCACAGACACTCTCTCACAGACACTCACAGACACTCTCTCACAGACACTCTCTCACAGACACTCTCTCACACACACTCTCACAGATACTCTCACAGACTCTCACAGACACTCTCTCACAGACTCTGACACTCTCACAGACTCTCACAGACACTCTCACAGACAGACTCTCGCAGACAGACTCTCTCACAGACACTCTCTCACAATCTCACAGACACTCACAGACTCTCACAGACACTCTCTCACACTCTCTGACAGACTCTCACAGACACTCTCTTACACACTCTCACAGAGACACTCTCTCACAGACTCTCACACTCTCTCACAGACTCTCACACTCTCTCACAGACTCTTACAGACACTCTCACAGACTCTTACAGACACTCTCTCACAGACACTCTCTCACAGACACTCTCTCACAGACACTCACAGACACTCTCACAGACACTCTCTCACAGACACTCTCTCACAGACACTCTCACAGACTCTCACAGACACTCTCTCACAGACTCTGACACTCTCACAGACACTCTCACAGACAGACTCTCGCAGACAGACTCTCTCACAGACACTCTCTCACACTCTCACAGACACTCACAGACTCTCACAGACACTCTCTCATACTCTCTGACAGACTCTCACAGACACTCTCTTACACACTCTCACAGACACTCTCATAGACTCACAGAGACACTCTCTCACAGACACTCTCTCACAGACTCTCACACTCTCTCACAGACTAACAGACACTCTCACAGACTCTTACAGACACTCTCTCACAGACTCTCACAGACACTCTCTTACAGACTATCACAGACACTCTCTTACAGACTCTCTCACAGTCTCTCACAGACTCTCACAGACACTCTCTTACAGACTATCACACACTCTCTTACAGACTCACAGACACTCTCACAGACTCTTACAGACTCTCAAAGACACTCTCTCACAGACTCTCACAGACACCCTCTCAGACTCTCACAGACACTCTCTCACAGACACTCTCAGACACTCTCACAGACAGTCTCTCACAGTCTCTCACAGACACTCTCTTACAGACTATCACAGACACTCTCACAGACTCTCACAGACAGACTCTCACAGACACTCTCTCAGACTCTCACAAACACTCTCTCACAGACACTCTCTCACACACTCTCTCACAGACACTCTCAGACACTTTCTTACACTCTCTCACACTCTCTCACAGACACTCTCTCACAAACTCTCTCTCACAGACTCACAGACTCTCACAGACACTCTCTCACAGACACTCTCTCACAGACACTCTCACAGACACTCTCACAGACTCTCACACTGTCTCACAGACTCTCACAGACACTCACAGACACTCTCACACACTCTCACAGACACTCTCTCACAGACTCTCTCTCACACTTTCTCACAGACTCTCACAGACACTCTCTCACACTCACTCACAGACTCTCACAGACACTCTCTCACACTCTCTGACAGACTCTCACAGACACTCTCTCACAGACACTCTCACAGACTCACACTCTCACAACCTCTAACAGACACTCTCACAGACTCTTACAGACTCTCACTGACACTCTCTCACAGACTCTCACAGACACTCTCAGACTCTCAGACTCTCACAGACACTCTCTCACAGACACTCTCTCACAGACACTCTCTCACAGACACTCTCTCACAAACACACTCTCACAGCCACTCTCTCACAGACACTCTCTCACAGACACTCACAGACACTCTCACAGACACTCTCTCAAAGACACTCTCTCACAGACACTCTCACAGACACTCTCACAGACAGACTCTAGCAGACACTCTCTCACAGACACTCTCACAGACTCTCACAGACACTCACAGACTCTCACAGACACTCTCTCACAGACTCTCACAGACACTCTCTCACAGACACTTTCTCACAGACTCTCTCACAGACACTCTCTCACAGACACTCTCTCACAGACACTCTCAGACACCCTCTCACACTCTCACAGATACTCACAGACTCTCACAGACACTCTCACAGACACTCTCACAGACTATCACAGACACTCTCACAGACTATCACAGACACTCTCTCACAGACTTTTACACTCTCACAGACACTCTCACAGACACTCTCACAGACACTCTCACAGACACTCTCACAGACTATCACAGACTCTCACAGACTCTCACAGACACTCTCACAGACTCTCACAGACACTCTCGCACAGACACTCTCGCACAGACACTCTCTCACAGACTCTCACAATCTCCCACAGACAATCTCACAGACTCTCTCACAGACTCTCTCACATACACTCTCACAGACAATCGCTCGCAGACTCTCTCACAGACACTCTCTCACAGACACTCTCACACTCTCTCACAGACACTCACAGACTCTCAGACACTCTCTCACAGACTCTCACAGACACTCTCTTACACACTATCACAGACACTCTCACAGACTCACACAGACACTCTCTCACAGACTCTCTCACAGACTCTCACACTCTCACAGATTCTAACAGATACTCTCACAGACAATCACAGACTCTTACAGACTCTCACTGACACTCTCCCACAGACTCTCACAGACACTCTCACAGATTATCACAGACTCTCACAGACACTCTCGCAGACACTCTCTCAGACTTTCACAGACACTCTCAGACTCTCACAGACACTCTCACAGACACTCTCTCGCAGACACTCTCTCACAGACTCTCTCTCACAGACTGACACTCTCACAGACACTCTCACAGACAGACTCTCTCAGACACTCTCTCACAGACTCTCACAGATTCTCACAGACACTCACAGACCCTCACATACACTCACAGACTCTCTCACAGATACTCTCTCACAGACTCTCTCACAGACTCTCTTCCACACTCTCTCACAGACACTCTCTCACAGACACTCTCACAGACACTCTCTCAGACACTCTCTCAGACACTCTCTCACAGACACTCTCACACTCTCACAGACACTCACAGACACTCACACACTCTCACAGACACTCTCACAGACACTCTCTCACAGACACTCTCTCACATACTCTCACAGACACTCCTACAGACTCTCACAGACACTCTCAGACTCTCACAGACACTCTCTCACAGACTCACACTCTCTCACAGACTCTCACATGCTTTCACAGACACACTCTTACAGACTCTCACAGACACTCTCACAGACTATCACAGACACTCTCACAGACTATCACAGACACTCTCTCACAGACTTTTACACTCTCACAGACACTCTCACAGACACTCTCACAGACACTCTCACAGACTATCACAGACTCTCACAGACTCTCACAGACACTCTCACAGACTCTCACAGACACTCTCGCACAGACACTCTCGCACAAACACTCTCTCACAGACTCTCACAGACAATCTCCCACAGACTCTCTCACATACACTCTCACAGACAATTGCTCGCAGACTCTCTCACAGACACTCTCTCACAGACACTCTCACACTCTCTCACAGACACTCACAGACTCACAGACACTCTCTTACACACTATCACAGACACTCTCACAGACTCACACAGACACTCTCTCACAGACTCTCTCACAGACTCTCACACTCTCACAGACTCTAACAGATACTCTCACAGACAATCACAGACTCTTACAGACTCTCACTGACACTCTCCCACAGACTCTCACAGACACTCTCACAGATTATCACAGACTCTCACAGACACTCTCACAGACACTCTCTCAGACTTTCACAGACACTCTCAGACTCTCACAGACACTCTCACAGACACTCTCTCGCAGACACTCTCTCACAGACTCTCTCTCACAGACTGACACTCTCACAGACTTACACTCTCACAGACACTCTCACAGACAGACTCTCTCAGACACTCTCTCACAGACTCTCACAGATTCTCACAGACCGTCACAGACCCTCACATACACTCAGAGACTCTCTCACAGACACTCTCTCACAGACTCTCTCACAGTCTCTCTTCCACACTCTCTCACAGACACTCTCTCACAGACACTCTCACAGACACTCTCTCAGACACTCTTTCACAGACACTCTCACACTCTCACAGACACTCACAGACACTCACAGACTCTCACAGACACTCTCACAGACACTCTCTCACAGACACTCTCTCACAGACACTCTCTCACATACTCTCACAGACACTCCTACAGACTCTCACAGACACTCTCTCACAGACTCACACTCTCTCACAGACTCTCACACACTCTTACAGACTCTCACAGACTCTTACAGAGTCTCAAAGACACTCTCACAGACTCTCACAGACACTCTCTCACAGACTATCACAGACTCTCACAGACTCTCACAGACTCTCACAGACACTCTCACAAACACTCACAGACTCTCACAGACACCATGGGCATAACACAGGCCCCCGCAGCCCCCTTTGCTCCAGGGGCCCCCTCACTCTCACAGACTCACAGACTCTCACAGACACTCTCACAGACAGACTCTCGCAGACACTCTCTCACAGACACTCTCTCACAGACTCTCACAGACACTCACAGACACTCTCTCAAAGACTCTCGAAGACACTCTCTCACACTCTTTCACAGACACTCTCTCACAGAGTCTCTCACAGACACTCTCTCAAAGACACTCTCAGACACTCTCTCACACACTCTCACAGACACTCTCACAGACACTCTCTCACAGACTCTCACAGACACTCTCTTACAGACTCTCACAGACACTCTCACAGACTATCACAGACACTCTCACAGACTCACACAGACACTCTCTCACAGACTCTCTCACAGACTCTCACACTCTCACAGACTCTAACAGATACTCTCACAGACAATCACAGACTCTTACAGACTCTCACTGACACTCTCCCACAGACTCTCACAGACACTCTCACAGATTATCACAGACTCTCACAGACACTCTCACAGACACTCTCTCAGACTTTCACAGACACTCTCAGACTCTCACAGACACTCTCACAGACACTCTCTCGCAGACACTCTCTCACAGACTCTCTCTCACAGACTGACACTCTCACAGACTTACACTCTCACAGACACTCTCACAGACAGACTCTCTCAGACACTCTCTCACAGACTCTCACAGACTCTCACAGATTCTCACAGACCGTCACAGACCCTCACATACACTCAGAGACACTCTCTCACAGACACTCTCTCACAGACTCTCTCACAGACTCTCTTCCACACTCTCTCACAGACACTCTCTCACAGACACTCTCTCAGACACTCTCTCACAGACACTCTCACACTCTCACAGACACTCACAGACACTCACAGACTCTCACAGACACTCTCACAGACACTCTCTCACAGACACTCTCTCACAGACACTCTCTCACATACTCTCACAGACACTCCTACAGACTCTCACAGACACTCTCTCACAGACTCACACTCTCTCACAGACTCTCACACACTCTTACAGACTCTCACAGACTCTTACAGAGTGTCAAAGACACTCTCACAGACTCTCACAGACACTCTCTCACAGACTATCACAGACTCTCACAGACTCTCACAGACTCTCACAGACACTCTCACAAACACTCACAGACTCTCACAGACACCATGGGCATAACACAGGCCCCCGCAGCCCCCTTTGCTCCAGGGGCCCCCTCACTCTCACAGACTCACAGACTCTCACAGACACTCTCACAGACAGACTCTCGCAGACACTCTCTCACAGACACTCTCTCACAGACTCTCACAGACACTCACAGACACTCTCTCAAAGACTCTCGAAGACACTCTCTCACACTCTTTCACAGACACTCTCTCACAGAGTCTCTCACAGACACTCTCTCAAAGACACTCTCAGACACTCTCTCACACACTCTCACAGACACTCTCACAGACACTCTCTCACAGACTCTCACAGACACTCTCTTACAGACTCTCACAGACACTCTCACAGACTATCACAGACACTCTCGCACAGACTTTTACAGACTCTCACAGACACTCACAGACACTCTCACAGACACTCTCACAGACTATCACAGACAGTCTCCCACAGACACTCTCTCACAGACTCTCACAGACACTCTCAGACTCTCACAGATACTCTCTCACAGACACTCTCTCACAGACACTCTCTCACAGACTCTCACAGACAGTCTCCCACAGACACTCTCTCACAGACTCTCACAGACAGTCTCCCACAGACACTCTCACAGACTCTCCCACAGACTGTCTCACAGACTCTCTCACAGACTCTCTCACAGACACTCTCTCACAGACACTCTCTCACAGACACTCTCTCACAGACACTCTCTCACAGACACTCACACTCTCTCACAGACTCTCAGACACTCTCTCACAGACTCTCACAGACACTCTCTCACACTCGCTGACAGACTCTCACAGACACTCTCTCACAGACTCTCACAGACACTCTCACAGACACTCTCTCACAGACACTCTCTCACATACTCTCACAAACACTCCTACAGACTCTCACAGACACTCTCAGACTCTCACAGACACTCTCTCACAGACTCACACTCTCTCACAGACTCTCACACACTCTTACAGACTCTCACAGACTCTTACAGAGTCTCAAAGACACTCTCACAGACACTCTTACAAACTCACAGACACTCTCACAGACTCGCACGGACACTCTCTCATATACACTCTCTCACAGACTCTCCCACTCTCTCACAGACTCTAACAGACACTCTCACAGACAATCACAGACTCTTACAGACTCTCACTGACACTCTCTCACAGACTCTCACAGACACTCTCACAGACTCTCACTGACACTCTTTCACAGACTCTCACAGACACTCTCACAGACTATCACTGACTCTCAGACACTCTCTCAGACTCTCACAGACACTCTCAGACTCTCACAGACACTCTCAGACTCACAGACACTCTCAGACTCACAGACTCTCACAGATACTCTCTCACAGACACTCTCTCACAGACACTCTCTCACAGACACTCTCTCTCAGACACTCTCTCTCAGACACTCTCTCTCAGACACTCTCTCTCAGACACTCTCACACTCTCTCTCAGACACTCTCTCTCAGACACTCTCACACTCTCTCACAGACACTCTCTCACAGACTCTCACAGACACTCTCTCACAGACTCTGGCACTCTCACAGACTCACACTCTCACAGACACTCTCACAGACAGACTCTCAGACACTCTCTCTCAGACACTCTCTCACAGACACTCTCTCACAGACTCACAGACACTCTCTTACAGACTAACACAGACACTCACAGACTCTCACAGACACTCTCTCACATACACTCTCACAGACTCTCAGACACTCTCACAGACACTCACAGACTCTTACAGACTCTCACAGACACTCTCTCACAGACTCTCACAGACACCCTCTCAGACTCTCACAGACACTCTCTCACAGACACTCTCTCACAGACACTCTCAGACAATCTCACAGACAGTCTCAGTCTCTCACAGACACTCTCTCACAAACTCTCACAGACACTCTCACAGACACTCTCACAGACAATCTCACAGACAATCTCACAGACAATCTCACAGACAATCTCACAGACAATCTCACACACACTCTCTCACAGACACTCACACTCTCTCACAGACACTCACAGACTCTCAGACACTCTCTTACAGACTCTCACAGACACTCTCATAGACTCTCAGACACTCTCTCACAGACCCTCACACTCTCTCACAGACACTCACAGACTCTCAGACACTCTCTTACAGACTCTCACAGACACTCTCATAGACTCTCAGACACTCTCTCACAGACTCTCACAGACACTCTCACAGACTCTCACAGACACTCTCTCACAGACTCACACTCTCTCACAGACTCTCACAGACACTCTCAGACTATCACAGACACTCTCTCACAGACTTTTACAGACTCACAGACACTCTCACAGACTATCTCACAGACTGTCTCTCTCCCAGACTCTCACAGACACTCTCTCACAGATACTCTCACATACTCTCTCACAGACTGTCTCACATACACTCTCACAGACAATCCCTCACAGACTCTCTCACAGACACTCTCTCACAGACACTCACACTCTCTCACAGACACTCACAGACTCTCAGACACTCTCTCACAGGCACTCTCTCACACTCTCTGACAGACTCTCACAGACACTCTCTTACACACTCTCACAGACACTCTCACAGACTCACAGAGACTCTCTCACAGACACTCTCTCACAGACTCTCACACTCTCTCACAGACTAACAGACACTCTCACAGACTCTTACAGACACTCTCTCACAGACTCTTACAGCCTCTCATAGACACTCTCTCACAGTCTCTCACAGACACTCTCTTACAGACTATCACAGACACTCTCTTACAGACTCTCACACTCTCTCACAGACTAACAGACACTCTCACAGACTCACAGACAGTCTCTCACAGACACTCTCTTACAGACTATCACAGACACTCTCACAGACTCTCACAGACAGACTCTCACAGACACTCTCTCAGACTCTCACAGACACTCTCTCACAGACACTCTCTCACAGACACTCTCTCACAGACACTCTCTCATAGACACTCTCTCACAGACACTCTCTCACAGACTCTTAGACACTCTCTCACAGACTCTTAGACACTCTCTCACAGACTCTCACAGACACTCTCACAGACTCTCACAGACACTCTCACAGACTCTCACAGACACTCTCTCACAGACACTCTCTCACAGACACTCTCTCACAGACACTCTCTCACAGACTCTTAGACACTCTCTCACAGACTCTCACACTGTCTCACAGACTCTCACAGACACTCACAGACACTCTCACAGACACTCTCCCACAGACTCTCACAGACACTCTCACAGACAATCTCACAGACAATCTCACAGACAATCTCACAGACAATCTCACAGACACTCTCTCACAGACACTCACAGACACTCTCAGACTCTCAGACTCTCACAGACACTCTCTCACAGACACTCACAGACACTCTCAGACTCTCACAGACACTCTCTCACAGACACTCTCTCACAGACACTCACAGACACTCACAGACACTCTCAGACTCTCACAGATACTCTCTCACAGACACTCTCTCACAGACACTCTCTCACAGACACTCTCTCACAGACACTCACAGACACTCTCTCACAGACACTCTCTCACAGACACTCTCTCACAGACACTCTCACAGACTCTCACAGACACTCTCTCACAGACAGACTCTCGCAGACAGACTCTCTCACAGACACTCTCTCACACTCTCACAGACACTCACAGACTCTCACAGACACTCTCTCACACTCTCTGACAGACTCTCACAGACACTCGCTTACACACTCTCACAGACTCACAGAGACACTCTCTCACAGACACTCTCTCACAGACTCTCACACTCTCTCACAGACTCTCACACTCTCTCACAGACTCTTACAGACACTCTCACAGACTCTTACAGACACTCTCTCACAGACACTCTCTCACAAACACTCTCTCACAGATACTCTCTCACAGACACTCTCTCACAGACACTCACAGACACTCTCACATACACTCTCTCACAGACACTCTCTCACAGACACTCTCACAGACTCTCACAGACACTCTCTCACAGACTCTGACACTCTCACAGACTCTCACAGACACTCTCACAGACAGACTCTCGCAGACAGACTCTCTCACAGACACTCTCTCACACTCTCACAGACACTCACAGACTCTCACAGACACTCTCTCACACTCTCTGACAGACTCTCACAGACACTCTCTTACATACTCTCACAGACACTCTCACAGACTCACAGAGACACTCTCTCACAGACACTCTCTCACAGACTCTCACACTCTCTCACAGACTAACAGACACTCTCACAGACTCTTACAGACACTCTCTCACAGACTCTCACAGACACTCTCTTACAGACTATCACAGACACTCTCTTACAGACTCTCTCACAGTCTCTCACAGACTCTCACAGACACTCTCTTACAGACTATCACAGACACTCTCTTACAGACTCACAGACACTCTCACAGACTCTTACAGACTCTCAAAGACACTCTCTCACAGACTCTCACAGACACCCTCTCAGACTCTCACAGACACTCTCTCATAGACACTCTCTCACAGACACTCTCAGACACTCTCACAGACAGTCTCTCACAGTCTCTGACAGACACTCTCTTACAGACTATCACAGACACTCTCACAGACTCTCACAGACAGACTCTCACAGACACTCTCTCAGACTCTCACAGACACTCTCTCACAGACACTCTCTCACAGACACTCTCTCACAGACACTCTCACAGACACTCTCAGACACTTTCTTACACTCTCTCACACTCTCTCACAGACACTCTCTCACAAACTCTCTCTCAGACTCACAGACTCTCACAGACACTCTCTCACAGACACTCTCTCACAGACACTCTCACAGACTCTCACACTGTCTCACAGACTCTCACAGACACTCACAGACACTCTCACACACTCTCACAGACACTCTCTCACAGACTCTCTCTCACACTTTCTCACAGACTCTCACAGACACTCTCTCACACTCACTCACAGACTCTCACAGACACTCTCTCACAGACTCTCACAGACACTCTCTCACACTCGCTGACAGACTCTCACCGACACTCTCTCACAGACTCTCACAGACACTCTCACAGACACTCTCTCACAGACACTCTCTCACATACTCTCACAGACACTCCTACAGACTCTCACAGACACTCTCAGACTCTCACAGACACTCTCTCACAGACTCACACTCTCTCACAGACTCTCACACACTCTTACAGACTCTCACAGACTCTTACAGAGTCTCAAAGACACTCTCACAGACACTCTTACAAACTCACAGACACTCTCACAGACTCGCACGGACACTCTCTCATATACACTCTCTCACAGACTCTCCCACTCTCTCACAGACTCTAACAGACACTCTCACAGACAATCACAGACTCTTACAGACTCTCACTGACACTCTCTCACAGACTCTCACAGACACTCTCACAGACTCTCACTGACACTCTTTCACAGACTCTCACAGACACTCTCACAGACTATCACTGACTCTCAGACACTCTCTCAGACTCTCACAGACACTCTCAGACTCTCACAGACACTCTCAGACTCACAGACACTCTCAGACTCACAGACTCTCACAGATACTCTCTCACAGACACTCTCTCACAGACACTCTCTCACAGACACTCTCTCTCAGACACTCTCTCTCAGACACTCTCTCTCAGACACTCTCTCTCAGACACTCTCTCTCAGACACTCTCACACTCTCTCTCAGACACTCTCTCTCAGACACTCTCACACTCTCTCACAGACACTCTCTCACAGACTCTCACAGACACTCTCTCACAAACTCTGGCACTCTCACAGACTCACACTCTCACAGACACTCTCACAGACAGACTCTCAGACACTCTCTCTCAGACACTCTCTCACAGACACTCTCTCACAGACTCACAGACACTCTCTTACAGACTAACACAGACACTCACAGACTCTCACAGACACTCTCTCACATTCACTCTCACAGACTCTCAGACACTCTCACAGACACTCACAGACTCTTACAGACTCTCACAGACACTCTCTCACAGACTCTCACAGACACCCTCTCAGACTCTCACAGACACTCTCTCACAGACACTCTCTCACAGACACTCTCAGACAATCTCACAGACAGTCTCAGTCTCTCACAGACACTCTCTCACAAACTCTCACAGACACTCTCACAGACACTCTCACAGACAATCTCACAGACAATCTCACAGACAATCTCACAGACAATCTCACAGACAATCTCACAGACACTCTCTCACAGACACTCACACTCTCTCACAGACACTCACAGACTCTCAGACACTCTCTTACAGACTCTCACAGACACTCTCATAGACTCTCAGACACTCTCTCACAGACCCTCACACTCTCTCACAGACACTCACAGACTCTCAGACACTCTCTTACAGACTCTCACAGACACTCTCACAGACTCTCACAGACACTCTCTCACAGACTCTCACAGACACTCTCACAGACTCTCACAGACACTCTCTCACAGACTCACACTCTCTCACAGACTCTCACAGACACTCTCAGACTATCACAGACACTCTCTCACAGACTTTTACAGACTCACAGACACTCTCACAGACTATCTCACAGACTGTCTCTCTCCCAGACTCTCACAGACACTCTCTCACAGATACTCTCACATACTCTCTCACAGACTGTCTCACATACACTCTCACAGACAATCCCTCACAGACTCTCTCACAGACACTCTCTCACAGACACTCACACTCTCTCACAGACACTCACAGACTCTCAGACACTCTCTCACAGGCACTCTCTCATACTCTCTGACAGACTCTCACAGACACTCTCTTACACACTCTCACAGACACTCTCACAGACACTCTCTCACAGACTCTCACACTCTCTCACAGACTAACAGACACTCTCACAGACTCTTACAGACACTCTCTCACAGACTCTTACAGCCTCTCATAGACACTCTCTCACAGTCTCTCACAGACACTCTCTTACAGACTATCACAGACACTCTCTCACACTCGCTGACAGACTCTCACAGACACTCTCTCACAGACTCTCACAGACACTCTCACAGACACTCTCTCACAGACACTCTCTCACATACTCTCACAGACACTCCTACAGACTCTCACAGACACTCTCAGACTCTCACAGACACTCTCTCACAGACTCACACTCTCTCACAGACTCTCACACACTCTTACAGACTCTCACAGACTCTTACAGAGTCTCAAAGACACTCTCACAGACACTCTTACAAACTCACAGACACTCTCACAGACTCGCACGGACACTCTCTCATATACACTCTCTCACAGACTCTCCCACTCTCTCACAGACTCTAACAGACACTCTCACAGACAATCACAGACTCTTACAGACTCTCACTGACACTCTCTCACAGACTCTCACAGACACTCTCACAGACTCTCACTGACACTCTTTCACAGACTCTCACAGACACTCTCACAGACTATCACTGACTCTCAGACACTCTCTCAGACTCTCACAGACACTCTCAGACTCTCACAGACACTCTCAGACTCACAGACACTCTCAGACTCACAGACTCTCACAGATACTCTCTCACAGACACTCTCTCACAGACACTCTCTCACAGACACTCTCTCTCAGACACTCTCTCTCAGACACTCTCTCTCAGACACTCTCTCTCAGACACTCTCTCTCAGACACTCTCACACTCTCTCTCAGACACTCTCTCTCAGACACTCTCACACTCTCTCACAGACACTCTCTCACAGACTCTCACAGACACTCTCTCACAGACTCTGGCACTCTCACAGACTCACACTCTCACAGACACTCTCACAGACAGACTCTCAGACACTCTCTCTCAGACACTCTCTCACAGACACTCTCTCACAGACTCACAGACACTCTCTTACAGACTAACACAGACACTCACAGACTCTCACAGACACTCTCTCACATTCACTCTCACAGACTCTCAGACACTCTCACAGACACTCACAGACTCTTACAGACTCTCACAGACACTCTCTCACAGACTCTCACAGACACCCTCTCAGACTCTCACAGACACTCTCTCACAGACACTCTCTCACAGACACTCTCAGACAATCTCACAGACAGTCTCAGTCTCTCACAGACACTCTCTCACAAACTCTCACAGACACTCTCACAGACACTCTCACAGACAATCTCACAGACAATCTCACAGACAATCTCACAGACAATCTCACAGACAATCTCACAGACACTCTCTCACAGACACTCACACTCTCTCACAGACACTCACAGACTCTCAGACACTCTCTTACAGACTCTCACAGACACTCTCATAGACTCTCAGACACTCTCTCACAGACCCTCACACTCTCTCACAGACACTCACAGACTCTCAGACACTCTCTTACAGACTCTCACAGACACTCTCACAGACTCTCACAGACACTCTCTCACAGACTCTCACAGACACTCTCACAGACTCTCACAGACACTCTCTCACAGACTCACACTCTCTCACAGACTCTCACAGACACTCTCAGACTATCACAGACACTCTCTCACAGACTTTTACAGACTCACAGACACTCTCACAGACTATCTCACAGACTGTCTCTCTCCCAGACTCTCACAGACACTCTCTCACAGATACTCTCACATACTCTCTCACAGACTGTCTCACATACACTCTCACAGACAATCCCTCACAGACTCTCTCACAGACACTCTCTCACAGACACTCACACTCTCTCACAGGCACTCACAGACTCTCAGACACTCTCTCACAGGCACTCTCTCACACTCTCTGACAGACTCTCACAGACACTCTCTTACACACTCTCACAGACACTCTCACAGACTCACAGAGACTCTCTCACAGACACTCTCTCACAGACTCTCACACTCTCTCACAGACTAACAGACACTCTCACAGACTCTTACAGACACTCTCTCACAGACTCTTACAGCCTCTCATAGACACTCTCTCACAGACACTCTCTTACAGACTATCACAGACACTCTCTTACAGACTCTCACACTCTCTCACAGACTAACAGACACTCTCACAGACTCACAGACAGTCTCTCACAGACACTCTCTTACAGACTATCACAGACACTCTCACAGACTCTCACAGACAGACTCTCACAGACACTCTCTCAGACTCTCACAGACACTCTCTCACAGACACTCTCTCACAGACACTCTCTCACAGACACTCTCTCATAGACACTCTCTCACAGACACTCTCTCACAGACTCTTAGACACTCTCTCACAGACTCTTAGACACTCTCTCACAGACTCTCACAGACACTCTCACAGACTCTCACAGACACTCTCACAGACTCTCACAGACACTCTCTCACAGACACTCTCTCACAGACACTCTCTCACAGACACTCTCTCACAGACTCTTAGACACTCTCTCACAGACTCTCACACTGTCTCACAGACTCTCACAGACACTCACAGACACTCTCACAGACACTCTCCCACAGACTCTCACAGACACTCTCACAGACAATCTCACAGACAATCTCACAGACAATCTCACAGACAATCTCACAGACACTCTCTCACAGACACTCACAGACACTCTCAGACTCTCAGACTCTCACAGACACTCTCTCACAGACACTCACAGACACTCTCAGACTCTCACAGACACTCTCTCACAGACACTCTCTCACAGACACTCACAGACACTCACAGACACTCTCAGACTCTCACAGATACTCTCTCACAGACACTCTCTCACAGACACTCTCTCACAGACACTCTCTCACAGACACTCACAGACACTCTCTCACAGACACTCTCTCACAGACACTCTCTCACAAACACTCTCACAGACTCTCACAGACACTCTCTCACAGACAGACTCTCGCAGACAGACTCTCTCACAGACACTCTCTCACACTCTCACAGACACTCACAGACTCTCACAGACACTCTCTCACACTCTCTGACAGACTCTCACAGACACTCGCTTACACACTCTCACAGACTCACAGGGACACTCTCTCACAGACACTCTCTCACAGACTCTCACACTCTCTCACAGACTCTCACACTCTCTCACAGACTCTTACAGACACTCTCACAGACTCTTACAGACACTCTCTCACAGACACTCTCTCACAAACACTCTCTCACAGATACTCTCTCACAGACACTCTCTCACAGACACTCACAGACACTCTCACATACACTCTCTCACAGACACTCTCTCACAGACACTCTCACAGACTCTCACAGACACTCTCTCACAGACTCTGACACTCTCACAGACTCTCACAGACACTCTCACAGACAGACTCTCGCAGACAGACTCTCTCACAGACACTCTCTCACACTCTCACAGACACTCACAGACTCTCACAGACACTCTCTCACACTCTCTGACAGACTCTCACAGACACTCTCTTACATACTCTCACAGACACTCTCACAGACTCACAGAGACACTCTCTCACAGACACTCTCTCACAGACTCTCACACTCTCTCACAGACTAACAGACACTCTCACAGACTCTTACAGACACTCTCTCACAGACTCTCACAGACACTCTCTTACAGACTATCACAGACACTCTCTTACAGACTCTCTCACAGTCTCTCACAGACTCTCACAGACACTCTCTTACAGACTATCACAGACACTCTCTTACAGACTCACAGACACTCTCACAGACTCTTACAGACTCTCAAAGACACTCTCTCACAGACTCTCACAGACACCCTCTCAGACTCTCACAGACACTCTCTCATAGACACTCTCTCACAGACACTCTCAGACACTCTCACAGACAGTCTCTCACAGTCTCTGACAGACACTCTCTTACAGACTATCACAGACACTCTCACAGACTCTCACAGACAGACTCTCACAGACACTCTCTCAGACTCTCACAGACACTCTCTCACAGACACTCTCTCACAGACACTCTCTCACAGACACTCTCACAGACACTCTCAGACACTTTCTTACACTCTCTCACACTCTCTCACAGACACTCTCTCACAAACTCTCTCTCAGACTCACAGACTCTCACAGACACTCTCTCACAGACACTCTCTCACAGACACTCTCACAGACTCTCACACTGTCTCACAGACTCTCACAGACACTCACAGACACTCTCACACACTCTCACAGACACTCTCTCACAGACTCTCTCTCACACTTTCTCACAGACTCTCACAGACACTCTCTCACACTCACTCACAGACTCTCACAGACACTCTCTCACAGACTCTCACAGACACTCTCTCACACTCGCTGACAGACTCTCACAGACACTCTCTCACAGACTCTCACAGACACTCTCACAGACACTCTCTCACAGACACTCTCTCACATACTCTCACAGACACTCCTACAGACTCTCACAGACACTCTCAGACTCTCACAGACACTCTCTCACAGACTCACACTCTCTCACAGACTCTCACACACTCTTACAGACTCTCACAGACTCTTACAGAGTCTCAAAGACACTCTCACAGACACTCTTACAAACTCACAGACACTCTCACAGACTCGCACGGACACTCTCTCATATACACTCTCTCACAGACTCTCCCACTCTCTCACAGACTCTAACAGACACTCTCACAGACAATCACAGACTCTTACAGACTCTCACTGACACTCTCTCACAGACTCTCACAGACACTCTCACAGACTCTCACTGACACTCTTTCACAGACTCTCACAGACACTCTCACAGACTATCACTGACTCTCAGACACTCTCTCAGACTCTCACAGACACTCTCAGACTCTCACAGACACTCTCAGACTCACAGACACTCTCAGACTCACAGACTCTCACAGATACTCTCTCACAGACACTCTCTCACAGACACTCTCTCACAGACACTCTCTCTCAGACACTCTCTCTCAGACACTCTCTCTCAGACACTCTCTCTCAGACACTCTCTCTCAGACACTCTCACACTCTCTCTCAGACACTCTCTCTCAGACACTCTCACACTCTCTCACAGATACTCTCTCACAGACTCTCACAGACACTCTCTCACAGACTGGCACTCTCACAGACTCACACTCTCACAGACACTCTCACAGACAGACTCTCAGACACTCTCTCTCAGACACTCTCTCACAGACACTCTCTCACAGACTCACAGACACTCTCTTACAGACTAACACAGACACTCACAGACTCTCACAGACACTCTCTCACATTCACTCTCACAGACTCTCAGACACTCTCACAGACACTCACAGACTCTTACAGACTCTCACAGACACTCTCTCACAGACTCTCACAGACACCCTCTCAGACTCTCACAGACACTCTCTCACAGACACTCTCTCACAGACACTCTCAGACAATCTCACAGACAGTCTCAGTCTCTCACAGACACTCTCTCACAAACTCTCACAGACACTCTCACAGACACTCTCACAGACACTCTCACAGACACTCTCACAGACACTCTCACAGACAATCTCACAGACAATCTCACAGACAATCTCACAGACAATCTCACAGACAATCTCACAGACAATCTCACAGACACTCTCTCACAGACACTCACACTCTCTCACAGACACTCACAGACTCTCAGACACTCTCTTACAGACTCTCACAGACACTCTCATAGACTCTCAGACACTCTCTCACAGACCCTCACACTCTCTCACAGACACTCACAGACTCTCAGACACTCTCTTACAGACTCTCACAGACACTCTCACAGACTCTCACAGACACTCTCTCACAGACTCTCACAGACACTCTCACAGACTCTCACAGACACTCTCTCACAGACTCACACTCTCTCACAGACTCTCACAGACACTCTCAGACTATCACAGACACTCTCTCACAGACTTTTACAGACTCACAGACACTCTCACAGACTATCTCACAGACTGTCTCTCTCCCAGACTCTCACAGACACTCTCTCACAGATACTCTCACATACTCTCTCACAGACTGTCTCACATACACTCTCACAGACAATCCCTCACAGACTCTCTCACAGACACTCTCTCACAGACACTCACACTCTCTCACAGACACTCACAGACTCTCAGACACTCTCTCACAGGCACTCTCTCATACTCTCTGACAGACTCTCACAGACACTCTCTTACACACTCTCACAGACACTCTCACAGACACTCTCTCACAGACTCTCACACTCTCTCACAGACTAACAGACACTCTCACAGACTCTTACAGACACTCTCTCACAGACTCTTACAGCCTCTCATAGACACTCTCTCACAGTCTCTCACAGACACTCTCTTACAGACTATCACAGACACTCTCTTACAGACTCTCACACTCTCTCACAGACTAACAGACACTCTCACAGACTCACAGACAGTCTCTCACAGACACTCTCTTACAGACTATCACAGACACTCTCACAGACTCTCACAGACAGACTCTCACAGACACTCTCTCAGACTCTCACAGACATCTCTCACAGACACTCTCTCACAGACACTCTCTCACAGACACTCTCTCATAGACACTCTCTCACAGACACTCTCTCACAGACTCTTAGACACTCTCTCACAGACTCTTAGACACTCTCTCACAGACTCTCACAGACACTCTCACAGACTCTCACAGACACTCTCACAGACTCTCACAGACACTCTCTCACAGACACTCTCTCACAGACACTCTCTCACAGACACTCTCTCACAGACTCTTAGACACTCTCTCACAGACTCTCACACTGTCTCACAGACTCTCACAGACACTCACAGACACTCTCACAGACACTCTCCCACAGACTCTCACAGACACTCTCACAGACAATCTCACAGACAATCTCACAGACAATCTCACAGACAATCTCACAGACACTCTCACAGACACTCACAGACACTCTCAGACTCTCAGACTCTCACAGACACTCTCTCACAGACACTCACAGACACTCTCAGACTCTCACAGACACTCTCTCACAGACACTCTCTCACAGACACTCACAGACACTCACAGACACTCTCAGACTCTCACAGATACTCTCTCACAGACACTCTCTCACAGACACTCTCTCACAGACACTCTCTCACAGACACTCACAGACACTCTCTCACAGACACTCTCTCACAGACACTCTCACAGACTCTCACAGACACTCTCTCACAGACAGACTCTCGCAGACAGACTCTCTCACAGACACTCTCTCACACTCTCACAGACACTCACAGACTCTCACAGACACTCTCTCACACTCTCTGACAGACTCTCACAGACACTCTCTTACACACTCTCACAGACTCACAGAGACACTCTCTCACAGACACTCTCTCACAGACTCTCACACTCTCTCACAGACTCTCACACTCTCTCACAGACTCTTACAGACACTCTCACAGACTCTTACAGACACTCTCTCACAGACACTCTCTCACAAACACTCTCTCACAGACACTCTCTCACAGACACTCTCTCACAGACACTCACAGACACTCTCTCACAGACACTCTCTCACAGACACTCTCTCACAGACACTCTCACAGACTCTCACAGACACTCTCTCACAGACTCTGACACTCTCACAGACTCTCACAGACACTCTCACAGACAGACTCTCGCAGACAGACTCTCTCACAGACACTCTCTCACACTCTCACAGACACTCACAGACTCTCACAGACACTCTCTCACACTCTCTGACAGACTCTCACAGACACTCTCTTACATACTCTCACAGACACTCTCACAGACTCACAGAGACACTCTCTCACAGACACTCTCTCACAGACTCTCACACTCTCTCACAGACTAACAGACACTCTCACAGACTCTTACAGACACTCTCTCACAGACTCTCACAGACACTCTCTTACAGACTATCACAGACACTCTCTTACAGACTCACAGACACTCTCACAGACTCTTACAGACTCTCAAAGACACTCTCTCACAGACTCTCACAGACACCCTCTCAGACTCTCACAGACACTCTCTCATAGACACTCTCTCACAGACACTCTCAGACACTCTCACAGACAGTCTCTCACAGTCTCTGACAGACACTCTCTTACAGACTATCACAGACACTCTCACAGACTCTCACAGACAGACTCTCACAGACACTCTCTCAGACTCTCACAGACACTCTCTCACAGACACTCTCTCACAGACACTCTCTCACAGACACTCTCACAGACACTCTCAGACACTTTCTTACACTCTCTCACACTCTCTCACAGACACTCTCTCACAAACTCTCTCTCACAGACTCACAGACTCTCACAGACACTCTCTCACAGACACTCTCTCACAGACACTCTCACAGACTCTCACACTGTCTCACAGACTCTCACAGACACTCACAGACACTCTCACACACTCTCACAGACACTCTCTCACAGACTCTCTCTCACATTTTCTCACAGACTCTCACAGACTCTCTCTCACACTCACTCACAGACTCTCACAGACACTCTCTCACACTCTCTGACAGACTCTCACAGAAACTCTCTCACAGACACTCTCACAGACTCACACTCTCACAACCTCTAACAGACACTCTCACAGACTCTTACAGACTCTCACTGACACTCTCTCACAGACTCTCACTGATACTCTCAGACTCTCAGACTCTCACAGACACTCTCTCACAGACACTCTCTCACAGACGCTCTCTCACAGACACTCTCTCACAGACACTCTCACAGACACTCTCTCACAGACACTCTCTCACAGACACTCACAGACACTCTCATAGACACTCTCTCAAAGACACTCTCTCACAGACACTCTCACAGACACTCTCACAGACAGACTCTAGCAGACACTCTCTCACAGACACTCTCACAGACTCTCACAGACACTCACAGACTCTCACAGACACTCTCTTACAGACTCTCACAGACACTCTCTCACAGACACTTTCTCACAGACTCTCTCACAGACACTCTCTCACAGACACTCTCTCACAGACACTCTCAGACACCCTCTCACACTCTCACACACACTCACAGACTCTCACAGACACTCTCACAGACACTCTCACAGACACTCTCACAGACTATCACAGACACTCTCACAGACTATCACAGACACTCTCTCACAGACTTTTACACTCTCACAGACACTCTCACAGACACTCTCATAGACACTCTCACAGACTATCACAGACTCTCACAGACTCTCACAGACACTCTCACAGACTCTCACAGACACTCTCGCACAGACACTCTCGCACAGACACTCTCTCACAGACTCTCACAAACAATCTCCCACAGACAATCTCACAGACTCTCTCACAGACTCTCTCACATACACTCTCACAGACAATCGCTCGCAGACTCTCTCACAGACACTCTCTCACAGACACTCTCACACTCTCTCACAGACACTCACAGACTCTCAGACACTCTCTCACAGACTCTCACAGACACTCTCTTACACACTATCACAGACACTCTCACAGACTCACACAGACACTCTCTCACAGACTCTCTCACAGACTCTCACACTCTCACAGACTCTAACAGATACTCTCACAGACAATCACAGACTCTTACAGACTCTCACTGACACTCTCCCACAGACTCTCACAGACACCTCACAGACACTCTCACAGATTATCACAGACTCTCACAGACACTCTCTCAGACTTTCACAGACACTCTCAGACTCTCAAAGACACTCTCACAGACACTCTCTCGCAGACACTCTCTCACAGACTCTCTCTCACAGACTGACACTCTCACAGACTTACACTCTTACAGACACTCTCACAGACAGACTCTCTCAGACACTCTCTCACAGACTCTCACAGATTCTCACAGACACTCACAGACCCTCACATACACTCACAGACTCTCTCACAGACACTCTCTCACAGACTCTCTCACAGACTCTCTTCCACACTCTCTCACAGACACTCTCTCACAGACACTCTCACAGACACTCTCTCAGACACTCTCTCACAGACACTCTCACACTCTCACAGACACTCACAGACACTCTCAGACTCTCACAGACACTCTCACAGACACTCTCTCACAGACACTCTCTCACATACTCTCACAGACACTCCTACAGACTCTCACAGACACTCTCAGACTCTCACAGACACTCTCTCACAGACTCACACTCTCTCACAGACTCTCACACGCTCTCACAGACTCTCACAGACACACTCTTACAGACTCTCACAGACACTCTCACAGACTATCACAGACACTCTCACAGACTATCACAGACACTCTCTCACAGACTTTTACACTCTCACAGACACTCTCACAGACACTCTCACAGACACTCTCACAGACACTCTCACAGACTATCACAGACTCTCACAGAATCTCACAGACACTCTCACAGACTCTCACAGACACTCTCGCATAGACACTCTCGCACAGACACTCTCTCACAGACTCTCACAGACAATCTCCCACAGACAATCTCACAGACAATCTCACAGACACTCTCTCACAGACACTCACAGACACTCTCAGACTCTCAGACTCTCACAGACACTCTCTCACAGACACTCTCTCACAGACACTCACAGACACTCACAGACACTCTCAGACTCTCACAGACACTCTCTCACAGACACTCTCTCACAGACACTCTCTCACAGACACTCTCTCACAGACACTCACAGACACTCTCTCACAGACACTCTCTCACAGACACTCTCTCACAGACACTCTCACAGACTCTCACAGACACTCTCTCACAGACTCTGACACTCTCACAGACTCTCACAGACACTCTCACAGACAGACTCTCGCAGACAGACTCTCTCACAGACACTCTCTCACACTCTCACAGACACTCACAGACTCTCACAGACACTCTCTCACACTCTCTGACAGACTCTCACAGACACTCTCTTACACACTCTGACAGACTCACAGAGACACTCTCTCACAGACACTCTCTCACAGACTCTCACACTCTCTCACAGACTCTCACACTCTCTCACAGACTCTTACAGACACTCTCACAGACTCTTACAGACACTCTCTCACAGACACTCTCTCACAAACACTCTCTCACAGACACTCTCTCACAGACACTCTCTCACAGACACTCTCTCATAGACACTCTCTCACAGACACTCTCTCACAGACTCTTAGACACTCTCTCACAGACTCTCACAGACACTCTCACAGACTCTCACAGACACTCTCTCACAGACTCACACTCTCTCACAGACTCTCACAGACACTCTCAGACTATCACAGACACTCTCTCACAGACTTTTACAGACTCACAGACACTCTCACAGACTATCTCACAGACTGTCTCTCTCCCAGACTCTCACAGACACTCTCTCACAGATACTCTCACATACTCTCTCACAGACTGTCTCACATACACTCTCACAGACAATCCCTCACAGACTCTCTCACAGACACTCTCTCACAGACACTCACACTCTCTCACAGACACTCACAGACTCTCAGACACTCTCTCACAGGCACTCTCTCATACTCTCTGACAGACTCTCACAGACACTCTCTTACACACTCTCACAGACACTCTCACAGACTCACAGAGACTCTCTCACAGACACTCTCTCACAGACTCTCACACTCTCTCACAGACTAACAGACACTCTCACAGACTCTTACAGACACTCTCTCACAGACTCTTACAGCCTCTCATAGACACTCTCTCACAGTCTCTCACAGACACTCTCTTACAGACTATCACAGACACTCTCTTACAGACTCTCACACTCTCTCACAGACTAACAGACACTCTCACAGACTCACAGACAGTCTCTCACAGACACTCTCTTACAGACTATCACAGACACTCTCACAGACTCTCACAGACAGACTCTCACAGACACTCTCTCAGACTCTCACAGACACTCTCTCACAGACACTCTCTCACAGACACTCTCTCACAGACACTCTCTCATAGACACTCTCTCATAGACACTCTCTCACAGACACTCTCTCACAGACTCTTAGACACTCTCTCACAGACTCTTAGACACTCTCTCACAGACTCTCACAGACACTCTCACAGACTCTCACAGACACTCTCACAGACTCTCACAGACACTCTCTCACAGACACTCTCTCACAGACACTCTCTCACAGACACTCTCTCACAGACTCTTAGACACTCTCTCACAGACTCTCACACTGTCTCACAGACTCTCACAGACACTCACAGACACTCTCACAGACACTCTCCCACAGACTCTCACAGACACTCTCACAGACAATCTCACAGACAATCTCACAGACAATCTCACAGACAATCTCACAGACACTCTCTCACAGACACTCACAGACACTCTCAGACTCTCAGACTCTCACAGACACTCTCTCACAGACACTCACAGACACTCTCAGACTCTCACAGACACTCTCTCACAGACACTCTCTCACAGACACTCACAGACACTCTCAGACTCTCACAGATACTCTCTCACAGACACTCTCTCACAGACACTCTCTCACAGACACTCTCTCACAGACACTCACAGACACTCTCTCACAGACACTCTCTCACAGACACTCTCACAGACTCTCACAGACACTCTCTCACAGACAGACTCTCGCAGACAGACTCTCTCACAGACACTCTCTCACACTCTCACAGACACTCACAGACTCTCACAGACACTCTCTCACACTCTCTGACAGACTCTCACAGACACTCTCTTACACACTCTCACAGACTCACAGAGACACTCTCTCACAGACACTCTCTCACAGACTCTCACACTCTCTCACAGACTCTCACACTCTCTCACAGACTCTTACAGACACTCTCACAGACTCTTACAGACACTCTCTCACAGACACTCTCTCACAAACACTCTCTCACAGACACTCTCTCACAGACACTCTCTCACAGACACTCACAGACACTCTCTCACAGACACTCTCTCACAGACACTCTCTCACAGACACTCTCACAGACTCTCACAGACACTCTCTCACAGACTCTGACACTCTCACAGACTCTCACAGACACTCTCACAGACAGACTCTCGCAGACAGACTCTCTCACAGACACTCTCTCACACTCTCACAGACACTCACAGACTCTCACAGACACTCTCTCACACTCTCTGACAGACTCTCACAGACACTCTCTTACATACTCTCACAGACACTCTCACAGACTCACAGAGACACTCTCTCACAGACACTCTCTCACAGACTCTCACACTCTCTCACAGACTAACAGACACTCTCACAGACTCTTACAGACACTCTCTCACAGACTCTCACAGACACTCTCTTACAGACTATCACAGACACTCTCTTACAGACTCTCTCACAGTCTCTCACAGACTCTCACAGACACTCTCTTACAGACTATCACAGACACTCTCTTACAGACTCACAGACACTATCACAGACTCTTACAGACTCTCAAAGACACTCTCTCACAGACTCTCACAGACACCCTCTCATAGACACTCTCTCACAGACACTCTCAGACACTCTCACAGACAGTCTCTCACAGTCTCTGACAGACACTCTCTTACAGACTATCACAGACACTCTCACAGACTCTCACAGACAGACTCTCACAGACACTCTCTCAGACTCTCACAGACACTCTCTCACAGACACTCTCTCACAGACACTCTCTCACAGACACTCTCACAGACACTCTCAGACACTTTCTTACACTCTCTCACACTCTCTCACAGACACTCTCTCACAAACTCTCTCTCACAGACTCACAGACTCTCACAGACACTCTCTCACAGACACTCTCTCACAGACACTCTCACAGACTCTCACACTGTCTCACAGACTCTCACAGACACTCACAGACACTCTCACACACTCTCACAGACACTCTCTCACAGACTCTCTCTCACACTTTCTCACAGACTCTCACAGACACTCTCTCACACTCACTCACAGACTCTCACAGACACTCTCTCACACTCTCTGACAGACTCTCACAGAAACTCTCTCACAGACACTCTCACAGACTCACACTCTCACAACCTCTAACAGACACTCTCACAGACTCTTACAGACTCTCACTGACACTCTCTCACAGACTCTCACAGATACTCTCAGACTCTCAGACTCTCACAGACACTCTCTCACAGACACTCTCTCACAGACGCTCTCTCACAGACACTCTCTCACAGACACTCTCACAGACACTCTCTCACAGACACTCTCTCACAGACACTCACAGACACTCTCTCAAAGACACTCTCTCACAGACACTCTCACAGACACTCTCACAGACAGACTCTAGCAGACACTCTCTCACAGACACTCTCACAGACTCTCACAGACACTCACAGACTCTCACAGACACTCTCTTACAGACTCTCACAGACACTCTCTCACAGACACTTTCTCACAGACTCTCTCACAGACACTCTCTCACAGACACTCTCTCACAGACACTCTCAGACACCCTCTCACACTCTCACACACACTCACAGACTCTCACAGACACTCTCATAGACACTCTCACAGACACTCTCACAGACTATCACAGACACTCTCACAGACTATCACAGACACTCTCTCACAGACTTTTACACTCTCACAGACACTCTCATAGACACTCTCACAGACTATCACAGACTCTCACAGACTCTCACAGACACTCTCACAGACTCTCACAGACACTCTCGCATAGACACTCTCGCACAGACACTCTCTCACAGACTCTCACAAACAATCTCCCACAGACAATCTCACAGACTCTCTCACAGACTCTCTCACATACACTCTCACAGACAATCGCTCGCAGACTCTCTCACAGACACTCTCTCACAGACACTCTCACACTCTCTCACAGACACTCACAGACTCTCAGACACTCTCTCACAGACTCTCACAGACACTCTCTTACACACTATCACAGACACTCTCACAGACTCACACAGACACTCTCTCACAGACTCTCTCACAGACTCTCACACTCTCACAGACTCTAACAGATACTCTCACAGACAATCACAGACTCTTACAGACTCTCACTGACACTCTCCCACAGACTCTCACAGACACCTCACAGACACTCTCACAGATTATCACAGACTCTCACAGACACTCTCTCAGACTTTCACAGACACTCTCAGACTCTCAAAGACACTCTCACAGACACTCTCTCGCAGACACTCTCTCACAGACTCTCTCTCACAGACTGACACTCTCACAGACTTACACTCTCACAGACACTCTCACAGACAGACTCTCTCAGACACTCTCTCACAGACTCTCACAGATTCTCACAGACACTCACAGACCCTCACATACACTCACAGACTCTCTCACAGACACTCTCTCACAGACTCTCTCACAGACTCTCTTCCACACTCTCTCACAGACACTCTCTCACAGACACTCTCACAGACACTCTCTCAGACACTCTCTCACAGACACTCTCACACTCTCACAGACACTCACAGACACTCACAGACTCTCACAGACACTCTCACAGACACTCTCTCACAGACACTCTCTCACATACTCTCACAGACACTCCTACAGACTCTCACAGACACTCTCAGACTCTCACAGACACTCTCTCACAGACTCACACTCTCTCACAGACTCTCACACGCTCTCACAGACTCTCACAGACACACTCTTACAGACTCTCACAGACACTCTCACAGACTATCACAGACACTCTCACAGACTATCACAGACACTCTCTCACAGACTTTTACACTCTCACAGACACTCTCACAGACACTCTCACAGACACTCTCACAGACACTCTCACAGACTATCACAGACTCTCACAGAATCTCACAGACACTCTCACAGACTCTCACAGACACTCTCGCATAGACACTCTCGCACAGACACTCTCTCACAGACTCTCACAGACAATCTCCCACAGACAATCTCACAGACAATCTCACAGACACTCTCTCACAGACACTCACAGACACTCTCAGACTCTCAGACTCTCACAGACACTCTCTCACAGACACTCTCTCACAGACACTCACAGACACTCACAGACACTCTCAGACTCTCACAGACACTCTCTCACAGACACTCTCTCACAGACACTCTCTCACAGACACTCTCTCACAGACACTCTCTCACAGACACTCTCACAGACTCTCACAGACACTCTCTCACAGACTCTGACACTCTCACAGACTCTCACAGACACTCTCACAGACAGACTCTCGCAGACAGACTCTCTCACAGACACTCTCTCACACTCTCACAGACACTCACAGACTCTCACAGACACTCTCTCACACTCTCTGACAGACTTTCACAGACACTCTCTTACACACTCTGACAGACTCACAGAGACACTCTCTCACAGACACTCTCTCAAAGACTCTCACACTCTCTCACAGACTCTCACACTCTCTCACAGACTCTTACAGACACTCTCACAGACTCTTACAGACACTCTCTCACAGACACTCTCTCACAAACACTCTCTCACAGACACTCTTTCACAGACACTCTCTCACAGACACTCACAGACACTCTCACAGACACTCTCTCACAGACACTCTCTCACAGACACTCTCACAGACTCTCACAGACACTCTCTCACAGACTCTGACACTCTCACAGACTCTCACAGACACTCTCACAGACAGACTCTCGCAGACAGACTCTCTCACAGACACTCTCTCACTCTCTCACAGACACTCACAGACTCTCAGACACTCTCTCACAGACTCACAGACACTCTCTTACACACTATCACAGACACTCTCACAGACTCACACAGACACTCTCTCACAGACTCTCTCACAGACTCTCACACTCTCACAGACTCTAACAGATACTCTCACAGACAATCACAGACTCTTACAGACTCTCACTGACACTCTCCCACAGACTCTCACAGACACCTCACAGACACTCTCACAGATTATCACAGACTCTCACAGACACTCTCTCAGACTTTCACAGACACTCTCAGACTCTCAAAGACACTCTCACAGACACTCTCTCGCAGACACTCTCTCACAGACTCTCTCTCACAGACTGACACTCTCACAGACTTACACTATCACAGACACTCTCACAGACAGACTCTCTCAGACACTCTCTCACAGACTCTCACAGATTCTCACAGACACTCACAGACCCTCACATACACTCACAGACTCTCTCACAGACACTCTCTCACAGACTCTCTCACAGACTCTCTTCCACACTCTCTCACAGACACTCTCTCACAGACACTCTCACAGACACTCTCTCAGACACTCTCTCACAGACACTCTCACACTCTCACAGACACTCACAGACACTCACAGACTCTCACAGACACTCTCACAGACTCTTACAGACACTCTTTCACAGACACTCTCTCACAAACACTCTCTCACAGATACTCTCTCACAGACACTCTCTCACAGACACTCACAGACACTCTCACAGACACTCTCTCACAGACACTCTCTCACAGACACTCTCACAGACTCTCACAGACACTCTCTCACAGACTCTGACACTCTCACAGACTCTCACAGACACTCTCACAGACAGACTCTCGCAGACAGACTCTCTCACAGACACTCTCTCACTCTCTCACAGACACTCACAGACTCTCAGACACTCTCTCACAGACTCTCACAGACACTCTCTTATACACTATCACAGACACTCTCACAGACTCACACAGACACTCTCTCACAGACTCTCTCACAGACTCTCACACTCTCACAGACTCTAACAGATACTCTCACAGACAATCACAGACTCTTACAGACTCTCACTGACACTCTCCCACAGACTCTCACAGACACCTCACAGACACTCTCACAGATTATCACAGACTCTCACAGACACTCTCTCAGACTTTCACAGACACTCTCAGACTCTCAAAGACACTCTCACAGACACTCTCTCGCAGACACTCTCTCACAGACTCTCTCTCACAGACTGACACTCTCACAGACTTACACTCTCACAGACACTCTCACAGACAGACTCTCTCAGACACTCTCTCACAGACTCTCACAGATTCTCACAGACACTCACAGACCCTCACATACACTCACAGACTCTCTCACAGACACTCTCTCACAGACTCTCTCACAGACTCTCTTCCACACTCTCTCACAGACACTCTCTCACAGACACTCTCACAGACACTCTCTCAGACACTCTCTCACAGACACTCTCACACTCTCACAGACACTCACAGACACTCACAGACTCTCACAGACACTCTCACAGACACCCTCTCACAGACACTCTCTCACATACTCTCACAGACACTCCTACAGACTCTCACAGACACTCTCAGACTCTCACAGACACTCTCTCACAGACTCACACTCTCTCACAGACTCTCACACGCTCTCACAGACTCTCACAGACACACTCTTACAGACTCTCACAGACACTCTCACAGACTATCACAGACACTCTCACAGACTATCACAGACACTCTCTCACAGACTTTTACACTCTCACAGACACTCTCACAGACACTCTCACAGACACTCTCACAGACACTCTCACAGACACTCTCACAGACTATCACAGACTCTCACAGACTCTCACAGACACTCTCACAGACTCTCACAGACACTCTCGCATAGACACTCTCGCACAGACACTCTCTCACAGACTCTCACAGACAATCTCCCACAGACAATCTCACAGACAATCTCACAGACACTCTCTCACAGACACTCACAGACACTCTCAGACTCTCAGACTCTCACAGACACTCTCTCACAGACACTCTCTCACAGACACTCTCTCACAGACACTCACAGACACTCTCAGACTCTCACAGACACTCTCTCACAGACACTCTCTCACAGACACTCTCTCACAGACACTCTCTCACAGACACTCACAGACACTCTCTCACAGACACTCTCTCACAGACACTCTCTCACAGACACTCTCACAGACTCTCACAGACACTCTCTCACAGACTCTGACACTCACACAGACTCTCACAGACACTCTCACAGACAGACTCTCGCAGACAGACTCTCTCACAGACACTCTCTCACACTCTCACAGACACTCACAGACTCTCACAGACACTCTCTCACACTCTCTGACAGACTCTCACAGATACTCTCTTACACACTCTGACAGACTCACAGAGACACTCTCTCACAGACACTCTCTCACAGACTCTCACACTCTCTCACAGACTCTCACACTCTCTCACAGACTCTTACAGACACTCTCACAGACTCTTACAGACACTCTCTCACAGACACTCTCTCACAAACACTCTCTCACAGACACTCTCTCACAGACACTCTCTCACAGACACTCACAGACACTCTCACAGACACTCTCTCACAGACACTCTCACAGACTCTCACAGACACTCTCTCACAGACTCTGACACTCTCATAGACTCTCACAGACACTCTCACAGACAGACTCTCGCAGACAGACTCTCTCACAGACACTCTCTCACACTCTCACAGACACTCACAGACTCTCACAGACACTCTCTCACACTCTCTGACAGACTCTCACAGATACTATCTTACACACTCTCACAGACACTCTCACAGACTCACAGAGACACTCTCTCACAGACACTCTCTCACAGACTCTCACACTCTCTCACAGACTAACAGACACTCTCACAGACTCTTACAGACACTCTCTCACAGACTCTCACAGACACTCTCTTATAGACTATCACAGACACTCTCTTACAGACTCTCTCACAGTCTCTCACAGACTCTCACAGACACTCTCTTACAGACTATCACAGACACTCTCTTACAGACTCACAGACACTCTCACAGACTCTTACAGACTCTCAAAGACACTCTCTCACAGACTCTCACAGACACCCTCTCAGACTCTCACAGACACTCTCTCACAGACACTCTCTCACAGACACTCTCAGACACTCTCACAGACAGTCTTTCACAGTCTCTCACAGACACTCTCTTACAGACTATCACAGACACTCTCACAGACTCTCACAGACAGACTCTCACAGACACTCTCTCAGACTCTCACAGACACTCTCTCACAGACACTCTCTCACAGACACTCTCTCACAGACACTCTCACAGACACTCTCAGACACTTTCTTACACTCTCTCACACTCTCTCACAGACACTCTCTCACAAACTCTCTCTCACAGACTCACAGACTCTCACAGACACTCTCTCACAGACACTCTCTCACAGACACTCTCACAGACTCTCACACTGTCTCACAGACTCTCACAGACACTCACAGACACTCTCACACACTCTCACAGACACTCTCTCACAGACTCTCTCTCACACTTTCTCACAGACTCTCACAGACACTCTCTCACACTCACTCACAGACTCTCACAGACACTCTCTCACACTCTCTGACAGACTCTCACAGAAACTCTCTCACAGACACTCTCACAGACTCACACTCTCACAACCTCTAACAGACACTCTCACAGACTCTTACAGACTCTCACTGACACTCTCTCACAGACTCTCACAGATTCTCACAGACACTCACAGACCCTCACATACACTCACAGACTCTCTCACAGACACTCTCTCACAGACTCTCTCACAGACTCTCTTCCACACTCTCTCACAGACACTCTCTCACAGACACTCTCACAGACACTCTCTCAGACACTCTCTCACAGACACTCTCACACTCTCACAGACACTCACAGACACTCACAGACTCTCGTAGACACTCTCACAGACACTCTCTCACAGACACTCTCTCACATACTCTCACAGACACTCCTACAGACTCTCACAGACACTCTCAGACTCTCACAGACACTCTCTCACAGACTCACACTCTCTCACAGACTCTCACACGCTCTCACAGACTCTCACAGACACACTCTTACAGACTCTCACAGACACTCTCACAGACTATCACAGACACTCTCACAGACTATCACAGACACTCTCTCACAGACTTTTACACTCTCACAGACACTCTCACAGACACTCTCACAGACACTCTCACAGACTCTCACAGACACTCTCACAGACTCTCACAGACACTCTCGCATAGACACTCTCGCACAGACACTCTCTCACAGACTCTCACAGACAATCTCCCACAGACAATCTCACAGACAATCTCACAGACACTCTCTCACAGACACTCACAGACACTCTCAGACTCTCAGACTCTCACAGACACTCTCTCACAGACACTCTCTCACAGACACTCACAGACACTCACAGACACTCTCACACTCTCACAGACACTCTCTCACAGACACTCTCTCACAGACACTCTCTCACAGACACTCTCTCACAGACACTCACAGACACTCTCTCACAGACACTCTCTCACAGACACTCTCTCACAGACACTCTCACAGACTCTCACAGACACTCTCTCACAGACTCTGACACTCTCACAGACTCTCACAGACACTCTCACAGACAGACTCTCGCAGACAGACTCTCTCACAGACACTCTCTCACACTCTCACAGACACTCACATACTCTCACAGACACTCTCTCACACTCTCTGACAGACTCTCACAGACACTCTCTTACACACTCTGACAGACTCACAGAGACACTCTCTCACAGACACTCTCTCACAGACTCTCACACTCTCTCACAGACTCTCACACTCTCTCACAGACTCTTACAGACACTCTCACAGACTCTTACAGACACTCTCTCACAGACACTCTCTCACAAACACTCTCTCACAGACACTCTCTCACAGACACTCTCTCACAGACACTCACAGACACTCTCACAGACACTCTCTCACAGACACTCTCACAGACTCTCACAGACACTCTCTCACAGACTCTGACACTCTCACAGACTCTCACAGACACTCTCACAGACAGACTCTCGCAGACAGACTCTCTCACAGACACTCTCTCACACTCTCACAGACACTCACCGACTCTCACAGACACTCTCTCACACTCTCTGACAGACTCTCACAGACACTATCTTACACACTCTCACAGACACTCTCACAGACTCACAGAGACACTCTCTCACAGACACTCTCTCACAGACTCTCACACTCTCTCACAGACTAACAGACACTCTCACAGACTCTTACAGACACTCTCTCACAGACTCTCACAGACACTCTCTTACAGACTATCACAGACACTCTCTTACAGACTCTCTCACAGTCTCTCACAGACTCTCACAGACACTCTCTTACAGACTATCACAGACACTCTCTTACAGACTCACAGACACTCTCACAGACTCTTACAGACTCTCAAAGACACTCTCTCACAGACTCTCACAGACACCCTCTCAGACTCTCACAGACACTCTCTCACAGACACTCTCTCACAGACACTCTCAGACACTCTCACAGACAGTCTCTCACAGTCTCTCACAGACACTCTCTTACAGACTATCACAGACACTCTCACAGACTCTCACAGACAGACTCTCACAGACACTCTCTCAGACTCTCACAGACACTCTCTCACAGACACTCTCTCACAGACACTCTCTCACAGACACTCTCACAGACACTCTCAGACACTTTCTTACACTCTCTCACACTCTCTCACAGACACTCTCTCACAAACTCTCTCTCACAGACTCTCACAGACACTCTCTCACTGACACTCTCTCACAGACTCTCACAGATTCTCACAGACACTCACAGACCCTCACATACACTCACAGACTCTCTCACAGACACTCTCTCACAGACTCTCTCACAGACTCTCTTCCACACTCTCTCACAGACACTCTCTCACAGACACTCTCACAGACACTCTCTCAGACACTCTCTCACAGACACTCTCACACTCTCACAGACACTCACAGACACTCACAGACTCTCGTAGACACTCTCACAGACACTCTCTCACAGACACTCTCTCACATACTCTCACAGACACTCCTACAGACTCTCACAGACACTCTCAGACTCTCACAGACACTCTCTCACAGACTCACACTCTCTCACAGACTCTCACACGCTCTCACAGACTCTCACAGACACACTCTTACAGACTCTCACAGACACTCTCACAGACTATCACAGACACTCTCACAGACTATCACAGACACTCTCTCACAGACTTTTACACTCTCACAGACACTCTCACAGACACTCTCACAGACACTCTCACAGACTCTCACAGACACTCTCACAGACTCTCACAGACACTCTCGCATAGACACTCTCGCACAGACACTCTCTCACAGACTCTCACAGACAATCTCCCACAGACAATCTCACAGACAATCTCACAGACACTCTCTCACAGACACTCACAGACACTCTCAGACTCTCAGACTCTCACAGACACTCTCTCACAGACACTCTCTCACAGACACTCACAGACACTCACAGACACTCTCAGACTCTCACAGACACTCTCTCACAGACACTCTCTCACAGACACTCTCTCACAGACACTCTCTCACAGACACTCACAGACACTCTCTCACAGACACTCTCTCACAGACACTCTCTCACAGACACTCTCACAGACTCTCACAGACACTCTCTCACAGACTCTGACACTCTCACAGACTCTCACAGACACTCTCACAGACAGACTCTCGCAGACAGACTCTCTCACAGACACTCTCTCACACTCTCACAGACACTCACATACTCTCACAGACACTCTCTCACACTCTCTGACAGACTCTCACAGACACTCTCTTACACACTCTGACAGACTCACAGAGACACTCTCTCACAGACACTCTCTCACAGACTCTCACACTCTCTCACAGACTCTCACACTCTCTCACAGACTCTTACAGACACTCTCACAGACTCTTACAGACACTCTCTCACAGACACTCTCTCACAAACACTCTCTCACAGACACTCTCTCACAGACACTCTCTCACAGACACTCACAGACACTCTCACAGACACTCTCTCACAGACACTCTCACAGACTCTCACAGACACTCTCTCACAGACTCTGACACTCTCACAGACTCTCACAGACACTCTCACAGACAGACTCTCGCAGACAGACTCTCACAGACACTCTCTCACACTCTCACAGACACTCACAGACTCTCACAGACACTCTCTCACACTCTCTGACAGACTCTCACAGACACTATCTTACACACTCTCACAGACACTCTCACAGACTCACAGAGACACTCTCTCACAGACACTCTCTCACAGACTCTCACACTCTCTCACAGACTAACAGACACTCTCACAGACTCTTACAGACACTCTCTCACAGACTCTCACAGACACTCTCTTACAGACTATCACAGACACTCTCTTACAGACTCTCTCACAGTCTCTCACAGACTCTCACAGACACTCTCTTACAGACTATCACAGACACTCTCTTACAGACTCACAGACACTCTCACAGACTCTTACAGACTCTCAAAGACACTCTCTCACAGACTCTCACAGACACCCTCTCAGACTCTCACAGACACTCTCTCACAGACACTCTCTCACAGACACTCTCAGACACTCTCACAGACAGTCTCTCACAGTCTCTCACAGACACTCTCTTACAGACTATCACAGACACTCTCACAGACTCTCACAGACAGACTCTCACAGACACTCTCTCAGACTCTCACAGACACTCTCTCACAGACACTCTCTCACAGACACTCTCTCACAGACACTCTCACAGACACTCTCAGACACTTTCTTACACTCTCTCACACTCTCTCACAGACACTCTCTCACAAACTCTCTCTCACAGACTCTCACAGACACTCTCTCACAGACACTCTCTCACAGACACTCTCACAGACTCTCACACTGTCTCACAGACTCTCACAGACACTCACAGACACTCTCACACACTCTCACAGACACTCTCTCACAGACTCTCTCTCACACTTTCTCACAGACTCTCACAGACACTCTCTCACACTCACTCACAGACTCTCACAGACACTCTCTCACACTCTCTGACAGACTCTCACAGAAACTCTCTCACAGACACTCTCACAGACTCACACTCTCACAACCTCTAACAGACACTCTCACAGACTCTTACAGACTCTCACTGACACTCTCTCACAGACTCTCACAGATACTCTCAGACTCTCAGACTCTCACAGACACTCTCTCACAGACACTCTCTCACAGACACTCTCTCATAGACACTCTCTCACAGACACTCTCACAGACACTCTCTCACAGACACTCTCTCACAGACACTCACAGACACTCTCATAGACACTCTGTCAAAGACACTCTCTCACAGACACTCTCACAGACACTCTCATAGACAGACTCTAGCAGACACTCTCTCACAGTCTCTCACAGACTCTCACAGACACTCTCTTACAGACTATCACAGACACTCTCTTACAGACTCACAGACACTCTCACAGACTCTTACAGACTCTCAAAGACACTCTCTCACAGACTCTCACAGACACCCTCTCAGACTCTCACAGACACTCTCTCACAGACACTCTCTCACAGACACTCTCAGACACTCTCACAGACAGTCTCTCACAGTCTCTCACAGACACTCTCTTACAGACTATCACAGACACTCTCACAGACTCTCACAGACAGACTCTCACAGACACTCTCTCAGACTCTCACAGACACTCTCTCACAGACACTCTCTCACAGACACTCTCTCACAGACACTCTCACAGACACTCTCAGACACTTTCTTACACTCTCTCACACTCTCTCACAGACACTCTCTCACAAACTCTCTCTCACAGACTCACAGACTCTCACAGACACTCTCTCACAGACACTCTCTCACAGACACTCTCACAGACTCTCACACTGTCTCACAGACTCTCACAGACACTCACAGACACTCTCACACACTCTCACAGACACTCTCTCACAGACTCTCTCTCACACTTTCTCACAGACTCTCACAGACACTCTCTCACACTCACTCACAGACTCTCACAGACACTCTCTCACACTCTCTGACAGACTCTCACAGAAACTCTCTCACAGATACTCTCACAGACTCACACTCTCACAACCTCTAACAGACACTCTCACAGACTCTTACAGACTCTCACTGACACTCTCTCACAGACTCTCACAGATACTCTCAGACTCTCAGACTCTCACATACACTCTCTCACAGACACTCTCTCACAGACACTCTCACACTCTCTCACAGACACTCACAGACTCTCAGACACTCTCTCACAGACTCTCACAGACACTCTCTTACACACTATCACAGACACTCTCACAGACTCACACAGACACTCTCTCACAGACTCTCTCACAGACTCTCACACTCTCACAGATTCTAACAGATACTCTCACAGACAATCACAGACTCTTACAGACTCTCACTGACACTCTCCCACAGACTCTCACAGACACCTCACAGACACTCTCACAGATTATCACAGACTCTCACAGACACTCTCTCAGACTTTCACAGACACTCTCAGACTCTCAAAGACACTCTCACAGACACTCTCTCGCAGACACTCTCTCACAGACTCTCTCTCACAGACTGACACTCTCACAGACTTACACTCTCACAGACACTCTCACAGACAGACTCTCTCAGACACTCTCTCACAGACTCTCACAGATTCTCACAGACACTCACAGACCCTCACATACACTCACAGACTCTCTCACAGACACTCTCTCACAGACTCTCTCACAGACTCTCTTCCACACTCTCTCACAGACACTCTCTCACAGACACTCTCACAGACACTCTCTCAGACACTCTCTCACAGACACTCTCACACTCTCACAGACACTCACAGACACTCACAGACTCTCACAGACACTCTCACAGACACTCTCTCACAGACACTCTCTCACATACTCTCACAGACACTCCTACAGACTCTCACAGACACTCTCAGACTCTCACAGACACTCTCTCACAGACTCACACTCTCTCACAGACTCTCACACGCTCTCACAGACTCTCACAGACACACTCTTACAGACTCTCACAGACACTCTCACAGACTATCACAGACACTCTCACAGACTATCACAGACACTCTCTCACAGACTTTTACACTCTCACAGACACTCTCACAGACACTCTCACAGACATTCTCACAGACTCTCACAGACTCTCACAGACTCTCACAGACACTCTCACAGACTCTCACAGACACTCTCGCATAGACACTCTCGCACAGACACTCTCTCACAGACTCTCACAGACAATCTCCCACAGACAATCTCACAGACAATCTCACAGACACTCTCTCACAGACACTCTCAGACTCTCAGACTCTCACAGACACTCTCTCACAGACACTCACAGACACTCTCAGACTCTCACAGACACTCTCTCACAGACACTCTCTCACAGACACTTACAGACACTCACAGACACTCTCAGACTCTCACAGACACTCTCTCACAGACACTCTCTCACACTCTCTCACAGACACTCTCTCACAGACACTCTCTCACAGACACTCACAGACACTCTCTCACAGACACTCTCTCACAGACACTCTCTCACAGACACTCTCACAGACTCTCACAGACACTCTCTCACAGACTCTGACACTCTCACAGACTCTCACAGACACTCTCACAGACAGACTCTCGCAGACAGACTCTCTCACAGACACTCTCTCACACTCTCACAGACACTCACAGACTCTCACAGACACTCTCTCACACTCTCTGACAGACTCTCACAGACACTCTCTTACACACTCTCACAGACTCACAGAGACACTCTCTCACAGACACTCTCTCACAGACTCTCACACTCTCTCACAGACTCTCACACTCTCTCACAGACTCTTACAGACACTCTCACAGACTCTTACAGACACTCTCTCACAGACACTCTCTCACAAACACTCTCTCACAGACACTCTCTCACAGACACTCTCTCACAGACACTCACAGACACTCTCACAGACACTCTCTCACAGACACTCTCTCACAGACACTCTCACAGACTCTCACAGACACTCTCTCACAGACTCTGACACTCTCACAGACTCTCACAGACACTCTCACAGACAGACTCTCGCAGACAGACTCTCTCACAGACACTCTCTCACACTCTCACAGACACTCACAGACTCTCACAGACACTCTCTCACACTCTCTGACAGACTCTCACAGACACTATCTTACACACTCTCACAGACACTCTCACAGACTCACAGAGACACTCTCTCACAGACACTCTCTCACAGACTCTCACACTCTCTCACAGACTAACAGACACTCTCACAGACTCTTACAGACACTCTCTCACAGACTCTCACAGACACTCTCTTACAGACTATCACATACACTCTCTTACAGACTCTCTCACAGTCTCTCACAGACTCTCACAGACACTCTCTTACAGACTATCACAGACACTCTCTTACAGACTCACAGACACTCTCACAGACTCTTACAGACTCTCAAAGACACTCTCTCACAGACTCTCACAGACACCCTCTCAGACTCTCACAGACACTCTCTCACAGACACTCTCTCACAGACACTCTCAGACACTCTCACAGACAGTCTCTCACAGACACTCTCTTACAGACTATCACAGACACTCTCACAGACTCTCACAGACAGACTCTCACAGACACTCTCTCAGACTCTCACAGACACTCTCTCACAGACACTCTCTCACAGACACTCTCTCACAGACACTCTCACAGACACTCTCAGACACTTTCTTACACTCTCTCACACTCTCTCACAGACACTCTCTCACAAACTCTCTCTCACAGACTCACAGACTCTCACAGACACTCTCTCACAGACACTCTCTCACAGACACTCTCACAGACTCTCACACTGTCTCACAGACTCTCACAGACACTCACAGACACTCTCACACACTCTCACAGACACTCTCTCACAGACTCTCTCTCACACTTTCTCACAGACTCTCACAGACACTCTCTCACACTCACTCACAGACTCTCACAGACACTCTCTCACACTCTCTGACAGACTCTCACAGAAACTCTCTCACAGACACTCTCACAGACTCACACTCTCACAACCTCTAACAGACACTCTGACAGACTCTTACAGACTCTCACTGACACTCTCTCACAGACTCTCAAAGATACTCTCAGACTCTCAGAGTCTCACAGACACTCTCTCACAGACACTCTCTCACAGACACTCTCTCACAGACACTCTCACAGACACTCTCTCACAGACACTCTCTCACAGACACTCACAGACACTCTCATAGACACTCTCTCAAAGACACTCTCTCACAGACACTCTCACAGACACTCTCACAGACAGACTCTAGCAGACACTCTCTTACAGTCTCTCACAGACTCTCACAGACACTCTCTTACAGACTATCACAGACACTCTCTTACAGACTCACAGACACTCTCACAGACTCTTACAGACTCTCAAAGATACTCTCTCACAGACTCTCACAGACACCCTCTCAGACTCTCACAGACACTCTCTCACAGACACTCTCTCACAGACACTCTCAGACACTCTCACAGACAGTCTCTCACAGTCTCTCACAGACACTCTCTTACAGACTATCACAGACACTCTCACAGACTCTCACAGACAGACTCTCACAGACACTCTCTCAGACTCTCACAGACACTCTCTCACAGACACTCTCACAGACACTCTCTCACAGACACTCTCACAGACACTCTCTCACAGACTCACACTCTCTCAGAGACTCTCACAGACACTCTCAGACTATCACAGACACTCTCTCACAGACTTTTACAGACTCACAGACACTCTCACAGACTATCTCACAGACTGTCTCTCTCCCAGACTCTCACAGACACTCTCTCACAGATACTCTCACATACTCTCTCACAGACTGTCTCACATACACTCTCACAGACAATCCCTCACAGACTCTCTCACAGACACTCTCTCACAGACACTCACACTCTCTCACAGATACTCACAGACTCTCAGACACTCTCTCACAGGCACTCTCTCACACTCTCTGACAGACTCTCACAGACACTCTCTTACACACTCTCACAGACACTCTCACAGACTCACAGAGACTCTCTCACAGACACTCTCTCACAGACTCTCACACTCTCTCACAGACTAACAGACACTCTCACAGACTCTTACAGACACTCTCTCACAGACTCTTACAGCCTCTCATAGACACTCTCTCACAGTCTCTCACAGACACTCTCTTACAGACTATCACAGACACTCTCTTACAGACTCTCACACTCTCTCACAGACTAACAGACACTCTCACAGACTCACAGACAGTCTCTCACAGACACTCTCTTACAGACTATCACAGACACTCTCACAGACTCTCACAGACAGACTCTCACAGACACTCTCTCAGACTCTCACAGACACTCTCTCACAGACACTCTCTCACAGACACTCTCTCATAGACACTCTCTCACAGACACTCTCTCACACTCTTAGACACTCTCTCACAGACTCTTAGACACTCTCACAGACTCTCACAGACACTCTCACAGACTCTCACAGACACTCTCACAGACTCTCACAGACACTCTCTCACAGACACTCTCTCACAGACACTCTCTCACAGACACTCTCTCACAGACTCTTAGACACTCTCTCACAGACTCTCACACTGTCTCACAGACTCTCACAGACACTCACAGACACTCTCACAGACACTCTCTCACAGACTCTCACAGACACTCTCACAGACAATCTCACAGACAATCTCACAGACAATCTCACAGACAATCTCACAGACACTCTCTCACAGACACTCACAGACACTCTCAGACTCTCAGACTCTCACAGACACTCTCTCACAGACACTCATAGACACTCTCAGACTCTCACAGACACTCTCTCACAGACACTCTCTCACAGACACTCACAGACACTCACAGACACTCTCAGACTCTCACAGACACTCTCTCACAGATACTCTCTCACAGACACTCTCTCACAGACACTCTCTCACAGACACTCACAGACACTCTCTCACAGACACTCTCTCACAGACACTCTCTCACAGACACTCTCACAGACTCTCACAGACACTCTCTCACAGACAGACTCTCGCAGACAGACTCTCTCACAGACACTCTCTCACACTCTCACAGACACTCACAGACTCTCACAGACACTCTCTCACACTCTCTGACAGACTCTCACAGACACTCTCTTACACACTCTCACAGACTCACAGAGACACTCTCTCACAGACACTCTCTCACAGACTCTCACACTCTCTCACAGACTCTCACACTCTCTCACAGACTCTTACAGACACTCTCACAGACTCTTACAGACACTCTCTCACAGACACTCTCTCACAAACACTCTCTCACAGACACTCTCTCACAGACACTCTCTCACAGACACTCACAGACACTCTCACAGACTCTCTCACAGACACTCTCTCACAGACACTCTCTCACAGACACTCTCTCACAGACACTCACAGACACTCTCACAGACACTCTCTCACAGACACTCTCTCACAGACACTCTCACAGACTCTCACAGACACTCTCTCACAGACTCTGACACTCTCACAGACTCTCACAGACACTCTCACAGACAGACTCTCGCAGACAGACTCTCTCACAGACACTCTCTCACACTCTCACAGACACTCACAGACTCTCACAGACACTCTCTCACACTCTCTGACAGACTCTCACAGACACTCTCTTACATACTCTCACAGATACTCTCACAGACTCACAGAGACACTCTCTCACAGACACTCTCTCACAGACTCTCACACTCTCTCACAGACTAACATACACTCTCACAGACTCTTACAGACACTCTCTCACAGACTCTCACAGACACTCTCTTACAGACTATCACAGACACTCTCTTACAGACTCTCTCACAGTCTCTCACAGACTCTCACAGACACTCTCTTACAGACTATCACAGACACTCTCTTACAGACTCACAGACACTCTCACAGACTCTTACAGACTCTCAAAGACACTCTCTCACAGACTCTCACAGACACCCTCTCAGACTCTCACAGACACTCTCTCACAGACACTCTCAGACACTCTCACAGACAGTCTCTCACAGTCTCTCACAGACACTCTCTTACAGACTATCACAGACACTCTCACAGACTCTCACAGACAGACTCTCACAGACACTCTCAGACTCTCACAGACACTCTCTCACAGACACTCTCTCACAGACACTCTCTCACAGACACTCTCACAGACACTCTCAGACACTTTCTTACACTCTCTCACACTCTCTCACAGACACTCTCTCACAAACTCTCTCTCACAGACTCACAGACTCTCACAGACACTCTCTCACAGACACTCTCTCACAGACACTCTCACAGACTCTCACACTGTCTCACAGACTCTCACAGACACTCACAGACACTCACACACTCTCACAGACACTCTCTCACAGACTCTCTCTCACACTTTCTCACAGACTCTCACAGACACTCTCTCACACTCACTCACAGACTCTCACAGACACTCTCTCACACTCTCTGACAGACTCTCACAGAAACTCTCTCACAGACACTCTCACAGACTCACACTCTCACAACCTCTAACAGACAATCTCACAGACTCTTACAGACTCTCACTGACACTCTCTCACAGACTCTCACAGATACTCTCAGACTCTCAGACTCTCACAGACACTCTCTCACAGACACTCTCTCACAGACACTCTCTCACAGACACTCTCTCACAGACACTCTCTCACAGACACTCTCACAGACACTCTCTCACAGACACTCTCTCACAGACACTCACAGACACTCTCATAGACACTCTCTCAAAGACACTCTCTCACAGACACTCTCACAGACACTCTCACAGACAGACTCTAGCAGACACTCTCTCACAGACACTCTCACAGACTCTCACAGACACTCACAGACACTCTCTTACAGACTCTCACAGACACTCTCTCACAGACACTTTCTCACAGACTCTCTCACAGACACTCTCTCACAGACACTCTCTCACAGACACTCTCAGACACCCTCTCACACTCTCACAGACACTCACAGACTCTCACAGACACTCTCACAGACACTCTCACAGACACTCTCACAGACTATCACAGACACTCTCACAGACTATCACAGACACTCTCTCACAGACTTTTACACTCTCACAGACACTCTCACAGACACTCTCATAGACACTCTCACAGACTATCACAGACTCTCACAGACTCTCACAGACACTCTCACAGACTCTCACAGACACTCTCGCACAGACACTCTCGCACAGACACTCTCTCACAGACTCTCACAGACAATCTCCCACAGACAATCTCACAGACTCTCTCACAGACTCTCTCACATACACTCTCACAGACAATCGCTCGCAGACTCTCTCACAGACACTCTCTCACAGACACTCTCACACTCTCTCACAGACACTCACAGACTCTCAGACACTCTCTCACAGACTCTCACAGACACTCTCTTACACACTATCACAGACACTCTCACAGACTCACACAGACACTCTCTCACAGACTCTCTCACAGACTCTCACACTCTCACAGACTCTAACAGATACTCTCACAGACAATCACAGACTCTTACAGACTCTCACTGACACTCTCCCACAGACTCTCACAGACACCTCACAGACACTCTCACAGATTATCACAGACTCTCACAGACACTCTCTCAGACTTTCACAGACACTCTCAGACTCTCAAAGACACTCTCACAGACACTCTCTCGCAGACACTCTCTCACAGACTCTCTCTCACAGACTGACACTCTCATAGACTTACACTCTCACAGACACTCTCACAGACAGACTCTCTCAGACACTCTCTCACAGACTCTCACAGATTCTCACAGACACTCACAGACCCTCACATACATTCACAGACTCTCTCACAGACACTCTCTCACAGACTCTCTCACAGACTCTCTTCCACACTCTCTCACAGACACTCTCTCACAGACACTCTCACAGACACTCTCTCAGACACTCTCTCACAGACACTCTCACACTCTCACAGACACTCACAGACACTCACAGACTCTCACAGACACTCTCACAGACACTCTCTCACAGACACTCTCTCACATACTCTCACAGACACTCCTACAGACTCTCACAGACACTCTCAGACTCTCACAGACACTCTCTCACAGACTCACACTCTCTCACAGACTCTCACACGCTCTCACAGACTCTCACAGACACACTCTTACAGACTCTCACAGACACTCTCACAGACTATCACAGACACTCTCACAGACTATCACAGATACTCTCTCACAGACTTTTACACTCTCACAGACACTCTCACAGACACTCTCACAGACACTCTCACAGACTATCACAGACTCTCACAGACTCTCACAGACACTCTCACAGACTCTCACAGACACTCTCGCATAGACACTCTCGCACAGACACTCTCTCACAGACTCTCACAGACAATCTCCCACAGACAATCTCACAGACAATCTCACAGACACTCTCTCACAGACACTCACAGACACTCTCAGACTCTCAGACTCTCACAGACACTCTCTCACAGACACTCTCTCACAGACACTCACAGACACTCACAGACACTCTCAGACTCTCACAGACACTCTCTCACAGACACTCTCTCACAGACACTCTCTCACAGACACTCTCTCACAGACACTCTCTCACAGACACTCACAGACACTCTCTCACAGACACTCTCTCACAGACATTCTCTCACAGACACTCTCACAGACTCTCACAGACACTCTCTCACAGACTCTGACACTCTCACAGACTCTCACAGACACTCTCACAGACAGACTCTCGCAGACAGACTCTCTCACAGACACTCTCTCACACTCTCACAGACACTCACAGACTCTCACAGACACTCTCTCACACTCTCTGACAGACTCTCACAGACACTCTCTTACACACTCTGACAGACTCACAGAGACACTCTCTCACAGACACTCTCTCACAGACTCTCACACTCTCTCACAGACTCTCACACTCTCTCACAGACTCTTACAGACACTCTCACAGACTCTTACAGACACTCTCTCACAGACACTCTCTCACAAACACTCTCTCACAGACACTCTCTCACAGACACTCTCTCACAGACACTCACAGACACTCTCACAGACACTCTCTCACAGACACTCTCTCACAGACACTCTCACAGACTCTCACAGACACTCTCTCACAGACTCTGACACTCTCACAGACTCTCACAGACACTCTCACAGACAGACTCTCGCAGACAGACTCTCTCACAGACACTCTCTCACAGACACTCACAGACTCTCAGACACTCTCTCACAGACTCTCACAGACACTCTCTTACACACTATCACAGACACTCTCACAGACTCACACAGACACTCTCTCACAGACTCTCTCACAGACTCTCACACTCTCACAGACTCTAACAGATACTCTCACAGACAATCACAGACTCTTACAGACTCTCACTGACACTCTCCCACAGACTCTCACAGACACCTCACAGACACTCTCACAGATTATCACAGACTCTCACAGACACTCTCTCAGACTTTCACAGACACTCTCAGACTCTCAAAGACACTCTCACAGACACTCTCTCGCAGACACTCTCTCACAGACTCTCTCTCACAGACTGACACTCTCACAGACTTACACTCTCACAGACACTCTCACAGACAGACTCTCTCAGACACTCTCTCACAGACTCTCACAGATTCTCACAGACACTCACAGACCCTCACATACACTCACAGACTCTCTCACAGACACTCTCTCACAGACTCTCTCACAGACTCTCTTCCACACTCTCTCACAGACACTCTCTCACAGACACTCTCACAGACACTCTCTCAGACACTCTCTCACAGACACTCTCACACTCTCACAGACACTCACAGACACTCACAGACTCTCACAGACACTCTCACAGACACTCTCTCACAGACACTCTCTCACATACTCTCACAGACACTCCTACAGACTCTCACAGACACTCTCAGACTCTCACAGACACTCTCTCACAGACTCACACTCTCTCACAGACTCTCACACGCTCTCACAGACTCTCACAGACACACTCTTACAGACTCTCACAGACACTCTCACAGACTATCACAGACACTCTCACAGACTATCACAGACACTCTCTCACAGACTTTTACACTCTCACAGACACTCTCACAGACACTCTCACAGACACTCTCACAGACTATCACAGACTCTCACAGACTCTCACAGACACTCTCACAGACTCTCACAGACACTCTCGCATAGACACTCTCGCACAGACACTCTCTCACAGACTCTCACAGACAATCTCCCACAGACAATCTCACAGACAATCTCACAGACACTCTCTCACAGACACTCACAGATACTCTCAGACTCTCAGACTCTCACAGACACTCTCTCACAGACACTCTCTCACAGACACTCACAGACACTCACAGACACTCTCAGACTCTCACAGACACTCTCTCACAGACACTCTCTCACAGACACTCTCTCACAGACACTCTCTCACAGACACTCACAGACACTCTCTCACAGACACTCTCTCACAGACACTCTCTCACAGACACTCTCACAGACTCTCACAGACACTCTCTCACAGACTCTGACACTCTCACAGACTCTCACAGACACTCTCACAGACAGACTCTCGCAGACAGACTCTCTCACAGACACTCTCTCACACTCTCACAGACACTCACAGACTCTCACAGACACTCTCTCACACTCTCTGACAGACTCTCACAGACACTCTCTTACACACTCTGACAGACTCACAGAGACACTCTCTCACAGACACTCTCTCACAGACTCTCACACTCTCTCACAGACTCTCACACTCTCTCACAGACTCTTACAGACACTCTCACAGACTCTTACAGACACTCTCTCACAGACACTCTCTCACAAACACTCTCTCACAGACACTCTCTCACAGACACTCTCTCACAGACACTCACAGACACTCTCACAGACACTCTCTCACAGACACTCTCACAGACTCTCACAGACACTCTCTCACAGACTCTGACACTCTCACAGACTCTCACAGACACTCTCACAGACAGACTCTCGTAGACAGACTCTCTCACAGACACTCTTTCACACTCTCACAGACACTCACAGACTCTCACAGACACTCTCTCACACTCTCTGACAGACTCTCACAGACACTATCTTACACACTCTCACAGACACTCTCACAGACTCACAGAGACACTCTCTCACAGACACTCTCTCACAGACTCTCACACTCTCTCACAGACTAACAGACACTCTCACAGACTCTTACAGCCACTCTCTCACAGACTCTCACAGACACTCTCTTACAGACTATCACAGACACTCTCTTACAGACTCTCTCACAGTCTCTCACAGACTCTCACAGACACTCTCTTACAGACTATCACAGACACTCTCTTACAGACTCACAGACACTCTCACAGACTCTTACAGACTCTCAAAGACACTCTCTCACAGACTCTCACAGACACCCTCTCAGACTCTCACAGACACTCTCTCACAGACACTCTCTCACAGACACTCTCAGACACTCTCACAGACAGTCTCTCACAGTCTCTCACAGACACTCTCTTACAGACTATCACAGACACTCTCACAGACTCTCACAGACAGACTCTCACAGACACTCTCTCAGACTCTCACAGACACTCTCTCACAGACACTCTCTCACAGACACTCTCTCACAGACACTCTCACAGACACTCTCAGACACTTTCTTACACTCTCTCACACTCTCTCACAGACACTCTCTCACAAACTCTCTCTCACAGACTCACAGACTCTCACAGACACTCTCTCACAGACACTCTCTCACAGACACTCTCACAGACTCTCACACTGTCTCACAGACTCTCACAGACACTCACAGACACTCTCACACACTCTCACAGACACTCTCTCACAGACTCTCTCTCACACTTTCTCACAGACTCTCACAGACACTCTCTCACAGACTCTCACAGATTCTCACAGACACTCACAGACCCTCACATACACTCACAGACTCTCTCACAGACACTCTCTCACAGACTCTCTCACAGACTCTCTTCCACACTCTCTCACAGACACTCTCTCACAGACACTCTCACAGACACTCTCTCAGACACTCTCTCACAGACACTCTCACACTCTCACAGACACTCACAGACACTCACAGACTCTTGTAGACACTCTCACAGACACTCTCTCACAGACACTCTCTCACATACTCTCACAGACACTCCTACAGACTCTCACAGCCACTCTCAGACTCTCACAGACACTCTCTCACAGACTCACACTCTCTCACAGACTCTCACACGCTCTCACAGACTCTCACAGACACACTCTTACAGACTCTCACAGACACTCTCACAGACTATCACAGACACTCTCACAGACTATCACAGACACTCTCTCACAGACTTTTATACTCTCACAGACACTCTCACAGACACTCTCACAGACACTCTCACAGACTCTCACAGACACTCTCACAGACTCTCACAGACACTCTCGCATAGACACTCTCGCACAGACACTCTCTCACAGACTCTCACAGACAATCTCCCACAGACAATCTCACAGACAATCTCACAGACACTCTCTCACAGACACTCACAGACACTCTCAGACTCTCAGACTCTCACAGACACTCATTCACAGACACTCTCTCACAGACACTCACAGACACTCACAGACACTCTCAGACTCTCACAGACACTCTCTCACAGACACTCTCTCACAGACACTCTCTCACAGACACTCTCTCACAGACACTCACAGACACTCTCTCACAGACACTCTCTCACAGACACTCTCTCACAGACACTCTCACAGACTCTCACAGACACTCTCTCACAGACTCTGACACTCTCACAGACTCTCACAGACACTCTCACAGACAGACTCTCGCAGACAGACTCTCTCACAGACACTCTCTCACACTCTCACAGACACTCACAGACTCTCACAGACACTCTCTCACACTCTCTGACAGACTCTCACAGACACTCTCTTACACACTCTGACAGACTCACAGAGACACTCTCTCACAGACACTCTCTCACAGACTCTCACACTCTCTCACAGACTCTCACACTCTCTCACAGACTCTTACAGACACTCTCACAGACTCTTACAGACACTCTCTCACAGACACTCTCTCACAAACACTCTCTCACAGACACTCTCTCACAGACACTCTCTCACAGACACTCACAGACACTCTCACAGACACTCTCTCACAGACACTCTCACAGACTCTCACAGACACTCTCTCACAGACTCTGACACTCTCACAGACTCTCACAGACACTCTCACAGACAGACTCTCGCAGACAGACTCTCTCACAGACACTCTCTCACACTCTCACAGACACTCACAGACTCTCACAGACACTCTCTCACACTCTCTGACAGACTCTCACAGACACTATCTTACACACTCTCACAGACACTCTCACAGACTCACAGAGACACTCTCTCACAGACACTCTCTCACAGACTCTCACACTCTCTCACAGACTAACAGACACTCTCACAGACTCTTACAGACACTCTCTCACAGACTCTCACAGACACTCTCTTACAGACTATCACAGACACTCTCTTACAGACTCTCTCACAGTCTCTCACAGACTCTCACAGACACTCTCTTACAGACTATCACAGACACTCTCTTACAGACTCACAGACACTCTCACAGACTCTTACAGACTCTCAAAGACACTCTCTCACAGACTCTCACAGACACCCTCTCAGACTCTCACAGACACTCTCTCACAGACACTCTCTCACAGACACTCTCAGACACTCTCACAGACAGTCTCTCACAGTCTCTCACAGACACTCTCTTACAGACTATCACAGACACTCTCACAGACTCTCACAGACAGACTCTCACAGACACTCTCTCAGACTCTCACAGACACTCTCTCACAGACACTCTCTCACAGACACTCTCTCACAGACACTCTCACAGACACTCTCAGACACTTTCTTACACTCTCTCACACTCTCTCACAGACACTCTCTCACAAACTCTCTCTCACAGACTCACAGACTCTCACAGACACTCTCTCACAGACACTCTCTCACAGACACTCTCACAGACTCTCACACTGTCTCACAGACTCTCACAGACACTCACAGACACTCTCACACACTCTCACAGACACTCTCTCACAGACTCTCTCTCACACTTTCTCACAGACTCTCACAGACACTCTCTCACACTCACTCACAGACTCTCACAGACACTCTCTCACACTCTCTGACAGACTCTCACAGAAACTCTCTCACAGACACTCTCACAGACTCACACTCTCACAACCTCTAACAGACACTCTCACAGACTCTTACAGACTCTCACTGACACTCTCTCACAGACTCTCACAGATACTCTCAGACTCTCAGACTCTCACAGACACTCTCTCACAGACACTCTCTCACAGACACTCTCTCACAGACACTCTCTCACAGACACTCTCACAGACACTCTCTCACAGACACTCTCTCACAGACACTCACAGACACTCTCATAGACACTCTGTCAAAGACACTCTCTCACAGACACTCTCACAGACACTCTCATAGACAGACTCTAGCAGACACTCTCTCACAGTCTCTCACAGACTCTCACAGACACTCTCTTACAGACTATCACAGACACTCTCTTACAGACTCACAGACACTCTCACAGACTCTTACAGACTCTCAAAGACACTCTCTCACAGACTCTCACAGACACCCTCTCAGACTCTCACAGACACTCTCTCACAGACACTCTCTCACAGACACTCTCAGACACTCTCACAGACAGTCTCTCACAGTCTCTCACAGACACTCTCTTACAGACTATCACAGACACTCTCACAGACTCTCACAGACAGACTCTCACAGACACTCTCTCAGACTCTCACAGACACTCTCTCACAGACACTCTCTCACAGACACTCTCTCACAGACACTCTCACAGACACTCTCAGACACTTTCTTACACTCTCTCACACTCTCTCACAGACACTCTCTCACAAACTCTCTCTCACAGACTCACAGACTCTCACAGACACTCTCTCACAGACACTCTCTCACAGACACTCTCACAGACTCTCACACTGTCTCACAGACTCTCACAGACACTCACAGACACTCTCACACACTCTCACAGACACTCTCTCACAGACTCTCTCTCACACTTTCTCACAGACTCTCACAGACACTCTCTCACACTCACTCACAGACTCTCACAGACACTCTCTCACACTCTCTGACAGACTCTCACAGAAACTCTCTCACAGATACTCTCACAGACTCACACTCTCACAACCTCTAACAGACACTCTCACAGACTCTTACAGACTCTCACTGACACTCTCTCACAGACTCTCACAGATACTCTCAGACTCTCAGACTCTCACAGACACTCTCTCACAGACACTCTCTCACAGACACTCTCACACTCTCTCACAGACACTCACAGACTCTCAGACACTCTCTCACAGACTCTCACAGACACTCTCTTACACACTATCACAGACACTCTCACAGACTCACACAGACACTCTCTCACAGACTCTCTCACAGACTCTCACACTCACAGATTCTAACAGATACTCTCACAGACAATCACAGACTCTTACAGACTCTGACTGACACTCTCCCACAGACTCTCACAGACACCTCACAGACACTCTCACAGATTATCACAGACTCTCACAGACACTCTCTCAGACTTTCACAGACACTCTCAGACTCTCAAAGACACTCTCACAGACACTCTCTCGCAGACACTCTCTCACAGACTCTCTCTCACAGACTGACACTCTCACAGACTTACACTCTCACAGACACTCTCACAGACAGACTCTCTCAGACACTCTCTCACAGACTCTCACAGATTCTCACAGACACTCACAGACCCTCACATACACTCACAGACTCTCTCACAGACACTCTCTCACAGACTCTCTCACAGACTCTCTTCCACACTCTCTCACAGACACTCTCTCACAGACACTCTCACAGACACTCTCTCAGACACTCTCTCACAGACACTCTCACACTCTCACAGACACTCACAGACACTCACAGACTCTCACAGACACTCTCACAGACACTCTCTCACAGACACTCTCTCACATACTCTCACAGACACTCCTATAGACTCTCACAGACACTCTCAGACTCTCACAGACACTCTCTCACAGACTCACACTCTCTCACAGACTCTCAAACGCTCTCACAGACTCTCACAGACACACTCTTACAGACTCTCACAGACACTCTCACAGACTATCACAGGCACTCTCACAGACTATCACAGACACTCTCTCACAGACTTTTACACTCTCACAGACACTCTCACAGACACTCTCACAGACATTCTCACAGACTCTCACAGACTCTCACAGACTCTCACAGACACTCTCACAGACTCTCACAGACACTCTCGCATAGACACTCTCGCACAGACACTCTCTCACAGACTCTCACAGACAATCTCCCACAGACAATCTCACAGACAATCTCACAGACACTCTCTCACAGACACTCACAGACACTCTCAGACTCTCAGACTCTCACAGACACTCTCTCACAGACACTCACAGACACTCTCAGACTCTCACAGACACTCTCTCACAGACACTCTCTCACAGACACTTACAGACACTCACAGACACTCTCAGACTCTCACAGACACTCTCTCACAGACACTCTCTCACACTCTCTCACAGACACTCTCTCACAGACACTCTCTCACAGACACTCACAGACACTCTCTCACAGACACTCTCTCACAGACACTCTCTCACAGACACTCTCACAGACTCTCACAGACACTCTCTCACAGACTCTGACACTCTCACAGACTCTCACAGACACTCTCACAGACAGACTCTCGCAGACAGACTCTCTCACAGACACTCTCTCACACTCTCACAGACACTCACAGACTCTCACAGACACTCTCTCACACTCTCTGACAGACTCTCACAGACACTCTCTTACACACTCTCACAGACTCACAGAGACACTCTCTCACAGACACTCTCTCACAGACTCTCACACTCTCTCACAGACTCTCACACTCTCTCACAGACTCTTACAGACACTCTCACAGACTCTTACAGACACTCTCTCACAGACACTCTCTCACAAACACTCTCTCACAGACACTCTCTCACAGACACTCTCTCACAGACACTCACAGACACTCTCACAGACACTCTCTCACAGACACTCTCTCACAGACACTCTCACAGACTCTCACAGACACTCTCTCACAGACTCTGACACTCTCACAGACTCTCACAGACACTCTCACAGACAGACTCTCGCAGACAGACTCTCTCACAGACACTCTCTCACACTCTCACAGACACTCACAGACTCTCACAGACACTCTCTCACACTCTCTGACAGACTCTCACAGACACTATCTTACACACTCTCACAGACACTCTCACAGACTCACAGAGACACTCTCTCACAGACACTCTCTCACAGACTCTCACACTCTCTCACAGACTAACAGACACTCTCACAGACTCTTACAGACACTCTCTCACAGACTCTCACAGACACTCTCTTACAGACTATCACATACACTCTCTTACAGACTCTCTCACAGTCTCTCACAGACTCTCACAGACACTCTCTTACAGACTATCACAGACACTCTCTTACAGACTCACAGACACTCTCACAGACTCTTACAGACTCTCAAAGACACTCTCTCACAGACTCTCACAGACACCCTCTCAGACTCTCACAGACACTCTCTCACAGACACTCTCTCACAGACACTCTCAGACACTCTCACAGACAGTCTCTCACAGACACTCTCTTACAGACTATCACAGACACTCTCACAGACTCTCACAGACAGACTCTCACAGACACTCTCTCAGACTCTCACAGACACTCTCTCACAGACACTCTCTCACAGACACTCTCTCACAGACACTCTCACAGACACTCTCAGACACTTTCTTACACTCTCTCACACTCTCTCACAGACACTCTCTCACAAACTCTCTCTCACAGACTCACAGACTCTCACAGACACTCTCTCACAGACACTCTCACAGACACTCTCACAGACTCTCACACTGTCTCACAGACTCTCACAGACACTCACAGACACTCTCACACACTCTCACAGACACTCTCTCACAGACTCTCTCTCACACTTTCTCACAGACTCTCACAGACACTCTCTCACACTCACTCACAGACTCTCACAGACACTCTCTCACACTCTCTGACAGACTCTCACAGAAACTCTCTCACAGACACTCTCACAGACTCACACTCTCACAACCTCTAACAGACACTCTGACAGACTCTTACAGACTCTCACTGACACTCTCTCACAGACTCTCAAAGATACTCTCAGACTCTCAGAGTCTCACAGACACTCTCTCACAGACACTCTCTCACAGACACTCTCTCACAGACACTCTCACAGACACTCTCTCACAGACACTCTCTCACAGACACTCACAGACACTCTCATAGACACTCTCTCAAAGACACTCTCTCACAGACACTCTCACAGACACTCTCACAGACAGACTCTAGCAGACACTCTCTTACAGTCTCTCACAGACTCTCACAGACACTCTCTTACAGACTATCACAGACACTCTCTTACAGACTCACAGACACTCTCACAGACTCTTACAGACTCTCAAAGATACTCTCTCACAGACTCTCACAGACACCCTCTCAGACTCTCACAGACACTCTCTCACAGACACTCTCTCACAGACACTCTCAGACACTCTCACAGACAGTCTCTCACAGTCTCTCACAGACACTCTCTTACAGACTATCACAGACACTCTCACAGACTCTCACAGACAGACTCTCACAGACACTCTCTCAGACTCTCACAGACACTCTCTCACAGACACTCTCACAGACACTCTCTCACAGACACTCTCACAGACTCTCACAGACACTCTCTCACAGACTCACACTCTCTCAGAGACTCTCACAGACACTCTCAGACTATCACAGACACTCTCTCACAGACTTTTACAGACTCACAGACACTCTCACAGACTATCTCACAGACTGTCTCTCTCCCAGACTCTCACAGACACTCTCTCACAGATACTCTCACATACTCTCTCACAGACTGTCTCACATACACTCTCACAGACAATCCCTCACAGACTCTCTCACAGACACTCTCTCACAGACACTCACACTCTCTCACAGATACTCACAGACTCTCAGACACTCTCTCACAGGCACTCTCTCACACTCTCTGACAGACTCTCACAGACACTCTCTTACACACTCTCACAGACACTCTCACAGACTCACAGAGACTCTCTCACAGACACTCTCTCACAGACTCTCACACTCTCTCACAGACTAACAGACACTCTCACAGACTCTTACAGACACTCTCTCACAGACTCTTACAGCCTCTCATAGACACTCTCTCACAGTCTCTCACAGACACTCTCTTACAGACTATCACAGACACTCTCTTACAGACTCTCACACTCTCTCACAGACTAACAGACACTCTCACAGACTCACAGACAGTCTCTCACAGACACTCTCTTACAGACTATCACAGACACTCTCACAGACTCTCACAGACAGACTCTCACAGACACTCTCTCAGACTCTCACAGACACTCTCTCACAGACACTCTCTCACAGACACTCTCTCATAGACACTCTCTCACAGACACTCTCTCACACTCTTAGACACTCTCTCACAGACTCTTAGACACTCTCACAGACACTCTCACAGACTCTCACAGACACTCTCACAGACTCTCACAGACACTCTCTCACAGACACTCTCTCACAGACACTCTCTCACAGACACTCTCTCACAGACTCTTAGACACTCTCTCACAGACTCTCACACTGTCTCACAGACTCTCACAGACACTCACAGACACTCTCACAGACACTCTCTCACAGACTCTCACAGACACTCTCACAGACAATCTCACAGACAATCTCACAGACAATCTCACAGACAATCTCTCACAGACACTCACAGACACTCTCAGACTCTCAGACTCTCACAGACACTCTCTCACAGACACTCATAGACACTCTCAGACTCTCACAGACACTCTCTCACAGACACTCTCTCACAGACACTCACAGACACTCACAGACACTCTCAGACTCTCACAGACACTCTCTCACAGACACTCTCTCACAGACACTCTCTCACAGACACTCTCTCACAGACACTCACAGACACTCTCTCACAGACACTCTCTCACAGACACTCTCTCACAGACACTCTCTCACAGACACTCTCACAGACTCTCACAGACACTCTCTCACAGACAGACTCTCGCAGACAGACTCTCTCACAGACACTCTCTCACACTCTCACAGACACTCACAGACTCTCACAGACACTCTCTCACACTCTCTGACAGACTCTCACAGACACTCTCTTACACACTCTCACAGACTCACAGAGACACTCTCTCACAGACACTCTCTCACAGACTCTCACACTCTCTCACAGACTCTCACACTCTCTCACAGACTCTTACAGACACTCTCACAGACTCTTACAGACACTCTCTCACAGACACTCTCTCACAGACACTCTCTCACAAACACTCTCTCACAGACACTCTCTCACAGACACTCTCTCACAGACACTCACAGACACTCTCACACAGACACTCTCTCACAGACACTCTCACACAGACACACTCTCACAGACACTCTCTCACAGACACTCACAGACACTCTCACAGACACTCTCTCACAGACACTCTCTCACAGACACTCTCACAGACTCTCACAGACACTCTCTCACAGACTCTGACACTCTCACAGACTCTCACAGACACTCTCACAGACAGACTCTCGCAGACAGACTCTCTCACAGACACTCTCTCACACTCTCACAGACACTCACAGACTCTCACAGACACTCTCTCACACTCTCTGACAGACTCTCACAGACACTCTCTTACATACTCTCACAGATACTCTCACAGACTCACAGAGACACTCTCTCACAGACACTCTCTCACAGACTCTCACACTCTCTCACAGACTAACATACACTCTCACAGACTCTTACAGACACTCTCTCACAGACTCTCACAGACACTCTCTTACAGACTATCACAGACACTCTCTTACAGACTCTCTCACAGTCTCTCACAGACTCTCACAGACACTCTCTTACAGACTATCACAGACACTCTCTTACAGACTCACAGACACTCTCACAGACTCTTACAGACTCTCAAAGACACTCTCTCACAGACTCTCACAGACACCCTCTCAGACTCTCACAGACACTCTCTCACAGACACTCTCAGACACTCTCACAGACAGTCTCTCACAGTCTCTCACAGACACTCTCTTACAGACTATCACAGACACTCTCACAGACTCTCACAGACAGACTCTCACAGACACTCTCTCAGACTCTCACAGACACTCTCTCACAGACACTCTCTCACAGACACTCTCTCACAGACACTCTCACAGACACTCTCAGACACTTTCTTACACTCTCTCACACTCTCTCACAGACACTCTCTCACAAACTCTCTCTCACAGACTCACAGACTCTCACAGACACTCTCTCACAGACACTCTCTCACAGACACTCTCACAGACTCTCACACTGTCTCACAGACTCTCACAGACACTCACAGACACTCTCACACACTCTCACAGACACTCTCTCACAGACTCTCTCTCACACTTTCTCACAGACTCTCACAGACACTCTCTCACACTCACTCACAGACTCTCACAGACACTCTCTCACACTCTCTGACAGACTCTCACAGAAACTCTCTCACAGACACTCTCACAGACTCACACTCTCACAACCTCTAACAGACAATCTCACAGACTCTTACAGACTCTCACTGACACTCTCTCACAGACTCTCACAGATACTCTCAGACTCTCAGACTCTCACAGACACTCTCTCACAGACACTCTCTCACAGACACTCTCTCACAGACACTCTCTCACAGACACTCTCTCACAGACACTCTCACAGACACTCTCTCACAGACACTCTCTCACAGACACTCACAGACACTCTCATAGACACTCTCTCAAAGACACTCTCTCACAGACACTCTCACAGACACTCTCACAGACAGACTCTAGCAGACACTCTCTCACAGACACTCTCACAGACTCTCACAGACACTCACAGACACTCTCTTATAGACTCTCACAGACACTCTCTCACAGACACTTTCTCACAGACTCTCTCACAGACACTCTCTCACAGACACTCTCTCACAGACACTCTCAGACACCCTCTCACACTCTCACAGACACTCACAGACTCTCACAGACACTCTCACAGACACTCTCACAGACACTCTCACAGACTATCACAGACACTCTCACAGACTATCACAGACACTCTCTCACAGACTTTTACACTCTCACAGACACTCTCACAGACACTCTCATAGACACTCTCACAGACTATCACAGACTCTCACAGACTCTCACAGACACTCTCACAGACTCTCACAGACACTCTCGCACAGACACTCTCGCACAGACACTCTCTCACAGACTCTCACAGACAATCTCCCACAGACAATCTCACAGACTCTCTCACAGACTCTCTCACAGACTCTCTCACATACACTCTCACAGACAATCGCTCGCAGACTCTCTCACAGACACTCTCTCACAGACACTCTCACACTCTCTCACAGACACTCACAGACTCTCAGACACTCTCTCACAGACTCTCACAGACACTCTCTTACACACTATCACAGACACTCTCACAGACTCACACAGACACTCTCTCACAGACTCTCTCACAGACTCTCACACTCTCACAGACTCTAACAGATACTCTCACAGACAATCACAGACTCTTACAGACTCTCACTGACACTCTCCCACAGACTCTCACAGACACCTCACAGACACTCTCACAGATTATCACAGACTCTCACAGACACTCTCTCAGACTTTCACAGACACTCTCAGACTCTCAAAGACACTCTCACAGACACTCTCTCGCAGACACTCTCTCACAGACTCTCTCTCACAGACTGACACTCTCATAGACTTACACTCTCACAGACACTCTCACAGACAGACTCTCTCAGACACTCTCTCACAGACTCTCACAGATTCTCACAGACACTCACAGACCCTCACATACATTCACAGACTCTCTCACAGACACTCTCTCACAGACTCTCTCACAGACTCTCTTCCACACTCTCTCACAGACACTCTCTCACAGACACTCTCACAGACACTCTCTCAGACACTCTCTCACAGACACTCTCACACTCTCACAGACACTCACAGACACTCACAGACTCTCACAGACACTCTCACAGACACTCTCTCACAGACACTCTCTCACATACTCTCACAGACACTCCTACAGACTCTCACAGACACTCTCAGACTCTCACAGACACTCTCTCACAGACTCACACTCTCTCACAGACTCTCACACGCTCTCACAGACTCTCACAGACACACTCTTACAGACTCTCACAGACACTCTCACAGACTATCACAGACACTCTCACAGACTATCACAGACACTCTCTCACAGACTTTTACACTCTCACAGACACTCTCACAGACACTCTCACAGACACTCTCACAGACTATCACAGACTCTCACAGACTCTCACAGACACTCTCACAGACTCTCACAGACACTCTCGCATAGACACTCTCGCACAGACACTCTCTCACAGACTCTCACAGACAATCTCCCACAGACAATCTCACAGACAATCTCACAGACACTCTCTCACAGACACTCACAGACACTCTCAGACTCTCAGACTCTCACAGACACTCTCTCACAGACACTCTCTCACAGACACTCACAGACACTCACAGACACTCTCAGACTCTCACAGACACTCTCTCACAGACACTCTCTCACAGACACTCTCTCACAGACACTCTCTCACAGACACTCTCTCACAGACACTCACAGACACTCTCTCACAGACACTCTCTCACAGACATTCTCTCACAGACACTCTCACAGACTCTCACAGACACTCTCTCACAGACTCTGACACTCTCACAGACTCTCACAGACACTATCACAGACAGACTCTCGCAGACAGACTCTCTCACAGACACTCTCTCACACTCTCACAGACACTCACAGACTCTCACAGACACTCTCTCACACTCTCTGACAGACTCTCACAGACACTCTCTTACACACTCTGACAGACTCACAGAGACACTCTCTCACAGACACTCTCTCACAGACTCTCACACTCTCTCACAGACTCTCACACTCTCTCACAGACTCTTACAGACACTCTCACAGACTCTTACAGACACTCTCTCACAGACACTCTCTCACAAACACTCTCTCACAGACACTCTCTCACAGACACTCTCTCACAGACACTCACAGACACTCTCACAGACACTCTCTCACAGACACTCTCTCACAGACACTCTCACAGACTCTCACAGACACTCTCTCACAGACTCTGACACTCTCACAGACTCTCACAGACACTCTCACAGACAGACTCTCGCAGACAGACTCTCTCACAGACACTCTCTCACTCTCTCACAGACACTCACAGACTCTCAGACACTCTCTCACAGACACTCTCTCACAGACACTCTCTCACAGACACTCACAGACACTCTCTCACAGACACTCTCTCACAGACATTCTCTCACAGACACTCTCACAGACTCTCACAGACACTCTCTCACAGACTCTGACACTCTCACAGACTCTCACAGACACTCTCACAGACAGACTCTCGCAGACAGACTCTCTCACAGACACTCTCTCACACTCTCACAGACACTCACAGACTCTCACAGACACTCTCTCACACTCTCTGACAGACTCTCACAGACACTCTCTTACACACTCTGACAGACTCACAGAGACACTCTCTCACAGACACTCTCTCACAGACTCTCACACTCTCTCACAGACTCTCACACTCTCTCACAGACTCTTACAGACACTCTCACAGACTCTTACAGACACTCTCTCACAGACACTCTCTCACAAACACTCTCTCACAGACACTCTCTCATAGACACTCTCTCACAGACACTCACAGACACTCTCACAGACACTCTCTCACAGACACTCTCTCACAGACACTCTCACAGACTCTCACAGACACTCTCTCACAGACTCTGACACTCTCACAGACTCTCACAGACACTCTCACAGACAGACTCTCGCAGACAGACTCTCTCACAGACACTCTCTCACTCTCTCACAGACACTCACAGACTCTCAGACACTCTCTCACAGACTCTCACAGACACTCTCTTACACACTATCACAGACACTCTCACAGACTCACACAGACACTCTCTCACAGACTCTCTCACAGACTCTCACACTCTCACAGACTCTAACAGATACTCTCACAGACAATCACAGACTCTTACAGACTCTCACTGACACTCTCCCACAGACTCTCACAGACACCTCACAGACACTCTCACAGATTATCACAGACTCTCACAGACACTCTCTCAGACTTTCACAGACACTCTCAGACTCTCAAAGACACTCTCACAGACACTCTCTCGCAGACACTCTCTCACAGACTCTCTCTCACAGACTGACACTCTCACAGACTTACACTCTCACAGACACTCTCACAGACAGACTCTCTCAGACACTCTCTCACAGACTCTCACAGATTCTCACAGACACTCACAGACCCTCACATACACTCACAGACTCTCTCACAGACACTCTCTCACAGACTCTCTCACAGACTCTCTTCCACACTCTCTCACAGACACTCTCTCACAGACACTCTCACAGACACTCTCTCAGACACTCTCTCACAGACACTCTCACACTCTCACAGACACTCACAGACACTCACAGACTCTCACAGACACTCTCACAGACACTCTCTCACAGACACTCTCTCACATACTCTCACAGACACTCCTACAGACTCTCACAGACACTCTCAGACTCTCACAGACACTCTCTCACAGACTCACACTCTCTCACAGACTCTCACACGCTCTCACAGACTCTCACAGACACACTCTTACAGACTCTCACAGACACTCTCACAGACTATCACAGACACTCTCACAGACTATCACAGACACTCTCTCACAGACTTTTACACTCTCACAGACACTCTCACAGACACTCTCACAGACATTCTCACAGACTCTCACAGACTCTCACAGACTCTCACAGACACTCTCACAGACTCTCACAGACACTCTCGCATAGACACTCTCGCACAGACACTCTCTCACAGACTCTCACAGACAATCTCCCACAGACAATCTCACAGACAATCTCACAGACACTCTCTCACAGACACTCACAGACACTCTGACTCTCAGACTCTCACAGACACTCTCTCACAGACACTCACAGACACTCTCAGACTCTCACAGACACTCTCTCACAGACACTCTCTCACAGACACTTACAGACACTCACAGACACTCTCAGACTCTCACAGACACTCTCTCACAGACACTCTCTCACACTCTCTCACAGACACTCTCTCACAGACACTCTCTCACAGACACTCACAGACACTCTCTCACAGACACTCTCTCACAGACACTCTCTCACAGACACTCTCACAGACTCTCACAGACACTCTCTCACAGTCTCTCACAGACACTCTCTTACAGACTATCACAGACACTCTCTTACAGACTCTCACACTCTCTCACAGACTAACAGACACTCTCACAGACTCACAGACAGTCTCTCACAGACACTCTCTTACAGACTATCACAGACACTCTCACAGACTCTCACAGACAGACTCTCACAGACACTCTCTCAGACTCTCACAGACACTCTCTCACAGACACTCTCTCACAGACACTCTCTCATAGACACTCTCTCACAGACACTCTCTCACACTCTTAGACACTCTCTCACAGACTCTTAGACACTCTCACAGACTCTCACAGACACTCTCACAGACTCTCACAGACACTCTCACAGACTCTCACAGACACTCTCTCACAGACACTCTCTCACAGACACTCTCTCACAGACACTCTCTCACAGACTCTTAGACACTCTCTCACAGACTCTCACACTGTCTCACAGACTCTCACAGACACTCACAGACACTCTCACAGACACTCTCTCACAGACTCTCACAGACACTCTCACAGACAATCTCACAGACAATCTCACAGACAATCTCACAGACAATCTCACAGACACTCTCTCACAGACACTCACAGACACTCTCAGACTCTCAGACTCTCACAGACACTCTCTCACAGACACTCATAGACACTCTCAGACTCTCACAGACACTCTCTCACAGACACTCTCTCACAGACACTCACAGACACTCACAGACACTCTCAGACTCTCACAGACACTCTCTCACAGATACTCTCTCACAGACACTCTCTCACAGACACTCTCTCACAGACACTCACAGACACTCTCTCACAGACACTCTCTCACAGACACTCTCTCACAGACACTCTCACAGACTCTCACAGACACTCTCTCACAGACAGACTCTCGCAGACAGACTCTCTCACAGACACTCTCTCACACTCTCACAGACACTCACAGACTCTCACAGACACTCTCTCACACTCTCTGACAGACTCTCACAGACACTCTCTTACACACTCTCACAGACTCACAGAGACACTCTCTCACAGACACTCTCTCACAGACTCTCACACTCTCTCACAGACTCTCACACTCTCTCACAGACTCTTACAGACACTCTCACAGACTCTTACAGACACTCTCTCACAGACACTCTCTCACAAACACTCTCTCACAGACACTCTCTCACAGACACTCTCTCACAGACACTCACAGACACTCTCACAGACACTCTCACAGACACTCTCTCACAGACACTCTCTCACAGACACTCTCTCACAGACACTCACAGACACTCTCACAGACACTCTCTCACAGACACTCTCTCACAGACACTCTCACAGACTCTCACAGACACTCTCTCACAGACTCTGACACTCTCACAGACTCTCACAGACACTCTCACAGACAGACTCTCGCAGACAGACTCTCTCACAGACACTCTCTCACACTCTCACAGACACTCACAGACTCTCACAGACACTCTCTCACACTCTCTGACAGACTCTCACAGACACTCTCTTACATACTCTCACAGATACTCTCACAGACTCACAGAGACACTCTCTCACAGACACTCTCTCACAGACTCTCACACTCTCTCACAGACTAACATACACTCTCACAGACTCTTACAGACACTCTCTCACAGACTCTCACAGACACTCTCTTACAGACTATCACAGACACTCTCTTACAGACTCTCTCACAGTCTCTCACAGACTCTCACAGACACTCTCTTACAGACTATCACAGACACTCTCTTACAGACTCACAGACACTCTCACAGACTCTTACAGACTCTCAAAGACACTCTCTCACAGACTCTCACAGACACCCTCTCAGACTCTCACAGACACTCTCTCACAGACACTCTCAGACACTCTCACAGACAGTCTCTCACAGTCTCTCACAGACACTCTCTTACAGACTATCACAGACACTCTCACAGACTCTCACAGACAGACTCTCACAGACACTCTCAGACTCTCACAGACACTCTCTCACAGACACTCTCTCACAGACACTCTCTCACAGACACTCTCACAGACACTCTCAGACACTTTCTTACACTCTCTCACACTCTCTCACAGACACTCTCTCACAAACTCTCTCTCACAGACTCACAGACTCTCACAGACACTCTCTCACAGACACTCTCTCACAGACACTCTCACAGACTCTCACACTGTCTCACAGACTCTCACAGACACTCACAGACACTCACACACTCTCACAGACACTCTCTCACAGACTCTCTCTCACACTTTCTCACAGACTCTCACAGACACTCTCTCACACTCACTCACAGACTCTCACAGACACTCTCTCACACTCTCTGACAGACTCTCACAGAAACTCTCTCACAGACACTCTCACAGACTCACACTCTCACAACCTCTAACAGACAATCTCACAGACTCTTACAGACTCTCACTGACACTCTCTCACAGACTCTCACAGATACTCTCAGACTCTCAGACTCTCACAGACACTCTCTCACAGACACTCTCTCACAGACACTCTCTCACAGACACTCTCTCACAGACACTCTCTCACAGACACTCTCACAGACACTCTCTCACAGACACTCTCTCACAGACACTCACAGACACTCTCATAGACACTCTCTCAAAGACACTCTCTCACAGACACTCTCACAGACACTCTCACAGACAGACTCTAGCAGACACTCTCTCACAGACACTCTCACAGACTCTCACAGACACTCACAGACACTCTCTTACAGACTCTCACAGACACTCTCTCACAGACACTTTCTCACAGACTCTCTCACAGACACTCTCTCACAGACACTCTCTCACAGACACTCTCAGACACCCTCTCACACTCTCACAGACACTCACAGACTCTCACAGACACTCTCACAGACACTCTCACAGACACTCTCACAGACTATCACAGACACTCTCACAGACTATCACAGACACTCTCTCACAGACTTTTACACTCTCACAGACACTCTCACAGACACTCTCATAGACACTCTCACAGACTATCACAGACTCTCACAGACTCTCACAGACACTCTCACAGACTCTCACAGACACTCTCGCACAGACACTCTCGCACAGACACTCTCTCACAGACTCTCACAGACAATCTCCCACAGACAATCTCACAGACTCTCTCACAGACTCTCTCACATACACTCTCACAGACAATCGCTCGCAGACTCTCTCACAGACACTCTCTCACAGACACTCTCACACTCTCTCACAGACACTCACAGACTCTCAGACACTCTCTCACAGACTCTCACAGACACTCTTACACACTATCACAGACACTCTCACAGACTCACACAGACACTCTCTCACAGACTCTCTCACAGACTCTCACACTCTCACAGACTCTAACAGATACTCTCACAGACAATCACAGACTCTTACAGACTCTCACTGACACTCTCCCACAGACTCTCACAGACACCTCACAGACACTCTCACAGATTATCACAGACTCTCACAGACACTCTCTCAGACTTTCACAGACACTCTCAGACTCTCAAAGACACTCTCACAGACACTCTCTCGCAGACACTCTCTCACAGACTCTCTCTCACAGACTGACACTCTCATAGACTTACACTCTCACAGACACTCTCACAGACAGACTCTCTCAGACACTCTCTCACAGACTCTCACAGATTCTCACAGACACTCACAGACCCTCACATACATTCACAGACTCTCTCACAGACACTCTCTCACAGACTCTCTCACAGACTCTCTTCCACACTCTCTCACAGACACTCTCTCACAGACACTCTCACAGACACTCTCTCAGACACTCTCTCACAGACACTCTCACACTCTCACAGACACTCACAGACACTCACAGACTCTCACAGACACTCTCACAGACACTCTCTCACAGACACTCTCTCACATACTCTCACAGACACTCCTACAGACTCTCACAGACACTCTCAGACTCTCACAGACACTCTCTCACAGACTCACACTCTCTCACAGACTCTCACACGCTCTCACAGACTCTCACAGACACACTCTTACAGACTCTCACAGACACTCTCACAGACTATCACAGACACTCTCACAGACTATCACAGATACTCTCTCACAGACTTTTACACTCTCACAGACACTCTCACAGACACTCTCACAGACACTCTCACAGACTATCACAGACTCTCACAGACTCTCACAGACACTCTCACAGACTCTCACAGACACTCTCGCATAGACACTCTCGCACAGACACTCTCTCACAGACTCTCACAGACAATCTCCCACAGACAATCTCACAGACAATCTCACAGACACTCTCTCACAGACACTCACAGACACTCTCAGACTCTCAGACTCTCACAGACACTCTCTCACAGACACTCTCTCACAGACACTCACAGACACTCACAGACACTCTCAGACTCTCACAGACACTCTCTCACAGACACTCTCTCACAGACACTCTCTCACAGACACTCTCTCACAGACACTCTCTCACAGACACTCACAGACACTCTCTCACAGACACTCTCTCACAGACATTCTCTCACAGACACTCTCACAGACTCTCACAGACACTCTCTCACAGACTCTGACACTCTCACAGACTCTCACAGACACTCTCACAGACAGACTCTCGCAGACAGACTCTCTCACAGACACTCTCTCACACTCTCACAGACACTCACAGACTCTCACAGACACTCTCTCACACTCTCTGACAGACTCTCACAGACACTCTCTTACACACTCTGACAGACTCACAGAGACACTCTCTCACAGACACTCTCTCACAGACTCTCACACTCTCTCACAGACTCTCACACTCTCTCACAGACTCTTACAGACACTCTCACAGACTCTTACAGACACTCTCTCACAGACACTCTCTCACAAACACTCTCTCACAGACACTCTCTCACAGACACTCTCTCACAGACACTCACAGACACTCTCACAGACACTCTCTCACAGACACTCTCTCACAGACACTCTCACAGACTCTCACAGACACTCTCTCACAGACTCTGACACTCTCACAGACTCTCACAGACACTCTCACAGACAGACTCTCGCAGACAGACTCTCTCACAGACACTCTCTCACAGACACTCACAGACTCTCAGACACTCTCTCACAGACTCTCACAGACACTCTCTTACACACTATCACAGACACTCTCACAGACTCACACAGACACTCTCTCACAGACTCTCTCACAGACTCTCACACTCTCACAGACTCTAACAGATACTCTCACAGACAATCACAGACTCTTACAGACTCTCACTGACACTCTCCCACAGACTCTCACAGACACCTCACAGACACTCTCACAGATTATCACAGACTCTCACAGACACTCTCTCAGACTTTCACAGACACTCTCAGACTCTCAAAGACACTCTCACAGACACTCTCTCGCAGACACTCTCTCACAGACTCTCTCTCACAGACTGACACTCTCACAGACTTACACTCTCACAGACACTCTCACAGACAGACTCTCTCAGACACTCTCTCACAGACTCTCACAGATTCTCACAGACACTCACAGACCCTCACATACACTCACAGACTCTCTCACAGACACTCTCTCACAGACTCTCTCACAGACTCTCTTCCACACTCTCTCACAGACACTCTCTCACAGACACTCTCACAGACACTCTCTCAGACACTCTCTCACAGACACTCTCACACTCTCACAGACACTCACAGACACTCACAGACTCTCACAGACACTCTCACAGACACTCTCTCACAGACACTCTCTCACATACTCTCACAGACACTCCTACAGACTCTCACAGACACTCTCAGACTCTCACAGACACTCTCTCACAGACTCACACTCTCTCACAGACTCTCACACGCTCTCACAGACTCTCACAGACACACTCTTACAGACTCTCACAGACACTCTCACAGACTATCACAGACACTCTCACAGACTATCACAGACACTCTCTCACAGACTTTTACACTCTCACAGACACTCTCACAGACACTCTCACAGACACTCTCACAGACTATCACAGACTCTCACAGACTCTCACAGACACTCTCACAGACTCTCACAGACACTCTCGCATAGACACTCTCGCACAGACACTCTCTCACAGACTCTCACAGACAATCTCCCACAGACAATCTCACAGACAATCTCACAGACACTCTCTCACAGACACTCACAGATACTCTCAGACTCTCAGACTCTCACAGACACTCTCTCACAGACACTCTCTCACAGACACTCACAGACACTCACAGACACTCTCAGACTCTCACAGACACTCTCTCACAGACACTCTCTCACAGACACTCTCTCACAGACACTCTCTCACAGACACTCACAGACACTCTCTCACAGACACTCTCTCACAGACACTCTCTCACAGACACTCTCACAGACTCTCACAGACACTCTCTCACAGACTCTGACACTCTCACAGACTCTCACAGACACTCTCACAGACAGACTCTCGCAGACAGACTCTCTCACAGACACTCTCTCACACTCTCACAGACACTCACAGACTCTCACAGACACTCTCTCACACTCTCTGACAGACTCTCACAGACACTCTCTTACACACTCTGACAGACTCACAGAGACACTCTCTCACAGACACTCTCTCACAGACTCTCACACTCTCTCACAGACTCTCACACTCTCTCACAGACTCTTACAGACACTCTCACAGACTCTTACAGACACTCTCTCACAGACACTCTCTCACAAACACTCTCTCACAGACACTCTCTCACAGACACTCTCTCACAGACACTCACAGACACTCTCACAGACACTCTCTCACAGACACTCTCACAGACTCTCACAGACACTCTCTCACAGACTCTGACACTCTCACAGACTCTCACAGACACTCTCACAGACAGACTCTCGTAGACAGACTCTCTCACAGACACTCTTTCACACTCTCACAGACACTCACAGACTCTCACAGACACTCTCTCACACTCTCTGACAGACTCTCACAGACACTATCTTACACACTCTCACAGACACTCTCACAGACTCACAGAGACACTCTCTCACAGACACTCTCTCACAGACTCTCACACTCTCTCACAGACTAACAGACACTCTCACAGACTCTTACAGCCACTCTCTCACAGACTCTCACAGACACTCTCTTACAGACTATCACAGACACTCTCTTACAGACTCTCTCACAGTCTCTCACAGACTCTCACAGACACTCTCTTACAGACTATCACAGACACTCTCTTACAGACTCACAGACACTCTCACAGACTCTTACAGACTCTCAAAGACACTCTCTCACAGACTCTCACAGACACCCTCTCAGACTCTCACAGACACTCTCTCACAGACACTCTCTCACAGACACTCTCAGACACTCTCACAGACAGTCTCTCACAGTCTCTCACAGACACTCTCTTACAGACTATCACAGACACTCTCACAGACTCTCACAGACAGACTCTCACAGACACTCTCTCAGACTCTCACAGACACTCTCTCACAGACACTCTCTCACAGACACTCTCTCACAGACACTCTCACAGACACTCTCAGACACTTTCTTACACTCTCTCACACTCTCTCACAGACACTCTCTCACAAACTCTCTCTCACAGACTCACAGACTCTCACAGACACTCTCTCACAGACACTCTCTCACAGACACTCTCACAGACTCTCACACTGTCTCACAGACTCTCACAGACACTCACAGACACTCTCACACACTCTCACAGACACTCTCTCACAGACTCTCTCTCACACTTTCTCACAGACTCTCACAGACACTCTCTCACAGACTCTCACAGATTCTCACAGACACTCACAGACCCTCACATACACTCACAGACTCTCTCACAGACACTCTCTCACAGACTCTCTCACAGACTCTCTTCCACACTCTCTCACAGACACTCTCTCACAGACACTCTCACAGACACTCTCTCAGACACTCTCTCACAGACACTCTCACACTCTCACAGACACTCACAGACACTCACAGACTCTTGTAGACACTCTCACAGACACTCTCTCACAGACACTCTCTCACATACTCTCACAGACACTCCTACAGACTCTCACAGCCACTCTCAGACTCTCACAGACACTCTCTCACAGACTCACACTCTCTCACAGACTCTCACACGCTCTCACAGACTCTCACAGACACACTCTTACAGACTCTCACAGACACTCTCACAGACTATCACAGACACTCTCACAGACTATCACAGACACTCTCTCACAGACTTTTATACTCTCACAGACACTCTCACAGACACTCTCACAGACACTCTCACAGACTCTCACAGACACTCTCACAGACTCTCACAGACACTCTCGCATAGACACTCTCGCACAGACACTCTCTCACAGACTCTCACAGACAATCTCCCACAGACAATCTCACAGACAATCTCACAGACACTCTCTCACAGACACTCACAGACACTCTCAGACTCTCAGACTCTCACAGACACTCATTCACAGACACTCTCTCACAGACACTCACAGACACTCACAGACACTCTCAGACTCTCACAGACACTCTCTCACAGACACTCTCTCACAGACACTCTCTCACAGACACTCTCTCACAGACACTCACAGACACTCTCTCACAGACACTCTCTCACAGACACTCTCTCACAGACACTCTCACAGACTCTCACAGACACTCTCTCACAGACTCTGACACTCTCACAGACTCTCACAGACACTCTCACAGACAGACTCTCGCAGACAGACTCTCTCACAGACACTCTCTCACACTCTCACAGACACTCACAGACTCTCACAGACACTCTCTCACACTCTCTGACAGACTCTCACAGACACTCTCTTACACACTCTGACAGACTCACAGAGACACTCTCTCACAGACACTCTCTCACAGACTCTCACACTCTCTCACAGACTCTCACACTCTCTCACAGACTCTTACAGACACTCTCACAGACTCTTACAGACACTCTCTCACAGACACTCTCTCACAAACACTCTCTCACAGACACTCTCTCACAGACACTCTCTCACAGACACTCACAGACACTCTCACAGACACTCTCTCACAGACACTCTCACAGACTCTCACAGACACTCTCTCACAGACTCTGACACTCTCACAGACTCTCACAGACACTCTCACAGACAGACTCTCGCAGACAGACTCTCTCACAGACACTCTCTCACACTCTCACAGACACTCACAGACTCTCACAGACACTCTCTCACACTCTCTGACAGACTCTCACAGACACTATCTTACACACTCTCACAGACACTCTCACAGACTCACAGAGACACTCTCTCACAGACACTCTCTCACAGACTCTCACACTCTCTCACAGACTAACAGACACTCTCACAGACTCTTACAGACACTCTCTCACAGACTCTCACAGACACTCTCTTACAGACTATCACAGACACTCTCTTACAGACTCTCTCACAGTCTCTCACAGACTCTCACAGACACTCTCTTACAGACTATCACAGACACTCTCTTACAGACTCACAGACACTCTCACAGACTCTTACAGACTCTCAAAGACACTCTCTCACAGACTCTCACAGACACCCTCTCAGACTCTCACAGACACTCTCTCACAGACACTCTCTCACAGACACTCTCAGACACTCTCACAGACAGTCTCTCACAGTCTCTCACAGACACTCTCTTACAGACTATCACAGACACTCTCACAGACTCTCACAGACAGACTCTCACAGACACTCTCTCAGACTCTCACAGACACTCTCTCACAGACACTCTCTCACAGACACTCTCTCACAGACACTCTCACAGACACTCTCAGACACTTTCTTACACTCTCTCACACTCTCTCACAGACACTCTCTCACAAACTCTCTCTCACAGACTCACAGACTCTCACAGACACTCTCTCACAGACACTCTCTCACAGACACTCTCACAGACTCTCACACTGTCTCACAGACTCTCACAGACACTCACAGACACTCTCACACACTCTCACAGACACTCTCTCACAGACTCTCTCTCACACTTTCTCACAGACTCTCACAGACACTCTCTCACACTCACTCACAGACTCTCACAGACACTCTCTCACACTCTCTGACAGACTCTCACAGAAACTCTCTCACAGACACTCTCACAGACTCACACTCTCACAACCTCTAACAGACACTCTCACAGACTCTTACAGACTCTCACTGACACTCTCTCACAGACTCTCACAGATACTCTCAGACTCTCAGACTCTCACAGACACTCTCTCACAGACACTCTCTCACAGACACTCTCTCACAGACACTCTCTCACAGACACTCTCACAGACACTCTCTCACAGACACTCTCTCACAGACACTCACAGACACTCTCATAGACACTCTGTCAAAGACACTCTCTCACAGACACTCTCACAGACACTCTCATAGACAGACTCTAGCAGACACTCTCTCACAGTCTCTCACAGACTCTCACAGACACTCTCTTACAGACTATCACAGACACTCTCTTACAGACTCACAGACACTCTCACAGACTCTTACAGACTCTCAAAGACACTCTCTCACAGACTCTCACAGACACCCTCTCAGACTCTCACAGACACTCTCTCACAGACACTCTCTCACAGACACTCTCAGACACTCTCACAGACAGTCTCTCACAGTCTCTCACAGACACTCTCTTACAGACTATCACAGACACTCTCACAGACTCTCACAGACAGACTCTCACAGACACTCTCTCAGACTCTCACAGACACTCTCTCACAGACACTCTCTCACAGACACTCTCTCACAGACACTCTCACAGACACTCTCAGACACTTTCTTACACTCTCTCACACTCTCTCACAGACACTCTCTCACAAACTCTCTCTCACAGACTCACAGACTCTCACAGACACTCTCTCACAGACACTCTCTCACAGACACTCTCACAGACTCTCACACTGTCTCACAGACTCTCACAGACACTCACAGACACTCTCACACACTCTCACAGACACTCTCTCACAGACTCTCTCTCACACTTTCTCACAGACTCTCACAGACACTCTCTCACACTCACTCACAGACTCTCACAGACACTCTCTCACACTCTCTGACAGACTCTCACAGAAACTCTCTCACAGATACTCTCACAGACTCACACTCTCACAACCTCTAACAGACACTCTCACAGACTCTTACAGACTCTCACTGACACTCTCTCACAGACTCTCACAGATACTCTCAGACTCTCAGACTCTCACAGACACTCTCTCACAGACACTCTCTCACAGACACTCTCACACTCTCTCACAGACACTCACAGACTCTCAGACACTCTCTCACAGACTCTCACAGACACTCTCTTACACACTATCACAGACACTCTCACAGACTCACACAGACACTCTCTCACAGACTCTCTCACAGACTCTCACACTCACAGATTCTAACAGATACTCTCACAGACAATCACAGACTCTTACAGACTCTCACTGACACTCTCCCACAGACTCTCACAGACACCTCACAGACACTCTCACAGATTATCACAGACTCTCACAGACACTCTCTCAGACTTTCACAGACACTCTCAGACTCTCAAAGACACTCTCACAGACACTCTCTCGCAGACACTCTCTCACAGACTCTCTCTCACAGACTGACACTCTCACAGACTTACACTCTCACAGACACTCTCACAGACAGACTCTCTCAGACACTCTCTCACAGACTCTCACAGATTCTCACAGACACTCACAGACCCTCACATACACTCACAGACTCTCTCACAGACACTCTCTCACAGACTCTCTCACAGACTCTCTTCCACACTCTCTCACAGACACTCTCTCACAGACACTCTCACAGACACTCTCTCAGACACTCTCTCACAGACACTCTCACACTCTCACAGACACTCACAGACACTCACAGACTCTCACAGACACTCTCACAGACACTCTCTCACAGACACTCTCTCACATACTCTCACAGACACTCCTATAGACTCTCACAGACACTCTCAGACTCTCACAGACACTCTCTCACAGACTCACACTCTCTCACAGACTCTCAAACGCTCTCACAGACTCTCACAGACACACTCTTACAGACTCTCACAGACACTCTCACAGACTATCACAGGCACTCTCACAGACTATCACAGACACTCTCTCACAGACTTTTACACTCTCACAGACACTCTCACAGACACTCTCACAGACATTCTCACAGACTCTCACAGACTCTCACAGACTCTCACAGACACTCTCACAGACTCTCACAGACACTCTCGCATAGACACTCTCGCACAGACACTCTCTCACAGACTCTCACAGACAATCTCCCACAGACAATCTCACAGACAATCTCACAGACACTCTCTCACAGACACTCACAGACACTCTCAGACTCTCAGACTCTCACAGACACTCTCTCACAGACACTCACAGACACTCTCAGACTCTCACAGACACTCTCTCACAGACACTCTCTCACAGACACTTACAGACACTCACAGACACTCTCAGACTCTCACAGACACTCTCTCACAGACACTCTCTCACACTCTCTCACAGACACTCTCTCACAGACACTCTCTCACAGACACTCACAGACACTCTCTCACAGACACTCTCTCACAGACACTCTCTCACAGACACTCTCACAGACTCTCACAGACACTCTCTCACAGACTCTGACACTCTCACAGACTCTCACAGACACTCTCACAGACAGACTCTCGCAGACAGACTCTCTCACAGACACTCTCTCACACTCTCACAGACACTCACAGACTCTCACAGACACTCTCTCACACTCTCTGACAGACTCTCACAGACACTCTCTTACACACTCTCACAGACTCACAGAGACACTCTCTCACAGACACTCTCTCACAGACTCTCACACTCTCTCACAGACTCTCACACTCTCTCACAGACTCTTACAGACACTCTCACAGACTCTTACAGACACTCTCTCACAGACACTCTCTCACAAACACTCTCTCACAGACACTCTCTCACAGACACTCTCTCACAGACACTCACAGACACTCTCACAGACACTCTCTCACAGACACTCTCTCACAGACACTCTCACAGACTCTCACAGACACTCTCTCACAGACTCTGACACTCTCACAGACTCTCACAGACACTCTCACAGACAGACTCTCGCAGACAGACTCTCTCACAGACACTCTCTCACACTCTCACAGACACTCACAGACTCTCACAGACACTCTCTCACACTCTCTGACAGACTCTCACAGACACTATCTTACACACTCTCACAGACACTCTCACAGACTCACAGAGACACTCTCTCACAGACACTCTCTCACAGACTCTCACACTCTCTCACAGACTAACAGACACTCTCACAGACTCTTACAGACACTCTCTCACAGACTCTCACAGACACTCTCTTACAGACTATCACATACACTCTCTTACAGACTCTCTCACAGTCTCTCACAGACTCTCACAGACACTCTCTTACAGACTATCACAGACACTCTCTTACAGACTCACAGACACTCTCACAGACTCTTACAGACTCTCAAAGACACTCTCTCACAGACTCTCACAGACACCCTCTCAGACTCTCACAGACACTCTCTCACAGACACTCTCTCACAGACACTCTCAGACACTCTCACAGACAGTCTCTCACAGACACTCTCTTACAGACTATCACAGACACTCTCACAGACTCTCACAGACAGACTCTCACAGACACTCTCTCAGACTCTCACAGACACTCTCTCACAGACACTCTCTCACAGACACTCTCTCACAGACACTCTCACAGACACTCTCAGACACTTTCTTACACTCTCTCACACTCTCTCACAGACACTCTCTCACAAACTCTCTCTCACAGACTCACAGACTCTCACAGACACTCTCTCACAGACACTCTCACAGACACTCTCACAGACTCTCACACTGTCTCACAGACTCTCACAGACACTCACAGACACTCTCACACACTCTCACAGACACTCTCTCACAGACTCTCTCTCACACTTTCTCACAGACTCTCACAGACACTCTCTCACACTCACTCACAGACTCTCACAGACACTCTCTCACACTCTCTGACAGACTCTCACAGAAACTCTCTCACAGACACTCTCACAGACTCACACTCTCACAACCTCTAACAGACACTCTGACAGACTCTTACAGACTCTCACTGACACTCTCTCACAGACTCTCAAAGATACTCTCAGACTCTCAGAGTCTCACAGACACTCTCTCACAGACACTCTCTCACAGACACTCTCTCACAGACACTCTCACAGACACTCTCTCACAGACACTCTCTCACAGACACTCACAGACACTCTCATAGACACTCAAAGACACTCTCTCACAGACACTCTCACAGACACTCTCACAGACAGACTCTAGCAGACACTCTCTTACAGTCTCTCACAGACTCTCACAGACACTCTCTTACAGACTATCACAGACACTCTCTTACAGACTCACAGACACTCTCACAGACTCTTACAGACTCTCAAAGATACTCTCTCACAGACTCTCACAGACACCCTCTCAGACTCTCACAGACACTCTCTCACAGACACTCTCTCACAGACACTCTCAGACACTCTCACAGACAGTCTCTCACAGTCTCTCACAGACACTCTCTTACAGACTATCACAGACACTCTCACAGACTCTCACAGACAGACTCTCACAGACACTCTCTCAGACTCTCACAGACACTCTCTCACAGACACTCTCACAGACACTCTCTCACAGACACTCTCACAGACTCTCACAGACACTCTCTCACAGACTCACACTCTCTCAGAGACTCTCACAGACACTCTCAGACTATCACAGACACTCTCTCACAGACTTTTACAGACTCACAGACACTCTCACAGACTATCTCACAGACTGTCTCTCTCCCAGACTCTCACAGACACTCTCTCACAGATACTCTCACATACTCTCTCACAGACTGTCTCACATACACTCTCACAGACAATCCCTCACAGACTCTCTCACAGACACTCTCTCACAGACACTCACACTCTCTCACAGATACTCACAGACTCTCAGACACTCTCTCACAGGCACTCTCTCACACTCTCTGACAGACTCTCACAGACACTCTCTTACACACTCTCACAGACACTCTCACAGACTCACAGAGACTCTCTCACAGACACTCTCTCACAGACTCTCACACTCTCTCACAGACTAACAGACACTCTCACAGACTCTTACAGACACTCTCTCACAGACTCTTACAGCCTCTCATAGACACTCTCTCACAGTCTCTCACAGACACTCTCTTACAGACTATCACAGACACTCTCTTACAGACTCTCACACTCTCTCACAGACTAACAGACACTCTCACAGACTCACAGACAGTCTCTCACAGACACTCTCTTACAGACTATCACAGACACTCTCACAGACTCTCACAGACAGACTCTCACAGACACTCTCTCAGACTCTCACAGACACTCTCTCACAGACACTCTCTCACAGACACTCTCTCATAGACACTCTCTCACAGACACTCTCTCACACTCTTAGACACTCTCTCACAGACTCTTAGACACTCTCACAGACACTCTCACAGACTCTCACAGACACTCTCACAGACTCTCACAGACACTCTCTCACAGACACTCTCTCACAGACACTCTCTCACAGACACTCTCTCACAGACTCTTAGACACTCTCTCACAGACTCTCACACTGTCTCACAGACTCTCACAGACACTCACAGACACTCTCACAGACACTCTCTCACAGACTCTCACAGACACTCTCACAGACAATCTCACAGACAATCTCACAGACAATCTCACAGACAATCTCTCACAGACACTCACAGACACTCTCAGACTCTCAGACTCTCACAGACACTCTCTCACAGACACTCATAGACACTCTCAGACTCTCACAGACACTCTCTCACAGACACTCTCTCACAGACACTCACAGACACTCACAGACACTCTCAGACTCTCACAGACACTCTCTCACAGACACTCTCTCACAGACACTCTCTCACAGACACTCTCTCACAGACACTCACAGACACTCTCTCACAGACACTCTCTCACAGACACTCTCTCACAGACACTCTCTCACAGACACTCTCACAGACTCTCACAGACACTCTCTCACAGACAGACTCTCGCAGACAGACTCTCTCACAGACACTCTCTCACACTCTCACAGACACTCACAGACTCTCACAGACACTCTCTCACACTCTCTGACAGACTCTCACAGACACTCTCTTACACACTCTCACAGACTCACAGAGACACTCTCTCACAGACACTCTCTCACAGACTCTCACACTCTCTCACAGACTCTCACACTCTCTCACAGACTCTTACAGACACTCTCACAGACTCTTACAGACACTCTCTCACAGACACTCTCTCACAGACACTCTCTCACAAACACTCTCTCACAGACACTCTCTCACAGACACTCTCTCACAGACACTCACAGACACTCTCACACAGACACTCTCTCACAGACACTCTCACACAGACACACTCTCACAGACACTCTCTCACAGACACTCACAGACACTCTCACAGACACTCTCTCACAGACACTCTCTCACAGACACTCTCACAGACTCTCACAGACACTCTCTCACAGACTCTGACACTCTCACAGACTCTCACAGACACTCTCACAGACAGACTCTCGCAGACAGACTCTCTCACAGACACTCTCTCACACTCTCACAGACACTCACAGACTCTCACAGACACTCTCTCACACTCTCTGACAGACTCTCACAGACACTCTCTTACATACTCTCACAGATACTCTCACAGACTCACAGAGACACTCTCTCACAGACACTCTCTCACAGACTCTCACACTCTCTCACAGACTAACATACACTCTCACAGACTCTTACAGACACTCTCTCACAGACTCTCACAGACACTCTCTTACAGACTATCACAGACACTCTCTTACAGACTCTCTCACAGTCTCTCACAGACTCTCACAGACACTCTCTTACAGACTATCACAGACACTCTCTTACAGACTCACAGACACTCTCACAGACTCTTACAGACTCTCAAAGACACTCTCTCACAGACTCTCACAGACACCCTCTCAGACTCTCACAGACACTCTCTCACAGACACTCTCAGACACTCTCACAGACAGTCTCTCACAGTCTCTCACAGACACTCTCTTACAGACTATCACAGACACTCTCACAGACTCTCACAGACAGACTCTCACAGACACTCTCTCAGACTCTCACAGACACTCTCTCACAGACACTCTCTCACAGACACTCTCTCACAGACACTCTCACAGACACTCTCAGACACTTTCTTACACTCTCTCACACTCTCTCACAGACACTCTCTCACAAACTCTCTCTCACAGACTCACAGACTCTCACAGACACTCTCTCACAGACACTCTCTCACAGACACTCTCACAGACTCTCACACTGTCTCACAGACTCTCACAGACACTCACAGACACTCTCACACACTCTCACAGACACTCTCTCACAGACTCTCTCTCACACTTTCTCACAGACTCTCACAGACACTCTCTCACACTCACTCACAGACTCTCACAGACACTCTCTCACACTCTCTGACAGACTCTCACAGAAACTCTCTCACAGACACTCTCACAGACTCACACTCTCACAACCTCTAACAGACAATCTCACAGACTCTTACAGACTCTCACTGACACTCTCTCACAGACTCTCACAGATACTCTCAGACTCTCAGACTCTCACAGACACTCTCTCACAGACACTCTCTCACAGACACTCTCTCACAGACACTCTCTCACAGACACTCTCTCACAGACACTCTCACAGACACTCTCTCACAGACACTCTCTCACAGACACTCACAGACACTCTCATAGACACTCTCTCAAAGACACTCTCTCACAGACACTCTCACAGACACTCTCACAGACAGACTCTAGCAGACACTCTCTCACAGACACTCTCACAGACTCTCACAGACACTCACAGACACTCTCTTATAGACTCTCACAGACACTCTCTCACAGACACTTTCTCACAGACTCTCTCACAGACACTCTCTCACAGACACTCTCTCACAGACACTCTCAGACACCCTCTCACACTCTCACAGACACTCACAGACTCTCACAGACACTCTCACAGACACTCTCACAGACACTCTCACAGACTATCACAGACACTCTCACAGACTATCACAGACACTCTCTCACAGACTTTTACACTCTCACAGACACTCTCACAGACACTCTCATAGACACTCTCACAGACTATCACAGACTCTCACAGACTCTCACAGACACTCTCACAGACTCTCACAGACACTCTCGCACAGACACTCTCGCACAGACACTCTCTCACAGACTCTCACAGACAATCTCCCACAGACAATCTCACAGACTCTCTCACAGACTCTCTCACAGACTCTCTCACATACACTCTCACAGACAATCGCTCGCAGACTCTCTCACAGACACTCTCTCACAGACACTCTCACACTCTCTCACAGACACTCACAGACTCTCAGACACTCTCTCACAGACTCTCACAGACACTCTCTTACACACTATCACAGACACTCTCACAGACTCACACAGACACTCTCTCACAGACTCTCTCACAGACTCTCACACTCTCACAGACTCTAACAGATACTCTCACAGACAATCACAGACTCTTACAGACTCTCACTGACACTCTCCCACAGACTCTCACAGACACCTCACAGACACTCTCACAGATTATCACAGACTCTCACAGACACTCTCTCAGACTTTCACAGACACTCTCAGACTCTCAAAGACACTCTCACAGACACTCTCTCGCAGACACTCTCTCACAGACTCTCTCTCACAGACTGACACTCTCATAGACTTACACTCTCACAGACACTCTCACAGACAGACTCTCTCAGACACTCTCTCACAGACTCTCACAGATTCTCACAGACACTCACAGACCCTCACATACATTCACAGACTCTCTCACAGACACTCTCTCACAGACTCTCTCACAGACTCTCTTCCACACTCTCTCACAGACACTCTCTCACAGACACTCTCACAGACACTCTCTCAGACACTCTCTCACAGACACTCTCACACTCTCACAGACACTCACAGACACTCACAGACTCTCACAGACACTCTCACAGACACTCTCTCACAGACACTCTCTCACATACTCTCACAGACACTCCTACAGACTCTCACAGACACTCTCAGACTCTCACAGACACTCTCTCACAGACTCACACTCTCTCACAGACTCTCACACGCTCTCACAGACTCTCACAGACACACTCTTACAGACTCTCACAGACACTCTCACAGACTATCACAGACACTCTCACAGACTATCACAGACACTCTCTCACAGACTTTTACACTCTCACAGACACTCTCACAGACACTCTCACAGACACTCTCACAGACTATCACAGACTCTCACAGACTCTCACAGACACTCTCACAGACTCTCACAGACACTCTCGCATAGACACTCTCGCACAGACACTCTCTCACAGACTCTCACAGACAATCTCCCACAGACAATCTCACAGACAATCTCACAGACACTCTCTCACAGACACTCACAGACACTCTCAGACTCTCAGACTCTCACAGACACTCTCTCACAGACACTCTCTCACAGACACTCACAGACACTCACAGACACTCTCAGACTCTCACAGACACTCTCTCACAGACACTCTCTCACAGACACTCTCTCACAGACACTCTCTCACAGACACTCTCTCACAGACACTCACAGACACTCTCTCACAGACACTCTCTCACAGACATTCTCTCACAGACACTCTCACAGACTCTCACAGACACTCTCTCACAGACTCTGACACTCTCACAGACTCTCACAGACACTATCACAGACAGACTCTCGCAGACAGACTCTCTCACAGACACTCTCTCACACTCTCACAGACACTCACAGACTCTCACAGACACTCTCTCACACTCTCTGACAGACTCTCACAGACACTCTCTTACACACTCTGACAGACTCACAGAGACACTCTCTCACAGACACTCTCTCACAGACTCTCACACTCTCTCACAGACTCTCACACTCTCTCACAGACTCTTACAGACACTCTCACAGACTCTTACAGACACTCTCTCACAGACACTCTCTCACAAACACTCTCTCACAGACACTCTCTCACAGACACTCTCTCACAGACACTCACAGACACTCTCACAGACACTCTCTCACAGACACTCTCTCACAGACACTCTCACAGACTCTCACAGACACTCTCTCACAGACTCTGACACTCTCACAGACTCTCACAGACACTCTCACAGACAGACTCTCGCAGACAGACTCTCTCACAGACACTCTCTCACTCTCTCACAGACACTCACAGACTCTCAGACACTCTCTCACAGACACTCTCTCACAGACACTCTCTCACAGACACTCACAGACACTCTCTCACAGACACTCTCTCACAGACATTCTCTCACAGACACTCTCACAGACTCTCACAGACACTCTCTCACAGACTCTGACACTCTCACAGACTCTCACAGACACTCTCACAGACAGACTCTCGCAGACAGACTCTCTCACAGACACTCTCTCACACTCTCACAGACACTCACAGACTCTCACAGACACTCTCTCACACTCTCTGACAGACTCTCACAGACACTCTCTTACACACTCTGACAGACTCACAGAGACACTCTCTCACAGACACTCTCTCACAGACTCTCACACTCTCTCACAGACTCTCACACTCTCTCACAGACTCTTACAGACACTCTCACAGACTCTTACAGACACTCTCTCACAGACACTCTCTCACAAACACTCTCTCACAGACACTCTCTCATAGACACTCTCTCACAGACACTCACAGACACTCTCACAGACACTCTCTCACAGACACTCTCTCACAGACACTCTCACAGACTCTCACAGACACTCTCTCACAGACTCTGACACTCTCACAGACTCTCACAGACACTCTCACAGACAGACTCTCGCAGACAGACTCTCTCACAGACACTCTCTCACTCTCTCACAGACACTCACAGACTCTCAGACACTCTCTCACAGACTCTCACAGACACTCTCTTACACACTATCACAGACACTCTCACAGACTCACACAGACACTCTCTCACAGACTCTCTCACAGACTCTCACACTCTCACAGACTCTAACAGATACTCTCACAGACAATCACAGACTCTTACAGACTCTCACTGACACTCTCCCACAGACTCTCACAGACACCTCACAGACACTCTCACAGATTATCACAGACTCTCACAGACACTCTCTCAGACTTTCACAGACACTCTCAGACTCTCAAAGACACTCTCACAGACACTCTCTCGCAGACACTCTCTCACAGACTCTCTCTCACAGACTGACACTCTCACAGACTTACACTCTCACAGACACTCTCACAGACAGACTCTCTCAGACACTCTCTCACAGACTCTCACAGATTCTCACAGACACTCACAGACCCTCACATACACTCACAGACTCTCTCACAGACACTCTCTCACAGACTCTCTCACAGACTCTCTTCCACACTCTCTCACAGACACTCTCTCACAGACACTCTCACAGACACTCTCTCAGACACTCTCTCACAGACACTCTCACACTCTCACAGACACTCACAGACACTCACAGACTCTCACAGACACTCTCACAGACACTCTCTCACAGACACTCTCTCACATACTCTCACAGACACTCCTACAGACTCTCACAGACACTCTCAGACTCTCACAGACACTCTCTCACAGACTCACACTCTCTCACAGACTCTCACACGCTCTCACAGACTCTCACAGACACACTCTTACAGACTCTCACAGACACTCTCACAGACTATCACAGACACTCTCACAGACTATCACAGACACTCTCTCACAGACTTTTACACTCTCACAGACACTCTCACAGACACTCTCACAGACACTCTCACAGACTATCACAGACTCTCACAGACTCTCACAGACACTCTCACAGACTCTCACAGACACTCTCGCATAGACACTCTCGCACAGACACTCTCTCACAGACTCTCAAAGACAATCTCCCACAGACAATCTCACAGACAATCTCACAGACACTCTCTCACAGACACTCACAGACACTCACAGACACTCTCAGACTCTCAGACTCTCACAGACACTCTCTCACAGACACTCTCTCACAGACACTCTCAGACTCTCACAGACACTCTCAGACTCTCACAGACACTCTCTCACAGACACTCTCTCACAGACACTCTCTCACAGACACTCTCTCACAGACACTCTCAGACACTCTCACAGACAGTCTCTCACAGTCTCTCACAGACACTCTCTTACAGACTATCACAGACACTCTCACAGACTCTCACAGACAGACTCTCACAGACACTCTCTCAGACTCTCACAGACACTCTCTCACAGACACTCTCTCACAGACACTCTCTCACAGACACTCTCACAGACACTCTCAGACACTTTCTTACACTCTCTCACACTCTCTCACAGACACTCTCTCACAAACTCTCTCTCACAGACTCACAGACTCTCACAGACACTCTCTCACAGACACTCTCTCACAGACACTCTCACAGACTCTCACACTGTCTCACAGACTCTCACAGACACTCACAGACACTCTCACACACTCTCACAGACACTCTCTCACAGACTCTCTCTCACACTTTCTCACAGACTCTCACAGACACTCTCTCACACTCACTCACAGACTCTCACAGACACTCTCTCACACTCTCTGACAGACTCTCACAGAAACTCTCTCACAGATACTCTCACAGACTCACACTCTCACAACCTCTAACAGACACTCTCACAGACTCTTACAGACTCTCACTGACACTCTCTCACAGACTCTCACAGATACTCTCAGACTCTCAGACTCTCACAGACACTCTCTCACAGACACTCTCTCACAGACACTCTCACACTCTCTCACAGACACTCACAGACTCTCAGACACTCTCTCACAGACTCTCACAGACACTCTCTTACACACTATCACAGACACTCTCACAGACTCACACAGACACTCTCTCACAGACTCTCTCACAGACTCTCACACTCTCACAGATTCTAACAGATACTCTCACAGACAATCACAGACTCTTACAGACTCTCACTGACACTCTCCCACAGACTCTCACAGACACCTCACAGACACTCTCACAGATTATCACAGACTCTCACAGACACTCTCTCAGACTTTCACAGACACTCTCAGACTCTCAAAGACACTCTCACAGACACTCTCTCGCAGACACTCTCTCACAGACTCTCTCTCACAGACTGACACTCTCACAGACTTACACTCTCACAGACACTCTCACAGACAGACTCTCTCTGACACTCTCTCACAGACTCTCACAGATTCTCACAGACACTCACAGACCCTCACATACACTCACAGACTCTCTCACAGACACTCTCTCACAGACTCTCTCACAGACTCTCTTCCACACTCTCTCACAGACACTCTCTCACAGACACTCTCACAGACACTCTCTCAGACACTCTCTCACAGACACTCTCACACTCTCACAGACACTCACAGACACTCACAGACTCTCACAGACACTCTCACAGACACTCTCTCACAGACACTCTCTCACATACTCTCACAGACACTCCTACAGACTCTCACAGACACTCTCAGACTCTCACAGACACTCTCTCACAGACTCACACTCTCTCACAGACTCTCAAACGCTCTCACAGACTCTCACAGACACACTCTTACAGACTCTCACAGACACTCTCACAGACTATCACAGACACTCTCACAGACTATCACAGACACTCTCTCACAGACTTTTACACTCTCACAGACACTCTCACAGACACTCTCACAGACATTCTCACAGACTCTCACAGACTCTCACAGACTCTCACAGACACTCTCACAGACTCTCACAGACACTCTCGCATAGACACTCTCACACAGACACTCTCTCACAGACTCTCACAGACAATCTCCCACAGACAATCTCACAGACAATCTCACAGACACTCTCTCACAGACACTCACAGACACTCTCAGACTCTCAGACTCTCACAGACACTCTCTCACAGACACTCACAGACACTCTCAGACTCTCACAGACACTCTCTCACAGACACTCTCTCACAGACACTTACAGACACTCACAGACACTCTCAGACTCTCACAGACACTCTCTCACAGACACTCTCTCACACTCTCTCACAGACACTCTCTCACAGACACTCTCTCACAGACACTCACAGACACTCTCTCACAGACACTCTCTCACAGACACTCTCACAGACTCTCACAGACACTCTCTCACAGACTCTGACACTCTCACAGACACTCTCACAGACAGACTCTCGCAGACAGACTCTCTCACAGACACTCTCTCACACTCTCACAGACACTCACAGACTCTCACAGACACTCTCTCACACTCTCTGACAGACTCTCACAGACACTCTCTTACACACTCTCACAGACTCACAGAGACACTCTCTCACAGACACTCTCTCACAGACTCTCACACTCTCTCACAGACTCTCACACTCTCTCACAGACTCTTACAGACACTCTCACAGACTCTTACAGACACTCTCTCACAGACACTCTCTCACAAACACTCTCTCACAGACACTCTCTCACAGACACTCTCTCACAGACACTCACAGACACTCTCACAGACACTCTCTCACAGACACTCTCTCACAGACACTCTCACAGACTCTCACAGACACTCTCTCACAGACTCTGACACTCTCACAGACTCTCACAGACACTCTCACAGACAGACTCTCGCAGACAGACTCTCTCACAGACACTCTCTCACACTCTCACAGACACTCACAGACTCTCACAGACACTCTCTCACACTCTCTGACAGACTCTCACAGACACTATCTTACACACTCTCACAGACACTCTCACAGACTCACAGAGACACTCTCTCACAGACACTCTCTCACAGACTCTCACACTCTCTCACAGACTAACAGACACTCTCACAGACTCTTACAGACACTCTCTCACAGACTCTCACAGACACTCTCTTACAGACTATCACATACACTCTCTTACAGACTCTCTCACAGTCTCTCACAGACTCTCACAGACACTCTCTTACAGACTATCACAGACACTCTCTTACAGACTCACAGACACTCTCACAGACTCTTACAGACTCTCAAAGACACTCTCTCACAGACTCTCACAGACACCCTCTCAGACTCTCACAGACACTCTCTCACAGACACTCTCTCACAGACACTCTCAGACACTCTCACAGACAGTCTCTCACAGACACTCTCTTACAGACTATCACAGACACTCTCACAGACTCTCACAGACAGACTCTCACAGACACTCTCTCAGACACTCTCTCAGACTCTCACAGACACTCTCTCACAGACACTCTCTCACAGACACTCTCTCACAGACACTCTCACAGACACTCTCAGACACTTTCTTACACTCTCTCACACTCTCTCACAGACACTCTCTCACAAACTCTCTCTCACAGACTCACAGACTCTCACAGACACTCTCTCACAGACACTCTCTCACAGACACTCTCACAGACTCTCACACTGTCTCACAGACTCTCACAGACACTCACAGACACTCTCACACACTCTCACAGACACTCTCTCGCAGACTCTCTCTCACACTTTCTCACAGACTCTCACAGACACTCTCTCACACTCACTCACAGACTCTCACAGACACTCTCTCACACTCTCTGACAGACTCTCACAGAAACTCTCTCACAGACACTCTCACAGACTCACACTCTCACAACCTCTAACAGACACTCTCACAGACTCTTACAGACTCTCACTGACACTCTCTCACAGACTCTCAAAGATACTCTCAGACTCTCAGAGTCTCACAGACACTCTCTCACAGACACTCTCTCACAGACACTCTCTCACAGACACTCTCACAGACACTCTCTCACAGACACTCTCTCACAGACACTCACAGACACTCTCATAGACACTCTCTCAAAGACACTCTCTCACAGACACTCTCACAGACACTCTCACAGACAGACTCTAGCAGACACTCTCTTACAGTCTCTCACAGACTCTCACAGACACTCTCTTACAGACTATCACAGACACTCTCTTACAGACTCACAGACACTCTCACAGACTCTTACAGACTCTCAAAGATACTCTCTCACAGACTCTCACAGACACCCTCTCAGACTCTCACAGACACTCTCTCACAGACACTCTCTCACAGACACTCTCAGACACTCTCACAGACAGTCTCTCACAGTCTCTCACAGACACTCTCTTACAGACTATCACAGACACTCTCACAGACTCTCACAGACAGACTCTCACAGACACTCTCTCAGACTCTCACAGACACTCTCTCACAGACACTCTCACAGACACTCTCTCACAGACACTCTCACAGACTCTCACAGACACTCTCTCACAGACTCACACTCTCTCAGAGACTCTCACAGACACTCTCAGACTATCACAGACACTCTCTCACAGACTTTTACAGACTCACAGACACTCTCACAGACTATCTCACAGACTGTCTCTCTCCCAGACTCTCACAGACACTCTCTCACAGATACTCTCACATACTCTCTCACAGACTGTCTCACATACACTCTCACAGACAATCCCTCACAGACTCTCTCACAGACACTCTCTCACAGACACTCACACTCTCTCACAGATACTCACAGACTCTCAGACACTCTCTCACAGGCACTCTCTCACACTCTCTGACAGACTCTCACAGACACTCTCTTACACACTCTCACAGACACTCTCACAGACTCACAGAGACTCTCTCACAGACACTCTCTCACAGACTCTCACACTCTCTCACAGACTAACAGACACTCTCACAGACTCTTACAGACACTCTCTCACAGACTCTTACAGCCTCTCATAGACACTCTCTCACAGTCTCTCACAGACACTCTCTTACAGACTATCACAGACACTCTCTTACAGACTCTCACACTCTCTCACAGACTAACAGACACTCTCACAGACTCACAGACAGTCTCTCACAGACACTCTCTTACAGACTATCACAGACACTCTCACAGACTCTCACAGACAGACTCTCACAGACACTCTCTCAGACTCTCACAGACACTCTCTCACAGACACTCTCTCACAGACACTCTCTCATAGACACTCTCTCACAGACACTCTCTCACACTCTTAGACACTCTCTCACAGACTCTTAGACACTCTCACAGACTCTCACAGACACTCTCACAGACTCTCACAGACACTCTCACAGACTCTCACAGACACTCTCTCACAGACACTCTCTCACAGACACTCTCTCACAGACACTCTCTCACAGACTCTTAGACACTCTCTCACAGACTCTCACACTGTCTCACAGACTCTCACAGACACTCACAGACACTCTCACAGACACTCTCTCACAGACTCTCACAGACACTCTCACAGACAATCTCACAGACAATCTCACAGACAATCTCACAGACAATCTCTCACAGACACTCACAGACACTCTCAGACTCTCAGACTCTCACAGACACTCTCTCACAGACACTCATAGACACTCTCAGACTCTCACAGACACTCTCTCACAGACACTCTCTCACAGACACTCACAGACACTCACAGACACTCTCAGACTCTCACAGACACTCTCTCACAGACACTCTCTCACAGACACTCTCTCACAGACACTCTCTCACAGACACTCACAGACACTCTCTCACAGACACTCTCTCACAGACACTCTCTCACAGACACTCTCTCACAGACACTCTCACAGACTCTCACAGACACTCTCTCACAGACAGACTCTCGCAGACAGACTCTCTCACAGACACTCTCTCACACTCTCACAGACACTCACAGACTCTCACAGACACTCTCTCACACTCTCTGACAGACTCTCACAGACACTCTCTTACACACTCTCACAGACTCACAGAGACACTCTCTCACAGACACTCTCTCACAGACTCTCACACTCTCTCACAGACTCTCACACTCTCTCACAGACTCTTACAGACACTCTCACAGACTCTTACAGACACTCTCTCACAGACACTCTCTCACAGACACTCTCTCACAAACACTCTCTCACAGACACTCTCTCACAGACACTCTCTCACAGACACTCTCACACAGACACTCTCACACAGACACTCTCTCACAGACACTCTCTCACAGACACTCACAGACACTCTCACAGACACTCTCTCACAGACACTCTCTCACAGACACTCTCACAGACTCTCACAGACACTCTCTCACAGACTCTGACACTCTCACAGACTCTCACAGACACTCTCACAGACAGACTCTCGCAGACAGACTCTCTCACAGACACTCTCTCACACTCTCACAGACACTCACAGACTCTCACAGACACTCTCTCACACTCTCTGACACTCTCACAGACACTCTCTTACATACTCTCACAGATACTCTCACAGACTCACAGAGACACTCTCTCACAGACACTCTCTCACAGACTCTCACACTCTCTCACAGACTAACATACACTCTCACAGACTCTTACAGACACTCTCTCACAGACTCTCACAGACACTCTCTTACAGACTATCACAGACACTCTCTTACAGACTCTCTCACAGTCTCTCACAGACTCTCACAGACACTCTCTTACAGACTATCACAGACACTCTCTTACAGACTCACAGACACTCTCACAGACTCTTACAGACTCTCAAAGACACTCTCTCACAGACTCTCACAGACACCCTCTCAGACTCTCACAGACACTCTCTCACAGACACTCTCAGACACTCTCACAGACAGTCTCTCACAGTCTCTCACAGACACTCTCTTACAGACTATCACAGACACTCTCACAGACTCTCACAGACAGACTCTCACAGACACTCTCTCAGACTCTCACAGACACTCTCTCACAGACACTCTCTCACAGACACTCTCACAGACACTCTCAGACACTTTCTTACACTCTCTCACACTCTCTCACAGACACTCTCTCACAAACTCTCTCTCACAGACTCACAGACTCTCACAGACACTCTCTCACAGACACTCTCTCACAGACACTCTCACAGACTCTCACACTGTCTCACAGACTCTCACAGACACTCACAGACACTCTCACACACTCTCACAGACACTCTCTCACAGACTCTCTCTCACACTTTCTCACAGACTCTCACAGACACTCTCTCACACTCACTCACAGACTCTCACAGACACTCTCTCACACTCTCTGACAGACTCTCACAGAAACTCTCTCACAGACACTCTCACAGACTCACACTCTCACAACCTCTAACAGACAATCTCACAGACTCTTACAGACTCTCACTGACACTCTCTCACAGACTCTCACAGATACTCTCAGACTCTCAGACTCTCACAGACACTCTCTCACAGACACTCTCTCACAGACACTCTCTCACAGACACTCTCTCACAGACACTCTCTCACAGACACTCTCACAGACACTCTCTCACAGACACTCTCTCACAGACACTCACAGACACTCTCATAGACACTCTCTCAAAGACACTCTCTCACAGACACTCTCACAGACACTCTCACAGACAGACTCTAGCAGACACTCTCTCACAGACACTCTCACAGACTCTCACAGACACTCACAGACACTCTCTTATAGACTCTCACAGACACTCTCTCACAGACACTTTCTCACAGACTCTCTCACAGACACTCTCTCACAGACACTCTCTCACAGACACTCTCAGACACCCTCTCACACTCTCACAGACACTCACAGACTCTCACAGACACTCTCACAGACACTCTCACAGACACTCTCACAGACTATCACAGACACTCTCACAGACTATCACAGACACTCTCTCACAGACTTTTACACTCTCACAGACACTCTCACAGACACTCTCATAGACACTCTCACAGACTATCACAGACTCTCACAGACTCTCACAGACACTCTCACAGACTCTCACAGACACTCTCGCACAGACACTCTCGCACAGACACTCTCTCACAGACTCTCACAGACAATCTCCCACAGACAATCTCACAGACTCTCTCACAGACTCTCTCACATACACTCTCACAGACAATCGCTCACAGACTCTCTCACAGACACTCTCTCACAGACACTCTCACACTCTCTCACAGACACTCACAGACTCTCAGACACTCTCTCACAGACTCTCACAGACACTCTCTTACACACTATCACAGACACTCTCACAGACTCACACAGACACTCTCTCACAGACTCTCTCACAGACTCTCACACTCTCACAGACTCTAACAGATACTCTCACAGACAATCACAGACTCTTACAGACTCTCACTGACACTCTCCCACAGACTCTCACAGACACCTCACAGACACTCTCACAGATTATCACAGACTCTCACAGACACTCTCTCAGACTTTCACAGACACTCTCAGACTCTCAAAGACACTCTCACAGACACTCTCTCGCAGACACTCTCTCACAGACTCTCTCTCACAGACTGACACTCTCATAGACTTACACTCTCACAGACACTCTCACAGACAGACTCTCTCAGACACTCTCTCACAGACTCTCACAGATTCTCACAGACACTCACAGACCCTCACATACATTCACAGACTCTCTCACAGACACTCTCTCACAGACTCTCTCACAGACTCTCTTCCACACTCTCTCACAGACACTCTCTCACAGACACTCTCACAGACACTCTCACAGACACTCTCTCAGACACTCTCTCACAGACACTCTCACACTCTCACAGACACTCACAGACACTCACAGACTCTCACAGACACTCTCACAGACACTCTCTCACAGACACTCTCTCACATACTCTCACAGACACTCCTACAGACTCTCACAGACACTCTCAGACTCTCACAGACACTCTCTCACAGACTCACACTCTCTCACAGACTCTCACACGCTCTCACAGACTCTCACAGACACACTCTTACAGACTCTCACAGACACTCTCACAGACTATCACAGACACTCTCACAGACTATCACAGACACTCTCTCACAGACTTTTACACTCTCACAGACACTCTCACAGACACTCTCACAGACACTCTCACAGACTATCACAGACTCTCACAGACTCTCACAGACACTCTCACAGACTCTCACAGACACTCTCGCATAGACACTCTCGCACAGACACTCTCTCACAGACTCTCACAGACAATCTCCCACAGACAATCTCACAGACAATCTCACAGACACTCTCTCACAGACACTCACAGACACTCTCAGACTCTCAGACTCTCACAGACACTCTCTCACAGACACTCTCTCACAGACACTCACAGACACTCACAGACACTCTCAGACTCTCACAGACACTCTCTCATAGACACTCTCTCACAGACACTCTCTCACAGACACTCTCTCACAGACACTCTCTCACAGACACTCACAGACACTCTCTCACAGACACTCTCTCACAGACATTCTCTCACAGACACTCTCACAGACTCTCACAGACACTCTCTCACAGACTCTGACACTCTCACAGACTCTCACAGACACTCTCACAGACAGACTCTCGCAGACAGACTCTCTCACAGACACTCTCTCACACTCTCACAGACACTCACAGACTCTCACAGACACTCTCTCACACTCTCTGACAGACTCTCACAGACACTCTCTTACACACTCTGACAGACTCACAGAGACACTCTCTCACAGACACTCTCTCACAGACTCTCACACTCTCTCACAGACTCTCACACTCTCTCACAGACTCTTACAGACACTCTCACAGACTCTTACAGACACTCTCTCACAGACACTCTCTCACAAACACTCTCTCACAGACACTCTCTCACAGACACTCTCTCACAGACACTCACAGACACTCTCACAGACACTCTCTCACAGACACTCTCTCACAGACACTCTCACAGACTCTCACAGACACTCTCTCACAGACTCTGACACTCTCACAGACTCTCACAGACACTCTCACAGACAGACTCTCGCAGACAGACTCTCTCACAGACACTCTCTCACTCTCTCACAGACACTCACAGACTCTCAGACACTCTCTCACAGACACTCTCTCACAGACACTCTCTCACAGACACTCACAGACACTCTCTCACAGACACTCTCTCACAGACATTCTCTCACAGACACTCTCACAGACTCTCACAGACACTCTCTCACAGACTCTGACACTCTCACAGACTCTCACAGACACTCTCACAGACAGACTCTCGCAGACAGACTCTCTCACAGACACTCTCTCACACTCTCACAGACACTCAGAGACTCTCACAGACACTCTCTCACACTCTCTGACAGACTCTCACAGACACTCTCTTACACACTCTGACAGACTCACAGAGACACTCTCTCACAGACACTCTCTCACAGACTCTCACACTCTCTCACAGACTCTCACACTCTCTCACAGACTCTTACAGACACTCTCACAGACTCTTACAGACACTCTCTCACAGACACTCTCTCACAAACACTCTCTCACAGACACTCTCTCACAGACACTCTCTCACAGACACTCACAGACACTCTCACAGACACTCTCTCACAGACACTCTCTCACAGACACTCTCACAGACTCTCACAGACACTCTCTCACAGACTCTGACACTCTCACAGACTCTCACAGACACTCTCACAGACAGACTCTCGCAGACAGACTCTCTCACAGACACTCTCTCACTCTCTCACAGACACTCACAGACTCTCAGACACTCTCTCACAGACTCTCACAGACACTCTCTTACACACTATCACAGACACTCTCACAGACTCACACAGACACTCTCTCACAGACTCTCTCACAGACTCTCACACTCTCACAGACTCTAACAGATACTCTCACAGACAATCACAGACTCTTACAGACTCTCACTGACACTCTCCCACAGACTCTCACAGACACCTCACAGACACTCTCACAGATTATCACAGACTCTCACAGACACTCTCTCAGACTTTCACAGACACTCTCAGACTCTCAAAGACACTCTCACAGACACTCTCTCGCAGACACTCTCTCACAGACTCTCTCTCACAGACTGACACTCTCACAGACTTACACTCTCACAGACACTCTCACAGACAGACTCTCTCAGACACTCTCTCACAGACTCTCACAGATTCTCACAGACACTCACAGACCCTCACATACACTCACAGACTCTCTCACAGACACTCTCTCACAGACACTCTCTCACAGACACTCTCACAGACTCTCACAGACACTCTCTCACAGACTCTGACACTCTCACAGACTCTCACAGACACTCTCACAGACAGACTCTCGCAGACAGACTCTCTCACAGACACTCTCTCACTCTCTCACAGACACTCACAGACTCTCAGACACTCTCTCACAGACACTCTCTCACAAACACTCTCTCACAGACACTCTCTCACAGACACTCTCTCACAGACACTCACAGACACTCTCACAGACACTCTCTCACAGACACTCTCTCACAGACACTCTCACAGACTCTCACAGACACTCTCTCACAGACTCTGACACTCTCACAGACTCTCACAGACACTCTCACAGACAGACTCTCGCAGACAGACTCTCTCACAGACACTCTCTCACTCTCTCACAGACACTCACAGACTCTCAGACACTCTCTCACAGACACTCTCTCACAGACACTCTCACAGACACTCACAGACACTCTCTCACAGACACTCTCTCACAGACATTCTCTCACAGACACTCTCACAGACTCTCACAGACACTCTCTCACAGACTCTGACACTCTCACAGACTCTCACAGACACTCTCACAGACAGACTCTCGCAGACAGACTCTCTCACAGACACTCTCTCACACTCTCACAGACACTCACAGACTCTCACACTCTCTCACACTCTCTGACAGACTCTCACAGACACTCTCTTACACACTCTGACAGACTCACAGAGACACTCTCTCACAGACACTCTCTCACAGACTCTCACACTCTCTCACAGACTCTCACACTCTCTCACAGACTCTTACAGACACTCTCACAGACTCTTACAGACACTCTCTCACAGACACTCTCTCACAAACACTCTCTCACAGACACTCTCTCACAGACACTCTCTCACAGACACTCACAGACACTCTCACAGACACTCTCTCACAGACACTCTCTCACAGACACTCTCACAGACTCTCACAGACACTCTCTCACAGACTCTGACACTCTCACAGACTCTCACAGACACTCTCACAGACAGACTCTCGCAGACAGACTCTCTCACAGACACTCTCTCACTCTCTCACAGACACTCACAGACTCTCAGACACTCTCTCACAGACTCTCACAGACACTCTCTTACACACTATCACAGACACTCTCACAGACTCACACAGACACTCTCTCACAGACTCTCTCACAGACTCTCACACTCTCACAGACTCTAACAGATACTCTCACAGACAATCACAGACTCTTACAGACTCTCACTGACACTCTCCCACAGACTCTCACAGACACCTCACAGACACTCTCACAGATTATCACAGACTCTCACAGACACTCTCTCAGACTTTCACAGACACTCTCAGACTCTCAAAGACACTCTCACAGACACTCTCTCGCAGACACTCTCTCACAGACTCTCTCTCACAGACTGACACTCTCACAGACTTACACTCTCACAGACACTCTCACAGACAGACTCTCTCAGACACTCTCTCACAGACTCTCACAGATTCTCACAGACACTCACAGACCCTCACATACACTCACAGACTCTCTCACAGACACTCTCTCACAGACTCTCTCACAGACTCTCTTCCACACTCTCTCACAGACACTCTCTCACAGACACTCTCACAGACACTCTCTCAGACACTCTCTCACAGACACTCTCACACTCTCACAGACACTCACAGACACTCACAGACTCTCACAGACACTCTCACAGACACTCTCTCACAGACACTCTCTCACATACTCTCACAGACACTCCTACAGACTCTCACAGACACTCTCAGACTCTCACAGACACTCTCTCACAGACTCACACTCTCTCACAGACTCTCACACGCTCTCACAGACTCTCACAGACACACTCTTACAGACTCTCACAGACACTCTCACAGACTATCACAGACACTCTCACAGACTATCACAGACACTCTCTCACAGACTTTTACACTCTCACAGACACTCTCACAGACACTCTCACAGACACTCTCACAGACTATCACAGACTCTCACAGACTCTCACAGACACTCTCACAGACTCTCACAGACACTCTCGCATAGACACTCTCGCACAGACACTCTCTCACAGACTCTCACAGACAATCTCCCACAGACAATCTCACAGACAATCTCACAGACACTCTCTCACAGACACTCACAGACACTCTCAGACTCTCAGACTCTCACAGACACTCTCTCACAGACACTCTCTCACAGACACTCACAGACACTCACAGACACTCTCAGACTCTCACAGACACTCTCTCACAGACACTCTCTCACAGACACTCTCTCACAGACACTCTCTCACAGACACTCACAGACACTCTCTCACAGATACTCTCTCACAGACACTCTCTCACAGACACTCTCACAGACTCTCACAGACACTCTCTCACAGACTCTGACACTCTCACAGACTCTCACAGACACTCTCACAGACAGACTCTCGCAGACAGACTCTCTCACAGACACTCTCTCACACTCTCACAGACACTCACAGACTCTCACAGACACTCTCTCACACTCTCTGACAGACTCTCACAGACACTCTCTTACACACTCTGACAGACTCACAGAGACACTCTCTCACAGACTCTCTCACAGACTCTCACACTCTCTCACAGACTCTCACACTCTCTCACAGACTCTTACAGACACTCTCACAGACTCTTACAGACACTCTCTCACAGACACTCTCTCACAAACACTCTCTCACAGACACTCTCTCACAGACACTCTCTCACAGACACTCACAGACACTCTCACAGACACTCTCTCACAGACACTCTCACAGACTCTCACAGACACTCTCTCACAGACTCTGACACTCTCATAGACTCTCACAGACACTCTCACAGACAGACTCTCGCAGACAGACTCTCTCACAGACACTCTCTCACACTCTCACAGACACTCACAGACTCTCACAGACACTCTCTCACACTCTCTGACAGACTCTCACAGGCACTATCTTACACACTCTCACAGACACTCTCACAGACTCACAGAGACACTCTCTCACAGACACTCTCTCACAGACTCTCACACTCTCTCACAGACTAACAGACACTCTCACAGACTCTTACAGACACTCTCTCACAGACTCTCACAGACACTCTCTTACAGACTATCACAGACACTCTCTTACAGACTCACAGACACTCTCACAGACTCTTACAGACTCTCAAAGACACTCTCTCACAGACTCTCACAGACACCCTCTCAGACTCTCACAGACACTCTCTCACAGACACTCTCTCACAGACACTCTCAGACACTCTCACAGACAGTCTCTCACAGTCTCTCACAGACACTCTCTTACAGACTATCACAGACACTCTCACAGACTCTCACAGACAGACTCTCACAGACACTCTCTCAGACTCTCACAGACACTCTCTCACAGACACTCTCTCACAGACACTCTCTCACAGACACTCTCACAGACACTCTCAGACACTTTCTTACACTCTCTCACACTCTCTCACAGACACTCTCTCACAAACTCTCTCTCACAGACTCACAGACTCTCACAGACACTCTGTCACAGACACTCTCTCACAGACACTCTCACAGACTCTCACACTGTCTCACAGACTCTCACAGACACTCACAGACACTCTCACACACTCTCACAGACACTCTCTCACAGACTCTCTCTCACACTTTCTCACAGACTCTCACAGACACTCTCTCACACTCACTCACAGACTCTCACAGACACTCTCTCACACTCTCTGACAGACTCTCACAGAAACTCTCTCACAGACACTCTCACAGACTCACACTCTCACAACCTCTAACAGACACTCTCACAGACTCTTACAGACTCTCACTGACACTCTCTCACAGACTCTCACAGATACTCTCAGACTCTCAGACTCTCACAGACACTCTCTCACAGACACTCTATCACAGACACTCTCTCACAGACACTCTCTCACAGACACTCTCTCACAGACACTCTCTCACAGACACTCTCACAGACACTCTCTCACAGACACTCTCTCACAGACACTCACAGACACTCTCATAGACACTCTGCCAAAGACACTCTCTCACAGACACTCTCACAGACACTCTCATAGACAGACTCTAGCAGACACTCTCTCACAGTCTCTCACAGACTCTCACAGACACTCTCTTACAGACTATCACAGACACTCTCTTACAGACTCACAGACACTCTCACAGACTCTTACAGACTCTCAAAGACACTCTCTCACAGACTCTCACAGACACCCTCTCAGACTCTCACAGACACTCTCTCACAGACACTCTCAGACACTCTCACAGACAGTCTCTCACAGTCTCTCACAGACACTCTCTTACAGACTATCACAGACACTCTCACAGACTCTCACAGACAGACTCTCACAGACACTCTCTCAGACTCTCACAGACACTCTCTCACAGACACTCTCTCACAGACACTCTCTCACAGACACTCTCACAGACACTCTCAGACACTTTCTTACACTCTCTCACACTCTCTCACAGACACTCTCTCACAAACTCTCTCTCACAGACTCACAGACTCTCACAGCCACTCTCTCACAGACACTCTCTCACAGACACTCTCACAGAATCTCACACTGTCTCACAGACTCTCACAGACACTCACAGACACTCTCACACACTCTCACAGACACTCTCTCACAGACTCTCTCTCACACTTTCTCACAGACTCTCACAGACACTCTCTCACACTCACTCACAGACTCTCACAGACACTCTCTCACACTCTCTGACAGACTCTCACAGAAACTCTCTCACAGATACTCTCACAGACTCACACTCTCACAACCTCTAACAGACACTCTCACAGACTCTTACAGACTCTCACTGACACTCTCTCACAGACTCTCACAGATACTCTCAGACTCTCAGACTCTCACAGACACTCTCTCACAGACACTCTCTCACAGACACTCTCACACTCTCTCACAGACACTCACAGACTCTCAGACACTCTCTCACAGACTCTCACAGACACTCTCTTACACACTCTCACAGACACTCTCACAGACTCACACAGACACTCTCTCACAGACTCTCACACTCTCACAGATTCTAACAGATACTCTCACAGACAATCACAGACTCTTACAGACTCTCACTGACACTCTCCCACAGACTCTCACAGACACCTCACAGACACTCTCACAGATTATCACAGACTCTCACAGACACTCTCTCAGACTTTCACAGACACTCTCAGACTCTCAAAGACACTCTCACAGACACTCTCTCGCAGACACTCTCTCACAGACTCTCTCTCACAGACTGACACTCTCACAGACTTACACTCCCACAGACACTCTCACAGACAGACTCTCTCAGACACTCTCTCACAGACTCTCACAGATTCTCACAGACACTCACAGACCCTCACATACACTCACAGACTCTCTCACAGACACTCTCTCACAGACTCTCTCACAGACTCTCTTCCACACTCTCTCACAGACACTCTCTCACAGACACTCTCACAGACACTCTCTCAGACACTCTCTCACAGACACTCTCACACTCTCACAGACACTCACAGACACTCACAGACTCTCACAGACACTCTCACAGACACTCTCTCACAGACACTCTCTCACATACTCTCACAGACACTCCTACAGACTCTCACAGACACTCTCAGACTCTCACAGACACTCTCTCACAGACTCACACTCTCTCACAGACTCTCACATGCTCTCACAGACTCTCACAGACACACTCTTACAGACTCTCACAGACACTCTCACAGACTATCACAGACACTCTCACAGACTATCACAGACACTCTCTCACAGACTTTTACACTCTCACAGACACTCTCACAGACACTCTCACAGACATTCTCACAGACTCTCACAGACTCTCACAGACTCTCACAGACACTCTCACAGACTCTCACAGACACTCTCGCATAGACACTCTCGCACAGACACTCTCTCACAGACTCTCACAGACAATCTCCCACAGACAATCTCACAGACAATCTCACAGACACTCTCTCACAGACACTCACAGACACTCAGACTCTCAGACTCTCACAGACACTCTCTCACAGACACTCACAGACACTCTCAGACTCTCACAGACACTCTCTCACAGACACTCTCTCACAGACACTTACAGACACTCACAGACACTCTCAGACTCTCACAGACACTCTCTCACAGACACTCTCTCACACTCTCTCACAGACACTCTCTCACAGACACTCTCTCACAGACACTCACAGACACTCTCTCACAGACACTCTCTCACAGACACTCTCTCACAGACACTCTCACAGACTCTCACAGACACTCTCTCACAGACTCTGACACTCTCACAGACTCTCACAGACACTCTCACAGACAGACTCTCGCAGACAGACTCTCTCACAGACACTCTCTCACACTCTCACAGACACTCACAGACTCTCACAGACACTCTCTCACACTCTCTGACAGACTCTCACAGACACTCTCTTACACACTCTCACAGACTCACAGAGACACTCTCTCACAGACACTCTCTCACAGACTCTCACACTCTCTCACAGACTCTCACACTCTCTCACAGACTCTTACAGACACTCTCACAGACTCTTACAGACACTCTCTCACAGACACTCTCTCACAAACACTCTCTCACAGACACTCTCTCACAGACACTCACAGACACTCTCACAGACACTCTCTCACAGACACTCTCTCACAGACACTCTCACAGACTCTCACAGACACTCTCTCACAGACTCTGACACTCTCACAGACTCTCACAGACACTCTCACAGACAGACTCTCGCAGACAGACTCTCTCACAGACACTCTCTCACACTCTCACAGACACTCACAGACTCTCACAGACACTCTCTCACACTCTCTGACAGACTCTCACAGACACTATCTTACACACTCTCACAGACACTCTCACAGACTCACAGAGACACTCTCTCACAGACACTCTCTCACAGACTCTCACACTCTCTCACAGACTAACAGACACTCTCACAGACTCTTACAGACACTCTCTCACAGACTCTCACAGACACTCTCTTACAGACTATCACATACACTCTTACAGACTCTCTCACAGTCTCTCACAGACTCTCACAGACACTCTCTTACAGACTATCACAGACACTCTCTTACAGACTCACAGACACTCTCACAGACTCTTACAGACTCTCAAAGACACTCTCTCACAGACTCTCACAGACACCCTCTCAGACTCTCACAGACACTCTCTCACAGACACTCTCTCACAGACACTCTCAGACACTCTCACAGACAGTCTCTCACAGACACTCTCTTACAGACTATCACAGACACTCTCACAGACTCTCACAGACAGACTCTCACAGACACTCTCTCAGACTCTCACAGACACTCTCTCACAGACACTCTCTCACAGACACTCTCTCACAGACACTCTCACAGACACTCTCAGACACTTTCTTACACTCTCTCACACTCTCTCACAGACACTCTCTCACAAACTCTCTCTCACAGACTCACAGACTCTCACAGACACTCTCTCACAGACACTCTCTCACAGACACTCTCACAGACTCTCACACTGTCTCACAGACTCTCACAGACACTCACAGACACTCTCACACACTCTCACAGACACTCTCTCACAGACTCTCTCTCACACTTTCTCACAGACTCTCACAGACACTCTCTCACACTCACTCACAGACTCTCACAGACACTCTCTCACACTCTCTGACAGACTCTCACAGAAACTCTCTCACAGACACTCTCACAGACTCACACTCTCACAACCTCTAACAGACACTCTCACAGACTCTTACAGACTCTCACTGACACTCTCTCACAGACTCTCAAAGATACTCTCAGACTCTCAGACTCTCACAGACACTCTCTCACAGACACTCTCTCACAGACACTCTCTCACAGACACTCTCACAGACACTCTCTCACAGACACTCTCTCACAGACACTCACAGACACTCTCATAGACACTCTCTCAAAGACACTCTCTCACAGACACTCTCACAGACACTCTCACAGATAGACTCTAGCAGACACTCTCTTACAGTCTCTCACAGACTCTCACAGACACTCTCTTACAGACTATCACAGACACTCTCTTACAGACTCACAGACACTCTCACAGACTCTTACAGACTCTCAAAGATACTCTCTCACAGACTCTCACAGACACCCTCTCAGACTCTCACAGACACTCTCTCACAGACACTCTCTCACAGACACTCTCAGACACTCTCACAGACAGTCTCTCACAGTCTCTCACAGACACTCTCTTACAGACTATCACAGACACTCTCACAGACTCTCACAGACAGACTCTCACAGACACTCTCTCAGACTCTCACAGACACTCTCTCACAGACACTCTCACAGACTCTCACAGACACTCTCTCACAGACTCACACTCTCTCAGAGACTCTCACAGACACTCTCAGACTATCACAGACACTCTCTCACAGACTTTTACAGACTCACAGACACTCTCACAGACTATCTCACAGACTGTCTCTCTCCCAGACTCTCACAGACACTCTCTCACAGATACTCTCACATACTCTCTCACAGACTGTCTCACATACACTCTCACAGACAATCCCTCACAGACTCTCTCACAGACACTCTCTCACAGACACTCACACTCTCTCACAGATACTCACAGACTCTCAGACACTCTCTCACAGGCACTCTCTCACACTCTCTGACAGACTCTCACAGACACTCTCTTACACACTCTCACAGACACTCTCACAGACTCACAGAGACTCTCTCACAGACACTCTCTCACAGACTCTCACACTCTCTCACAGACTAACAGACACTCTCACAGACTCTTACAGACACTCTCTCACAGACTCTTACAGCCTCTCATAGACACTCTCTCACAGTCTCTCACAGACACTCTCTTACAGACTATCACAGACACTCTCTTACAGACTCTCACACTCTCTCACAGACTAACAGACACTCTCACAGACTCACAGACAGTCTCTCACAGACACTCTCTTACAGACTATCACAGACACTCTCACAGACTCTCACAGACAGACTCTCACAGACACTCTCTCAGACTCTCACAGACACTCTCTCACAGACACTCTCTCACAGACACTCTCTCATAGACACTCTCTCACAGACACTCTCTCACACTCTTAGACACTCTCTCACAGACTCTTAGACACTCTCACAGACTCTCACAGACACTCTCACAGACTCTCACAGACACTCTCACAGACTCTCACAGACACTCTCTCACAGACACTCTCTCACAGACACTCTCTCACAGACACTCTCTCACAGACTCTTAGACACTCTCTCACAGACTCTCACACTCTCTCACAGACTCTCACAGACACTCTCACAGACAATCTCACAGACAATCTTACAGACAATCTCACAGACAATCTCTCACAGACACTCACAGACACTCTCAGACTCTCAGACTCTCACAGACACTCTCTCACAGACACTCATAGACACTCTCAGACTCTCACAGACACTCTCTCACAGACACTCTCTCACAGACACTCTCTCACAGACACTCACAGACACTCACAGACACTCTCAGACTCTCACAGACACTCTCTCACAGACACTCTCTCACAGACACTCTCTCACAGACACTCTCTCACAGACACTCACAGACACTCTCTCACAGACACTCTCTCACAGACACTCTCTCACAGACACTCTCTCACAGACACTCTCACAGACTCTCACAGACACTCTCTCACAGACAGACTCTCGCAGACAGACTCTCTCACAGACACTCTCTCACACTCTCACAGACACTCACAGACTCTCAGACACTCTCTCACACTCTCTGACAGACTCTCACAGACACTCTCTTACACACTCTCACAGACTCACAGAGACACTCTCTCACAGACACTCTCTCACAGACTCTCACACTCTCTCACAGACTCTCACACTCTCTCACAGACTCTTACAGACACTCTCACAGACTCTTACAGACACTCTCTCACAGACACTCTCTCACAGACACTCTCTCACAAACACTCTCTCACAGACACTCTCTCACAGACACTCTCTCACAGACACTCACAGACACTCTCACACAGACACTCTCTCACAGACACTCTCTCACAGACACTCACAGACACTCTCACAGACACTCTCTCACAGACACTCTCTCACAGACACTCTCACAGACTCTCACAGACACTCTCTCACAGACTCTGACACTCTCACAGACTCTCACAGACACTCTCACAGACAGACTCTCGCAGACAGACTCTCTCACAGACACTCTCTCACACTCTCACAGACACTCACAGACTCTCACAGACACTCTCTCACACTCTCTGACAGACTCTCACAGACACTCTCTTACATACTCTCACAGATACTCTCACAGACTCACAGAGACACTCTCTCACAGACACTCTCTCACAGACTCTCACACTCTCTCACAGACTAACATACACTCTCACAGACTCTTACAGACACTCTCTCACAGACTCTCACAGACACTCTCTTACAGACTATCACAGACACTCTCTTACAGACTCTCTCACAGTCTCTCACAGACTCTCACAGACACTCTCTTACAGACTATCACAGACACTCTCTTACAGACTCACAGACACTCACAGACTCTTACAGACTCTCAAAGACACTCTCTCACAGACTCTCACAGACACCCTCTCAGACTCTCACAGACACTCTCTCACAGACACTCTCAGACACTCTCACAGACAGTCTCTCACAGTCTCTCACAGACACTCTCTTACAGACTATCACAGACACTCTCACAGACTCTCACAGACAGACTCTCACAGACACTCTCTCAGACTCTCACAGACACTCTCTCACAGACACTCTCTCACAGACACTCTCTCACAGACACTCTCACAGACACTCTCAGACACTTTCTTACACTCTCTCACACTCTCTCACAGACACTCTCTCACAAACTCTCTCTCACAGACTCACAGACTCTCACAGACACTCTCTCACAGACACTCTCTCACAGACACTCTCACAGACTCTCACACTGTCTCACAGACTCTCACAGACACTCACAGACACTCTCACACACTCTCACAGACACTCTCTCACAGACTCTCTCTCACACTTTCTCACAGACTCTCACAGACACTCTCTCACACTCACTCACAGACTCTCACAGACACTCTCTCACACTCTCTGACAGACTCTCACAGAAACTCTCTCACAGACACTCTCACAGACTCACACTCTCACAACCTCTAACAGACAATCTCACACTCTTACAGACTCTCACTGACACTCTCTCACAGACTCTCACAGATACTCTCAGACTCTCAGACTCTCACAGACACTCTCTCACAGACACTCTCTCACAGACACTCTCTCACAGACACTCTCTCACAGACACTCTCACAGACACTCTCTCACAGACACTCTCTCACAGACACTCACAGACACTCTCATAGACACTCTCTCAAAGACACTCTCTCACAGACACTCTCACAGACACTCTCACAGACAGACTCTAGCAGACACTCTCTCACAGACACTCTCACAGACTCTCACAGACACTCACAGACACTCTCTTACAGACTCTCACAGACACTCTCTCACAGACACTTTCTCACAGACTCTCTCACAGACACTCTCTCACAGACACTCTCTCACAGACACTCTCAGACACCCTCTCACACTCTCACAGACACTCACAGACTCTCACAGACACTCTCACAGACACTCTCACAGACACTCTCACAGACTATCACAGACACTCTCACAGACTATCACAGACACTCTCTCACAGACTTTTACACTCTCACAGACACTCTCACAGACACTCTCATAGACACTCTCACAGACTATCACAGACTCTCACAGACTCTCACAGACACTCTCACAGACTCTCACAGACACTCTCGCACAGACACTCTCGCACAGACACTCTCTCACAGACTCTCACAGACAATCTCCCACAGACAATCTCACAGACTCTCTCACAGACTCTCTCACATACACTCTCACAGACAATCGCTCGCAGACTCTCTCACAGACACTCTCTCACAGACACTCTCACACTCTCTCACAGACACTCACAGACTCTCAGACACTCTCTCACAGACTCTCACAGACACTCTCTTACACACTATCACAGACACTCTCACAGACTCACACAGACACTCTCTCACAGACTCTCTCACAGACTCTCACACTCTCACAGACTCTAACAGATACTCTCACAGACAATCACAGACTCTTACAGACTCTCACTGACACTCTCCCACAGACTCTCACAGACACCTCACAGACACTCTCACAGATTATCACAGACTCTCACAGACACTCTCTCAGACTTTCACAGACACTCTCAGACTCTCAAAGACACTCTCACAGACACTCTCTCGCAGACACTCTCTCACAGACTCTCTCTCACAGACTGACACTCTCATAGACTTACACTCTCACAGACACTCTCACAGACAGACTCTCTCAGACACTCTCTCACAGACTCTCACAGATTCTCACAGACACTCACAGACCCTCACATACATTCACAGACTCTCTCACAGACACTCTCTCACAGACTCTCTCACAGACTCTCTTCCACACTCTCTCACAGACACTCTCTCACAGACACTCTCACAGACACTCTCTCAGACACTCTCTCACAGACACTCTCACACTCTCACAGACACTCACAGACACTCACAGACTCTCACAGACACTCTCACAGACACTCTCTCACAGACACTCTCTCACATACTCTCACAGACACTCCTACAGACTCTCACAGACACTCTCAGACTCTCACAGACACTCTCTCACAGACTCACACTCTCTCACAGACTCTCACACGCTCTCACAGACTCTCACAGACACACTCTTACAGACTCTCACAGACACTCTCACAGACTATCACAGACACTCTCACAGACTATCACAGACACTCTCTCACAGACTTTTACACTCTCACAGACACTCTCACAGACACTCTCACAGACACTCTCACAGACTATCACAGACTCTCACAGACTCTCACAGACACTCTCACAGACTCTCACAGACACTCTCGCATAGACACTCTCGCACAGACACTCTCTCACAGACTCTCACAGACAATCTCCCACAGACAATCTCACAGACAATCTCACAGACACTCTCTCACAGACACTCACAGACACTCTCAGACTCTCAGACTCTCACAGACACTCTCTCACAGACACTCTCTCACAGACACTCACAGACACTCACAGACACTCTCAGACTCTCACAGACACTCTCTCACAGACACTCTCTCACAGACACTCTCTCACAGACACTCTCTCACAGACACTCTCTCACAGACACTCACAGACACTCTCTCACAGACACTCTCTCACAGACATTCTCTCACAGACACTCTCACAGACTCTCACAGACACTCTCTCACAGACTCTGACACTCTCACAGACTCTCACAGACACTATCACAGACAGACTCTCGCAGACAGACTCTCTCACAGACACTCTCTCACACTCTCACAGACACTCACAGACTCTCACAGACACTCTCTCACACTCTCTGACAGACTCTCACAGACACTCTCTTACACACTCTGACAGACTCACAGAGACACTCTCTCACAGACACTCTCTCACAGACTCTCACACTCTCTCACAGACTCTCACACTCTCTCACAGACTCTTACAGACACTCTCACAGACTCTTACAGACACTCTCTCACAGACACTCTCTCACAAACACTCTCTCACAGACACTCTCTCACAGACACTCTCTCACAGACACTCACAGACACTCTCACAGACACTCTCTCACAGACACTCTCTCACAGACACTCTCACAGACTCTCACAGACACTCTCTCACAGACTCTGACACTCTCACAGACTCTCACAGACACTCTCACAGACAGACTCTCGCAGACAGACTCTCTCACAGACACTCTCTCACTCTCTCACAGACACTCACAGACTCTCAGACACTCTCTCACAGACACTCTCTCACAGACACTCTCTCACAGACACTCACAGACACTCTCTCACAGACACTCTCTCACAGACATTCTCTCACAGACACTCTCACAGACTCTCACAGACACTCTCTCACAGACTCTGACACTCTCACAGACTCTCACAGACACTCTCACAGACAGACTCTCGCAGACAGACTCTCTCACAGACACTCTCTCACACTCTCACAGACACTCACAGACTCTCACAGACACTCTCTCACACTCTCTGACAGACTCTCACAGACACTCTCTTACACACTCTGACAGACTCACAGAGACACTCTCTCACAGACACTCTCTCACAGACTCTCACACTCTCTCACAGACTCTCACACTCTCTCACAGACTCTTACAGACACTCTCACAGACTCTTACAGACACTCTCTCACAGACACTCTCTCACAAACACTCTCTCACAGACACTCTCTCATAGACACTCTCTCACAGACACTCACAGACACTCTCACAGACACTCTCTCACAGACACTCTCTCACAGACACTCTCACAGACTCTCACAGACACTCTCTCACAGACTCTGACACTCTCACAGACTCTCACAGACACTCTCACAGACAGACTCTCGCAGACAGACTCTCTCACAGACACTCTCTCACTCTCTCACAGACACTCACAGACTCTCAGACACTCTCTCACAGACTCTCACAGACACTCTCTTACACACTATCACAGACACTCTCACAGACTCACACAGACACTCTCTCACAGACTCTCTCACAGACTCTCACACTCTCACAGACTCTAACAGATACTCTCACAGACAATCACAGACTCTTACAGACTCTCACTGACACTCTCCCACAGACTCTCACAGACACCTCACAGACACTCTCACAGATTATCACAGACTCTCACAGACACTCTCTCAGACTTTCACAGACACTCTCAGACTCTCAAAGACACTCTCACAGACACTCTCTCGCAGACACTCTCTCACAGACTCTCTCTCACAGACTGACACTCTCACAGACTTACACTCTCACAGACACTCTCACAGACAGACTCTCTCAGACACTCTCTCACAGACTCTCACAGATTCTCACAGACACTCACAGACCCTCACATACACTCACAGACTCTCTCACAGACACTCTCTCACAGACTCTCTCACAGACTCTCTTCCACACTCTCTCACAGACACTCTCTCACAGACACTCTCACAGACACTCTCTCAGACACTCTCTCACAGACACTCTCACACTCTCACAGACACTCACAGACACTCACAGACTCTCACAGACACTCTCACAGACACTCTCTCACAGACACTCTCTCACATACTCTCACAGACACTCCTACAGACTCTCACAGACACTCTCAGACTCTCACAGACACTCTCTCACAGACTCACACTCTCTCACAGACTCTCACACGCTCTCACAGACTCTCACAGACACACTCTTACAGACTCTCACAGACACTCTCACAGACTATCACAGACACTCTCACAGACTATCACAGACACTCTCTCACAGACTTTTACACTCTCACAGACACTCTCACAGACACTCTCACAGACACTCTCACAGACTATCACAGACTCTCACAGACTCTCACAGACACTCTCACAGACTCTCACAGACACTCTCGCATAGACACTCTCGCACAGACACTCTCTCACAGACTCTCAAAGACAATCTCCCACAGACAATCTCACAGACAATCTCACAGACACTCTCTCACAGACACTCACAGACACTCACAGACACTCTCAGACTCTCAGACTCTCACAGACACTCTCTCACAGACACTCTCTCACAGACACTCACAGACACTCACAGACACTCTCAGACTCTCACAGACACTCTCTCACAGACACTCTCTCACAGACACTCTCTCACAGACACTCTCTCACAGACACTCTCAGACACTCTCACAGACAGTCTCTCACAGTCTCTCACAGACACTCTCTTACAGACTATCACAGACACTCTCACAGACTCTCACAGACAGACTCTCACAGACACTCTCTCAGACTCTCACAGACACTCTCTCACAGACACTCTCTCACAGACACTCTCTCACAGACACTCTCACAGACACTCTCAGACACTTTCTTACACTCTCTCACACTCTCTCACAGACACTCTCTCACAAACTCTCTCTCACAGACTCACAGACTCTCACAGACACTCTCTCACAGACACTCTCTCACAGACACTCTCACAGACTCTCACACTGTCTCACAGACTCTCACAGACACTCACAGACACTCTCACACACTCTCACAGACACTCTCTCACAGACTCTCTCTCACACTTTCTCACAGACTCTCACAGACACTCTCTCACACTCACTCACAGACTCTCACAGACACTCTCTCACACTCTCTGACAGACTCTCACAGAAACTCTCTCACAGATACTCTCACAGACTCACACTCTCACAACCTCTAACAGACACTCTCACAGACTCTTACAGACTCTCACTGACACTCTCTCACAGACTCTCACAGATACTCTCAGACTCTCAGACTCTCACAGACACTCTCTCACAGACACTCTCTCACAGACACTCTCACACTCTCTCACAGACACTCACAGACTCTCAGACACTCTCTCACAGACTCTCACAGACACTCTCTTACACACTATCACAGACACTCTCACAGACTCACACAGACACTCTCTCACAGACTCTCTCACAGACTCTCACACTCTCACAGATTCTAACAGATACTCTCACAGACAATCACAGACTCTTACAGACTCTCACTGACACTCTCCCACAGACTCTCACAGACACCTCACAGACACTCTCACAGATTATCACAGACTCTCACAGACACTCTCTCAGACTTTCACAGACACTCTCAGACTCTCAAAGACACTCTCACAGACACTCTCTCGCAGACACTCTCTCACAGACTCTCTCTCACAGACTGACACTCTCACAGACTTACACTCTCACAGACACTCTCACAGACAGACTCTCTCTGACACTCTCTCACAGACTCTCACAGATTCTCACAGACACTCACAGACCCTCACATACACTCACAGACTCTCTCACAGACACTCTCTCACAGACTCTCTCACAGACTCTCTTCCACACTCTCTCACAGACACTCTCTCACAGACACTCTCACAGACACTCTCTCAGACACTCTCTCACAGACACTCTCACACTCTCACAGACACTCACAGACACTCACAGACTCTCACAGACACTCTCACAGACACTCTCTCACAGACACTCTCTCACATACTCTCACAGACACTCCTACAGACTCTCACAGACACTCTCAGACTCTCACAGACACTCTCTCACAGACTCACACTCTCTCACAGACTCTCAAACGCTCTCACAGACTCTCACAGACACACTCTTACAGACTCTCACAGACACTCTCACAGACTATCACAGACACTCTCACAGACTATCACAGACACTCTCTCACAGACTTTTACACTCTCACAGACACTCTCACAGACACTCTCACAGACATTCTCACAGACTCTCACAGACTCTCACAGACTCTCACAGACACTCTCACAGACTCTCACAGACACTCTCGCATAGACACTCTCACACAGACACTCTCTCACAGACTCTCACAGACAATCTCCCACAGACAATCTCACAGACAATCTCACAGACACTCTCTCACAGACACTCACAGACACTCTCAGACTCTCAGACTCTCACAGACACTCTCTCACAGACACTCACAGACACTCTCAGACTCTCACAGACACTCTCTCACAGACACTCTCTCACAGACACTTACAGACACTCACAGACACTCTCAGACTCTCACAGACACTCTCTCACAGACACTCTCTCACACTCTCTCACAGACACTCTCTCACAGACACTCTCTCACAGACACTCACAGACACTCTCTCACAGACACTCTCTCACAGACACTCTCACAGACTCTCACAGACACTCTCTCACAGACTCTGACACTCTCACAGACACTCTCACAGACAGACTCTCGCAGACAGACTCTCTCACAGACACTCTCTCACACTCTCACAGACACTCACAGACTCTCACAGACACTCTCTCACACTCTCTGACAGACTCTCACAGACACTCTCTTACACACTCTCACAGACTCACAGAGACACTCTCTCACAGACACTCTCTCACAGACTCTCACACTCTCTCACAGACTCTCACACTCTCTCACAGACTCTTACAGACACTCTCACAGACTCTTACAGACACTCTCTCACAGACACTCTCTCACAAACACTCTCTCACAGACACTCTCTCACAGACACTCTCTCACAGACACTCACAGACACTCTCACAGACACTCTCTCACAGACACTCTCTCACAGACACTCTCACAGACTCTCACAGACACTCTCTCACAGACTCTGACACTCTCACAGACTCTCACAGACACTCTCACAGACAGACTCTCGCAGACAGACTCTCTCACAGACACTCTCTCACACTCTCACAGACACTCACAGACTCTCACAGACACTCTCTCACACTCTCTGACAGACTCTCACAGACACTATCTTACACACTCTCACAGACACTCTCACAGACTCACAGAGACACTCTCTCACAGACACTCTCTCACAGACTCTCACACTCTCTCACAGACTAACAGACACTCTCACAGACTCTTACAGACACTCTCTCACAGACTCTCACAGACACTCTCTTACAGACTATCACATACACTCTCTTACAGACTCTCTCACAGTCTCTCACAGACTCTCACAGACACTCTCTTACAGACTATCACAGACACTCTCTTACAGACTCACAGACACTCTCACAGACTCTTACAGACTCTCAAAGACACTCTCTCACAGACTCTCACAGACACCCTCTCAGACTCTCACAGACACTCTCTCACAGACACTCTCTCACAGACACTCTCAGACACTCTCACAGACAGTCTCTCACAGACACTCTCTTACAGACTATCACAGACACTCTCACAGACTCTCACAGACAGACTCTCACAGACACTCTCTCAGACACTCTCTCAGACTCTCACAGACACTCTCTCACAGACACTCTCTCACAGACACTCTCTCACAGACACTCTCACAGACACTCTCAGACACTTTCTTACACTCTCTCACACTCTCTCACAGACACTCTCTCACAAACTCTCTCTCACAGACTCACAGACTCTCACAGACACTCTCTCACAGACACTCTCTCACAGACACTCTCACAGACTCTCACACTGTCTCACAGACTCTCACAGACACTCACAGACACTCTCACACACTCTCACAGACACTCTCTCGCAGACTCTCTCTCACACTTTCTCACAGACTCTCACAGACACTCTCTCACACTCACTCACAGACTCTCACAGACACTCTCTCACACTCTCTGACAGACTCTCACAGAAACTCTCTCACAGACACTCTCACAGACTCACACTCTCACAACCTCTAACAGACACTCTGACAGACTCTTACAGACTCTCACTGACACTCTCTCACAGACTCTCAAAGATACTCTCAGACTCTCAGAGTCTCACAGACACTCTCTCACAGACACTCTCTCACAGACACTCTCTCACAGACACTCTCACAGACACTCTCTCACAGACACTCTCTCACAGACACTCACAGACACTCTCATAGACACTCTCTCAAAGACACTCTCTCACAGACACTCTCACAGACACTCTCACAGACAGACTCTAGCAGACACTCTCTTACAGTCTCTCACAGACTCTCACAGACACTCTCTTACAGACTATCACAGACACTCTCTTACAGACTCACAGACACTCTCACAGACTCTTACAGACTCTCAAAGATACTCTCTCACAGACTCTCACAGACACCCTCTCAGACTCTCACAGACACTCTCTCACAGACACTCTCTCACAGACACTCTCAGACACTCTCACAGACAGTCTCTCACAGTCTCTCACAGACACTCTCTTACAGACTATCACAGACACTCTCACAGACTCTCACAGACAGACTCTCACAGACACTCTCTCAGACTCTCACAGACACTCTCTCACAGACACTCTCACAGACACTCTCTCACAGACACTCTCACAGACTCTCACAGACACTCTCTCACAGACTCACACTCTCTCAGAGACTCTCACAGACACTCTCAGACTATCACAGACACTCTCTCACAGACTTTTACAGACTCACAGACACTCTCACAGACTATCTCACAGACTGTCTCTCTCCCAGACTCTCACAGACACTCTCTCACAGATACTCTCACATACTCTCTCACAGACTGTCTCACATACACTCTCACAGACAATCCCTCACAGACTCTCTCACAGACACTCTCTCACAGACACTCACACTCTCTCACAGATACTCACAGACTCTCAGACACTCTCTCACAGGCACTCTCTCACACTCTCTGACAGACTCTCACAGACACTCTCTTACACACTCTCACAGACACTCTCACAGACTCACAGAGACTCTCTCACAGACACTCTCTCACAGACTCTCACACTCTCTCACAGACTAACAGACACTCTCACAGACTCTTACAGACACTCTCTCACAGACTCTTACAGCCTCTCATAGACACTCTCTCACAGTCTCTCACAGACACTCTCTTACAGACTATCACAGACACTCTCTTACAGACTCTCACACTCTCTCACAGACTAACAGACACTCTCACAGACTCACAGACAGTCTCTCACAGACACTCTCTTACAGACTATCACAGACACTCTCACAGACTCTCACAGACAGACTCTCACAGACACTCTCTCAGACTCTCACAGACACTCTCTCACAGACACTCTCTCACAGACACTCTCTCATAGACACTCTCTCACAGACACTCTCTCACACTCTTAGACACTCTCTCACAGACTCTTAGACACTCTCACAGACTCTCACAGACACTCTCACAGACTCTCACAGACACTCTCACAGACTCTCACAGACACTCTCTCACAGACACTCTCTCACAGACACTCTCTCACAGACACTCTCTCACAGACTCTTAGACACTCTCTCACAGACTCTCACACTGTCTCACAGACTCTCACAGACACTCACAGACACTCTCACAGACACTCTCTCACAGACTCTCACAGACACTCTCACAGACAATCTCACAGACAATCTCACAGACAATCTCACAGACAATCTCTCACAGACACTCACAGACACTCTCAGACTCTCAGACTCTCACAGACACTCTCTCACAGACACTCATAGACACTCTCAGACTCTCACAGACACTCTCTCACAGACACTCTCTCACAGACACTCACAGACACTCACAGACACTCTCAGACTCTCACAGACACTCTCTCACAGACACTCTCTCACAGACACTCTCTCACAGACACTCTCTCACAGACACTCACAGACACTCTCTCACAGACACTCTCTCACAGACACTCTCTCACAGACACTCTCTCACAGACACTCTCACAGACTCTCACAGACACTCTCTCACAGACAGACTCTCGCAGACAGACTCTCTCACAGACACTCTCTCACACTCTCACAGACACTCACAGACTCTCACAGACACTCTCTCACACTCTCTGACAGACTCTCACAGACACTCTCTTACACACTCTCACAGACTCACAGAGACACTCTCTCACAGACACTCTCTCACAGACTCTCACACTCTCTCACAGACTCTCACACTCTCTCACAGACTCTTACAGACACTCTCACAGACTCTTACAGACACTCTCTCACAGACACTCTCTCACAGACACTCTCTCACAAACACTCTCTCACAGACACTCTCTCACAGACACTCTCTCACAGACACTCTCACACAGACACTCTCACACAGACACTCTCTCACAGACACTCTCTCACAGACACTCACAGACACTCTCACAGACACTCTCTCACAGACACTCTCTCACAGACACTCACAGACTCTCATAGACACTCTCTCACAGACTCTGACACTCTCACAGACTCTCACAGACACTCTCACAGACAGACTCTCGCAGACAGACTCTCTCACAGACACTCTCTCACACTCTCACAGACACTCACAGACTCTCACAGACACTCTCTCACACTCTCTGACACTCTCACAGACACTCTCTTACATACTCTCACAGATACTCTCACAGACTCACAGAGACACTCTCTCACAGACACTCTCTCACAGACTCTCACACTCTCTCACAGACTAACATACACTCTCACAGACTCTTACAGACACTCTCTCACAGACTCTCACAGACACTCTCTTACAGACTATCACAGACACTCTCTTACAGACTCTCTCACAGTCTCTCACAGACTCTCACAGACACTCTCTTACAGACTATCACAGACACTCTCTTACAGACTCACAGACACTCTCACAGACTCTTACAGACTCTCAAAGACACTCTCTCACAGACTCTCACAGACACCCTCTCAGACTCTCACAGACACTCTCTCACAGACACTCTCAGACACTCTCACAGACAGTCTCTCACAGTCTCTCACAGACACTCTCTTACAGACTATCACAGACACTCTCACAGACTCTCACAGACAGACTCTCACAGACACTCTCTCAGACTCTCACAGACACTCTCTCACAGACACTCTCTCACAGACACTCTCACAGACACTCTCAGACACTTTCTTACACTCTCTCACACTCTCTCACAGACACTCTCTCACAAACTCTCTCTCACAGACTCACAGACTCTCACAGACACTCTCTCACAGACACTCTCTCACAGACACTCTCACAGACTCTCACACTGTCTCACAGACTCTCACAGACACTCACAGACACTCTCACACACTCTCACAGACACTCTCTCACAGACTCTCTCTCACACTTTCTCACAGACTCTCACAGACACTCTCTCACACTCACTCACAGACTCTCACAGACACTCTCTCACACTCTCTGACAGACTCTCACAGAAACTCTCTCACAGACACTCTCACAGACTCACACTCTCACAACCTCTAACAGACAATCTCACAGACTCTTACAGACTCTCACTGACACTCTCTCACAGACTCTCACAGATACTCTCAGACTCTCAGACTCTCACAGACACTCTCTCACAGACACTCTCTCACAGACACTCTCTCACAGACACTCTCTCACAGACACTCTCTCACAGACACTCTCACAGACACTCTCTCACAGACACTCTCTCACAGACACTCACAGACACTCTCATAGACACTCTCTCAAAGACACTCTCTCACAGACACTCTCACAGACACTCTCACAGACAGACTCTAGCAGACACTCTCTCACAGACACTCTCACAGACTCTCACAGACACTCACAGACACTCTCTTATAGACTCTCACAGACACTCTCTCACAGACACTTTCTCACAGACTCTCTCACAGACACTCTCTCACAGACACTCTCTCACAGACACTCTCAGACACCCTCTCACACTCTCACAGACACTCACAGACTCTCACAGACACTCTCACAGACACTCTCACAGACACTCTCACAGACTATCACAGACACTCTCACAGACTATCACAGACACTCTCTCACAGACTTTTACACTCTCACAGACACTCTCACAGACACTCTCATAGACACTCTCACAGACTATCACAGACTCTCACAGACTCTCACAGACACTCTCACAGACTCTCACAGACACTCTCGCACAGACACTCTCGCACAGACACTCTCTCACAGACTCTCACAGACAATCTCCCACAGACAATCTCACAGACTCTCTCACAGACTCTCTCACATACACTCTCACAGACAATCGCTCACAGACTCTCTCACAGACACTCTCTCACAGACACTCTCACACTCTCTCACAGACACTCACAGACTCTCAGACACTCTCTCACAGACTCTCACAGACACTCTCTTACACACTATCACAGACACTCTCACAGACTCACACAGACACTCTCTCACAGACTCTCTCACAGACTCTCACACTCTCACAGACTCTAACAGATACTCTCACAGACAATCACAGACTCTTACAGACTCTCACTGACACTCTCCCACAGACTCTCACAGACACCTCACAGACACTCTCACAGATTATCACAGACTCTCACAGACACTCTCTCAGACTTTCACAGACACTCTCAGACTCTCAAAGACACTCTCACAGACACTCTCTCGCAGACACTCTCTCACAGACTCTCTCTCACAGACTGACACTCTCATAGACTTACACTCTCACAGACACTCTCACAGACAGACTCTCTCAGACACTCTCTCACAGACTCTCACAGATTCTCACAGACACTCACAGACCCTCACATACATTCACAGACTCTCTCACAGACACTCTCTCACAGACTCTCTCACAGACTCTCTTCCACACTCTCTCACAGACACTCTCTCACAGACACTCTCACAGACACTCTCACAGACACTCTCTCAGACACTCTCTCACAGACACTCTCACACTCTCACAGACACTCACAGACACTCACAGACTCTCACAGACACTCTCACAGACACTCTCTCACAGACACTCTCTCACATACTCTCACAGACACTCCTACAGACTCTCACAGACACTCTCAGACTCTCACAGACACTCTCTCACAGACTCACACTCTCTCACAGACTCTCACACGCTCTCACAGACTCTCACAGACACACTCTTACAGACTCTCACAGACACTCTCACAGACTATCACAGACACTCTCACAGACTATCACAGACACTCTCTCACAGACTTTTACACTCTCACAGACACTCTCACAGACACTCTCACAGACACTCTCACAGACTATCACAGACTCTCACAGACTCTCACAGACACTCTCACAGACTCTCACAGACACTCTCGCATAGACACTCTCGCACAGACACTCTCTCACAGACTCTCACAGACAATCTCCCACAGACAATCTCACAGACAATCTCACAGACACTCTCTCACAGACACTCACAGACACTCTCAGACTCTCAGACTCTCACAGACACTCTCTCACAGACACTCTCTCACAGACACTCACAGACACTCACAGACACTCTCAGACTCTCACAGACACTCTCTCATAGACACTCTCTCACAGACACTCTCTCACAGACACTCTCTCACAGACACTCTCTCACAGACACTCACAGACACTCTCTCACAGACACTCTCTCACAGACATTCTCTCACAGACACTCTCACAGACTCTCACAGACACTCTCTCACAGACTCTGACACTCTCACAGACTCTCACAGACACTCTCACAGACAGACTCTCGCAGACAGACTCTCTCACAGACACTCTCTCACACTCTCACAGACACTCACAGACTCTCACAGACACTCTCTCACACTCTCTGACAGACTCTCACAGACACTCTCTTACACACTCTGACAGACTCACAGAGACACTCTCTCACAGACACTCTCTCACAGACTCTCACACTCTCTCACAGACTCTCACACTCTCTCACAGACTCTTACAGACACTCTCACAGACTCTTACAGACACTCTCTCACAGACACTCTCTCACAAACACTCTCTCACAGACACTCTCTCACAGACACTCTCTCACAGACACTCACAGACACTCTCACAGACACTCTCTCACAGACACTCTCTCACAGACACTCTCACAGACTCTCACAGACACTCTCTCACAGACTCTGACACTCTCACAGACTCTCACAGACACTCTCACAGACAGACTCTCGCAGACAGACTCTCTCACAGACACTCTCTCACTCTCTCACAGACACTCACAGACTCTCAGACACTCTCTCACAGACACTCTCTCACAGACACTCTCTCACAGACACTCACAGACACTCTCTCACAGACACTCTCTCACAGACATTCTCTCACAGACACTCTCACAGACTCTCACAGACACTCTCTCACAGACTCTGACACTCTCACAGACTCTCACAGACACTCTCACAGACAGACTCTCGCAGACAGACTCTCTCACAGACACTCTCTCACACTCTCACAGACACTCAGAGACTCTCACAGACACTCTCTCACACTCTCTGACAGACTCTCACAGACACTCTCTTACACACTCTGACAGACTCACAGAGACACTCTCTCACAGACACTCTCTCACAGACTCTCACACTCTCTCACAGACTCTCACACTCTCTCACAGACTCTTACAGACACTCTCACAGACTCTTACAGACACTCTCTCACAGACACTCTCTCACAAACACTCTCTCACAGACACTCTCTCACAGACACTCTCTCACAGACACTCACAGACACTCTCACAGACACTCTCTCACAGACACTCTCTCACAGACACTCTCACAGACTCTCACAGACACTCTCTCACAGACTCTGACACTCTCACAGACTCTCACAGACACTCTCACAGACAGACTCTCGCAGACAGACTCTCTCACAGACACTCTCTCACTCTCTCACAGACACTCACAGACTCTCAGACACTCTCTCACAGACTCTCACAGACACTCTCTTACACACTATCACAGACACTCTCACAGACTCACACAGACACTCTCTCACAGACTCTCTCACAGACTCTCACACTCTCACAGACTCTAACAGATACTCTCACAGACAATCACAGACTCTTACAGACTCTCACTGACACTCTCCCACAGACTCTCACAGACACCTCACAGACACTCTCACAGATTATCACAGACTCTCACAGACACTCTCTCAGACTTTCACAGACACTCTCAGACTCTCAAAGACACTCTCACAGACACTCTCTCGCAGACACTCTCTCACAGACTCTCTCTCACAGACTGACACTCTCACAGACTTACACTCTCACAGACACTCTCACAGACAGACTCTCTCAGACACTCTCTCACAGACTCTCACAGATTCTCACAGACACTCACAGACCCTCACATACACTCACAGACTCTCTCACAGACACTCTCTCACAGACACTCTCTCACAGACACTCTCACAGACTCTCACAGACACTCTCTCACAGACTCTGACACTCTCACAGACTCTCACAGACACTCTCACAGACAGACTCTCGCAGACAGACTCTCTCACAGACACTCTCTCACTCTCTCACAGACACTCACAGACTCTCAGACACTCTCTCACAGACACTCTCTCACAAACACTCTCTCATAGACACTCTCTCACAGACACTCTCTCACAGACACTCACAGACACTCTCACAGACACTCTCTCACAGACACTCTCTCACAGACACTCTCACAGACTCTCACAGACACTCTCTCACAGACTCTGACACTCTCACAGACTCTCACAGACTCTCACAGACAGACTCTCGCAGACAGACTCTCTCACAGACACTCTCTCACTCTCTCACAGACACTCACAGACTCTCAGACACTCTCTCACAGACACTCTCTCACAGACACTCTCACAGACACTCACAGACACTCTCTCACAGACACTCTCTCACAGACATTCTCTCACAGACACTCTCACAGACTCTCACAGACACTCTCTCACAGACTCTGACACTCTCACAGACTCTCACAGACACTCTCACAGACAGACTCTCGCAGACAGACTCTCTCACAGACACTCTCTCACACTCTCACAGACACTCACAGACTCTCACACTCTCTCACACTCTCTGACAGACTCTCACAGACACTCTCTTACACACTCTGACAGACTCACAGAGACACTCTCTCACAGACACTCTCTCACAGACTCTCACACTCTCTCACAGACTCTCACACTCTCTCACAGACTCTTACAGACACTCTCACAGACTCTTACAGACACTCTCTCACAGACACTCTCTCACAAACACTCTCTCACAGACACTCTCTCACAGACACTCTCTCACAGACACTCACAGACACTCTCACAGACACTCTCTCACAGACACTCTCTCACAGACACTCTCACAGACTCTCACAGACACTCTCTCACAGACTCTGACACTCTCACAGACTCTCACAGACACTCTCACAGACAGACTCTCGCAGACAGACTCTCTCACAGACACTCTCTCACTCTCTCACAGACACTCACAGACTCTCAGACACTCTCTCACAGACTCTCACAGACACTCTCTTACACACTATCACAGACACTCTCACAGACTCACACAGACACTCTCTCACAGACTCTCTCACAGACTCTCACACTCTCACAGACTCTAACAGATACTCTCACAGACAATCACAGACTCTTACAGACTCTCACTGACACTCTCCCACAGACTCTCACAGACACCTCACAGACACTCTCACAGATTATCACAGACTCTCACAGACACTCTCTCAGACTTTCACAGACACTCTCAGACTCTCAAAGACACTCTCACAGACACTCTCTCGCAGACACTCTCTCACAGACTCTCTCTCACAGACTGACACTCTCACAGACTTACACTCTCACAGACACTCTCACAGACAGACTCTCTCAGACACTCTCTCACAGACTCTCACAGATTCTCACAGACACTCACAGACCCTCACATACACTCACAGACTCTCTCACAGACACTCTCTCACAGACTCTCTCACAGACTCTCTTCCACACTCTCTCACAGACACTCTCTCACAGACACTCTCACAGACACTCTCTCAGACACTCTCTCACAGACACTCTCACACTCTCACAGACACTCACAGACACTCACAGACTCTCACAGACACTCTCACAGACACTCTCTCACAGACACTCTCTCACATACTCTCACAGACACTCCTACAGACTCTCACAGACACTCTCAGACTCTCACAGACACTCTCTCACAGACTCACACTCTCTCACAGACTCTCACACGCTCTCACAGACTCTCACAGACACACTCTTACAGACTCTCACAGACACTCTCACAGACTATCACAGACACTCTCACAGACTATCACAGACACTCTCTCACAGACTTTTACACTCTCACAGACACTCTCACAGACACTCTCACAGACACTCTCACAGACTATCACAGACTCTCACAGACTCTCACAGACACTCTCACAGACTCTCACAGACACTCTCGCATAGACACTCTCGCACAGACACTCTCTCACAGACTCTCACAGACAATCTCCCACAGACAATCTCACAGACAATCTCACAGACACTCTCTCACAGACACTCACAGACACTCTCAGACTCTCAGACTCTCACAGACACTCTCTCACAGACACTCTCTCACAGACACTCACAGACACTCACAGACACTCTCAGACTCTCACAGACACTCTCTCACAGACACTCTCTCACAGACACTCTCTCACAGACACTCTCTCACAGACACTCACAGACACTCTCTCACAGATACTCTCTCACAGACACTCTCTCACAGACACTCTCACAGACTCTCACAGACACTCTCTCACAGACTCTGACACTCTCACAGACTCTCACAGACACTCTCACAGACAGACTCTCGCAGACAGACTCTCTCACAGACACTCTCTCACACTCTCACAGACACTCACAGACTCTCACAGACACTCTCTCACACTCTCTGACAGACTCTCACAGACACTCTCTTACACACTCTGACAGACTCACAGAGACACTCTCTCACAGACTCTCTCACAGACTCTCACACTCTCTCACAGACTCTCACACTCTCTCACAGACTCTTACAGACACTCTCACAGACTCTTACAGACACTCTCTCACAGACACTCTCTCACAAACACTCTCTCACAGACACTCTCTCACAGACACTCTCTCACAGACACTCACAGACACTCTCACAGACACTCTCTCACAGACACTCTCACAGACTCTCACAGACACTCTCTCACAGACTCTGACACTCTCATAGACTCTCACAGACACTCTCACAGACAGACTCTCGCAGACAGACTCTCTCACAGACACTCTCTCACACTCTCACAGACACTCACAGACTCTCACAGACACTCTCTCACACTCTCTGACAGACTCTCACAGGCACTATCTTACACACTCTCACAGACACTCTCACAGACTCACAGAGACACTCTCTCACAGACACTCTCTCACAGACTCTCACACTCTCTCACAGACTAACAGACACTCTCACAGACTCTTACAGACACTCTCTCACAGACTCTCACAGACACTCTCTTACAGACTATCACAGACACTCTCTTACAGACTCACAGACACTCTCACAGACTCTTACAGACTCTCAAAGACACTCTCTCACAGACTCTCACAGACACCCTCTCAGACTCTCACAGACACTCTCTCACAGACACTCTCTCACAGACACTCTCAGACACTCTCACAGACAGTCTCTCACAGTCTCTCACAGACACTCTCTTACAGACTATCACAGACACTCTCACAGACTCTCACAGACAGACTCTCACAGACACTCTCTCAGACTCTCACAGACACTCTCTCACAGACACTCTCTCACAGACACTCTCTCACAGACACTCTCACAGACACTCTCAGACACTTTCTTACACTCTCTCACACTCTCTCACAGACACTCTCTCACAAACTCTCTCTCACAGACTCACAGACTCTCACAGACACTCTGTCACAGACACTCTCTCACAGACACTCTCACAGACTCTCACACTGTCTCACAGACTCTCACAGACACTCACAGACACTCTCACACACTCTCACAGACACTCTCTCACAGACTCTCTCTCACACTTTCTCACAGACTCTCACAGACACTCTCTCACACTCACTCACAGACTCTCACAGACACTCTCTCACACTCTCTGACAGACTCTCACAGAAACTCTCTCACAGACACTCTCACAGACTCACACTCTCACAACCTCTAACAGACACTCTCACAGACTCTTACAGACTCTCACTGACACTCTCTCACAGACTCTCACAGATACTCTCAGACTCTCAGACTCTCACAGACACTCTCTCACAGACACTCTCTCACAGACACTCTCTCACAGACACTCTCTCACAGACACTCTCTCACAGACACTCTCTCACAGACACTCTCACAGACACTCTCTCACAGACACTCTCTCACAGACACTCACAGACACTCTCATAGACACTCTGTCAAAGACACTCTCTCACAGACACTCTCACAGACACTCTCATAGACAGACTCTAGCAGACACTCTCTCACAGTCTCTCACAGACTCTCACAGACACTCTCTTACAGACTATCACAGACACTCTCTTACAGACTCACAGACACTCTCACAGACTCTTACAGACTCTCAAAGACACTCTCTCACAGACTCTCACAGACACCCTCTCAGACTCTCACAGACACTCTCTCACAGACACTCTCAGACACTCTCACAGACAGTCTCTCACAGTCTCTCACAGACACTCTCTTACAGACTATCACAGACACTCTCACAGACTCTCACAGACAGACTCTCACAGACACTCTCTCAGACTCTCACAGACACTCTCTCACAGACACTCTCTCACAGACACTCTCTCACAGACACTCTCACAGACACTCTCAGACACTTTCTTACACTCTCTCACACTCTCTCACAGACACTCTCTCACAAACTCTCTCTCACAGACTCACAGACTCTCACAGCCACTCTCTCACAGACACTCTCTCACAGACACTCTCACAGAATCTCACACTGTCTCACAGACTCTCACAGACACTCACAGACACTCTCACACACTCTCACAGACACTCTCTCACAGACTCTCTCTCACACTTTCTCACAGACTCTCACAGACACTCTCTCACACTCACTCACAGACTCTCACAGACACTCTCTCACACTCTCTGACAGACTCTCACAGAAACTCTCTCACAGATACTCTCACAGACTCACACTCTCACAACCTCTAACAGACACTCTCACAGACTCTTACAGACTCTCACTGACACTCTCTCACAGACTCTCACAGATACTCTCAGACTCTCAGACTCTCACAGACACTCTCTCACAGACACTCTCTCACAGACACTCTCACACTCTCTCACAGACACTCACAGACTCTCAGACACTCTCTCACAGACTCTCACAGACACTCTCTTACACACTCTCACAGACACTCTCACAGACTCACACAGACACTCTCTCACAGACTCTCACACTCTCACAGATTCTAACAGATACTCTCACAGACAATCACAGACTCTTACAGACTCTCACTGACACTCTCCCACAGACTCTCACAGACACCTCACAGACACTCTCACAGATTATCACAGACTCTCACAGACACTCTCTCAGACTTTCACAGACACTCTCAGACTCTCAAAGACACTCTCACAGACACTCTCTCGCAGACACTCTCTCACAGACTCTCTCTCACAGACTGACACTCTCACAGACTTACACTCCCACAGACACTCTCACAGACAGACTCTCTCAGACACTCTCTCACAGACTCTCACAGATTCTCACAGACACTCACAGACCCTCACATACACTCACAGACTCTCTCACAGACACTCTCTCACAGACTCTCTCACAGACTCTCTTCCACACTCTCTCACAGACACTCTCTCACAGACACTCTCACAGACACTCTCTCAGACACTCTCTCACAGACACTCTCACACTCTCACAGACACTCACAGACACTCACAGACTCTCACAGACACTCTCACAGACACTCTCTCACAGACACTCTCTCACATACTCTCACAGACACTCCTACAGACTCTCACAGACACTCTCAGACTCTCACAGACACTCTCTCACAGACTCACACTCTCTCACAGACTCTCACACGCTCTCACAGACTCTCACAGACACACTCTTACAGACTCTCACAGACACTCTCACAGACTATCACAGACACTCTCACAGACTATCACAGACACTCTCTCACAGACTTTTACACTCTCACAGACACTCTCACAGACACTCTCACAGACATTCTCACAGACTCTCACAGACTCTCACAGACTCTCACAGACACTCTCACAGACTCTCACAGACACTCTCGCATAGACACTCTCGCACAGACACTCTCTCACAGACTCTCACAGACAATCTCCCACAGACAATCTCACAGACAATCTCACAGACACTCTCTCACAGACACTCACAGACACTCAGACTCTCAGACTCTCACAGACACTCTCTCACAGACACTCACAGACACTCTCAGACTCTCACAGACACTCTCTCACAGACACTCTCTCACAGACACTTACAGACACTCACAGACACTCTCAGACTCTCACAGACACTCTCTCACAGACACTCTCTCACACTCTCTCACAGACACTCTCTCACAGACACTCTCTCACAGACACTCACAGACACTCTCTCACAGACACTCTCTCACAGACACTCTCTCACAGACACTCTCACAGACTCTCACAGACACTCTCTCACAGACTCTGACACTCTCACAGACTCTCACAGACACTCTCACAGACAGACTCTCGCAGACAGACTCTCTCACAGACACTCTCTCACACTCTCACAGACACTCACAGACTCTCACAGACACTCTCTCACACTCTCTGACAGACTCTCACAGACACTCTCTTACACACTCTCACAGACTCACAGAGACACTCTCTCACAGACACTCTCTCACAGACTCTCACACTCTCTCACAGACTCTCACACTCTCTCACAGACTCTTACAGACACTCTCACAGACTCTTACAGACACTCTCTCACAGACACTCTCTCACAAACACTCTCTCACAGACACTCTCTCACAGACACTCACAGACACTCTCACAGACACTCTCTCACAGACACTCTCTCACAGACACTCTCACAGACTCTCACAGACACTCTCTCACAGACTCTGACACTCTCACAGACTCTCACAGACACTCTCACAGACAGACTCTCGCAGACAGACTCTCTCACAGACACTCTCTCACACTCTCACAGACACTCACAGACTCTCACAGACACTCTCTCACACTCTCTGACAGACTCTCACAGACACTATCTTACACACTCTCACAGACACTCTCACAGACTCACAGAGACACTCTCTCACAGACACTCTCTCACAGACTCTCACACTCTCTCACAGACTAACAGACACTCTCACAGACTCTTACAGACACTCTCTCACAGACTCTCACAGACACTCTCTTACAGACTATCACATACACTCTTACAGACTCTCTCACAGTCTCTCACAGACTCTCACAGACACTCTCTTACAGACTATCACAGACACTCTCTTACAGACTCACAGACACTCTCACAGACTCTTACAGACTCTCAAAGACACTCTCTCACAGACTCTCACAGACACCCTCTCAGACTCTCACAGACACTCTCTCACAGACACTCTCTCACAGACACTCTCAGACACTCTCACAGACAGTCTCTCACAGACACTCTCTTACAGACTATCACAGACACTCTCACAGACTCTCACAGACAGACTCTCACAGACACTCTCTCAGACTCTCACAGACACTCTCTCACAGACACTCTCTCACAGACACTCTCTCACAGACACTCTCACAGACACTCTCAGACACTTTCTTACACTCTCTCACACTCTCTCACAGACACTCTCTCACAAACTCTCTCTCACAGACTCACAGACTCTCACAGACACTCTCTCACAGACACTCTCTCACAGACACTCTCACAGACTCTCACACTGTCTCACAGACTCTCACAGACACTCACAGACACTCTCACACACTCTCACAGACACTCTCTCACAGACTCTCTCTCACACTTTCTCACAGACTCTCACAGACACTCTCTCACACTCACTCACAGACTCTCACAGACACTCTCTCACACTCTCTGACAGACTCTCACAGAAACTCTCTCACAGACACTCTCACAGACTCACACTCTCACAACCTCTAACAGACACTCTCACAGACTCTTACAGACTCTCACTGACACTCTCTCACAGACTCTCAAAGATACTCTCAGACTCTCAGACTCTCACAGACACTCTCTCACAGACACTCTCTCACAGACACTCTCTCACAGACACTCTCACAGACACTCTCTCACAGACACTCTCTCACAGACACTCACAGACACTCTCATAGACACTCTCTCAAAGACACTCTCTCACAGACACTCTCACAGACACTCTCACAGATAGACTCTAGCAGACACTCTCTTACAGTCTCTCACAGACTCTCACAGACACTCTCTTACAGACTATCACAGACACTCTCTTACAGACTCACAGACACTCTCACAGACTCTTACAGACTCTCAAAGATACTCTCTCACAGACTCTCACAGACACCCTCTCAGACTCTCACAGACACTCTCTCACAGACACTCTCTCACAGACACTCTCAGACACTCTCACAGACAGTCTCTCACAGTCTCTCACAGACACTCTCTTACAGACTATCACAGACACTCTCACAGACTCTCACAGACAGACTCTCACAGACACTCTCTCAGACTCTCACAGACACTCTCTCACAGACACTCTCACAGACTCTCACAGACACTCTCTCACAGACTCACACTCTCTCAGAGACTCTCACAGACACTCTCAGACTATCACAGACACTCTCTCACAGACTTTTACAGACTCACAGACACTCTCACAGACTATCTCACAGACTGTCTCTCTCCCAGACTCTCACAGACACTCTCTCACAGATACTCTCACATACTCTCTCACAGACTGTCTCACATACACTCTCACAGACAATCCCTCACAGACTCTCTCACAGACACTCTCTCACAGACACTCACACTCTCTCACAGATACTCACAGACTCTCAGACACTCTCTCACAGGCACTCTCTCACACTCTCTGACAGACTCTCACAGACACTCTCTTACACACTCTCACAGAAGCTCTCACAGACTCACAGAGACTCTCTCACAGACACTCTCTCACAGACTCTCACACTCTCTCACAGACTAACAGACACTCTCACAGACTCTTACAGACACTCTCTCACAGACTCTTACAGCCTCTCATAGACACTCTCTCACAGTCTCTCACAGACACTCTCTTACAGACTATCACAGACACTCTCTTACAGACTCTCACACTCTCTCACAGACTAACAGACACTCTCACAGACTCACAGACAGTCTCTCACAGACACTCTCTTACAGACTATCACAGACACTCTCACAGACTCTCACAGACAGACTCTCACAGACACTCTCTCAGACTCTCACAGACACTCTCTCACAGACACTCTCTCACAGACACTCTCTCATAGACACTCTCTCACAGACACTCTCTCACACTCTTAGACACTCTCTCACAGACTCTTAGACACTCTCACAGACTCTCACAGACACTCTCACAGACTCTCACAGACACTCTCACAGACTCTCACAGACACTCTCTCACAGACACTCTCTCACAGACACTCTCTCACAGACACTCTCTCACAGACTCTTAGACACTCTCTCACAGACTCTCACACTCTCTCACAGACTCTCACAGACACTCTCACAGACAATCTCACAGACAATCTTACAGACAATCTCACAGACAATCTCTCACAGACACTCACAGACACTCTCAGACTCTCAGACTCTCACAGACACTCTCTCACAGACACTCATAGACACTCTCAGACTCTCACAGACACTCTCTCACAGACACTCTCTCACAGACACTCTCTCACAGACACTCACAGACACTCACAGACACTCTCAGACTCTCACAGACACTCTCTCACAGACACTCTCTCACAGACACTCTCTCACAGACACTCTCTCACAGACACTCACAGACACTCTCTCACAGACACTCTCTCACAGACACTCTCTCACAGACACTCTCTCACAGACACTCTCACAGACTCTCACAGACACTCTCTCACAGACAGACTCTCGCAGACAGACTCTCTCACAGACACTCTCTCACACTCTCACAGACACTCACAGACTCTCAGACACTCTCTCACACTCTCTGACAGACTCTCACAGACACTCTCTTACACACTCTCACAGACTCACAGAGACACTCTCTCACAGACACTCTCTCACAGACTCTCACACTCTCTCACAGACTCTCACACTCTCTCACAGACTCTTACAGACACTCTCACAGACTCTTACAGACACTCTCTCACAGACACTCTCTCACAGACACTCTCTCACAAACACTCTCTCACAGACACTCTCTCACAGACACTCTCTCACAGACACTCACAGACACTCTCACACAGACACTCTCTCACAGACACTCTCTCACAGACACTCACAGACACTCTCACAGACACTCTCTCACAGACACTCTCTCACAGACACTCTCACAGACTCTCACAGACACTCTCTCACAGACTCTGACACTCTCACAGACTCTCACAGACACTCTCACAGACAGACTCTCGCAGACAGACTCTCTCACAGACACTCTCTCACACTCTCACAGACACTCACAGACTCTCACAGACACTCTCTCACACTCTCTGACAGACTCTCACAGACACTCTCTTACATACTCTCACAGATACTCTCACAGACTCACAGAGACACTCTCTCACAGACACTCTCTCACAGACTCTCACACTCTCTCACAGACTAACATACACTCTCACAGACTCTTACAGACACTCTCTCACAGACTCTCACAGACACTCTCTTACAGACTATCACAGACACTCTCTTACAGACTCTCTCACAGTCTCTCACAGACTCTCACAGACACTCTCTTACAGACTATCACAGACACTCTCTTACAGACTCACAGACACTCTCACAGACTCTTACAGACTCTCAAAGACACTCTCTCACAGACTCTCACAGACACCCTCTCAGACTCTCACAGACACTCTCTCACAGACACTCTCAGACACTCTCACAGACAGTCTCTCACAGTCTCTCACAGACACTCTCTTACAGACTATCACAGACACTCTCACAGACTCTCACAGACAGACTCTCACAGACACTCTCTCAGACTCTCACAGACACTCTCTCACAGACACTCTCTCACAGACACTCTCTCACAGACACTCTCACAGATACTCTCAGACACTTTCTTACACTCTCTCACACTCTCTCACAGACACTCTCTCACAAACTCTCTCTCACAGACTCACAGACTCTCACAGACACTCTCTCACAGACACTCTCTCACAGACACTCTCACAGACTCTCACACTGTCTCACAGACTCTCACAGACACTCACAGACACTCTCACACACTCTCACAGACACTCTCTCACAGACTCTCTCTCACACTTTCTCACAGACTCTCACAGACACTCTCTCACACTCACTCACAGACTCTCACAGACACTCTCTCACACTCTCTGACAGACTCTCACAGAAACTCTCTCACAGACACTCTCACAGACTCACACTCTCACAACCTCTAACAGACAATCTCACACTCTTACAGACTCTCACTGACACTCTCTCACAGACTCTCACAGATACTCTCAGACTCTCAGACTCTCACAGACACTCTCTCACAGACACTCTCTCACAGACACTCTCTCACAGACACTCTCTCACAGACACTCTCACAGACACTCTCTCACAGACACTCTCTCACAGACACTCACAGACACTCTCATAGACACTCTCTCAAAGACACTCTCTCACAGACACTCTCACAGACACTCTCACAGACAGACTCTAGCAGACACTCTCTCACAGACACTCTCACAGACTCTCACAGACACTCACAGACACTCTCTTACAGACTCTCACAGACACTCTCTCACAGACACTTTCTCACAGACTCTCTCACAGACACTCTCTCACAGACACTCTCTCACAGACACTCTCAGACACCCTCTCACACTCTCACAGACACTCACAGACTCTCACAGACACTCTCACAGACACTCTCACAGACACTCTCACAGACTATCACAGACACTCTCACAGACTATCACAGACACTCTCTCACAGACTTTTACACTCTCACAGACACTCTCACAGACACTCTCATAGACACTCTCACAGACTATCACAGACTCTCACAGACTCTCACAGACACTCTCACAGACTCTCACAGACACTCTCGCACAGACACTCTCGCACAGACACTCTCTCACAGACTCTCACAGACAATCTCCCACAGACAATCTCACAGACTCTCTCACAGACTCTCTCACATACACTCTCACAGACAATCGCTCGCAGACTCTCTCACAGACACTCTCTCACAGACACTCTCACACTCTCTCACAGACACTCACAGACTCTCAGACACTCTCTCACAGACTCTCACAGACACTCTCTTACACACTATCACAGACACTCTCACAGACTCACACAGACACTCTCTCACAGACTCTCTCACAGACTCTCACACTCTCACAGACTCTAACAGATACTCTCACAGACAATCACAGACTCTTACAGACTCTCACTGACACTCTCCCACAGACTCTCACAGACACCTCACAGACACTCTCACAGATTATCACAGACTCTCACAGACACTCTCTCAGACTTTCACAGACACTCTCAGACTCTCAAAGACACTCTCACAGACACTCTCTCGCAGACACTCTCTCACAGACTCTCTCTCACAGACTGACACTCTCATAGACTTACACTCTCACAGACACTCTCACAGACAGACTCTCTCAGACACTCTCTCACAGACTCTCACAGATTCTCACAGACACTCACAGACCCTCACATACATTCACAGACTCTCTCACAGACACTCTCTCACAGACTCTCTCACAGACTCTCTTCCACACTCTCTCACAGACACTCTCTCACAGACACTCTCACAGACACTCTCTCAGACACTCTCTCACAGACACTCTCACACTCTCACAGACACTCACAGACACTCACAGACTCTCACAGACACTCTCACAGACACTCTCTCACAGACACTCTCTCACATACTCTCACAGACACTCCTACAGACTCTCACAGACACTCTCAGACTCTCACAGACACTCTCTCACAGACTCACACTCTCTCACAGACTCTCACACGCTCTCACAGACTCTCACAGACACACTCTTACAGACTCTCACAGACACTCTCACAGACTATCACAGACACTCTCACAGACTATCACAGACACTCTCTCACAGACTTTTACACTCTCACAGACACTCTCACAGACACTCTCACAGACACTCTCACAGACTATCACAGACTCTCACAGACTCTCACAGACACTCTCACAGACTCTCACAGACACTCTCGCATAGACACTCTCGCACAGACACTCTCTCACAGACTCTCACAGACAATCTCCCACAGACAATCTCACAGACAATCTCACAGACACTCTCTCACAGACACTCACAGACACTCTCAGACTCTCAGACTCTCACAGACACTCTCTCACAGACACTCTCTCACAGACACTCACAGACACTCACAGACACTCTCAGACTCTCACAGACACTCTCTCACAGACACTCTCTCACAGACACTCTCTCACAGACACTCTCTCACAGACACTCTCTCACAGACACTCACAGACACTCTCTCACAGACACTCTCTCACAGACATTCTCTCACAGACACTCTCACAGACTCTCACAGACACTCTCTCACAGACTCTGACACTCTCACAGACTCTCACAGACACTCTCACAGACAGACTCTCGCAGACAGACTCTCTCACAGACACTCTCTCACACTCTCACAGACACTCACAGACTCTCACAGACACTCTCTCACACTCTCTGACAGACTCTCACAGACACTCTCTTACACACTCTGACAGACTCACAGAGACACTCTCTCACAGACACTCTCTCACAGACTCTCACACTCTCTCACAGACTCTCACACTCTCTCACAGACTCTTACAGACACTCTCACAGACTCTTACAGACACTCTCTCACAGACACTCTCTCACAAACACTCTCTCACAGACACTCTCTCACAGACACTCTCTCACAGACACTCACAGACACTCTCACAGACACTCTCTCACAGACACTCTCTCACAGACACTCTCACAGACTCTCACAGACACTCTCTCACAGACTCTGACACTCTCACAGACTCTCACAGACACTCTCACAGACAGACTCTCGCAGACAGACTCTCTCACAGACACTCTCTCACTCTCTCACAGACACTCACAGACTCTCAGACACTCTCTCACAGACACTCTCTCACAGACACTCTCACAGACACTCACAGACACTCTCTCACAGACACTCTCTCACAGACATTCTCTCACAGACACTCTCACAGACTCTCACAGACACTCTCTCACAGACTCTGACACTCTCACAGACTCTCACAGACACTCTCACAGACAGACTCTCGCAGACAGACTCTCTCACAGACACTCTCTCACACTCTCACAGACACTCACAGACTCTCACACTCTCTCACACTCTCTGACAGACTCTCACAGACACTCTCTTACACACTCTGACAGACTCACAGAGACACTCTCTCACAGACACTCTCTCACAGACTCTCACACTCTCTCACAGACTCTCACACTCTCTCACAGACTCTTACAGACACTCTCACAGACTCTTACAGACACTCTCTCACAGACACTCTCTCACAAACACTCTCTCACAGACACTCTCTCACAGACACTCTCTCACAGACACTCACAGACACTCTCACAGACACTCTCTCACAGACACTCTCTCACAGACACTCTCACAGACTCTCACAGACACTCTCTCACAGACTCTGACACTCTCACAGACTCTCACAGACACTCTCACAGACAGACTCTCGCAGACAGACTCTCTCACAGACACTCTCTCACTCTCTCACAGACACTCACAGACTCTCAGACACTCTCTCACAGACTCTCACAGACACTCTCTTACACACTATCACAGACACTCTCACAGACTCACACAGACACTCTCTCACAGACTCTCTCACAGACTCTCACACTCTCACAGACTCTAACAGATACTCTCACAGACAATCACAGACTCTTACAGACTCTCACTGACACTCTCCCACAGACTCTCACAGACACCTCACAGACACTCTCACAGATTATCACAGACTCTCACAGACACTCTCTCAGACTTTCACAGACACTCTCAGACTCTCAAAGACACTCTCACAGACACTCTCTCGCAGACACTCTCTCACAGACTCTCTCTCACAGACTGACACTCTCACAGACTTACACTCTCACAGACACTCTCACAGACAGACTCTCTCAGACACTCTCTCACAGACTCTCACAGATTCTCACAGACACTCACAGACCCTCACATACACTCACAGACTCTCTCACAGACACTCTCTCACAGACTCTCTCACAGACTCTCTTCCACACTCTCTCACAGACACTCTCTCACAGACACTCTCACAGACACTCTCTCAGACACTCTCTCACAGACACTCTCACACTCTCACAGACACTCACAGACACTCACAGACTCTCACAGACACTCTCACAGACACTCTCTCACAGACACTCTCTCACATACTCTCACAGACACTCCTACAGACTCTCACAGACACTCTCAGACTCTCACAGACACTCTCTCACAGACTCACACTCTCTCACAGACTCTCACACGCTCTCACAGACTCTCACAGACACACTCTTACAGACTCTCACAGACACTCTCACAGACTATCACAGACACTCTCACAGACTATCACAGACACTCTCTCACAGACTTTTACACTCTCACAGACACTCTCACAGACACTCTCACAGACACTCTCACAGACTATCACAGACTCTCACAGACTCTCACAGACACTCTCACAGACTCTCACAGACACTCTCGCATAGACACTCTCGCACAGACACTCTCTCACAGACTCTCACAGACAATCTCCCACAGACAATCTCACAGACAATCTCACAGACACTCTCTCACAGACACTCACAGACACTCTCAGACTCTCAGACTCTCACAGACACTCTCTCACAGACACTCTCTCACAGACACTCACAGACACTCACAGACACTCTCAGACTCTCACAGACACTCTCTCACAGACACTCTCTCACAGACACTCTCTCACAGACACTCTCTCACAGACACTCACAGACACTCTCTCACAGATACTCTCTCACAGACACTCTCTCACAGACACTCTCACAGACTCTCACAGACACTCTCTCACAGACTCTGACACTCTCACAGACTCTCACAGACACTCTCACAGACAGACTCTCGCAGACAGACTCTCTCACAGACACTCTCTCACACTCTCACAGACACTCACAGACTCTCACAGACACTCTCTCACACTCTCTGACAGACTCTCACAGACACTCTCTTACACACTCTGACAGACTCACAGAGACACTCTCTCACAGACTCTCTCACAGACTCTCACACTCTCTCACAGACTCTCACACTCTCTCACAGACTCTTACAGACACTCTCACAGACTCTTACAGACACTCTCTCACAGACACTCTCTCACAAACACTCTCTCACAGACACTCTCTCACAGACACTCTCTCACAGACACTCACAGACACTCTCACAGACACTCTCTCACAGACACTCTCACAGACTCTCACAGACACTCTCTCACAGACTCTGACACTCTCATAGACTCTCACAGACACTCTCACAGACAGACTCTCGCAGACAGACTCTCTCACAGACACTCTCTCACACTCTCACAGACACTCACAGACTCTCACAGACACTCTCTCACACTCTCTGACAGACTCTCACAGGCACTATCTTACACACTCTCACAGACACTCTCACAGACTCACAGAGACACTCTCTCACAGACACTCTCTCACAGACTCTCACACTCTCTCACAGACTAACAGACACTCTCACAGACTCTTACAGACACTCTCTCACAGACTCTCACAGACACTCTCTTACAGACTATCACAGACACTCTCTTACAGACTCACAGACACTCTCACAGACTCTTACAGACTCTCAAAGACACTCTCTCACAGACTCTCACAGACACCCTCTCAGACTCTCACAGACACTCTCTCACAGACACTCTCTCACAGACACTCTCAGACACTCTCACAGACAGTCTCTCACAGTCTCTCACAGACACTCTCTTACAGACTATCACAGACACTCTCACAGACTCTCACAGACAGACTCTCACAGACACTCTCTCAGACTCTCACAGACACTCTCTCACAGACACTCTCTCACAGACACTCTCTCACAGACACTCTCACAGACACTCTCAGACACTTTCTTACACTCTCTCACACTCTCTCACAGACACTCTCTCACAAACTCTCTCTCACAGACTCACAGACTCTCACAGACACTCTGTCACAGACACTCTCTCACAGACACTCTCACAGACTCTCACACTGTCTCACAGACTCTCACAGACACTCACAGACACTCTCACACACTCTCACAGACACTCTCTCACAGACTCTCTCTCACACTTTCTCACAGACTCTCACAGACACTCTCTCACACTCACTCACAGACTCTCACAGACACTCTCTCACACTCTCTGACAGACTCTCACAGAAACTCTCTCACAGACACTCTCACAGACTCACACTCTCACAACCTCTAACAGACACTCTCACAGACTCTTACAGACTCTCACTGACACTCTCTCACAGACTCTCACAGATACTCTCAGACTCTCAGACTCTCACAGACACTCTCTCACAGACACTCTATCACAGACACTCTCTCACAGACACTCTCTCACAGACACTCTCTCACAGACACTCTCTCACAGACACTCTCACAGACACTCTCTCACAGACACTCTCTCACAGACACTCACAGACACTCTCATAGACACTCTGCCAAAGACACTCTCTCACAGACACTCTCACAGACACTCTCATAGACAGACTCTAGCAGACACTCTCTCACAGTCTCTCACAGACTCTCACAGACACTCTCTTACAGACTATCACAGACACTCTCTTACAGACTCACAGACACTCTCACAGACTCTTACAGACTCTCAAAGACACTCTCTCACAGACTCTCACAGACACCCTCTCAGACTCTCACAGACACTCTCTCACAGACACTCTCAGACACTCTCACAGACAGTCTCTCACAGTCTCTCACAGACACTCTCTTACAGACTATCACAGACACTCTCACAGACTCTCACAGACAGACTCTCACAGACACTCTCTCAGACTCTCACAGACACTCTCTCACAGACACTCTCTCACAGACACTCTCTCACAGACACTCTCACAGACACTCTCAGACACTTTCTTACACTCTCTCACACTCTCTCACAGACACTCTCTCACAAACTCTCTCTCACAGACTCACAGACTCTCACAGCCACTCTCTCACAGACACTCTCTCACAGACACTCTCACAGAATCTCACACTGTCTCACAGACTCTCACAGACACTCACAGACACTCTCACACACTCTCACAGACACTCTCTCACAGACTCTCTCTCACACTTTCTCACAGACTCTCACAGACACTCTCTCACACTCACTCACAGACTCTCACAGACACTCTCTCACACTCTCTGACAGACTCTCACAGAAACTCTCTCACAGATACTCTCACAGACTCACACTCTCACAACCTCTAACAGACACTCTCACAGACTCTTACAGACTCTCACTGACACTCTCTCACAGACTCTCACAGATACTCTCAGACTCTCAGACTCTCACAGACACTCTCTCACAGACACTCTCTCACAGACACTCTCACACTCTCTCACAGACACTCACAGACTCTCAGACACTCTCTCACAGACTCTCACAGACACTCTCTTACACACTCTCACAGACACTCTCACAGACTCACACAGACACTCTCTCACAGACTCTCACACTCTCACAGATTCTAACAGATACTCTCACAGACAATCACAGACTCTTACAGACTCTCACTGACACTCTCCCACAGACTCTCACAGACACCTCACAGACACTCTCACAGATTATCACAGACTCTCACAGACACTCTCTCAGACTTTCACAGACACTCTCAGACTCTCAAAGACACTCTCACAGACACTCTCTCGCAGACACTCTCTCACAGACTCTCTCTCACAGACTGACACTCTCACAGACTTACACTCCCACAGACACTCTCACAGACAGACTCTCTCAGACACTCTCTCACAGACTCTCACAGATTCTCACAGACACTCACAGACCCTCACATACACTCACAGACTCTCTCACAGACACTCTCTCACAGACTCTCTCACAGACTCTCTTCCACACTCTCTCACAGACACTCTCTCACAGACACTCTCACAGACACTCTCTCAGACACTCTCTCACAGACACTCTCACACTCTCACAGACACTCACAGACACTCACAGACTCTCACAGACACTCTCACAGACACTCTCTCACAGACACTCTCTCACATACTCTCACAGACACTCCTACAGACTCTCACAGACACTCTCAGACTCTCACAGACACTCTCTCACAGACTCACACTCTCTCACAGACTCTCACACGCTCTCACAGACTCTCACAGACACACTCTTACAGACTCTCACAGACACTCTCACAGACTATCACAGACACTCTCACAGACTATCACAGACACTCTCTCACAGACTTTTACACTCTCACAGACACTCTCACAGACACTCTCACAGACATTCTCACAGACTCTCACAGACTCTCACAGACTCTCACAGACACTCTCACAGACTCTCACAGACACTCTCGCATAGACACTCTCGCACAGACACTCTCTCACAGACTCTCACAGACAATCTCCCACAGACAATCTCACAGACAATCTCACAGACACTCTCTCACAGACACTCACAGACACTCAGACTCTCAGACTCTCACAGACACTCTCTCACAGACACTCACAGACACTCTCAGACTCTCACAGACACTCTCTCACAGACACTCTCTCACAGACACTTACAGACACTCACAGACACTCTCAGACTCTCACAGACACTCTCTCACAGACACTCTCTCACACTCTCTCACAGACACTCTCTCACAGACACTCTCTCACAGACACTCACAGACACTCTCTCACAGACACTCTCTCACAGACACTCTCTCACAGACACTCTCACAGACTCTCACAGACACTCTCTCACAGACTCTGACACTCTCACAGACTCTCACAGACACTCTCACAGACAGACTCTCGCAGACAGACTCTCTCACAGACACTCTCTCACACTCTCACAGACACTCACAGACTCTCACAGACACTCTCTCACACTCTCTGACAGACTCTCACAGACACTCTCTTACACACTCTCACAGACTCACAGAGACACTCTCTCACAGACACTCTCTCACAGACTCTCACACTCTCTCACAGACTCTCACACTCTCTCACAGACTCTTACAGACACTCTCACAGACTCTTACAGACACTCTCTCACAGACACTCTCTCACAAACACTCTCTCACAGACACTCTCTCACAGACACTCACAGACACTCTCACAGACACTCTCTCACAGACACTCTCTCACAGACACTCTCACAGACTCTCACAGACACTCTCTCACAGACTCTGACACTCTCACAGACTCTCACAGACACTCTCACAGACAGACTCTCGCAGACAGACTCTCTCACAGACACTCTCTCACACTCTCACAGACACTCACAGACTCTCACAGACACTCTCTCACACTCTCTGACAGACTCTCACAGACACTATCTTACACACTCTCACAGACACTCTCACAGACTCACAGAGACACTCTCTCACAGACACTCTCTCACAGACTCTCACACTCTCTCACAGACTAACAGACACTCTCACAGACTCTTACAGACACTCTCTCACAGACTCTCACAGACACTCTCTTACAGACTATCACATACACTCTTACAGACTCTCTCACAGTCTCTCACAGACTCTCACAGACACTCTCTTACAGACTATCACAGACACTCTCTTACAGACTCACAGACACTCTCACAGACTCTTACAGACTCTCAAAGACACTCTCTCACAGACTCTCACAGACACCCTCTCAGACTCTCACAGACACTCTCTCACAGACACTCTCTCACAGACACTCTCAGACACTCTCACAGACAGTCTCTCACAGACACTCTCTTACAGACTATCACAGACACTCTCACAGACTCTCACAGACAGACTCTCACAGACACTCTCTCAGACTCTCACAGACACTCTCTCACAGACACTCTCTCACAGACACTCTCTCACAGACACTCTCACAGACACTCTCAGACACTTTCTTACACTCTCTCACACTCTCTCACAGACACTCTCTCACAAACTCTCTCTCACAGACTCACAGACTCTCACAGACACTCTCTCACAGACACTCTCTCACAGACACTCTCACAGACTCTCACACTGTCTCACAGACTCTCACAGACACTCACAGACACTCTCACACACTCTCACAGACACTCTCTCACAGACTCTCTCTCACACTTTCTCACAGACTCTCACAGACACTCTCTCACACTCACTCACAGACTCTCACAGACACTCTCTCACACTCTCTGACAGACTCTCACAGAAACTCTCTCACAGACACTCTCACAGACTCACACTCTCACAACCTCTAACAGACACTCTCACAGACTCTTACAGACTCTCACTGACACTCTCTCACAGACTCTCAAAGATACTCTCAGACTCTCAGACTCTCACAGACACTCTCTCACAGACACTCTCTCACAGACACTCTCTCACAGACACTCTCACAGACACTCTCTCACAGACACTCTCTCACAGACACTCACAGACACTCTCATAGACACTCTCTCAAAGACACTCTCTCACAGACACTCTCACAGACACTCTCACAGATAGACTCTAGCAGACACTCTCTTACAGTCTCTCACAGACTCTCACAGACACTCTCTTACAGACTATCACAGACACTCTCTTACAGACTCACAGACACTCTCACAGACTCTTACAGACTCTCAAAGATACTCTCTCACAGACTCTCACAGACACCCTCTCAGACTCTCACAGACACTCTCTCACAGACACTCTCTCACAGACACTCTCAGACACTCTCACAGACAGTCTCTCACAGTCTCTCACAGACACTCTCTTACAGACTATCACAGACACTCTCACAGACTCTCACAGACAGACTCTCACAGACACTCTCTCAGACTCTCACAGACACTCTCTCACAGACACTCTCACAGACTCTCACAGACACTCTCTCACAGACTCACACTCTCTCAGAGACTCTCACAGACACTCTCAGACTATCACAGACACTCTCTCACAGACTTTTACAGACTCACAGACACTCTCACAGACTATCTCACAGACTGTCTCTCTCCCAGACTCTCACAGACACTCTCTCACAGATACTCTCACATACTCTCTCACAGACTGTCTCACATACACTCTCACAGACAATCCCTCACAGACTCTCTCACAGACACTCTCTCACAGACACTCACACTCTCTCACAGATACTCACAGACTCTCAGACACTCTCTCACAGGCACTCTCTCACACTCTCTGACAGACTCTCACAGACACTCTCTTACACACTCTCACAGACACTCTCACAGACTCACAGAGACTCTCTCACAGACACTCTCTCACAGACTCTCACACTCTCTCACAGACTAACAGACACTCTCACAGACTCTTACAGACACTCTCTCACAGACTCTTACAGCCTCTCATAGACACTCTCTCACAGTCTCTCACAGACACTCTCTTACAGACTATCACAGACACTCTCTTACAGACTCTCACACTCTCTCACAGACTAACAGACACTCTCACAGACTCACAGACAGTCTCTCACAGACACTCTCTTACAGACTATCACAGACACTCTCACAGACTCTCACAGACAGACTCTCACAGACACTCTCTCAGACTCTCACAGACACTCTCTCACAGACACTCTCTCACAGACACTCTCTCATAGACACTCTCTCACAGACACTCTCTCACACTCTTAGACACTCTCTCACAGACTCTTAGACACTCTCACAGACTCTCACAGACACTCTCACAGACTCTCACAGACACTCTCACAGACTCTCACAGACACTCTCTCACAGACACTCTCTCACAGACACTCTCTCACAGACACTCTCTCACAGACTCTTAGACACTCTCTCACAGACTCTCACACTCTCTCACAGACTCTCACAGACACTCTCACAGACAATCTCACAGACAATCTTACAGACAATCTCACAGACAATCTCTCACAGACACTCACAGACACTCTCAGACTCTCAGACTCTCACAGACACTCTCTCACAGACACTCATAGACACTCTCAGACTCTCACAGACACTCTCTCACAGACACTCTCTCACAGACACTCTCTCACAGACACTCACAGACACTCACAGACACTCTCAGACTCTCACAGACACTCTCTCACAGACACTCTCTCACAGACACTCTCTCACAGACACTCTCTCACAGACACTCACAGACACTCTCTCACAGACACTCTCTCACAGACACTCTCTCACAGACACTCTCTCACAGACACTCTCACAGACTCTCACAGACACTCTCTCACAGACAGACTCTCGCAGACAGACTCTCTCACAGACACTCTCTCACACTCTCACAGACACTCACAGACTCTCAGACACTCTCTCACACTCTCTGACAGACTCTCACAGACACTCTCTTACACACTCTCACAGACTCACAGAGACACTCTCTCACAGACACTCTCTCACAGACTCTCACACTCTCTCACAGACTCTCACACTCTCTCACAGACTCTTACAGACACTCTCACAGACTCTTACAGACACTCTCTCACAGACACTCTCTCACAGACACTCTCTCACAAACACTCTCTCACAGACACTCTCTCACAGACACTCTCTCACAGACACTCACAGACACTCTCACACAGACACTCTCTCACAGACACTCTCTCACAGACACTCACAGACACTCTCACAGACACTCTCTCACAGACACTCTCTCACAGACACTCTCACAGACTCTCACAGACACTCTCTCACAGACTCTGACACTCTCACAGACTCTCACAGACACTCTCACAGACAGACTCTCGCAGACAGACTCTCTCACAGACACTCTCTCACACTCTCACAGACACTCACAGACTCTCACAGACACTCTCTCACACTCTCTGACAGACTCTCACAGACACTCTCTTACATACTCTCACAGATACTCTCACAGACTCACAGAGACACTCTCTCACAGACACTCTCTCACAGACTCTCACACTCTCTCACAGACTAACATACACTCTCACAGACTCTTACAGACACTCTCTCACAGACTCTCACAGACACTCTCTTACAGACTATCACAGACACTCTCTTACAGACTCTCTCACAGTCTCTCACAGACTCTCACAGACACTCTCTTACAGACTATCACAGACACTCTCTTACAGACTCACAGACACTCTCACAGACTCTTACAGACTCTCAAAGACACTCTCTCACAGACTCTCACAGACACCCTCTCAGACTCTCACAGACACTCTCTCACAGACACTCTCAGACACTCTCACAGACAGTCTCTCACAGTCTCTCACAGACACTCTCTTACAGACTATCACAGACACTCTCACAGACTCTCACAGACAGACTCTCACAGACACTCTCTCAGACTCTCACAGACACTCTCTCACAGACACTCTCTCACAGACACTCTCTCACAGACACTCTCACAGACACTCTCAGACACTTTCTTACACTCTCTCACACTCTCTCACAGACACTCTCTCACAAACTCTCTCTCACAGACTCACAGACTCTCACAGACACTCTCTCACAGACACTCTCTCACAGACACTCTCACAGACTCTCACACTGTCTCACAGACTCTCACAGACACTCACAGACACTCTCACACACTCTCACAGACACTCTCTCACAGACTCTCTCTCACACTTTCTCACAGACTCTCACAGACACTCTCTCACACTCACTCACAGACTCTCACAGACACTCTCTCACACTCTCTGACAGACTCTCACAGAAACTCTCTCACAGACACTCTCACAGACTCACACTCTCACAACCTCTAACAGACAATCTCACACTCTTACAGACTCTCACTGACACTCTCTCACAGACTCTCACAGATACTCTCAGACTCTCAGACTCTCACAGACACTCTCTCACAGACACTCTCTCACAGACACTCTCTCACAGACACTCTCTCACAGACACTCTCACAGACACTCTCTCACAGACACTCTCTCACAGACACTCACAGACACTCTCATAGACACTCTCTCAAAGACACTCTCTCACAGACACTCTCACAGACACTCTCACAGACAGACTCTAGCAGACACTCTCTCACAGACACTCTCACAGACTCTCACAGACACTCACAGACACTCTCTTACAGACTCTCACAGACACTCTCTCACAGACACTTTCTCACAGACTCTCTCACAGACACTCTCTCACAGACACTCTCTCACAGACACTCTCAGACACCCTCTCACACTCTCACAGACACTCACAGACTCTCACAGACACTCTCACAGACACTCTCACAGACACTCTCACAGACTATCACAGACACTCTCACAGACTATCACAGACACTCTCTCACAGACTTTTACACTCTCACAGACACTCTCACAGACACTCTCATAGACACTCTCACAGACTATCACAGACTCTCACAGACTCTCACAGACACTCTCACAGACTCTCACAGACACTCTCGCACAGACACTCTCGCACAGACACTCTCTCACAGACTCTCACAGACAATCTCCCACAGACAATCTCACAGACTCTCTCACAGACTCTCTCACATACACTCTCACAGACAATCGCTCGCAGACTCTCTCACAGACACTCTCTCACAGACACTCTCACACTCTCTCACAGACACTCACAGACTCTCAGACACTCTCTCACAGACTCTCACAGACACTCTCTTACACACTATCACAGACACTCTCACAGACTCACACAGACACTCTCTCACAGACTCTCTCACAGACTCTCACACTCTCACAGACTCTAACAGATACTCTCACAGACAATCACAGACTCTTACAGACTCTCACTGACACTCTCCCACAGACTCTCACAGACACCTCACAGACACTCTCACAGATTATCACAGACTCTCACAGACACTCTCTCAGACTTTCACAGACACTCTCAGACTCTCAAAGACACTCTCACAGACACTCTCTCGCAGACACTCTCTCACAGACTCTCTCTCACAGACTGACACTCTCATAGACTTACACTCTCACAGACACTCTCACAGACAGACTCTCTCAGACACTCTCTCACAGACTCTCACAGATTCTCACAGACACTCACAGACCCTCACATACATTCACAGACTCTCTCACAGACACTCTCTCACAGACTCTCTCACAGACTCTCTTCCACACTCTCTCACAGACACTCTCTCACAGACACTCTCACAGACACTCTCTCAGACACTCTCTCACAGACACTCTCACACTCTCACAGACACTCACAGACACTCACAGACTCTCACAGACACTCTCACAGACACTCTCTCACAGACACTCTCTCACATACTCTCACAGACACTCCTACAGACTCTCACAGACACTCTCAGACTCTCACAGACACTCTCTCACAGACTCACACTCTCTCACAGACTCTCACACGCTCTCACAGACTCTCACAGACACACTCTTACAGACTCTCACAGACACTCTCACAGACTATCACAGACACTCTCACAGACTATCACAGACACTCTCTCACAGACTTTTACACTCTCACAGACACTCTCACAGACACTCTCACAGACACTCTCACAGACTATCACAGACTCTCACAGACTCTCACAGACACTCTCACAGACTCTCACAGACACTCTCGCATAGACACTCTCGCACAGACACTCTCTCACAGACTCTCACAGACAATCTCCCACAGACAATCTCACAGACAATCTCACAGACACTCTCTCACAGACACTCACAGACACTCTCAGACTCTCAGACTCTCACAGACACTCTCTCACAGACACTCTCTCACAGACACTCACAGACACTCACAGACACTCTCAGACTCTCACAGACACTCTCTCACAGACACTCTCTCACAGACACTCTCTCACAGACACTCTCTCACAGACACTCTCTCACAGACACTCACAGACACTCTCTCACAGACACTCTCTCACAGACATTCTCTCACAGACACTCTCACAGACTCTCACAGACACTCTCTCACAGACTCTGACACTCTCACAGACTCTCACAGACACTATCACAGACAGACTCTCGCAGACAGACTCTCTCACAGACACTCTCTCACACTCTCACAGACACTCACAGACTCTCACAGACACTCTCTCACACTCTCTGACAGACTCTCACAGACACTCTCTTACACACTCTGACAGACTCACAGAGACACTCTCTCACAGACACTCTCTCACAGACTCTCACACTCTCTCACAGACTCTCACACTCTCTCACAGACTCTTACAGACACTCTCACAGACTCTTACAGACACTCTCTCACAGACACTCTCTCACAAACACTCTCTCACAGACACTCTCTCACAGACACTCTCTCACAGACACTCACAGACACTCTCACAGACACTCTCTCACAGACACTCTCTCACAGACACTCTCACAGACTCTCACAGACACTCTCTCACAGACTCTGACACTCTCACAGACTCTCACAGACACTCTCACAGACAGACTCTCGCAGACAGACTCTCTCACAGACACTCTCTCACTCTCTCACAGACACTCACAGACTCTCAGACACTCTCTCACAGACACTCTCTCACAGACACTCTCTCACAGACACTCACAGACACTCTCTCACAGACACTCTCTCACAGACATTCTCTCACAGACACTCTCACAGACTCTCACAGACACTCTCTCACAGACTCTGACACTCTCACAGACTCTCACAGACACTCTCACAGACAGACTCTCGCAGACAGACTCTCTCACAGACACTCTCTCACACTCTCACAGACACTCACAGACTCTCACAGACACTCTCTCACACTCTCTGACAGACTCTCACAGACACTCTCTTACACACTCTGACAGACTCACAGAGACACTCTCTCACAGACACTCTCTCACAGACTCTCACACTCTCTCACAGACTCTCACACTCTCTCACAGACTCTTACAGACACTCTCACAGACTCTTACAGACACTCTCTCACAGACACTCTCTCACAAACACTCTCTCACAGACACTCTCTCATAGACACTCTCTCACAGACACTCACAGACACTCTCACAGACACTCTCTCACAGACACTCTCTCACAGACACTCTCACAGACTCTCACAGACACTCTCTCACAGACTCTGACACTCTCACAGACTCTCACAGACACTCTCACAGACAGACTCTCGCAGACAGACTCTCTCACAGACACTCTCTCACTCTCTCACAGACACTCACAGACTCTCAGACACTCTCTCACAGACTCTCACAGACACTCTCTTACACACTATCACAGACACTCTCACAGACTCACACAGACACTCTCTCACAGACTCTCTCACAGACTCTCACACTCTCACAGACTCTAACAGATACTCTCACAGACAATCACAGACTCTTACAGACTCTCACTGACACTCTCCCACAGACTCTCACAGACACCTCACAGACACTCTCACAGATTATCACAGACTCTCACAGACACTCTCTCAGACTTTCACAGACACTCTCAGACTCTCAAAGACACTCTCACAGACACTCTCTCGCAGACACTCTCTCACAGACTCTCTCTCACAGACTGACACTCTCACAGACTTACACTCTCACAGACACTCTCACAGACAGACTCTCTCAGACACTCTCTCACAGACTCTCACAGATTCTCACAGACACTCACAGACCCTCACATACACTCACAGACTCTCTCACAGACACTCTCTCACAGACTCTCTCACAGACTCTCTTCCACACTCTCTCACAGACACTCTCTCACAGACACTCTCACAGACACTCTCTCAGACACTCTCTCACAGACACTCTCACACTCTCACAGACACTCACAGACACTCACAGACTCTCACAGACACTCTCACAGACACTCTCTCACAGACACTCTCTCACATACTCTCACAGACACTCCTACAGACTCTCACAGACACTCTCAGACTCTCACAGACACTCTCTCACAGACTCACACTCTCTCACAGACTCTCACACGCTCTCACAGACTCTCACAGACACACTCTTACAGACTCTCACAGACACTCTCACAGACTATCACAGACACTCTCACAGACTATCACAGACACTCTCTCACAGACTTTTACACTCTCACAGACACTCTCACAGACACTCTCACAGACACTCTCACAGACTATCACAGACTCTCACAGACTCTCACAGACACTCTCACAGACTCTCACAGACACTCTCGCATAGACACTCTCGCACAGACACTCTCTCACAGACTCTCAAAGACAATCTCCCACAGACAATCTCACAGACAATCTCACAGACACTCTCTCACAGACACTCACAGACACTCACAGACACTCTCAGACTCTCAGACTCTCACAGACACTCTCTCACAGACACTCTCTCACAGACACTCACAGACACTCACAGACACTCTCAGACTCTCACAGACACTCTCTCACAGACACTCTCTCACAGACACTCTCTCACAGACACTCTCTCACAGACACTCTCAGACACTCTCACAGACAGTCTCTCACAGTCTCTCACAGACACTCTCTTACAGACTATCACAGACACTCTCACAGACTCTCACAGACAGACTCTCACAGACACTCTCTCAGACTCTCACAGACACTCTCTCACAGACACTCTCTCACAGACACTCTCTCACAGACACTCTCACAGACACTCTCAGACACTTTCTTACACTCTCTCACACTCTCTCACAGACACTCTCTCACAAACTCTCTCTCACAGACTCACAGACTCTCACAGACACTCTCTCACAGACACTCTCTCACAGACACTCTCACAGACTCTCACACTGTCTCACAGACTCTCACAGACACTCACAGACACTCTCACACACTCTCACAGACACTCTCTCACAGACTCTCTCTCACACTTTCTCACAGACTCTCACAGACACTCTCTCACACTCACTCACAGACTCTCACAGACACTCTCTCACACTCTCTGACAGACTCTCACAGAAACTCTCTCACAGATACTCTCACAGACTCACACTCTCACAACCTCTAACAGACACTCTCACAGACTCTTACAGACTCTCACTGACACTCTCTCACAGACTCTCACAGATACTCTCAGACTCTCAGACTCTCACAGACACTCTCTCACAGACACTCTCTCACAGACACTCTCACACTCTCTCACAGACACTCACAGACTCTCAGACACTCTCTCACAGACTCTCACAGACACTCTCTTACACACTATCACAGACACTCTCACAGACTCACACAGACACTCTCTCACAGACTCTCTCACAGACTCTCACACTCTCACAGATTCTAACAGATACTCTCACAGACAATCACAGACTCTTACAGACTCTCACTGACACTCTCCCACAGACTCTCACAGACACCTCACAGACACTCTCACAGATTATCACAGACTCTCACAGACACTCTCTCAGACTTTCACAGACACTCTCAGACTCTCAAAGACACTCTCACAGACACTCTCTCGCAGACACTCTCTCACAGACTCTCTCTCACAGACTGACACTCTCACAGACTTACACTCTCACAGACACTCTCACAGACAGACTCTCTCTGACACTCTCTCACAGACTCTCACAGATTCTCACAGACACTCACAGACCCTCACATACACTCACAGACTCTCTCACAGACACTCTCTCACAGACTCTCTCACAGACTCTCTTCCACACTCTCTCACAGACACTCTCTCACAGACACTCTCACAGACACTCTCTCAGACACTCTCTCACAGACACTCTCACACTCTCACAGACACTCACAGACACTCACAGACTCTCACAGACACTCTCACAGACACTCTCTCACAGACACTCTCTCACATACTCTCACAGACACTCCTACAGACTCTCACAGACACTCTCAGACTCTCACAGACACTCTCTCACAGACTCACACTCTCTCACAGACTCTCAAACGCTCTCACAGACTCTCACAGACACACTCTTACAGACTCTCACAGACACTCTCACAGACTATCACAGACACTCTCACAGACTATCACAGACACTCTCTCACAGACTTTTACACTCTCACAGACACTCTCACAGACACTCTCACAGACATTCTCACAGACTCTCACAGACTCTCACAGACTCTCACAGACACTCTCACAGACTCTCACAGACACTCTCGCATAGACACTCTCACACAGACACTCTCTCACAGACTCTCACAGACAATCTCCCACAGACAATCTCACAGACAATCTCACAGACACTCTCTCACAGACACTCACAGACACTCTCAGACTCTCAGACTCTCACAGACACTCTCTCACAGACACTCACAGACACTCTCAGACTCTCACAGACACTCTCTCACAGACACTCTCTCACAGACACTTACAGACACTCACAGACACTCTCAGACTCTCACAGACACTCTCTCACAGACACTCTCTCACACTCTCTCACAGACACTCTCTCACAGACACTCTCTCACAGACACTCACAGACACTCTCTCACAGACACTCTCTCACAGACACTCTCACAGACTCTCACAGACACTCTCTCACAGACTCTGACACTCTCACAGACACTCTCACAGACAGACTCTCGCAGACAGACTCTCTCACAGACACTCTCTCACACTCTCACAGACACTCACAGACTCTCACAGACACTCTCTCACACTCTCTGACAGACTCTCACAGACACTCTCTTACACACTCTCACAGACTCACAGAGACACTCTCTCACAGACACTCTCTCACAGACTCTCACACTCTCTCACAGACTCTCACACTCTCTCACAGACTCTTACAGACACTCTCACAGACTCTTACAGACACTCTCTCACAGACACTCTCTCACAAACACTCTCTCACAGACACTCTCTCACAGACACTCTCTCACAGACACTCACAGACACTCTCACAGACACTCTCTCACAGACACTCTCTCACAGACACTCTCACAGACTCTCACAGACACTCTCTCACAGACTCTGACACTCTCACAGACTCTCACAGACACTCTCACAGACAGACTCTCGCAGACAGACTCTCTCACAGACACTCTCTCACACTCTCACAGACACTCACAGACTCTCACAGACACTCTCTCACACTCTCTGACAGACTCTCACAGACACTATCTTACACACTCTCACAGACACTCTCACAGACTCACAGAGACACTCTCTCACAGACACTCTCTCACAGACTCTCACACTCTCTCACAGACTAACAGACACTCTCACAGACTCTTACAGACACTCTCTCACAGACTCTCACAGACACTCTCTTACAGACTATCACATACACTCTCTTACAGACTCTCTCACAGTCTCTCACAGACTCTCACAGACACTCTCTTACAGACTATCACAGACACTCTCTTACAGACTCACAGACACTCTCACAGACTCTTACAGACTCTCAAAGACACTCTCTCACAGACTCTCACAGACACCCTCTCAGACTCTCACAGACACTCTCTCACAGACACTCTCTCACAGACACTCTCAGACACTCTCACAGACAGTCTCTCACAGACACTCTCTTACAGACTATCACAGACACTCTCACAGACTCTCACAGACAGACTCTCACAGACACTCTCTCAGACACTCTCTCAGACTCTCACAGACACTCTCTCACAGACACTCTCTCACAGACACTCTCTCACAGACACTCTCACAGACACTCTCAGACACTTTCTTACACTCTCTCACACTCTCTCACAGACACTCTCTCACAAACTCTCTCTCACAGACTCACAGACTCTCACAGACACTCTCTCACAGACACTCTCTCACAGACACTCTCACAGACTCTCACACTGTCTCACAGACTCTCACAGACACTCACAGACACTCTCACACACTCTCACAGACACTCTCTCGCAGACTCTCTCTCACACTTTCTCACAGACTCTCACAGACACTCTCTCACACTCACTCACAGACTCTCACAGACACTCTCTCACACTCTCTGACAGACTCTCACAGAAACTCTCTCACAGACACTCTCACAGACTCACACTCTCACAACCTCTAACAGACACTCTGACAGACTCTTACAGACTCTCACTGACACTCTCTCACAGACTCTCAAAGATACTCTCAGACTCTCAGAGTCTCACAGACACTCTCTCACAGACACTCTCTCACAGACACTCTCTCACAGACACTCTCACAGACACTCTCTCACAGACACTCTCTCACAGACACTCACAGACACTCTCATAGACACTCTCTCAAAGACACTCTCTCACAGACACTCTCACAGACACTCTCACAGACAGACTCTAGCAGACACTCTCTTACAGTCTCTCACAGACTCTCACAGACACTCTCTTACAGACTATCACAGACACTCTCTTACAGACTCACAGACACTCTCACAGACTCTTACAGACTCTCAAAGATACTCTCTCACAGACTCTCACAGACACCCTCTCAGACTCTCACAGACACTCTCTCACAGACACTCTCTCACAGACACTCTCAGACACTCTCACAGACAGTCTCTCACAGTCTCTCACAGACACTCTCTTACAGACTATCACAGACACTCTCACAGACTCTCACAGACAGACTCTCACAGACACTCTCTCAGACTCTCACAGACACTCTCTCACAGACACTCTCACAGACACTCTCTCACAGACACTCTCACAGACTCTCACAGACACTCTCTCACAGACTCACACTCTCTCAGAGACTCTCACAGACACTCTCAGACTATCACAGACACTCTCTCACAGACTTTTACAGACTCACAGACACTCTCACAGACTATCTCACAGACTGTCTCTCTCCCAGACTCTCACAGACACTCTCTCACAGATACTCTCACATACTCTCTCACAGACTGTCTCACATACACTCTCACAGACAATCCCTCACAGACTCTCTCACAGACACTCTCTCACAGACACTCACACTCTCTCACAGATACTCACAGACTCTCAGACACTCTCTCACAGGCACTCTCTCACACTCTCTGACAGACTCTCACAGACACTCTCTTACACACTCTCACAGACACTCTCACAGACTCACAGAGACTCTCTCACAGACACTCTCTCACAGACTCTCACACTCTCTCACAGACTAACAGACACTCTCACAGACTCTTACAGACACTCTCTCACAGACTCTTACAGCCTCTCATAGACACTCTCTCACAGTCTCTCACAGACACTCTCTTACAGACTATCACAGACACTCTCTTACAGACTCTCACACTCTCTCACAGACTAACAGACACTCTCACAGACTCACAGACAGTCTCTCACAGACACTCTCTTACAGACTATCACAGACACTCTCACAGACTCTCACAGACAGACTCTCACAGACACTCTCTCAGACTCTCACAGACACTCTCTCACAGACACTCTCTCACAGACACTCTCTCATAGACACTCTCTCACAGACACTCTCTCACACTCTTAGACACTCTCTCACAGACTCTTAGACACTCTCACAGACTCTCACAGACACTCTCACAGACTCTCACAGACACTCTCACAGACTCTCACAGACACTCTCTCACAGACACTCTCTCACAGACACTCTCTCACAGACACTCTCTCACAGACTCTTAGACACTCTCTCACAGACTCTCACACTGTCTCACAGACTCTCACAGACACTCACAGACACTCTCACAGACACTCTCTCACAGACTCTCACAGACACTCTCACAGACAATCTCACAGACAATCTCACAGACAATCTCACAGACAATCTCTCACAGACACTCACAGACACTCTCAGACTCTCAGACTCTCACAGACACTCTCTCACAGACACTCATAGACACTCTCAGACTCTCACAGACACTCTCTCACAGACACTCTCTCACAGACACTCACAGACACTCACAGACACTCTCAGACTCTCACAGACACTCTCTCACAGACACTCTCTCACAGACACTCTCTCACAGACACTCTCTCACAGACACTCACAGACACTCTCTCACAGACACTCTCTCACAGACACTCTCTCACAGACACTCTCTCACAGACACTCTCACAGACTCTCACAGACACTCTCTCACAGACAGACTCTCGCAGACAGACTCTCTCACAGACACTCTCTCACACTCTCACAGACACTCACAGACTCTCACAGACACTCTCTCACACTCTCTGACAGACTCTCACAGACACTCTCTTACACACTCTCACAGACTCACAGAGACACTCTCTCACAGACACTCTCTCACAGACTCTCACACTCTCTCACAGACTCTCACACTCTCTCACAGACTCTTACAGACACTCTCACAGACTCTTACAGACACTCTCTCACAGACACTCTCTCACAGACACTCTCTCACAAACACTCTCTCACAGACACTCTCTCACAGACACTCTCTCACAGACACTCTCACACAGACACTCTCACACAGACACTCTCTCACAGACACTCTCTCACAGACACTCACAGACACTCTCACAGACACTCTCTCACAGACACTCTCTCACAGACACTCACAGACTCTCATAGACACTCTCTCACAGACTCTGACACTCTCACAGACTCTCACAGACACTCTCACAGACAGACTCTCGCAGACAGACTCTCTCACAGACACTCTCTCACACTCTCACAGACACTCACAGACTCTCACAGACACTCTCTCACACTCTCTGACACTCTCACAGACACTCTCTTACATACTCTCACAGATACTCTCACAGACTCACAGAGACACTCTCTCACAGACACTCTCTCACAGACTCTCACACTCTCTCACAGACTAACATACACTCTCACAGACTCTTACAGACACTCTCTCACAGACTCTCACAGACACTCTCTTACAGACTATCACAGACACTCTCTTACAGACTCTCTCACAGTCTCTCACAGACTCTCACAGACACTCTCTTACAGACTATCACAGACACTCTCTTACAGACTCACAGACACTCTCACAGACTCTTACAGACTCTCAAAGACACTCTCTCACAGACTCTCACAGACACCCTCTCAGACTCTCACAGACACTCTCTCACAGACACTCTCAGACACTCTCACAGACAGTCTCTCACAGTCTCTCACAGACACTCTCTTACAGACTATCACAGACACTCTCACAGACTCTCACAGACAGACTCTCACAGACACTCTCTCAGACTCTCACAGACACTCTCTCACAGACACTCTCTCACAGACACTCTCACAGACACTCTCAGACACTTTCTTACACTCTCTCACACTCTCTCACAGACACTCTCTCACAAACTCTCTCTCACAGACTCACAGACTCTCACAGACACTCTCTCACAGACACTCTCTCACAGACACTCTCACAGACTCTCACACTGTCTCACAGACTCTCACAGACACTCACAGACACTCTCACACACTCTCACAGACACTCTCTCACAGACTCTCTCTCACACTTTCTCACAGACTCTCACAGACACTCTCTCACACTCACTCACAGACTCTCACAGACACTCTCTCACACTCTCTGACAGACTCTCACAGAAACTCTCTCACAGACACTCTCACAGACTCACACTCTCACAACCTCTAACAGACAATCTCACAGACTCTTACAGACTCTCACTGACACTCTCTCACAGACTCTCACAGATACTCTCAGACTCTCAGACTCTCACAGACACTCTCTCACAGACACTCTCTCACAGACACTCTCTCACAGACACTCTCTCACAGACACTCTCTCACAGACACTCTCACAGACACTCTCTCACAGACACTCTCTCACAGACACTCACAGACACTCTCATAGACACTCTCTCAAAGACACTCTCTCACAGACACTCTCACAGACACTCTCACAGACAGACTCTAGCAGACACTCTCTCACAGACACTCTCACAGACTCTCACAGACACTCACAGACACTCTCTTATAGACTCTCACAGACACTCTCTCACAGACACTTTCTCACAGACTCTCTCACAGACACTCTCTCACAGACACTCTCTCACAGACACTCTCAGACACCCTCTCACACTCTCACAGACACTCACAGACTCTCACAGACACTCTCACAGACACTCTCACAGACACTCTCACAGACTATCACAGACACTCTCACAGACTATCACAGACACTCTCTCACAGACTTTTACACTCTCACAGACACTCTCACAGACACTCTCATAGACACTCTCACAGACTATCACAGACTCTCACAGACTCTCACAGACACTCTCACAGACTCTCACAGACACTCTCGCACAGACACTCTCGCACAGACACTCTCTCACAGACTCTCACAGACAATCTCCCACAGACAATCTCACAGACTCTCTCACAGACTCTCTCACATACACTCTCACAGACAATCGCTCACAGACTCTCTCACAGACACTCTCTCACAGACACTCTCACACTCTCTCACAGACACTCACAGACTCTCAGACACTCTCTCACAGACTCTCACAGACACTCTCTTACACACTATCACAGACACTCTCACAGACTCACACAGACACTCTCTCACAGACTCTCTCACAGACTCTCACACTCTCACAGACTCTAACAGATACTCTCACAGACAATCACAGACTCTTACAGACTCTCACTGACACTCTCCCACAGACTCTCACAGACACCTCACAGACACTCTCACAGATTATCACAGACTCTCACAGACACTCTCTCAGACTTTCACAGACACTCTCAGACTCTCAAAGACACTCTCACAGACACTCTCTCGCAGACACTCTCTCACAGACTCTCTCTCACAGACTGACACTCTCATAGACTTACACTCTCACAGACACTCTCACAGACAGACTCTCTCAGACACTCTCTCACAGACTCTCACAGATTCTCACAGACACTCACAGACCCTCACATACATTCACAGACTCTCTCACAGACACTCTCTCACAGACTCTCTCACAGACTCTCTTCCACACTCTCTCACAGACACTCTCTCACAGACACTCTCACAGACACTCTCACAGACACTCTCTCAGACACTCTCTCACAGACACTCTCACACTCTCACAGACACTCACAGACACTCACAGACTCTCACAGACACTCTCACAGACACTCTCTCACAGACACTCTCTCACATACTCTCACAGACACTCCTACAGACTCTCACAGACACTCTCAGACTCTCACAGACACTCTCTCACAGACTCACACTCTCTCACAGACTCTCACACGCTCTCACAGACTCTCACAGACACACTCTTACAGACTCTCACAGACACTCTCACAGACTATCACAGACACTCTCACAGACTATCACAGACACTCTCTCACAGACTTTTACACTCTCACAGACACTCTCACAGACACTCTCACAGACACTCTCACAGACTATCACAGACTCTCACAGACTCTCACAGACACTCTCACAGACTCTCACAGACACTCTCGCATAGACACTCTCGCACAGACACTCTCTCACAGACTCTCACAGACAATCTCCCACAGACAATCTCACAGACAATCTCACAGACACTCTCTCACAGACACTCACAGACACTCTCAGACTCTCAGACTCTCACAGACACTCTCTCACAGACACTCTCTCACAGACACTCACAGACACTCACAGACACTCTCAGACTCTCACAGACACTCTCTCATAGACACTCTCTCACAGACACTCTCTCACAGACACTCTCTCACAGACACTCTCTCACAGACACTCACAGACACTCTCTCACAGACACTCTCTCACAGACATTCTCTCACAGACACTCTCACAGACTCTCACAGACACTCTCTCACAGACTCTGACACTCTCACAGACTCTCACAGACACTCTCACAGACAGACTCTCGCAGACAGACTCTCTCACAGACACTCTCTCACACTCTCACAGACACTCACAGACTCTCACAGACACTCTCTCACACTCTCTGACAGACTCTCACAGACACTCTCTTACACACTCTGACAGACTCACAGAGACACTCTCTCACAGACACTCTCTCACAGACTCTCACACTCTCTCACAGACTCTCACACTCTCTCACAGACTCTTACAGACACTCTCACAGACTCTTACAGACACTCTCTCACAGACACTCTCTCACAAACACTCTCTCACAGACACTCTCTCACAGACACTCTCTCACAGACACTCACAGACACTCTCACAGACACTCTCTCACAGACACTCTCTCACAGACACTCTCACAGACTCTCACAGACACTCTCTCACAGACTCTGACACTCTCACAGACTCTCACAGACACTCTCACAGACAGACTCTCGCAGACAGACTCTCTCACAGACACTCTCTCACTCTCTCACAGACACTCACAGACTCTCAGACACTCTCTCACAGACACTCTCTCACAGACACTCTCTCACAGACACTCACAGACACTCTCTCACAGACACTCTCTCACAGACATTCTCTCACAGACACTCTCACAGACTCTCACAGACACTCTCTCACAGACTCTGACACTCTCACAGACTCTCACAGACACTCTCACAGACAGACTCTCGCAGACAGACTCTCTCACAGACACTCTCTCACACTCTCACAGACACTCAGAGACTCTCACAGACACTCTCTCACACTCTCTGACAGACTCTCACAGACACTCTCTTACACACTCTGACAGACTCACAGAGACACTCTCTCACAGACACTCTCTCACAGACTCTCACACTCTCTCACAGACTCTCACACTCTCTCACAGACTCTTACAGACACTCTCACAGACTCTTACAGACACTCTCTCACAGACACTCTCTCACAAACACTCTCTCACAGACACTCTCTCACAGACACTCTCTCACAGACACTCACAGACACTCTCACAGACACTCTCTCACAGACACTCTCTCACAGACACTCTCACAGACTCTCACAGACACTCTCTCACAGACTCTGACACTCTCACAGACTCTCACAGACACTCTCACAGACAGACTCTCGCAGACAGACTCTCTCACAGACACTCTCTCACTCTCTCACAGACACTCACAGACTCTCAGACACTCTCTCACAGACTCTCACAGACACTCTCTTACACACTATCACAGACACTCTCACAGACTCACACAGACACTCTCTCACAGACTCTCTCACAGACTCTCACACTCTCACAGACTCTAACAGATACTCTCACAGACAATCACAGACTCTTACAGACTCTCACTGACACTCTCCCACAGACTCTCACAGACACCTCACAGACACTCTCACAGATTATCACAGACTCTCACAGACACTCTCTCAGACTTTCACAGACACTCTCAGACTCTCAAAGACACTCTCACAGACACTCTCTCGCAGACACTCTCTCACAGACTCTCTCTCACAGACTGACACTCTCACAGACTTACACTCTCACAGACACTCTCACAGACAGACTCTCTCAGACACTCTCTCACAGACTCTCACAGATTCTCACAGACACTCACAGACCCTCACATACACTCACAGACTCTCTCACAGACACTCTCTCACAGACACTCTCTCACAGACACTCTCACAGACTCTCACAGACACTCTCTCACAGACTCTGACACTCTCACAGACTCTCACAGACACTCTCACAGACAGACTCTCGCAGACAGACTCTCTCACAGACACTCTCTCACTCTCTCACAGACACTCACAGACTCTCAGACACTCTCTCACAGACACTCTCTCACAAACACTCTCTCATAGACACTCTCTCACAGACACTCTCTCACAGACACTCACAGACACTCTCACAGACACTCTCTCACAGACACTCTCTCACAGACACTCTCACAGACTCTCACAGACACTCTCTCACAGACTCTGACACTCTCACAGACTCTCACAGACACTCTCACAGACAGACTCTCGCAGACAGACTCTCTCACAGACACTCTCTCACTCTCTCACAGACACTCACAGACTCTCAGACACTCTCTCACAGACACTCTCTCACAGACACTCTCACAGACACTCACAGACACTCTCTCACAGACACTCTCTCACAGACATTCTCTCACAGACACTCTCACAGACTCTCACAGACACTCTCTCACAGACTCTGACACTCTCACAGACTCTCACAGACACTCTCACAGACAGACTCTCGCAGACAGACTCTCTCACAGACACTCTCTCACACTCTCACAGACACTCACAGACTCTCACACTCTCTCACACTCTCTGACAGACTCTCACAGACACTCTCTTACACACTCTGACAGACTCACAGAGACACTCTCTCACAGACACTCTCTCACAGACTCTCACACTCTCTCACAGACTCTCACACTCTCTCACAGACTCTTACAGACACTCTCACAGACTCTTACAGACACTCTCTCACAGACACTCTCTCACAAACACTCTCTCACAGACACTCTCTCACAGACACTCTCTCACAGACACTCACAGACACTCTCACAGACACTCTCTCACAGACACTCTCTCACAGACACTCTCACAGACTCTCACAGACACTCTCTCACAGACTCTGACACTCTCACAGACTCTCACAGACACTCTCACAGACAGACTCTCGCAGACAGACTCTCTCACAGACACTCTCTCACTCTCTCACAGACACTCACAGACTCTCAGACACTCTCTCACAGACTCTCACAGACACTCTCTTACACACTATCACAGACACTCTCACAGACTCACACAGACACTCTCTCACAGACTCTCTCACAGACTCTCACACTCTCACAGACTCTAACAGATACTCTCACAGACAATCACAGACTCTTACAGACTCTCACTGACACTCTCCCACAGACTCTCACAGACACCTCACAGACACTCTCACAGATTATCACAGACTCTCACAGACACTCTCTCAGACTTTCACAGACACTCTCAGACTCTCAAAGATACTCTCACAGACACTCTCTCGCAGACACTCTCTCACAGACTCTCTCTCACAGACTGACACTCTCACAGACTTACACTCTCACAGACACTCTCACAGACAGACTCTCTCAGACACTCTCTCACAGACTCTCACAGATTCTCACAGACACTCACAGACCCTCACATACACTCACAGACTCTCTCACAGACACTCTCTCACAGACTCTCTCACAGACTCTCTTCCACACTCTCTCACAGACACTCTCTCACAGACACTCTCACAGACACTCTCTCAGACACTCTCTCACAGACACTCTCACACTCTCACAGACACTCACAGACACTCACAGACTCTCACAGACACTCTCACAGACACTCTCTCACAGACACTCTCTCACATACTCTCACAGACACTCCTACAGACTCTCACAGACACTCTCAGACTCTCACAGACACTCTCTCACAGACTCACACTCTCTCACAGACTCTCACACGCTCTCACAGACTCTCACAGACACACTCTTACAGACTCTCACAGACACTCTCACAGACTATCACAGACACTCTCACAGACTATCACAGACACTCTCTCACAGACTTTTACACTCTCACAGACACTCTCACAGACACTCTCACAGACACTCTCACAGACTATCACAGACTCTCACAGACTCTCACAGACACTCTCACAGACTCTCACAGACACTCTCGCATAGACACTCTCGCACAGACACTCTCTCACAGACTCTCACAGACAATCTCCCACAGACAATCTCACAGACAATCTCACAGACACTCTCTCACAGACACTCACAGACACTCTCAGACTCTCAGACTCTCACAGACACTCTCTCACAGACACTCTCTCACAGACACTCACAGACACTCACAGACACTCTCAGACTCTCACAGACACTCTCTCACAGACACTCTCTCACAGACACTCTCTCACAGACACTCTCTCACAGACACTCACAGACACTCTCTCACAGATACTCTCTCACAGACACTCTCTCACAGACACTCTCACAGACTCTCACAGACACTCTCTCACAGACTCTGACACTCTCACAGACTCTCACAGACACTCTCACAGACAGACTCTCGCAGACAGACTCTCTCACAGACACTCTCTCACACTCTCACAGACACTCACAGACTCTCACAGACACTCTCTCACACTCTCTGACAGACTCTCACAGACACTCTCTTACACACTCTGACAGACTCACAGAGACACTCTCTCACAGACTCTCTCACAGACTCTCACACTCTCTCACAGACTCTCACACTCTCTCACAGACTCTTACAGACACTCTCACAGACTCTTACAGACACTCTCTCACAGACACTCTCTCACAAACACTCTCTCACAGACACTCTCTCACAGACACTCTCTCACAGACACTCACAGACACTCTCACAGACACTCTCTCACAGACACTCTCACAGACTCTCACAGACACTCTCTCACAGACTCTGACACTCTCATAGACTCTCACAGACACTCTCACAGACAGACTCTCGCAGACAGACTCTCTCACAGACACTCTCTCACACTCTCACAGACACTCACAGACTCTCACAGACACTCTCTCACACTCTCTGACAGACTCTCACAGGCACTATCTTACACACTCTCACAGACACTCTCACAGACTCACAGAGACACTCTCTCACAGACACTCTCTCACAGACTCTCACACTCTCTCACAGACTAACAGACACTCTCACAGACTCTTACAGACACTCTCTCACAGACTCTCACAGACACTCTCTTACAGACTATCACAGACACTCTCTTACAGACTCACAGACACTCTCACAGACTCTTACAGACTCTCAAAGACACTCTCTCACAGACTCTCACAGACACCCTCTCAGACTCTCACAGACACTCTCTCACAGACACTCTCTCACAGACACTCTCAGACACTCTCACAGACAGTCTCTCACAGTCTCTCACAGACACTCTCTTACAGACTATCACAGACACTCTCACAGACTCTCACAGACAGACTCTCACAGACACTCTCTCAGACTCTCACAGACACTCTCTCACAGACACTCTCTCACAGACACTCTCTCACAGACACTCTCACAGACACTCTCAGACACTTTCTTACACTCTCTCACACTCTCTCACAGACACTCTCTCACAAACTCTCTCTCACAGACTCACAGACTCTCACAGACACTCTGTCACAGACACTCTCTCACAGACACTCTCACAGACTCTCACACTGTCTCACAGACTCTCACAGACACTCACAGACACTCTCACACACTCTCACAGACACTCTCTCACAGACTCTCTCTCACACTTTCTCACAGACTCTCACAGACACTCTCTCACACTCACTCACAGACTCTCACAGACACTCTCTCACACTCTCTGACAGACTCTCACAGAAACTCTCTCACAGACACTCTCACAGACTCACACTCTCACAACCTCTAACAGACACTCTCACAGACTCTTACAGACTCTCACTGACACTCTCTCACAGACTCTCACAGATACTCTCAGACTCTCAGACTCTCACAGACACTCTCTCACAGACACTCTCTCACAGACACTCTCTCACAGACACTCTCTCACAGACACTCTCTCACAGACACTCTCTCACAGACACTCTCACAGACACTCTCTCACAGACACTCTCTCACAGACACTCACAGACACTCTCATAGACACTCTGTCAAAGACACTCTCTCACAGACACTCTCACAGACACTCTCATAGACAGACTCTAGCAGACACTCTCTCACAGTCTCTCACAGACTCTCACAGACACTCTCTTACAGACTATCACAGACACTCTCTTACAGACTCACAGACACTCTCACAGACTCTTACAGACTCTCAAAGACACTCTCTCACAGACTCTCACAGACACCCTCTCAGACTCTCACAGACACTCTCTCACAGACACTCTCAGACACTCTCACAGACAGTCTCTCACAGTCTCTCACAGACACTCTCTTACAGACTATCACAGACACTCTCACAGACTCTCACAGACAGACTCTCACAGACACTCTCTCAGACTCTCACAGACACTCTCTCACAGACACTCTCTCACAGACACTCTCTCACAGACACTCTCACAGACACTCTCAGACACTTTCTTACACTCTCTCACACTCTCTCACAGACACTCTCTCACAAACTCTCTCTCACAGACTCACAGACTCTCACAGCCACTCTCTCACAGACACTCTCTCACAGACACTCTCACAGAATCTCACACTGTCTCACAGACTCTCACAGACACTCACAGACACTCTCACACACTCTCACAGACACTCTCTCACAGACTCTCTCTCACACTTTCTCACAGACTCTCACAGACACTCTCTCACACTCACTCACAGACTCTCACAGACACTCTCTCACACTCTCTGACAGACTCTCACAGAAACTCTCTCACAGATACTCTCACAGACTCACACTCTCACAACCTCTAACAGACACTCTCACAGACTCTTACAGACTCTCACTGACACTCTCTCACAGACTCTCACAGATACTCTCAGACTCTCAGACTCTCACAGACACTCTCTCACAGACACTCTCTCACAGACACTCTCACACTCTCTCACAGACACTCACAGACTCTCAGACACTCTCTCACAGACTCTCACAGACACTCTCTTACACACTCTCACAGACACTCTCACAGACTCACACAGACACTCTCTCACAGACTCTCACACTCTCACAGATTCTAACAGATACTCTCACAGACAATCACAGACTCTTACAGACTCTCACTGACACTCTCCCACAGACTCTCACAGACACCTCACAGACACTCTCACAGATTATCACAGACTCTCACAGACACTCTCTCAGACTTTCACAGACACTCTCAGACTCTCAAAGACACTCTCACAGACACTCTCTCGCAGACACTCTCTCACAGACTCTCTCTCACAGACTGACACTCTCACAGACTTACACTCCCACAGACACTCTCACAGACAGACTCTCTCAGACACTCTCTCACAGACTCTCACAGATTCTCACAGACACTCACAGACCCTCACATACACTCACAGACTCTCTCACAGACACTCTCTCACAGACTCTCTCACAGACTCTCTTCCACACTCTCTCACAGACACTCTCTCACAGACACTCTCACAGACACTCTCTCACAGACACTCTCTCACAGACACTCTCACACTCTCACAGACACTCACAGACACTCACAGACTCTCACAGACACTCTCACAGACACTCTCTCACAGACACTCTCTCACATACTCTCACAGACACTCCTACAGACTCTCACAGACACTCTCAGACTCTCACAGACACTCTCTCACAGACTCACACTCTCTCACAGACTCTCACACGCTCTCACAGACTCTCACAGACACACTCTTACAGACTCTCACAGACACTCTCACAGACTATCACAGACACTCTCACAGACTATCACAGACACTCTCTCACAGACTTTTACACTCTCACAGACACTCTCACAGACACTCTCACAGACATTCTCACAGACTCTCACAGACTCTCACAGACTCTCACAGACACTCTCACAGACTCTCACAGACACTCTCGCATAGACACTCTCGCACAGACACTCTCTCACAGACTCTCACAGACAATCTCCCACAGACAATCTCACAGACAATCTCACAGACACTCTCTCACAGACACTCACAGACACTCAGACTCTCAGACTCTCACAGACACTCTCTCACAGACACTCACAGACACTCTCAGACTCTCACAGACACTCTCTCACAGACACTCTCTCACAGACACTTACAGACACTCACAGACACTCTCAGACTCTCACAGACACTCTCTCACAGACACTCTCTCACACTCTCTCACAGACACTCTCTCACAGACACTCTCTCACAGACACTCACAGACACTCTCTCACAGACACTCTCTCACAGACACTCTCTCACAGACACTCTCACAGACTCTCACAGACACTCTCTCACAGACTCTGACACTCTCACAGACTCTCACAGACACTCTCACAGACAGACTCTCGCAGACAGACTCTCTCACAGACACTCTCTCACACTCTCACAGACACTCACAGACTCTCACAGACACTCTCTCACACTCTCTGACAGACTCTCACAGACACTCTCTTACACACTCTCACAGACTCACAGAGACACTCTCTCACAGACACTCTCTCACAGACTCTCACACTCTCTCACAGACTCTCACACTCTCTCACAGACTCTTACAGACACTCTCACAGACTCTTACAGACACTCTCTCACAGACACTCTCTCACAAACACTCTCTCACAGACACTCTCTCACAGACACTCACAGACACTCTCACAGACACTCTCTCACAGACACTCTCTCACAGACACTCTCACAGACTCTCACAGACACTCTCTCACAGACTCTGACACTCTCACAGACTCTCACAGACACTCTCACAGACAGACTCTCGCAGACAGACTCTCTCACAGACACTCTCTCACACTCTCACAGACACTCACAGACTCTCACAGACACTCTCTCACACTCTCTGACAGACTCTCACAGACACTATCTTACACACTCTCACAGACACTCTCACAGACTCACAGAGACACTCTCTCACAGACACTCTCTCACAGACTCTCACACTCTCTCACAGACTAACAGACACTCTCACAGACTCTTACAGACACTCTCTCACAGACTCTCACAGACACTCTCTTACAGACTATCACATACACTCTTACAGACTCTCTCACAGTCTCTCACAGACTCTCACAGACACTCTCTTACAGACTATCACAGACACTCTCTTACAGACTCACAGACACTCTCACAGACTCTTACAGACTCTCAAAGACACTCTCTCACAGACTCTCACAGACACCCTCTCAGACTCTCACAGACACTCTCTCACAGACACTCTCTCACAGACACTCTCAGACACTCTCACAGACAGTCTCTCACAGACACTCTCTTACAGACTATCACAGACACTCTCACAGACTCTCACAGACAGACTCTCACAGACACTCTCTCAGACTCTCACAGACACTCTCTCACAGACACTCTCTCACAGACACTCTCTCACAGACACTCTCACAGACACTCTCAGACACTTTCTTACACTCTCTCACACTCTCTCACAGACACTCTCTCACAAACTCTCTCTCACAGACTCACAGACTCTCACAGACACTCTCTCACAGACACTCTCTCACAGACACTCTCACAGACTCTCACACTGTCTCACAGACTCTCACAGACACTCACAGACACTCTCACACACTCTCACAGACACTCTCTCACAGACTCTCTCTCACACTTTCTCACAGACTCTCACAGACACTCTCTCACACTCACTCACAGACTCTCACAGACACTCTCTCACACTCTCTGACAGACTCTCACAGAAACTCTCTCACAGACACTCTCACAGACTCACACTCTCACAACCTCTAACAGACACTCTCACAGACTCTTACAGACTCTCACTGACACTCTCTCACAGACTCTCAAAGATACTCTCAGACTCTCAGACTCTCACAGACACTCTCTCACAGACACTCTCTCACAGACACTCTCTCACAGACACTCTCACAGACACTCTCTCACAGACACTCTCTCACAGACACTCACAGACACTCTCATAGACACTCTCTCAAAGACACTCTCTCACAGACACTCTCACAGACACTCTCACAGATAGACTCTAGCAGACACTCTCTTACAGTCTCTCACAGACTCTCACAGACACTCTCTTACAGACTATCACAGACACTCTCTTACAGACTCACAGACACTCTCACAGACTCTTACAGACTCTCAAAGATACTCTCTCACAGACTCTCACAGACACCCTCTCAGACTCTCACAGACACTCTCTCACAGACACTCTCTCACAGACACTCTCAGACACTCTCACAGACAGTCTCTCACAGTCTCTCACAGACACTCTCTTACAGACTATCACAGACACTCTCACAGACTCTCACAGACAGACTCTCACAGACACTCTCTCAGACTCTCACAGACACTCTCTCACAGACACTCTCACAGACTCTCACAGACACTCTCTCACAGACTCACACTCTCTCAGAGACTCTCACAGACACTCTCAGACTATCACAGACACTCTCTCACAGACTTTTACAGACTCACAGACACTCTCACAGACTATCTCACAGACTGTCTCTCTCCCAGACTCTCACAGACACTCTCTCACAGATACTCTCACATACTCTCTCACAGACTGTCTCACATACACTCTCACAGACAATCCCTCACAGACTCTCTCACAGACACTCTCTCACAGACACTCACACTCTCTCACAGATACTCACAGACTCTCAGACACTCTCTCACAGGCACTCTCTCACACTCTCTGACAGACTCTCACAGACACTCTCTTACACACTCTCACAGAAGCTCTCACAGACTCACAGAGACTCTCTCACAGACACTCTCTCACAGACTCTCACACTCTCTCACAGACTAACAGACACTCTCACAGACTCTTACAGACACTCTCTCACAGACTCTTACAGCCTCTCATAGACACTCTCTCACAGTCTCTCACAGACACTCTCTTACAGACTATCACAGACACTCTCTTACAGACTCTCACACTCTCTCACAGACTAACAGACACTCTCACAGACTCACAGACAGTCTCTCACAGACACTCTCTTACAGACTATCACAGACACTCTCACAGACTCTCACAGACAGACTCTCACAGACACTCTCTCAGACTCTCACAGACACTCTCTCACAGACACTCTCTCACAGACACTCTCTCATAGACACTCTCTCACAGACACTCTCTCACACTCTTAGACACTCTCTCACAGACTCTTAGACACTCTCACAGACTCTCACAGACACTCTCACAGACTCTCACAGACACTCTCACAGACTCTCACAGACACTCTCTCACAGACACTCTCTCACAGACACTCTCTCACAGACACTCTCTCACAGACTCTTAGACACTCTCTCACAGACTCTCACACTCTCTCACAGACTCTCACAGACACTCTCACAGACAATCTCACAGACAATCTTACAGACAATCTCACAGACAATCTCTCACAGACACTCACAGACACTCTCAGACTCTCAGACTCTCACAGACACTCTCTCACAGACACTCATAGACACTCTCAGACTCTCACAGACACTCTCTCACAGACACTCTCTCACAGACACTCTCTCACAGACACTCACAGACACTCACAGACACTCTCAGACTCTCACAGACACTCTCTCACAGACACTCTCTCACAGACACTCTCTCACAGACACTCTCTCACAGACACTCACAGACACTCTCTCACAGACACTCTCTCACAGACACTCTCTCACAGACACTCTCTCACAGACACTCTCACAGACTCTCACAGACACTCTCTCACAGACAGACTCTCGCAGACAGACTCTCTCACAGACACTCTCTCACACTCTCACAGACACTCACAGACTCTCAGACACTCTCTCACACTCTCTGACAGACTCTCACAGACACTCTCTTACACACTCTCACAGACTCACAGAGACACTCTCTCACAGACACTCTCTCACAGACTCTCACACTCTCTCACAGACTCTCACACTCTCTCACAGACTCTTACAGACACTCTCACAGACTCTTACAGACACTCTCTCACAGACACTCTCTCACAGACACTCTCTCACAAACACTCTCTCACAGACACTCTCTCACAGACACTCTCTCACAGACACTCACAGACACTCTCACACAGACACTCTCTCACAGACACTCTCTCACAGACACTCACAGACACTCTCACAGACACTCTCTCACAGACACTCTCTCACAGACACTCTCACAGACTCTCACAGACACTCTCTCACAGACTCTGACACTCTCACAGACTCTCACAGACACTCTCACAGACAGACTCTCGCAGACAGACTCTCTCACAGACACTCTCTCACACTCTCACAGACACTCACAGACTCTCACAGACACTCTCTCACACTCTCTGACAGACTCTCACAGACACTCTCTTACATACTCTCACAGATACTCTCACAGACTCACAGAGACACTCTCTCACAGACACTCTCTCACAGACTCTCACACTCTCTCACAGACTAACATACACTCTCACAGACTCTTACAGACACTCTCTCACAGACTCTCACAGACACTCTCTTACAGACTATCACAGACACTCTCTTACAGACTCTCTCACAGTCTCTCACAGACTCTCACAGACACTCTCTTACAGACTATCACAGACACTCTCTTACAGACTCACAGACACTCTCACAGACTCTTACAGACTCTCAAAGACACTCTCTCACAGACTCTCACAGACACCCTCTCAGACTCTCACAGACACTCTCTCACAGACACTCTCAGACACTCTCACAGACAGTCTCTCACAGTCTCTCACAGACACTCTCTTACAGACTATCACAGACACTCTCACAGACTCTCACAGACAGACTCTCACAGACACTCTCTCAGACTCTCACAGACACTCTCTCACAGACACTCTCTCACAGACACTCTCTCACAGACACTCTCACAGACACTCTCAGACACTTTCTTACACTCTCTCACACTCTCTCACAGACACTCTCTCACAAACTCTCTCTCACAGACTCACAGACTCTCACAGACACTCTCTCACAGACACTCTCTCACAGACACTCTCACAGACTCTCACACTGTCTCACAGACTCTCACAGACACTCACAGACACTCTCACACACTCTCACAGACACTCTCTCACAGACTCTCTCTCACACTTTCTCACAGACTCTCACAGACACTCTCTCACACTCACTCACAGACTCTCACAGACACTCTCTCACACTCTCTGACAGACTCTCACAGAAACTCTCTCACAGACACTCTCACAGACTCACACTCTCACAACCTCTAACAGACAATCTCACACTCTTACAGACTCTCACTGACACTCTCTCACAGACTCTCACAGATACTCTCAGACTCTCAGACTCTCACAGACACTCTCTCACAGACACTCTCTCACAGACACTCTCTCACAGACACTCTCTCACAGACACTCTCACAGACACTCTCTCACAGACACTCTCTCACAGACACTCACAGACACTCTCATAGACACTCTCTCAAAGACACTCTCTCACAGACACTCTCACAGACACTCTCACAGACAGACTCTAGCAGACACTCTCTCACAGACACTCTCACAGACTCTCACAGACACTCACAGACACTCTCTTACAGACTCTCACAGACACTCTCTCACAGACACTTTCTCACAGACTCTCTCACAGACACTCTCTCACAGACACTCTCTCACAGACACTCTCAGACACCCTCTCACACTCTCACAGACACTCACAGACTCTCACAGACACTCTCACAGACACTCTCACAGACACTCTCACAGACTATCACAGACACTCTCACAGACTATCACAGACACTCTCTCACAGACTTTTACACTCTCACAGACACTCTCACAGACACTCTCATAGACACTCTCACAGACTATCACAGACTCTCACAGACTCTCACAGACACTCTCACAGACTCTCACAGACACTCTCGCACAGACACTCTCGCACAGACACTCTCTCACAGACTCTCACAGACAATCTCCCACAGACAATCTCACAGACTCTCTCACAGACTCTCTCACATACACTCTCACAGACAATCGCTCGCAGACTCTCTCACAGACACTCTCTCACAGACACTCTCACACTCTCTCACAGACACTCACAGACTCTCAGACACTCTCTCACAGACTCTCACAGACACTCTCTTACACACTATCACAGACACTCTCACAGACTCACACAGACACTCTCTCACAGACTCTCTCACAGACTCTCACACTCTCACAGACTCTAACAGATACTCTCACAGACAATCACAGACTCTTACAGACTCTCACTGACACTCTCCCACAGACTCTCACAGACACCTCACAGACACTCTCACAGATTATCACAGACTCTCACAGACACTCTCTCAGACTTTCACAGACACTCTCAGACTCTCAAAGACACTCTCACAGACACTCTCTCGCAGACACTCTCTCACAGACTCTCTCTCACAGACTGACACTCTCATAGACTTACACTCTCACAGACACTCTCACAGACAGACTCTCTCAGACACTCTCTCACAGACTCTCACAGATTCTCACAGACACTCACAGACCCTCACATACATTCACAGACTCTCTCACAGACACTCTCTCACAGACTCTCTCACAGACTCTCTTCCACACTCTCTCACAGACACTCTCTCACAGACACTCTCACAGACACTCTCTCAGACACTCTCTCACAGACACTCTCACACTCTCACAGACACTCACAGACACTCACAGACTCTCACAGACACTCTCACAGACACTCTCTCACAGACACTCTCTCACATACTCTCACAGACACTCCTACAGACTCTCACAGACACTCTCAGACTCTCACAGACACTCTCTCACAGACTCACACTCTCTCACAGACTCTCACACGCTCTCACAGACTCTCACAGACACACTCTTACAGACTCTCACAGACACTCTCACAGACTATCACAGACACTCTCACAGACTATCACAGACACTCTCTCACAGACTTTTACACTCTCACAGACACTCTCACAGACACTCTCACAGACACTCTCACAGACTATCACAGACTCTCACAGACTCTCACAGACACTCTCACAGACTCTCACAGACACTCTCGCATAGACACTCTCGCACAGACACTCTCTCACAGACTCTCACAGACAATCTCCCACAGACAATCTCACAGACAATCTCACAGACACTCTCTCACAGACACTCACAGACACTCTCAGACTCTCAGACTCTCACAGACACTCTCTCACAGACACTCTCTCACAGACACTCACAGACACTCACAGACACTCTCAGACTCTCACAGACACTCTCTCACAGACACTCTCTCACAGACACTCTCTCACAGACACTCTCTCACAGACACTCTCTCACAGACACTCACAGACACTCTCTCACAGACACTCTCTCACAGACATTCTCTCACAGACACTCTCACAGACTCTCACAGACACTCTCTCACAGACTCTGACACTCTCACAGACTCTCACAGACACTCTCACAGACAGACTCTCGCAGACAGACTCTCTCACAGACACTCTCTCACACTCTCACAGACACTCACAGACTCTCACAGACACTCTCTCACACTCTCTGACAGACTCTCACAGACACTCTCTTACACACTCTGACAGACTCACAGAGACACTCTCTCACAGACACTCTCTCACAGACTCTCACACTCTCTCACAGACTCTCACACTCTCTCACAGACTCTTACAGACACTCTCACAGACTCTTACAGACACTCTCTCACAGACACTCTCTCACAAACACTCTCTCACAGACACTCTCTCACAGACACTCTCTCACAGACACTCACAGACACTCTCACAGACACTCTCTCACAGACACTCTCTCACAGACACTCTCACAGACTCTCACAGACACTCTCTCACAGACTCTGACACTCTCACAGACTCTCACAGACACTCTCACAGACAGACTCTCGCAGACAGACTCTCTCACAGACACTCTCTCACTCTCTCACAGACACTCACAGACTCTCAGACACTCTCTCACAGACTCTCACAGACACTCTCTTACACACTATCACAGACACTCTCACAGACTCACACAGACACTCTCTCACAGACTCTCTCACAGACTCTCACACTCTCACAGACTCTAACAGATACTCTCACAGACAATCACAGACTCTTACAGACTCTCACTGACACTCTCCCACAGACTCTCACAGACACCTCACAGACACTCTCACAGATTATCACAGACTCTCACAGACACTCTCTCAGACTTTCACAGACACTCTCAGACTCTCAAAGACACTCTCACAGACACTCTCTCGCAGACACTCTCTCACAGACTCTCTCTCACAGACTGACACTCTCACAGACTTACACTCTCACAGACACTCTCACAGACAGACTCTCTCAGACACTCTCTCACAGACTCTCACAGATTCTCACAGACACTCACAGACCCTCACATACACTCACAGACTCTCTCACAGACACTCTCTCACAGACTCTCTCACAGACTCTCTTCCACACTCTCTCACAGACACTCTCTCACAGACACTCTCTCACAGACACTCTCTCAGACACTCTCTCACAGACACTCTCACACTCTCACAGACACTCACAGACACTCACAGACTCTCACAGACACTCTCACAGACACTCTCTCACAGACACTCTCTTACATACTCTCACAGACACTCCTACAGACTCTCACAGACACTCTCAGACTCTCACAGACACTCTCTCACAGACTCACACTCTCTCACAGACTCTCACACGCTCTCACAGACTCTCACAGACACACTCTTACAGACTCTCACAGACACTCTCACAGACTATCACAGACACTCTCACAGACTATCACATACACTCTCTCACAGACTTTTACACTCTCACAGACACTCTCACAGACACTCTCACAGACACTCTCACAGACTATCACAGACTCTCACAGACTCTCACAGACACTCTCACAGACTCTCACAGACACTCTCGCATAGACACTCTCGCACAGACACTCTCTCACAGACTCTCACAGACAATCTCCCACAGACAATCTCACAGACAATCTCACAGACACTCTCTCACAGACACTCACAGACACTCTCAGACTCTCAGACTCTCACAGACACTCTCTCACAGACACTCTCTCACAGACACTCACAGACACTCACAGACACTCTCAGACTCTCACAGACACTCTCTCACAGACACTCTCTCACAGACACTCTCTCACAGACACTCTCTCACAGACACTCACAGACACTCTCTCACAGACACTCTCTCACAGACACTCTCTCACAGACACTCTCACAGACTCTCACAGACACTCTCTCACAGACTCTGACACTCTCACAGACTCTCACAGACACTCTCACAGACAGACTCTCGCAGACAGACTCTCTCACAGACACTCTCTCACACTCTCACAGACACTCACAGACTCTCACAGACACTCTCTCACACTCTCTGACAGACTCTCACAGACACTCTCTTACACACTCTGACAGACTCACAGAGACACTCTCTCACAGACACTCTCTCACAGACTCTCACACTCTCTCACAGACTCTCACACTCTCTCACAGACTCTTACAGACACTCTCACAGACTCTTACAGACACTCTCTCACAGACACTCTCTCACAGACACTCTCTCACAGACACTCTCTCACAGACACTCTCTCACAGACACTCACAGACACTCTCACAGACACTCTCTCACAGACACTCTCACAGACTCTCACAGACACTCTCTCACAGACTCTGACACTCTCATAGACTCTCACAGACACTCTCACAGACAGACTCTCGCAGACAGACTCTCTCACAGACACTCTCTCACACTCTCACAGACACTCACAGACTCTCACAGACACTCTCTCACACTCTCTGACAGACTCTCACAGGCACTATCTTACACACTCTCACAGACACTCTCACAGACTCACAGAGACACTCTCTCACAGACACTCTCTCACAGACTCTCACACTCTCTCACAGACTAACAGACACTCTCACAGACTCTTACAGACACTCTCTCACAGACTCTCACAGACACTCTCTTACAGACTATCACAGACACTCTCTTACAGACTCTCTCACAGTCTCTCACAGACTCTCACAGACACTCTCTTACAGACTATCACAGACACTCTCTTACAGACTCACAGACACTCTCACAGACTCTTACAGACTCTCAAAGACACTCTCTCACAGACTCTCACAGACACCCTCTCAGACTCTCACAGACACTCTCTCACAGACACTCTCTCACAGACACTCTCAGACACTCTCACAGATAGTCTTTCACAGTCTCTCACAGACACTCTCTTACAGACTATCACAGACACTCTCACAGACTCTCACAGACAGACTCTCACAGACACTCTCTCAGACTCTCACAGACACTCTCTCACAGACACTCTCTCACAGACACTCTCTCACAGACACTCTCACAGACACTCTCAGACACTTTCTTACACTCTCTCACACTCTCTCACAGACACTCTCTCACAAACTCTCTCTCACAGACTCACAGACTCTCACAGACACTCTCTCACAGACACTCTCTCACAGACACTCTCACAGACTCTCACACTGTCTCACAGACTCTCACAGACACTCACAGACACTCTCACACACTCTCACAGACACTCTCTCACAGACTCTCTCTCACACTTTCTCACAGACTCTCACAGACACTCTCTCACACTCACTCACAGACTCTCACAGACACTCTCTCACACTCTCTGACAGACTCTCACAGAAACTCTCTCACAGACACTCTCACAGACTCACACTCTCACAACCTCTAACAGACACTCTCACAGACTCTTACAGACTCTCACTGACACTCTCTCACAGACTCTCACAGATACTCTCAGACTCTCAGACTCTCACAGACACTCTCTCACAGACACTCTCTCACAGACACTCTCTCACAGACACTCTCTCACAGACACTCTCTCACAGACACTCTCAGACACTCTCACAGACAGTCTCTCACAGACACTCTCTTACAGACTATCACAGACACTCTCACAGACTCTCACAGACAGACTCTCACAGACACTCTCTCAGACTCTCACAGACACTCTCTCACAGACACTCTCTCACAGACACTCTCTCACAGACACTCTCACAGACACTCTCAGACACTTTCTTACACTCTCTCACACTCTCTCACAGACACTCTCTCACAAACTCTCTCTCACAGACTCACAGACTCTCACAGACACTCTCTCACAGACACTCTCTCACAGACACTCTCACAGACTCTCACACTGTCTCACAGACTCTCACAGACACTCACAGACACTCTCACACACTCTCACAGACACTCTCTCACAGACTCTCTCTCACACTTTCTCACAGACTCTCACAGACACTCTCTCACACTCACTCACAGACTCTCACAGACACTCTCTCACACTCTCTGACAGACTCTCACAGAAACTCTCTCACAGACACTCTCACAGACTCACACTCTCACAACCTCTAACAGACACTCTCACAGACTCTTACAGACTCTCACTGACACTCTCTCACAGACTCTCAAAGATACTCTCAGACTCTCAGACTCTCACAGACACTCTCTCACAGACACTCTCTCACAGACACTCTCTCACAGACACTCTCTCACAGACACTCTCAGACACCCTCTCACACTCTCACAGACACTCACAGACTCTCACAGACACTCTCACAGACACTCTCACAGACACTCTCACAGACTATCACAGACACTCTCACAGACTATCACAGACACTCTCTCACAGACTTTTACACTCTCACAGACACTCTCACAGACACTCTCATAGACACTCTCACAGACTATCACAGACTCTCACAGACTCTCACAGACACTCTCACAGACTCTCACAGACACTCTCGCACAGACACTCTCGCACAGACACTCTCTCACAGACTCTCACAGACAATCTCCCACAGACAATCTCACAGACTCTCTCACAGACTCTCTCACATACACTCTCACAGACAATCGCTCGCAGACTCTCTCACAGACACTCTCTCACAGACACTCTCACACTCTCTCACAGACACTCACAGACTCTCAGACACTCTCTCACAGACTCTCACAGACACTCTCTTACACACTATCACAGACACTCTCACAGACTCACACAGACACTCTCTCACAGACTCTCTCACAGACTCTCACACTCTCACAGACTCTAACAGATACTCTCACAGACAATCACAGACTCTTACAGACTCTCACTGACACTCTCCCACAGACTCTCACAGACACCTCACAGACACTCTCACAGATTATCACAGACTCTCACAGACACTCTCTCAGACTTTCACAGACACTCTCAGACTCTCAAAGACACTCTCACAGACACTCTCTCGCAGACACTCTCTCACAGACTCTCTCTCACAGACTGACACTCTCATAGACTTACACTCTCACAGACACTCTCACAGACAGACTCTCTCAGACACTCTCTCACAGACTCTCACAGATTCTCACAGACACTCACAGACCCTCACATACATTCACAGACTCTCTCACAGACACTCTCTCACAGACTCTCTCACAGACTCTCTTCCACACTCTCTCACAGACACTCTCTCACAGACACTCTCACAGACACTCTCTCAGACACTCTCTCACAGACACTCTCACACTCTCACAGACACTCACAGACACTCACAGACTCTCACAGACACTCTCACAGACACTCTCTCACAGACACTCTCTCACATACTCTCACAGACACTCCTACAGACTCTCACAGACACTCTCAGACTCTCACAGACACTCTCTCACAGACTCACACTCTCTCACAGACTCTCACACGCTCTCACAGACTCTCACAGACACACTCTTACAGACTCTCACAGACACTCTCACAGACTATCACAGACACTCTCACAGACTATCACAGACACTCTCTCACAGACTTTTACACTCTCACAGACACTCTCACAGACACTCTCACAGACACTCTCACAGACTATCACAGACTCTCACAGACTCTCACAGACACTCTCACAGACTCTCACAGACACTCTCGCATAGACACTCTCGCACAGACACTCTCTCACAGACTCTCACAGACAATCTCCCACAGACAATCTCACAGACAATCTCACAGACACTCTCTCACAGACACTCACAGACACTCTCAGACTCTCACAGACACTCTCTCACAGACACTCTCTCACAGACACTCACAGACACTCACAGACACTCTCAGACTCTCACAGACACTCTCTCACAGACACTCTCTCACAGACACTCTCTCACAGACACTCTCTCACAGACACTCTCTCACAGACACTCACAGACACTCTCTCACAGACACTCTCTCACAGACATTCTCTCACAGACACTCTCACAGACTCTCACAGACACTCTCTCACAGACTCTGACACTCTCACAGACTCTCACAGACACTCTCACAGACAGACTCTCGCAGACAGACTCTCTCACAGACACTCTCTCACACTCTCACAGACACTCACAGACTCTCACAGACACTCTCTCACACTCTCTGACAGACTCTCACAGACACTCTCTTACACACTCTGACAGACTCACAGAGACACTCTCTCACAGACACTCTCTCACAGACTCTCACACTCTCTCACAGACTCTCACACTCTCTCACAGACTCTTACAGACACTCTCACAGACTCTTACAGACACTCTCTCACAGACACTCTCTCACAAACACTCTCTCACAGACACTCTCTCACAGACACTCTCTCACAGACACTCACAGACACTCTCACAGACACTCTCTCACAGACACTCTCTCACAGACACTCTCACAGACTCTCACAGACACTCTCTCACAGACTCTGACACTCTCACAGACTCTCACAGACACTCTCACAGACAGACTCTCGCAGACAGACTCTCTCACAGACACTCTCTCACTCTCTCACAGATACTCACAGACTCTCAGACACTCTCTCACAGACTCTCACAGACACTCTCTTACACACTATCACAGACACTCTCACAGACTCACACAGACACTCTCTCACAGACTCTCTCACAGACTCTCACACTCTCACAGACTCTAACAGATACTCTCACAGACAATCACAGACTCTTACAGACTCTCACTGACACTCTCCCACAGACTCTCACAGACACCTCACAGACACTCTCACAGATTATCACAGACTCTCACAGACACTCTCTCAGACTTTCACAGACACTCTCAGACTCTCAAAGACACTCTCACAGACACTCTCTCGCAGACACTCTCTCACAGACTCTCTCTCACAGACTGACACTCTCACAGACTTACACTCTCACAGACACTCTCACAGACAGACTCTCTCAGACACTCTCTCACAGACTCTCACAGATTCTCACAGACACTCACAGACCCTCACATACACTCACAGACTCTCTCACAGACACTCTCTCACAGACTCTCTCACAGACTCTCTTCCACACTCTCTCACAGACACTCTCTCACAGACACTCTCTCACAGACACTCTCTCAGACACTCTCTCACAGACACTCTCACACTCTCACAGACACTCACAGACACTCACAGACTCTCACAGACACTCTCACAGACACTCTCTCACAGACACTCTCTCACATACTCTCACAGACACTCCTACAGACTCTCACAGACACTCTCAGACTCTCACAGACACTCTCTCACAGACTCACACTCTCTCACAGACTCTCACACGCTCTCACAGACTCTCACAGACACACTCTTACAGACTCTCACAGACACTCTCACAGACTATCACAGACACTCTCACAGACTATCACATACACTCTCTCACAGACTTTTACACTCTCACAGACACTCTCACAGACACTCTCACAGACACTCTCACAGACTATCACAGACTCTCACAGACTCTCACAGACACTCTCACAGACTCTCACAGACACTCTCGCATAGACACTCTCGCACAGACACTCTCTCACAGACTCTCACAGACAATCTCCCACAGACGATCTCACAGACAATCTCACAGACACTCTCTCACAGACACTCACAGACACTCTCAGACTCTCAGACTCTCACAGACACTCTCTCACAGACACTCTCTCACAGACACTCACAGACACTCACAGACACTCTCAGACTCTCACAGACACTCTCTCACAGACACTCTCTCACAGACACTCTCTCACAGACACTCTCTCACAGACACTCACAGACACTCTCTCACAGACACTCTCTCACAGACACTCTCTCACAGACACTCTCACAGACTCTCACAGACACTCTCTCACAGACTCTGACACTCTCACAGACTCTCACAGACACTCTCACAGACAGACTCTCGCAGACAGACTCTCTCACAGACACTCTCTCACACTCTCACAGACACTCACAGACTCTCACAGACACTCTCTCACACTCTCTGACAGACTCTCACAGACACTCTCTTACACACTCTGACAGACTCACAGAGACACTCTCTCACAGACACTCTCTCACAGACTCTCACACTCTCTCACAGACTCTCACACTCTCTCACAGACTCTTACAGACACTCTCACAGACTCTTACAGACACTCTCTCACAGACACTCTCTCACAAACACTCTCTCACAGACACTCTCTCACAGACACTCTCTCACAGACACTCACAGACACTCTCACAGACACTCTCTCACAGACACTCTCACAGACTCTCACAGACACTCTCTCACAGACTCTGACACTCTCATAGACTCTCACAGACACTCTCACAGACAGACTCTCGCAGACAGACTCTCTCACAGACACTCTCTCACACTCTCACAGACACTCACAGACTCTCACAGACACTCTCTCACACTCTCTGACAGACTCTCACAGGCACTATCTTACACACTCTCACAGACACTCTCACAGACTCACAGAGACACTCTCTCACAGACACTCTCTCACAGACTCTCACACTCTCTCACAGACTAACAGACACTCTCACAGACTCTTACAGACACTCTCTCACAGACTCTCACAGACACTCTCTTACAGACTATCACAGACACTCTCTTACAGACTCTCTCACAGTCTCTCACAGACTCTCACAGACACTCTCTTACAGACTATCACAGACACTCTCTTACAGACTCACAGACACTCTCACAGACTCTTACAGACTCTCAAAGACACTCTCTCACAGACTCTCACAGACACCCTCTCAGACTCTCACAGACACTCTCTCACAGACACTCTCTCACAGACACTCTCAGACACTCTCACAGATAGTCTTTCACAGTCTCTCACAGACACTCTCTTACAGACTATCACAGACACTCTCACAGACTCTCACAGACAGACTCTCACAGACACTCTCTCAGACTCTCACAGACACTCTCTCACAGACACTCTCTCACAGACACTCTCTCACAGACACTCTCACAGACACTCTCAGACACTTTCTTACACTCTCTCACACTCTCTCACAGACACTCTCTCACAAACTCTCTCTCACAGACTCACAGACTCTCACAGACACTCTCTCACAGACACTCTCTCACAGACACTCTCACAGACTCTCACACTGTCTCACAGACTCTCACAGACACTCACAGACACTCTCACACACTCTCACAGACACTCTCTCACAGACTCTCTCTCACACTTTCTCACAGACTCTCACAGACACTCTCTCACACTCACTCACAGACTCTCACAGACACTCTCTCACACTCTCTGACAGACTCTCACAGAAACTCTCTCACAGACACTCTCACAGACTCACACTCTCACAACCTCTAACAGACACTCTCACAGACTCTTACAGACTCTCACTGACACTCTCTCACAGACTCTCACAGATACTCTCAGACTCTCAGACTCTCACAGACACTCTCTCACAGACACTCTCTCACAGACACTCTCTCACAGACACTCTCTCACAGACACTCTCTCACAGACACTCTTAGACACTCTCACAGACAGTCTCTCACAGACACTCTCTTACAGACTATCACAGACACTCTCACAGACTCTCACAGACAGACTCTCACAGACACTCTCTCAGACTCTCACAGACACTCTCTCACAGACACTCTCTCACAGACACTCTCTCACAGACACTCTCACAGACACTCTCAGACACTTTCTTACACTCTCTCACACTCTCTCACAGACACTCTCTCACAAACTCTCTCTCACAGACTCACAGACTCTCACAGACACTCTCTCACAGACACTCTCTCACAGACACTCTCACAGACTCTCACACTGTCTCACAGACTCTCACAGACACTCACAGACACTCTCACACACTCTCACAGACACTCTCTCACAGACTCTCTCTCACACTTTCTCACAGACTCTCACAGACACTCTCTCACACTCACTCACAGACTCTCACCGACACTCTCTCACACTCTCTGACAGACTCTCACAGAAACTCTCTCACAGACACTCTCACAGACTCACACTCTCACAACCTCTAACAGACACTCTCACAGACTCTTACAGACTCTCACTGACACTCTCTCACAGACTCTCAAAGATACTCTCAGACTCTCAGACTCTCACAGACACTCTCTCACAGACACTCTCTCACAGACACTCTCTCACAGACACTCTCTCACAGACACTCTCAGACACCCTCTCACACTCTCACAGACACTCACAGACTCTCACAGACACTCTCACAGACACTCTCACAGACACTCTCACAGACTATCACAGACACTCTCACAGACTATCACAGACACTCTCTCACAGACTTTTACACTCTCACAGACACTCTCACAGACACTCTCATAGACACTCTCACAGACTATCACAGACTCTCACAGACTCTCACAGACACTCTCACAGACTCTCACAGACACTCTCGCACAGACACTCTCGCACAGACACTCTCTCACAGACTCTCACAGACAATCTCCCACAGACAATCTCACAGACTCTCTCACAGACTCTCTCACATACACTCTCACAGACAATCGCTCGCAGACTCTCTCACAGACACTCTCTCACAGACACTCTCACACTCTCTCACAGACACTCACAGACTCTCAGACACTCTCTCACAGACTCTCACAGACACTGTCTTACACACTATCACAGACACTCTCACAGACTCACACAGACACTCTCTCACAGACTCTCTCACAGACTCTCACACTCTCACAGACTCTAACAGATACTCTCACAGACAATCACAGACTCTTACAGACTCTCACTGACACTCTCCCACAGACTCTCACAGACACCTCACAGACACTCTCACAGATTATCACAGACTCTCACAGACACTCTCTCAGACTTTCACAGACACTCTCAGACTCTCAAAGACACTCTCACAGACACTCTCTCGCAGACACTCTCTCACAGACTCTCTCTCACAGACTGACACTCTCATAGACTTACACTCTCACAGACACTCTCACAGACAGACTCTCTCAGACACTCTCTCACAGACTCTCACAGATTCTCACAGACACTCACAGACCCTCACATACATTCACAGACTCTCTCACAGACACTCTCTCACAGACTCTCTCACAGACTCTCTTCCACACTCTCTCACAGACACTCTCTCACAGACACTCTCACAGACACTCTCTCAGACACTCTCTCACAGACACTCTCACACTCTCACAGACACTCACAGACACTCACAGACTCTCACAGACACTCTCACAGACACTCTCTCACAGACACTCTCTCACATACTCTCACAGACACTCCTACAGACTCTCACAGACACTCTCAGACTCTCACAGACACTCTCTCACAGACTCACACTCTCTCACAGACTCTCACACGCTCTCACAGACTCTCACAGACACACTCTTACAGACTCTCACAGACACTCTCACAGACTATCACAGACACTCTCACAGACTATCACAGACACTCTCTCACAGACTTTTACACTCTCACAGACACTCTCACAGACACTCTCACAGACACTCTCACAGACTATCACAGACTCTCACAGACTCTCACAGACACTCTCACAGACTCTCACAGACACTCTCGCATAGACACTCTCGCACAGACACTCTCTCACAGACTCTCACAGACAATCTCCCACAGACAATCTCACAGACAATCTCACAGACACTCTCTCACAGACACTCACAGACACTCTCAGACTCTCAGACTCTCACAGACACTCTCTCACAGACACTCTCTCACAGACACTCACAGACACTCACAGACACTCTCAGACTCTCACAGACACTCTCTCACAGACACTCTCTCACAGACACTCTCTCACAGACACTCTCTCACAGACACTCACAGACACTCTCTCACAGACACTCTCTCACAGACATTCTCTCACAGACACTCTCACAGACTCTCACAGACACTCTCTCACAGACTCTGACACTCTCACAGACTCTCACAGACACTCTCACAGACAGACTCTCGCAGACAGACTCTCTCACAGACACTCTCTCACACTCTCACAGACACTCACAGACTCTCACAGACACTCTCTCACACTCTCTGACAGACTCTCACAGACACTCTCTTACACACTCTGACAGACTCACAGAGACACTCTCTCACAGACACTCTCTCACAGACTCTCACACTCTCTCACAGACTCTCACACTCTCTCACAGACTCTTACAGACACTCTCACAGACTCTTACAGACACTCTCTCACAGACACTCTCTCACAAACACTCTCTCACAGACACTCTCTCACAGACACTCTCTCACAGACACTCACAGACACTCTCACAGACACTCTCTCACAGACACTCTCTCACAGACACTCTCACAGACTCTCACAGACACTCTCTCACAGACTCTGACACTCTCACAGACTCTCACAGACACTCTCACAGACAGACTCTCGCAGACAGACTCTCTCACAGACACTCTCTCACTCTCTCACAGACACTCACAGACTCTCAGACACTCTCTCACAGACTCTCACAGACACTCTCTTACACACTATCACAGACACTCTCACAGACTCACACAGACACTCTCTCACAGACTCTCTCACAGACTCTCACACTCTCACAGACTCTAACAGATACTCTCACAGACAATCACAGACTCTTACAGACTCTCACTGACACTCTCCCACAGACTCTCACAGACACCTCACAGACACTCTCACAGATTATCACAGACTCTCACAGACACTCTCTCAGACTTTCACAGACACTCTCAGACTCTCAAAGACACTCTCACAGACACTCTCTCGCAGACACTCTCTCACAGACTCTCTCTCACAGACTGACACTCTCACAGACTTACACTCTCACAGACACTCTCACAGACAGACTCTCTCAGACACTCTCTCACAGACTCTCACAGATTCTCACAGACACTCACAGACCCTCACATACACTCACAGACTCTCTCACAGACACTCTCTCACAGACTCTCTCACAGACTCTCTTCCACACTCTCTCACAGACACTCTCTCACAGACACTCTCTCACAGACACTCTCTCAGACACTCTCTCACAGACACTCTCACACTCTCACAGACACTCACAGACACTCACAGACTCTCACAGACACTCTCACAGACACTCTCTCACAGACACTCTCTCACATACTCTCACAGACACTCCTACAGACTCTCACAGACACTCTCAGACTCTCACAGACACTCTCTCACAGACTCACACTCTCTCACAGACTCTCACACGCTCTCACAGACTCTCACAGACACACTCTTACAGACTCTCACAGACACTCTCACAGACTATCACAGACACTCTCACAGACTATCACATACACTCTCTCACAGACTTTTACACTCTCACAGACACTCTCACAGACACTCTCACAGACACTCTCACAGACTATCACAGACTCTCACAGACTCTCACAGACACTCTCACAGACTCTCACAGACACTCTCGCATAGACACTCTCGCACAGACACTCTCTCACAGACTCTCACAGACAATCTCCCACAGACAATCTCACAGACAATCTCACAGACACTCTCTCACAGACACTCACAGACACTCTCAGACTCTCAGACTCTCACAGACACTCTCTCACAGACACTCTCTCACAGACACTCACAGACACTCACAGACACTCTCAGACTCTCACAGACACTCTCTCACAGACACTCTCTCACAGACACTCTCTCACAGACACTCACAGACACTCTCTCACAGACACTCTCTCACAGACACTCTCTCACAGACACTCTCACAGACTCTCACAGACACTCTCTCACAGACTCTGACACTCTCACAGACTCTCACAGACACTCTCACAGACAGACTCTCGCAGACAGACTCTCTCACAGACACTCTCTCACACTCTCACAGACACTCACAGACTCTCACAGACACTCTCTCACACTCTCTGACAGACTCTCACAGACACTCTCTTACACACTCTGACAGACTCACAGAGACACTCTCTCACAGACACTCTCTCACAGACTCTCACACTCTCTCACAGACTCTCACACTCTCTCACAGACTCTTACAGACACTCTCACAGACTCTTACAGACACTCTCTCACAGACACTCTCTCACAAACACTCTCTCACAGACACTCTCTCACAGACACTCTCTCACAGACACTCACAGACACTCTCACAGACACTCTCTCACAGACACTCTCACAGACTCTCACAGACACTCTCTCACAGACTCTGACACTCTCATAGACTCTCACAGACACTCTCACAGACAGACTCTCGCAGACAGACTCTCTCACAGACACTCTCTCACACTCTCACAGACACTCACAGACTCTCACAGACACTCTCTCACACTCTCTGACAGACTCTCACAGGCACTATCTTACACACTCTCACAGACACTCTCACAGACTCACAGAGACACTCTCTCACAGACACTCTCTCACAGACTCTCACACTCTCTCACAGACTAACAGACACTCTCACAGACTCTTACAGACACTCTCTCACAGACTCTCACAGACACTCTCTTACAGACTATCACAGACACTCTCTTACAGACTCTCTCACAGTCTCTCACAGACTCTCACAGACACTCTCTTACAGACTATCACAGACACTCTCTTACAGACTCACAGACACTCTCACAGACTCTTACAGACTCTCAAAGACACTCTCTCACAGACTCTCACAGACACCCTCTCAGACTCTCACAGACACTCTCTCACAGACACTCTCTCACAGACACTCTCAGACACTCTCACAGATAGTCTTTCACAGTCTCTCACAGACACTCTCTTACAGACTATCACAGACACTCTCACAGACAGACTCTCACAGACACTCTCTCAGACTCTCACAGACACTCTCTCACAGACACTCTCTCACAGACACTCTCTCACAGACACTCTCACAGACACTCTCAGACACTTTCTTACACTCTCTCACACTCTCTCACAGACACTCTCTCACAAACTCTCTCTCACAGACTCACAGACTCTCACAGACACTCTCTCACAGACACTCTCTCACAGACACTCTCACAGACTCTCACACTGTCTCACAGACTCTCACAGACACTCACAGACACTCTCACACACTCTCACAGACACTCTCTCACAGACTCTCTCTCACACTTTCTCACAGACTCTCACAGACACTCTCTCACACTCACTCACAGACTCTCACAGACACTCTCTCACACTCTCTGACAGACTCTCACAGAAACTCTCTCACAGACACTCTCACAGACTCACACTCTCACAACCTCTAACAGACACTCTCACAGACTCTTACAGACTCTCACTGACACTCTCTCACAGACTCTCACAGATACTCTCAGACTCTCAGACTCTCACAGACACTCTCTCACAGACACTCTCTCACAGACACTCTCTCACAGACACTCTCTCACAGACACTCTCTCACAGACACTCTCAGACACTCTCACAGACAGTCTCTCACAGACACTCTCTTACAGACTATCACAGACACTCTCACAGACTCTCACAGACAGACTCTCACAGACACTCTCTCAGACTCTCACAGACACTCTCTCACAGACACTCTCTCACAGACACTCTCTCACAGACACTCTCACAGACACTCTCAAACACTTTCTTACACTCTCTCACACTCTCTCACAGACACTCTCTCACAAACTCTCTCTCACAGACTCACAGACTCTCACAGACACTCTCTCACAGACACTCTCTCACAGACACTCTCACAGACTCTCACACTGTCTCACAGACTCTCACAGACACTCACAGACACTCTCACACACTCTCACAGACACTCTCTCACAGACTCTCTCTCACACTTTCTCACAGACTCTCACAGACACTCTCTCACACTCACTCACAGACTCTCACAGACACTCTCTCACACTCTCTGACAGACTCTCACAGAAACTCTCTCACAGACACTCTCACAGACTCACACTCTCACAACCTCTAACAGACACTCTCACAGACTCTTACAGACTCTCACTGACACTCTCTCACAGACTCTCAAAGATACTCTCAGACTCTCAGACTCTCACAGACACTCTCTCACAGACACTCTCTCACAGACACTCTCTCACAGACACTCTCACAGACACTCTCTCACAGACACTCTCTCACAGACACTCACAGACACTCTCATAGACACTCTCTCAAAGACACTCTCTCACAGACACTCTCACAGACACTCTCACAGACAGACTCTAGCAGACACTCTCTTACAGTCTCTCACAGACTCTCACAGACACTCTCTTACAGACTATCACAGACACTCTCTTACAGACTCACAGACACTCTCACAGACTCTTACAGACTCTCAAAGATACTCTCTCACAGACTCTCACAGACACCCTCTCAGACTCTCACAGACACTCTCTCACAGACACTCTCAGACACTCTCACAGACAGTCTCTCACAGTCTCTCACAGACACTCTCTTACAGACTATCACAGACACTCTCACAGACTCTCACAGACAGACTCTCACAGACACTCTCTCAGACTCTCACAGACACTCTCTCACAGACACTCTCACAGACTCTCACAGACACTCTCTCACAGACTCACACTCTCTCAGAGACTCTCACAGACACTCTCAGACTATCACAGACACTCTCTCACAGACTTTTACAGACTCACAGACACTCTCACAGACTATCTCACAGACTGTCTCTATCCCAGACTCTCACAGACACTCTCTCACAGATACTCTCACATACTCTCTCACAGACTGTCTCACATACACTCTCACAGACAATCCCTCACAGACTCTCTCACAGACACTCTCTCACAGACACTCACACTCTCTCACAGATACTCACAGACTCTCAGACACTCTCTCACAGGCACTCTCTCACACTCTCTGACAGACTCTCACAGACACTCTCTTACACACTCTCACAGACACTCTCACAGACTCACAGAGACTCTCTCACAGACACTCTCTCACAGACTCTCACACTCTCTCACAGACTAACAGACACTCTCACAGACTCTTACAGACACTCTCTCACAGACTCTTACAGCCTCTCATAGACACTCTCTCACAGTCTCTCACAGACACTCTCTTACAGACTATCACAGACACTCTCTTACAGACTCTCACACTCTCTCACAGACTAACAGACACTCTCACAGACTCACAGACAGTCTCTCACAGACACTCTCTTACAGACTATCACAGACACTCTCACAGACTCTCACAGACAGACTCTCACAGACACTCTCTCAGACTCTCACAGACACTCTCTCACAGACACTCTCTCACAGACACTCTCTCGTAGACACTCTCTCATAGACACTCTCTCATACTCTTAGACACTCTCTCACAGACTCTTAGACACTCTCTCACAGACTCTCACAGACACTCTCACAGACTCTCACAGACACTCTCACAGACTCTCACAGACACTCTCTCACAGACACTCTCTCACAGACACTCTCTCACAGACACTCTCTCACAGACTCTTAGACACTCTCTCACAGACTCTCACACTGTCTCACAGACTCTCACAGACACTCACAGACACTCTCACAGACACTCTCTCACAGACTCTCACAGACACTCTCACAGACAATCTCACAGACAATCTCACAGACAATCTCACAGACAATCTCACAGACACTCTCTCACAGACACTCACAGACACTCTCAGACTCTCAGACTCTCACAGACACTCTCTCACAGACACTCATAGACACTCTCAGACTCTCACAGACACTCTCTCACAGACACTCTCTCACAGACACTCACAGACACTCACAGACACTCTCAGACTCTCACAGACACTCTCTCACAGACACTCTCTCACAGACACTCTCTCACAGACACTCACAGACACTCTCTCACAGACACTCTCTCACAGACACTCTCTCACAGACACTCTCACAGACTCTCACAGACACTCTCTCACAGACAGACTCTCGCAGACAGACTCTCTCACAGACACTCTCTCACACTCTCACAGACACTCACAGACTCTCACAGACACTCTCTCACACTCTCTGACAGACTCTCACAGACACTCTCTTACACACTCTCACAGACTCACAGAGACACTCTCTCACAGACACTCTCTCACAGACACTCTCTCACAGACACTCACAGACACTCTCACAGACACTCTCTCACAGACACTCTCTCACAGACACTCTCTCACAGACACTCACAGACACTCTCACAGACACTCTCTCACAGACACTCTCTCACAGACACTCTCACAGACTCTCACAGACACTCTCTCACAGACTCTGACACTCTCACAGACTCTCACAGACACTCTCACAGACAGACTCTCGCAGACAGACTCTCTCACAGACACTCTCTCACACTCTCACAGACACTCACAGACTCTCACAGACACTCTCTCACACTCTCACAGACACTCACAGACTCTCACAGACACTCTCTCACACTCTCTGACAGACTCTCACAGACACTCTCTTACATACTCTCACAGATACTCTCACAGACTCACAGAGACACTCTCTCACAGACACTCTCTCACAGACTCTCACACTCTCTCACAGACTAACATACACTCTCACAGACTCTTACAGACACTCTCTCACAGACTCTCACAGACACTCTCTTACAGACTATCACAGACACTCTCTTACAGACTCTCTCACAGTCTCTCACAGACTCTCACAGACACTCTCTTACAGACTATCACAGACACTCTCTTACAGACTCACAGACACTCTCACAGACTCTTACAGACTCTCAAAGACACTCTCTCACAGACTCTCACAGACACCCTCTCAGACTCTCACAGACACTTTCTCACAGACACTCTCAGACACTCTCACAGACAGTCTCTCACAGTCTCTCACAGACACTCTCTTACAGACTATCACAGACACTCTCACAGACTCTCACAGACAGACTCTCACAGACACTCTCTCAGACTCTCACAGACACTCTCTCACAGACACTCTCTCACAGACACTCTCTCACAGACACTCTCACAGACACTCTCAGACACTTTCTTACACTCTCTCACACTCTCTCACAGACACTCTCTCACAAACTCTCTCTCACAGACTCACAGACTCTCACAGACACTCTCTCACAGACACTCTCTCACAGACACTCTCACAGACTCTCACACTGTCTCACAGACTCTCACAGACACTCACAGACACTCTCACACACTCTCACAGACACTCTCTCACAGACTCTCTCTCACACTTTCTCACAGACTCTCACAGACACTCTCTCACACTCACTCACAGACTCTCACAGACACTCTCTCACACTCTCTGACAGACTCTCACAGAAACTCTCTCACAGACACTCTCACAGACTCACACTCTCACAACCTCTAACAGACAATCTCACAGACTCTTACAGACTCTCACTGACACTCTCTCACAGACTCTCACAGATACTCTCAGACTCTCAGACTCTCACAGACACTCTCTCACAGACACTCTCTCACAGACACTCTCTCACAGACACTCTCTCACAGACACTCTCTCACAGACACTCTCACAGACACTCTCTCACAGACACTCTCTCACAGACACTCACAGACACTCTCATAGACACTCTCTCAAAGACACTCTCACAGACACTCTCACAGACACTCTCACAGACAGACTCTAGCAGACACTCTCTCACAGACACTCTCACAGACTCTCACAGACACTCACAGACACTCTCTTACAGACTCTCACAGACACTCTCTCACAGACACTTTCTCACAGACTCTCTCACAGACACTCTCTCACAGACACTCTCTCACAGACACTCTCAGACACCCTCTCACACTCTCACAGACACTCACAGACTCTCACAGACACTCTCACAGACACTCTCACAGACACTCTCACAGACTATCACAGACACTCTCACAGACTATCACAGACACTCTCTCACAGACTTTTACACTCTCACAGACACTCTCACAGACACTCTCATAGACACTCTCACAGACTATCACAGACTCTCACAGACTCTCACAGACACTCTCACAGACTCTCACAGACACTCTCGCACAGACACTCTCGCACAGACACTCTCTCACAGACTCTCACAGACAATCTCCCACAGACAATCTCACAGACTCTCTCACAGACTCTCTCACATACACTCTCACAGACAATCGCTCGCAGACTCTCTCACAGACACTCTCTCACAGACACTCTCACACTCTCTCACAGACACTCACAGACTCTCAGACACTCTCTCACAGACTCTCACAGACACTCTCTTACACACTATCACAGACACTCTCACAGACTCACACAGACACTCTCTCACAGACTCTCTCACAGACTCTCACACTCTCACAGACTCTAACAGATACTCTCACAGACAATCACAGACTCTTACAGACTCTCACTGACACTCTCCCACAGACTCTCACAGACACCTCACAGACACTCTCACAGATTATCACAGACTCTCACAGACACTCTCTCAGACTTTCACAGACACTCTCAGACTCTCAAAGACACTCTCACAGACACTCTCTCGCAGACACTCTCTCACAGACTCTCTCTCACAGACTGACACTCTCATAGACTTACACTCTCACAGACACTCTCACAGACAGACTCTCTCAGACACTCTCTCACAGACTCTCACAGATTCTCACAGACACTCACAGACCCTCACATACATTCACAGACTCTCTCACAGACACTCTCTCACAGACTCTCTCACAGACTCTCTTCCACACTCTCTCACAGACACTCTCTCACAGACACTCTCACAGACACTCTCTCAGACACTCTCTCACAGACACTCTCACACTCTCACAGACACTCACAGACACTCACAGACTCTCACAGACACTCTCACAGACACTCTCTCACAGACACTCTCTCACATACTCTCACAGACACTCCTACAGACTCTCACAGACACTCTCAGACTCTCACAGACACTCTCTCACAGACTCACACTCTCTCACAGACTCTCACACGCTCTCACAGACTCTCACAGACACACTCTTACAGACTCTCACAGACACTCTCACAGACTATCACAGACACTCTCACAGACTATCACAGACACTCTCTCACAGACTTTTACACTCTCACAGACACTCTCACAGACACTCTCACAGACACTCTCACAGACTATCACAGACTCTCACAGACTCTCACAGACACTCTCACAGACTCTCACAGACACTCTCGCATAGACACTCTCGCACAGACACTCTCTCACAGACTCTCACAGACAATCTCCCACAGACAATCTCACAGACAATCTCACAGACACTCTCTCACAGACACTCACAGACACTCTCAGACTCTCAGACTCTCACAGACACTCTCTCACAGACACTCTCTCACAGACACTCACAGACACTCACAGACACTCTCAGACTCTCACAGACACTCTCTCACAGACACTCTCTCACAGACACTCTCTCACAGACACTCTCTCACAGACACTCTCTCACAGACACTCACAGACACTCTCTCACAAACACTCTCTCACAGACATTCTCTCACAGACACTCTCACAGACTCTCACAGACACTCTCTCACAGACTCTGACACTCTCACAGACTCTCACAGACACTCTCACAGACAGACTCTCGCAGACAGACTCTCTCACAGACACTCTCTCACACTCTCACAGACACTCACAGACTCTCACAGACACTCTCTCACACTCTCTGACAGACTCTCACAGACACTCTCTTACACACTCTGACAGACTCACAGAGACACTCTCTCACAGACACTCTCTCACAGACTCTCACACTCTCTCACAGACTCTCACACTCTCTCACAGACTCTTACAGACACTCTCACAGACTCTTACAGACACTCTCTCACAGACACTCTCTCACAAACACTCTCTCACAGACACTCTCTCACAGACACTCTCTCACAGACACTCACAGACACTCTCACAGACACTCTCTCACAGACACTCTCTCACAGACACTCTCTCACAGACACTCTCACAGACTCTCACAGACACTCTCTCACAGACTCTGACACTCTCACAGACTCTCACAGACACTCTCACAGACAGACTCTCGCAGACAGACTCTCTCACAGACACTCTCTCACTCTCTCACAGACACTCACAGACTCTCAGACACTCTCTCACAGACTCTCACAGACACTCTCTTACACACTATCACAGACACTCTCACAGACTCACACAGACACTCTCTCACAGACTCTCTCACAGACTCTCACACTCTCACAGACTCTAACAGATACTCTCACAGACAATCACAGACTCTTACAGACTCTCACTGACACTCTCCCACAGACTCTCACAGACACCTCACAGACACTCTCACAGATTATCACAGACTCTCACAGACACTCTCTCAGACTTTCACAGACACTCTCAGACTCTCAAAGACACTCTCACAGACACTCTCTCGCAGACACTCTCTCACAGACTCTCTCTCACAGACTGACACTCTCACAGACTTACACTCTCACAGACACTCTCACAGACAGACTCTCTCAGACACTCTCTCACAGACTCTCACAGATTCTCACAGACACTCACAGACCCTCACATACACTCACAGACTCTCTCACAGACACTCTCTCACAGACTCTCTCACAGACTCTCTTCCACACTCTCTCACAGACACTCTCTCACAGACACTCTCACAGACACTCTCTCAGACACTCTCTCACAGACACTCTCACACTCTCACAGACACTCACAGACACTCACAGACTCTCACAGACACTCTCACAGACACTCTCTCACAGACACTCTCTCACATACTCTCACAGACACTCCTACAGACTCTCACAGACACTCTCAGACTCTCACAGACACTCTCTCACAGACTCACACTCTCTCACAGACTCTCACACGCTCTCACAGACTCTCACAGACACACTCTTACAGACTCTCACAGACACTCTCACAGACTATCACAGACACTCTCACAGACTATCACAGACACTCTCTCACAGACTTTTACACTCTCACAGACACTCTCACAGACACTCTCACAGACACTCTCACAGACTATCACAGACTCTCACAGACTCTCACAGACACTCTCACAGACTCTCACAGACACTCTCGCATAGACACTCTCGCACAGACACTCTCTCACAGACTCTCACAGACAATCTCCCACAGACAATCTCACAGACAATCTCACAGACACTCTCTCACAGACACTCACAGACACTCTCAGACTCTCAGACTCTCACAGACACTCTCTCACAGACACTCTCTCACAGACACTCACAGACACTCACAGACACTCTCAGACTCTCACAGACACTCTCTCACAGACACTCTCTCACAGACACTCTCTCACAGACACTCTCTCACAGACACTCACAGACACTCTCTCACAGACACTCTCTCACAGACACTCTCTCACAGACACTCTCACAGACTCTCACAGACACTCTCTCACAGACTCTGACACTCTCACAGACTCTCACAGACACTCTCACAGACAGACTCTCGCAGACAGACTCTCTCACAGACACTCTCTCACACTCTCACAGACACTCACAGACTCTCACAGACACTCTCTCACACTCTCTGACAGACTCTCACAGACACTCTCTTACACACTCTGACAGACTCACAGAGACACTCTCTCACAGACACTCTCTCACAGACTCTCACACTCTCTCACAGACTCTCACACTCTCTCACAGACTCTTACAGACTCTCTCACAGACTCTTACAGACACTCTCTCACAGACACTCTCTCACAAACACTCTCTCACAGACACTCTCTCACAGACACTCTCTCACAGACACTCACAGACACTCTCACAGACACTCTCTCACAGACACTCTCACAGACTCTCACAGACACTCTCTCACAGACTCTGACACTCTCATAGACTCTCACAGACACTCTCACAGACAGACTCTCGCAGACAGACTCTCTCACAGACACTCTCTCACACTCTCACAGACACTCACAGACTCTCACAGACACTCTCTCACACTCTCTGACAGACTCTCACAGGCACTATCTTACACACTCTCACAGACACTCTCACAGACTCACAGAGACACTCTCTCACAGACACTCTCTCACAGACTCTCACACTCTCTCACAGACTAACAGACACTCTCACAGACTCTTACAGACACTCTCTCACAGACTCTCACAGACACTCTCTTACAGACTATCACAGACAATCTCTTACAGACTCTCTCACAGTCTCTCACAGACTCTCACAGACACTCTCTTACAGACTATCACAGACACTCTCTTACAGACTCACAGACACTCTCACAGACTCTTACAGACTCTCAAAGACACTCTCTCACAGACTCTCACAGACACCCTCTCAGACTCTCACAGACACTCTCTCACAGACACTCTCTCACAGACACTCTCAGACACTCTCACAGATAGTCTTTCACAGTCTCTCACAGACACTCTCTTACAGACTATCACAGACACTCTCACAGACTCTCACAGACAGACTCTCACAGACACTCTCTCAGACTCTCACAGACACTCTCTCACAGACACTCTCTCACAGACACTCTCTCACAGACACTCTCACAGACACTCTCAGACACTTTCTTACACTCTCTCACACTCTCTCACAGACACTCTCTCACAAACTCTCTCTCACAGACTCACAGACTCTCACAGACACTCTCTCACAGACACTCTCTCACAGACACTCTCACAGACTCTCACACTGTCTCACAGACTCTCACAGACACTCACAGACACTCTCACACACTCTCACAGACACTCTCTCACAGACTCTCTCTCACACTTTCTCACAGACTCTCACAGACACTCTCTCACACTCACTCACAGACTCTCACAGACACTCTCTCACACTCTCTGACAGACTCTCACAGAAACTCTCTCACAGACACTCTCACAGACTCACACTCTCACAACCTCTAACAGACACTCTCACAGACTCTTACAGACTCTCACTGACACTCTCTCATAGACTCTCACAGATTCTCACAGACACTCACAGACCCTCACATACACTCACAGACTCTCTCACAGACACTCTCTCACAGACTCTCTCACAGACTCTCTTCCACACTCTCTCACAGACACTCTCTCACAGACACTCTCACAGACACTCTCTCAGACACTCTCTCACAGACACTCTCACACTCTCACAGACACTCACAGACACTCACAGACACTCACAGACTCTCGTAGACACTCTCACAGATACTCTCTCACAGACACTCTCTCACATACTCTCACAGACACTCCTACAGACTCTCACAGACACTCTCAGACTCTCACAGACACTCTCTCACAGACTCACACTCTCTCACAGACTCTCACACGCTCTCACAGACTCTCACAGACACACTCTTACAGACTCTCACAGACACTCTCACAGACTATCACAGACACTCTCACAGACTATCACAGACACTCTCTCACAGACTTTTACACTCTCACAGACACTCTCACAGACACTCTCACAGACACTCTCACAGACTCTCACAGACACTCTCACAGACTCTCACAGACACTCTCGCATAGACACTCTCGCACAGACACTCTCTCACAGACTCTCACAGACAATCTCCCACAGACAATCTCACAGACAATCTCACAGACACTCTCTCACAGACACTCACAGACACTCTCAGACTCTCAGACTCTCACAGACACTCTCTCACAGACACTCTCTCACAGACACTCACAGACACTCACAGACACTCTCAGACTCTCACAGACACTCTCTCACAGACACTCTCTCACAGACACTCTCTCACAGACACTCTCTCACAGACACTCACAGACACTCTCTCACAGACACTCTCTCACAGACACTCTCTCACAGACACTCTCACAGACTCTCACAGACACTCTCTCACAGACTCTGACACTCTCACAGACTCTCACAGACACTCTCACAGACAGACTCTCGCAGACAGACTCTCTCACAGACACTCTCTCACACTCTCACAGACACTCACAGACTCTCACAGACACTCTCTCACACTCTCTGACAGACTCTCACAGACACTCTCTTACACACTCTGACAGACTCACAGAGACACTCTCTCACAGACTCTCTCACAGACTCTCACACTCTCTCACAGACTCTCACACTCTCTCACAGACTCTTACAGACACTCTCACAGACTCTTACAGACACTCTCTCACAGACACTCTCTCACAAACACTCTCTCACAGACACTCTCTCACAGACACTCTCTCACAGACACTCACAGACACTCTCACAGACACTCTCTCACAGACACTCTCACAGACTCTCACAGACACTCTCTCACAGACTCTGACACTCTCACAGACTCTCACAGACACTCTCACAGACAGACTCTCGCAGACAGACTCTCTCACAGACACTCTCTCACACTCTCACAGACACTCACAGACTCTCACAGACACTCTCTCACACTCTCTGACAGACTCTCACAGACACTATCTTACACACTCTCACAGACACTCTCACAGACTCACAGAGACACTCTCTCACAGACACTCTCTCACAGACTCTCACACTCTCTCACAGACTAACAGACACTCTCATAGACTCTTACAGACACTCTCTCACAGACTCTCACAGACACTCTCTTACAGACTGTCACAGACACTCTCTTACAGACTCACAGACACTCTCACAGACTCTTACAGACTCTCAAAGACACTCTCTCACAGACTCTCACAGACACCCTCTCAGACTCTCACAGACACTCTCTCACAGACACTCTCTCACAGACACTCTCAGACACTCTCACAGACAGTCTCTCACAGTCTCTCACAGACACTCTCTTACAGACTATCACAGACACTCTCACAGACTCTCACAGACAGACTCTCACAGACACTCTCTCAGACTCTCACAGACACTCTCTCACAGACACTCTCTCACAGACACTCTCTCACAGACACTCTCACAGACACTCTCAGACACTTTCTTACACTCTCTCACACTCTCTCACAGACACTCTCTCACAAACTCTCTCTCACAGACTCACAGACTCTCACAGACACTCTCTCACAGACACTCTCTCACAGACACTCTCACAGACTCTCACACTGTCTCACAGACTCTCACAGACACTCACAGACACTCTCACACACTCTCACAGACACTCTCTCACAGACTCTCTCTCACACTTTCTCACAGACTCTCACAGACACTCTCTCACACTCACTCACAGACTCTCACATACACTCTCTCACACTCTCTGACAGACTCTCACAGAAACTCTCTCACAGACACTCTCACAGACTCACACTCTCACAACCTCTAACAGACACTCTCACAGACTCTTACAGACTCTCACTGACACTCTCTCACAGACTCTCACAGATACTCTCAGACTCTCAGACTCTCACAGACACTCTCTCACAGACACTCTCTCACAGACACTCTCTCACAGACACTCTCTCACAGACACTCTCTCACAGACACTCTCTCACAGACACTCTCTCACAGACACTCTCTCACAGACACTCTCTCACAGACACTCTCACAGACACTCTCTCACAGACACTCTCTCACAGACACTCACAGACACTCTCATAGACACTCTGTCAAAGACACTCTCTCACAGACACTCTCACAGACACTCTCATAGACAGACTCTAGCAGACACTCTCTCACAGTCTCTCACAGACTCTCACAGACACTCTCTTACAGACTATCACAGACACTCTCTTACAGACTCACAGACACTCTCACAGACTCTTACAGACTCTCAAAGACACTCTCTCACAGACTCTCACAGACACCCTCTCAGACTCTCACAGACACTCTCTCACAGACACTCTCTCACAGACACTCTCAGACACTCTCACAGACAGTCTCTCACAGTCTCTCACAGACACTCTCTTACAGACTATCACAGACACTCTCACAGACTCTCACAGACAGACTCTCACAGACACTCTCTCAGACTCTCACAGACACTCTCTCACAGACACTCTCTCACAGACACTCTCTCACAGACACTCTCACAGACACTCTCAGACACTTTCTTACATTCTCTCACACTCTCTCACAGACACTCTCTCACAAACTCTCTCTCACAGACTCACAGACTCTCACAGACACTCTCTCACAGACACTCTCTCACAGACACTCTCACAGACTCTCACACTGTCTCACAGACTCTCACAGACTCTCACAGACACTCACAGACACTCTCACACACTCTCACAGACACTCTCTCACAGACTCTCTCTCACACTTTCTCACAGACTCTCACAGACACTCTCTCACACTCACTCACAGACTCTCACAGACACTCTCTCACACTCTCTGACAGACTCTCACAGAAACTCTCTCACAGATACTCTCACAGACTCACACTCTCACAACCTCTAACAGACACTCTCACAGACTCTTACAGACTCTCACTGACACTCTCTCACAGACTCTCACAGATACTCTCAGACTCTCAGACTCTCACAGACACTCTCTCACAGACACTCTCTCACAGACACTCTCACACTCTCTCACAGACACTCACAGACTCTCAGACACTCTCTCACAGACTCTGACAGACACTCTCTTACACACTATCACAGACACTCTCACAGACTCACACAGACACTCTCTCACAGACTCTCACACTCTCACAGATTCTAACAGATACTCTCACAGACAATCACAGACTCTTACAGACTCTCACTGACACTCTCCCACAGACTCTCACAGACACCTCACAGACACTCTCACAGATTATCACAGACTCTCACAGACACTCTCTCAGACTTTCACAGACACTCTCAGACTCTCAAAGACACTCTCACAGACACTCTCTCGCAGACACTCTCTCACAGACTCTCTCTCACAGACTGACACTCTCACAGACTTACACTCTCACAGACACTCTCACAGACAGACTCTCTCAGACACTCTCTCACAGACTCTCACAGATTCTCACAGACACTCACAGACCCTCACATACACTCACAGACTCTCTCACAGACACTCTCTCACAGACTCTCTCACAGACTCTCTTCCACACTCTCTCACAGACACTCTCTCACAGACACTCTCACAGACACTCTCTCAGACACTCTCTCACAGACACTCTCACACTCTCACAGACACTCACAGACACTCACAGACTCTCACAGACACTCTCACAGACACTCTCTCACATACTCTCACAGACACTCCTACAGACTCTCACAGACACTCTCAGACTCTCACAGACACTCTCTCACAGACTCACACTCTCTCACAGACTCTCACACGCTCTCACAGACTCTCACAGACACACTCTTACAGACTCTCACAGACACTCTCACAGACTATCACAGACACTCTCACAGACTATCACAGACACTCTCTCACAGACTTTTACACTCTCACAGACACTCTCACAGACACTCTCACAGACATTCTCACAGACTCTCACAGACTCTCACAGACTCTCACAGACACTCTCACAGACTCTCACAGACACTCTCGCATAGACACTCTCGCACAGACACTCTCTCACAGACTCTCACAGACAATCTCCCACAGACAATCTCACAGACAATCTCACAGACACTCTCTCACAGACACTCAGAGACACTCTGACTCTCAGACTCTCACAGACACTCTCTCACAGACACTCACAGACACTCTCAGACTCTCACAGACACTCTCTCACAGACACTTACAGACACTCACAGACACTCTCAGACTCTCACAGACACTCTCTCACAGACACTCTCTCACACTCTCTCACAGACACTCTCTCACAGACACTCTCTCACAGACACTCACAGACACTCTCTCACAGACACTCTCTCACAGACACTCTCTCACAGACACTCTCACAGACTCTCACAGACACTCTCTCACAGACTCTGACACTCTCACAGACTCTCACAGACACTCTCACAGACAGACTCTCGCAGACAGACTCTCTCACAGACACTCTCTCACACTCTCACAGACACTCACAGACTCTCACAGACACTCTCTCACACTCTCTGACAGACTCTCACAGACACTCTCTTACACACTCTCACAGACTCACAGAGACACTCTCTCACAGACACTCTCTCACAGACTCTCACATTCTCTCACAGACTCTCACACTCTCTCACAGACTCTTACAGACACTCTCACAGACTCTTACAGACACTCTCTCACAGACACTCTCTCACAAACACTCTCTCACAGACACTCTCTCACAGACACTCTCTCACAGACACTCACAGACACTCTCACAGACACTCTCTCACAGACACTCTCTCACAGACACTCTCACAGACTCTCACAGACACTCTCTCACAGACTCTGACACTCTCACAGACTCTCACAGACACTCTCACAGACAGACTCTCGCAGACAGACTCTCTCACAGACACTCTCTCACACTCTCACAGACACTCACAGACTCTCACAGACACTCTCTCACACTCTCTGACAGACTCTCACAGACACTATCTTACACACTCTCACAGACACTCTCACAGACTCACAGAGACACTCTCTCACAGACACTCTCTCACAGACTCTCACACTCTCTCACAGACTAACAGACACTCTCACAGACTCTTACAGACACTCTCTCACAGACTCTCACAGACACTCTCTTACAGACTATCACATACACTCTCTTACAGACTCTCTCACAGTCTCTCACAGACTCTCACAGACACTCTCTTACAGACTATCACAGACACTCTCTTACAGACTCACAGACACTCTCACAGACTCTTACAGACTCTCAAAGACACTCTCTCACAGACTCTCACAGACACCCTCTCAGACTCTCACAGACACTCTCTCACAGACACTCTCTCACAGACACTCTCAGACACTCTCACAGACAGTCTCTCACAGACACTCTCTTACAGACTATCACAGACACTCTCACAGACTCTCACAGACACTCTCACAGACACTCTCTCAGACTCTCACAAACACTCTCTCACAGACACTCTCTCACAGACACTCTCTCACAGACACTCTCACAGACACTCTCAGACACTTTCTTACACTCTCTCACACTCTCTCACAGACACTCTCTCACAAACTCTCTCTCACAGACTCACAGACTCTCACAGACACTCTCTCACAGACACTCTCTCACAGACACTCTCACAGACTCTCACACTGTCTCACAGACTCTCACAGACACTCACAGACACTCTCACACACTCTCACAGACACTCTCTCACAGACTCTCTCTCACACTTTCTCACAGACTCTCACAGACACTCTCTCACACTCACTCACAGACTCTCACAGACACTCTCTCACACTCTCTGACAGACTCTCACAGAAACTCTCTCACAGACACTCTCACAGACTCACACTCTCACAACCTCTAACAGACAATCTCACAGACTCTTACAGACTCTCACTGACACTCTCTCACAGACTCTCACAGATACTCTCAGACTCTCAGACTCTCACAGACACTCTCTCACAGACACTCTCTCACAGACACTCTCTCACAGACACTCTCTCACAGACACTCTCTCACAGACACTCTCACAGACACTCTCTCACAGACACTCTCTCACAGACACTCACAGACACTCTCATAGACACTCTCTCAAAGACACTCTCTCACAGACACTCTCACAGACACTCTCACAGACAGACTCTAGCAGACACTCTCTTACAGTCTCTCACAGACTCTCACAGACACTCTCTTACAGACTATCACAGACACTCTCTTACAGACTCACAGACACTCTCACAGACTCTTACAGACTCTCAAAGATACTCTCTCACAGACTCTCACAGACACCCTCTCAGACTCTCACAGACACTCTCTCACAGACACTCTCTCACAGACACTCTCAGACACTCTCACAGACAGTCTCTCACAGTCTCTCACAGACACTCTCTTACAGACTATCACAGACACTCTCACAGACTCTCACAGACAGACTCTCACAGACACTCTCTCAGACTCTCACAGACACTCTCTCACAGACACTCTCACAGACTCTCACAGACACTCTCTCACAGACTCACACTCTCTCAGAGACTCTCACAGACACTCTCAGACTATCACAGACACTCTCTCACAGACTTTTACAGACTCACAGACACTCTCACAGACTATCTCACAGACTGTCTCTCTCCCAGACTCTCACAGACACTCTCTCACAGATACTCTCACATACTCTCTCACAGACTGTCTCACATACACTCTCACAGACAATCCCTCACAGACTCTCTCACAGACACTCTCTCACAGACACTCACACTCTCTCACAGATACTCACAGACTCTCAGACACTCTCTCACAGGCACTCTCTCACACTCTCTGACAGACTCTCACAGACACTCTCTTACACACTCTCACAGACACTCTCACAGACTCACAGAGACTCTCTCACAGACACTCTCTCACAGACTCTCACACTCTCTCACAGACTAACAGACACTCTCACAGACTCTTACAGACACTCTCTCACAGACTCTTACAGCCTCTCATAGACACTCTCTCACAGTCTCTCACAGACACTCTCTTACAGACTATCACAGACACTCTCTTACAGACTCTCACACTCTCTCACAGACTAACAGACACTCTCACAGACTCACAGACAGTCTCTCACAGACACTCTCTTACAGACTATCACAGACACTCTCACAGACTCTCACAGACAGACTCTCACAGACACTCTCTCAGACTCTCACAGACACTCTCTCACAGACACTCTCTCACAGACACTCTCTCATAGACACTCTCTCACAGACACTCTCTCACACTCTTAGACACTCTCTCACAGACTCTTAGACACTCTCTCACAGACTCTCACAGACACTCTCACAGACTCTCACAGACACTCTCACAGACTCTCACAGACACTCTCTCACAGACACTCTCTCACAGACACTCTCTCACAGACACTCTCTCACAGACTCTTAGACACTCTCTCACAGACTCTCACACTGTCTCACAGACTCTCACAGACACTCACAGACACTCTCACAGACACTCTCTCACAGACTCTCACAGACACTCTCACAGACAATCTCACAGACAATCTCACAGACAATCTCACAGACAATCTCACAGACACTCTCTCACAGACACTCACAGACACTCTCAGACTCTCAGACTCTCACAGACACTCTCTCACAGACACTCATAGACACTCTCAGACTGTCACAGACACTCTCTCACAGACACTCTCTCACAGACACTCACAGACACTCTCAGACTCTCACAGACACTCTCTCACAGACACTCTCTCACAGACACTCTCTCACAGACACTCTCTCACAGACACTCACAGACACTCTCTCACAGACACTCTCTCACAGACACTCTCTCACAGACACTCTCACAGACTCTCACAGACACTCTCTCACAGACAGACTCTCGCAGACAGACTCTCTCACAGACACTCTCTCACACTCTCACAGACACTCACAGACTCTCACAGACACTCTCTCACACTCTCTGACAGACTCTCACAGACACTCTCTTACACACTCTCACAGACTCACAGAGACACTCTCTCACAGACACTCTCTCACAGACTCTCACACTCTCTCACAGACTCTCACACTCTCTCACAGACTCTTACAGACACTCTCACAGACTCTTACAGACACTCTCTCACAGACACTCTCTCACAAACACTCTCTCACAGACACTCTCTCACAGACACTCTCTCACAGACACTCACAGACACTCTCACAGACACTCTCTCACAGACACTCTCTCACAGACACTCTCACAGACTCTCACAGACACTCTCTCACAGACTCTGACACTCTCACAGACTCTCACAGACACTCTCACAGACAGACTCTCGCAGACAGACTCTCTCACAGACACTCTCTCACACTCTCACAGACACTCACAGACTCTCACAGACACTCTCTCACACTCTCTGACAGACTCTCACAGACACTCTCTTACATACTCTCACAGATACTCTCACAGACTCACAGAGACACTCTCTCACAGACACTCTCTCACAGACTCTCACACTCTCTCACAGACTAACATACACTCTCACAGACTCTTACAGACACTCTCTCACAGACTCTCACAGACACTCTCTTACAGACTATCACAGACACTCTCTTACAGACTCTCTCACAGTCTCTCACAGACACTCTCTTACAGACTATCACAGACACTCTCTTACAGACTCACAGACACTCTCACAGACTCTTACAGACTCTCAAAGACACTCTCTCACAGACTCTCACAGACACCCTCTCAGACTCTCACAGACACTCTCTCACAGACACTCTCTCACAGACACTCTCAGACACTCTCACAGACAGTCTCTCACAGTCTCTCACAGACACTCTCTTACAGACTATCACAGACACTCTCACAGACTCTCACAGACAGACTCTCACGGACACTCTCTCAGACTCTCACAGACACTCTCTCACAGACACTCTCTCACAGACACTCTCTCACAGACACTCTCACAGACACTCTCAGACACTTTCTTACACTCTCTCACACTCTCTCACAGACACTCTCTCACAAACTCTCTCTCACAGACTCACAGACTCTCACAGACACTCTCTCACAGACACTCTCTCACAGACACTCTCACAGACTCTCACACTGTCTCACAGACTCTCACAGACACTCACAGACACTCTCACACACTCTCACAGACACTCTCTCACAGACTCTCTCTCACACTTTCTCACAGACTCTCACAGACACTCTCTCACACTCACTCACAGACTCTCACAGACACTCTCTCACACTCTCTGACAGACTCTCACAGAAACTCTCTCACAGACACTCTCACAGACTCACACTCTCACAACCTCTAACAGACAATCTCACAGACTCTTACAGACTCTCACTGACACTCTCTCACAGACTCTCACAGATACTCTCAGACTCTCAGACTCTCACAGACACTCTCTCACAGACACTCTCTCACAGACACTCTCTCACAGACACTCTCTCACAGACACTCTCTCACAGACACTCTCACAGACACTCTCTCACAGACACTCTCTCACAGACACTCACAGACACTCTCATAGACACTCTCTCAAAGACACTCTCTCACAGACACTCTCACAGACACTCTCACAGACAGACTCTAGCAGACACTCTCTCACAGACACTCTCACAGACTCTCACAGACACTCACAGACACTCTCTTACAGACTCTCACAGACACTCTCTCACAGACACTTTCTCACAGACTCTCTCACAGACACTCTCTCACAGACACTCTCGCACAGACACTCTCAGACACCCTCTCACACTCTCACAGACACTCACAGACTCTCACAGACACTCTCACAGACACTCTCACAGACACTCTCACAGACTATCACAGACACTCTCACAGACTATCACAGACACTCTCTCACAGACTTTTACACTCTCACAGACACTCTCACAGACACTCTCATAGACACTCTCACAGACTATCACAGACTCTCACAGACTCTCACAGACACTCTCACAGACTCTCACAGACACTCTCGCACAGACACTCTCGCACAGACACTCTCTCACAGACTCTCACAATCTCCCACAGACAATCTCACAGACTCTCTCACAGACTCTCTCACATACACTCTCACAGACAATCGCTCGCAGACTCTCTCACAGATACTCTCTCACAGACACTCTCACACTCTCTCACAGACACTCACAGACTCTCAGACACTCTCTCACAGACTCTCACAGACACTCTCTTACACACTATCACAGACACTCTCACAGACTCACACAGACACTCTCTCACAGACTCTCTCACAGACTCTCACACTCTCACAGACTCTAACAGATACTCTCACAGACAATCACAGACTCTTAGAGACTCTCACTGACACTCTCCCACAGACTCTCACAGACACCTCACAGACACTCTCACAGATTATCACAGACTCTCACAGACACTCTCTCAGACTTTCACAGACACTCTCAGACTCTCAAAGACACTCTCACAGACACTCTCTCGCAGACACTCTCTCACAGACTCTCTCTCACAGACTGACACTCTCATAGACTTACACTCTCACAGACACTCTCACAGACAGACTCTCTCAGACACTCTCTCACAGACTCTCACAGATTCTCACAGACACTCACAGACCCTCACATACATTCACAGACTCTCTCACAGACACTCTCTCACAGACTCTCTCACAGACTCTCTTCCACACTCTCTCACAGACACTCTCTCACAGACACTCACAGACACTCTCTCAGACACTCTCTCACAGACACTCTCACACTCTCACAGACACTCACAGACACTCACAGACTCTCACAGACACTCTCACAGACACTCTCTCACAGACACTCTCTCACATACTCTCACAGACACTCCTACAGACTCTCACAGACACTCTCAGACTCTCACAGACACTCTCTCACAGACTCACACTCTCTCACAGACTCTCACACGCTCTCACAGACTCTCACAGACACACTCTTACAGACTCTCACAGACACTCTCACAGACTATCACAGACACTCTCACAGACTATCACAGACACTCTCTCACAGACTTTTACACTCTCACAGACACTCTCACAGACACTCTCACAGACACTCTCACAGACTATCACAGACTCTCACAGACTCTCACAGACACTCTCACAGACTCTCACAGACACTCTCGCATAGACACTCTCGCACAGACACTCTCTCACAGACTCTCACAGACAATCTCCCACAGACAATCTCACAGACAATCTCACAGACACTCTCTCACAGACACTCACAGACACTCTCAGACTCTCAGACTCTCACAGACACTCTCTCACAGACACTCTCTCACAGACACTCACAGACACTCACAGACACTCTCAGACTCTCACAGACACTCTCTCACAGACACTCTCTCACAGACACTCTCTCACAGACACTCTCTCACAGACACTCTCTCACAGACACTCACAGACACTCTCTCACAGACACTCTCTCACAGACATTCTCTCACAGACACTCTCACAGACTCTCACAGACACTCTCTCACAGACTCTGACACTCTCACAGACTCTCACAGACACTCTCACAGACAGACTCTCGCAGACAGACTCTCTCACAGACACTCTCTCACACTCTCACAGACACTCACAGACTCTCACAGACACTCTCTCACACTCTCTGACAGACTCTCACAGACACTCTCTTACACACTCTGACAGACTCACAGAGACACTCTCTCACAGACACTCTCTCACAGACTCTCACACTCTCTCACAGACTCTCACACTCTCTCACAGACTCTTACAGACACTCTCACAGACTCTTACAGACACTCTCTCACAGACACTCTCTCACAGACACTCTCTCACAGACACTCTCTCACAAACACTCTCTCACAGACACTCTCTCACAGACACTCTCTCACAGACACTCACAGACACTCTCACAGACACTCTCTCACAGACACTCTCTCACAGACACTCTCACAGACTCTCACAGACACTCTCTCACAGACTCTGACACTCTCACAGACTCTCACAGACACTCTCACAGACAGACTCTCGCAGACAGACTCTCTCACAGACACTCTCTCACACTCTCACAGACACTCACAGACTCTCACAGACACTCTCTCACACTCTCTGACAGACTCTCACAGACACTATCTTACACACTCTCACAGACACTCTCACAGACTCACAGAGACACTCTCTCACAGACACTCTCTCACAGACTCTCACACTCTCTCACAGACTAACAGACACTCTCACAGACTCTTACAGACACTCTCTCACAGACTCTCACAGACACTCTCTTACAGACTATCACAGACACTCTCTTACAGACTCTCTCACAGTCTCTCACAGACTCTCACAGACACTCTCTTACAGACTATCACAGACACTCTCTTACAGACTCACAGACACTCTCACAGACTCTTACAGACTCTCAAAGACACTCTCTCACAGACTCTCACAGACACCCTCTCAGACTCTCACAGACACTCTCTCACAGACACTCTCTCACAGACACTCTCAGACACTCTCACAGACAGTCTCTCACAGTCTCTGATAGACACTCTCTTACAGACTATCACAGACACTCTCACAGACTCTCACAGACACTCTCTCACAGACACTCTCTCACAGACACTCTCTCACAGACACTCTCACAGACACTCTCAGACACTTTCTTACACTCTCTCACACTCTCTCACAGACACTCTCTCACAAACTCTCTCTCACAGACTCACAGACTCTCACAGACACTCTCTCACAGACACTCTCTCACAGACACTCTCACAGACTCTCACACTGTCTCACAGACTCTCACAGACACTCACAGACACTCTCACACACTCTCACAGACACTCTCTCACAGACTCTCTCTCACACTTTCTCACAGACTCTCACAGACACTCTCTCACACTCACTCACAGACTCTCACAGACACTCTCTCACACTCTCTGACAGACTCTCACAGAAACTCTCTCACAGACACTCTCACAGACTCACACTCTCACAACCTCTAACAGACACTCTCACAGACTCTTACAGACTCTCACTGACACTCTCTCACAGACTCTCACAGATACTCTCAGACTCTCAGACTCTCACAGACACTCTCTCACAGACACTCTCTCACAGACACTCTCTCACAGACACTCTCTCACAGACACTCTCTCACAGACACTCTCACAGACACTCTCTCACAGACACTCTCTCACAGACACTCACAGACACTCTCATAGACACTCTGTCAAAGACACTCTCTCACAGACACTCTCACAGACACTCTCACAGACACTCTCATAGACAGACTCTAGCAGACACTCTCTCACAGTCTCTCACAGACTCTCACAGACACTCTCTTACAGACTATCACAGACACTCTCTTACAGACTCACAGACACTCTCACAGACTCTTACAGACTCTCAAAGACACTCTCTCACAGATACCCTCTCAGACTCTCACAGACACTCTCTCACAGACACTCTCTCACAGACACTCTCAGACACTCTCACAGACAGTCTCTCACAGTCTCTCACAGACACTCTCTTACAGACTATCACAGACACTCTCACAGACTCTCACAGACAGACTCTCACAGACACTCTCTCAGACTCTCACAGACACTCTCTCACAGACACTCTCTCACAGACACTCTCTCACAGACACTCTCACAGACACTCTCAGACACTTTCTTACACTCTCTCACACTCTCTCACAGACACTCTCTCACAAACTCTCTCTCACAGACTCACAGACTCTCACAGACACTCTCTCACAGACACTCTCTCACAGACACTCTCACAGACTCTCACACTGTCTCACAGACTCTCACAGACACTCACAGACACTCTCACACACTCTCACAGACACTCTCTCACAGACTCTCTCTCACACTTTCTCACAGACTCTCACAGACACTCTCTCACACTCACTCACAGACTCTCACAGACACTCTCTCACACTCTCTGACAGACTCTCACAGAAACTCTCTCACAGATACTCTCACAGACTCACACTCTCACAACCTCTAACAGACACTCTCACAGACTCTTACAGACTCTCACTGACACTCTCTCACAGACTCTCACAGATACTCTCAGACTCTCAGACTCTCACAGACGCTCTCTCACAGACACTCTCTCACAGACACTCTCTCACAGACACTCTCTCACAGACACTCTCACAGACACTCTCTCACAGACACTCTCTCACAGACACTCACAGACACTCTCATAGACACTCTCTCAAAGACACTCTCTCACAGACACTCTCACAGACACTCTCACAGACAGACTCTAGCAGACACTCTCTCACAGACACTCTCACAGACTCTCACAGACACTCACATACTCTCACAGACACTCTCTTACAGACTCTCACAGACACTCTCTCACAGACACTTTCTCACAGACTCTCTCACAGACACTCTCTCACAGACACTCTCTCACAGACACTCTCAGACACCCTCTCACACTCTCACAGACACTCACAGACTCTCACAGACACTCTCACAGACACTCTCACAGACTATCACAGACACTCTCACAGACTATCACAGACACTCTCTCACAGACTTTTACACTCTCACAGACACTCTCACAGACACTCTCACAGACACTCTCACAGACACTCTCATAGACACTCTCACAGACTATCACAGACTCTCACAGACTCTCACAGACACTCTCACAGACTCTCACAGACACTCTCGCACAGACACTCTCGCACAGACACTCTCTCACAGACTCTCACAGACAATCTCCCACAGACAATCTCACAGACTCTCTCACAGACTCTCTCACATACACTCTCACAGACAATCGCTCGCAGACTCTCTCATAGATACTCTCTCACAGACACTCTCACACTCTCTCACAGACACTCACAGACTCTCAGACACTCTCTCACAGACTCTCACAGACACTCTCTTACACACTATCACAGACACTCTCACAGACTCACACAGACACTCTCTCACAGACTCTCTCACAGACTCTCACACTCTCACAGACTCTAACAGATACTCTCACAGACAATCACAGACTCTTACAGACTCTCACTGACACTCTCCCACAGACTCTCACAGACACTCTCACAGATTATCACAGACTCTCACACTCTCTCAGACTTTCACAGACACTCTCATACTCTCAAAGACACTCTCACAGACACTCTCTCGCAGACACTCTCTCACAGACTCTCTCTCACAGACTGACACTCTCACAGACTTACACTCTCACAGACACTCTCACAGACAGACTCTCTCAGACACTCTCTCACAGACTCTCACAGATTCTCACAGACACTCACAGACCCTCACATACACTCACAGACTCTCTCACAGACACTCTCTCACAGACTCTCTCACAGACTCTCTTCCACACTCTCTCACAGACACTCTCTCACAGACACTCTCACAGACACTCTCTCAGACACTCTCTCACAGACACTCTCACACTCTCACAGACACTCACAGACACTCACAGACTCTCACAGACACTCTCACAGACACTCTCTCACAGACACTCTCTCACATACTCTCACAGACACTCCTACAGACTCTCACAGACACTCTCAGACTCTCACAGACACTCTCTCACAGACTCACACTCTCTCACAGACTCTCACACGCTCTCACAGACTCTCACAGACACACTCTTACAGACTCTCACAGACACTCTCACAGACTATCACAGACACTCTCACAGACTATCACAGACACTCTCTCACAGACTTTTACACTCTCACAGACACTCTCACAGACACTCTCACAGACACTCTCACAGACTATCACAGACTCTCACAGACTCTCACAGACACTCTCACAGACTCTCACAGACACTCTCGCACAGACACTCTCGCACAGACACTCTCTCACAGACTCTCACAGACAATCTCCCACAGACTCTCTCACAGACTCTCTCACAGACTCTCTCACATACACTCTCACAGACAATCGCTCGCAGACTCTCTCACAGACACTCTCTCACAGACACTCTCACACTCTCTCACAGACACTCACAGACTCTCAGACACTCTCTCACAGACTCTCACAGACACTCTCTTACACACTATCACAGACACTCTCACAGACTCACACAGACACTCTCTCACAGACTCTCTCACTCTCACACTCTCACAGACTCTAACAGATACTCTCACAGACAATCACAGACTCTTACAGACTCTCACTGACACTCTCCCACAGACTCTCACAGACACTGTCGCAGACACTCTCTCAGACTTTCACAGACACTCTCAGACTCTCACAGACACTCTCACAGACACTCTCTCGCAGACACTCTCTCACAGACTCTCTCTCACAGACTGACACTCTCACAGACTTACACTCTCACAGACACTCTCACAGACAGACTCTCTCAGACACTCTCTCACAGACTCTCACAGATTCTCACAGACACTCACAGACCCTCACATACACTCACAGACACTCTCTCACAGACTCTCTCACAGACTCTCTTCCACACTCTCTCACAGATACTCTCTCACAGACACTCTCACAGACACTCTCTCAGACACTCTCTCAGACACTCTCTCACAGACACTCTCACACTCTCACAGACACTCACAGACACTCACAGACTCTCACAGACACTCTCACAGACACTCTCTCACAGACACTCTCTCACATACTCTCACAGACACTCCTACAGACTCTCACAGACACTCTCAGACTCTCACAGACACTCTCACAGACACTCTCTCGCAGACACTCTCTCACAGACTCTCTCTCACAGACTGACACTCTCACAGACACTCTCACAGACAGACTCTCTCAGACACTCTCTCACAGACTCTCACAGATTCTCACAGACACTCACAGACACTCACATACACTCACATACTCTCTCACAGACACTCTCTCACAGACTCTCTCACAGACTCTCTTCCACACTCTCTCACAGACACTCTCTCACAGACACTCTCACAGACACTCTCTCAGACACTCTCTCAGACACTCTCTCACAGACACTCTCACACTCTCACAGACACTCACAGACACTCACAGACTCTCACAGACACTCTCACAGACACTCTCTCACATACTCTCACAGACACTCCTACAGACTCTCACAGACACTCTCAGACTCTCACAGACACTCTCTCACAGACTCACACTCTCTCACAGACTCTCACACGCTCTCACAGACTCTCACAGACACACTCTTACAGACTCTCACAGACAATCTCACAGACTATCACAGACACTCTCACAGACTATCACAGACACTCTCTCACAGACTTTTACACTCTCACAGACACTCTCACAGACACTCTCATAGACACTCTCACAGACACTCTCACAGACTATCACAGACTCTCACAGACTCTCACAGATACTCTCACAGACTCTCACAGACACTCTCGCACAGACACTCTCGCACAGACACTCTCTCACAGACTCTCACAGACAATCTCCCACAGACAATCTCACAGACTCTCTCACAGACTCTCTCACATACACTCTCACAGACAATTGCTTGCAGACTCTCTCACAGACACTCTCTCACAGACACTCTCACACTCTCTCACAGACACTCACAGACTCTCAGACACTCTCTCACAGACTCTCACAGACACTCTCTTACACACTATCACAGACACTCTCACAGACTCACACAGACACTCTCTCACAGACTCTCTCACAGACTCTCACACTCTCACAGACTCTAACAGATACTCTCACAGACAATCACAGACTCTTACAGACTCTCACTGACACTCTCCCACAGACTCTCACAGACACTCTCACAGATTATCACAGACTCTCACAGACACTCTCGCAGACACTCTCTCAGACTTTCACAGACACTCTCAGACTCTCACAGACACTCTCACAGACACTCTCTCGCAGACACTCTCTCACAGACTCTCTCTCACAGACTCTCTCTCACAGACTGACACTCTCACAGACTTACACTCTCACAGACACTCTCACAGACAGACTCTCTCAGACACTCTCTCACAGACTCTCACAGATTCTCACAGACCCTCACAGACCCTCACATTCACTCAGAGAGTCTCTCACAGACACTCTCTCACAGACACTCTCACAGACACTCTCTCAGACACTCTCTCACAGACACTCTCACACTCTCACAGACACTCACAGACACTCACAGACTCTCACAGACACTCTCACAGACACTCTCTCACAGACACTCTCTCACAGACACTCTCTCACATACTCTCACAGACACTCCTACAGACTCTCACAGACACTCTCAGACTCTCACAGACACTCTCTCACAGACTCACACTCTCTCACAGACTCTCACACACTCTTACAGACTCTCACAGACTCTTACAGAGTCTCAAAGACACTCTCACAGACTCTCACAGACACTCTCTCACAGACTATCACAGACTCTCACAGACTCTCACAGACTCTCACAGACACTCTCACAAACACTCACAGACTCTCACAGACACCATGGGCATAACACAGGCCCCCGCAGCCCCCGCGGTGCTGGGGGCCCCTTTGCTCCAGGGGCCCCCTCACTCTCACAGACTCACAGACTCTCACAGACACTCTCACAGACAGACTCTCGCAGACACACTCTCACAGACACTCTCTCACAGACTCTCACAGACACTCACAGACACTCTCTCAAAGACTCTCGAAGACACTCTCTCACACTCTTTCACAGACACACTCTCACAGAGTCTCTCACAGACACTCTCTCAAAGACACTCTCAGACACTCTCTCACACACTCTCACAGACACTCTCACAGACACTCTCTCACAGACTCTCACAGACACTCTCTTACAGACTCTCACAGACACTCTCACAGACTATCACAGACACTCTCGCACAGACTTTTACAGACTCTCACAGACACTCACAGACACTCTCACAGACACTCTCACAGACTATCACAGAAAGTCTCCCACAGACACTCTCTCACAGACTCTCACAGACACTCTCAGACTCTCACAGATACTCTCTCACAGACACTCTCTCACAGACACTCTCTCACAGACTCTCACAGACAGTCTCCCACAGACACTCTCTCACAGACTCTCACAGACAGTCTCCCACAGACACTCTCACAGACTCTCCCACAGACTGTCTCACAGACTCTCTCACAGACTCTCTCACAGACACTCTCTCACAGACACTCTCTCACAGACACTCTCTCACAGACACTCTCTCACAGACACTCACACTCTCTCACAGACTCTCAGACACTCTCTCACAGACTCTCACAGACACTCTCTCACACTCTCTGACAGACTCTCACAGACACTCTCTCACAGACTCTCACAGACACTCTCACAGACACTCTCTCACAGACACTCTCTCACATACTCTCACAGACACTCCTACAGACTCTCACAGACACTCTCAGACTCTCGCAGACACTCTCTCACAGACTCACACTCTCTCACAGACTCTCACACACTCTTACAGACTCTCACAGACTCTTACAGAGTCTCAAAGACACTCTCACAGACACTCTTACAAACTCACAGACACTCTCACAGACTCGCACGGACACTCTCTCATAGACTCTCTCTCACAGACTCTCCCACTCTCTCACAGACTCTAACAGACACTCTCACAGACAATCACAGACTCTTACAGACTCTCACTGACACTCTCTCACAGACTCTCACAGACACTCTCACAGACTCTCACTGACACTCTCTCACAGACTCTCACAGACACTCTCACAGACTATCACTGACTCTCAGACACTCTCTCAGACTCTCACAGACACTTTCAGACTCTCACAGACACTCTCAGACTCACAGACACTCTCAGACTCACAGACTCTCACAGATACTCTCTCACAGACACTCTCTCACAGACACTCTCTCACAGACACTCTCTCTCAGACACTCTCTCTCAGACACTCTCTCTCAGACACTCTCTCTCAGACACTCTCACACTCTCTCACAGACTAACATACACTCTCACAGACTCTTACAGACACTCTCTCACAGACTCTCACAGACACTCTCTTACAGACTATCACAGACACTCTCTTACAGACTCTCTCACAGTCTCTCACAGACTCTCACAGACACTCTCTTACAGACTATCACAGACACTCTCTTACAGACTCACAGACACTCTCACAGACTCTTACAGACTCTCAAAGACACTCTCTCACAGACTCTCACAGACACCCTCTCAGACTCTCACAGACACTCTCTCACAGACACTCTCTCACAGACACTCTCAGACACTCTCACAGACAGTCTCTCACAGTCTCTCACAGACACTCTCTTACAGACTATCACAGACACTCTCACAGACTCTCACAGACAGACTCTCACGGACACTCTCTCAGACTCTCACAGACACTCTCTCACAGACACTCTCTCACAGACACTCTCTCACAGACACTCTCACAGACACTCTCAGACACTTTCTTACACTCTCTCACACTCTCTCACAGACACTCTCTCACAAACTCTCTCTCACAGACTCACAGACTCTCACAGACACTCTCTCACAGACACTCTCTCACAGACACTCTCACAGACTCTCACACTGTCTCACAGACTCTCACAGACACTCACAGACACTCTCACACACTCTCACAGACACTCTCTCACAGACTCTCTCTCACACTTTCTCACAGACTCTCACAGACACTCTCTCACACTCACTCACAGACTCTCACAGACACTCTCTCACACTCTCTGACAGACTCTCACAGAAACTCTCTCACAGACACTCTCACAGACTCACACTCTCACAACCTCTAACAGACAATCTCACAGACTCTTACAGACTCTCACTGACACTCTCTCACAGACTCTCACAGATACTCTCAGACTCTCAGACTCTCACAGACACTCTCTCACAGACACTCTCTCACAGACACTCTCTCACAGACACTCTCTCACAGACACTCTCTCACAGACACTCTCACAGACACTCTCTCACAGACACTCTCTCACAGACACTCACAGACACTCTCATAGACACTCTCTCAAAGACACTCTCTCACAGACACTCTCACAGACACTCTCACAGACAGACTCTAGCAGACACTCTCTCACAGACACTCTCACAGACTCTCACAGACACTCACAGACACTCTCTTACAGACTCTCACAGACACTCTCTCACAGACACTTTCTCACAGACTCTCTCACAGACACTCTCTCACAGACACTCTCGCACAGACACTCTCAGACACCCTCTCACACTCTCACAGACACTCACAGACTCTCACAGACACTCTCACAGACACTCTCACAGACACTCTCACAGACTATCACAGACACTCTCACAGACTATCACAGACACTCTCTCACAGACTTTTACACTCTCACAGACACTCTCACAGACACTCTCATAGACACTCTCACAGACTATCACAGACTCTCACAGACTCTCACAGACACTCTCACAGACTCTCACAGACACTCTCGCACAGACACTCTCGCACAGACACTCTCTCACAGACTCTCACAGACAATCTCCCACAGACAATCTCACAGACTCTCTCACAGACTCTCTCACATACACTCTCACAGACAATCGCACGCAGACTCTCTCACAGATACTCTCTCACAGACACTCTCACACTCTCTCACAGACACTCACAGACTCTCAGACACTCTCTCACAGACTCTCACAGACACTCTCTTACACACTATCACAGACACTCTCACAGACTCACACAGACACTCTCTCACAGACTCTCTCACAGACTCTCACACTCTCACAGACTCTAACAGATACTCTCACAGACAATCACAGACTCTTACAGACTCTCACTGACACTCTCCCACAGACTCTCACAGACACCTCACAGACACTCTCACAGATTATCACAGACTCTCACAGACACTCTCTCAGACTTTCACAGACACTCTCAGACTCTCAAAGACACTCTCACAGACACTCTCTCGCAGACACTCTCTCACAGACTCTCTCTCACAGACTGACACTCTCATAGACTTACACTCTCACAGACACTCTCACAGACAGACTCTCTCAGACACTCTCTCACAGACTCTCACAGATTCTCACAGACACTCACAGACCCTCACATACATTCACAGACTCTCTCACAGACACTCTCTCACAGACTCTCTCACAGACTCTCTTCCACACTCTCTCACAGACACTCTCTCACAGACACTCTCACAGACACTCTCTCAGACACTCTCTCACAGACACTCTCACACTCTCACAGACACTCACAGACACTCACAGACTCTCACAGACACTCTCACAGACACTCTCTCACAGACACTCTCTCACATACTCTCACAGACACTCCTACAGACTCTCACAGACACTCTCAGACTCTCACAGACACTCTCTCACAGACTCACACTCTCTCACAGACTCTCACACGCTCTCACAGACTCTCACAGACACACTCTTACAGACTCTCACAGACACTCTCACAGACTATCACAGACACTCTCACAGACTATCACAGACACTCTCTCACAGACTTTTACACTCTCACAGACACTCTCACAGACACTCTCACAGACACTCTCACAGACTATCACAGACTCTCACAGACTCTCACAGACACTCTCACAGACTCTCACAGACACTCTCGCATAGACACTCTCGCACAGACACTCTCTCACAGACTCTCACAGACAATCTCCCACAGACAATCTCACAGACAATCTCACAGACACTCTCTCACAGACACTCACAGACACTCTCAGACTCTCAGACTCTCACAGACACTCTCTCACAGACACTCTCTCACAGACACTCACAGACACTCACAGACACTCTCAGACTCTCACAGACACTCTCTCACAGACACTCTCTCACAGACACTCTCTCACAGACACTCTCTCACAGACACTCTCTCACAGACACTCACAGACACTCTCTCACAGACACTCTCTCACAGACATTCTCTCACAGACACTCTCACAGACTCTCACAGACACTCTCTCACAGACTCTGACACTCTCACAGACTCTCACAGACACTCTCACAGACAGACTCTCGCAGACAGACTCTCTCACAGACACTCTCTCACACTCTCACAGACACTCACAGACTCTCACAGACACTCTCTCACACTCTCTGACAGACTCTCACAGACACTCTCTTACACACTCTGACAGACTCACAGAGACACTCTCTCACAGACACTCTCTCACAGACTCTCACACTCTCTCACAGACTCTCACACTCTCTCACAGACTCTTACAGACACTCTCACAGACTCTTACAGACACTCTCTCACAGACACTCTCTCACAGACACTCTCTCACAAACACTCTCTCACAGACACTCTCTCACAGACACTCTCTCACAGACACTCACAGACACTCTCACAGACACTCTCTCACAGACACTCTCTCACAGACACTCTCACAGACTCTCACAGACACTCTCTCACAGACTCTGACACTCTCACAGACTCTCACAGACACTCTCACAGACAGACTCTCGCAGACAGACTCTCTCACAGACACTCTCTCACACTCTCACAGACACTCACAGACTCTCACAGACACTCTCTCACACTCTCTGACAGACTCTCACAGACACTATCTTACACACTCTCACAGACACTCTCACAGACTCACAGAGACACTCTCTCACAGACACTCTCTCACAGACTCTCACACTCTCTCACAGACTAACAGACACTCTCACAGACTCTTACAGACACTCTCTCACAGACTCTCACAGACACTCTCTTACAGACTATCACAGACACTCTCTTACAGACTCTCTCACAGTCTCTCACAGACTCTCACAGACACTCTCTTACAGACTATCACAGACACTCTCTTACAGACTCACAGACACTCTCACAGACTCTTACAGACTCTCAAAGACACTCTCTCACAGACTCTCACAGACACCCTCTCAGACTCTCACAGACACTCTCTCACAGACACTCTCTCACAGACACTCTCAGACACTCTCACAGACAGTCTCTCACAGTCTCTGATAGACACTCTCTTACAGACTATCACAGACACTCTCACAGACTCTCACAGACACTCTCTCACAGACACTCTCACAGACACTCTCTCAGACTCTCACAGACACTCTCTCACAGACACTCTCTCACAGACACTCTCTCACAGACACTCTCACAGACACTCTCAGACACTTTCTTACACTCTCTCACACTCTCTCACAGACACTCTCTCACAAACTCTCTCTCACAGACTCACAGACTCTCACAGACACTCTCTCACAGACACTCTCTCACAGACACTCTCACAGACTCTCACACTGTCTCACAGACTCTCACAGACACTCACAGACACTCTCACACACTCTCACAGACACTCTCTCACAGACTCTCTCTCACACTTTCTCACAGACTCTCACAGACACTCTCTCACACTCACTCACAGACTCTCACAGACACTCTCTCACACTCTCTGACAGACTCTCACAGAAACTCTCTCACAGACACTCTCACAGACTCACACTCTCACAACCTCTAACAGACACTCTCACAGACTCTTACAGACTCTCACTGACACTCTCTCACAGACTCTCACAGATACTCTCAGACTCTCAGACTCTCACAGACACTCTCTCACAGACACTCTCTCACAGACACTCTCTCACAGACACTCTCTCACAGACACTCTCTCACAGACACTCTCACAGACACTCTCTCACAGACACTCTCTCACAGACACTCACAGACACTCTCATAGACACTCTGTCAAAGACACTCTCTCACAGACACTCTCACAGACACTCTCATAGACAGACTCTAGCAGACACTCTCTCACAGTCTCTCACAGACTCTCACAGACACTCTCTTACAGACTATCACAGACACTCTCTTACAGACTCACAGACACTCTCACAGACTCTTACAGACTCTCAAAGACACTCTCTCACAGATACCCTCTCAGACTCTCACAGACACTCTCTCACAGACACTCTCTCACAGACACTCTCAGACACTCTCACAGACAGTCTCTCACAGTCTCTCACAGACACTCTCTTACAGACTATCACAGACACTCTCACAGACTCTCACAGACAGACTCTCACAGACACTCTCTCAGACTCTCACAGACACTCTCTCACAGACACTCTCTCACAGACACTCTCTCACAGACACTCTCACAGACACTCTCAGACACTTTCTTACACTCTCTCACACTCTCTCACAGACACTCTCTCACAAACTCTCTCTCACAGACTCACAGACTCTCACAGACACTCTCTCACAGACACTCTCTCACAGACACTCTCACAGACTCTCACACTGTCTCACAGACTCTCACAGACACTCACAGACACTCTCACACACTCTCACAGACACTCTCTCACAGACTCTCTCTCACACTTTCTCACAGACTCTCACAGACACTCTCTCACACTCACTCACAGACTCTCACAGACACTCTCTCACACTCTCTGACAGACTCTCACAGAAACTCTCTCACAGATACTCTCACAGACTCACACTCTCACAACCTCTAACAGACACTCTCACAGACTCTTACAGACTCTCACTGACACTCTCTCACAGACTCTCACAGATACTCTCAGACTCTCAGACTCTCACAGACGCTCTCTCACAGACACTCTCTCACAGACACTCTCTCACAGACACTCTCTCACAGACACTCTCACAGACACTCTCTCACAGACACTCTCTCACAGACACTCACAGACACTCTCATAGACACTCTCTCAAAGACACTCTCTCACAGACACTCTCACAGACACTCTCACAGACAGACTCTAGCAGACACTCTCTCACAGACACTCTCACAGACTCTCACAGACACTCACATACTCTCACAGACACTCTCTTACAGACTCTCACAGACACTCTCTCACAGACACTTTCTCACAGACTCTCTCACAGACACTCTCTCACAGACACTCTCTCACAGACACTCTCAGACACCCTCTCACACTCTCACAGACACTCACAGACTCTCACAGACACTCTCACAGACACTCTCACAGACTATCACAGACACTCTCACAGACTATCACAGACACTCTCTCACAGACTTTTACACTCTCACAGACACTCTCACAGACACTCTCACAGACACTCTCATAGACACTCTCACAGACTATCACAGACTCTCACAGACTCTCACAGACACTCTCACAGACTCTCACAGACACTCTCGCACAGACACTCTCGCACAGACACTCTCTCACAGACTCTCACAGACAATCTCCCACAGACAATCTCACAGACTCTCTCACAGACTCTCTCACATACACTCTCACAGACAATCGCTCGCAGACTCTCTCATAGATACTCTCTCACAGACACTCTCACACTCTCTCACAGACACTCACAGACTCTCAGACACTCTCTCACAGACTCTCACAGACACTCTCTTACACACTATCACAGACACTCTCACAGACTCACACAGACACTCTCTCACAGACTCTCTCACAGACTCTCACACTCTCACAGACTCTAACAGATACTCTCACAGACAATCACAGACTCTTACAGACTCTCACAGACACTCTCACAGATTATCACAGACTCTCACAGACACTCTCTCAGACTTTCACAGACACTCTCATACTCTCAAAGACACTCTCACAGACACTCTCTCGCAGACACTCTCTCACAGACGCTCTCTCACAGACTGACACTCTCACAGACTTACACTCTCACAGACACTCTCACAGACAGACTCTCTCAGACACTCTCTCACAGACTCTCACAGATTCTCACAGACACTCACAGACCCTCACATACACTCACAGACTCTCTCACAGACACTCTCTCACAGACTCTCTCACAGACTCTCTTCCACACTCTCTCACAGACACTCTCTCACAGACACTCTCACAGACACTCTCTCAGACACTCTCTCACAGACACTCTCACACTCTCACAGACACTCACAGACACTCACAGACTCTCACAGACACTCTCACAGACACTCTCTCACAGACACTCTCTCACATACTCTCACAGACACTCCTACAGACTCTCACAGACACTCTCAGACTCTCACAGACACTCTCTCACAGACTCACACTCTCTCACAGACTCTCACACGCTCTCACAGACTCTCACAGACACACTCTTACAGACTCTCACAGACACTCTCACAGACTATCACAGACACTCTCACAGACTATCACAGACACTCTCTCACAGACTTTTACACTCTCACAGACACTCTCACAGACACTCTCACAGACACTCTCACAGACTATCACAGACTCTCACAGACTCTCACAGACACTCTCACAGACTCTCACAGACACTCTCGCACAGACACTCTCGCACAGACACTCTCTCACAGACTCTCACAGACAATCTCCCACAGACTCTCTCACAGACTCTCTCACAGACTCTCTCACATACACTCTCACAGACAATCGCTCGCAGACTCTCTCACAGACACTCTCTCACAGACACTCTCACACTCTCTCACAGACACTCACAGACTCTCAGACACTCTCTCACAGACTCTCACAGACACTCTCTTACACACTATCACAGACACTCTCACAGACTCACACAGACACTCTCTCACAGACTCTCTCACTCTCACACTCTCACAGACTCTAACAGATACTCTCACAGACAATCACAGACTCTTACAGACTCTCACTGACACTCTCCCACAGACTCTCACAGACACTCTCACAGATTATCACAGACTCTCACAGACACTGTCGCAGACACTCTCTCAGACTTTCACAGACACTCTCAGACTCTCACAGACACTCTCACAGACACTCTCTCGCAGACACTCTCTCACAGACTCTCTCTCACAGACTGACACTCTCACAGACTTACACTCTCACAGACACTCTCACAGACAGACTCTCTCAGACACTCTCTCACAGACTCTCACAGATTCTCACAGACACTCACAGACCCTCACATACACTCACAGACACTCTCTCACAGACTCTCTCACAGACTCTCTTCCACACTCTCTCACAGATACTCTCTCACAGACACTCTCACAGACACTCTCTCAGACACTCTCTCAGACACTCTCTCACAGACACTCTCACACTCTCACAGACACTCACAGACACTCACAGACTCTCACAGACACTCTCACAGACACTCTCTCACAGACACTCTCTCACATACTCTCACAGACACTCCTACAGACTCTCACAGACACTCTCAGACTCTCACAGACACTCTCACAGATACTCTCTCGCAGACACTCTCTCACAGACTCTCTCTCACAGACTGACACTCTCACAGACACTCTCACAGACAGACTCTCTCAGACACTCTCTCACAGACTCTCACAGATTCTCACAGACACTCACAGACACTCACATACACTCACATACTCTCTCACAGACACTCTCTCACAGACTCTCTCACAGACTCTCTTCCACACTCTCTCACAGACACTCTCTCACAGACACTCTCACAGACACTCTCTCAGACACTCTCTCAGACACTCTCTCACAGACACTCTCACACTCTCACAGACACTCACAGACACTCACAGACTCTCACAGACACTCTCACAGACACTCTCTCACATACTCTCACAGACACTCCTACAGACTCTCACAGACACTCTCAGACTCTCACAGACACTCTCTCACAGACTCACACTCTCTCACAGACTCTCACACGCTCTCACAGACTCTCACAGACACACTCTTACAGACTCTCACAGACAATCTCACAGACTATCACAGACACTCTCACAGACTATCACAGACACTCTCTCACAGACTTTTACACTCTCACAGACACTCTCACAGACACTCTCACAGACACTCTCATAGACACTCTCACAGACACTCTCACAGACTCTCACAGACTCTCACAGACACTCTCACAGACTCTCACAGACACTCTCGCACAGACACTCTCGCACAGACACTCTCTCACAGACTCTCACAGACAATCTCCCACAGACAATCTCACAGACTCTCTCACAGACTCTCTCACATACACTCTCACAGACAATTGCTTGCAGACTCTCTCACAGACACTCTCTCACAGACACTCTCACACTCTCTCACAGACACTCACAGACTCTCAGACACTCTCTCACAGACTCTCACAGACACTCTCTTACACACTATCACAGACACTCTCACAGACTCACACAGACACTCTCTCACAGACTCTCTCACAGACTCTCACACTCTCACAGACTCTAACAGATACTCTCACAGACAATCACAGACTCTTACAGACTCTCACTGACACTCTCCCACAGACTCTCACAGACACTCTCACAGATTATCACAGACTCTCACAGACACTCTCGCAGACACTCTCTCAGACTTTCACAGACACTCTCAGACTCTCACAGACACTCTCACAGACACTCTCTCGCAGACACTCTCTCACAGACTCTCTCTCACAGACTCTCTCTCACAGACTGACACTCTCACAGACTTACACTCTCACAGACACTCTCACAGACAGACTCTCTCAGACACTCTCTCACAGACTCTCACAGATTCTCACAGACCCTCACAGACCCTCACATTCACTCAGAGAGTCTCTCACAGACACTCTCTCACAGACACTCTCACAGACACTCTCTCAGACACTCTCTCACAGACACTCTCACACTCTCACAGACACTCACAGACACTCACAGACTCTCACAGACACTCTCACAGACACTCTCTCACAGACACTCTCTCACAGACACTCTCTCACATACTCTCACAGACACTCCTACAGACTCTCACAGACACTCTCAGACTCTCACAGACACTCTCTCACAGACTCACACTCTCTCACAGACTCTCACACACTCTTACAGACTCTCACAGACTCTTACAGAGTCTCAAAGACACTCTCACAGACTCTCACAGACACTCTCTCACAGACTATCACAGACTCTCACAGACTCTCACAGACACTCTCACAAACACTCACAGACTCTCACAGACACCATGGGCATAACACAGGCCCCCGCAGCCCCCGCGGTGCTGGGGGCCCCTTTGCTCCAGGGGCCCCCTCACTCTCACAGACTCACAGACTCTCACAGACACTCTCACAGACAGACTCTCGCAGACACTCTCTCACAGACACTCTCTCACAGACTCTCACAGACACTCACAGACACTCTCTCAAAGACTCTCGAAGACACTCTCTCACACTCTTTCACAGACACACTCTCACAGAGTCTCTCACAGACACTCTCTCAAAGACACTCTCAGACACTCTCTCACACACTCTCACAGACACTCTCACAGACACTCTCTCACAGACTCTCACAGACACTCTCTTACAGACTCTCACAGACACTCTCACAGACTATCACAGACACTCTCGCACAGACTTTTACAGACTCTCACAGACACTCACAGACACTCTCACAGACACTCTCACAGACTATCACAGAAAGTCTCCCACAGACACTCTCTCACAGACTCTCACAGACACTCTCAGACTCTCACAGATACTCTCTCACAGACACTCTCTCACAGACACTCTCTCACAGACTCTCACAGACAGTCTCCCACAGACACTCTCTCACAGACTCTCACAGACAGTCTCCCACAGACACTCTCACAGACTCTCCCACAGACTGTCTCACAGACTCTCTCACAGACTCTCCCACAGACACTCTCTCACAGACACTCTCTCACAGACACTCTCTCACAGACACTCTCTCACAGACACTCACACTCTCTCACAGACTCAGACACTCTCTCACAGACTCTCACAGACACTCTCTCACACTCTCTGACAGACTCTCACAGACACTCTCTCACAGACTCCCACAGACACTCTCACAGACACTCTCTCACAGACACTCTCTCACATACTCTCACAGACACTCCTACAGACTCTCACAGACACTCTCAGACTCTCGCAGACACTCTCTCACAGACTCACACTCTCTCACAGACTCTCACACACTCTTACAGACTCTCACAGACTCTTACAGAGTCTCAAAGACACTCTCACAGACACTCTTACAAACTCACGGACACTCTCACAGACTCGCACGGACACTCTCTCATAGACTCTCTCTCACAGACTCTCCCACTCTCTCACAGACTCTAACAGACACTCTCACAGACAATCACAGACTCTTACAGACTCTCACTGACACTCTCTCACAGACTCTCACAGACACTCTCACAGACTCTCACTGACACTCTCTCACAGACTCTCACAGACACTCTCACAGACTATCACTGACTCTCAGACACTCTCTCAGACTCTCACAGACACTCTCAGACTCTCACAGACACTCTCAGACTCACAGACACTCTCAGACTCACAGACTCTCACAGATACTCTCTCACAGACACTCTCTCACAGACACTCTCTCACAGACACTCTCTCTCAGACACTCTCTCTCAGACACTCTCTCTCAGACACTCTCTCTCAGACACTCTCACACTCTCTCTCAGACACTCTCTCTCAGACACTCTCACACTCTCTCACAGACACTCTCTCACAGACTCTCACAGACACTCTCTCACAGACTCTGGCACTCTCACAGACTCACACTCTCACAGGCACTATCACAGACAGACTCTCAGACACTCTCTCTCAGACACTCTCTCACAGACACTCTCTCACAGACTCTCACAGACACTCTCTTACAGACTAACACAGACACTCACAGCCTCTCACTGACACTCTCTCACATACACTCTCACAGACTCTCAGACACTCTCACAGACACTCACAGACTCTTACAGACTCTCACAGACACTCTCTCACAGACTCTCACAGACACCCTCTCAGACTCTCACAGACACTCTCTCACAGACACTCTCAGACAATCTCACAGACAGTCTCAGTCTCTCACAGACACTCTCTCACAGACACTCTCACAGACACTCTCACAGACACTCTCACAGACAATCTCACAGACAATCTCACAGACAATCTCACAGACAATCTCACAGACAATCTCACAGACACTCTCTCACAGACACTCACACTCTCTCACAGACACTCACAGACTCTCAGACACTCTCTTACAGACTCTCACAGACACTCTCATAGACTCTCAGACACTCTCTCACAGACACTCACACTCTCTCACAGACACTCACAGACTCTCAGACACTCTCTTACAGACTCTCACAGACACTCTCATAGACTCTCAGACACTCTCTCACAGACTCTCACAGACACTCTCACAGACTCTCACAGACACTCTCTCACAGACTCACACTCTCTCACAGACTCTCACAGACACTCTCAGACTATCACAGACACTCTCTCACAGACTTTTACAGACTCACAGACACTCTCACAGACTATCTCACAGACTGTCTCTCTCCCAGACTCTCACAGACACTCTCTCACAGATACTCTCACATACTCTCTCACAGACTCTCTCACATACACTCTCACAGACAATCCCTCACAGACTCTCTCACAGACACTCTCTCACAGACACTCACACTCTCTCACAGACACTCACAGACTCTCAGACACTCTCTCATAGGCACTCTCTCACACTCTCTGACAGACTCTCACAGACACTCTCTTACACACTCTCACAGACACTCTCACAGACTCACAGAGACTCTCTCACAGACACTCTCTCACAGACTCTCACACTCTCTCACAGACTAACAGACACTCTCACAGACTCTTACAGACACTCTCTCACAGACTCTTACAGACTCTCATAGACACTCTCTCACAGTCTCTCACAGACACTCTCTTACAGACTATCACAGACACTCTCTTACAGACTCTCACACTCTCTCACAGACTAACAGACACTCTCACAGACTCTCACAGACTCACAGACAGTCTCTCACAGACACTCTCTTACAGACTATCACAGACACTCTCACAGACTCTCACAGACAGACTCTCACAGACACTCTCTCAGACTCTCACAGACACTCTCTCACAGACACTCTCTCACAGACACTCTCTCACAGACACTCTCTCACACTCTTAGACACTCTCTCACAGACTCTTAGACACTCTCTCACAGACTCTCACAGACACTCTCACAGACTCTCACAGACACTCTCACAGACTCTCACAGACACTCTCTCACAGACACTCTATCACAGACACTCTCTCACAGACACTCTCTCACAGACTCTTAGACACTCTCTCACAGACTCTCACACTGTCTCACAGACTCTCACAGACACTCACAGACACTCTCACAGACACTCTCTCACAGACTCTCACAGACACTCTCACAGACACTCTCACAGACAATCTCACAGACAATCTCACAGACAATCTCACAGACAATCTCACAGACACTCTCTCACAGACACTCACAGACACTCTCAGACTCTCAGACTCTCACAGACACTCTCTCACAGACACTCACAGACACTCTCAGACTCTCACAGACACTCTCTCACAGACACTCTCTCACAGACACTCACAGACACTCACAGACACTCTCAGACTCTCACAGACACTCTCTCACAGACACTCTCTCACAGACACTCTCTCACAGACACTCTCTCACAGACACTCTCTCACAGACACTCACAGACACTCTCTCACAGACACTCTCTCACAGACACTCTCTCACAGACACTCTCACAGACTCTCACAGACACTCTCTCATAGACTCTGACACGCTCACAGACTCTCACAGACACTCTCACAGACAGACTCTCGCAGACAGACTCTGTCACAGACCCTCTCTCACACTCTCACAGACACTCACAGACTCTCACAGACACTCTCTCACACTCTCTGACAGACTCTCACAGACACTCTCTTACACACTCTCACAGACTCACAGAGACACTCTCTCACAGACACTCTCTCACAGACTCACACTCTCTCACAGACTCTCACACTCTCTCACAGACTCTTACAGACACTCTCACAGACTCTTACAGACACTCTCTCACAGACACTCTCTCACAAACACTCTCTCACAGACACTCTCTCACAGACACTCTCTCACAGACACTCACAGACACTCTCACAGACACTCTCTCATAGACACTCTCTCACAGACACTCTCACAGACTCTCACAGACACTCTCTCACAGACTCTGACACTCTCACAGACTCTCACAGACACTCTCACAGACAGACTCTCGCAGACAGACTCTCTCACAGACACTCTCTCACACTCTCACAGACACTCACAGACTCTCACATACACTCTCTCACACTCTCTGACAGACTCTCACAGACACTCTCTTACACACTCTCACAGACACTCTCACAGACTCACAGAGACACTCTCTCACAGACACTCTCTCACAGACTCTCACACTGTCTCACAGACTAACAGACACTCTCACAGACTCTTACAGACACTCTCTCACAGACTCTCACAGACACTCTCTTACAGACTATCACAGACACTCTCTTACAGACTCTCTCACAGTCTCTCACAGACTCTCACAGACACTCTCTTACAGACTATCACAGACACTCTCTTACAGACTCACAGACACTCTCACAGACTCTTACAGACTCTCAAAGACACTCTCTCACAGACTCTCACAGATACCCTCTCAGACTCTCACAGACACTCTCTCACAGACACTCTCTCACAGACACTCTCAGACACTCTCACAGACAGTCTCTCACAGTCTCTCACAGACACTCTCTTACAGACTATCACAGACACTCTCACAGACAGATTCTCACAGACAGATTCTCACAGACACTCTCAGACTCTCACAGACACTCTCTCACAGACACTCTCTCACAGACACTCTCTCACAGACACTCTCACAGACACTCTCAGACACTTTCTTACACTCTCTCACACTCTCTCACAGACACTCTCTCACAAACTCTCTCTCACAGACTCACAGACTCTCACAGACACTCTCTCACAGACACTCTCTCACAGACACTCTCACAGACTCTCACACTGTCTCACAGACTCTCACAGACACTCACAGACACTCTCACACACTCTCACAGACACTCTCTCACAGACTCTCTCTCACACTTTCTCACAGACTCTCACAGACACTCTCTCACACTCACTCACAGACTCTCACAGACACTCTCTCACACTCTCTGACAGACTCTCACAGACACTCTCTCACAGACACTCTCACAGACTCACACTCTCACAACCTCTAACAGACACTCTCACAGACTCTTACAGACTCTCACTGACGCTCTCTCACAGACTCTCACAGACACTCTCTCACAGACACTCTCTCACAGACACTCTCTCACAGACACTCTCTCACAGACACTCTCTCACAGACACTCTCTCACAGACACTCACAGACACTCTCATAGACACTCTCTCAAAGACACTCTCTCACAGACACTCTCACAGACTCTCACAGACACTCACAGACTCTCACAGACACTCTCTTACAGACTCTCACAGACACTCTCTCACAGACACTTTCTCACAGACTCTCTCACAGACACTCTCTCACAGACACTCTCTCACAGACACTCTCAGACACCCTCTCACACTCTCAGAGACACTCACAGACTCTCACAGACACTCTCACAGACACTCTCACAGACTATCACAGACACTCTCACAGACACTCTCACAGACTATCACAGACTCTCACAGACTCTCACAGACACTCTCACAGACTCTCACAGACACTCTCGCACAGACACTCTCGCACAGACACTCTCTCACAGACTCTCACAGACAATCTCCCACAGACAATCTCACAGACTCTCTCACAGACTCTCTCACATACACTCTCACAGACAATCGCTCGCAGACTCTCTCACAGACACTCTCTCACAGACACTCTCACACTCTCTCACAGACACTCACAGACTCTCAGACACTCTCTCACAGACTCTCACAGACACTCTCTTACACACTATCACAGACACTCTCACAGACTCACACAGACACTCTCTCACAGACTCTCTCACAGACTCTCACACTCTCACAGACTCTAACAGATACTCTCACAGACAATCACAGACTCTTACAGACTCTCACTGACACTCTCCCACAGACTCTCACAGACACTCTCACAGATTATCACAGACTCTCACAGACACTCTCGCAGACACTCTCTCAGACTTTAACAGACACTCTCAGACTCTCACATACACTCTCACAGACACTCTCTCGCAGACAGACTCTCTCAGACACTCTCTCACAGACTCTCACAGATTCTCACAGACACTCACAGACCCTCACATACACTCACAGACTCTCTCACAGACACTCTCTCACAGACTCTCTCACAGACTCTCTTCCACACTCTCTCACAGACACTCTCACAGACACTCTCTTAGACACTCTCTCACAGACACTCTCACACTCTCACAGACACTCACAGACACTCACAGACTCTCACAGACTCTCACAGACACTCTCACAGACACTCTCTCACAGACACTCTCTCACATACTCTCATAGACACTCCTACAGACTCTCACAGACACTCTCAGACTCTCACAGACACTCTCTCACAGACTCACACTCTCTCACAGACTCTCACACGCTCTCACAGACTCTCACAGACACACTCTTACAGACTCTCACAGACACTCTCACAGACTATCACAGACACTCTCACAGACTATCACAGACACTCTCTCACAGACTTTTACACTCTCACAGACACTCTCACAGACACTCTCACAGACACTCTCACAGACACTCTCACAGACTATCACAGACTCTCACAGACTCTCACAGACACTCTCACAGACTCTCACAGACACTCTCGCACAGACACTCTCGCACAGACACTCTCTCACAGACTCTCAGAGACAATCTCCCACAGACAATCTCACAGACTCTCTCACAGACTCTCTCACATACACTCTCACAGACAATCGCTCGCAGACTCTCTCACAGACACTCTCTCACAGACACTCTCACACTCTCTCACAGACACTCACAGACTCTCAGACACTCTCTCACAGACTCTCACAGACACTCTCTTACACACTATCACAGACACTCTCACAGACTCACACAGACACTCTCTCACAGACTCTCTCACAGACTCTCACACTCTCACAGACTCTAACAGATACTCTCACAGACAATCACAGACTCTTACAGACTCTCACTGACACTCTCCCACAGACTCTCACAGACACTCTCACAGATTATCACAGACTCTCACAGACACTCTCGCAGACACTCTCTCAGACTTTCACAGACACTCTCAGACTCTCACAGACACTCTCACAGACACTCTCTCGCAGACACTCTCTCACAGACTCTCTCTCACAGACTGACCCTCTCACAGACTTACACTCTCACAGACACTCTCTTACAGACACTCTCACAGACTCTTACAGACACTCTCTCACAGACACTCTCTCACAAACACTCTCTCACAGACACTCTCTCACAGACACTCTCTCACAGACACTCACAGACACTCTCACAGACACTCTCTCACAGACACTCTCTCACAGACACTCTCACAGACTCTCACAGACACTCTCTCACAGACTCTGACACTCTCACAGACTCTCACAGACACTCTCACAGACAGACTCTCGCAGACAGACTCTCTCACAGACACTCTCTCACACTCTCACAGACACTCACAGACTCTCACATACACTCTCTCACACTCTCTGACAGACTCTCACAGACACTCTCTTACACACTCTCACAGACACTCTCACAGACTCACAGAGACACTCTCTCACAGACACTCTCTCACAGACTCTCACACTGTCTCACAGACTAACAGACACTCTCACAGACTCTTACAGACACTCTCTCACAGACTCTCACAGACACTCTCTTACAGACTATCACAGACACTCTCTTACAGACTCTCTCACAGTCTCTCACAGACTCTCACAGACACTCTCTTACAGACTATCACAGACACTCTCTTACAGACTCACAGACACTCTCACAGACTCTTACAGACTCTCAAAGACACTCTCTCACAGACTCTCACAGACACCCTCTCAGACTCTCACAGACACTCTCTCACAGACACTCTCTCACAGACACTCTCAGACACTCTCACAGACAGTCTCTCACAGTCTCTCACAGACACTCTCTTACAGACTATCACAGACACTCTCACAGACTCTCACAGACAGATTCTCACAGACACTCTCAGACTCTCACAGACACTCTCTCACAGATACTCTCTCACAGACACTCTCTCACAGACACTCTCACAGACACTCTCAGACACTTTCTTACACTCTCTCACACTCTCTCACAGACACTCTCTCACAAACTCTCTCTCACAGACTCACAGACTCTCACAGACACTCTCTCACAGACACTCTCTCACAGACACTCTCACAGACTCTCACACTGTCTCACAGACTCTCACAGACACTCACAGACACTCTCACACACTCTCACAGACACTCTCTCACAGACTCTCTCTCACACTTTCTCACAGACTCTCACAGACACTCTCTCACACTCACTCACAGACTCTCACAGACACTCTCTCACACTCTCTGACAGACTCTCACAGACACTCTCTCACAGACACTCTCACAGACTCACACTCTCACAACCTCTAACAGACACTCTCACAGACTCTTACAGACTCTCACTGACGCTCTCTCACAGACTCTCACAGACACTCTCTCACAGACACTCTCTCACAGACACTCTCTCACAGACACTCTCTCACAAACACTCTCTCACAGACACTCACAGACACTCTCATAGACACTCTCTCAAAGACACTCTCTCACAGACACTCTCACAGACTCTCACAGACACTCACAGACTCTCACAGACACTCTCTTACAGACTCTCACAGACACTCTCTCACAGACACTTTCTCACAGACTCTCTCACAGACACTCTCTCACAGACACTCTCTCACAGACACTCTCAGACACCCTCTCACACTCTCACAGACACTCACAGACTCTCACAGACACTCTCACAGACACTCTCACAGACTATCACAGACACTCTCACAGACTATCACAGACACTCTCTCACAGACTTTTACACTCTCACAGACACTCTCACAGACACTCTCACAGACACTCTCACAGACACTCTCACAGACTATCACAGACTCTCACAGACTCTCACAGACACTCTCACAGACTCTCACAGACACTCTCGCACAGACACTCTCGCACAGACACTCTCTCACAGACTCTCACAGACAATCTCCCACAGACAATCTCACAGACTCTCTCACAGACTCTCTCACATACACTCTCACAGACAATCGCTCGCAGACTCTCTCACAGACACTCTCTCACAGACACTCTCACACTCTCTCACAGACACTCACAGACTCTCAGACACTCTCTCACAGACTCTCACAGACACTCTCTTACACACTATCACAGACACTCTCACAGACTCACACAGACACTCTCTCACAGACTCTCTCACAGACTCTCACACTCTCACAGACTCTAACAGATACTCTCACAGACAATCACAGACTCTTACAGACTCTCACTGACACTCTCCCACAGACTCTCACAGACACTCTCACAGATTATCACAGACTCTCACAGACACTCTCGCAGACACTCTCTCAGACTTTAACAGACACTCTCAGACTCTCACATACACTCTCACAGACACTCTCTCGCAGACAGACTCTCTCAGACACTCTCTCACAGACTCTCACAGATTCTCACAGACACTCACAGACCCTCACATACACTCACAGACTCTCTCACAGACACTCTCTCACAGACTCTCTCACAGACTCTCTTCCACACTCTCTCACAGACACTCTCACAGACTCACACTCTCACAACCTCTAACAGACACTCTGACAGACTCTTACAGACTCTCACTGACACTCTCTCACAGACTCTCAAAGATACTCTCAGACTCTCAGAGTCTCACAGACACTCTCTCACAGACACTCTCTCACAGACACTCTCTCACAGACACTCTCACAGACACTCTCTCACAGACACTCTCTCACAGACACTCACAGACACTCTCATAGACACTCTCTCAAAGACACTCTCTCACAGACACTCTCACAGACACTCTCACAGACAGACTCTAGCAGACACTCTCTTACAGTCTCTCACAGACTCTCACAGACACTCTCTTACAGACTATCACAGACACTCTCTTACAGACTCACAGACACTCTCACAGACTCTTACAGACTCTCAAAGATACTCTCTCACAGACTCTCACAGACACCCTCTCAGACTCTCACAGACACTCTCTCACAGACACTCTCTCACAGACACTCTCAGACACTCTCACAGACAGTCTCTCACAGTCTCTCACAGACACTCTCTTACAGACTATCACAGACACTCTCACAGACTCTCACAGACAGACTCTCACAGACACTCTCTCAGACTCTCACAGACACTCTCTCACAGACACTCTCACAGACACTCTCTCACAGACACTCTCACAGACTCTCACAGACACTCTCTCACAGACTCACACTCTCTCAGAGACTCTCACAGACACTCTCAGACTATCACAGACACTCTCTCACAGACTTTTACAGACTCACAGACACTCTCACAGACTATCTCACAGACTGTCTCTCTCCCAGACTCTCACAGACACTCTCTCACAGATACTCTCACATACTCTCTCACAGACTGTCTCACATACACTCTCACAGACAATCCCTCACAGACTCTCTCACAGACACTCTCTCACAGACACTCACACTCTCTCACAGATACTCACAGACTCTCAGACACTCTCTCACAGGCACTCTCTCACACTCTCTGACAGACTCTCACAGACACTCTCTTACACACTCTCACAGACACTCTCACAGACTCACAGAGACACTCTCTCACAGACACTCTCTCACAGACTCTCACACTCTCTCACAGACTAACAGACACTCTCACAGACTCTTACAGACACTCTCTCACAGACTCTTACAGCCTCTCATAGACACTCTCTCACAGTCTCTCACAGACACTCTCTTACAGACTATCACAGACACTCTCTTACAGACTCTCACACTCTCTCACAGACTAACAGACACTCTCACAGACTCACAGACAGTCTCTCACAGACACTCTCTTACAGACTATCACAGACACTCTCACAGACTCTCACAGACAGACTCTCACAGACACTCTCTCAGACTCTCACAGACACTCTCTCACAGACACTCTCTCACAGACACTCTCTCATAGACACTCTCTCACAGACACTCTCTCACACTCTTAGACACTCTCTCACAGACTCTTAGACACTCTCACAGACTCTCACAGACACTCTCACAGACTCTCACAGACACTCTCACAGACTCTCACAGACACTCTCTCACAGACACTCTCTCACAGACACTCTCTCACAGACACTCTCTCACAGACTCTTAGACACTCTCTCACAGACTCTCACACTGTCTCACAGACTCTCACAGACACTCACAGACACTCTCACAGACACTCTCTCACAGACTCTCACAGACACTCTCACAGACAATCTCACAGACAATCTCACAGACAATCTCACAGACAATCTCTCACAGACACTCACAGACACTCTCAGACTCTCAGACTCTCACAGACACTCTCTCACAGACACTCATAGACACTCTCAGACTCTCACAGACACTCTCTCACAGACACTCTCTCACAGACACTCACAGACACTCACAGACACTCTCAGACTCTCACAGACACTCTCTCACAGACACTCTCTCACAGACACTCTCTCACAGACACTCTCTCACAGACACTCACAGACACTCTCTCACAGACACTCTCTCACAGACACTCTCTCACAGACACTCTCTCACAGACACTCTCACAGACTCTCACAGACACTCTCTCACAGACAGACTCTCGCAGACAGACTCTCTCACAGACACTCTCTCACACTCTCACAGACACTCACAGACTCTCACAGACACTCTCTCACACTCTCTGACAGACTCTCACAGACACTCTCTTACACACTCTCACAGACTCACAGAGACACTCTCTCACAGACACTCTCTCACAGACTCTCACACTCTCTCACAGACTCTCACACTCTCTCACAGACTCTTACAGACACTCTCACAGACTCTTACAGACACTCTCCCACAGACACTCTCTCACAGACACTCTCTCACAAACACTCTCTCACAGACACTCTCTCACAGACACTCTCTCACAGACACTCACAGACACTCTCACACAGACACTCTCTCACAGACACTCTCTCACAGACACTCACAGACACTCTCACAGACACTCTCTCACAGACACTCTCTCACAGACACTCTCACAGACTCTCACAGACACTCTCTCACAGACTCTGACACTCTCACAGACTCTCACAGACACTCTCACAGACAGACTCTCGCAGACAGACTCTCTCACAGACACTCTCTCACACTCTCACAGACACTCACAGACTCTCACAGACACTCTCTCACACTCTCTGACAGACTCTCACAGACACTCTCTTACATACTCTCACAGATACTCTCACAGACTCACAGAGACACTCTCTCACAGACACTCTCTCACAGACTCTCACACTCTCTCACAGACTAACATACACTCTCACAGACTCTTACAGACACTCTCTCACAGACTCTCACAGACACTCTCTTACAGACTATCACAGACACTCTCTTACAGACTCTCTCACAGTCTCTCACAGACTCTCACAGACACTCTCTTACAGACTATCACAGACACTCTCTTACAGACTCACAGACACTCTCACAGACTCTTACAGACTCTCAAAGACACTCTCTCACAGACTCTCACAGACACCCTCTCAGACTCTCACAGACACTCTCTCACAGACACTCTCAGACACTCTCACAGACAGTCTCTCACAGTCTCTCACAGACACTCTCTTACAGACTATCACAGACACTCTCACAGACTCTCACAGACAGACTCTCACAGACACTCTCTCAGACTCTCACAGACACTCTCTCACAGACACTCTCTCACAGACACTCTCTCAGAGACACTCTCACAGACACTCTCAGACACTTTCTTACACTCTCTCACACTCTCTCACAGACACTCTCTCACAAACTCTCTCTCACAGACTCACAGACTCTCACAGACACTCTCTCACAGACACTCTCTCACAGACACTCTCACAGACTCTCACACTGTCTCACAGACTCTCACAGACACTCACAGACACTCTCACACACTCTCACAGACACTCTCTCACAGACTCTCTCTCACACTTTCTCACAGACTCTCACAGACACTCTCTCACACTCACTCACAGACTCTCACAGACACTCTCTCACACTCTCTGACAGACTCTCACAGAAACTCTCTCACAGACACTCTCACAGACTCACACTCTCACAACCTCTAACAGACAATCTCACAGACTCTTACAGACTCTCACTGACACTCTCTCACAGACTCTCACAGATACTCTCAGACTCTCAGACTCTCACAGACACTCTCTCACAGACACTCTCTCACAGACACTCTCTCACAGACACTCTCTCACAGACACTCTCTCACAGACACTCTCACAGACACTCTCTCACAGACACTCTCTCACAGACACTCTCATAGACACTCTCATAGACACTCTCTCAAAGACACTCTCTCACAGACACTCTCACAGACACTCTCACAGACAGACTCTAGCAGACACTCTCTCACAGACACTCTCACAGACTCTCACAGACACTCACAGACACTCTCTTACAGACTCTCACAGACACTCTCTCACAGACACTTTCTCACAGACTCTCTCACAGACACTCTCTCACAGACACTCTCTCACAGACACTCTCAGACACCCTCTCACACTCTCACAGACACTCACAGACTCTCACAGACACTCTCACAGACACTCTCACAGACACTCTCACAGACTATCACAGACACTCTCACAGACTATCACAGACACTCTCTCACAGACTTTTACACTCTCACAGACACTCTCACAGACACTCTCATAGACACTCTCACAGACTATCACAGACTCTCACAGACTCTCACAGACACTCTCACAGACTCTCACAGACACTCTCGCACAGACACTCTCGCACAGACACTCTCTCACAGACTCTCACAGACAATCTCCCACAGACAATCTCACAGACTCTCTCACAGACTCTCTCACATACACTCTCACAGACAATCGCTCGCAGACTCTCTCACAGACACTCTCTCACAGACACTCTCACACTCTCTCACAGACACTCACAGACTCTCAGACACTCTCTCACAGACTCTCACAGACACTCTCTTACACACTATCACAGACACTCTCACAGACTCACACAGACACTCTCTCACAGACTCTCTCACAGACTCTCACACTCTCACAGACTCTAACAGATACTCTCACAGACAATCACAGACTCTTACAGACTCTCACTGACACTCTCCCACAGACTCTCACAGACACCTCACAGACACTCTCACAGATTATCACAGACTCTCACAGACACTCTCTCAGACTTTCACAGACACTCTCAGACTCTCAAAGACACTCTCACAGACACTCTCTCGCAGACACTCTCTCACAGACTCTCTCTCACAGACTGACACTCTCATAGACTTACACTCTCACAGACACTCTCACAGACAGACTCTCTCAGACACTCTCTCACAGACTCTCACAGATTCTCACAGACACTCACAGACCCTCACATACATTCACAGACTCTCTCACAGACACTCTCTCACAGACTCTCTCACAGACTCTCTTCCACACTCTCACAGACACTCTCTCACAGACACTCTCACAGACACTCTCTCAGACACTCTCTCACAGACACTCTCACACTCTCACAGACACTCACAGACACTCACAGACTCTCACAGACACTCTCACAGACACTCTCTCACAGACACTCTCTCACATACTCTCACAGACACTCCTACAGACTCTCACAGACACTCTCAGACTCTCACAGACACTCTCTCACAGACTCACACTCTCTCACAGACTCTCACACGCTCTCACAGACTCTCACAGACACACTCTTACAGACTCTCACAGACACTCTCACAGACTATCACAGACACTCTCACAGACTATCACAGATACTCTCTCACAGACTTTTACACTCTCACAGACACTCTCACAGACACTCTCACAGACACTCTCACAGACTATCACAGACTCTCACAGACTCTCACAGACACTCTCACAGACTCTCACAGACACTCTCGCATAGACACTCTCGCACAGACACTCTCTCACAGACTCTCACAGACAATCTCCCACAGACAATCTCACAGACAATCTCACAGACACTCTCTCACAGACACTCACAGACACTCTCAGACTCTCAGACTCTCACAGACACTCTCTCACAGACACTCTCTCACAGACACTCACAGACACTCACAGACACTCTCAGACTCTCACAGACACTCTCTCACAGACACTCTCTCACAGACACTCTCTCACAGACACTCTCTCACAGACACTCTCTCACAGACACTCTCTCACAGACACTCACAGACACTCTCTCACAGACACTCTCTCACAGACATTCTCTCACAGACACTCTCACAGACTCTCACAGACACTCTCTCACAGACTCTGACACTCTCACAGACTCTCACAGACACTCTCACAGACAGACTCTCGCAGACAGACTCTCTCACAGACACTCTCTCACACTCTCACAGACACTCACAGACTCTCACAGACACTCTCTCACACTCTCTGACAGACTCTCACAGACACTCTCTTACACACTCTGACAGACTCACAGAGACACTCTCTCACAGACACTCTCTCACAGACTCTCACACTCTCTCACAGACTCTCACACTCTCTCACAGACTCTTACAGACACTCTCACAGACTCTTACAGACACTCTCTCACAGACACTCTCTCACAAACACTCTCTCACAGACACTCTCTCACAGACACTCTCTCACAGATACTCACAGACACTCTCACAGACACTCTCTCACAGACACTCTCACAGACTCTCACAGACACTCTCTCACAGACTCTGACACTCTCACAGACTCTCACAGACACTCTCACAGACAGACTCTCGCAGACAGACTCTCTCACAGACACTCTCTCACTCTCTCACAGACACTCACAGACTCTCAGACACTCTCTCACAGACTCTCACAGAGACTCTCTTACACACTATCACAGACACTCTCACAGACTCACACAGACACTCTCTCACAGACTCTCTCACAGACTCTCACACTCTCACAGACTCTAACAGATACTCTCACAGACAATCACAGACTCTTACAGACTCTCACTGACACTCTCCCACAGACTCTCACAGACACCTCACAGACACTCTCACAGATTATCACAGACTCTCACAGACACTCTCAGACTTTCACAGACACTCTCAGACTCTCAAAGACACTCTCACAGACACTCTCTCGCAGACACTCTCTCACAGACTCTCTCTCACAGACTGACACTCTCACAGACTTACACTCTCACAGACACTCTCACAGACAGACTCTCTCAGACACTCTCTCACAGACTCTCACAGATTCTCACAGACACTCACAGACCCTCACATACACTCACAGACTCTCTCACAGACACTCTCTCACAGACTCTCTCACAGACTCTCTTCCACACTCTCTCACAGACACTCTCTCACAGACACTCTCACAGACACTCTCTCAGACACTCTCTCACAGACACTCTCACACTCTCACAGACACTCACAGACACTCACAGACTCTCACAGACACTCTCACAGACACTCTCTCACAGACACTCTCTCACATACTCTCACAGACACTCCTACAGACTCTCACAGACACTCTCAGACTCTCACAGACACTCTCTCACAGACTCACACTCTCTCACAGACTCTCACACGCTCTCACAGACTCTCACAGACACACTCTTACAGACTCTCACAGACACTCTCACAGACTATCACAGACACTCTCACAGACTATCACAGACACTCTCTCACAGACTTTTACACTCTCACAGACACTCTCACAGACACTCTCACAGACACTCTCACAGACTATCACAGACTCTCACAGACACTCTCACAGACTCTCACAGACTCTCACAGACACTCTCGCATAGACACTCTCGCACAGACACTCTCTCACAGACTCTCACAGACAATCTCCCACAGACAATCTCACAGACAATCTCACAGACACTCTCTCACAGACACTCACAGACACTCTCAGACTCTCAGACTCTCACAGACACTCTCTCACAGACACTCTCTCACAGACACTCACAGACACTCACAGACACTCTCAGACTCTCACAGACACTCTCTCACAGACACTCTCTCACAGACACTCTCTCACAGACACTCTCTCACAGACACTCACAGACACTCTCTCACAGACACTCTCTCACAGACACTCTCTCACAGACACTCTCACAGACTCTCACAGACACTCTCTCACAGACTCTGACACTCTCACAGACTCTCACAGACACTCTCACAGACAGACTCTCGCAGACAGACTCTCTCACAGACACTCTCTCACACTCTCACAGACACTCACAGACTCTCACAGACACTCTCTCACACTCTCTGACAGACTCTCACAGACACTCTCTTACACACTCTGACAGACTCACAGAGACACTCTCTCACAGACACTCTCTCACAGACTCTCACACTCTCTCACAGACTCTCACACTCTCTCACAGACTCTTACAGACACTCTCACAGACTCTTACAGACACTCTCTCACAGACACTCTCTCACAAACACTCTCTCACAGACACTCTCTCACAGACACTCTCTCACAGACACTCACAGACACTCTCACAGACACTCTCTCACAGACACTCTCACAGACTCTCACAGACACTCTCTCACAGACTCTGACACTCTCACAGACTCTCACAGACACTCTCACAGACAGACTCTCGCAGACAGACTCTCTCACAGACACTCTTTCACACTCTCACAGACACTCACAGACTCTCACAGACACTCTCTCACACTCTCACAGACACTCTCACAGACTCACAGAGACACTCTCTCACAGACACTCTCTCACAGACTCTCACACTCTCTCACAGACTAACAGACACTCTCTCACAGACTCTCACAGACACTCTCACAGACAGACTCTCGCAGACAGACTCTCTCACAGACACTCTTTCACACTCTCACAGACACTCACAGACTCTCACAGACACTCTCTCACACTCTCACAGACACTCTCACAGACTCACAGAGACACTCTCTCACAGACACTCTCTCACAGACTCTCACACTCTCTCACAGACTCTTACAGACACTCTCTCACAGACTCTCACAGACACTCTCTTACAGACTATCACAGACACTCTCTTACAGACTCTCTCACAGTCTCTCACAGACTCTCACAGACACTCTCTTACAGACTATCACAGACACTCTCTTACAGACTCACAGACACTCTCACAGACTCTTACAGACTCTCAAAGACACTCTCTCACAGACTCTCACAGACACCCTCTCAGACTCTCACAGACACTCTCTCACAGACACTCTCTCACAGACACTCTCAGACACTCTCACAGACAGTCTCTCACAGTCTCTCACAGACACTCTCTTACAGACTATCACAGACACTCTCACAGACTCTCACAGACAGACTCTCACAGACACTCTCTCAGACTCTCACAGACACTCTCTCACAGACACTCTCTAACAGACACTCTCTCACAGACACTCTCACAGACACTCTCAGACACTTTCTTACACTCTCTCACACTCTCTCACAGACACTCTCTCACAAACTCTCTCTCACAGACTCACAGACTCTCACAGACACTCTCTCACAGACACTCTCTCACAGACACTCTCACAGACTCTCACACTGTCTCACAGACTCTCACAGACACTCACAGACACTCTCACACACTCTCACAGACACTCTCTCACAGACTCTCTCTCACACTTTCTCACAGACTCTCACAGACACTCTCTCACAGACTCTCACAGATTCTCACAGACACTCACAGACCCTCACATACACTCACAGACTCTCTCACAGACACTCTCTCACAGACTCTCTCACAGACTCTCTTCCACACTCTCTCACAGACACTCTCTCACAGACACTCTCACAGACACTCTCTCAGACACTCTCTCACAGACACTCTCACACTCTCACAGACACTCACAGACACTCACAGACTCTCGTAGACACTCTCACAGACACTCTCTCACAGACACTCTCTCACATACTCTCACAGACACTCCTACAGACTCTCACAGCCACTCTCAGACTCTCACAGACACTCTCTCACAGACTCACACTCTCTCACAGACTCTCACACGCTCTCACAGACTCTCACAGACACACTCTTACAGACTCTCACAGACACTCTCACAGACTATCACAGACACTCTCACAGACTATCACAGACACTCTCTCACAGACTTTTACACTCTCACAGACACTCTCACAGACACTCTCACAGACACTCTCACAGACTCTCACAGACACTCTCACAGACTCTCACAGACACTCTCGCATAGACACTCTCGCACAGACACTCTCTCACAGACTCTCACAGACAATCTCCCACAGACAATCTCACAGACAATCTCACAGACACTCTCTCACAGACACTCACAGACACTCTCAGACTCTCACAGACACTCTCTCACAGACACTCTCTCACAGACACTCACAGACACTCACAGACACTCTCAGACTCTCACAGACACTCTCTCACAGACACTCTCTCACAGACACTCTCTCACAGACACTCTCTCACAGACACTCACAGACACTCTCTCACAGACACTCTCTCACAGACACTCTCTCACAGACACTCTCACAGACTCTCACAGACACTCTCTCACAGACTCTGACACTCTCACAGACTCTCACAGACACTCTCACAGACAGACTCTCGCAGGCAGACTCTCGCACAGACACTCTCTCACACTCTCACAGACACTCACAGACTCTCACAGACACTCTCTCACACTCTCTGACAGACTCTCACAGACACTCTCTTACACACTCTGACAGACTCACAGAGACACTCTCTCACAGACACTCTCTCACAGACTCTCACACTCTCTCACAGACTCTCACACTCTCTCACAGACTCTTACAGACACTCTCACAGACTCTTACAGACACTCTCTCACAGACACTCTCTCACAAACACTCTCTCACAGACACTCTCTCACAGACACTCTCTCACAGACACTCACAGACACTCTCACAGACACTCTCTCACAGACACTCTCACAGACTCTCACAGACACTCTCTCACAGACTCTGACACTCTCACAGACTCTCACAGACACTCTCACAGACAGACTCTCGCAGACAGACTCTCTCACAGACACTCTCTCACACTCTCACAGACACTCACAGACTCTCACAGACACTCTCTCACACTCTCTGACAGACTCTCACAGACACTATCTTACACACTCTCACAGACACTCTCACAGACTCACAGAGACACTCTCTCACAGACACTCTCTCACAGACTCTCACACTCTCTCACAGACTAACAGACACTCTCACAGACTCTTACAGACACTCTCTCACAGACTCTCACAGACACTCTCTTACAGACTATCACAGACACTCTCTTACAGACTCTCTCACAGTCTCTCACAGACTCTCACAGACACTCTCTTACAGACTATCACAGACACTCTCTTACAGACTCACAGACACTCTCACAGACTCTTACAGACTCTCAAAGACACTCTCTCACAGACTCTCACAGACACCCTCTCAGACTCTCACAGACACTCTCTCACAGCCACTCTCTCACAGACACTCTCAGACACTCTCACAGACAGTCTCTCACAGTCTCTCACAGACACTCTCTTACAGACTATCACAGACACTCTCACAGACTCTCACAGACAGACTCTCACAGACACTCTCTCAGACTCTCACAGACACTCTCTCACAGACACTCTCTCACAGACACTCTCTCACAGACACTCTCACAGACACTCTCAGACACTTTCTTACACTCTCTCACACTCTCTCACAGACACTCTCTCACAAACTCTCTCTCACAGACTCACAGACTCTCACAGACACTCTCTCACAGACACTCTCTCACAGACACTCTCACAGACTCTCACACTGTCTCACAGACTCTCACAGACACTCACAGACACTCTCACACACTCTCACAGACACTCTCTCACAGACTCTCTCTCACACTTTCTCACAGACTCTCACAGACACTCTCTCACACTCACTCACAGACTCTCACAGACACTCTCTCACACTCTCTGACAGACTCTCACAGAAACTCTCTCACAGACACTCTCACAGACTCACACTCTCACAACCTCTAACAGACACTCTCACAGACTCTTACAGACTCTCACTGACACTCTCTCACAGACTCTCACAGATACTCTCAGACTCTCAGACTCTCACAGACACTCTCTCACAGACACTCTCTCACAGACACTCTCTCACAGACACTCTCTCACAGACACTCTCACAGACACTCTCTCACAGACACTCTCTCACAGACACTCACAGACACTCTCATAGACACTCTGTCAAAGACACTCTCTCACAGACACTCTCACAGACACTCTCATAGACAGACTCTAGCAGACACTCTCTCACAGTCTCTCACAGACTCTCACAGACACTCTCTTACAGACTATCACAGACACTCTCTTACAGACTCACAGACACTCTCACAGACTCTTACAGACTCTCAAAGACACTCTCTCACAGACTCTCACAGACACCCTCTCAGACTCTCACAGACACTCTCTCACAGACACTCTCTCACAGACACTCTCAGACACTCTCACAGACAGTCTCTCACAGTCTCTCACAGACACTCTCTTACAGACTATCACAGACACTCTCACAGACTCTCACAGACAGACTCTCACAGACACTCTCTCAGACTCTCACAGACACTCTCTCACAGACACTCTCTCACAGACACTCTCTCACAGACACTCTCACAGACACTCTCAGACACTTTCTTACACTCTCTCACACTCTCTCACAGACACTCTCTCACAAACTCTCTCTCACAGACTCACAGACTCTCACAGACACTCTCTCACAGACACTCTCTCACAGACACTCTCACAGACTCTCACACTGTCTCACAGACTCTCACAGACACTCACAGACACTCTCACACACTCTCACAGACACTCTCTCACAGACTCTCTCTCACACTTTCTCACAGACTCTCACAGACACTCTCTCACACTCACTCACAGACTCTCACAGACACTCTCTCACACTCTCTGACAGACTCTCACAGAAACTCTCTCACAGATACTCTCACAGACTCACACTCTCACAACCTCTAACAGACACTCTCACAGACTCTTACAGACTCTCACTGACACTCTCTCACAGACTCTCACAGATACTCTCAGACTCTCAGACTCTCACAGACACTCTCTCACAGACACTCTCTCACAGACACTCTCACACTCTCTCACAGACACTCACAGACTCTCAGACACTCTCTCACAGACTCTCACAGACACTCTTTTACACACTATCACAGACACTCTCACAGACTCACACAGACACTCTCTCACAGACTCTCTCACAGACTCTCACACTCTCACAGATTCTAACAGATACTCTCACAGACAATCACAGACTCTTACAGACTCTCACTGACACTCTCCCACAGACTCTCACAGACACCTCACAGACACTCTCACAGATTATCACAGACTCTCACAGACACTCTCTCAGACTTTCACAGACACTCTCAGACTCTCAAAGACACTCTCACAGACACTCTCTCGCAGACACTCTCTCACAGACTCTCTCTCACAGACTGACACTCTCACAGACTTACACTCTCACAGACACTCTCACAGACAGACTCTCTCAGACACTCTCTCACAGACTCTCACAGATTCTCACAGACACTCACAGACCCTCACATACACTCACAGACTCTCTCACAGACACTCTCTCACAGACTCTCTCACAGACTCTCTTCCACACTCTCTCACAGACACTCTCTCACAGACACTCTCACAGACACTCTCTCAGACACTCTCTCACAGACACTCTCACACTCTCACAGACACTCACAGACACTCACAGACTCTCACAGACACTCTCACAGACACTCTCTCACAGACACTCTCTCACATACTCTCACAGACACTCCTACAGACTCTCACAGACACTCTCAGACTCTCTCACAGACTCACACTCTCTCACAGACTCTCAAACGCTCTCACAGACTCTCACAGACACACTCTTACAGACTCTCACAGACACTCTCACAGACTATCACAGACACTCTCACAGACTATCACAGACACTCTCTCACAGACTTTTACACTCTCACAGACACTCTCACAGACACTCTCACAGACATTCTCACAGACTCTCACAGACTCTCACAGACACTCTCACAGACACTCTCACAGACTCTCACAGACACTCTCGCATAGACACTCTCGCACAGACACTCTCTCACAGACTCTCACAGACAATCTCCCACAGACAATCTCACAGACAATCTCACAGACACTCTCTCACAGACACTCACAGACACTCTCAGACTCTCAGACTCTCACAGACACTCTCTCACAGACACTCACAGACACTCTCAGACTCTCACAGACACTCTCTCACAGACACTCTCTCACAGACACTTACAGACACTCACAGACACTCTCAGACTCTCACAGACACTCTCTCACAGACACTCTCTCACACTCTCTCACAGACACTCTCTCACAGACACTCTCTCACAGACACTCACAGACACTCTCTCACAGACACTCTCTCACAGACACTCTCTCACAGACACTCTCACAGACTCTCACAGACACTCTCACACAGACTCTGACACTCTCACAGACTCTCACAGACACTCTCACAGACAGACTCTCGCAGACAGACTCTCTCACAGACACTCTCTCACACTCTCACAGACACTCACAGACTCTCACAGACACTCTCTCACACTCTCTGACAGACTCTCACAGACACTCTCTTACACACTCTCACAGACTCACAGAGACACTCTCTCACAGACACTCTCTCACAGACTCTCACACTCTCTCACAGACTCTCACACTCTCTCACAGACTCTTACAGACACTCTCACAGACTCTTACAGACACTCTCTCACAGACACTCTCTCACAAACACTCTCTCACAGACACTCTCTCACAGACACTCTCTCACAGACACTCACAGACACTCTCACAGACACTCTCTCACAGACACTCTCTCACAGACACTCTCACAGACTCTCACAGACACTCTCTCACAGACTCTGACACTCTCACAGACTCTCACAGACACTCTCACAGACAGACTCTCGCAGACAGACTCTCTCACAGACACTCTCTCACACTCTCACAGACACTCACAGACTCTCACAGACACTCTCTCACACTCTCTGACAGACTCTCACAGACACTATCTTACACACTCTCACAGACACTCTCACAGACTCACAGAGACACTCTCTCACAGACACTCTCTCACAGACTCTCACACTCTCTCACAGACTAACAGACACTCTCACAGACTCTTACAGACACTCTCTCACAGACTCTCACAGACACTCTCTTACAGACTATCACATACACTCTCTTACAGACTCTCTCACAGTCTCTCACAGACTCTCACAGACACTCTCTTACAGACTATCACAGACACTCTCTTACAGACTCACAGACACTCTCACAGACTCTTACAGACTCTCAAAGACACTCTCTCACAGACTCTCACAGACACCCTCTCAGACTCTCACAGACACTCTCTCACAGACACTCTCTCACAGACACTCTCACAGACAGTCTCTCACAGACACTCTCTTACAGACTATCACAGACACTCTCACAGACTCTCACAGACAGACTCTCACAGACACTCTCTCAGACTCTCACAGACACTCTCTCACAGACACTCTCTCACAGACACTCTCTCACAGACACTCTCACAGACACTCTCAGACACTTTCTTACACTCTCTCACACTCTCTCACAGACACTCTCTCACAAACTCTCTCTCACAGACTCACAGACTCTCACAGACACTCTCTCACAGACACTCTCTCACAGACACTCTCACAGACTCTCACACTGTCTCACAGACTCTCACAGACACTCACAGACACTCTCACACACTCTCACAGACACTCTCTCACAGACTCTCTCTCACACTTTCTCACAGACTCTCACAGACACTCTCTCACACTCACTCACAGACTCTCACAGACACTCTCTCACACTCTCTGACAGACTCTCACAGAAACTCTCTCACAGACACTCTCACAGACTCACACTCTCACAACCTCTAACAGACACTCTGACAGACTCTTACAGACTCTCACTGACACTCTCTCACAGACTCTCAAAGATACTCTCAGACTCTCAGAGTCTCACAGACACTCTCTCACAGACACTCTCTCACAGACACTCTCTCACAGACACTCTCACAGACACTCTCTCACAGACACTCTCTCACAGACACTCACAGACACTCTCATAGACACTCTCTCAAAGACACTCTCTCACAGACACTCTCACAGACACTCTCACAGACAGACTCTAGCAGACACTCTCTTACAGTCTCTCACAGACTCTCACAGACACTCTCTTACAGACTATCACAGACACTCTCTTACAGACTCACAGACACTCTCACAGACTCTTACAGACTCTCAAAGATACTCTCTCACAGACTCTCACAGACACCCTCTCAGACTCTCACAGACACTCTCTCACAGACACTCTCTCACAGACACTCTCAGACACTCTCACAGACAGTCTCTCACAGTCTCTCACAGACACTCTCTTACAGACTATCACAGACACTCTCACAGACTCTCACAGACAGACTCTCACAGACACTCTCTCAGACTCTCACAGACACTCTCTCACAGACACTCTCACAGACACTCTCTCACAGACACTCTCACAGACTCTCACAGACACTCTCTCACAGACTCACACTCTCTCAGAGACTCTCACAGACACTCTCAGACTATCACAGACACTCTCTCACAGACTTTTACAGACTCACAGACACTCTCACAGACTATCTCACAGACTGTCTCTCTCCCAGACTCTCACAGACACTCTCTCACAGATACTCTCACATACTCTCTCACAGACTGTCTCACATACACTCTCACAGACAATCCCTCACAGACTCTCTCACAGACACTCTCTCACAGACACTCACACTCTCTCACAGATACTCACAGACTCTCAGACACTCACACACAGGCACTCTCTCACACTCTCTGACAGACTCTCACAGACACTCTCTTACACACTCTCACAGACACTCTCACAGACTCACAGAGACTCTCTCACAGACACTCTCTCACAGACTCTCACACTCTCTCACAGACTAACAGACACTCTCACAGACTCTTACAGACACTCTCTCACAGACTCTTACAGCCTCTCATAGACACTCTCTCACAGTCTCTCACAGACACTCTCTTACAGACTATCACAGACACTCTCACAGACTCTCACAGACAGATTCTCACAGACACTCTCAGACTCTCACAGACACTCTCTCACAGATACTCTCTCACAGACACTCTCTCACAGACACTCTCACAGACACTCTCAGACACTTTCTTACACTCTCTCACACTCTCTCACAGACACTCTCTCACAAACTCTCTCTCACAGACTCACAGACTCTCACAGACACTCTCTCACAGACACTCTCTCACAGACACTCTCACAGACTCTCACACTGTCTCACAGACTCTCACAGACACTCACAGACACTCTCACACACTCTCACAGACACTCTCTCACAGACTCTCTCTCACACTTTCTCACAGACTCTCACAGACACTCTCTCACACTCACTCACAGACTCTCACAGACACTCTCTCACACTCTCTGACAGACTCTCACAGACACTCTCTCACAGACACTCTCACAGACTCACACTCTCACAACCTCTAACAGACACTCTCACAGACTCTTACAGACTCTCACTGACGCTCTCTCACAGACTCTCACAGACACTCTCTCACAGACACTCTCTCACAGACACTCTCTCACAGACACTCTCTCACAAACACTCTCTCACAGACACTCACAGACACTCTCATAGACACTCTCTCAAAGACACTCTCTCACAGACACTCTCACAGACTCTCACAGACACTCACAGACTCTCACAGACACTCTCTTACAGACTCTCACAGACACTCTCTCACAGACACTTTCTCACAGACTCTCTCACAGACACTCTCTCACAGACACTCTCTCACAGACACTCTCAGACACCCTCTCACACTCTCACAGACACTCACAGACTCTCACAGACACTCTCACAGACACTCTCACAGACTATCACAGACACTCTCACAGACTATCACAGACACTCTCTCACAGACTTTTACACTCTCACAGACACTCTCACAGACACTCTCACAGACACTCTCACAGACACTCTCACAGACTATCACAGACTCTCACAGACTCTCACAGACACTCTCACAGACTCTCACAGACACTCTCGCACAGACACTCTCGCACAGACACTCTCTCACAGACTCTCACAGACAATCTCCCACAGACAATCTCACAGACTCTCTCACAGACTCTCTCACATACACTCTCACAGACAATCGCTCGCAGACTCTCTCACAGACACTCTCTCACAGACACTCTCACACTCTCTCACAGACACTCACAGACTCTCAGACACTCTCTCACAGACTCTCACAGACACTCTCTTACACACTATCACAGACACTCTCACAGACTCACACAGACACTCTCTCACAGACTCTCTCACAGACTCTCACACTCTCACAGACTCTAACAGATACTCTCACAGACAATCACAGACTCTTACAGACTCTCACTGACACTCTCCCACAGACTCTCACAGACACTCTCACAGATTATCACAGACTCTCACAGACACTCTCGCAGACACTCTCTCAGACTTTAACAGACACTCTCAGACTCTCACATACACTCTCACAGACACTCTCTCGCAGACAGACTCTCTCAGACACTCTCTCACAGACTCTCACAGATTCTCACAGACACTCACAGACCCTCACATACACTCACAGACTCTCTCACAGACACTCTCTCACAGACTCTCTCACAGACTCTCTTCCACACTCTCTCACAGACACTCTCACAGACTCACACTCTCACAACCTCTAACAGACACTCTGACGGACTCTTACAGACTCTCACTGACACTCTCTCACAGACTCTCAAAGATACTCTCAGACTCTCAGAGTCTCACAGACACTCTCTCACAGACACTCTCTCACAGACACTCTCTCACAGACACTCTCACAGACACTCTCTCACAGACACTCTCTCACAGACACTCACAGACACTCTCATAGACACTCTCTCAAAGACACTCTCTCACAGACACTCTCACAGACACTCTCACAGACAGACTCTAGCAGACACTCTCTTACAGTCTCTCACAGACTCTCACAGACACTCTCTTACAGACTATCACAGACACTCTCTTACAGACTCACAGACACTCTCACAGACTCTTACAGACTCTCAAAGATACTCTCTCACAGACTCTCACAGACACCCTCTCAGACTCTCACAGACACTCTCTCACAGACACTCTCTCACAGACACTCTCAGACACTCTCACAGACAGTCTCTCACAGTCTCTCACAGACACTCTCTTACAGACTATCACAGACACTCTCACAGACTCTCACAGACAGACTCTCACAGACACTCTCTCAGACTCTCACAGACACTCTCTCACAGACACTCTCACAGACACTCTCTCACAGACACTCTCACAGACTCTCACAGACACTCTCTCACAGACTCACACTCTCTCAGAGACTCTCACAGACACTCTCAGACTATCACAGACACTCTCTCACAGACTTTTACAGACTCACAGACACTCTCACAGACTATCTCACAGACTGTCTCTCTCCCAGACTCTCACAGACACTCTCTCACAGATACTCTCACATACTCTCTCACAGACTGTCTCACATACACTCTCACAGACAATCCCTCACAGACTCTCTCACAGACACTCTCTCACAGACACTCACACTCTCTCACAGATACTCACAGACTCTCAGACACTCTCTCACAGGCACTCTCTCACACTCTCTGACAGACTCTCACAGACACTCTCTTACACACTCTCACAGACACTCTCACAGACTCACAGAGACTCTCTCACAGACACTCTCTCACAGACTCTCACACTCTCTCACAGACTAACAGACACTCTCACAGACTCTTACAGACACTCTCTCACAGACTCTTACAGCCTCTCATAGACACTCTCTCACAGTCTCTCACAGACACTCTCTTACAGACTATCACAGACACTCTCTTACAGACTCTCACACTCTCTCACAGACTAACAGACACTCTCACAGACTCACAGACAGTCTCTCACAGACACTCTCTTACAGACTATCACAGACACTCTCACAGACTCTCACAGACAGACTCTCACAGACACTCTCTCAGACTCTCACAGACACTCTCTCACAGACACTCTCTCACAGACACTCTCTCATAGACACTCTCTCACAGACACTCTCTCACACTCTTAGACACTCTCTCACAGACTCTTAGACACTCTCACAGACTCTCACAGACACTCTCACAGACTCTCACAGACACTCTCACAGACTCTCACAGACACTCTCTCACAGACACTCTCTCACAGACACTCTCTCACAGACACTCTCTCACAGACTCTTAGACACTCTCTCACAGACTCTCACACTGTCTCACAGACTCTCACAGACACTCACAGACACTCTCACAGACACTCTCTCACAGACTCTCACAGACACTCTCACAGACAATCTCACAGACAATCTCACAGACAATCTCACAGACAATCTCTCACAGACACTCACAGACACTCTCAGACTCTCAGACTCTCACAGACACTCTCTCACAGACACTCATAGACACTCTCAGACTCTCACAGACACTCTCTCACAGACACTCTCTCACAGACACTCACAGACACTCACAGACACTCTCAGACTCTCACAGACACTCTCTCACAGACACTCTCTCACAGACACTCTCTCACAGACACTCACAGACACTCTCTCACAGACACTCTCTCACAGACACTCTCTCACAGACACTCTCTCACAGACACTCTCACAGACTCTCACAGACACTCTCTCACAGACAGACTCTCGCAGACAGACTCTCTCACAGACACTCTCTCACACTCTCACAGACACTCACAGACTCTCACAGACACTCTCTCACACTCTCTGACAGACTCTCACAGACACTCTCTTACACACTCTCACAGACTCACAGAGACACTCTCTCACAGACACTCTCTCACAGACTCTCACACTCTCTCACAGACTCTCACACTCTCTCACAGACTCTTACAGACACTCTCACAGACTCTTACAGACACTCTCCCACAGACACTCTCTCACAGACACTCTCTCACAAACACTCTCTCACAGACACTCTCTCACAGACACTCTCTCACAGACACTCACAGACACTCTCACACAGACACTCTCTCACAGACACTCTCTCACAGACACTCACAGACACTCTCACAGACACTCTCTCACAGACACTCTCTCACAGACACTCTCACAGACTCTCACAGACACTCTCTCACAGACTCTGACACTCTCACAGACTCTCACAGACACTCTCACAGACAGACTCTCGCAGACAGACTCTCTCACAGACACTCTCTCACACTCTCACAGACACTCACAGACTCTCACAGACACTCTCTCACACTCTCTGACAGACTCTCACAGACACTCTCTTACATACTCTCACAGATACTCTCACAGACTCACAGAGACACTCTCTCACAGACACTCTCTCACAGACTCTCACACTCTCTCACAGACTAACATACACTCTCACAGACTCTTACAGACACTCTCTCACAGACTCTCACAGACACTCTCTTACAGACTATCACAGACACTCTCTTACAGACTCTCTCACAGTCTCTCACAGACTCTCACAGACACTCTCTTACAGACTATCACAGACACTCTCTTACAGACTCACAGACACTCTCACAGACTCTTACAGACTCTCAAAGACACTCTCTCACAGACTCTCACAGACACCCTCTCAGACTCTCACAGACACTCTCTCACAGACACTCTCAGACACTCTCACAGACAGTCTCTCACAGTCTCTCACAGACACTCTCTTACAGACTATCACAGACACTCTCACAGACTCTCACAGACAGACTCTCACAGACACTCTCTCAGACTCTCACAGACACTCTCTCACAGACACTCTCTCACAGACACTCTCTCACAGACACTCTCACAGACACTCTCAGACACTTTCTTACACTCTCTCACACTCTCTCACAGACACTCTCTCACAAACTCTCTCTCACAGACTCACAGACTCTCACAGACACTCTCTCACAGACACTCTCTCACAGACACTCTCACAGACTCTCACACTGTCTCACAGACTCTCACAGACACTCACAGACACTCTCACACACTCTCACAGACACTCTCTCACAGACTCTCTCTCACACTTTCTCACAGACTCTCACAGACACTCTCTCACACTCACTCACAGACTCTCACAGACACTCTCTCACACTCTCTGACAGACTCTCACAGAAACTCTCTCACAGACACTCTCACAGACTCACACTCTCACAACCTCTAACAGACAATCTCACAGACTCTTACAGACTCTCACTGACACTCTCTCACAGACTCTCACAGATACTCTCAGACTCTCAGACTCTCACAGACACTCTCTCACAGACACTCTCTCACAGACACTCTCTCACAGACACTCTCTCACAGACACTCTCTCACAGACACTCTCACAGACACTCTCTCACAGACACTCTCTCACAGACACTCACAGACACTCTCATAGACACTCTCTCAAAGACACTCTCTCACAGACACTCTCACAGACACTCTCACAGACAGACTCTAGCAGACACTCTCTCACAGACACTCTCACAGACTCTCACAGACACTCACAGACACTCTCTTACAGACTCTCACAGACACTCTCTCACAGACACTTTCTCACAGACTCTCTCACAGACACTCTCTCACAGACACTCTCTCACAGACACTCTCAGACACCCTCTCACACTCTCACAGACACTCACAGACTCTCACAGACACTCTCACAGACACTCTCACAGACACTCTCACAGACTATCACAGACACTCTCACAGACTATCACAGACACTCTCTCACAGACTTTTACACTCTCACAGACACTCTCACAGACACTCTCATAGACACTCTCACAGACTATCACAGACTCTCACAGACTCTCACAGACACTCTCACAGACTCTCACAGACACTCTCACACAGACACTCTCGCACAGACACTCTCTCACAGACTCTCACAGACAATCTCCCACAGACAATCTCACAGACTCTCTCACAGACTCTCTCACATACACTCTCACAGACAATCGCTCGCAGACTCTCTCACAGACACTCTCTCACAGACACTCTCACACTCTCTCACAGACACTCACAGACTCTCAGACACTCTCTCACAGACTCTCACAGACACTCTCTTACACACTATCACAGACACTCTCACAGACTCACACAGACACTCTCTCACAGACTCTCTCACAGACTCTCACACTCTCACAGACTCTAACAGATACTCTCACAGACAATCACAGACTCTTACAGACTCTCACTGACACTCTCCCACAGACTCTCACAGACACCTCACAGACACTCTCACAGATTATCACAGACTCTCACAGACACTCTCTCAGACTTTCACAGACACTCTCAGACTCTCAAAGACACTCTCACAGACACTCTCTCGCAGACACTCTCTCACAGACTCTCTCTCACAGACTGACACTCTCATAGACTTACACTCTCACAGACACTCTCACAGACAGACTCTCTCAGACACTCTCTCACAGACTCTCACAGATTCTCACAGACACTCACAGACCCTCACATACATTCACAGACTCTCTCACAGACACTCTCTCACAGACTCTCTCACAGACTCTCTTCCACACTCTCTCACAGACACTCTCTCACAGACACTCTCACAGACACTCTCTCAGACACTCTCTCACAGACACTCTCACACTCTCACAGACACTCACAGACACTCACAGACTCTCACAGACACTCTCACAGACACTCTCTCACAGACACTCTCTCACATACTCTCACAGACACTCCTACAGACTCTCACAGACACTCTCAGACTCTCACAGACACTCTCTCACAGACTCACACTCTCTCACAGACTCTCACACGCTCTCACAGACTCTCACAGACACACTCTTACAGACTCTCACAGACACTCTCACAGACTATCACAGACACTCTCACAGACTATCACAGATACTCTCTCACAGACTTTTACACTCTCACAGACACTCTCACAGACACTCTCACAGACACTCTCACAGACTATCACAGACTCTCACAGACTCTCACAGACACTCTCACAGACTCTCACAGACACTCTCGCATAGACACTCTCGCACAGACACTCTCTCACAGACTCTCACAGACAATCTCCCACAGACAATCTCACAGACAATCTCACAGACACTCTCTCACAGACACTCACAGACACTCTCAGACTCTCAGACTCTCACAGACACTCTCTCACAGACACTCTCTCACAGACACTCACAGACACTCACAGACACTCTCAGACTCTCACAGACACTCTCTCACAGACACTCTCTCACAGACACTCTCTCACAGACACTCTCTCACAGACACTCTCTCACAGACACTCACAGACACTCTCTCACAGACACTCTCTCACAGACATTCTCTCACAGACACTCTCACAGACTCTCACAGACACTCTCTCACAGACTCTGACACTCTCACAGACTCTCACAGACACTCTCACAGACAGACTCTCGCAGACAGACTCTCTCACAGACACTCTCTCACACTCTCACAGACACTCACAGACTCTCACAGACACTCTCTCACACTCTCTGACAGACTCTCACAGACACTCTCTTACACACTCTGACAGACTCACAGAGACACTCTCTCACAGACACTCTCTCACAGACTCTCACACTCTCTCACAGACTCTCACACTCTCTCACAGACTCTTACAGACACTCTCACAGACTCTTACAGACACTCTCTCACAGACACTCTCTCACAAACACTCTCTCACAGACACTCTCTCACAGACACTCTCTCACAGACACTCACAGACACTCTCACAGACACTCTCTCACAGACACTCTCACAGACTCTCACAGACACTCTCTCACAGACTCTGACACTCTCACAGACTCTCACAGACACTCTCACAGACAGACTCTCGCAGACAGACTCTCTCACAGACACTCTCTCACACTCTCACAGACACTCACAGACTCTCACAGACACTCTCTCACACTCTCTGACAGACTCTCACAGACACTATCTTACACACTCTCACAGACACTCTCACAGACTCACAGAGACACTCTCTCACGGACACTCTCTCACAGACTCTCACACTCTCTCACAGACTAACAGACACTCTCACAGACTCTTACAGACACTCTCTCACAGACTCTCACAGACACTCTCTTACAGACTATCACAGACACTCTCTTACAGACTCTCTCACAGTCTCTCACAGACTCTCACAGACACTCTCTTACAGACTATCACAGACACTCTCTTACAGACTCACAGACACTCTCACAGACTCTTACAGACTCTCAAAGACACTCTCTCACAGACTCTCACAGACACCCTCTCAGACTCTCACAGACACTCTCTCACAGCCACTCTCTCACAGACACTCTCAGATACTCTCACAGACAGTCTCTCACAGTCTCTCACAGACACTCTCTTACAGACTATCACAGACACTCTCACAGACTCTCACAGACAGACTCTCACAGACACTCTCTCAGACTCTCACAGACACTCTCTCACAGACACTCTCTCACAGACACTCTCTCACAGACACTCTCACAGACACTCTCAGACACTTTCTTACACTCTCTCACACTCTCTCACAGACACTCTCTCACAAACTCTCTCTCACAGACTCACAGACTCTCACAGACACTCTCTCACAGACACTCTCTCACAGACACTCTCACAGACTCTCACACTGTCTCACAGACTCTCACAGACACTCACAGACACTCTCACACACTCTCACAGACACTCTCTCACAGACTCTCTCTCACACTTTCTCACAGACTCTCACAGACACTCTCTCACACTCACTCACAGACTCTCACAGACACTCTCTCACACTCTCTGACAGACTCTCACAGAAACTCTCTCACAGACACTCTCACAGACTCACACTCTCACAACCTCTAACAGACACTCTCACAGACTCTTACAGACTCTCACTGACACTCTCTCACAGACTCTCACAGATACTCTCAGACTCTCAGACTCTCACAGACACTCTCTCACAGACACTCTCTCACAGACACTCTCTCACAGACACTCTCTCACAGACACTCTCACAGACACTCTCTCACAGACACTCTCTCACAGACACTCACAGACACTCTCATAGACACTCTGTCAAAGACACTCTCTCACAGACACTCTCACAGACACTCTCATAGACAGACTCTAGCAGACACTCTCTCACAGTCTCTCACAGACTCTCACAGACACTCTCTTACAGACTATCACAGACACTCTCTTACAGACTCACAGACACTCTCACAGACTCTTACAGACTCTCAAAGACACTCTCTCACAGACTCTCACAGACACCCTCTCAGACTCTCACAGACACTCTCTCACAGACACTCTCTCACAGACACTCTCAGACACTCTCACAGACAGTCTCTCACAGTCTCTCACAGACACTCTCTTACAGACTATCACAGACACTCTCACAGACTCTCACAGACAGACTCTCACAGACACTCTCTCAGACTCTCACAGACACTCTCTCACAGACACTCTCTCACAGACACTCTCTCACAGACACTCTCTCACAGACACTCTCACAGACACTCTCAGACACTTTCTTACACTCTCTCACACTCTCTCACAGACACTCTCTCACAAACTCTCTCTCACAGACTCACAGACTCTCACAGACACTCTCTCACAGACACTCTCTCACAGACACTCTCACAGACTCTCACACTGTCTCACAGACTCTCACAGACACTCACAGACACTCTCACACACTCTCACAGACACTCTCTCACAGACTCTCTCTCACACTTTCTCACAGACTCTCACAGACACTCTCTCACACTCACTCACAGACTCTCACAGACACTCTCTCACACTCTCTGACAGACTCTCACAGAAACTCTCTCACAGATACTCTCACAGACTCACACTCTCACAACCTCTAACAGACACTCTCACAGACTCTTACAGACTCTCACTGACACTCTCTCACAGACTCTCACAGATACTCTCAGACTCTCAGACTCTCACAGACACTCTCTCACAGACACTCTCTCACAGACACTCTCACACTCTCTCACAGACACTCACAGACTCTCAGACACTCTCTCACAGACTCTCACAGACACTCTCTTACACACTATCACAGACACTCTCACAGACTCACACAGACACTCTCTCACAGACTCTCTCACAGACTCTCACACTCTCACAGATTCTAACAGATACTCTCACAGACAATCACAGACTCTTACAGACTCTCACTGACACTCTCCCACAGACTCTCACAGACACCTCACAGACACTCTCACAGATTATCACAGACTCTCACAGACACTCTCTCAGACTTTCACAGACACTCTCAGACTCTCAAAGACACTCTCACAGACACTCTCTCGCAGACACTCTCTCACAGACTCTCTCTCACAGACTGACACTCTCACAGACTTACACTCTCACAGACACTATCACAGACAGACTCTCTCAGACACTCTCTCACAGACTCTCACAGATTCTCACAGACACTCACAGACCCTCACATACACTCACAGACTCTCTCACAGACACTCTCTCACAGACTCTCTCACAGACTCTCTTCCACACTCTCTCACAGACACTCTCTCACAGACACTCTCACAGACACTCTCTCAGACACTCTCTCACAGACACTCTCACACTCTCACAGACACTCACAGACACTCACAGACTCTCACAGACACTCTCACAGACACTCTCTCACAGACACTCTCTCACATACTCTCACAGACACTCATACAGACTCTCACAGACACTCTCAGACTCTCACAGACACTCTCTCACAGACTCACACTCTCTCACAGACTCTCAAACGCTCTCACAGACTCTCACAGACACACTCTTACAGACTCTCACAGACACTCTCACAGACTATCACAGACACTCTCACAGACTATCACAGACACTCTCTCACAGACTTTTACACTCTCACAGACACTCTCACAGACACTCTCACAGACATTCTCACAGACTCTCACAGACTCTTACAGACTCTCACAGACACTCTCACAGACTCTCACAGACACTCTCGCATAGACACTCTCGCACAGACACTCTCTCACAGACTCTCACAGACAATCTCCCACAGACAATCTCACAGACAATCTCACAGACACTCTCTCACAGACACTCACAGACACTCTCAGACTCTCAGACTCTCACAGACACTCTCTCACAGACACTCACAGACACTCTCAGACTCTCACAGACACTCTCTCACAGACACTCTCTCACAGACACTTACAGACACTCACAGACACTCTCAGACTCTCACAGACACTCTCTCACAGACACTCTCTCACACTCTCTCACAGACACTCTCTCACAGACACTCTCTCACAGACACTCACAGACACTCTCTCACAGACACTCTCTCACAGACACTCTCTCACAGACACTCTCACAGACTCTCACAGACACTCTCTCACAGACTCTGACACTCTCACAGACTCTCACAGACACTCTCACAGACAGACTCTCGCAGACAGACTCTCTCACAGACACTCTCTCACACTCTCACAGACACTCACAGACTCTCACAGACACTCTCTCACACTCTCTGACAGACTCTCACAGACACTCTCTTACACACTCTCACAGACTCACAGAGACACTCTCTCACAGACACTCTCTCACAGACTCTCACACTCTCTCACAGACTCTCACACTCTCTCACAGACTCTTACAGACACTCTCACAGACTCTTACAGACACTCTCTCACAGACACTCTCTCACAAACACTCTCTCACAGACACTCTCTCACAGACACTCTCTCACAGACACTCACAGACACTCTCACAGACACTCTCTCACAGACACTCTCTCACAGACACTCTCACAGACTCTCACAGACACTCTCTCACAGACTCTGACACTCTCACAGACTCTCACAGACACTCTCACAGACAGACTCTCGCAGACAGACTCTCTCACAGACACTCTCTCACACTCTCACAGACACTCACAGACTCTCACAGACACTCTCTCACACTCTCTGACAGACTCTCACAGACACTATCTTACACACTCTCACAGACACTCTCACAGACTCACAGAGACACTCTCTCACAGACACTCTCTCACAGACTCTCACACTCTCTCACAGACTAACAGACACTCTCACAGACTCTTACAGACACTCTCTCACAGACTCTCACAGACACTCTCTTACAGACTATCACATACACTCTCTTACAGACTCTCTCACAGTCTCTCACAGACTCTCACAGACACTCTCTTACAGACTATCACAGACACTCTCTTACAGACTCACAGACACTCTCACAGACTCTTACAGACTCTCAAAGACACTCTCTCACAGACTCTCACAGACACCCTCTCAGACTCTCACAGACACTCTCTCACAGACACTCTCTCACAGACACTCTCAGACACTCTCACAGACAGTCTCTCACAGACACTCTCTTACAGACTATCACAGACACTCTCACAGACTCTCACAGACAGACTCTCACAGACACTCTCTCAGACTCTCACAGACACTCTCTCACAGACACTCTCTCACAGACACTCTCTCACAGACACTCTCACAGACACTCTCAGACACTTTCTTACACTCTCTCACACTCTCTCACAGACACTCTCTCACAAACTCTCTCTCACAGACTCACAGACTCTCACAGACACTCTCTCACAGACACTCTCTCACAGACACTCTCACAGACTCTCACACTGTCTCACAGACTCTCACAGACACTCACAGACACTCTCACACACTCTCACAGACACTCTCTCACAGACTCTCTCTCACACTTTCTCACAGACTCTCACAGACACTCTCTCACACTCACTCACAGACTCTCACAGACACTCTCTCACACTCTCTGACAGACTCTCACAGAAACTCTCTCACAGACACTCTCACAGACTCACACTCTCACAACCTCTAACAGACACTCTGACAGACTCTTACAGACTCTCACTGACACTCTCTCACAGACTCTCAAAGATACTCTCAGACTCTCAGAGTCTCACAGACACTCTCTCACAGACACTCTCTCACAGACACTCTCTCACAGACACTCTCACAGACACTCTCTCACAGACACTCTCTCACAGACACTCACAGACACTCTCATAGACACTCTCTCAAAGACACTCTCTCACAGACACTCTCACAGACACTCTCACAGACAGACTCTAGCAGACACTCTCTTACAGTCTCTCACAGACTCTCACAGACACTCTCTTACAGACTATCACAGACACTCTCTTACAGACTCACAGACACTCTCACAGACTCTTACAGACTCTCAAAGATACTCTCTCACAGACTCTCACAGACACCCTCTCAGACTCTCACAGACACTCTCTCACAGACACTCTCTCACAGACACTCTCAGACACTCTCACAGACAGTCTCTCACAGTCTCTCACAGACACTCTCTTACAGACTATCACAGACACTCTCACAGACTCTCACAGACAGACTCTCACAGACACTCTCTCAGACTCTCACAGACACTCTCTCACAGACACTCTCACAGACACTCTCTCACAGACACTCTCACAGACTCTCACAGACACTCTCTCACAGACTCACACTCTCTCAGAGACTCTCACAGACACTCTCAGACTATCACAGACACTCTCTCACAGACTTTTACAGACTCACAGACACTCTCACAGACTATCTCACAGACTGTCTCTCTCCCAGACTCTCACAGACACTCTCTCACAGATACTCTCACATACTCTCTCACAGACTGTCTCACATACACTCTCACAGACAATCCCTCACAGACTCTCTCACAGACACTCTCTCACAGACACTCACACTCTCTCACAGATACTCACAGACTCTCAGACACTCACACACAGGCACTCTCTCACACTCTCTGACAGACTCTCACAGACACTCTCTTACACACTCTCACAGACACTCTCACAGACTCACAGAGACTCTCTCACAGACACTCTCTCACAGACTCTCACACTCTCTCACAGACTAACAGACACTCTCACAGACTCTTACAGACACTCTCTCACAGACTCTTACAGCCTCTCATAGACACTCTCTCACAGTCTCTCACAGACACTCTCTTACAGACTATCACAGACACTCTCACAGACTCTCACAGACAGATTCTCACAGACACTCTCAGACTCTCACAGACACTCTCTCACAGATACTCTCTCACAGACACTCTCTCACAGACACTCTCACAGACACTCTCAGACACTTTCTTACACTCTCTCACACTCTCTCACAGACACTCTCTCACAAACTCTCTCTCACAGACTCACAGACTCTCACAGACACTCTCTCACAGACACTCTCTCACAGACACTCTCACAGACTCTCACACTGTCTCACAGACTCTCACAGACACTCACAGACACTCTCACACACTCTCACAGACACTCTCTCACAGACTCTCTCTCACACTTTCTCACAGACTCTCACAGACACTCTCTCACACTCACTCACAGACTCTCACAGACACTCTCTCACACTCTCTGACAGACTCTCACAGACACTCTCTCACAGACACTCTCACAGACTCACACTCTCACAACCTCTAACAGACACTCTCACAGACTCTTACAGACTCTCACTGACGCTCTCTCACAGACTCTCACAGACACTCTCTCACAGACACTCTCTCACAGACACTCTCTCACAGACACTCTCTCACAAACACTCTCTCACAGACACTCACAGACACTCTCATAGACACTCTCTCAAAGACACTCTCTCACAGACACTCTCACAGACTCTCACAGACACTCACAGACTCTCACAGACACTCTCTTACAGACTCTCACAGACACTCTCTCACAGACACTTTCTCACAGACTCTCTCACAGACACTCTCTCACAGACACTCTCTCACAGACACTCTCAGACACCCTCTCACACTCTCACAGACACTCACAGACTCTCACAGACACTCTCACAGACACTCTCACAGACTATCACAGACACTCTCACAGACTATCACAGACACTCTCTCACAGACTTTTACACTCTCACAGACACTCTCACAGACACTCTCACAGACACTCTCACAGACACTCTCACAGACTATCACAGACTCTCACAGACTCTCACAGACACTCTCACAGACTCTCACAGACACTCTCGCACAGACACTCTCGCACAGACACTCTCTCACAGACTCTCACAGACAATCTCCCACAGACAATCTCACAGACTCTCTCACAGACTCTCTCACATACACTCTCACAGACAATCGCTCGCAGACTCTCTCACAGACACTCTCTCACAGACACTCTCACACTCTCTCACAGACACTCACAGACTCTCAGACACTCTCTCACAGACTCTCACAGACACTCTCTTACACACTATCACAGACACTCTCACAGACTCACACAGACACTCTCTCACAGACTCTCTCACAGACTCTCACACTCTCACAGACTCTAACAGATACTCTCACAGACAATCACAGACTCTTACAGACTCTCACTGACACTCTCCCACAGACTCTCACAGACACTCTCACAGATTATCACAGACTCTCACAGACACTCTCGCAGACACTCTCTCAGACTTTAACAGACACTCTCAGACTCTCACATACACTCTCACAGACACTCTCTCGTAGACAGACTCTCTCAGACACTCTCTCACAGACTCTCACAGATTCTCACAGACACTCACAGACCCTCACATACACTCACAGACTCTCTCACAGACACTCTCTCACAGACTCTCTCACAGACTCTCTTCCACACTCTCTCACAGACACTCTCACAGACTCACACTCTCACAACCTCTAACAGACACTCTGACAGACTCTTACAGACTCTCACTGACACTCTCTCACAGACTCTCAAAGATACTCTCAGACTCTCAGAGTCTCACAGACACTCTCTCACAGACACTCTCTCACAGACACTCTCTCACAGACACTCTCACAGACACTCTCTCACAGACACTCTCTCACAGACACTCACAGACACTCTCATAGACACTCTCTCAAAGACACTCTCTCACAGACACTCTCACAGACACTCTCACAGACAGACTCTAGCAGACACTCTCTTACAGTCTCTCACAGACTCTCACAGACACTCTCTTACAGACTATCACAGACACTCTCTTACAGACTCACAGACACTCTCACAGACTCTTACAGACTCTCAAAGATACTCTCTCACAGACTCTCACAGACACCCTCTCAGACTCTCACAGACACTCTCTCACAGACACTCTCTCACAGACACTCTCAGACACTCTCACAGACAGTCTCTCACAGTCTCTCACAGACACTCTCTTACAGACTATCACAGACACTCTCACAGACTCTCACAGACAGACTCTCACAGACACTCTCTCAGACTCTCACAGACACTCTTTCACAGACACTCTCACAGACACTCTCTCACAGACACTCTCACAGACTCTCACAGACACTCTCTCACAGACTCACACTCTCTCAGAGACTCTCACAGACACTCTCAGACTATCACAGACACTCTCTCACAGACTTTTACAGACTCACAGACACTCTCACAGACTATCTCACAGACTGTCTCTCTCCCAGACTCTCACAGACACTCTCTCACAGATACTCTCACATACTCTCTCACAGACTGTCTCACATACACTCTCACAGACAATCCCTCACAGACTCTCTCACAGACACTCTCTCACAGACACTCACACTCTCTCACAGATACTCACAGACTCTCAGACACTCTCTCACAGGCACTCTCTCACACTCTCTGACAGACTCTCACAGACACTCTCTTACACACTCTCACAGACACTCTCACAGACTCACAGAGACTCTCTCACAGACACTCTCTCACAGACTCTCACACTCTCTCACAGACTAACAGACACTCTCACAGACTCTTACAGACACTCTCTCACAGACTCTTACAGCCTCTCATAGACACTCTCTCACAGTCTCTCACAGACACTCTCTTACAGACTATCACAGACACTCTCTTACAGACTCTCACACTCTCTCACAGACTAACAGACACTCTCACAGACTCACAGACAGTCTCTCACAGACACTCTCTTACAGACTATCACAGACACTCTCACAGACTCTCACAGACAGACTCTCACAGACACTCTCTCAGACTCTCACAGACACTCTCTCACAGACACTCTCTCACAGACACTCTCTCATAGACACTCTCTCACAGACACTCTCTCACACTCTTAGACACTCTCTCACAGACTCTTAGACACTCTCACAGACTCTCACAGACACTCTCACAGACTCTCACAGACACTCTCACAGACTCTCACAGACACTCTCTCACAGACACTCTCTCACAGACACTCTCTCACAGACACTCTCTCACAGACTCTTAGACACTCTCTCACAGACTCTCACACTGTCTCACAGACTCTCACAGACACTCACAGACACTCTCACACACTCTCTCACAGACTCTCACAGACACTCTCACAGACAATCTCACAGACAATCTCACAGACAATCTCACAGACAATCTCTCACAGACACTCACAGACACTCTCAGACTCTCAGACTCTCACAGACACTCTCTCACAGACACTCATAGACACTCTCAGACTCTCACAGACACTCTCTCACAGACACTCTCTCACAGACACTCACAGACACTCACAGACACTCTCAGACTCTCACAGACACTCTCTCACAGACACTCTCTCACAGACACTCTCTCACAGACACTCTCTCACAGACACTCACAGACACTCTCTCACAGACACTCTCTCACAGACACTCTCTCACAGACACTCTCTCACAGACACTCTCACAGACTCTCACAGACACTCTCTCACAGACAGACTCTCGCAGACAGACTCTCTCACAGACACTCTCTCACACTCTCACAGACACTCACAGACTCTCACAGACACTCTCTCACACTCTCTGACAGACTCTCACAGACACTCTCTTACACACTCTCACAGACTCACAGAGACACTCTCTCACAGACACTCTCTCACAGACTCTCACACTCTCTCACAGACTCTCACACTCTCTCACAGACTCTTACAGACACTCTCACAGACTCTTACAGACACTCTCCCACAGACACTCTCTCACAGACGCTCTCTCACAAACACTCTCTCACAGACACTCTCTCACAGACACTCTCTCACAGACACTCACAGACACTCTCACACAGACACTCTCTCACAGACACTCTCTCACAGACACTCACAGACACTCTCACAGACACTCTCTCACAGACACTCTCTCACAGACACTCTCACAGACTCTCACAGACACTCTCTCACAGACTCTGACACTCTCACAGACTCTCACAGACACTCTCACAGACAGACTCTCGCAGACAGACTCTCTCACAGACACTCTCTCACACTCTCACAGACACTCACAGACTCTCACAGACACTCTCTCACACTCTCTGACAGACTCTCACAGACACTCTCTTACACACTCTCACAGACACTCTCACAGACTCACAGAGACACTCTCTCACAGACACTCTCTCACAGACTCTCACACTCTCTCACAGACTAACATACACTCTCACAGACTCTTACAGACACTCTCTCACAGACTCTCACAGACACTCTCTTACAGACTATCACAGACACTCTCTTACAGACTCTCTCACAGTCTCTCACAGACTCTCACAGACACTCTCTTACAGACTATCACAGACACTCTCTTACAGACTCACAGACACTCTCACAGACTCTTACAGACTCTCAAAGACACTCTCTCACAGACTCTCACAGACACCCTCTCAGACTCTCACAGACACTCTCTCACAGACACTCTCAGACACTCTCACAGACAGTCTCTCACAGTCTCTCACAGACACTCTCTTACAGACTATCACAGACACTCTCACAGACTCTCACAGACAGACTCTCACAGACACTCTCTCAGACTCTCACAGACACTCTCTCACAGACACTCTCTCACAGACACTCTCTCACAGACACTCTCACAGACACTCTCAGACACTTTCTTACACTCTCTCACACTCTCTCACAGACACTCTCTCACAAACTCTCTCTCACAGACTCACAGACTCTCACAGACACTCTCTCACAGACACTCTCTCACAGACACTCTCACAGACTCTCACACTGTCTCACAGACTCTCACAGACACTCACAGACACTCTCACACACTCTCACAGACACTCTCTCACAGACTCTCTCTCACACTTTCTCACAGACTCTCACAGACACTCTCTCACACTCACTCACAGACTCTCACAGACACTCTCTCACACTCTCTGACAGACTCTCACAGAAACTCTCTCACAGACACTCTCACAGACTCACACTCTCACAACCTCTAACAGACAATCTCACAGACTCTTACAGACTCTCACTGACACTCTCTCACAGACTCTCACAGATACTCTCAGACTCTCAGACTCTCACAGACACTCTCTCACAGACACTCTCTCACAGACACTCTCTCACAGACACTCTCTCACAGACACTCTCTCACAGACACTCTCACAGACACTCTCTCACAGACACTCTCTCACAGACACTCACAGACACTCTCATAGACACTCTCTCAAAGACACTCTCTCACAGACACTCTCACAGACACTCTCACAGACAGACTCTAGCAGACACTCTCTCACAGACACTCTCACAGACTCTCACAGACACTCACAGACACTCTCTTACAGACTCTCACAGACACTCTCTCACAGACACTTTCTCACAGACTCTCTCACAGACACTCTCTCACAGACACTCTCTCACAGACACTCTCAGACACCCTCTCACACTCTCACAGACACTCACAGACTCTCACAGACACTCTCACAGACACTCTCACAGACACTCTCACAGACTATCACAGACACTCTCACAGACTATCACAGACACTCTCTCACAGACTTTTACACTCTCACAGACACTCTCACAGACACTCTCATAGACACTCTCACAGACTATCACAGACTCTCACAGACTCTCACAGACACTCTCACAGACTCTCACAGACACTCTCACACAGACACTCTCGCACAGACACTCTCTCACAGACTCTCACAGACAATCTCCCACAGACAATCTCACAGACTCTCTCACAGACTCTCTCACATACACTCTCACAGACAATCGCTCGCAGACTCTCTCACAGACACTCTCTCACAGACACTCTCACACTCTCTCACAGACACTCACAGACTCTCAGACACTCTCTCACAGACTCTCACAGACACTCTCTTACACACTATCACAGACACTCTCACAGACTCACACAGACACTCTCTCACAGACTCTCTCACAGACTCTCACACTCTCACAGACTCTAACAGATACTCTCACAGACAATCACAGACTCTTACAGACTCTCACTGACACTCTCCCACAGACTCTCACAGACACCTCACAGACACTCTCACAGATTATCACAGACTCTCACAGACACTCTCTCAGACTTTCACAGACACTCTCAGACTCTCAAAGACACTCTCACAGACACTCTCTCGCAGACACTCTCTCACAGACTCTCTCTCACAGACTGACACTCTCATAGACTTACACTCTCACAGACACTCTCACAGACAGACTCTCTCAGACCCTCTCTCACAGACTCTCACAGATTCTCACAGACACTCACAGACCCTCACATACATTCACAGACTCTCTCACAGACACTCTCTCACAGACTCTCTCACAGACTCTCTTCCACACTCTCTCACAGACACTCTCTCACAGACACTCTCACAGACACTCTCTCAGACACTCTCTCACAGACACTCTCACACTCTCACAGACACTCACAGACACTCACAGACTCTCACAGACACTCTCACAGACACTCTCTCACAGACACTCTCTCACATACTCTCACAGACACTCCTACAGACTCTCACAGACACTCTCAGACTCTCACAGACACTCTCTCACAGACTCACACTCTCTCACAGACTCTCACACGCTCTCACAGACTCTCACAGACACACTCTTACAGACTCTCACAGACACTCTCACAGACTATCACAGACACTCTCACAGACTATCACAGATACTCTCTCACAGACTTTTACACTCTCACAGACACTCTCACAGACACTCTCACAGACACTCTCACAGACTATCACAGACTCTCACAGACTCTCACAGACACTCTCACAGACTCTCACAGACACTCTCGCATAGACACTCTCGCACAGACACTCTCTCACAGACTCTCACAGACAATCTCCCACAGACAATCTCACAGACAATCTCACAGACACTCTCTCACAGACACTCACAGACACTCTCAGACTCTCAGACTCTCACAGACACTCTCTCACAGACACTCTCTCACAGACACTCACAGACACTCACAGACACTCTCAGACTCTCACAGACACTCTCTCACAGACACTCTCTCACAGACACTCTCTCACAGACACTCACAGACACTCTCTCACAGACACTCTCTCACAGACACTCTCTCACAGACACTCTCACAGACTCTCACAGACACTCTCTCACAGACTCTGACACTCTCACAGACTCTCACAGACACTCTCACAGACAGACTCTCGCAGACAGACTCTCTCACAGACACTCTCTCACACTCTCACAGACACTCACAGACTCTCACAGACACTCTCTCACACTCTCTGACAGACTCTCACAGACACTCTCTTACACACTCTGACAGACTCACAGAGACACTCTCTCACAGACACTCTCTCACAGACTCTCACACTCTCTCACAGACTCTCACACTCTCTCACAGACTCTTACAGACACTCTCACAGACTCTTACAGACACTCTCTCACAGACACTCTCTCACAAACACTCTCTCACAGACACTCTCTCACAGACACTCTCTCACAGACACTCTCACAGACACTCTCTCACAGACACTCTCACAGACTCTCACAGACACTCTCTCACAGACTCTGACACTCTCACAGACTCTCACAGACACTCTCACAGACAGACTCTCGCAGACAGACTCTCTCACAGACACTCTTTCACACTCTCACAGACACTCACAGACTCTCACAGACACTCTCTCACACTCTCTGACAGACTCTCACAGACACTATCTTACACACTCTCACAGACACTCTCACAGACTCACAGAGACACTCTCTCACAGACACTCTCTCACAGACTCTCACACTCTCTCACAGACTAACAGACACTCTCACAGACTCTTACAGACACTCTCTCACAGACTCTCACAGACACTCTCTTACAGACTATCACAGACACTCTCTTACAGACTCTCTCACAGTCTCTCACAGACTCTCACAGACACTCTCTTACAGACTATCACAGACACTCTCTTACAGACTCACAGACACTCTCACAGACTCTTACAGACTCTCAAAGACACTCTCTCACAGACTCTCACAGACACCCTCTCAGACTCTCACAGACACTCTCTCACAGACACTCTCTCACAGACACTCTCAGACACTCTCACAGACAGTCTCTCACAGTCTCTCACAGACACTCTCTTACAGACTATCACAGACACTCTCACAGACTCTCACAGACAGACTCTCACAGACACTCTCTCAGACTCTCACAGACACTCTCTCACAGACACTCTCTCACAGACACTCTCTCACAGACACTCTCACAGACACTCTCAGACACTTTCTTACACTCTCTCACACTCTCTCACAGACACTCTCTCACAAACTCTCTCTCACAGACTCACAGACTCTCACAGACACTCTCTCACAGACACTCTCTCACAGACACTCTCACAGACTCTCACACTGTCTCACAGACTCTCACAGACACTCACAGACACTCTCACACACTCTCACAGACACTCTCTCACAGACTCTCTCTCACACTTTCTCACAGACTCTCACAGACACTCTCTCACAGACTCTCACAGATTCTCACAGACACTCACAGACCCTCACATACACTCACAGACTCTCTCACAGACACTCTCTCACAGACTCTCTCACAGACTCTCTTCCACACTCTCTCACAGACACTCTCTCACAGACACTCTCACAGACACTCTCTCAGACACTCTCTCACAGACACTCTCACACTCTCACAGACACTCACAGACACTCACAGACTCTCGTAGACACTCTCACAGACACTCTCTCACAGACACTCTCTCACATACTCTCACAGACACTCCTACAGACTCTCACAGCCACTCTCAGACTCTCACAGACACTCTCTCACAGACTCACACTCTCTCACAGACTCTCACACGCTCTCACAGACTCTCACAGACACACTCTTACAGACTCTCACAGACACTCTCACAGACTATCACAGACACTCTCACAGACTATCACAGACACTCTCTCACAGACTTTTACACTCTCACAGACACTCTCACAGACACTCTCACAGACACTCTCACAGACTCTCACAGACACTCTCACAGACTCTCACAGACACTCTCGCATAGACACTCTCGCACAGACACTCTCTCACAGACTCTCACAGACAATCTCCCACAGACAATCTCACAGACAATCTCACAGACACTCTCTCACAGACACTCACAGACACTCTCAGACTCTCAGACTCTCACAGACACTCTCTCACAGACACTCACAGACACTCTCAGACTCTCAGACTCTCACAGACACTCTCTCACAGACACTCTCTCACAGACACTCACAGACACTCACAGACACTCTCAGACTCTCACAGACACTCTCTCACAGACACTCTCTCACAGACACTCTCTCACAGACACTCTCTCACAGACACTCACAGACACTCTCTCACAGACACTCTCTCACAGACACTCTCTCACAGACACTCTCACAGACTCTCACAGACACTCTCTCACAGACTCTGACACTCTCACAGACTCTCACAGACACTCTCACAGACAGACTCTCGCAGACAGACTCTCTCACAGACACTCTCTCACACTCTCACAGACACTCACAGACTCTCACAGACACTCTCTCACACTCTCTGACAGACTCTCACAGACACTCTCTTACACACTCTGACAGACTCACAGAGACACTCTCTCACAGACACTCTCTCACAGACTCTCACACTCTCTCACAGACTCTCACACTCTCTCACAGACTCTTACAGACACTCTCACAGACTCTTACAGACACTCTCTCACAGACACTCTCTCACAAACACTCTCTCACAGACACTCTCTCACAGACACTCTCTCACAGACACTCACAGACACTCTCACAGACACTCTCTCACAGACACTCTCACAGACTCTCACAGACACTCTCTCACAGACTCTGACACTCTCACAGACTCTCACAGACACTCTCACAGACAGACTCTCGCAGACAGACTCTCTCACAGACACTCTCTCACACTCTCACAGACACTCACAGACTCTCACAGACACTCTCTCACACTCTCTGACAGACTCTCACAGACACTATCTTACACACTCTCACAGACACTCTCACAGACTCACAGAGACACTCTCTCACAGACACTCTCTCACAGACTCTCACACTCTCTCACAGACTAACAGACACTCTCACAGACTCTTACAGACACTCTCTCACAGACTCTCACAGACACTCTCTTACAGACTATCACAGACACTCTCTTACAGACTCTCTCACAGTCTCTCACAGACTCTCACAGACACTCTCTTACAGACTATCACAGACACTCTCTTACAGACTCACAGACACTCTCACAGACTCTTACAGACTCTCAAAGACACTCTCTCACAGACTCTCACAGACACCCTCTCAGACTCTCACAGACACTCTCTCACAGCCACTCTCTCACAGACACTCTCAGACACTCTCACAGACAGTCTCTCACAGTCTCTCACAGACACTCTCTTACAGACTATCACAGACACTCTCACAGACTCTCACAGACAGACTCTCACAGACACTCTCTCAGACTCTCACAGACACTCTCTCACAGACACTCTCTCACAGACACTCTCTCACAGACACTCTCACAGACACTCTCAGACACTTTCTTACACTCTCTCACACTCTCTCACAGACACTCTCTCACAAACTCTCTCTCACAGACTCACAGACTCTCACAGACACTCTCTCACAGACACTCTCTCACAGACACTCTCACAGACTCTCACACTGTCTCACAGACTCTCACAGACACTCACAGACACTCTCACACACTCTCACAGACACTCTCTCACAGACTCTCTCTCACACTTTCTCACAGACTCTCACAGACACTCTCTCACACTCACTCACAGACTCTCACAGACACTCTCTCACACTCTCTGACAGACTCTCACAGAAACTCTCTCACAGACACTCTCACAGACTCACACTCTCACAACCTCTAACAGACACTCTCACAGACTCTTACAGACTCTCACTGACACTCTCTCACAGACTCTCACAGATACTCTCAGACTCTCAGACTCTCACAGACACTCTCTCACAGACACTCTCTCACAGACACTCTCTCACAGACACTCTCTCACAGACACTCTCACAGACACTCTCTCACAGACACTCTCTCACAGACACTCACAGACACTCTCATAGACACTCTGTCAAAGACACTCTCTCACAGACACTCTCACAGACACTCTCATAGACAGACTCTAGCAGACACTCTCTCACAGTCTCTCACAGACTCTCACAGACACTCTCTTACAGACTATCACAGACACTCTCTTACAGACTCACAGACACTCTCACAGACTCTTACAGACTCTCAAAGACACTCTCTCACAGACTCTCACAGACACCCTCTCAGACTCTCACAGACACTCTCTCACAGACACTCTCTCACAGACACTCTCAGACACTCTCACAGACAGTCTCTCACAGTCTCTCACAGACACTCTCTTACAGACTATCACAGACACTCTCACAGACTCTCACAGACAGACTCTCACAGACACTCTCTCAGACTCTCACAGACACTCTCTCACAGACACTCTCTCACAGACACTCTCTCACAGACACTCTCACAGACACTCTCAGACACTTTCTTACACTCTCTCACACTCTCTCACAGACACTCTCTCACAAACTCTCTCTCACAGACTCACAGACTCTCACAGACACTCTCTCACAGACACTCTCTCACAGACACTCTCACAGACTCTCACACTGTCTCACAGACTCTCACAGACACTCACAGACACTCTCACACACTCTCACAGACACTCTCTCACAGACTCTCTCTCACACTTTCTCACAGACTCTCACAGACACTCTCTCACACTCACTCACAGACTCTCACAGACACTCTCTCACACTCTCTGACAGACTCTCACAGAAACTCTCTCACAGATACTCTCACAGACTCACACTCTCACAACCTCTAACAGACACTCTCACAGACTCTTACAGACTCTCACTGACACTCTCTCACAGACTCTCACAGATACTCTCAGACTCTCAGACTCTCACAGACACTCTCTCACAGACACTCTCTCACAGACACTCTCACACTCTCTCACAGACACTCACAGACTCTCAGACACTCTCTCACAGACTCTCACAGACACTCTCTTACACACTATCACAGACACTCTCACAGACTCACACAGACACTCTCTCACAGACTCTCTCACAGACTCTCACACTCTCACAGATTCTAACAGATACTCTCACAGACAATCACAGACTCTTACAGACTCTCACTGACACTCTCCCACAGACTCTCACAGACACCTCACAGACACTCTCACAGATTATCACAGACTCTCACAGACACTCTCTCAGACTTTCACAGACACTCTCAGACTCTCAAAGACACTCTCACAGACACTCTCTCGCAGACACTCTCTCACAGACTCTCTCTCACAGACTGACACTCTCACAGACTTACACTCTCACAGACACTCTCACAGACAGACTCTCTCAGACACTCTCTCACAGACTCTCACAGATTCTCACAGACACTCACAGACCCTCACATACACTCACAGACTCTCTCACAGACACTCTCTCACAGACTCTCTCACAGACTCTCTTCCACACTCTCTCACAGACACTCTCTCACAGACACTCTCACAGACACTCTCTCAGACACTCTCTCACAGACACTCTCACACTCTCACAGACACTCACAGACACTCACAGACTCTCACAGACACTCTCACAGACACTCTCTCACAGACACTCTCTCACATACTCTCACAGACACTCCTACAGACTCTCACAGACACTCTCAGACTCTCACAGACACTCTCTCACAGACTCACACTCTCTCACAGACTCTCAAACGCTCTCACAGACTCTCACAGACACACTCTTACAGACTCTCACAGACACTCTCACAGACTATCACAGACACTCTCACAGACTATCACAGACACTCTCTCACAGACTTTTACACTCTCACAGACACTCTCACAGACACTCTCACAGACATTCTCACAGACTCTCACAGACTCTCACAGACTCTCACAGACACTCTCACAGACTCTCACAGACACTCTCGCATAGACACTCTCGCACAGACACTCTCTCACAGACTCTCACAGACAATCTCCCACAGACAATCTCACAGACAATCTCACAGACACTCTCTCACAGACACTCACAGACACTCTCAGACTCTCACACTCTCACAGACACTCTCTCACAGACACTCACAGACACTCTCAGACTCTCACAGACACTCTCTCACAGACACTCTCTCACAGACACTTACAGACACTCACAGACACTCTCAGACTCTCACAGACACTCTCTCACAGACACTCTCTCACACTCTCTCACAGACACTCTCTCACAGACACTCTCTCACAGACACTCACAGACACTCTCTCACAGACACTCTCTCACAGACACTCTCTCACAGACACTCTCACAGACTCTCACAGACACTCTCTCACAGACTCTGACACTCTCACAGACTCTCACAGACACTCTCACAGACAGACTCTCGCAGACAGACTCTCTCACAGACACTCTCTCACACTCTCACAGACACTCACAGACTCTCACAGACACTCTCTCACACTCTCTGACAGACTCTCACAGACACTCTCTTACACACTCTCACAGACTCACAGAGACACTCTCTCACAGACACTCTCTCACAGACTCTCACACTCTCTCACAGACTCTCACACTCTCTCACAGACTCTTACAGACACTCTCACAGACTCTTACAGACACTCTCTCACAGACACTCTCTCACAAACACTCTCTCACAGACACTCTCTCACAGACACTCTCTCACAGACACTCACAGACACTCTCACAGACACTCTCTCACAGACACTCTCTCACAGACACTCTCACAGACTCTCACAGACACTCTCTCACAGACTCTGACACTCTCACAGACTCTCACAGACACTCTCACAGACAGACTCTCGCAGACAGACTCTCTCACAGACACTCTCTCACACTCTCACAGACACTCACAGACTCTCACAGACACTCTCTCACACTCTCTGACAGACTCTCACAGACACTATCTTACACACTCTCACAGACACTCTCACAGACTCACAGAGACACTCTCTCACAGACACTCTCTCACAGACTCTCACACTCTCTCACAGACTAACAGACACTCTCACAGACTCTTACAGACACTCTCTCACAGACTCTCACAGACACTCTCTTACAGACTATCACATACACTCTCTTACAGACTCTCTCACAGTCTCTCACAGACTCTCACAGACACTCTCTTACAGACTATCACAGACACTCTCTTACAGACTCACAGACACTCTCACAGACTCTTACAGACTCTCAAAGACACTCTCTCACAGACTCTCACAGACACCCTCTCAGACTCTCACAGACACTCTCTCACAGACACTCTCTCACAGACACTCTCAGACACTCTCACAGACAGTCTCTCACAGACACTCTCTTACAGACTATCACAGACACTCTCACAGACTCTCACAGACAGACTCTCACAGACACTCTCTCAGACTCTCACAGACACTCTCTCACAGACACTCTCTCACAGACACTCTCTCACAGACACTCTCACAGACACTCTCAGACACTTTCTTACACTCTCTCACACTCTCTCACAGACACTCTCTCACAAACTCTCTCTCACAGACTCACAGACTCTCACAGACACTCTCTCACAGACACTCTCTCACAGACACTCTCACAGACTCTCACACTGTCTCACAGACTCTCACAGAAACTCACAGACACTCTCACACACTCTCACAGACACTCTCTCACAGACTCTCTCTCACACTTTCTCACAGACTCTCACAGACACTCTCTCACACTCACTCACAGACTCTCACAGACACTCTCTCACACTCTCTGACAGACTCTCACAGAAACTCTCTCACAGACACTCTCACAGACTCACACTCTCACAACCTCTAACAGACACTCTGACAGACTCTTACAGACTCTCACTGACACTCTCTCACAGACTCTCAAAGATACTCTCAGACTCTCAGAGTCTCACAGACACTCTCTCACAGACACTCTCTCACAGACACTCTCTCACAGACACTCTCACAGACACTCTCTCACAGACACTCTCTCACAGACACTCACAGACACTCTCATAGACACTCTCTCAAAGACACTCTCTCACAGACACTCTCACAGACACTCTCACAGACAGACTCTAGCAGACACTCTCTTACAGTCTCTCACAGACTCTCACAGACACTCTCTTACAGACTATCACAGACACTCTCTTACAGACTCACAGACACTCTCACAGACTCTTACAGACTCTCAAAGATACTCTCTCACAGACTCTCACAGACACCCTCTCAGACTCTCACAGACACTCTCTCACAGACACTCTCTCACAGACACTCTCAGACACTCTCACAGACAGTCTCTCACAGTCTCTCACAGACACTCTCTTACAGACTATCACAGACACTCTCACAGACTCTCACAGACAGACTCTCACAGACACTCTCTCAGACTCTCACAGACACTCTCTCACAGACACTCTCACAGACACTCTCTCACAGACACTCTCACAGACTCTCACAGACACTCTCTCACAGACTCACACTCTCTCAGAGACTCTCACAGACACTCTCAGACTATCACAGACACTCTCTCACAGACTTTTACAGACTCACAGACACTCTCACAGACTATCTCACAGACTGTCTCTCTCCCAGACTCTCACAGACACTCTCTCACAGATACTCTCACATACTCTCTCACAGACTGTCTCACATACACTCTCACAGACAATCCCTCACAGACTCTCTCACAGACACTCTCTCACAGACACTCACACTCTCTCACAGATACTCACAGACTCTCAGACACTCACACACAGGCACTCTCTCACACTCTCTGACAGACTCTCACAGACACTCTCTTACACACTCTCACAGACACTCTCACAGACTCACAGAGACTCTCTCACAGACACTCTCTCACAGACTCTCACACTCTCTCACAGACTAACAGACACTCTCACAGACTCTTACAGACACTCTCTCACAGACTCTTACAGCCTCTCATAGACACTCTCTCACAGTCTCTCACAGACACTCTCTTACAGACTATCACAGACACTCTCTTACAGACTCTCACACTCTCTCACAGACTAACAGACACTCTCACAGACTCACAGACAGTCTCTCACAGACACTCTCTTACAGACTATCACAGACACTCTCACAGACTCTCACAGACAGACTCTCACAGACACTCTCTCAGACTCTCACAGACACTCTCTCACAGACACTCTCTCACAGACACTCTCTCATAGACACTCTCTCACAGACACTCTCTCACACTCTTAGACACTCTCTCACAGACTCTTAGACACTCTCACAGACTCTCACAGACACTCTCACAGACTCTCACAGACACTCTCACAGACTCTCACAGACACTCTCTCACAGACACTCTCTCACAGACACTCTCTCACAGACACTCTCTCACAGACTCTTAGACACTCTCTCACAGACTCTCACACTGTCTCACAGACTCTCACAGACACTCACAGACACTCTCACAGACACTCTCTCACAGACTCTCACAGACACTCTCACAGACAATCTCACAGACAATCTCACAGACAATCTCACAGACAATCTCTCACAGACACTCACAGACACTCTCAGACTCTCAGACTCTCACAGACACTCTCTCACAGACACTCATAGACACTCTCAGACTCTCACAGACACTCTCTCACAGACACTCTCTCACAGACACTCACAGACACTCACAGACACTCTCAGACTCTCACAGACACTCTCTCACAGACACTCTCTCACAGACACTCTCTCACAGACACTCTCTCACAGACACTCACAGACACTCTCTCACAGACACTCTCTCACAGACACTCTCTCACAGACACTCTCTCACAGACACTCTCACAGACTCTCACAGACACTCTCTCACAGACAGACTCTCGCAGACAGACTCTCTCACAGACACTCTCTCACACTCTCACAGACACTCACAGACTCTCACAGACACTCTCTCACACTCTCTCACAGACTCTCACAGACACTCTCTTACACACTCTCACAGACTCACAGAGACACTCTCTCACAGACACTCTCTCACAGACTCTCACACTCTCTCACAGACTCTCACACTCTCTCACAGACTCTTACAGACACTCTCACAGACTCTTACAGACACTCTCTCACAGACACTCTCTCACAGACACTCTCTCACAAACACTCTCTCACAGACACTCTCTCACAGACACTCTCTCACAGACACTCACAGACACTCTCACACAGACACTCTCTCACAGACACTCTCTCACAGACACTCACAGACACTCTCACAGACACTCTCTCACAGACACTCTCTCACAGACACTCTCACAGACTCTCACAGACACTCTCTCACAGACTCTGACACTCTCACAGACTCTCACAGACACTCTCACAGACAGACTCTCGCAGACAGACTCTCTCACAGACACTCTCTCACACTCTCACAGACACTCACAGACTCTCACAGACACTCTCTCACACTCTCTGACAGACTCTCACAGACACTCTCTTACATACTCTCACAGATACTCTCATAGACTCACAGAGACACTCTCTCACAGACACTCTCTCACAGACTCTCACACTCTCTCACAGACTAACATACACTCTCACAGACTCTTACAGACACTCTCTCACAGACTCTCACAGACACTCTCTTACAGACTATCACAGACACTCTCTTACAGACTCTCTCACAGTCTCTCACAGACTCTCACAGACACTCTCTTACAGACTATCACAGACACTCTCTTACAGACTCACAGACACTCTCACAGACTCTTACAGACTCTCAAAGACACTCTCTCACAGACTCTCACAGACACCCTCTCAGACTCTCACAGACACTCTCTCACAGACACTCTCAGACACTCTCACAGACAGTCTCTCACAGTCTCTCACAGACACTCTCTTACAGACTATCACAGACACTCTCACAGACTCTCACAGACAGACTCTCACAGACACTCTCTCAGACTCTCACAGACACTCTCTCACAGACACTTTCTCACAGACACTCTCTCACAGACACTCTCACAGACACTCTCAGACACTTTCTTACACTCTCTCACACTCTCTCACAGACACTCTCTCACAAACTCTCTCTCACAGACTCACAGACTCTCACAGACACTCTCTCACAGACACTCTCACAGACTCTCACACTGTCTCACAGACTCTCACAGACACTCACAGACACTCTCACACACTCTCACAGACACTCTCTCACAGACTCTCTCTCACACTTTCTCACAGACTCTCACAGACACTCTCTCACACTCACTCACAGACTCTCACAGACACTCTCTCACACTCTCTGACAGACTCTCACAGAAACTCTCTCACAGACACTCTCACAGACTCACACTCTCACAACCTCTAACAGACAATCTCACAGACTCTTACAGACTCTCACTGACACTCTCTCACAGACTCTCACAGATACTCTCAGACTCTCAGACTCTCACAGACACTCTCTCACAGACACTCTCTCACAGACACTCTCTCACAGACACTCTCTCACAGACACTCTCTCACAGACACTCTCACAGACACTCTCTCACAGACACTCTCTCACAGACACTCACAGACACTCTCATAGACACTCTCTCAAAGACACTCTCTCACAGACACTCTCACAGACACTCTCACAGACAGACTCTAGCAGACACTCTCTCACAGACACTCTCACAGACTCTCACAGACACTCACAGACACTCTCTTATAGACTCTCACAGACACTCTCTCACAGACACTTTCTCACAGACTCTCTCACAGACACTCTCTCACAGACACTCTCTCACAGACACTCTCAGACACCCTCTCACACTCTCACAGACACTCACAGACTCTCACAGACACTCTCACAGACACTCTCACAGACACTCTCACAGACTATCACAGACACTCTCACAGACTATCACAGACACTCTCTCACAGACTTTTACACTCTCACAGACACTCTCACAGACACTCTCATAGACACTCTCACAGACTATCACACTCTCACAGACTCTCACAGACACTCTCACAGACTCTCACAGACACTCTCGCACAGACACTCTCGCACAGACACTCTCTCACAGACTCTCACAGACAATCTCCCACAGACAATCTCACAGACTCTCTCACAGACTCTCTCACATACACTCTCACAGACAATCGCTCGCAGACTCTCTCACAGACACTCTCTCACAGACACTCTCACACTCTCTCACAGACACTCACAGACTCTCAGACACTCTCTCACAGACTCTCACAGACACTCTCTTACACACTATCACAGACACTCTCACAGACTCACACAGACACTCTCTCACAGACTCTCTCACAGACTCTCACACTCTCACAGACTCTAACAGATACTCTCACAGACAATCACAGACTCTTACAGACTCTCACTGACACTCTCCCACAGACTCTCACAGACACCTCACAGACACTCTCACAGATTATCACAGACTCTCACAGACACTCTCTCAGACTTTCACAGACACTCTCAGACTCTCAAAGACACTCTCACAGACACTCTCTCGCAGACACTCTCTCACAGACTCTCTCTCACAGACTGACACTCTCATAGACTTACACTCTCACAGACACTCTCACAGACAGACTCTCTCAGACACTCTCTCACAGACTCTCACAGATTCTCACAGACACTCACAGACCCTCACATACATTCACAGACTCTCTCACAGACACTCTCTCACAGACTCTCTCACAGACTCTCTTCCACACTCTCTCACAGACACTCTCTCACAGACACTCTCACAGACACTCTCTCAGACACTCTCTCACAGACACTCTCACACTCTCACAGACACTCACAGACACTCACAGACTCTCACAGACACTCTCACAGACACTCTCTCACAGACACTCTCTCACATACTCTCACAGACACTCCTACAGACTCTCACAGACACTCTCAGACTCTCACAGACACTCTCTCACAGACTCACACTCTCTCACAGACTCTCACACGCTCTCACAGACTCTCACAGACACACTCTTACAGACTCTCACAGACACTCTCACAGACTATCACAGACACTCTCACAGACTATCACAGACACTCTCTCACAGACTTTTACACTCTCACAGACACTCTCACAGACACTCTCACAGACACTCTCACAGACTATCACAGACTCTCACAGACTCTCACAGACACTCTCACAGACTCTCACAGACACTCTCGCATAGACACTCTCGCACAGACACTCTCTCACAGACTCTCACAGACAATCTCCCACAGACAATCTCACAGACAATCTCACAGACACTCTCTCACAGACACTCACAGACACTCTCAGACTCTCAGACTCTCACAGACACTCTCTCACAGACACTCTCTCACAGACACTCACAGACACTCACAGACACTCTCAGACTCTCACAGACACTCTCTCACAGGCACTCTCTCACAGACACTCTCTCACAGACACTCTCTCACAGACACTCTCTCACAGACACTCACAGACACTCTCTCACAGACACTCTCTCACAGACATTCTCTCACAGACACTCTCACAGACTCTCACAGACACTCTCTCACAGACTCTGACACTCTCACAGACTCTCACAGACACTCTCACAGACAGACTCTCGCAGACAGACTCTCTCACAGACACTCTCTCACACTCTCACAGACACTCACAGACTCTCACAGACACTCTCTCACACTCTCTGACAGACTCTCACAGACACTCTCTTACACACTCTGACAGACTCACAGAGACACTCTCTCACAGACACTCTCTCACAGACTCTCACACTCTCTCACAGACTCTCACACTCTCTCACAGACTCTTACAGACACTCTCACAGACTCTTACAGACACTCTCTCACAGACACTCTCTCACAAACACTCTCTCACAGACACTCTCTCACAGACACTCTCTCACAGACACTCACAGACACTCTCACAGACACTCTCTCACAGACACTCTCTCACAGACACTCTCACAGACTCTCACAGACACTCTCTCACAGACTCTGACACTCTCACAGACTCTCACAGACACTCTCACAGACAGACTCTCGCAGACAGACTCTCTCACAGACACTCTCTCACTCTCTCACAGACACTCACAGACTCTCAGACACTCTCTCACAGACTCTCACAGACACTCTCTTACACACTATCACAGACATTCTCACAGACTCACACAGACACTCTCTCACAGACTCTCTCACAGACTCTCACACTCTCACAGACTCTAACAGATACTCTCACAGACAATCACAGACTCTTACAGACTCTCACTGACACTCTCCCACAGACTCTCACAGACACCTCACAGACACTCTCACAGATTATCACAGACTCTCACAGACACTCTCTCAGACTTTCACAGACACTCTCAGACTCTCAAAGACACTCTCACAGACACTCTCTCGCAGACACTCTCTCACAGACTCTCTCTCACAGACTGACACTCTCACAGACTTACACTCTCACAGACACTCTCACAGACAGACTCTCTCAGACACTCTCTCACAGACTCTCACAGATTCTCACAGACACTCACAGACCCTCACATACACTCACAGACTCTCTCACAGACACTCTCTCACAGACTCTCTCACAGACTCTCTTCCACACTCTCTCACAGACACTCTCTCACAGACACTCTCACAGACACTCTCTCAGACACTCTCTCACAGACACTCTCACACTCTCACAGACACTCACAGACACTCACAGACTCTCACAGACACTCTCACAGACACTCTCTCACAGACACTCTCTCACATACTCTCACAGACACTCCTACAGACTCTCACAGACACTCTCAGACTCTCACAGACACTCTCTCACAGACTCACACTCTCTCACAGACTCTCACACGCTCTCACAGACTCTCACAGACACACTCTTACAGACTCTCACAGACACTCTCACAGACTATCACAGACACTCTCACAGACTATCACAGACACTCTCTCACAGACTTTTACACTCTCACAGACACTCTCACAGACACTCTCACAGACACTCTCACAGACACTCTCACAGACTCTCACAGACTCTCACAGACACTCTCACAGACTCTCACAGACACTCTCGCATAGACACTCTCGCACAGACACTCTCGCACAGACACTCACTCACAGACTCTCACAGACAATCTCCCACAGACAATCTCACAGACAATCTCACAGACACTCTCTCACAGACACTCACAGACACTCTGACTCTCAGACTCTCACAGACACTCTCTCACAGACACTCTCTCACAGACACTCACAGACACTCACAGACACTCTCAGACTCTCACAGACACTCTCTCACAGACACTCTCTCACAGACACTCTCTCACAGACACTCTCTCACAGACACTCACAGACACTCTCTCACAGATACTCTCTCACAGACACTCTCTCACAGACACTCTCACAGACTCTCACAGACACTCTCTCACAGACACTCTCACAGACTCTCACAGACACTCTCTCACAGACTCACACTCTCTCAGAGACTCTCACAGACACTCTCAGACTATCACAGACACTCTCTCACAGACTTTTACAGACTCACAGACACTCTCACAGACTATCTCACAGACTGTCTCTCTCCCAGACTCTCACAGACACTCTCTCACAGATACTCTCACATACTCTCTCACAGACTGTCTCACATACACTCTCACAGACAATCCCTCACAGACTCTCTCACAGACACTCTCTCACAGACACTCACACTCTCTCACAGATACTCACAGACTCTCAGACACTCTCTCACAGGCACTCTCTCACACTCTCTGACAGACTCTCACAGACACTCTCTTACACACTCTCACAGACACTCTCACAGACTCACAGAGACTCTCTCACAGACACTCTCTCACAGACTCTCACACTCTCTCACAGACTAACAGACACTCTCACAGACTCTTACAGACACTCTCTCACAGACTCTTACAGCCTCTCATAGACACTCTCTCACAGTCTCTCACAGACACTCTCTTACAGACTATCACAGACACTCTCTTACAGACTCTCACACTCTCTCACAGACTAACAGACACTCTCACAGACTCACAGACAGTCTCTCACAGACACTCTCTTACAGACTATCACAGACACTCTCACAGACTCTCACAGACAGACTCTCACAGACACTCTCTCAGACTCTCACAGACACTCTCTCACAGACACTCTCTCACAGACACTCTCTCACACTCTTAGACACTCTCTCACAGACTCTTAGACACTCTCACAGACTCTCACAGACACTCTCACAGACTCTCACAGACACTCTCACAGACTCTCACAGACACTCTCTCACAGACACTCTCTCACAGACACTCTCTCACAGACACTCTCTCACAGACTCTTAGACACTTTCTCACAGACTCTCACACTGTCTCACAGACTCTCACAGACACTCACAGACACTCTCACAGACACTCTCTCACAGACTCTCACAGACACTCTCACAGACAATCTCACAGACAATCTCACAGACAATCTCACAGACAATCTCTCACAGACACTCACAGACACTCTCAGACTCTCAGACTCTCACAGACACTCTCTCACAGACACTCATAGACACTCTCAGACTCTCACAGACACTCTCTCACAGACACTCTCTCACAGACACTCACAGACACTCACAGACACTCTCAGACTCTCACAGACACTCTCTCACAGACACTCTCTCACAGACACTCTCTCACAGACACTCTCTCACAGACACTCACAGACACTCTCTCACAGACACTCTCTCACAGACACTCTCTCACAGACACTCTCTCACAGACACTCTCACAGACTCTCACAGACACTCTCTCACAGACAGACTCTCGCAGACAGACTCTCTCACAGACACTCTCTCACACTCTCACAGACACTCACAGACTCTCACAGACACTCTCTCACACTCTCTGACAGACTCTCACAGACACTCTCTTACACACTCTCACAGACTCACAGAGACACTCTCTCACAGACACTCTCTCACAGACTCTCACACTCTCTCACAGACTCTCACACTCTCTCACAGACTCTTACAGACACTCTCACAGACTCTTACAGACACTCTCCCACAGACACTCTCTCACAGACACTCTCTCACAAACACTCTCTCACAGACACTCTCTCACAGACACTCTCTCACAGACACTCACAGACACTCTCACACAGACACTCTCTCACAGACACTCTCTCACAGACACTCACAGACACTCTCACAGACACTCTCTCACAGACACTCTCTCACAGACACTCTCACAGACTCTCACAGACACTCTCTCACAGACTCTGACACTCTCACAGACTCTCACAGACACTCTCACAGACAGACTCTCGCAGACAGACTCTCTCACAGACACTCTCTCACACTCTCACAGACACTCACAGACTCTCACAGACACTCTCTCACACTCTCTGACAGACTCTCACAGACACTCTCTTACACACTCTCACAGACACTCTCACAGACTCACAGAGACACTCTCTCACAGACACTCTCTCACAGACTCTCACACTCTCTCACAGACTAACATACACTCACAGACTCTTACAGACACTCTCTCACAGACTCTCACAGACACTCTCTTACAGACTATCACAGACACTCTCTTACAGACTCTCTCACAGTCTCTCACAGACTCTCACAGACACTCTCTTACAGACTATCACAGACACTCTCTTACAGACTCACAGACACATTCACAGACTCTTACAGACTCTCAAAGACACTCTCTCACAGACTCTCACAGACACCCTCTCAGACTCTCACAGACACTCTCTCACAGACACTCTCAGACACTCTCACAGACAGTCTCTCACAGTCTCTCACAGACACTCTCTTACAGACTATCACAGACACTCTCACAGACTCTCACAGACAGACTCTCACAGACACTCTCTCAGACTCTCACAGACACTCTCTCACAGACACTCTCTCACAGACACTCTCTCACAGACACTCTCACAGACACTCTCAGACACTTTCTTACACTCTCTCACACTCTCTCACAGACACTCTCTCACAAACTCTCTCTCACAGACTCACAGACTCTCACAGACACTCTCTCACAGACACTCTCTCACAGACACTCTCACAGACTCTCACACTGTCTCACAGACTCTCACAGACACTCACAGACACTCTCACACACTCTCACAGACACTCTCTCACAGACTCTCTCTCACACTTTCTCACAGACTCTCACAGACACTCTCTCACACTCACTCACAGACTCTCACAGACACTCTCTCACACTCTCTGACAGACTCTCACAGAAACTCTCTCACAGACACTCTCACAGACTCACACTCTCACAACCTCTAACAGACAATCTCACAGACTCTTACAGACTCTCACTGACACTCTCTCACAGACTCTCACAGATACTCTCAGACTCTCAGACTCTCACAGACACTCTCTCACAGACACTCTCTCACAGACACTCTCTCACAGACACTCTCTCACAGACACTCTCTCACAGACACTCTCACAGACACTCTCTCACAGACACTCTCTCACAGACACTCACAGACACTCTCATAGACACTCTCTCAAAGACACTCTCTCACAGACACTCTCACAGACACTCTCACAGACAGACTCTAGCAGACACTCTCTCACAGACACTCTCACAGACTCTCACAGACACTCACAGACACTCTCTTACAGACTCTCACAGACACTCTCTCACAGACACTTTCTCACAGACTCTCTCACAGACACTCTCTCACAGACACTCTCTCACAGACACTCTCAGACACCCTCTCACACTCTCACAGACACTCACAGACTCTCACAGACACTCTCACAGACACTCTCACAGACACTCTCACAGACTATCACAGACACTCTCACAGACTATCACAGACACTCTCTCACAGACTTTTACACTCTCACAGACACTCTCACAGACACTCTCATAGACACTCTCACAGACTATCACAGACTCTCACAGACTCTCACAGACACTCTCACAGACTCTCACAGACACTCTCACACAGACACTCTCGCACAGACACTCTCTCACAGACTCTCACAGACAATCTCCCACAGACAATCTCACAGACTCTCTCACAGACTCTCTCACATACACTCTCACAGACAATCGCTCGCAGACTCTCTCACAGACACTCTCTCACAGACACTCTCACACTCTCTCACAGACACTCACAGACTCTCAGACACTCTCTCACAGACTCTCACAGACACTCTCTTACACACTATCACAGACACTCTCACAGACTCACACAGACACTCTCTCACAGACTCTCTCACAGACTCTCACACTCTCACAGACTCTAACAGATACTCTCACAGACAATCACAGACTCTTACAGACTCTCACTGACACTCTCCCACAGACTCTCACAGACACCTCACAGACACTCTCACAGATTATCACAGACTCTCACAGACACTCTCTCAGACTTTCACAGACACTCTCAGACTCTCAAAGACACTCTCACAGACACTCTCTCGCAGACACTCTCTCACAGACTCTCTCTCACAGACTGACACTCTCATAGACTTACACTCTCACAGACACTCTCACAGACAGACTCTCTCAGACACTCTCTCACAGACTCTCACAGATTCTCACAGACACTCACAGACCCTCACATACATTCACAGACTCTCTCACAGACACTCTCTCACAGACTCTCTCACAGACTCTCTTCCACACTCTCTCACAGACACTCTCTCACAGACACTCTCACAGACACTCTCTCAGACACTCTCTCACAGACACTCTCACACTCTCACAGACACTCACAGACACTCACAGACTCTCACAGACACTCTCACAGACACTCTCTCACAGACACTCTCTCACATACTCTCACAGACACTCCTACAGACTCTCACAGACACTCTCAGACTCTCACAGACACTCTCTCACAGACTCACACTCTCTCACAGACTCTCACACGCTCTCACAGACTCTCACAGACACACTCTTACAGACTCTCACAGACACTCTCACAGACTATCACAGACACTCTCACAGACTATCACAGATACTCTCTCACAGACTTTTACACTCTCACAGACACTCTCACAGACACTCTCACAGACACTCTCACAGACTATCACAGACTCTCACAGACTCTCACAGACACTCTCACAGACTCTCACAGACACTCTCGCATAGACACTCTCGCACAGACACTCTCTCACAGACTCTCACAGACAATCTCCCACAGACAATCTCACAGACAATCTCACAGACACTCTCTCACAGACACTCACAGACACTCTCAGACTCTCAGACTCTCACAGACACTCTCTCACAGACACTCTCTCACAGACACTCACAGACACTCACAGACACTCTCAGACTCTCACAGACACTCTCTCACAGACACTCTCTCACAGACACTCTCTCACAGACACTCTCTCACAGACACTCACAGACACTCTCTCACAGACACTCTCTCACAGACACTCTCTCACAGACACTCTCACAGACTCTCACAGACACTCTCTCACAGACTCTGACACTCTCACAGACTCTCACAGACACTCTCACAGACAGACTCTCGCAGACAGACTCTCTCACAGACACTCTCTCACACTCTCACAGACACTCACAGACTCTCACAGACACTCTCTCACACTCTCTGACAGACTCTCACAGACACTCTCTTACACACTCTGACAGACTCACAGAGACACTCTCTCACAGACACTCTCTCACAGACTCTCACACTCTCTCACAGACTCTCACACTCTCTCACAGACTCTTACAGACACTCTCACAGACTCTTACAGACACTCTCTCACAGACACTCTCTCACAAACACTCTCTCACAGACACTCTCTCACAGACACTCTCTCACAGACACTCACAGACACTCTCACAGACACTCTCTCACAGACACTCTCACAGACTCTCACAGACACTCTCTCACAGACTCTGACACTCTCACAGACTCTCACAGACACTCTCACAGACAGACTCTCGCAGACAGACTCTCTCACAGACACTCTTTCACACTCTCACAGACACTCACAGACTCTCACAGACACTCTCTCACACTCTCTGACAGACTCTCACAGACACTATCTTACACACTCTCACAGACACTCTCACAGACTCACAGAGACACTCTCTCACAGACACTCTCTCACAGACTCTCACACTCTCTCACAGACTAACAGACACTCTCACAGACTCTTACAGACACTCTCTCACAGACTCTCACAGACACTCTCTTACAGACTATCACAGACACTCTCTTACAGACTCTCTCACAGTCTCTCACAGACTCTCACAGACACTCTCTTACAGACTATCACAGACACTCTCTTACAGACTCACAGACACTCTCACAGACTCTTACAGACTCTCAAAGACACTCTCTCACAGACTCTCACAGACACCCTCTCAGACTCTCACAGACACTCTCTCACAGACACTCTCTCACAGACACTCTCAGACACTCTCACAGACAGTCTCTCACAGTCTCTCACAGACACTCTCTTACAGACTATCACAGACACTCTCACAGACTCTCACAGACAGACTCTCACAGACACTCTCTCAGACTCTCACAGACACTCTCTCACAGACACTCTCTCACAGACACTCTCTCACAGACACTCTCACAGACACTCTCAGACACTTTCTTACACTCTCTCACACTCTCTCACAGACACTCTCTCACAAACTCTCTCTCACAGACTCACAGACTCTCACAGACACTCTCTCACAGACACTCTCTCACAGACACTCTCACAGACTCTCACACTGTCTCACAGACTCTCACAGACACTCACAGACACTCTCACACACTCTCACAGACACTCTCTCACAGACTCTCTCTCACACTTTCTCACAGACTCTCACAGACACTCTCTCACAGACTCTCACAGATTCTCACAGACACTCACAGACCCTCACATACACTCACAGACTCTCTCACAGACACTCTCTCACAGACTCTCTCACAGACTCTCTTCCACACTCTCTCACAGACACTCTCTCACAGACACTCTCACAGACACTCTCTCAGACACTCTCTCACAGACACTCTCACACTCTCACAGACACTCACAGACACTCACAGACTCTCGTAGACACTCTCACAGACACTCTCTCACAGACACTCTCTCACATACTCTCACAGACACTCCTACAGACTCTCACAGCCACTCTCAGACTCTCACAGACACTCTCTCACAGACTCACACTCTCTCACAGACTCTCACACGCTCTCACAGACTCTCACAGACACACTCTTACAGACTCTCACAGACACTCTCACAGACTATCACAGACACTCTCACAGACTATCACAGACACTCTCTCACAGACTTTTACACTCTCACAGACACTCTCACAGACACTCTCACAGACACTCTCACAGACTCTCACAGACACTCTCACAGACTCTCACAGACACTCTCGCATAGACACTCTCGCACAGACACTCTCTCACAGACTCTCACAGACAATCTCCCACAGACAATCTCACAGACAATCTCACAGACACTCTCTCACAGACACTCACAGACACTCTCAGACTCTCAGACTCTCACAGACACTCTCTCACAGACACTCACAGACACTCTCAGACTCTCAGACTCTCACAGACACTCTCTCACAGACACTCTCTCACAGACACTCACAGACACTCACAGACACTCTCAGACTCTCACAGACACTCTCTCACAGACACTCTCTCACAGACACTCTCTCACAGACACTCTCTCACAGACACTCACAGACACTCTCTCACAGACACTCTCTCACAGACACTCTCTCACAGACACTCTCACAGACTCTCACAGACACTCTCTCACAGACTCTGACACTCTCACAGACTCTCACAGACACTCTCACAGACAGACTCTCGCAGACAGACTCTCTCACAGACACTCTCTCACACTCTCACAGACACTCACAGACTCTCACAGACACTCTCTCACACTCTCTGACAGACTCTCACAGACACTCTCTTACACACTCTGACAGACTCACAGAGACACTCTCTCACAGACACTCTCTCACAGACTCTTACACTCTCTCACAGACTCTCACACTCTCTCACAGACTCTTACAGACACTCTCACAGACTCTTACAGACACTCTCTCACAGACACTCTCTCACAAACACTCTCTCACAGACACTCTCTCACAGACACTCTCTCACAGACACTCACAGACACTCTCACAGACACTCTCTCACAGACACTCTCACAGACTCTCACAGACACTCTCTCACAGACTCTGACACTCTCACAGACTCTCACAGACACTCTCACAGACAGACTCTCGCAGACAGACTCTCTCACAGACACTCTCTCACACTCTCACAGACACTCACAGACTCTCACAGACACTCTCTCACACTCTCTGACAGACTCTCACAGACACTATCTTACACACTCTCACAGACACTCTCACAGACTCACAGAGACACTCTCTCACAGACACTCTCTCACAGACTCTCACACTCTCTCACAGACTAACAGACACTCTCACAGACTCTTACAGACACTCTCTCACAGACTCTCACAGACACTCTCTTACAGACTATCACAGACACTCTCTTACAGACTCTCTCACAGTCTCTCACAGACTCTCACAGACACTCTCTTACAGACTATCACAGACACTCTCTTACAGACTCACAGACACTCTCACAGACTCTTACAGACTCTCAAAGACACTCTCTCACAGACTCTCACAGACACCCTCTCAGACTCTCACAGACACTCTCTCACAGCCACTCTCTCACAGACACTCTCAGACACTCTCACAGACAGTCTCTCACAGTCTCTCACAGACACTCTCTTACAGACTATCACAGACACTCTCACAGACTCTCACAGACAGACTCTCACAGACACTCTCTCAGACTCTCACAGACACTCTCTCACAGACACTCTCTCACAGACACTCTCTCACAGACACTCTCACAGACACTCTCAGACACTTTCTTACACTCTCTCACACTCTCTCACAGACACTCTCTCACAAACTCTCTCTCACAGACTCACAGACTCTCACAGACACTCTCTCACAGACACTCTCTCACAGACACTCTCACAGACTCTCACACTGTCTCACAGACTCTCACAGACACTCACAGACACTCTCACACACTCTCACAGACACTCTCTCACAGACTCTCTCTCACACTTTCTCACAGACTCTCACAGACACTCTCTCACACTCACTCACAGACTCTCACAGACACTCTCTCACACTCTCTGACAGACTCTCACAGAAACTCTCTCACAGACACTCTCACAGACTCACACTCTCACAACCTCTAACAGACACTCTCACAGACTCTTACAGACTCTCACTGACACTCTCTCACAGACTCTCACAGATACTCTCAGACTCTCAGACTCTCACAGACACTCTCTCACAGACACTCTCTCACAGACACTCTCTCACAGACACTCTCTCACAGACACTCTCACAGACACTCTCTCACAGACACTCTCTCACAGACACTCACAGACACTCTCATAGACACTCTGTCAAAGACACTCTCTCACAGACACTCTCACAGACACTCTCATAGACAGACTCTAGCAGACACTCTCTCACAGTCTCTCACAGACTCTCACAGACACTCTCTTACAGACTATCACAGACACTCTCTTACAGACTCACAGACACTCTCACAGACTCTTACAGACTCTCAAAGACACTCTCTCACAGACTCTCACAGACACCCTCTCAGACTCTCACAGACACTCTCTCACAGACACTCTCTCACAGACACTCTCAGACACTCTCACAGACAGTCTCTCACAGTCTCTCACAGACACTCTCTTACAGACTATCACAGACACTCTCACAGACTCTCACAGACAGACTCTCACAGACACTCTCTCAGACTCTCACAGACACTCTCTCACAGACACTCTCTCACAGACACTCTCTCACAGACACTCTCACAGACACTCTCAGACACTTTCTTACACTCTCTCACACTCTCTCACAGACACTCTCTCACAAACTCTCTCTCACAGACTCACAGACTCTCACAGACACTCTCTCACAGACACTCTCTCACAGACACTCTCACAGACTCTCACACTGTCTCACAGACTCTCACAGACACTCACAGACACTCTCACACACTCTCACAGACACTCTCTCACAGACTCTCTCTCACACTTTCTCACAGACTCTCACAGACACTCTCTCACACTCACTCACAGACTCTCACAGACACTCTCTCACACTCTCTGACAGACTCTCACAGAAACTCTCTCACAGATACTCTCACAGACTCACACTCTCACAACCTCTAACAGACACTCTCACAGACTCTTACAGACTCTCACTGACACTCTCTCACAGACTCTCACAGATACTCTCAGACTCTCAGACTCTCACAGACACTCTCTCACAGACACTCTCTCACAGACACTCTCACACTCTCTCACAGACACTCACAGACTCTCAGACACTCTCTCACAGACTCTCACAGACACTCTCTTACACACTATCACAGACACTCTCACAGACTCACACAGACACTCTCTCACAGACTCTCTCACAGACTCTCACACTCTCACAGATTCTAACAGATACTCTCACAGACAATCACAGACTCTTACAGACTCTCACTGACACTCTCCCACAGACTCTCACCGACACCTCACAGACACTCTCACAGATTATCACAGACTCTCACAGACACTCTCTCAGACTTTCACAGACACTCTCAGACTCTCAAAGACACTCTCACAGACACTCTCTCGCAGACACTCTCTCACAGACTCTCTCTCACAGACTGACACTCTCACAGACTTACACTCTCACAGACACTCTCACAGACAGACTCTCTCAGACACTCTCTCACAGACTCTCACAGATTCTCACAGACACTCACAGACCCTCACATACACTCACAGACTCTCTCACAGACACTCTCTCACAGACTCTCTCACAGACTCTCTTCCACACTCTCTCACAGACACTCTCTCACAGACACTCTCACAGACACTCTCTCAGACACTCTCTCACAGACACTCTCACACTCTCACAGACACTCACAGACACTCACAGACTCTCACAGACACTCTCACAGACACTCTCTCACAGACACTCTCTCACATACTCTCACAGACACTCCTACAGACTCTCACAGACACTCTCAGACTCTCACAGACACTCTCTCACAGACTCACACTCTCTCACAGACTCTCAAACGCTCTCACAGACTCTCACAGACACACTCTTACAGACTCTCACAGACACTCTCACAGACTATCACAGACACTCTCACAGACTATCACAGACACTCTCTCACAGACTTTTACACTCTCACAGACACTCTCACAGACACTCTCACAGACATTCTCACAGACTCTCACAGACTCTCACAGACTCTCACAGACACTCTCACAGACTCTCACAGACACTCTCGCATAGACACTCTCGCACAGACACTCTCTCACAGACTCTCACAGACAATCTCCCACAGACAATCTCACAGACAATCTCACAGACACTCTCTCACAGACACTCACAGACACTCTCAGACTCTCACACTCTCACAGACACTCTCTCACAGACACTCACAGACACTCTCAGACTCTCACAGACACTCTCTCACAGACACTCTCTCACAGACACTTACAGACACTCACAGACACTCTCAGACTCTCACAGACACTCTCTCACAGACACTCTCTCACACTCTCTCACAGACACTCTCTCACAGACACTCTCTCACAGACACTCACAGACACTCTCTCACAGACACTCTCTCACAGACACTCTCTCACAGACACTCTCACAGACTCTCACAGACACTCTCTCACAGACTCTGACACTCTCACAGACTCTCACAGACACTCTCACAGACAGACTCTCGCAGACAGACTCTCTCACAGACACTCTCTCACACTCTCACAGACACTCACAGACTCTCACAGACACTCTCTCACACTCTCTGACAGACTCTCACAGACACTCTCTTACACACTCTCACAGACTCACAGAGACACTCTCTCACAGACACTCTCTCACAGACTCTCACACTCTCTCACAGACTCTCACACTCTCTCACAGACTCTTACAGACACTCTCACAGACTCTTACAGACACTCTCTCACAGACACTCTCTCACAAACACTCTCTCACAGACACTCTCTCACAGACACTCTCTCACAGACACTCACAGACACTCTCACAGACACTCTCTCACAGACACTCTCTCACAGACACTCTCACAGACTCTCACAGACACTCTCTCACAGACTCTGACACTCTCACAGACTCTCACAGACACTCTCACAGACAGACTCTCGCAGACAGACTCTCTCACAGACACTCTCTCACACTCTCACAGACACTCACAGACTCTCACAGACACTCTCTCACACTCTCTGACAGACTCTCACAGACACTATCTTACACACTCTCACAGACACTCTCACAGACTCACAGAGACACTCTCTCACAGACACTCTCTCACAGACTCTCACACTCTCTCACAGACTAACAGACACTCTCACAGACTCTTACAGACACTCTCTCACAGACTCTCACAGACACTCTCTTACAGACTATCACATACACTCTCTTACAGACTCTCTCACAGTCTCTCACAGACTCTCACAGACACTCTCTTACAGACTATCACAGACACTCTCTTACAGACTCACAGACACTCTCACAGACTCTTACAGACTCTCAAAGACACTCTCTCACAGACTCTCACAGACACCCTCTCAGACTCTCACAGACACTCTCTCACAGACACTCTCTCACAGACACTCTCAGACACTCTCACAGACAGTCTCTCACAGACACTCTCTTACAGACTATCACAGACACTCTCACAGACTCTCACAGACAGACTCTCACAGACACTCTCTCAGACTCTCACAGACACTCTCTCACAGACACTCTCTCACAGACACTCTCTCACAGACACTCTCACAGACACTCTCAGACACTTTCTTACACTCTCTCACACTCTCTCACAGACACTCTCTCACAAACTCTCTCTCACAGACTCACAGACTCTCACAGACACTCTCTCACAGACACTCTCTCACAGACACTCTCACAGACTCTCACACTGTCTCACAGACTCTCACAGAAACTCACAGACACTCTCACACACTCTCACAGACACTCTCTCACAGACTCTCTCTCACACTTTCTCACAGACTCTCACAGACACTCTCTCACACTCACTCACAGACTCTCACAGACACTCTCTCACACTCTCTGACAGACTCTCACAGAAACTCTCTCACAGACACTCTCACAGACTCACACTCTCACAACCTCTAACAGACACTCTGACAGACTCTTACAGACTCTCACTGACACTCTCTCACAGACTCTCAAAGATACTCTCAGACTCTCAGAGTCTCACAGACACTCTCTCACAGACACTCTCTCACAGACACTCTCTCACAGACACTCTCACAGACACTCTCTCACAGACACTCTCTCACAGACACTCACAGACACTCTCATAGACACTCTCTCAAAGACACTCTCTCACAGACACTCTCACAGACACTCTCACAGACAGACTCTAGCAGACACTCTCTTACAGTCTCTCACAGACTCTCACAGACACTCTCTTACAGACTATCACAGACACTCTCTTACAGACTCACAGACACTCTCACAGACTCTTACAGACTCTCAAAGATACTCTCTCACAGACTCTCACAGACACCCTCTCAGACTCTCACAGACACTCTCTCACAGACACTCTCTCACAGACACTCTCAGACACTCTCACAGACAGTCTCTCACAGTCTCTCACAGACACTCTCTTACAGACTATCACAGACACTCTCACAGACTCTCACAGACAGACTCTCACAGACACTCTCTCAGACTCTCACAGACACTCTCTCACAGACACTCTCACAGACACTCTCTCACAGACACTCTCACAGACTCTCACAGACACTCTCTCACAGACTCACACTCTCTCAGAGACTCTCACAGACACTCTCAGACTATCACAGACACTCTCTCACAGACTTTTACAGACTCACAGACACTCTCACAGACTATCTCACAGACTGTCTCTCTCCCAGACTCTCACAGACACTCTCTCACAGATACTCTCACATACTCTCTCACAGACTGTCTCACATACACTCTCACAGACAATCCCTCACAGACTCTCTCACAGACACTCTCTCACAGACACTCACACTCTCTCACAGATACTCACAGACTCTCAGACACTCACACACAGGCACTCTCTCACACTCTCTGACAGACTCTCACAGACACTCTCTTACACACTCTCACAGACACTCTCACAGACTCACAGAGACTCTCTCACAGACACTCTCTCACAGACTCTCACACTCTCTCACAGACTAACAGACACTCTCACAGACTCTTACAGACACTCTCTCACAGACTCTTACAGCCTCTCATAGACACTCTCTCACAGTCTCTCACAGACACTCTCTTACAGACTATCACAGACACTCTCTTACAGACTCTCACACTCTCTCACAGACTAACAGACACTCTCACAGACTCACAGACAGTCTCTCACAGACACTCTCTTACAGACTATCACAGACACTCTCACAGACTCTCACAGACAGACTCTCACAGACACTCTCTCAGACTCTCACAGACACTCTCTCACAGACACTCTCTCACAGACACTCTCTCATAGACACTCTCTCACAGACACTCTCTCACACTCTTAGACACTCTCTCACAGACTCTTAGACACTCTCACAGACTCTCACAGACACTCTCACAGACTCTCACAGACACTCTCACAGACTCTCACAGACACTCTCTCACAGACACTCTCTCACAGACACTCTCTCACAGACACTCTCTCACAGACTCTTAGACACTCTCTCACAGACTCTCACACTGTCTCACAGACTCTCACAGACACTCACAGACACTCTCACAGACACTCTCTCACAGACTCTCACAGACACTCTCACAGACAATCTCACAGACAATCTCACAGACAATCTCACAGACAATCTCTCACAGACACTCACAGACACTCTCAGACTCTCAGACTCTCACAGACACTCTCTCACAGACACTCATAGACACTCTCAGACTCTCACAGACACTCTCTCACAGACACTCTCTCACAGACACTCACAGACACTCACAGACACTCTCAGACTCTCACAGACACTCTCTCACAGACACTCTCTCACAGACACTCTCTCACAGACACTCTCTCACAGACACTCACAGACACTCTCTCACAGACACTCTCTCACAGACACTCTCTCACAGACACTCTCTCACAGACACTCTCACAGACTCTCACAGACACTCTCTCACAGACAGACTCTCGCAGACAGACTCTCTCACAGACACTCTCTCACACTCTCACAGACACTCACAGACTCTCACAGACACTCTCTCACACTCTCTGACAGACTCTCACAGACACTCTCTTACACACTCTCACAGACTCACAGAGACACTCTCTCACAGACACTCTCTCACAGACTCTCACACTCTCTCACAGACTCTCACACTCTCTCACAGACTCTTACAGACACTCTCACAGACTCTTACAGACACTCTCTCACAGACACTCTCTCACAGACACTCTCTCACAAACACTCTCTCACAGACACTCTCTCACAGACACTCTCTCACAGACACTCACAGACACTCTCACACAGACACTCTCTCACAGACACTCTCTCACAGACACTCACAGACACTCTCACAGACACTCTCTCACAGACACTCTCTCACAGACACTCTCACAGACTCTCACAGACACTCTCTCACAGACTCTGACACTCTCACAGACTCTCACAGACACTCTCACAGACAGACTCTCGCAGACAGACTCTCTCACAGACACTCTCTCACACTCTCACAGACACTCACAGACTCTCACAGACACTCTCTCACACTCTCTGACAGACTCTCACAGACACTCTCTTACATACTCTCACAGATACTCTCATAGACTCACAGAGACACTCTCTCACAGACACTCTCTCACAGACTCTCACACTCTCTCACAGACTAACATACACTCTCACAGACTCTTACAGACACTCTCTCACAGACTCTCACAGACACTCTCTTACAGACTATCACAGACACTCTCTTACAGACTCTCTCACAGTCTCTCACAGACTCTCACAGACACTCTCTTACAGACTATCACAGACACTCTCTTACAGACTCACAGACACTCTCACAGACTCTTACAGACTCTCAAAGACACTCTCTCACAGACTCTCACAGACACCCTCTCAGACTCTCACAGACACTCTCTCACAGACACTCTCAGACACTCTCACAGACAGTCTCTCACAGTCTCTCACAGACACTCTCTTACAGACTATCACAGACACTCTCACAGACTCTCACAGACAGACTCTCACAGACACTCTCTCAGACTCTCACAGACACTCTCTCACAGACACTCTCTCACAGACACTCTCTCACAGACACTCTCACAGACACTCTCAGACACTTTCTTACACTCTCTCACACTCTCTCACAGACACTCTCTCACAAACTCTCTCTCACAGACTCACAGACTCTCACAGACACTCTCTCACAGACACTCTCACAGACTCTCACACTGTCTCACAGACTCTCACAGACACTCACAGACACTCTCACACACTCTCACAGACACTCTCTCACAGACTCTCTCTCACACTTTCTCACAGACTCTCACAGACACTCTCTCACACTCACTCACAGACTCTCACAGACACTCTCTCACACTCTCTGACAGACTCTCACAGAAACTCTCTCACAGACACTCTCACAGACTCACACTCTCACAACCTCTAACAGACAATCTCACAGACTCTTACAGACTCTCACTGACACTCTCTCACAGACTCTCACAGATACTCTCAGACTCTCAGACTCTCACAGACACTCTCTCACAGACACTCTCTCACAGACACTCTCTCACAGACACTCTCTCACAGACACTCTCTCACAGACACTCTCTCACAGACACTCTCACAGACACTCTCTCACAGACACTCTCTCACAGACACTCACAGACACTCTCATAGACACTCTCTCAAAGACACTCTCTCACAGACACTCTCACAGACACTCTCACAGACAGACTCTAGCAGACACTCTCTCACAGACACTCTCACAGACTCTCACAGACACTCACAGACACTCTCTTATAGACTCTCACAGACACTCTCTCACAGACACTTTCTCACAGACTCTCTCACAGACACTCTCTCACAGACACTCTCTCACAGACACTCTCAGACACCCTCTCACACTCTCACAGACACTCACAGACTCTCACAGACACTCTCACAGACACTCTCACAGACACTCTCACAGACTATCACAGACACTCTCACAGACTATCACAGACACTCTCTCACAGACTTTTACACTCTCACAGACACTCTCACAGACACTCTCATAGACACTCTCACAGACTATCACAGACTCTCACAGACTCTCACAGACACTCTCACAGACTCTCACAGACACTCTCGCACAGACACTCTCGCACAGACACTCTCTCACAGACTCTCACAGACAATCTCCCACAGACAATCTCACAGACTCTCTCACAGACTCTCTCACATACACTCTCACAGACAATCGCTCGCAGACTCTCTCACAGACACTCTCTCACAGACACTCTCACACTCTCTCACAGACACTCACAGACTCTCAGACACTCTCTCACAGACTCTCACAGACACTCTCTTACACACTATCACAGACACTCTCACAGACTCACACAGACACTCTCTCACAGACTCTCTCACAGACTCTCACACTCTCACAGACTCTAACAGATACTCTCACAGACAATCACAGACTCTTACAGACTCTCACTGACACTCTCCCACAGACTCTCACAGACACCTCACAGACACTCTCACAGATTATCACAGACTCTCACAGACACTCTCTCAGACTTTCACAGACACTCTCAGACTCTCAAAGACACTCTCACAGACACTCTCTCGCAGACACTCTCTCACAGACTCTCTCTCACAGACTGACACTCTCATAGACTTACACTCTCACAGACACTCTCACAGACAGACTCTCTCAGACACTCTCTCACAGACTCTCACAGATTCTCACAGACACTCACAGACCCTCACATACATTCACAGACTCTCTCACAGACACTCTCTCACAGACTCTCTCACAGACTCTCTTCCACACTCTCTCACAGACACTCTCTCACAGACACTCTCACAGACACTCTCTCAGACACTCTCTCACAGACACTCTCACACTCTCACAGACACTCACAGACACTCACAGACTCTCACAGACACTCTCACAGACACTCTCTCACAGACACTCTCTCACATACTCTCACAGACACTCCTACAGACTCTCACAGACACTCTCAGACTCTCACAGACACTCTCTCACAGACTCACACTCTCTCACAGACTCTCACACGCTCTCACAGACTCTCACAGACACACTCTTACAGACTCTCACAGACACTCTCACAGACTATCACAGACACTCTCACAGACTATCACAGACACTCTCTCACAGACTTTTACACTCTCACAGACACTCTCACAGACACTCTCACAGACACTCTCACAGACTATCACAGACTCTCACAGACTCTCACAGACACTCTCACAGACTCTCACAGACACTCTCGCATAGACACTCTCACACAGACACTCTCTCACAGACTCTCACAGACAATCTCCCACAGACAATCTCACAGACAATCTCACAGACACTCTCTCACAGACACTCACAGACACTCTCAGACTCTCAGACTCTCACAGACACTCTCTCACAGACACTCTCTCACAGACACTCACAGACACTCACAGACACTCTCAGACTCTCACAGACACTCTCTCACAGGCACTCTCTCACAGACACTCTCTCACAGACACTCTCTCACAGACACTCTCTCACAGACACTCACAGACACTCTCTCACAGACACTCTCTCACAGACATTCTCTCACAGACACTCTCACAGACTCTCACAGACACTCTCTCACAGACTCTGACACTCTCACAGACTCTCACAGACACTCTCACAGACAGACTCTCGCAGACAGACTCTCTCACAGACACTCTCTCACACTCTCACAGACACTCACAGACTCTCACAGACACTCTCTCACACTCTCTGACAGACTCTCACAGACACTCTCTTACACACTCTGACAGACTCACAGAGACACTCTCTCACAGACACTCTCTCACAGACTCTCACACTCTCTCACAGACTCTCACACTCTCTCACAGACTCTTACAGACACTCTCACAGACTCTTACAGACACTCTCTCACAGACACTCTCTCACAAACACTCTCTCACAGACACTCTCTCACAGACACTCTCTCACAGACACTCACAGACACTCTCACAGACACTCTCTCACAGACACTCTCTCACAGACACTCTCACAGACTCTCACAGACACTCTCTCACAGACTCTGACACTCTCACAGACTCTCACAGACACTCTCACAGACAGACTCTCGCAGACAGACTCTCTCACAGACACTCTCTCACTCTCTCACAGACACTCACAGACTCTCAGACACTCTCTCACAGACTCTCACAGACACTCTCTTACACACTATCACAGACACTCTCACAGACTCACACAGACACTCTCTCACAGACTCTCTCACAGACTCTCACACTCTCACAGACTCTAACAGATACTCTCACAGACAATCACAGACTCTTACAGACTCTCACTGACACTCTCCCACAGACTCTCACAGACACCTCACAGACACTCTCACAGATTATCACAGACTCTCACAGACACTCTCTCAGACTTTCACAGACACTCTCAGACTCTCAAAGACACTCTCACAGACACTCTCTCGCAGACACTCTCTCACAGACTCTCTCTCACAGACTGACACTCTCACAGACTTACACTCTCACAGACACTCTCACAGACAGACTCTCTCAGACACTCTCTCACAGACTCTCACAGATTCTCACAGACACTCACAGACCCTCACATACACTCACAGACTCTCTCACAGACACTCTCTCACAGACTCTCTCACAGACTCTCTTCCACACTCTCTCACAGACACTCTCTCACAGACACTCTCACAGACACTCTCTCAGACACTCTCTCACAGACACTCTCACACTCTCACAGACACTCACAGACACTCACAGACTCTCACAGACACTCTCACAGACACTCTCTCACAGACACTCTCTCACATACTCTCACAGACACTCCTACAGACTCTCACAGACACTCTCAGACTCTCACAGACACTCTCTCACAGACTCACACTCTCTCACAGACTCTCACACGCTCTCACAGACTCTCACAGACACACTCTTACAGACTCTCACAGACACTCTCACAGACTATCACAGACACTCTCACAGACTATCACAGACACTCTCTCACAGACTTTTACACTCTCACAGACACTGTCACAGACACTCTCACAGACACTCTCACAGACTATCACAGACTCTCACAGACTCTCACAGACACTCTCACAGACTCTCACAGACACTCTCGCATAGACACTCTCGCACAGACACTCTCTCACAGACTCTCACAGACAATCTCCCACAGACAATCTCACAGACAATCTCACAGACACTCTCTCACAGACACTCACAGACACTCTGACTCTCAGACTCTCACAGACACTCTCTCACAGACACTCTCTCACAGACACTCACAGACACTCACAGACACTCTCAGACTCTCACAGACACTCTCTCACAGACACTCTCTCACAGACACTCTCTCACAGACACTCTCTCACAGACACTCACAGACACTCTCTCACAGATACTCTCTCACAGACACTCTCTCACAGACACTCTCACAGACTCTCACAGACACTCTCTCACAGACTCTGACACTCTCACAGACTCTCACAGACACTCTCACAGACAGACTCTCGCAGACAGACTCTCTCACAGACACTCTCTCACACTCTCACAGACACTCACAGACTCTCACAGACACTCTCTCACACTCTCTGACAGACTCTCACAGACACTCTCTTACACACTCTGACAGACTCACAGAGACACTCTCTCACAGACTCTCTCACAGACTCTCACACTCTCTCACAGACTCTCACACTCTCTCACAGACTCTTACAGACACTCTCACAGACTCTTACAGACACTCTCTCACAGACACTCTCTCACAAACACTCTCTCACAGACACTCTCTCACAGACACTCTCTCACAGACACTCACAGACACTCTCACAGACACTCTCTCACAGACACTCTCACAGACTCTCACAGACACTCTCTCACAGACTCTGACACTCTCATAGACTCTCACAGACACTCTCACAGACAGACTCTCGCAGACAGACTCTCTCACAGACACTCTCTCACACTCTCACAGACACTCACAGACTCTCACAGACACTCTCTCACACTCTCTGACAGACTCTCACAGGCACTATCTTACACACTCTCACAGACACTCTCACAGACTCACAGAGACACTCTCTCACAGACACTCTCTCACAGACTCTCACACTCTCTCACAGACTAACAGACACTCTCACAGACTCTTACAGACACTCTCTCACAGACTTTCACAGACACTCTCTTACAGACTATCACAGACACTCTCTTACAGACTCACAGACACTCTCACAGACTCTTACAGACTCTCAAAGACACTCTCTCACAGACTCTCACAGACACCCTCTCAGACTCTCACAGACACTCTCTCACAGACACTCTCTCACAGACACTCTCAGACACTCTCACAGACAGTCTCTCACAGTCTCTCACAGACACTCTCTTACAGACTATCACAGACACTCTCACAGACTCTCACAGACAGACTCTCACAGACACTCTCTCAGACTCTCACAGACACTCTCTCACAGACACTCTCTCACAGACACTCTCTCACAGACACTCTCTCACAGACACTCTCACAGACACTCTCAGACACTTTCTTACACTCTCTCACACTCTCTCACAGACACTCTCTCACAAACTCTCTCTCACAGACTCACAGACTCTCACAGACACTCTCTCACAGACACTCTCTCACAGACACTCTCACAGACTCTCACACTGTCTCACAGACTCTCACAGACACTCACAGACACTCTCACACACTCTCACAGACACTCTCTCACAGACTCTCTCTCACACTTTCTCACAGACTCTCACAGACACTCTCTCACACTCACTCACAGACTCTCACAGACACTCTCTCACACTCTCTGACAGACTCTCACAGAAACTCTCTCACAGACACTCTCACAGACTCACACTCTCACAACCTCTAACAGACACTCTCACAGACTCTTACAGACTCTCACTGACACTCTCTCACAGACTCTCACAGATACTCTCAGACTCTCAGACTCTCACAGACACTCTCTCACAGACACTCTCTCACCGACACTCTCTCACAGACACTCTCTCACAGACACTCTCTCACAGACACTCTCTCACAGACACTCTCACAGACACTCTCTCACAGACACTCTCTCACAGACACTCACAGACACTCTCATAGACACTCTGTCAAAGACACTCTCTCACAGACACTCTCACAGACACTCTCATAGACAGACTCTAGCAGACACTCTCTCACAGTCTCTCACAGACTCTCACAGACACTCTCTTACAGACTATCACAGACACTCTCTTACAGACTCACAGACACTCTCACAGACTCTTACAGACTCTCAAAGACACTCTCTCACAGACTCTCACAGACACCCTCTCAGACTCTCACAGACACTCTCTCACAGACACTCTCTCACAGACACTCTCTCACAGACACTCTCTCACAGACACTCTCACAGACACTCTCTCACAGACACTCTCTCACAGACACTCACAGACACTCTCATAGACACTCTGTCAAAGACACTCTCTCACAGACACTCTCACAGACACTCTCATAGACAGACTCTAGCAGACACTCTCTCACAGTCTCTCACAGACTCTCACAGACACTCTCTTACAGACTATCACAGACACTCTCTTACAGACTCACAGACACTCTCACAGACTCTTACAGACTCTCAAAGACACTCTCTCACAGACTCTCACAGACACCCTCTCAGACTCTCACAGACACTCTCTCACAGACACTCTCTCACAGACACTCTCAGACACTCTCACAGACAGTCTCTCACAGTCTCTCACAGACACTCTCTTACAGACTATCACAGACACTCTCACAGACTCTCACAGACAGACTCTCACAGACACTCTCTCAGACTCTCACAGACACTCTCTCACAGACACTCTCTCACAGACACTCTCTCACAGACACTCTCACAGACACTCTCAGACACTTTCTTACACTCTCACACTCTCTCACAGACACTCTCTCACAAACTCTCTCTCACAGACTCACAGACTCTCACAGCCACTCTCTCACAGACACTCTCTCACAGACACTCTCACAGACTCTCACACTGTCTCACAGACTCTCACAGACACTCACAGACACTCTCACACACTCTCACAGACACTCTCTCACAGACTCTCTCTCACACTTTCTCACAGACTCTCACAGACACTCTCTCACACTCACTCACAGACTCTCACAGACACTCTCTCACACTCTCTGACAGACTCTCACAGAAACTCTCTCACAGATACTCTCACAGACTCACACTCTCACAACCTCTAACAGACACTCTCACAGACTCTTACAGACTCTCACTGACACTCTCTCACAGACTCTCACAGATACTCTCAGACTCTCAGACTCTCACAGACACTCTCTCACAGACACTCTCTCACAGACACTCTCACACTCTCTCACAGACACTCACAGACTCTCAGACACTCTCTCACAGACTCTCACAGACACTCTCTTACACACTATCACAGACACTCTCACAGACTCACACAGACACTCTCTCACAGACTCTCACACTCTCACAGATTCTAACAGATACTCTCACAGACAATCACAGACTCTTACAGACTCTCACTGACACTCTCCCACAGACTCTCACAGACACCTCACAGACACTCTCACAGATTATCACAGACTCTCACAGACACTCTCTCAGACTTTCACAGACACTCTCAGACTCTCAAAGACACTCTCACAGACACTCTCTCGCAGACACTCTCTCACAGACTCTCTCTCACAGACTGACACTCTCACAGACTTACACTCTCACAGACACTCTCACAGACAGACTCTCTCAGACACTCTCTCACAGACTCTCACAGATTCTCACAGACACTCACAGACCCTCACATACACTCACAGACTCTCTCACAGACACTCTCTCACAGACTCTCTCACAGACTCTCTTCCACACTCTCTCACAGACACTCTCTCACAGACACTCTCACAGACACTCTCTCAGACACTCTCTCACAGACACTCTCACACTCTCACAGACACTCACAGACACTCACAGACTCTCACAGACACTCTCACAGACACTCTCTCATAGACACTCTCTCACATACTCTCACAGACACTCCTACAGACTCTCACAGACACTCTCAGACTCTCACAGACACTCTCTCACAGACTCACACTCTCTCACAGACTCTCACACGCTCTCACAGACTCTCACAGACACACTCTTACAGACTCTCACAGACACTCTCACAGACTATCACAGACACTCTCACAGACTATCACAGACACTCTCTCACAGACTTTTACACTCTCACAGACACTCTCACAGACACTCTCACAGACATTCTCACAGACTCTCACAGACTCTCACAGACTCTCACAGACACTCTCACAGACTCTCACAGACACTCTCGCATAGACACTCTCGCACAGACACTCTCTCACAGACTCTCACAGACAATCTCCCACAGACAATCTCACAGACAATCTCACAGACACTCTCTCACAGACACTCACAGACACTCTCAGACTCTCAGACTCTCACAGACACTCTCTCACAGACACTCACAGACACTCTCAGACTCTCACAGACACTCTCTCACAGACACTCTCTCACAGACACTTACAGACACTCACAGACACTCTCAGACTCTCACAGACACTCTCTCACAGACACTCTCTCACACTCTCTCACAGACACTCTCTCACAGACACTCTCTCACAGACACTCACAGACACTCTCTCACAGACACTCTCTCACAGACACTCTCTCACAGACACTCTCACAGACTCTCACAGACACTCTCTCACAGACTCTGACACTCTCACAGACTCTCACAGACACTCTCACAGACAGACTCTCGCAGACAGACTCTCTCACAGACACTCTCTCACACTCTCACAGACACTCACAGACTCTCACAGACACTCTCTCACACTCTCTGACAGACTCTCACAGACACTCTCTTACACACTCTCACAGACTCACAGAGACACTCTCTCACAGACACTCTCTCACAGACTCTCACACTCTCTCACAGACTCTCACACTCTCTCACAGACTCTTACAGACACTCTCACAGACTCTTACAGACACTCTCTCACAGACACTCTCTCACAAACACTCTCTCACAGACACTCTCTCACAGACACTCTCTCACAGACACTCACAGACACTCTCACAGACACTCTCTCACAGACACTCTCTCACAGACACTCTCACAGACTCTCACAGACACTCTCTCACAGACTCTGACACTCTCACAGACTCTCACAGACACTCTCACAGACAGACTCTCGCAGACAGACTCTCTCACAGACACTCTCTCACACTCTCACAGACACTCACAGACTCTCACAGACACTCTCTCACACTCTCTGACAGACTCTCACAGACACTATCTTACACACTCTCACAGACACTCTCACAGACTCACAGAGACACTCTCTCACAGACACTCTCTCACAGACTCTCACACTCTCTCACAGACTAACAGACACTCTCACAGACTCTTACAGACACTCTCTCACAGACTCTCACAGACACTCTCTTACAGACTATCACATACACTCTTACAGACTCTCTCACAGTCTCTCACAGACTCTCACAGACACTCTCTTACAGACTATCACAGACACTCTCTTACAGACTCACAGACACTCTCACAGACTCTTACAGACTCTCAAAGACACTCTCTCACAGACTCTCACAGACACCCTCTCAGACTCTCACAGACACTCTCTCACAGACACTCTCTCACAGACACTCTCAGACACTCTCACAGACAGTCTCTCACAGACACTCTCTTACAGACTATCACAGACACTCTCACAGACTCTCACAGACAGACTCTCACAGACACTCTCTCAGACTCTCACAGACACTCTCTCACAGACACTCTCTCACAGACACTCTCTCACAGACACTCTCACAGACACTCTCAGACACTTTCTTACACTCTCTCACACTCTCTCACAGACACTCTCTCACAAACTCTCTCTCACAGACTCACAGACTCTCACAGACACTCTCTCACAGACACTCTCTCACAGACACTCTCACAGACTCTCACACTGTCTCACAGACTCTCACAGACACTCACAGACACTCTCACACACTCTCACAGACACTCTCTCACAGACTCTCTCTCACACTTTCTCACAGACTCTCACAGACACTCTCTCACACTCACTCACAGACTCTCACAGACACTCTCTCACACTCTCTGACAGACTCTCACAGAAACTCTCTCACAGACACTCTCACAGACTCACACTCTCACAACCTCTAACAGACACTCTCACAGACTCTTACAGACTCTCACTGACACTCTCTCACAGACTCTCAAAGATACTCTCAGACTCTCAGACTCTCACAGACACTCTCTCACAGACACTCTCTCACAGACACTCTCTCACAGACACTCTCACAGACACTCTCTCACAGACACTCTCTCACAGACACTCACAGACACTCTCATAGACACTCTCTCAAAGACACTCTCTCACAGACACTCTCACAGACACTCTCACAGACAGACTCTAGCAGACACTCTCTTACAGTCTCTCACAGACTCTCACAGACACTCTCTTACAGACTATCACAGACACTCTCTTACAGACTCACAGACACTCTCACAGACTCTTACAGACTCTCAAAGATACTCTCTCACAGACTCTCACAGACACCCTCTCAGACTCTCACAGACACTCTCTCACAGACACTCTCTCACAGACACTCTCAGACACTCTCACAGACAGTCTCTCACAGTCTCTCACAGACACTCTCTTACAGACTATCACAGACACTCTCACAGACTCTCACAGACAGACTCTCACAGACACTCTCTCAGACTCTCACAGACACTCTCTCACAGACACTCTCACAGACTCTCACAGACACTCTCTCACAGACTCACACTCTCTCAGAGACTCTCACAGACACTCTCAGACTATCACAGACACTCTCTCACAGACTTTTACAGACTCACAGACACTCTCACAGACTATCTCACAGACTGTCTCTATCCCAGACTCTCACAGACACTCTCTCACAGATACTCTCACATACTCTCTCACAGACTGTCTCACATACACTCTCACAGACAATCCCTCACAGACTCTCTCACAGACACTCTCTCACAGACACTCACACTCTCTCACAGATACTCACAGACTCTCAGACACTCTCTCACAGGCACTCTCTCACACTCTCTGACAGACTCTCACAGACACTCTCTTACACACTCTCACAGACACTCTCACAGACTCACAGAGACTCTCTCACAGACACTCTCTCACAGACTCTCACACTCTCTCACAGACTAACAGACACTCTCACAGACTCTTACAGACACTCTCTCACAGACTCTTACAGCCTCTCATAGACACTCTCTCACAGTCTCTCACAGACACTCTCTTACAGACTATCACAGACACTCTCTTACAGACTCTCACACTCTCTCACAGACTAACAGACACTCTCACAGACTCACAGACAGTCTCTCACAGACACTCTCTTACAGACTATCACAGACACTCTCACAGACTCTCACAGACAGACTCTCACAGACACTCTCTCAGACTCTCACAGACACTCTCTCACAGACACTCTCTCACAGACACTCTCTCATAGACACTCTCTCACAGACACTCTCTCACACTCTTAGACACTCTCTCACAGACTCTTAGACACTCTCTCACAGACTCTCACAGACACTCTCACAGACTCTCACAGACACTCTCACAGACTCTCACAGACACTCTCTCACAGACACTCTCTCACAGACACTCTCTCACAGACACTCTCTCACAGACTCTTAGACACTCTCTCACAGACTCTCACACTGTCTCACAGACTCTCACAGACACTCACAGACACTCTCACAGACACTCTCTCACAGACTCTCACAGACACTCTCACAGACAATCTCACAGACAATCTCACAGACAATCTCACAGACACTCTCTCACAGACACTCACAGACACTCTCAGACTCTCAGACTCTCACAGACACTCTCTCACAGACACTCATAGACACTCTCAGACTCTCACAGACACTCTCTCACAGACACTCTCTCACAGACACTCACAGACACTCACAGACACTCTCAGACTCTCACAGACACTCTCTCACAGACACTCTCTCACAGACACTCTCTCACAGACACTCTCTCACAGACACTCACAGACACTCTCTCACAGACACTCTCTCACAGACACTCTCTCACAGACACTCTCACAGACTCTCACAGACACTCTCTCACAGACAGACTCTCGCAGACAGACTCTCTCACAGACACTCTCTCACACTCTCACAGACACTCACAGACTCTCACAGACACTCTCTCACACTCTCTGACAGACTCTCACAGACACTCTCTTACACACTCTCACAGACTCACAGAGACACTCTCTCACAGACACTCTCTCACAGACACTCTCTCACAGACACTCTCACAGACACTCTCACAGACACTCTCTCACAGACACTCTCTCACAGACACTCTCTCACAGACACTCACAGACACTCTCACAGACACTCTCTCACAGACACTCTCTCACAGACACTCTCACAGACTCTCACAGACACTCTCTCACAGACTCTGACACTCTCACAGACTCTCACAGACACTCTCACAGACAGACTCTCGCAGACAGACTCTCTCACAGACACTCTCTCACACTCTCACAGACACTCACAGACTCTCACAGACACTCTCTCACACTCTCTGACAGACTCTCACAGACACTATCTTACACACTCTCACAGACACTCTCACAGACTCACAGAGACACTCTCTCACAGACACTCTCTCACAGACTCTCACACTCTCTCACAGACTAACAGACACTCTCACAGACTCTTACAGACACTCTCTCACAGACTCTCACAGACACTCTCTTACAGACTATCATATACACTCTTACAGACTCTCTCACAGTCTCTCACAGACTCTCACAGACACTCTCTTACAGACTATCACAGACACTCTCTTACAGACTCACAGACACTCTCACAGACTCTTACAGACTCTCAAAGACACTCTCTCACAGACTCTCACAGACACCCTCTCAGACTCTCACAGACACTCTCTCACAGACACTCTCTCACAGACACTCTCAGACACTCTCACAGACAGTCTCTCACAGACACTCTCTTACAGACTATCACAGACACTCTCACAGACTCTCACAGACAGACTCTCACAGACACTCTCTCAGACTCTCACAGACACTCTCTCACAGACACTCTCTCACAGACACTCTCTCACAGACACTCTCACAGACACTCTCAGACACTTTCTTACACTCTCTCACACTCTCTCACAGACACTCTCTCACAAACTCTCTCTCACAGACTCACAGACTCTCACAGACACTCTCTCACAGACACTCTCTCACAGACACTCTCACAGACTCTCACACTGTCTCACAGACTCTCACAGACACTCACAGACACTCTCACACACTCTCACAGACACTCTCTCACAGACTCACACTCTCTCACAGACTCTCAAACGCTCTCACAGACTCTCACAGACACACTCTTACAGACTCTCACAGACACTCTCACAGACTATCACAGACACTCTCACAGACTATCACAGACACTCTCTCACAGACTTTTACACTCTCACAGACACTCTCACAGACACTCTCACAGACATTCTCACAGACTCTCACAGACTCTCACAGACTCTCACAGACACTCTCACAGACTCTCACAGACACTCTCGCATAGACACTCTCGCACAGACACTCTCTCACAGACTCTCACAGACAATCTCCCACAGACAATCTCACAGACAATCTCACAGACACTCTCTCACAGACACTCACAGACACTCTCAGACTCTCACACTCTCACAGACACTCTCTCACAGACACTCACAGACACTCTCAGACTCTCACAGACACTCTCTCACAGACACTCTCTCACAGACACTTACAGACACTCACAGACACTCTCAGACTCTCACAGACACTCTCTCACAGACACTCTCTCACACTCTCTCACAGACACTCTCTCACAGACACTCTCTCACAGACACTCACAGACACTCTCTCACAGACACTCTCTCACAGACACTCTCTCACAGACACTCTCACAGACTCTCACAGACACTCTCTCACAGACTCTGACACTCTCACAGACTCTCACAGACACTCTCACAGACAGACTCTCGCAGACAGACTCTCTCACAGACACTCTCTCACACTCTCACAGACACTCACAGACTCTCACAGACACTCTCTCACACTCTCTGACAGACTCTCACAGACACTCTCTTACACACTCTCACAGACTCACAGAGACACTCTCTCACAGACACTCTCTCACAGACTCTCACACTCTCTCACAGACTAACATACACTCTCACAGACTCTTACAGACACTCTCTCACAGACTCTCACAGACACTCTCTTACAGACTATCACAGACACTCTCTTACAGACTCTCTCACAGTCTCTCACAGACTCTCACAGACACTCTCTTACAGACTATCACAGACACTCTCTTACAGACTCACAGACACTCTCACAGACTCTTACAGACTCTCAAAGACACTCTCTCACAGACTCTCACAGACACCTTCTCAGACTCTCACAGACACTCTCTCACAGACACTCTCAGACACTCTCACAGACAGTCTCTCACAGTCTCTCACAGACACTCTCTTACAGACTATCACAGACACTCTCACAGACTCTCACAGACAGACTCTCACAGACACTCTCTCAGACTCTCACAGACACTCTCTCACAGACACTCTCTCACAGACACTCTCTCACAGACACTCTCACAGACACTCTCAGACACTTTCTTACACTCTCTCACACTCTCTCACAGACACTCTCTCACAAACTCTCTCTCACAGACTCACAGACTCTCACAGACACTCTCTCACAGACACTCTCTCACAGACACTCTCACAGACTCTCACACTGTCTCACAGACTCTCACAGACACTCACAGACACTCTCACACACTCTCACAGACACTCTCTCACAGACTCTCTCTCACACTTTCTCACAGACTCTCACAGACACTCTCTCACACTCACTCACAGACTCTCACAGACACTCTCTCACACTCTCTGACAGACTCTCACAGAAACTCTCTCACAGACACTCTCACAGACTCACACTCTCACAACCTCTAACAGACAATCTCACAGACTCTTACAGACTCTCACTGACACTCTCTCACAGACTCTCACAGATACTCTCAGACTCTCAGACTCTCACAGACACTCTCTCACAGACACTCTCTCACAGACACTCTCTCACAGACACTCTCTCACAGACACTCTCTCAGACTCTCACAGACACTCTCTCACAGACACTCTCTCACAGACACTCTCTCACAGACACTCTCTCACACTCTTAGACACTCTCTCACAGACTCTTAGACACTCTCTCACAGACTCTCACAGACACTCTCACAGACTCTCACAGACACTCTCACAGACTCTCACAGACACTCTCTCACAGACACTCTATCACAGACACTCTCTCACAGACACTCTCTCACAGACTCTTAGACACTCTCTCACAGACTCTCACACTGTCTCACAGACTCTCACAGACACTCACAGACACTCTCACAGACACTCTCTCACAGACTCTCACAGACACTCTCACAGACACTCTCACAGACAATCTCACAGACAATCTCACAGACAATCTCACAGACAATCTCACAGACACTCTCTCACAGACACTCACAGACACTCTCAGACTCTCAGACTCTCACAGACACTCTCTCACAGACACTCACAGACACTCTCAGACTCTCACAGACACTCTCTCACAGACACTCTCTCACAGACACTCACAGACACTCACAGACACTCTCAGACTCTCACAGACACTCTCTCACAGACACTCTCTCACAGACACTCTCTCACAGACACTCTCTCACAGACACTCTCTCACAGACACTCACAGACACTCTCTCACAGACACTCTCTCACAGACACTCTCTCACAGACACTCTCACAGACTCTCACAGACACTCTCTCATAGACTCTGACACTCTCACAGACTCTCACAGACACTCTCACAGACAGACTCTCGCAGACAGACTCTGTCACAGACCCTCTCTCACACTCTCACAGACACTCACAGACTCTCACAGACACTCTCTCACACTCTCTGACAGACTCTCACAGACACTCTCTTACACACTCTCACAGACTCACAGAGACACTCTCTCACAGACACTCTCTCACAGACTCTCACACTCTCTCACAGACTCTCACACTCTCTCACAGACTCTTACAGACACTCTCACAGACTCTTACAGACACTCTCTCACAGACACTCTCTCACAAACACTCTCTCACAGACACTCTCTCACAGACACTCTCTCACAGACACTCACAGACACTCTCACAGACACTCTCTCACAGACACTCTCTCACAGACACTCTCACAGACTCTCACAGACACTCTCTCACAGACTCTGACACTCTCACAGACTCTCACAGACACTCTCACAGACAGACTCTCGCAGACAGACTCTCTCACAGACACTCTCTCACACTCTCACAGACACTCACAGACTCTCACATACACTCTCTCACACTCTCTGACAGACTCTCACAGACACTCTCTTACACACTCTCACAGACACTCTCACAGACTCACAGAGACACTCTCTCACAGACACTCTCTCACAGACTCTCACACTGTCTCACAGACTAACAGACACTCTCACAGACTCTTACAGACACTCTCTCACAGACTCTCACAGACACTCTCTTACAGACTATCACAGACACTCTCTTACAGACTCTCTCACAGTCTCTCACAGACTCTCACAGACACTCTCTTACAGACTATCACAGACACTCTCTTACAGACTCACAGACACTCTCACAGACTCTTACAGACTCTCAAAGACACTCTCTCACAGACTCTCACAGATACCCTCTCAGACTCTCACAGACACTCTCTCACAGACACTCTCTCACAGACACTCTCAGACACTCTCACAGACAGTCTCTCACAGTCTCTCACAGACACTCTCTTACAGACTATCACAGACACTCTCACAGACAGATTCTCACAGACAGATTCTCACAGACACTCTCAGACTCTCACAGACACTCTCTCACAGACACTCTCTCACAGACACTCTCTCACAGACACTCTCACAGACACTCTCAGACACTTTCTTACACTCTCTCACACTCTCTCACAGACACTCTCTCACAAACTCTCTCTCACAGACTCACAGACTCTCACAGACACTCTCTCACAGACACTCTCTCACAGACACTCTCACAGACTCTCACACTGTCTCACAGACTCTCACAGACACTCACAGACACTCTCACACACTCTCACAGACACTCTCTCACAGACTCTCTCTCACACTTTCTCACAGACTCTCACAGACACTCTCTCACACTCACTCACAGACTCTCACAGACACTCTCTCACACTCTCTGACAGACTCTCACAGACACTCTCTCACAGACACTCTCACAGACTCACACTCTCACAACCTCTAACAGACACTCTCACAGACTCTTACAGACTCTCACTGACGCTCTCTCACAGACTCTCACAGACACTCTCTCACAGACACTCTCTCACAGACACTCTCTCACAGACACTCTCTCACAGACACTCTCTCACAGACACTCTCTCACAGACACTCACAGACACTCTCATAGACACTCTCTCAAAGACACTCTCTCACAGACACTCTCACAGACTCTCACAGACACTCACAGACTCTCACAGACACTCTCTTACAGACTCTCACAGACACTCTCTCACAGACACTTTCTCACAGACTCTCTCACAGACACTCTCTCACAGACACTCTCTCACAGACACTCTCAGACACCCTCTCACACTCTCACAGACACTCACAGACTCTCACAGACACTCTCACAGACACTCTCACAGACTATCACAGACACTCTCACAGACACTCTCACAGACTATCACAGACTCTCACAGACTCTCACAGACACTCTCACAGACTCTCACAGACACTCTCGCACAGACACTCTCGCACAGACACTCTCTCACAGACTCTCACAGACAATCTCCCACAGACAATCTCACAGACTCTCTCACAGACTCTCTCACATACACTCTCACAGACAATCGCTCGCAGACTCTCTCACAGACACTCTCTCACAGACACTCTCACACTCTCTCACAGACACTCACAGACTCTCAGACACTCTCTCACAGACTCTCACAGACACTCTCTTACACACTATCACAGACACTCTCACAGACTCACACAGACACTCTCTCACAGACTCTCTCACAGACTCTCACACTCTCACAGACTCTAACAGATACTCTCACAGACAATCACAGACTCTTACAGACTCTCACTGACACTCTCCCACAGACTCTCACAGACACTCTCACAGATTATCACAGACTCTCACAGACACTCTCGCAGACACTCTCTCAGACTTTAACAGACACTCTCAGACTCTCACATACACTCTCACAGACACTCTCTCGCAGACAGACTCTCTCAGACACTCTCTCACAGACTCTCACAGATTCTCACAGACACTCACAGACCCTCACATACACTCACAGACTCTCTCACAGACACTCTCTCACAGACTCTCTCACAGACTCTCTTCCACACTCTCTCACAGACACTCTCACAGACACTCTCTTAGACACTCTCTCACAGACACTCTCACACTCTCACAGACACTCACAGACACTCACAGACTCTCACAGACTCTCACAGACACTCTCACAGACACTCTCTCACAGACACTCTCTCACATACTCTCACAGACACTCCTACAGACTCTCACAGACACTCTCAGACTCTCACAGACACTCTCTCACAGACTCACACTCTCTCACAGACTCTCACACGCTCTCACAGACTCTCACAGACACACTCTTACAGACTCTCACAGACACTCTCACAGACTATCACAGACACTCTCACAGACTATCACAGACACTCTCTCACAGACTTTTACACTCTCACAGACACTCTCACAGACACTCTCACAGACACTCTCACAGACACTCTCACAGACTATCACAGACTCTCACAGACTCTCACAGACACTCTCACAGACTCTCACAGACACTCTTGCACAGACACTCTCGCACAGACACTCTCTCACAGACTCTCAGAGACAATCTCCCACAGACAATCTCACAGACTCTCTCACAGACTCTCTCACATACACTCTCACAGACAATCGCTCGCAGACTCTCTCACAGACACTCTCTCACAGACACTCTCACACTCTCTCACAGACACTCACAGACTCTCAGACACTCTCTCACAGACTCTCACAGACACTCTCTTACACACTATCACAGACACTCTCACAGACTCACACAGACACTCTCTCACAGACTCTCTCACAGACTCTCACACTCTCACAGACTCTAACAGATACTCTCATAGACAATCACAGACTCTTACAGACTCTCACTGACACTCTCCCACAGACTCTCACAGACACTCTCACAGATTATCACAGACTCTCACAGACACTCTCGCAGACACTCTCTCAGACTTTCACAGACACTCTCAGACTCTCACAGACACTCTCACAGACACTCTCTCGCAGACACTCTCTCACAGACTCTCTCTCACAGACTGACCCTCTCACAGACTTACACTCTCACAGACACTCTCTTACAGACACTCTCACAGACTCTTACAGACACTCTCTCACAGACACTCTCTCACAAACACTCTCTCACAGACACTCTCTCACAGACACTCTCTCACAGACACTCACAGACACTCTCACAGACACTCTCTCACAGACACTCTCTCACAGACACTCTCACAGACTCTCACAGACACTCTCTCACAGACTCTGACACTCTCACAGACTCTCACAGACACTCTCACAGACAGACTCTCGCAGACAGACTTTCTCACAGACACTCTCTCACACTCTCACAGACACTCACAGACTCTCACATACACTCTCTCACACTCTCTGACAGACTCTCACAGACACTCTCTTACACACTCTCACAGACACTCTCACAGACTCACAGAGACACTCTCTCACAGACACTCTCTCACAGACTCTCACACTGTCTCACAGACTAACAGACACTCTCACAGACTCTTACAGACACTCTCTCACAGACTCTCACAGACACTCTCTTACAGACTATCACAGACACTCTCTTACAGACTCTCTCACAGTCTCTCACAGACTCTCACAGACACTCTCTTACAGACTATCACAGACACTCTCTTACAGACTCACAGACACTCTCACAGACTCTTACAGACTCTCAAAGACACTCTCTCACAGACTCTCACAGACACCCTCTCAGACTCTCACAGACACTCTCTCACAGACACTCTCTCACAGACACTCTCAGACACTCTCACAGACAGTCTCTCACAGTCTCTCACAGACACTCTCTTACAGACTATCACAGACACTCTCACAGACTCTCACAGACAGATTCTCACAGACACTCTCAGACTCTCACAGACACTCTCTCACAGATACTCTCTCACAGACACTCTCTCACAGACACTCTCACAGACACTCTCAGACACTTTCTTACACTCTCTCACACTCTCTCACAGACACTCTCTCACAAACTCTCTCTCACAGACTCACAGACTCTCACAGACACTCTCTCACAGACACTCTCTCACAGACACTCTCACAGACTCTCACACTGTCTCACAGACTCTCACAGACACTCACAGACACTCTCACACACTCTCACAGACACTCTCTCACAGACTCTCTCTCACACTTTCTCACAGACTCTCACAGACACTCTCTCACACTCACTCACAGACTCTCACAGACACTCTCTCACACTCTCTGACAAACTCTCACAGACACTCTCTCACAGACACTCTCACAGACTCACACTCTCACAACCTCTAACAGACACTCTCACAGACTCTTACAGACTCTCACTGACGCTCTCTCACAGACTCTCACAGACACTCTCTCACAGACACTCTCTCACAGACACTCTCTCACAGACACTCTCTCACAAACACTCTCTCACAGACACTCACAGACACTCTCATAGACACTCTCTCAAAGACACTCTCTCACAGACACTCTCACAGACTCTCAGAGACACTCACAGACTCTCACAGACACTCTCTTACAGACTCTCACAGACACTCTCTCACAGACACTTTCTCACAGACTCTCTCACAGACACTCTCTCACAGACACTCTCTCACAGACACTCTCAGATACCCTCTCACACTCTCACAGACACTCACAGACTCTCACAGACACTCTCACAGACACTCTCACAGACTATCACAGACACTCTCACAGACTATCACAGACACTCTCTCACAGACTTTTACACTCTCACAGACACTCTCACAGACACTCTCACAGACACTCTCACAGACACTCTCACAGACTATCACAGACTCTCACAGACTCTCACAGACACTCTCACAGACTCTCACAGACACTCTCGCACAGACACTCTCGCACAGACACTCTCTCACAGACTCTCACAGACAATCTCCCACAGACAATCTCACAGACTCTCTCACAGACTCTCTCACATACACTCTCACAGACAATCGCTCGCAGACTCTCTCACAGACACTCTCTCACAGACACTCTCACACTCTCTCACAGACACTCACAGACTCTCAGACACTCTCTCACAGACTCTCACAGACACTCTCTTACACACTATCACAGACACTCTCACAGACTCACACAGACACTCTCTCACAGACTCTCTCACAGACTCTCACACTCTCACAGACTCTAACAGATACTCTCACAGACAATCACAGACTCTTACAGACTCTCACTGACACTCTCCCACAGACTCTCACAGACACTCTCACAGATTATCACAGACTCTCACAGACACTCTCGCAGACACTCTCTCAGACTTTAACAGACACTCTCAGACTCTCACATACACTCTCACAGACACTCTCTCGCAGACAGACTCTCTCAGACACTCTCTCACAGACTCTCACAGATTCTCACAGACACTCACAGACCCTCACATACACTCACAGACTCTCTCACAGACACTCTCTCACAGACTCTCTCACAGACTCTCTTCCACACTCTCTCACAGACACTCTCACAGACTCACACTCTCACAACCTCTAACAGACACTCTGACAGACTCTTACAGACTCTCACTGACACTCTCTCACAGACTCTCAAAGATACTCTCAGACTCTCAGAGTCTCACAGACACTCTCTCACAGACACTCTCTCACAGACACTCTCTCACAGACACTCTCTCACAGACACTCTCACAGACACTCTCTCACAGACACTCTCTCACAGACACTCACAGACACTCTCATAGACACTCTCTCAAAGACACTCTCTCACAGACACTCTCACAGACACTCTCACAGACAGACTCTAGCAGACACTCTCTTACAGTCTCTCACAGACTCTCACAGACACTCTCTTACAGACTATCACAGACACTCTCTTACAGACTCACAGACACTCTCACAGACTCTTACAGACTCTCAAAGATACTCTCTCACAGACTCTCACAGACACCCTCTCAGACTCTCACAGCCACTCTCTCACAGACACTCTCTCACAGACACTCTCAGACACTCTCACAGACAGTCTCTCACAGTCTCTCACAGACACTCTCTTACAGACTATCACAGACACTCTCACAGACTCTCACAGACAGACTCTCACAGACACTCTCTCAGACTCTCACAGACACTCTCTCACAGACACTCTCACAGACACTCTCTCACAGACACTCTCACAGACTCTCACAGACACTCTCTCACAGACTCACACTCTCTCAGAGACTCTCACAGACACTCTCAGACTATCACAGACACTCTCTCACAGACTTTTACAGACTCACAGACACTCTCACAGACTATCTCACAGACTGTCTCTCTCCCAGACTCTCACAGACACTCTCTCACAGATACTCTCACATACTCTCTCACAGACTGTCTCACATACACTCTCACAGACAATCCCTCACAGACTCTCTCACAGACACTCTCTCACAGACACTCACACTCTCTCACAGATACTCACAGACTCTCAGACACTCTCTCACAGGCACTCTCTCACACTCTCTGACAGACTCTCACAGACACTCTCTTACACACTCTCACAGACACTCTCACAGACTCACAGAGACTCTCTCACAGACACTCTCTCACAGACTCTCACACTCTCTCACAGACTAACAGACACTCTCACAGACTCTTACAGACACTCTCTCATAGACTCTTACAGCCTCTCATAGACACTCTCTCACAGTCTCTCACAGACACTCTCTTACAGACTATCACAGACACTCTCTTACAGACTCTCACACTCTCTCACAGACTAACAGACACTCTCACAGACTCACAGACAGTCTCTCACAGACACTCTCTTACAGACTATCACAGACACTCTCACAGACTCTCACAGACAGACTCTCACAGACACTCTCTCAGACTCTCACAGACACTCTCTCACAGACACTCTCTCACAGACACTCTCTCATAGACACTCTCTCACAGACACTCTCTCACACTCTTAGACACTCTCTCACAGACTCTTAGACACTCTCACAGACTCTCACAGACACTCTCACAGACTCTCACAGACACTCTCACAGACTCTCACAGACACTCTCTCACAGACACTCTCTCACAGACACTCTCTCACAGACACTCTCTCACAGACTCTTAGACACTCTCTCACAGACTCTCACACTGTCTCACAGACTCTCACAGACACTCACAGACACTCTCACAGACACTCTCTCACAGACTCTCACAGACACTCTCACAGACAATCTCACAGACAATCTCACAGACAATCTCACAGACAATCTCTCACAGACACTCACAGACACTCTCAGACTCTCAGACTCTCACAGACACTCTCTCACAGACACTCATAGACACTCTCAGACTCTCACAGACACTCTCTCACAGACACTCTCTCACAGACACTCACAGACACTCACAGACACTCTCAGACTCTCACAGACACTCTCTCACAGACACTCTCTCACAGACACTCTCTCACAGACACTCTCTCACAGACACTCACAGACACTCTCTCACAGACACTCTCTCACAGACACTCTCTCACAGACACTCTCTCACAGACACTCTCACAGACTCTCACAGACACTCTCTCACAGACAGACTCTCGCAGACAGACTCTCTCACAGACACTCTCTCACACTCTCACAGACACTCACAGACTCTCACAGACACTCTCTCACACTCTCTGACAGACTCTCACAGACACTCTCTTACACACTCTCACAGTCTCACAGAGACACTCTCTCACAGACACTCTCTCACAGACTCTCACACTCTCTCACAGACTCTCACACTCTCTCACAGACTCTTACAGACACTCTCACAGACTCTTACAGACACTCTCCCACAGACACTCTCTCACAGACACTCTCTCACAAACACTCTCTCACAGACACTCTCTCACAGACACTCTCTCACAGACACTCAGACACTCTCACACAGACACTCTCTCACAGACACTCTCTCACAGACACTCACAGACACTCTCACAGACACTCTCTCACAGACACTCTCTCACAGACACTCTCACAGACTCTCACAGACACTCTCTCACAGACTCTGACACTCTCACAGACTCTCACAGACACTCTCACAGACAGACTCTCGCAGACAGACTCTCTCACAGACACTCTCTCACACTCTCACAGACACTCACAGACTCTCACAGACACTCTCTCACACTCTCTGACAGACTCTCACAGACACTCTCTTACATACTCTCACAGATACTCTCACAGACTCACAGAGACACTCTCTCACAGACACTCTCTCACAGACTCTCACACTCTCTCACAGACTAACATACACTCTCACAGACTCTTACAGACACTCTCTCACAGACTCTCACAGATACTCTCTTACAGACTATCACAGACACTCTCTTACAGACTCTCTCACAGTCTCTCACAGACTCTCACAGACACTCTCTTACAGACTATCACAGACACTCTCTTACAGACTCACAGACACTCTCACAGACTCTTACAGACTCTCAAAGACACTCTCTCACAGACTCTCACAGACACCCTCTCAGACTCTCACAGACACTCTCTCACAGACACTCTCAGACACTCTCACAGACAGTCTCTCACAGTCTCTCACAGACACTCTCTTACAGACTATCACAGACACTCTCACAGACTCTCACAGACAGACTCTCACAGACACTCTCTCAGACTCTCACAGACACTCTCTCACAGACACTCTCTCACAGACACTCTCTCACAGACACTCTCACAGACACTCTCAGACACTTTCTTACACTCTCTCACACTCTCTCACAGACACTCTCTCACAAACTCTCTCTCACAGACTCACAGACTCTCACAGACACTCTCTCACAGACACTCTCTCACAGACACTCTCACAGACTCTCACACTGTCTCACAGACTCTCACAGACACTCACAGACACTCTCACACACTCTCACAGACACTCTCTCACAGACTCTCTCTCACACTTTCTCACAGACTCTCACAGACACTCTCTCACACTCACTCACAGACTCTCACAGACACTCTCTCACACTCTCTGACAGACTCTCACAGAAACTCTCTCACAGACACTCTCACAGACTCACACTCTCACAACCTCTAACAGACAATCTCACAGACTCTTACAGACTCTCACTGACACTCTCTCACAGACTCTCACAGATACTCTCAGACTCTCAGACTCTCACAGACACTCTCTCACAGACACTCTCTCACAGACACTCTCTCACAGACACTCTCTCACAGACACTCTCTCACAGACACTCTCACAGACACTCTCTCACAGACACTCACAGACACTCTCATAGACACTCTCTCAAAGACACTCTCTCACAGACACTCTCACAGACACTCTCACAGACAGACTCTAGCAGACACTCTCTCACAGACACTCTCACAGACTCTCACAGACACTCACAGACACTCTCTTACAGACTCTCACAGACACTCTCTCACAGACACTTTCTCACAGACACTTTCTCACAGACTCTCTCACAGACACTCTCTCACAGACACTCTCTCACAGACACTCTCAGACACCCTCTCACACTCTCACAGACACTCACAGACTCTCACAGACACTCTCACAGACACTCTCACAGACACTCTCACAGACTATCACAGACACTCTCACAGACTATCACAGACACTCTCTCACAGACTTTTACACTCTCACAGACACTCTCACAGACACTCTCATAGACACTCTCACAGACTATCACAGACTCTCACAGACTCTCACAGACACTCTCACAGACTCTCACAGACACTCTCGCACAGACACTCTCGCACAGACACTCTCTCACAGACTCTCACAGACAATCTCCCACAGACAATCTCACAGACTCTCTCACAGACTCTCTCACATACACTCTCACAGACAATCGCTCGCAGACTCTCTCACAGACACTCTCTCACAGACACTCTCACACTCTCTCACAGACACTCACAGACTCTCAGACACTCTCTCACAGACTCTCACAGACACTCTCTTACACACTATCACAGACACTCTCACAGACTCACACAGACACTCTCTCACAGACTCTCTCACAGACTCTCACACTCTCACAGACTCTAACAGATACTCTCACAGACAATCACAGACTCTTACAGACTCTCACTGACACTCTCCCACAGACTCTCACAGACACCTCACAGACACTCTCACAGATTATCACAGACTCTCACAGACACTCTCTCAGACTTTCACAGACACTCTCAGACTCTCAAAGACACTCTCACAGACACTCTCTCGCAGACACTCTCTCACAGACTCTCTCTCACAGACTGACACTCTCATAGACTTACACTCTCACAGACACTCTCACAGACAGACTCTCTCAGACACTCTCTCACAGACTCTCACAGATTCTCACAGACACTCACAGACCCTCACATACATTCACAGACTCTCTCACAGACACTCTCTCACAGACTCTCTCACAGACTCTCTTCCACACTCTCTCACAGACACTCTCTCACAGACACTCTCACAGACACTCTCTCAGACACTCTCTCACAGACACTCTCACACTCTCACAGACACTCACAGACACTCACAGACTCTCACAGACACTCTCACAGACACTCTCTCACAGACACTCTCTCACATACTCTCACAGACACTCCTACAGACTCTCACAGACACTCTCAGACTCTCACAGACACTCTCTCATAGACTCACACTCTCTCACAGACTCTCACACGCTCTCACAGACTCTCACAGACACACTCTTACAGACTCTCACAGACACTCTCACAGACTATCACAGACACTCTCACAGACTATCACAGATACTCTCTCACAGACTTTTACACTCTCACAGACACTCTCACAGACACTCTCACAGACACTCTCACAGACTATCACAGACTCTCACAGACTCTCACAGACACTCTCACAGACTCTCACAGACACTCTCGCATAGACACTCTCGCACAGACACTCTCTCACAGACTCTCACAGACAATCTCCCACAGACAATCTCACAGACAATCTCACAGACACTCTCTCACAGACACTCACAGACACTCTCAGACTCTCAGACTCTCACAGACACTCTCTCACAGACACTCTCTCACAGACACTCACAGACACTCACAGACACTCTCAGACTCTCACAGACACTCTCTCACAGACACTCTCTCACAGACACTCTCTCACAGACACTCTCTCACAGACACTCTCTCACAGACACTCACAGACACTCTCTCACAGACACTCTCTCACAGACATTCTCTCACAGACACTCTCACAGACTCTCACAGACACTCTCTCACAGACTCTGACACTCTCACAGACTCTCACAGACACTCTCACAGACAGACTCTCGCAGACAGACTCTCTCACAGACACTCTCTCACACTCTCACAGACACTCACAGACTCTCACAGACACTCTCTCACACTCTCTGACAGACTCTCACAGACACTCTCTTACACACTCTGACAGACTCACAGAGACACTCTCTCACAGACACTCTCTCACAGACTCTCACACTCTCTCACAGACTCTCACACTCTCTCACAGACTCTTACAGACACTCTCACAGACTCTTACAGACACTCTCTCACAGACACTCTCTCACAAACACTCTCTCACAGACACTCTCTCACAGACACTCTCTCACAGACACTCACAGACACTCTCACAGACACTCTCTCACAGACACTCTCACAGACACTCTCACAGACTCTCACAGACACTCTCTCACAGACTCTGACACTCTCACAGACTCTCACAGACACTCTCACAGACAGACTCTCGCAGACAGACTCTCTCACAGACACTCTCTCACTCTCTCACAGACACTCACAGACTCTCAGACACTCTCTCACAGACTCTCACAGACACTCTCTTACACACTATCACAGACACTCTCACAGACTCACACAGACACTCTCTCACAGACTCTCTCACAGACTCTCACACTCTCACAGACTCTAACAGATACTCTCACAGACAATCACAGACTCTTACAGACTCTCACTGACACTCTCCCACAGACTCTCACAGACACCTCACAGACACTCTCACAGATTATCACAGACTCTCACAGACACTCTCTCAGACTTTCACAGACACTCTCAGACTCTCAAAGACACTCTCACAGACACTCTCTCGCAGACACTCTCTCACAGACTCTCTCTCACAGACTGACACTCTCACAGACTTACACTCTCACAGACACTCTCACAGACAGACTCTCTCAGACACTCTCTCACAGACTCTCACAGATTCTCACAGACACTCACAGACCCTCACATACACTCACAGACTCTCTCACAGACACTCTCTCACAGACTCTCTCACAGACTCTCTTCCACACTCTCTCACAGACACTCTCTCACAGACACTCTCACAGACACTCTCTCAGACACTCTCTCACAGACACTCTCACACTCTCACAGACACTCACAGACACTCACAGACTCTCACAGACACTCTCACAGACACTCTCTCACAGACACTCTCTCACATACTCTCACAGACACTCCTACAGACTCTCACAGACACTCTCAGACTCTCACAGACACTCTCTCACAGACTCACACTCTCTCACAGACTCTCACACGCTCTCACAGACTCTCACAGACACACTCTTACAGACTCTCACAGACACTCTCACAGACTATCACAGACACTCTCACAGACTATCACAGACACTCTCTCACAGACTTTTACACTCTCACAGACACTCTCACAGACACTCTCACAGACACTCTCACAGACTATCACAGACTCTCACAGACACTCTCACAGACTCTCACAGACTCTCACAGACACTCTCGCATAGACACTCTCGCACAGACACTCTCTCACAGACTCTCACAGACAATCTCCCACAGACAATCTCACAGACAATCTCACAGACACTCTCTCACAGACACTCACAGACACTCTCAGACTCTCAGACTCTCACAGACACTCTCTCACAGACACTCTCTCACAGACACTCACAGACACTCACAGACACTCTCAGACTCTCACAGACACTCTCTCACAGACACTCTCTCACAGACACTCTCTCACAGACACTCTCTCACAGACACTCACAGACACTCTCTCACAGACACTCTCTCACAGACACTCTCTCACAGACACTCTCACAGACTCTCACAGACACTCTCTCACAGACTCTGACACTCTCACAGACTCTCACAGACACTCTCACAGACAGACTCTCGCAGACAGACTCTCTCACAGACACTCTCTCACACTCTCACAGACACTCACAGACTCTCACAGACACTCTCTCACACTCTCTGACAGACTCTCACAGACACTCTCTTACACACTCTGACAGACTCACAGAGACACTCTCTCACAGACACTCTCTCACAGACTCTCACACTCTCTCACAGACTCTCACACTCTCTCACAGACTCTTACAGACACTCTCACAGACTCTTACAGACACTCTCTCACAGACACTCTCTCACAAACACTCTCTCACAGACACTCTCTCACAGACACTCTCTCACAGACACTCACAGACACTCTCACAGACACTCTCTCACAGACACTCTCACAGACTCTCACAGACACTCTCTCACAGACTCTGACACTCTCACAGACTCTCACAGACACTCTCACAGACAGACTCTCGCAGACAGACTCTCTCACAGACACTCTTTCACACTCTCACAGACACTCACAGACTCTCACAGACACTCTCTCACACTCTCTGACAGACTCTCACAGACACTATCTTACACACTCTCACAGACACTCTCACAGACTCACAGAGACACTCTCTCACAGACACTCTCTCACAGACTCTCACACTCTCTCACAGACTAACAGACACTCTCACAGACTCTTACAGACACTCTCTCACAGACTCTCACAGACACTCTCTTACAGACTATCACAGACACTCTCTTACAGACTCTCTCACAGTCTCTCACAGACTCTCACAGACACTCTCTTACAGACTATCACAGACACTCTCTTACAGACTCACAGACACTCTCACAGACTCTTACAGACTCTCAAAGACACTCTCTCACAGACTCTCACAGACACCCTCTCAGACTCTCACAGACACTCTCTCACAGACACTCTCTCACAGACACTCTCAGACACTCTCACAGACAGTCTCTCACAGTCTCTCACAGACACTCTCTTACAGACTCTCACAGACACTCTCACAGACTATCACAGACACTCTCACAGACTATCACAGACACTCTCTCACAGACTTTTACACTCTCACAGACACTCTCACAGACACTCTCACAGACACTCTCACAGACACTCTCACAGACTATCACAGACTCTCACAGACTCTCACAGACACTCTCACAGACTCTCACAGACACTCTCGCACAGACACTCTCGCACAGACACTCTCTCACAGACTCTCAGAGACAATCTCCCACAGACAATCTCACAGACTCTCTCACAGACTCTCTCACATACACTCTCACAGACAATCGCTCGCAGACTCTCTCACAGACACTCTCTCACAGACACTCTCACACTCTCTCACAGACACTCACAGACTCTCAGACACTCTCTCACAGACTCTCACAGACACTCTCTTACACACTATCACAGACACTCTCACAGACTCACACAGACACTCTCTCACAGACTCTCTCACAGACTCTCACACTCTCACAGACTCTAACAGATACTCTCACAGACAATCACAGACTCTTACAGACTCTCACTGACACTCTCCCACAGACTCTCACAGACACTCTCACAGATTATCACAGACTCTCACAGACACTCTCGCAGACACTCTCTCAGACTTTCACAGACACTCTCAGACTCTCACAGACACTCTCACAGACACTCTCTCGCAGACACTCTCTCACAGACTCTCTCTCACAGACTGACCCTCTCACAGACTTACACTCTCACAGACACTCTCTTACAGACACTCTCACAGACTCTTACAGACACTCTCTCACAGACACTCTCTCACAAACACTCTCTCACAGACACTCTCTCACAGACACTCTCTCACAGACACTCACAGACACTCTCACAGACACTCTCTCACAGACACTCTCTCACAGACACTCTCACAGACTCTCACAGACACTCTCTCACAGACTCTGACACTCTCACAGACTCTCACAGACACTCTCACAGACAGACTCTCGCAGACAGACTTTCTCACAGACACTCTCTCACACTCTCACAGACACTCACAGACTCTCACATACACTCTCTCACACTCTCTGACAGACTCTCACAGACACTCTCTTACACACTCTCACAGACACTCTCACAGACTCACAGAGACACTCTCTCACAGACACTCTCTCACAGACTCTCACACTGTCTCACAGACTAACAGACACTCTCACAGACTCTTACAGACACTCTCTCACAGACTCTCACAGACACTCTCTTACAGACTATCACAGACACTCTCTTACAGACTCTCTCACAGTCTCTCACAGACTCTCACAGACACTCTCTTACAGACTATCACAGACACTCTCTTACAGACTCACAGACACTCTCACAGACTCTTACAGACTCTCAAAGACACTCTCTCACAGACTCTCACAGACACCCTCTCAGACTCTCACAGACACTCTCTCACAGACACTCTCTCACAGACACTCTCAGACACTCTCACAGACAGTCTCTCACAGTCTCTCACAGACACTCTCTTACAGACTATCACAGACACTCTCACAGACTCTCACAGACAGATTCTCACAGACACTCTCAGACTCTCACAGACACTCTCTCACAGATACTCTCTCACAGACACTCTCTCACAGACACTCTCACAGACACTCTCAGACACTTTCTTACACTCTCTCACACTCTCTCACAGACACTCTCTCACAAACTCTCTCTCACAGACTCACAGACTCTCACAGACACTCTCTCACAGACACTCTCTCACAGACACTCTCACAGACTCTCACACTGTCTCACAGACTCTCACAGACACTCACAGACACTCTCACACACTCTCACAGACACTCTCTCACAGACTCTCTCTCACACTTTCTCACAGACTCTCACAGACACTCTCTCACACTCACTCACAGACTCTCACAGACACTCTCTCACACTCTCTGACAGACTCTCACAGACACTCTCTCACAGACACTCTCACAGACTCACACTCTCACAACCTCTAACAGACACTCTCACAGACTCTTACAGACTCTCACTGACGCTCTCTCACAGACTCTCACAGACACTCTCTCACAGACACTCTCTCACAGACACTCTCTCACAGACACTCTCTCACAAACACTCTCTCACAGACACTCACAGACACTCTCATAGACACTCTCTCAAAGACACTCTCTCACAGACACTCTCACAGACTCTCACAGACACTCACAGACTCTCACAGACACTCTCTTACAGACTCTCACAGACACTCTCTCACAGACACTTTCTCACAGACTCTCTCACAGACACTCTCTCACAGACACTCTCTCACAGACACTCTCAGACACCCTCTCACACTCTCACAGACACTCACAGACTCTCACAGACACTCTCACAGACACTCTCACAGACTATCACAGACACTCTCACAGACTATCACAGACACTCTCTCACAGACTTTTACACTCTCACAGACACTCTCACAGACACTCTCACAGACACTCTCACAGACACTCTCACAGACTATCACAGACTCTCACAGACTCTCACAGACACTCTCACAGACTCTCACAGACACTCTCGCACAGACACTCTCGCACAGACACTCTCTCACAGACTCTCACAGACAATCTCCCACAGACAATCTCACAGACTCTCTCACAGACTCTCTCACATACACTCTCACAGACAATCGCTCGCAGACTCTCTCACAGACACTCTCTCACAGACACTCTCACACTCTCTCACAGACACTCACAGACTCTCAGACACTCTCTCACAGACTCTCACAGACACTCTCTTACACACTATCACAGACACTCTCACAGACTCACACAGACACTCTCTCACAGACTCTCTCACAGACTCTCACACTCTCACAGACTCTAACAGATACTCTCACAGACAATCACAGACTCTTACAGACTCTCACTGACACTCTCCCACAGACTCTCACAGACACTCTCACAGATTATCACAGACTCTCACAGACACTCTCGCAGACACTCTCTCAGACTTTAACAGACACTCTCAGACTCTCACATACACTCTCACAGACACTCTCTCGCAGACAGACTCTCTCAGACACTCTCTCACAGACTCTCACAGATTCTCACAGACACTCACAGACCCTCACATACACTCACAGACTCTCTCACAGACACTCTCTCACAGACTCTCTCACAGACTCTCTTCCACACTCTCTCACAGACACTCTCACAGACTCACACTCTCACAACCTCTAACAGACACTCTGACAGACTCTTACAGACTCTCACTGACACTCTCTCACAGACTCTCAAAGATACTCTCAGACTCTCAGAGTCTCACAGACACTCTCTCACAGACACTCTCTCACAGACACTCTCTCACAGACACTCTCACAGACACTCTCTCACAGACACTCTCTCACAGACACTCACAGACACTCTCATAGACACTCTCTCAAAGACACTCTCTCACAGACACTCTCACAGACACTCTCACAGACAGACTCTAGCAGACACTCTCTTACAGTCTCTCACAGACTCTCACAGACACTCTCTTACAGACTATCACAGACACTCTCTTACAGACTCACAGACACTCTCACAGACTCTTACAGACTCTCAAAGATACTCTCTCACAGACTCTCACAGACACCCTCTCAGACTCTCACAGCCACTCTCTCACAGACACTCTCTCACAGACACTCTCAGACACTCTCACAGACAGTCTCTCACAGTCTCTCACAGACACTCTCTTACAGACTATCACAGACACTCTCACAGACTCTCACAGACAGACTCTCACAGACACTCTCTCAGACTCTCACAGACACTCTCTCACAGACACTCTCACAGACACTCTCTCACAGACACTCTCACAGACTCTCACAGACACTCTCTCACAGACTCACACTCTCTCAGAGACTCTCACAGACACTCTCAGACTATCACAGACACTCTCTCACAGACTTTTACAGACTCACAGACACTCTCACAGACTATCTCACAGACTGTCTCTCTCCCAGACTCTCACAGACACTCTCTCACAGATACTCTCACATACTCTCTCACAGACTGTCTCACATACACTCTCACAGACAATCCCTCACAGACTCTCTCACAGACACTCTCTCACAGACACTCACACTCTCTCACAGATACTCACAGACTCTCAGACACTCTCTCACAGGCACTCTCTCACACTCTCTGACAGACTCTCACAGACACTCTCTTACACACTCTCACAGACACTCTCACAGACTCACAGAGACTCTCTCACAGACACTCTCTCACAGACTCTCACACTCTCTCACAGACTAACAGACACTCTCACAGACTCTTACAGACACTCTCTCACAGACTCTTACAGCCTCTCATAGACACTCTCTCACAGTCTCTCACAGACACTCTCTTACAGACTATCACAGACACTCTCTTACAGACTCTCACACTCTCTCACAGACTAACAGACACTCTCACAGACTCACAGACAGTCTCTCACAGACACTCTCTTACAGACTATCACAGACACTCTCACAGACTCTCACAGACAGACTCTCACAGACACTCTCTCAGACTCTCACAGACACTCTCTCACAGACACTCTCTCACAGACACTCTCTCATAGACACTCTCTCACAGACACTCTCTCACACTCTTAGACACTCTCTCACAGACTCTTAGACACTCTCACAGACTCTCACAGACACTCTCACAGACTCTCACAGACACTCTCACAGACTCTCACAGACACTCTCTCACAGACACTCTCTCACAGACACTCTCTCACAGACACTCTCTCACAGACTCTTAGACACTCTCTCACAGACTCTCACACTGTCTCACAGACTCTCACAGACACTCACAGACACTCTCACAGACACTCTCTCACAGACTCTCACAGACACTCTCACAGACAATCTCACAGACAATCTCACAGACAATCTCACAGACAATCTCTCACAGACACTCACAGACACTCTCAGACTCTCAGACTCTCACAGACACTCTCTCACAGACACTCATAGACACTCTCAGACTCTCACAGACACTCTCTCACAGACACTCTCTCACAGACACTCACAGACACTCACAGACACTCTCAGACTCTCACAGACACTCTCTCACAGACACTCTCTCACAGACACTCTCTCACAGACACTCTCTCACAGACACTCACAGACACTCTCTCACAGACACTCTCTCACAGACACTCTCTCACAGACACTCTCTCACAGACACTCTCACAGACTCTCACAGACACTCTCTCACAGACAGACTCTCGCAGACAGACTCTCTCACAGACACTCTCTCACACTCTCACAGACACTCACAGACTCTCACAGACACTCTCTCACACTCTCTGACAGACTCTCACAGACACTCTCTTACACACTCTCACAGACTCACAGAGACACTCTCTCACAGACACTCTCTCACAGACTCTCACACTCTCTCACAGACTCTCACACTCTCTCACAGACTCTTACAGACACTCTCACAGACTCTTACAGACACTCTCCCACAGACACTCTCTCACAGACACTCTCTCACAAACACTCTCTCACAGACACTCTCTCACAGACACTCTCTCACAGACACTCACAGACACTCTCACACAGACACTCTCTCACAGACACTCTCTCACAGACACTCACAGACACTCTCACAGACACTCTCTCACAGACACTCTCTCACAGACACTCTCACAGACTCTCACAGACACTCTCTCACAGACTCTGACACTCTCACAGACTCTCACAGACACTCTCACAGACAGACTCTCGCAGACAGACTCTCTCACAGACACTCTCTCACACTCTCACAGACACTCACAGACTCTCACAGACACTCTCTCACACTCTCTGACAGACTCTCACAGACACTCTCTTACATACTCTCACAGATACTCTCACAGACTCACAGAGACACTCTCTCACAGACACTCTCTCACAGACTCTCACACTCTCTCACAGACTAACATACACTCTCACAGACTCTTACAGACACTCTCTCACAGACTCTCACAGACACTCTCTTACAGACTATCACAGACACTCTCTTACAGACTCTCTCACAGTCTCTCACAGACTCTCACAGACACTCTCTTACAGACTATCACAGACACTCTCTTACAGACTCACAGACACTCTCACAGACTCTTACAGACTCTCAAAGACACTCTCTCACAGACTCTCACAGACACCCTCTCAGACTCTCACAGACACTCTCTCACAGACACTCTCAGACACTCTCACAGACAGTCTCTCACAGTCTCTCACAGACACTCTCTTACAGACTATCACAGACACTCTCACAGACTGTCACAGACAGACTCTCACAGACACTCTCTCAGACTCTCACAGACACTCTCACAGACTCTTACAGACTCTCACTGACACTCTCTCACAGACTCTCACAGATACTCTCAGACTCTCAGACTCTCACAGACACTCTCTCACAGACACTCTCTCACCGACACTCTCTCACAGACACTCTCTCACAGACACTCTCTCACAGACACTCTCTCACAGACACTCTCACAGACACTCTCTCACAGACACTCTCTCACAGACACTCACAGACACTCTCATAGACACTCTGTCAAAGACACTCTCTCACAGACACTCTCACAGACACTCTCATAGACAGACTCTAGCAGACACTCTCTCACAGTCTCTCACAGACTCTCACAGACACTCTCTTACAGACTATCACAGACACTCTCTTACAGACTCACAGACACTCTCACAGACTCTTACAGACTCTCAAAGACACTCTCTCACAGACTCTCACAGACACCCTCTCAGACTCTCACAGACACTCTCTCACAGACACTCTCTCACAGACACTCTCAGACACTCTCACAGACAGTCTCTCACAGTCTCTCACAGACACTCTCTTACAGACTATCACAGACACTCTCACAGACTCTCACAGACAGACTCTCACAGACACTCTCTCAGACTCTCACAGACACTCTCTCACAGACACTCTCTCACAGACACTCTCTCACAGACACTCTCACAGACACTCTCAGACACTTTCTTACACTCTCACACTCTCTCACAGACACTCTCTCACAAACTCTCTCTCACAGACTCACAGACTCTCACAGCCACTCTCTCACAGACACTCTCTCACAGACACTCTCACAGACTCTCACACTGTCTCACAGACTCTCACAGACACTCACAGACACTCTCACACACTCTCACAGACACTCTCTCACAGACTCTCTCTCACACTTTCTCACAGACTCTCACAGACACTCTCTCACACTCACTCACAGACTCTCACAGACACTCTCTCACACTCTCTGACAGACTCTCACAGAAACTCTCTCACAGATACTCTCACAGACTCACACTCTCACAACCTCTAACAGACACTCTCACAGACTCTTACAGACTCTCACTGACACTCTCTCACAGACTCTCACAGATACTCTCAGACTCTCAGACTCTCACAGACACTCTCTCACAGACACTCTCTCACAGACACTCTCACACTCTCTCACAGACACTCACAGACTCTCAGACACTCTCTCACAGACTCTCACAGACACTCTCTTACACACTATCACAGACACTCTCACAGACTCACACAGACACTCTCTCACAGACTCTCACACTCTCACAGATTCTAACAGATACTCTCACAGACAATCACAGACTCTTACAGACTCTCACTGACACTCTCCCACAGACTCTCACAGACACCTCACAGACACTCTCACAGATTATCACAGACTCTCACAGACACTCTCTCAGACTTTCACAGACACTCTCAGACTCTCAAAGACACTCTCACAGACACTCTCTCGCAGACACTCTCTCACAGACTCTCTCTCACAGACTGACACTCTCACAGACTTACACTCTCACAGACACTCTCACAGACACTCTCACAGACAGACTCTCTCAGACACTCTCTCACAGACTCTCACAGATTCTCACAGACACTCACAGACCCTCACATACACTCACAGACTCTCTCACAGACACTCTCTCACAGACTCTCTCACAGACTCTCTTCCACACTCTCTCACAGACACTCTCTCACAGACACTCTCACAGACACTCTCTCAGACACTCTCTCACAGACACTCTCACACTCTCACAGACACTCACAGACACTCACAGACTCTCACAGACACTCTCACAGACACTCTCTCACAGACACTCTCTCACATACTCTCACAGACACTCCTACAGACTCTCACAGACACTCTCAGACTCTCACAGACACTCTCTCACAGACTCACACTCTCTCACAGACTCTCACACGCTCTCACAGACTCTCACAGACACACTCTTACAGACTCTCACAGACACTCTCACAGACTATCACAGACACTCTCACAGACTATCACAGACACTCTCTCACAGACTTTTACACTCTCACAGACACTCTCACAGACACTCTCACAGACATTCTCACAGACTCTCACAGACTCTCACAGACTCTCACAGACACTCTCACAGACTCTCACAGACACTCTCGCATAGACACTCTCGCACAGACACTCTCTCACAGACTCTCACAGACAATCTCCCACAGACAATCTCACAGACAATCTCACAGACACTCTCTCACAGACACTCACAGACACTCTCAGACTCTCAGACTCTCACAGACACTCTCTCACAGACACTCACAGACACTCTCAGACTCTCACAGACACTCTCTCACAGACACTCTCTCACAGACACTTACAGACACTCACAGACACTCTCAGACTCTCACAGACACTCTCTCACAGACACTCTCTCACACTCTCTCACAGACACTCTCTCACAGACACTCTCTCACAGACACTCACAGACACTCTCTCACAGACACTCTCTCACAGACACTCTCTCACAGACACTCTCACAGACTCTCACAGACACTCTCTCACAGACTCTGACACTCTCACAGACTCTCACAGACACTCTCACAGACAGACTCTCGCAGACAGACTCTCTCACAGACACTCTCTCACACTCTCACAGACACTCACAGACTCTCACAGACACTCTCTCACACTCTCTGACAGACTCTCACAGACACTCTCTTACACACTCTCACAGAGACACTCTCTCACAGACACTCTCTCACAGACTCTCACACTCTCTCACAGACTCTCACACTCTCTCACAGACTCTTACAGACACTCTCACAGACTCTTACAGACACTCTCTCACAGACACTCTCTCACAAACACTCTCTCACAGACACTCTCTCACAGACACTCTCTCACAGACACTCACAGACACTCTCACAGACACTCTCTCACAGACACTCTCTCACAGACACTCTCACAGACTCTCACAGACACTCTCTCACAGACTCTGACACTCTCACAGACTCTCACAGACACTCTCACAGACAGACTCTCGCAGACAGACTCTCTCACAGACACTCTCTCACACTCTCACAGACACTCACAGACTCTCACAGACACTCTCTCACACTCTCTGACAGACTCTCACAGACACTATCTTACACACTCTCACAGACACTCTCACAGACTCACAGAGACACTCTCTCACAGACACTCTCTCACAGACTCTCACACTCTCTCACAGACTAACAGACACTCTCACAGACTCTTACAGACACTCTCTCACAGACTCTCACAGACACTCTCTTACAGACTATCACATACACTCTTACAGACTCTCTCACGGTCTCTCACAGACTCTCACAGACACTCTCTTACAGACTATCACAGACACTCTCTTACAGACTCACAGACACTCTCACAGACTCTTACAGACTCTCAAAGACACTCTCTCACAGACTCTCACAGACACCCTCTCAGACTCTCACAGACACTCTCTCACAGACACTCTCTCACAGACACTCTCAGACACTCTCACAGACAGTCTCTCACAGACACTCTCTTACAGACTATCACAGACACTCTCACAGACTCTCACAGACAGACTCTCACAGACACTCTCTCAGACTCTCACAGACACTCTCTCACAGACACTCTCTCACAGACACTCTCTCACAGACACTCTCACAGACACTCTCAGACACTTTCTTACACTCTCTCACACTCTCTCACAGACACTCTCTCACAAACTCTCTCTCACAGACTCACAGACTCTCACAGACACTCTCTCACAGACACTCTCTCACAGACACTCTCACAGACTCTCACACTGTCTCACAGACTCTCACAGACACTCACAGACACTCTCACACACTCTCACAGACACTCTCTCACAGACTCTCTCTCACACTTTCTCACAGACTCTCACAGACACTCTCTCACACTCACTCACAGACTCTCACAGACACTCTCTCACACTCTCTGACAGACTCTCACAGAAACTCTCTCACAGACACTCTCACAGACTCACACTCTCACAACCTCTAACAGACACTCTCACAGACTCTTACAGACTCTCACTGACACTCTCTCACAGACTCTCAAAGATACTCTCAGACTCTCAGACTCTCACAGACACTCTCTCACAGACACTCTCTCACAGACACTCTCTCACAGACACTCTCACAGACACTCTCTCACAGACACTCTCTCACAGACACTCACAGACACTCTCATAGACACTCTCTCAAAGACACTCTCTCACAGACACTCTCACAGACACTCTCACAGACAGACTCTAGCAGACACTCTCTTACAGTCTCTCACAGACTCTCACAGACACTCTCTTACAGACTATCACAGACACTCTCTTACAGACTCACAGACACTCTCACAGACTCTTACAGACTCTCAAAGATACTCTCTCACAGACTCTCACAGACACCCTCTCAGACTCTCACAGACACTCTCTCACAGACACTCTCTCACAGACACTCTCAGACACTCTCACAGACAGTCTCTCACAGTCTCTCACAGACACTCTCTTACAGACTATCACAGACACTCTCACAGACTCTCACAGACAGACTCTCACAGACACTCTCTCAGACTCTCACAGACACTCTCTCACAGACACTCTCACAGACTCTCACAGACACTCTCTCACAGACTCACACTCTCTCAGAGACTCTCACAGACACTCTCAGACTATCACAGACACTCTCTCACAGACTTTTACAGACTCACAGACACTCTCACAGACTATCTCACAGACTGTCTCTATCCCAGACTCTCACAGACACTCTCTCACAGATACTCTCACATACTCTCTCACAGACTGTCTCACATACACTCTCACAGACAATCCCTCACAGACTCTCTCACAGACACTCTCTCACAGACACTCACACTCTCTCACAGATACTCACAGACTCTCAGACACTCTCTCACAGGCACTCTCTCACACTCTCTGACAGACTCTCACAGACACTCTCTTACACACTCTCACAGACACTCTCACAGACTCACAGAGACTCTCTCACAGACACTCTCTCACAGACTCTCACACTCTCTCACAGACTAACAGACACTCTCACAGACTCTTACAGACACTCTCTCACAGACTCTTACAGCCTCTCATAGACACTCTCTCACAGTCTCTCACAGACACTCTCTTACAGACTATCACAGACACTCTCTTACAGACTCTCACACTCTCTCACAGACTAACAGACACTCTCACAGACTCACAGACAGTCTCTCACAGACACTCTCTTACAGACTATCACAGACACTCTCACAGACTCTCACAGACAGACTCTCACAGACACTCTCTCAGACTCTCACAGACACTCTCTCACAGACACTCTCTCACAGACACTCTCTCATAGACACTCTCTCACAGACACTCTCTCACACTCTTAGACACTCTCTCACAGACTCTTAGACACTCTCTCACAGACTCTCACAGACACTCTCACAGACTCTCACAGACACTCTCACAGACTCTCACAGACACTCTCTCACAGACACTCTCTCACAGACACTCTCTCACAGACACTCTCTCACAGACTCTTAGACACTCTCTCACAGACTCTCACACTGTCTCACAGACTCTCACAGACACTCACAGACACTCTCACAGACACTCTCTCACAGACTCTCACAGACACTCTCACAGACAATCTCACAGACAATCTCACAGACAATCTCACAGACACTCTCTCACAGACACTCACAGACACTCTCAGACTCTCAGACTCTCACAGACACTCTCTCACAGACACTCATAGACACTCTCAGACTCTCACAGACACTCTCTCACAGACACTCTCTCACAGACACTCACAGACACTCACAGACACTCTCAGACTCTCACAGACACTCTCTCACAGACACTCTCTCACAGACACTCTCTCACAGACACTCTCTCACAGACACTCACAGACACTCTCTCACAGACACTCTCTCACAGACACTCTCTCACAGACACTCTCACAGACTCTCACAGACACTCTCTCACAGACAGACTCTCGCAGACAGACTCTCTCACAGACACTCTCTCACACTCTCACAGACACTCACAGACTCTCACAGACACTCTCTCACACTCTCTGACAGACTCTCACAGACACTCTCTTACACACTCTCACAGACTCACAGAGACACTCTCTCACAGACACTCTCTCACAGACACTCTCTCACAGACACTCTCACAGACACTCTCACAGACACTCTCTCACAGACACTCTCTCACAGACACTCTCTCACAGACACTCACAGACACTCTCACAGACACTCTCTCACAGACACTCTCTCACAGACACTCTCACAGACTCTCACAGACACTCTCTCACAGACTCTGACACTCTCACAGACTCTCACAGACACTCTCACAGACAGACTCTCGCAGACAGACTCTCTCACAGACACTCTCTCACACTCTCACAGACACTCACAGACTCTCACAGACACTCTCTCACACTCTCTGACAGACTCTCACAGACACTCTCTTACATACTCTCACAGATACTCTCACAGACTCACAGAGACACTCTCTCACAGACACTCTCTCACAGACTCTCACACTCTCTCACAGACTAACATACACTCTCACAGACTCTTACAGACACTCTCTCACAGACTCTCACAGACACTCTCTTACAGACTATCACAGACACTCTCTTACAGACTCTCTCACAGTCTCTCACAGACTCTCACAGACACTCTCTTACAGACTATCACAGACACTCTCTTACAGACTCACAGACACTCTCACAGACTCTTACAGACTCTCAAAGACACTCTCTCACAGACTCTCACAGACACCTTCTCAGACTCTCACAGACACTCTCTCACAGACACTCTCAGACACTCTCACAGACAGTCTCTCACAGTCTCTCACAGACACTCTCTTACAGACTATCACAGACACTCTCACAGACTCTCACAGACAGACTCTCACAGACACTCTCTCAGACTCTCACAGACACTCTCTCACAGACACTCTCTCACAGACACTCTCTCACAGACACTCTCACAGACACTCTCAGACACTTTCTTACACTCTCTCACACTCTCTCACAGACACTCTCTCACAAACTCTCTCTCACAGACTCACAGACTCTCACAGACACTCTCTCACAGACACTCTCTCACAGACACTCTCACAGACTCTCACACTGTCTCACAGACTCTCACAGACACTCACAGACACTCTCACACACTCTCACAGACACTCTCTCACAGACTCTCTCTCACACTTTCTCACAGACTCTCACAGACACTCTCTCACACTCACTCACAGACTCTCACAGACACTCTCTCACACTCTCTGACAGACTCTCACAGAAACTCTCTCACAGACACTCTCACAGACTCACACTCTCACAACCTCTAACAGACAATCTCACAGACTCTTACAGACTCTCACTGACACTCTCTCACAGACTCTCACAGATACTCTCAGACTCTCAGACTCTCACAGACACTCTCTCACAGACACTCTCTCACAGACACTCTCTCACAGACACTCTCTCACAGACACTCTCTCAGACTCTCACAGACACTCTCTCACAGACACTCTCTCACAGACACTCTCTCACAGACACTCTCTCACACTCTTAGACACTCTCTCACAGACTCTTAGACACTCTCTCACAGACTCTCACAGACACTCTCACAGACTCTCACAGACACTCTCACAGACTCTCACAGACACTCTCTCACAGACACTCTATCACAGACACTCTCTCACAGACACTCTCTCACAGACTCTTAGACACTCTCTCACAGACTCTCACACTGTCTCACAGACTCTCACAGACACTCACAGACACTCTCACAGACACTCTCTCACAGACTCTCACAGACACTCTCACAGACACTCTCACAGACAATCTCACAGACAATCTCACAGACAATCTCACAGACAATCTCACAGACACTCTCTCACAGACACTCACAGACACTCTCAGACTCTCAGACTCTCACAGACACTCTCTCACAGACACTCACAGACACTCTCAGACTCTCACAGACACTCTCTCACAGACACTCTCTCACAGACACTCACAGACACTCACAGACACTCTCAGACTCTCACAGACACTCTCTCACAGACACTCTCTCACAGACACTCTCTCACAGACACTCTCTCACAGACACTCTCTCACAGACACTCACAGACACTCTCTCACAGACACTCTCTCACAGACACTCTCTCACAGACACTCTCACAGACTCTCACAGACACTCTCTCATAGACTCTGACACTCTCACAGACTCTCACAGACACTCTCACAGACAGACTCTCGCAGACAGACTCTGTCACAGACCCTCTCTCACACTCTCACAGACACTCACAGACTCTCACAGACACTCTCTCACACTCTCTGACAGACTCTCACAGACACTCTCTTACACACTCTCACAGACTCACAGAGACACTCTCTCACAGACACTCTCTCACAGACTCTCACACTCTCTCACAGACTCTCACACTCTCTCACAGACTCTTACAGACACTCTCACAGACTCTTACAGACACTCTCTCACAGACACTCTCTCACAAACACTCTCTCACAGACACTCTCTCACAGACACTCTCTCACAGACACTCACAGACACTCTCACAGACACTCTCTCACAGACACTCTCTCACAGACACTCTCACAGACTCTCACAGACACTCTCTCACAGACTCTGACACTCTCACAGACTCTCACAGACACTCTCACAGACAGACTCTCGCAGACAGACTCTCTCACAGACACTCTCTCACACTCTCACAGACACTCACAGACTCTCACATACACTCTCTCACACTCTCTGACAGACTCTCACAGACACTCTCTTACACACTCTCACAGACACTCTCACAGACTCACAGAGACACTCTCTCACAGACACTCTCTCACAGACTCTCACACTGTCTCACAGACTAACAGACACTCTCACAGACTCTTACAGACACTCTCTCACAGACTCTCACAGACACTCTCTTACAGACTATCACAGACACTCTCTTACAGACTCTCTCACAGTCTCTCACAGACTCTCACAGACACTCTCTTACAGACTATCACAGACACTCTCTTACAGACTCACAGACACTCTCACAGACTCTTACAGACTCTCAAAGACACTCTCTCACAGACTCTCACAGATACCCTCTCAGACTCTCACAGACACTCTCTCACAGACACTCTCTCACAGACACTCTCAGACACTCTCACAGACAGTCTCTCACAGTCTCTCACAGACACTCTCTTACAGACTATCACAGACACTCTCACAGACAGATTCTCACAGACAGATTCTCACAGACACTCTCAGACTCTCACAGACACTCTCTCACAGACACTCTCTCACAGACACTCTCTCACAGACACTCTCACAGACACTCTCAGACACTTTCTTACACTCTCTCACACTCTCTCACAGACACTCTCTCACAAACTCTCTCTCACAGACTCACAGACTCTCACAGACACTCTCTCACAGACACTCTCTCACAGACACTCTCACAGACTCTCACACTGTCTCACAGACTCTCACAGACACTCACAGACACTCTCACACACTCTCACAGACACTCTCTCACAGACTCTCTCTCACACTTTCTCACAGACTCTCACAGACACTCTCTCACACTCACTCACAGACTCTCACAGACACTCTCTCACACTCTCTGACAGACTCTCACAGACACTCTCTCACAGACACTCTCACAGACTCACACTCTCACAACCTCTAACAGACACTCTCACAGACTCTTACAGACTCTCACTGACGCTCTCTCACAGACTCTCACAGACACTCTCTCACAGACACTCTCTCACAGACACTCTCTCACAGACACTCTCTCACAGACACTCTCTCACAGACACTCTCTCACAGACACTCACAGACACTCTCATAGACACTCTCTCAAAGACACTCTCTCACAGACACTCTCACAGACTCTCACAGACACTCACAGACTCTCACAGACACTCTCTTACAGACTCTCACAGACACTCTCTCACAGACACTTTCTCACAGACTCTCTCACAGACACTCTCTCACAGACACTCTCTCACAGACACTCTCAGACACCCTCTCACACTCTCACAGACACTCACAGACTCTCACAGACACTCTCACAGACACTCTCACAGACTATCACAGACACTCTCACAGACACTCTCACAGACTATCACAGACTCTCACAGACTCTCACAGACACTCTCACAGACTCTCACAGACACTCTCGCACAGACACTCTCGCACAGACACTCTCTCACAGACTCTCACAGACAATCTCCCACAGACAATCTCACAGACTCTCTCACAGACTCTCTCACATACACTCTCACAGACAATCGCTCGCAGACTCTCTCACAGACACTCTCTCACAGACACTCTCACACTCTCTCACAGACACTCACAGACTCTCAGACACTCTCTCACAGACTCTCACAGACACTCTCTTACACACTATCACAGACACTCTCACAGACTCACACAGACACTCTCTCACAGACTCTCTCACAGACTCTCACACTCTCACAGACTCTAACAGATACTCTCACAGACAATCACAGACTCTTACAGACTCTCACTGACACTCTCCCACAGACTCTCACAGACACTCTCACAGATTATCACAGACTCTCACAGACACTCTCGCAGACACTCTCTCAGACTTTAACAGACACTCTCAGACTCTCACATACACTCTCACAGACACTCTCTCGCAGACAGACTCTCTCAGACACTCTCTCACAGACTCTCACAGATTCTCACAGACACTCACAGACCCTCACATACACTCACAGACTCTCTCACAGACACTCTCTCACAGACTCTCTCACAGACTCTCTTCCACACTCTCTCACAGACACTCTCACAGACACTCTCTTAGACACTCTCTCACAGACACTCTCACACTCTCACAGACACTCACAGACACTCACAGACTCTCACAGACTCTCACAGACACTCTCACAGACACTCTCTCACAGACACTCTCTCACATACTCTCACAGACACTCCTACAGACTCTCACAGACACTCTCAGACTCTCACAGACACTCTCTCACAGACTCACACTCTCTCACAGACTCTCACACGCTCTCACAGACTCTCACAGACACACTCTTACAGACTCTCACAGACACTCTCACAGACTATCACAGACACTCTCACAGACTATCACAGACACTCTCTCACAGACTTTTACACTCTCACAGACACTCTCACAGATACTCTCACAGACACTCTCACAGACTATCACAGACTCTCACAGACTCTCACAGACACTCTCACAGACTCTCACAGACACTCTCGCATAGACACTCTCGCACAGACACTCTCGCACAGACACTCTCTCACAGACACTCTCTCACAGACACTCACAGACACTCTCATAGACACTCTGTCAAAGACACTCTCTCACAGACACTCTCACAGACACTCTCATAGACAGACTCTAGCAGACACTCTCTCACAGTCTCTCACAGACTCTCACAGACACTCTCTTACAGACTATCACAGACACTCTCTTACAGTCTCACAGACACTCTCACAGACTCTTACAGACTCTCAAAGACACTCTCTCACAGACTCTCACAGACACCCTCTCAGACTCTCACAGACACTCTCTCACAGACACTCTCTCACAGACACTCTCAGACACTCTCACAGACAGTCTCTCACAGTCTCTCACAGACACTCTCTTACAGACTATCACAGACACTCTCACAGACTCTCACAGACAGACTCTCACAGACACTCTCTCAGACTCTCACAGACACTCTCTCACAGACACTCTCTCACAGACACTCTCTCACAGACACTCTCACAGACACTCTCAGACACTTTCTTACACTCTCACACTCTCTCACAGACACTCTCTCACAAACTCTCTCTCACAGACTCACAGACTCTCACAGCCACTCTCTCACAGACACTCTCTCACAGACACTCTCACAGACTCTCACACTGTCTCACAGACTCTCACAGACACTCACAGACACTCTCACACACTCTCACAGACACTCTCTCACAGACTCTCTCTCACACTTTCTCACAGACTCTCACAGACACTCTCTCACACTCACTCACAGACTCTCACAGACACTCTCTCACACTCTCTGACAGACTCTCACAGAAACTCTCTCACAGATACTCTCACAGACTCACACTCTCACAACCTCTAACAGACACTCTCACAGACTCTTACAGACTCTCACTGACACTCTCTCACAGACTCTCACAGATACTCTCAGACTCTCAGACTCTCACAGACACTCTCTCACAGACACTCTCTCACAGACACTCTCACACTCTCTCACAGACACTCACAGACTCTCAGACACTCTCTCACAGACTCTCACAGACACTCTCTTACACACTATCACAGACACTCTCACAGACTCACACAGACACTCTCTCACAGACTCTCACACTCTCACAGATTCTAACAGATACTCTCACAGACAATCACAGACTCTTACAGACTCTCACTGACACTCTCCCACAGACTCTCACAGACACCTCACAGACACTCTCACAGATTATCACAGACTCTCACAGACACTCTCTCAGACTTTCACAGACACTCTCAGACTCTCAAAGACACTCTCACAGACACTCTCTCGCAGACACTCTCTCACAGACTCTCTCTCACAGACTGACACTCTCACAGACTTACACTCTCACAGACACTCTCACAGACACTCTCACAGACAGACTCTCTCAGACACTCTCTCACAGACTCTCACAGATTCTCACAGACACTCACAGACCCTCACATACACTCACAGACTCTCTCACAGACACTCTCTCACAGACTCTCTCACAGACTCTCTTCCACACTCTCTCACAGACACTCTCTCACAGACACTCTCACAGACACTCTCTCAGACACTCTCTCACAGACACTCTCACACTCTCACAGACACTCACAGACACTCACAGACTCTCACAGACACTCTCACAGACACTCTCTCACAGACACTCTCTCACATACTCTCACAGACACTCCTACAGACTCTCACAGACACTCTCAGACTCTCACAGACACTCTCTCACAGACTCACACTCTCTCACAGACTCTCACACGCTCTCACAGACTCTCACAGACACACTCTTACAGACTCTCACAGACACTCTCACAGACTATCACAGACACTCTCACAGACTATCACAGACACTCTCTCACAGACTTTTACACTCTCACAGACACTCTCACAGACACTCTCACAGACATTCTCACAGACTCTCACAGACTCTCACAGACTCTCACAGACACTCTCACAGACTCTCACAGACACTCTCGCATAGACACTCTCGCACAGACACTCTCTCACAGACTCTCACAGACAATCTCCCACAGACAATCTCACAGACAATCTCACAGACACTCTCTCACAGACACTCACAGACACTCTCAGACTCTCAGACTCTCACAGACACTCTCTCACAGACACTCACAGACACTCTCAGACTCTCACAGACACTCTCTCACAGACACTCTCTCACAGACACTTACAGACACTCACAGACACTCTCAGACTCTCACAGACACTCTCTCACAGACACTCTCTCACACTCTCTCACAGACACTCTCTCACAGACACTCTCTCACAGACACTCACAGACACTCTCTCACAGACACTCTCTCACAGACACTCTCTCACAGACACTCTCACAGACTCTCACAGACACTCTCTCACAGACTCTGACACTCTCACAGACTCTCACAGACACTCTCACAGACAGACTCTCGCAGACAGACTCTCTCACAGACACTCTCTCACACTCTCACAGACACTCACAGACTCTCACAGACACTCTCTCACACTCTCTGACAGACTCTCACAGACACTCTCTTACACACTCTCACAGACTCACAGAGACACTCTCTCACAGACACTCTCTCACAGACTCTCACACTCTCTCACAGACTCTCACACTCTCTCACAGACTCTTACAGACACTCTCACAGACTCTTACAGACACTCTCTCACAGACACTCTCTCACAAACACTCTCTCACAGACACTCTCTCACAGACACTCTCTCACAGACACTCACAGACACTCTCACAGACACTCTCTCACAGACACTCTCTCACAGACACTCTCACAGACTCTCACAGACACTCTCTCACAGACTCTGACACTCTCACAGACTCTCACAGACACTCTCACAGACAGACTCTCGCAGACAGACTCTCTCACAGACACTCTCTCACACTCTCACAGACACTCACAGACTCTCACAGACACTCTCTCACACTCTCTGACAGACTCTCACAGACACTATCTTACACACTCTCACAGACACTCTCACAGACTCACAGAGACACTCTCTCACAGACACTCTCTCACAGACTCTCACACTCTCTCACAGACTAACAGACACTCTCACAGACTCTTACAGACACTCTCTCACAGACTCTCACAGACACTCTCTTACAGACTATCACATACACTCTTACAGACTCTCTCACGGTCTCTCACAGACTCTCACAGACACTCTCTTACAGACTATCACAGACACTCTCTTACAGACTCACAGACACTCTCACAGACTCTTACAGACTCTCAAAGACACTCTCTCACAGACTCTCACAGACACCCTCTCAGACTCTCACAGACACTCTCTCACAGACACTCTCTCACAGACACTCTCAGACACTCTCACAGACAGTCTCTCACAGACACTCTCTTACAGACTATCACAGACACTCTCACAGACTCTCACAGACAGACTCTCACAGACACTCTCTCAGACTCTCACAGACACTCTCTCACAGACACTCTCTCACAGACACTCTCTCACAGACACTCTCACAGACACTCTCAGACACTTTCTTACACTCTCTCACACTCTCTCACAGACACTCTCTCACAAACTCTCTCTCACAGACTCACAGACTCTCACAGACACTCTCTCACAGACACTCTCTCACAGACACTCTCACAGACTCTCACACTGTCTCACAGACTCTCACAGACACTCACAGACACTCTCACACACTCTCACAGACACTCTCTCACAGACTCTCTCTCACACTTTCTCACAGACTCTCACAGACACTCTCTCACACTCACTCACAGACTCTCACAGACACTCTCTCACACTCTCTGACAGACTCTCACAGAAACTCTCTCACAGACACTCTCACAGACTCACACTCTCACAACCTCTAACAGACACTCTCACAGACTCTTACAGACTCTCACTGACACTCTCTCACAGACTCTCAAAGATACTCTCAGACTCTCAGACTCTCACAGACACTCTCTCACAGACACTCTCTCACAGACACTCTCTCACAGACACTCTCACAGACACTCTCTCACAGACACTCTCTCACAGACACTCACAGACACTCTCATAGACACTCTCTCAAAGACACTCTCTCACAGACACTCTCACAGACACTCTCACAGACAGACTCTAGCAGACACTCTCTTACAGTCTCTCACAGACTCTCACAGACACTCTCTTACAGACTATCACAGACACTCTCTTACAGACTCACAGACACTCTCACAGACTCTTACAGACTCTCAAAGATACTCTCTCACAGACTCTCACAGACACCCTCTCAGACTCTCACAGACACTCTCTCACAGACACTCTCTCACAGACACTCTCAGACACTCTCACAGACAGTCTCTCACAGTCTCTCACAGACACTCTCTTACAGACTATCACAGACACTCTCACAGACTCTCACAGACAGACTCTCACAGACACTCTCTCAGACTCTCACAGACACTCTCTCACAGACACTCTCACAGACTCTCACAGACACTCTCTCACAGACTCACACTCTCTCAGAGACTCTCACAGACACTCTCAGACTATCACAGACACTCTCTCACAGACTTTTACAGACTCACAGACACTCTCACAGACTATCTCACAGACTGTCTCTATCCCAGACTCTCACAGACACTCTCTCACAGATACTCTCACATACTCTCTCACAGACTGTCTCACATACACTCTCACAGACAATCCCTCACAGACTCTCTCACAGACACTCTCTCACAGACACTCACACTCTCTCACAGATACTCACAGACTCTCAGACACTCTCTCACAGGCACTCTCTCACACTCTCTGACAGACTCTCACAGACACTCTCTTACACACTCTCACAGACACTCTCACAGACTCACAGAGACTCTCTCACAGACACTCTCTCACAGACTCTCACACTCTCTCACAGACTAACAGACACTCTCACAGACTCTTACAGACACTCTCTCACAGACTCTTACAGCCTCTCATAGACACTCTCTCACAGTCTCTCACAGACACTCTCTTACAGACTATCACAGACACTCTCTTACAGACTCTCACACTCTCTCACAGACTAACAGACACTCTCACAGACTCACAGACAGTCTCTCACAGACACTCTCTTACAGACTATCACAGACACTCTCACAGACTCTCACAGACAGACTCTCACAGACACTCTCTCAGACTCTCACAGACACTCTCTCACAGACACTCTCTCACAGACACTCTCTCATAGACACTCTCTCACAGACACTCTCTCACACTCTTAGACACTCTCTCACAGACTCTTAGACACTCTCTCACAGACTCTCACAGACACTCTCACAGACTCTCACAGACACTCTCACAGACTCTCACAGACACTCTCTCACAGACACTCTCTCACAGACACTCTCTCACAGACACTCTCTCACAGACTCTTAGACACTCTCTCACAGACTCTCACACTGTCTCACAGACTCTCACAGACACTCACAGACACTCTCACAGACACTCTCTCACAGACTCTCACAGACACTCTCACAGACAATCTCACAGACAATCTCACAGACAATCTCACAGACACTCTCTCACAGACACTCACAGACACTCTCAGACTCTCAGACTCTCACAGACACTCTCTCACAGACACTCATAGACACTCTCAGACTCTCACAGACACTCTCTCACAGACACTCTCTCACAGACACTCACAGACACTCACAGACACTCTCAGACTCTCACAGACACTCTCTCACAGACACTCTCTCACAGACACTCTCTCACAGACACTCTCTCACAGACACTCACAGACACTCTCTCACAGACACTCTCTCACAGACACTCTCTCACAGACACTCTCACAGACTCTCACAGACACTCTCTCACAGACAGACTCTCGCAGACAGACTCTCTCACAGACACTCTCTCACACTCTCACAGACACTCACAGACTCTCACAGACACTCTCTCACACTCTCTGACAGACTCTCACAGACACTCTCTTACACACTCTCACAGACTCACAGAGACACTCTCTCACAGACACTCTCTCACAGACACTCTCTCACAGACACTCTCACAGACACTCTCACAGACACTCTCTCACAGACACTCTCTCACAGACACTCTCTCACAGACACTCACAGACACTCTCACAGACACTCTCTCACAGACACTCTCTCACAGACACTCTCACAGACTCTCACAGACACTCTCTCACAGACTCTGACACTCTCACAGACTCTCACAGACACTCTCACAGACAGACTCTCGCAGACAGACTCTCTCACAGACACTCTCTCACACTCTCACAGACACTCACAGACTCTCACAGACACTCTCTCACACTCTCTGACAGACTCTCACAGACACTCTCTTACATACTCTCACAGATACTCTCACAGACTCACAGAGACACTCTCTCACAGACACTCTCTCACAGACTCTCACACTCTCTCACAGACTAACATACACTCTCACAGACTCTTACAGACACTCTCTCACAGACTCTCACAGACACTCTCTTACAGACTATCACAGACACTCTCTTACAGACTCTCTCACAGTCTCTCACAGACTCTCACAGACACTCTCTTACAGACTATCACAGACACTCTCTTACAGACTCACAGACACTCTCACAGACTCTTACAGACTCTCAAAGACACTCTCTCACAGACTCTCACAGACACCTTCTCAGACTCTCACAGACACTCTCTCACAGACACTCTCAGACACTCTCACAGACAGTCTCTCACAGTCTCTCACAGACACTCTCTTACAGACTATCACAGACACTCTCACAGACTCTCACAGACAGACTCTCACAGACACTCTCTCAGACTCTCACAGACACTCTCTCACAGACACTCTCTCACAGACACTCTCTCACAGACACTCTCACAGACACTCTCAGACACTTTCTTACACTCTCTCACACTCTCTCACAGACACTCTCTCACAAACTCTCTCTCACAGACTCACAGACTCTCACAGACACTCTCTCACAGACACTCTCTCACAGACACTCTCACAGACTCTCACACTGTCTCACAGACTCTCACAGACACTCACAGACACTCTCACACACTCTCACAGACACTCTCTCACAGACTCTCTCTCACACTTTCTCACAGACTCTCACAGACACTCTCTCACACTCACTCACAGACTCTCACAGACACTCTCTCACACTCTCTGACAGACTCTCACAGAAACTCTCTCACAGACACTCTCACAGACTCACACTCTCACAACCTCTAACAGACAATCTCACAGACTCTTACAGACTCTCACTGACACTCTCTCACAGACTCTCACAGATACTCTCAGACTCTCAGACTCTCACAGACACTCTCTCACAGACACTCTCTCACAGACACTCTCTCACAGACACTCTCTCAGACTCTCACAGACACTCTCTCACAGACACTCTCTCACAGACACTCTCTCACAGACACTCTCTCACACTCTTAGACACTCTCTCACAGACTCTTAGACACTCTCTCACAGACTCTCACAGACACTCTCACAGACTCTCACAGACACTCTCACAGACTCTCACAGACACTCTCTCACAGACACTCTATCACAGACACTCTCTCACAGACACTCTCTCACAGACTCTTAGACACTCTCTCACAGACTCTCACACTGTCTCACAGACTCTCACAGACACTCACAGACACTCTCACAGACACTCTCTCACAGACTCTCACAGACACTCTCACAGACACTCTCACAGACAATCTCACAGACAATCTCACAGACAATCTCACAGACAATCTCACAGACACTCTCTCACAGACACTCACAGACACTCTCAGACTCTCAGACTCTCACAGACACTCTCTCACAGACACTCACAGACACTCTCAGACTCTCACAGACACTCTCTCACAGACACTCTCTCACAGACACTCACAGACACTCACAGACACTCTCAGACTCTCACAGACACTCTCTCACAGACACTCTCTCACAGACACTCTCTCACAGACACTCTCTCACAGACACTCTCTCACAGACACTCACAGACACTCTCTCACAGACACTCTCTCACAGACACTCTCTCACAGACACTCTCACAGACTCTCACAGACACTCTCTCATAGACTCTGACACTCTCACAGACTCTCACAGACACTCTCACAGACAGACTCTCGCAGACAGACTCTGTCACAGACCCTCTCTCACACTCTCACAGACACTCACAGACTCTCACAGACACTCTCTCACACTCTCTGACAGACTCTCACAGACACTCTCTTACACACTCTCACAGACTCACAGAGACACTCTCTCACAGACACTCTCTCACAGACTCTCACACTCTCTCACAGACTCTCACACTCTCTCACAGACTCTTACAGACACTCTCACAGACTCTTACAGACACTCTCTCACAGACACTCTCTCACAAACACTCTCTCACAGACACTCTCTCACAGACACTCTCTCACAGACACTCACAGACACTCTCACAGACACTCTCTCACAGACACTCTCTCACAGACACTCTCACAGACTCTCACAGACACTCTCTCACAGACTCTGACACTCTCACAGACTCTCACAGACACTCTCACAGACAGACTCTCGCAGACAGACTCTCTCACAGACACTCTCTCACACTCTCACAGACACTCACAGACTCTCACATACACTCTCTCACACTCTCTGACAGACTCTCACAGACACTCTCTTACACACTCTCACAGACACTCTCACAGACTCACAGAGACACTCTCTCACAGACACTCTCTCACAGACTCTCACACTGTCTCACAGACTAACAGACACTCTCACAGACTCTTACAGACACTCTCTCACAGACTCTCACAGACACTCTCTTACAGACTATCACAGACACTCTCTTACAGACTCTCTCACAGTCTCTCACAGACTCTCACAGACACTCTCTTACAGACTATCACAGACACTCTCTTACAGACTCACAGACACTCTCACAGACTCTTACAGACTCTCAAAGACACTCTCTCACAGACTCTCACAGATACCCTCTCAGACTCTCACAGACACTCTCTCACAGACACTCTCTCACAGACACTCTCAGACACTCTCACAGACAGTCTCTCACAGTCTCTCACAGACACTCTCTTACAGACTATCACAGACACTCTCACAGACAGATTCTCACAGACAGATTCTCACAGACACTCTCAGACTCTCACAGACACTCTCTCACAGACACTCTCTCACAGACACTCTCTCACAGACACTCTCACAGACACTCTCAGACACTTTCTTACACTCTCTCACACTCTCTCACAGACACTCTCTCACAAACTCTCTCTCACAGACTCACAGACTCTCACAGACACTCTCTCACAGACACTCTCTCACAGACACTCTCACAGACTCTCACACTGTCTCACAGACTCTCACAGACACTCACAGACACTCTCACACACTCTCACAGACACTCTCTCACAGACTCTCTCTCACACTTTCTCACAGACTCTCACAGACACTCTCTCACACTCACTCACAGACTCTCACAGACACTCTCTCACACTCTCTGACAGACTCTCACAGACACTCTCTCACAGACACTCTCACAGACTCACACTCTCACAACCTCTAACAGACACTCTCACAGACTCTTACAGACTCTCACTGACGCTCTCTCACAGACTCTCACAGACACTCTCTCACAGACACTCTCTCACAGACACTCTCTCACAGACACTCTCTCACAGACACTCTCTCACAGACACTCTCTCACAGACACTCACAGACACTCTCATAGACACTCTCTCAAAGACACTCTCTCACAGACACTCTCACAGACTCTCACAGACACTCACAGACTCTCACAGACACTCTCTTACAGACTCTCACAGACACTCTCTCACAGACACTTTCTCACAGACTCTCTCACAGACACTCTCTCACAGACACTCTCTCACAGACACTCTCAGACACCCTCTCACACTCTCACAGACACTCACAGACTCTCACAGACACTCTCACAGACACTCTCACAGACTATCACAGACACTCTCACAGACACTCTCACAGACTATCACAGACTCTCACAGACTCTCACAGACACTCTCACAGACTCTCACAGACACTCTCGCACAGACACTCTCGCACAGACACTCTCTCACAGACTCTCACAGACAATCTCCCACAGACAATCTCACAGACTCTCTCACAGACTCTCTCACATACACTCTCACAGACAATCGCTCGCAGACTCTCTCACAGACACTCTCTCACAGACACTCTCACACTCTCTCACAGACACTCACAGACTCTCAGACACTCTCTCACAGACTCTCACAGACACTCTCTTACACACTATCACAGACACTCTCACAGACTCACACAGACACTCTCTCACAGACTCTCTCACAGACTCTCACACTCTCACAGACTCTAACAGATACTCTCACAGACAATCACAGACTCTTACAGACTCTCACTGACACTCTCCCACAGACTCTCACAGACACTCTCACAGATTATCACAGACTCTCACAGACACTCTCGCAGACACTCTCTCAGACTTTAACAGACACTCTCAGACTCTCACATACACTCTCACAGACACTCTCTCGCAGACAGACTCTCTCAGACACTCTCTCACAGACTCTCACAGATTCTCACAGACACTCACAGACCCTCACATACACTCACAGACTCTCTCACAGACACTCTCTCACAGACTCTCTCACAGACTCTCTTCCACACTCTCTCACAGACACTCTCACAGACACTCTCTTAGACACTCTCTCACAGACACTCTCACACTCTCACAGACACTCACAGACACTCACAGACTCTCACAGACTCTCACAGACACTCTCACAGACACTCTCTCACAGACACTCTCTCACATACTCTCACAGACACTCCTACAGACTCTCACAGACACTCTCAGACTCTCACAGACACTCTCTCACAGACTCACACTCTCTCACAGACTCTCACACGCTCTCACAGACTCTCACAGACACACTCTTACAGACTCTCACAGACACTCTCACAGACTATCACAGACACTCTCACAGACTATCACAGACACTCTCTCACAGACTTTTACACTCTCACAGACACTCTCACAGACACTCTCACAGACACTCTCACAGACACTCTCACAGACTATCACAGACTCTCACAGACTCTCACAGACACTCTCACAGACTCTCACAGACACTCTCGCACAGACACTCTCGCACAGACACTCTCTCACAGACTCTCAGAGACAATCTCCCACAGACAATCTCACAGACTCTCTCACAGACTCTCTCACATACACTCTCACAGACAATCGCTCGCAGACTCTCTCACAGACACTCTCTCACAGACACTCTCACACTCTCTCACAGACACTCACAGACTCTCAGACACTCTCTCACAGACTCTCACAGACACTCTCTTACACACTATCACAGACACTCTCACAGACTCACACAGACACTCTCTCACAGACTCTCTCACAGACTCTCACACTCTCACAGACTCTAACAGATACTCTCACAGACAATCACAGACTCTTACAGACTCTCACTGACACTCTCCCACAGACTCTCACAGACACTCTCACAGATTATCACAGACTCTCACAGACACTCTCGCAGACACTCTCTCAGACTTTCACAGACACTCTCAGACTCTCACAGACACTCTCACAGACACTCTCTCGCAGACACTCTCTCACAGACTCTCTCTCACAGACTGACCCTCTCACAGACTTACACTCTCACAGACACTCTCTTACAGACACTCTCACAGACTCTTACAGACACTCTCTCACAGACACTCTCTCACAAACACTCTCTCACAGACACTCTCTCACAGACACTCTCTCACAGACACTCACAGACACTCTCACAGACACTCTCTCACAGACACTCTCTCACAGACACTCTCACAGACTCTCACAGACACTCTCTCACAGACTCTGACACTCTCACAGACTCTCACAGACACTCTCACAGACAGACTCTCGCAGACAGACTTTCTCACAGACACTCTCTCACACTCTCACAGACACTCACAGACTCTCACATACACTCTCTCACACTCTCTGACAGACTCTCACAGACACTCTCTTACACACTCTCACAGACACTCTCACAGACTCACAGAGACACTCTCTCACATACACTCTCTCACAGACTCTCACACTGTCTCACAGACTAACAGACACTCTCACAGACTCTTACAGACACTCTCTCACAGACTCTCACAGACACTCTCTTACAGACTATCACAGACACTCTCTTACAGACTCTCTCACAGTCTCTCACAGACTCTCACAGACACTCTCTTACAGACTATCACAGACACTCTCTTACAGACTCACAGACACTCTCACAGACTCTTACAGACTCTCAAAGACACTCTCTCACAGACTCTCACAGACACCCTCTCAGACTCTCACAGACACTCTCTCACAGACACTCTCTCACAGACACTCTCAGACACTCTCACAGACAGTCTCTCACAGTCTCTCACAGACACTCTCTTACAGACTCTCACAGACACTCTCACAGACTATCACAGACACTCTCACAGACTATCACAGACACTCTCTCACAGACTTTTACACTCTCACAGACACTCTCACAGACACTCTCACAGACACTCTCACAGACACTCTCACAGACTATCACAGACTCTCACAGACTCTCACAGACACTCTCACAGACTCTCACAGACACTCTCGCACAGACACTCTCGCACAGACACTCTCTCACAGACTCTCAGAGACAATCTCCCACAGACAATCTCACAGACTCTCTCACAGACTCTCTCACATACACTCTCACAGACAATCGCTCGCAGACTCTCTCACAGACACTCTCTCACAGACACTCTCACACTCTCTCACAGACACTCACAGACTCTCAGACACTCTCTCACAGACTCTCACAGACACTCTCTTACACACTATCACAGACACTCTCACAGACTCACACAGACACTCTCTCACAGACTCTCTCACAGACTCTCACACTCTCACAGACTCTAACAGATACTCTCACAGACAATCACAGACTCTTACAGACTCTCACTGACACTCTCCCACAGACTCTCACAGACACTCTCACAGATTATCACAGACTCTCACAGACACTCTCGCAGACACTCTCTCAGACTTTCACAGACACTCTCAGACTCTCACAGACACTCTCACAGACACTCTCTCGCAGACACTCTCTCACAGACTCTCTCTCACAGACTGACCCTCTCACAGACTTACACTCTCACAGACACTCTCTTACAGACACTCTCACAGACTCTTACAGACACTCTCTCACAGACACTCTCTCACAAACACTCTCTCACAGACACTCTCTCACAGACACTCTCTCACAGACACTCACAGACACTCTCACAGACACTCTCTCACAGACACTCTCTCACAGACACTCTCACAGACTCTCACAGACACTCTCTCACAGACTCTGACACTCTCACAGACTCTCACAGACACTCTCACAGACAGACTCTCGCAGACAGACTTTCTCACAGACACTCTCTCACACTCTCACAGACACTCACAGACTCTCACATACACTCTCTCACACTCTCTGACAGACTCTCACAGACACTCTCTTACACACTCTCACAGACACTCTCACAGACTCACAGAGACACTCTCTCACAGACACTCTCTCACAGACTCTCACACTGTCTCACAGACTAACAGACACTCTCACAGACTCTTACAGACACTCTCTCACAGACTCTCACAGACACTCTCTTACAGACTATCACAGACACTCTCTTACAGACTCTCTCACAGTCTCTCACAGACTCTCACAGACACTCTCTTACAGACTATCACAGACACTCTCTTACAGACTCACAGACACTCTCACAGACTCTTACAGACTCTCAAAGACACTCTCTCACAGACTCTCACAGACACCCTCTCAGACTCTCACAGACACTCTCTCACAGACACTCTCTCACAGACACTCTCAGACACTCTCACAGACAGTCTCTCACAGTCTCTCACAGACACTCTCTTACAGACTATCACAGACACTCTCACAGACTCTCACAGACAGATTCTCACAGACACTCTCAGACTCTCACAGACACTCTCTCACAGATACTCTCTCACAGACACTCTCTCACAGACACTCTCACAGACACTCTCAGACACTTTCTTACACTCTCTCACACTCTCTCACAGACACTCTCTCACAAACTCTCTCTCACAGACTCACAGACTCTCACAGACACTCTCTCACAGACACTCTCTCACAGACACTCTCACAGACTCTCACACTGTCTCACAGACTCTCACAGACACTCACAGACACTCTCACACACTCTCACAGACACTCTCTCACAGACTCTCTCTCACACTTTCTCACAGACTCTCACAGACACTCTCTCACACTCACTCACAGACTCTCACAGACACTCTCTCACACTCTCTGACAGACTCTCACAGACACTCTCTCACAGACACTCTCACAGACTCACACTCTCACAACCTCTAACAGACACTCTCACAGACTCTTACAGACTCTCACTGACGCTCTCTCACAGACTCTCACAGACACTCTCTCACAGACACTCTCTCACAGACACTCTCTCACAGACACTCTCTCACAAACACTCTCTCACAGACACTCACAGACACTCTCATAGACACTCTCTCAAAGACACTCTCTCACAGACACTCTCACAGACTCTCACAGACACTCACAGACTCTCACAGACACTCTCTTACAGACTCTCACAGACACTCTCTCACAGACACTTTCTCACAGACTCTCTCACAGACACTCTCTCACAGACACTCTCTCACAGACACTCTCAGACACCCTCTCACACTCTCACAGACACTCACAGACTCTCACAGACACTCTCACAGACACTCTCACAGACTATCACAGACACTCTCACAGACTATCACAGACACTCTCTCACAGACTTTTACACTCTCACAGACACTCTCACAGACACTCTCACAGACACTCTCACAGACACTCTCACAGACTATCACAGACTCTCACAGACTCTCACAGACACTCTCACAGACTCTCACAGACACTCTCGCACAGACACTCTCGCACAGACACTCTCTCACAGACTCTCACAGACAATCTCCCACAGACAATCTCACAGACTCTCTCACAGACTCTCTCACATACACTCTCACAGACAATCGCTCGCAGACTCTCTCACAGACACTCTCTCACAGACACTCTCACACTCTCTCACAGACACTCACAGACTCTCAGACACTCTCTCACAGACTCTCACAGACACTCTCTTACACACTATCACAGACACTCTCACAGACTCACACAGACACTCTCTCACAGACTCTCTCACAGACTCTCACACTCTCACAGACTCTAACAGATACTCTCACAGACAATCACAGACTCTTACAGACTCTCACTGACACTCTCCCACAGACTCTCACAGACACTCTCACAGATTATCACAGACTCTCACAGACACTCTCGCAGACACTCTCTCAGACTTTAACAGACACTCTCAGACTCTCACATACACTCTCACAGACACTCTCTCGCAGACAGACTCTCTCAGACACTCTCTCACAGACTCTCACAGATTCTCACAGACACTCACAGACCCTCACATACACTCACAGACTCTCTCACAGACACTCTCTCACAGACTCTCTCACAGACTCTCTTCCACACTCTCTCACAGACACTCTCACAGACTCACACTCTCACAACCTCTAACAGACACTCTGACAGACTCTTACAGACTCTCACTGACACTCTCTCACAGACTCTCAAAGATACTCTCAGACTCTCAGAGTCTCACAGACACTCTCTCACAGACACTCTCTCACAGACACTCTCTCACAGACACTCTCACAGACACTCTCTCACAGACACTCTCTCACAGACACTCACAGACACTCTCATAGACACTCTCTCAAAGACACTCTCTCACAGACACTCTCACAGACACTCTCACAGACAGACTCTAGCAGACACTCTCTTACAGTCTCTCACAGACTCTCACAGACACTCTCTTACAGACTATCACAGACACTCTCTTACAGACTCACAGACACTCTCACAGACTCTTACAGACTCTCAAAGATACTCTCTCACAGACTCTCACAGACACCCTCTCAGACTCTCACAGCCACTCTCTCACAGACACTCTCTCACAGACACTCTCAGACACTCTCACAGACAGTCTCTCACAGTCTCTCACAGACACTCTCTTACAGACTATCACAGACACTCTCACAGACTCTCACAGACAGACTCTCACAGACACTCTCTCAGACTCTCACAGACACTCTCTCACAGACACTCTCACAGACACTCTCTCACAGACACTCTCACAGACTCTCACAGACACTCTCTCACAGACTCACACTCTCTCAGAGACTCTCACAGACACTCTCAGACTATCACAGACACTCTCTCACAGACTTTTACAGACTCACAGACACTCTCACAGACTATCTCACAGACTGTCTCTCTCCCAGACTCTCACAGACACTCTCTCACAGATACTCTCACATACTCTCTCACAGACTGTCTCACATACACTCTCACAGACAATCCCTCACAGACTCTCTCACAGACACTCTCTCACAGACACTCACACTCTCTCACAGATACTCACAGACTCTCAGACACTCTCTCACAGGCACTCTCTCACACTCTCTGACAGACTCTCACAGACACTCTCTTACACACTCTCACAGACACTCTCACAGACTCACAGAGACTCTCTCACAGACACTCTCTCACAGACTCTCACACTCTCTCACAGACTAACAGACACTCTCACAGACTCTTACAGACACTCTCTCACAGACTCTTACAGCCTCTCATAGACACTCTCTCACAGTCTCTCACAGACACTCTCTTACAGACTATCACAGACACTCTCTTACAGACTCTCACACTCTCTCACAGACTAACAGACACTCTCACAGACTCACAGACAGTCTCTCACAGACACTCTCTTACAGACTATCACAGACACTCTCACAGACTCTCACAGACAGACTCTCACAGACACTCTCTCAGACTCTCACAGACACTCTCTCACAGACACTCTCTCACAGACACTCTCTCATAGACACTCTCTCACAGACACTCTCTCACACTCTTAGACACTCTCTCACAGACTCTTAGACACTCTCACAGACTCTCACAGACACTCTCACAGACTCTCACAGACTCTCACAGACACTCTCTCACAGACACTCTCTCACAGACACTCTCTCACAGACACTCTCTCACAGACTCTTAGACACTCTCTCACAGACTCTCACACTGTCTCACAGACTCTCACAGACACTCACAGACACTCTCACAGACACTCTCTCACAGACTCTCACAGACACTCTCACAGACAATCTCACAGACAATCTCACAGACAATCTCACAGACAATCTCTCACAGACACTCACAGACACTCTCAGACTCTCAGACTCTCACAGACACTCTCTCACAGACACTCATAGACACTCTCAGACTCTCACAGACACTCTCTCACAGACACTCTCTCACAGACACTCACAGACACTCACAGACACTCTCAGACTCTCACAGACACTCTCTCACAGACACTCTCTCACAGACACTCTCTCACAGACACTCTCTCACAGACACTCACAGACACTCTCTCACAGACACTCTCTCACAGACACTCTCTCACAGACACTCTCTCACAGACACTCTCACAGACTCTCACAGACACTCTCTCACAGACAGACTCTCGCAGACAGACTCTCTCACAGACACTCTCTCACACTCTCACAGACACTCACAGACTCTCACAGACACTCTCTCACACTCTCTGACAGACTCTCACAGACACTCTCTTACACACTCTCACAGACTCACAGAGACACTCTCTCACAGACACTCTCTCACAGACTCTCACACTCTCTCACAGACTCTCACACTCTCTCACAGACTCTTACAGACACTCTCACAGACTCTTACAGACACTCTCCCACAGACACTCTCTCACAGACACTCTCTCACAAACACTCTCTCACAGACACTCTCTCACAGACACTCTCTCACAGACACTCACAGACACTCTCACACAGACACTCTCTCACAGACACTCTCTCACAGACACTCACAGACACTCTCACAGACACTCTCTCACAGACACTCTCTCACAGACACTCTCACAGACTCTCACAGACACTCTCTCACAGACTCTGACACTCTCACAGACTCTCACAGACACTCTCACAGACAGACTCTCGCAGACAGACTCTCTCACAGACACTCTCTCACACTCTCACAGACACTCACAGACTCTCACAGACACTCTCTCACACTCTCTGACAGACTCTCACAGACACTCTCTTACATACTCTCACAGATACTCTCACAGACTCACAGAGACACTCTCTCACAGACACTCTCTCACAGACTCTCACACTCTCTCACAGACTAACATACACTCTCACAGACTCTTACAGACACTCTCTCACAGACTCTCACAGACACTCTCTTACAGACTATCACAGACACTCTCTTACAGACTCTCTCACAGTCTCTCACAGACTCTCACAGACACTCTCTTACAGACTATCACAGACACTCTCTTACAGACTCACAGACACTCTCACAGACTCTTACAGACTCTCAAAGACACTCTCTCACAGACTCTCACAGACACCCTCTCAGACTCTCACAGACACTCTCTCACAGACACTCTCAGACACTCTCACAGACAGTCTCTCACAGTCTCTCACAGACACTCTCTTACAGACTATCACAGACACTCTCACAGACTCTCACAGACAGACTCTCACAGACACTCTCTCAGACTCTCACAGACACTCTCTCACAGACACTCTCTCACAGACACTCTCTCACAGACACTCTCACAGACACTCTCAGACACTTTCTTACACTCTCTCACACTCTCTCACAGACACTCTCTCACAAACTCTCTCTCACAGACTCACAGACTCTCACAGACACTCTCTCACAGACACTCTCTCACAGACACTCTCACAGACTCTCACACTGTCTCACAGACTCTCACAGACACTCACAGACACTCTCACACACTCTCACAGACACTCTCTCACAGACTCTCTCTCACACTTTCTCACAGACTCTCACAGACACTCTCTCACACTCACTCACAGACTCTCACAGACACTCTCTCACACTCTCTGACAGACTCTCACAGAAACTCTCTCACAGACACTCTCACAGACTCACACTCTCACAACCTCTAACAGACAATCTCACAGACTCTTACAGACTCTCACTGACACTCTCTCACAGACTCTCACAGATACTCTCAGACTCTCAGACTCTCACAGACACTCTCTCACAGACACTCTCTCACAGACACTCTCTCACAGACACTCTCACAGACACTCTCTCACAGACACTCTCTCACAGACACTCACAGACACTCTCATAGACACTCTCTCAAAGACACTCTCTCACAGACACTCTCACAGACACTCTCACAGACAGACTCTAGCAGACACTCTCTCACAGACACTCTCACAGACTCTCACAGACACTCACAGACACTCTCTTACAGACTCTCACAGACACTCTCTCACAGACACTTTCTCACAGACACTTTCTCACAGACTCTCTCACAGACACTCTCTCACAGACACTCTCTCACAGACACTCTCAGACACCCTCTCACACTCTCACAGACACTCACAGACTCTCACAGACACTCTCACAGACACTCTCACAGACACTCTCACAGACTATCACAGACACTCTCACAGACTATCACAGACACTCTCTCACAGACTTTTACACTCTCACAGACACTCTCACAGACACTCTCATAGACACTCTCACAGACTATCACAGACTCTCACAGACTCTCACAGACACTCTCACAGACTCTCACAGACACTCTCGCACAGACACTCTCGCACAGACACTCTCTCACAGACTCTCACAGACAATCTCCCACAGACAATCTCACAGACTCTCTCACAGACTCTCTCACATACACTCTCACAGACAATCGCTCGCAGACTCTCTCACAGACACTCTCTCACAGACACTCTCACACTCTCTCACAGACACTCACAGACTCTCAGACACTCTCTCACAGACTCTCACAGACACTCTCTTACACACTATCACAGACACTCTCACAGACTCACACAGACACTCTCTCACAGACTCTCTCACAGACTCTCACACTCTCACAGACTCTAACAGATACTCTCACAGACAATCACAGACTCTTACAGACTCTCACTGACACTCTCCCACAGACTCTCACAGACACCTCACAGACACTCTCACAGATTATCACAGACTCTCACAGACACTCTCTCAGACTTTCACAGACACTCTCAGACTCTCAAAGACACTCTCACAGACACTCTCTCGCAGACACTCTCTCACAGACTCTCTCTCACAGACTGACACTCTCATAGACTTACACTCTCACAGACACTCTCACAGACAGACTCTCTCAGACACTCTCTCACAGACTCTCACAGATTCTCACAGACACTCACAGACCCTCACATACATTCACAGACTCTCTCACAGACACTCTCTCACAGACTCTCTCACAGACTCTCTTCCACACTCTCTCACAGACACTCTCTCACAGACACTCTCACAGACACTCTCTCAGACACTCTCTCACAGACACTCTCACACTCTCACAGACACTCACAGACACTCACAGACTCTCACAGACACTCTCACAGACACTCTCTCACAGACACTCTCTCACATACTCTCACAGACACTCCTACAGACTCTCACAGACACTCTCAGACTCTCACAGACACTCTCTCACAGACTCACACTCTCTCACAGACTCTCACACGCTCTCACAGACTCTCACAGACACACTCTTACAGACTCTCACAGACACTCTCACAGACTATCACAGACACTCTCACAGACTATCACAGATACTCTCTCACAGACTTTTACACTCTCACAGACACTCTCACAGACACTCTCACAGACACTCTCACAGACTATCACAGACTCTCACAGACTCTCACAGACACTCTCACAGACTCTCACAGACACTCTCGCATAGACACTCTCGCACAGACACTCTCTCACAGACTCTCACAGACAATCTCCCACAGACAATCTCACAGACAATCTCACAGACACTCTCTCACAGACACTCACAGACACTCTCAGACTCTCAGACTCTCACAGACACTCTCTCACAGACACTCTCTCACAGACACTCACAGACACTCACAGACACTCTCAGACTCTCACAGACACTCTCTCACAGACACTCTCTCACAGACACTCTCTCACAGACACTCTCTCACAGACACTCTCTCACAGACACTCACAGACACTCTCTCACAGACACTCTCTCACAGACATTCTCTCACAGACACTCTCACAGACTCTCACAGACACTCTCTCACAGACTCTGACACTCTCACAGACTCTCACAGACACTCTCACAGACAGACTCTCGCAGACAGACTCTCTCACAGACACTCTCTCACACTCTCACAGACACTCACAGACTCTCACAGACACTCTCTCACACTCTCTGACAGACTCTCACAGACACTCTCTTACACACTCTGACAGACTCACAGAGACACTCTCTCACAGACACTCTCTCACAGACTCTCACACTCTCTCACAGACTCTCACACTCTCTCACAGACTCTTACAGACACTCTCACAGACTCTTACAGACACTCTCTCACAGACACTCTCTCACAAACACTCTCTCACAGACACTCTCTCACAGACACTCTCTCACAGACACTCACAGACACTCTCACAGACACTCTCTCACAGACACTCTCTCACAGACACTCTCACAGACTCTCATAGACACTCTCTCACAGACTCTGACACTCTCACAGACTCTCACAGACACTCTCACAGACAGACTCTCGCAGACAGACTCTCTCACAGACACTCTCTCACTCTCTCACAGACACTCACAGACTCTCAGACACTCTCTCACAGACTCTCACAGACACTCTCTTACACACTATCACAGACACTCTCACAGACTCACACAGACACTCTCTCACAGACTCTCTCACAGACTCTCACACTCTCACAGACTCTAACAGATACTCTCACAGACAATCACAGACTCTTACAGACTCTCACTGACACTCTCCCACAGACTCTCACAGACACCTCACAGACACTCTCACAGATTATCACAGACTCTCACAGACACTCTCTCAGACTTTCACAGACACTCTCAGACTCTCAAAGACACTCTCACAGACACTCTCTCGCAGACACTCTCTCACAGACTCTCTCTCACAGACTGACACTCTCACAGACTTACACTCTCACAGACACTCTCACAGACAGACTCTCTCAGACACTCTCTCACAGACTCTCACAGATTCTCACAGACACTCACAGACTCTCTCACAGACACTCTCTCACAGACTCTCTCACAGACTCTCTTCCACACTCTCTCACAGACACTCTCTCACAGACACTCTCACAGACACTCTCTCAGACACTCTCTCACAGACACTCTCACACTCTCACAGACACTCACAGACACTCACAGACTCTCACAGACACTCTCACAGACACTCTCTCACAGACACTCTCTCACATACTCTCACAGACACTCCTACAGACTCTCACAGACACTCTCAGACTCTCACAGACACTCTCTCACAGACTCACACTCTCTCACAGACTCTCACACGCTCTCACAGACTCTCACAGACACACTCTTACAGACTCTCACAGACACTCTCACAGACTATCACAGACACTCTCACAGACTATCACAGACACTCTCTCACAGACTTTTACACTCTCACAGACACTCTCACAGACACTCTCACAGACACTCTCACAGACTATCACAGACTCTCACAGACACTCTCACAGACTCTCACAGACTCTCACAGACACTCTCGCATAGACACTCTCGCACAGACACTCTCTCACAGACTCTCACAGACAATCTCCCACAGACAATCTCACAGACAATCTCACAGACACTCTCTCACAGACACTCACAGACACTCTCAGACTCTCAGACTCTCACAGACACTCTCTCACAGACACTCTCTCACAGACACTCACAGACACTCACAGACACTCTCAGACTCTCACAGACACTCTCTCACAGACACTCTCTCACAGACACTCTCTCACAGACACTCTCTCACAGACACTCACAGACACTCTCTCACAGACACTCTCTCACAGACACTCTCTCACAGACACTCTCACAGACTCTCACAGACACTCTCTCACAGACTCTGACACTCTCACAGACTCTCACAGACACTCTCACAGACAGACTCTCGCAGACAGACTCTCTCACAGACACTCTCTCACACTCTCACAGACACTCACAGACTCTCACAGACACTCTCTCACACTCTCTGACAGACTCTCACAGACACTCTCTTACACACTCTGACAGACTCACAGAGACACTCTCTCACAGACACTCTCTCACAGACTCTCACACTCTCTCACAGACTCTCACACTCTCTCACAGACTCTTACAGACACTCTCACAGACTCTTACAGACACTCTCTCACAGACACTCTCTCACAAACACTCTCTCACAGACACTCTCTCACAGACACTCACAGACACTCTCACAGACACTCTCTCACAGACACTCTCACAGACTCTCACAGACACTCTCTCACAGACTCTGACACTCTCACAGACTCTCACAGACACTCTCACAGACAGACTCTCGCAGACAGACTCTCTCACAGACACTCTTTCACACTCTCACAGACACTCACAGACTCTCACAGACACTCTCTCACACTCTCTGACAGACTCTCACAGACACTATCTTACACACTCTCACAGACACTCTCACAGACTCACAGAGACACTCTCTCACAGACACTCTCTCACAGACTCTCACACTCTCTCACAGACTAACAGACACTCTCACAGACTCTTACAGACACTCTCTCACAGACTCTCACAGACACTCTCTTACAGACTATCACAGACACTCTCTTACAGACTCTCTCACAGTCTCTCACAGACTCTCACAGACACTCTCTTACAGACTATCACAGACACTCTCTTACAGACTCACAGACACTCTCACAGACTCTTACAGACTCTCAAAGACACTCTCTCACAGACTCTCACAGACACCCTCTCAGACTCTCACAGACACTCTCTCACAGACACTCTCTCACAGACACTCTCAGACACTCTCACAGACAGTCTCTCACAGTCTCTCACAGACACTCTCTTACAGACTATCACAGACACTCTCACAGACTCTCACAGACAGACTCTCACAGACACTCTCTCAGACTCTCACAGACACTCTCTCACAGACACTCTCTCACAGACACTCTCTCACAGACACTCTCACAGACACTCTCAGACACTTTCTTACACTCTCTCACACTCTCTCACAGACACTCTCTCACAAACTCTCTCTCACAGACTCACAGACTCTCACAGACACTCTCTCACAGACACTCTCTCACAGACACTCTCACAGACTCTCACACTGTCTCACAGACTCTCACAGACACTCACAGACACTCTCACACACTCTCACAGACACTCTCTCACAGACTCTCTCTCACACTTTCTCACAGACTCTCACAGACACTCTCTCACAGACTCTCACAGATTCTCACAGACACTCACAGACCCTCACATACACTCACAGACTCTCTCACAGACACTCTCTCACAGACTCTCTCACAGACTCTCTTCCACACTCTCTCACAGACACTCTCTCACAGACACTCTCACAGACACTCTCTCAGACACTCTCTCACAGACACTCTCACACTCTCACAGACACTCACAGACACTCACAGACTCTCGTAGACACTCTCACAGACACTCTCTCACAGACACTCTCTCACATACTCTCACAGACACTCCTACAGACTCTCACAGCCACTCTCAGACTCTCACAGACACTCTCTCACAGACTCACACTCTCTCACAGACTCTCACACGCTCTCACAGACTCTCACAGACACACTCTTACAGACTCTCACAGACACTCTCACAGACTATCACAGACACTCTCACAGACTATCACAGACACTCTCTCACAGACTTTTACACTCTCACAGACACTCTCACAGACACTCTCACAGACACTCTCACAGACTCTCACAGACACTCTCACAGACTCTCACAGACACTCTCGCATAGACACTCTCGCACAGACACTCTCTCACAGACTCTCACAGACAATCTCCCACAGACAATCTCACAGACAATCTCACAGACACTCTCTCACAGACACTCACAGACACTCTCAGACTCTCAGACTCTCACAGACACTCTCTCACAGACACTCTCTCACAGACACTCTCTCACAGACACTCACAGACACTCACAGACACTCTCAGACTCTCACAGACACTCTCTCACAGACACTCTCTCACAGACACTCTCTCACAGACACTCTCTCACAGACACTCACAGACACTCTCTCACAGACACTCTCTCACAGACACTCTCTCACAGACACTCTCACAGACTCTCACAGACACTCTCTCACAGACTCTGACACTCTCACAGACTCTCACAGACACTCTCACAGACAGACTCTCGCAGACAGACTCTCTCACAGACACTCTCTCACACTCTCACAGACACTCACAGACTCTCACAGACACTCTCTCACACTCTCTGACAGACTCTCACAGACACTCTCTTACACACTCTGACAGACTCACAGAGACACTCTCTCACAGACACTCTCTCACAGACTCTCACACTCTCTCACAGACTCTCACACTCTCTCACAGACTCTTACAGACACTCTCACAGACTCTTACAGACACTCTCTCACAGACACTCTCTCACAAACACTCTCTCACAGACACTCTCTCACAGACACTCTCTCACAGACACTCACAGACACTCTCACAGACACTCTCTCACAGACACTCTCACAGACTCTCACAGACACTCTCTCACAGACTCTGACACTCTCACAGACTCTCACAGACACTCTCACAGACAGACTCTCGCAGACAGACTCTCTCACAGACACTCTCTCACACTCTCACAGACACTCACAGACTCTCACAGACACTCTCACACTCTCTGACAGACTCTCACAGACACTATCTTACACACTCTCACAGACACTCTCACAGACTCACAGAGACACTCTCTCACAGACACTCTCTCACAGACTCTCACACTCTCTCACAGACTAACAGACACTCTCACAGACTCTTACAGACACTCTCTCACAGACTCTCACAGACACTCTCTTACAGACTATCACAGACACTCTCTTACAGACTCTCTCACAGTCTCTCACAGACTCTCACAGACACTCTCTTACAGACTATCACAGACACTCTCTTACAGACTCACAGACACTCTCACAGACTCTTACAGACTCTCAAAGACACTCTCTCACAGACTCTCACAGACACCCTCTCAGACTCTCACAGACACTCTCTCACAGACACTCTCTCACAGACACTCTCAGACACTCTCACAGACAGTCTCTCACAGTCTCTCACAGACACTCTCTTACAGACTATCACAGACACTCTCACAGACTCTCACAGACAGACTCTCACAGACACTCTCTCAGACTCTCACAGACACTCTCTCACAGACACTCTCTCACAGACACTCTCTCACAGACACTCTCACAGACACTCTCAGACACTTTCTTACACTCTCTCACACTCTCTCACAGACACTCTCTCACAAACTCTCTCTCACAGACTCACAGACTCTCACAGACACTCTCTCACAGACACTCTCTCACAGACACTCTCACAGACTCTCACACTGTCTCACAGACTCTCACAGACACTCACAGACACTCTCACACACTCTCACAGACACTCTCTCACAGACTCTCTCTCACACTTTCTCACAGACTCTCACAGACACTCTCTCACACTCACTCACAGACTCTCACAGACACTCTCTCACACTCTCTGACAGACTCTCACAGAAACTCTCTCACAGACACTCTCACAGACTCACACTCTCACAACCTCTAACAGACACTCTCACAGACTCTTACAGACTCTCACTGACACTCTCTCACAGACTCTCACAGATACTCTCAGACTCTCAGACTCTCACAGACACTCTCTCACAGACACTCTCTCACAGACACTCTCTCACAGACACTCTCTCACAGACACTCTCACAGACACTCTCTCACAGACACTCTCTCACAGACACTCACAGACACTCTCATAGACACTCTGTCAAAGACACTCTCTCACAGACACTCTCACAGACACTCTCATAGACAGACTCTAGCAGACACTCTCTCACAGTCTCTCACAGACTCTCACAGACACTCTCTTACAGACTATCACAGACACTCTCTTACAGACTCACAGACACTCTCACAGACTCTTACAGACTCTCAAAGACACTCTCTCACAGACTCTCACAGACACCCTCTCAGACTCTCACAGACACTCTCTCACAGACACTCTCTCACAGACACTCTCAGACACTCTCACAGACAGTCTCTCACAGTCTCTCACAGACACTCTCTTACAGACTATCACAGACACTCTCACAGACTCTCACAGACAGACTCTCACAGACACTCTCTCAGACTCTCACAGACACTCTCTCACAGACACTCTCTCACAGACACTCTCTCACAGACACTCTCACAGACACTCTCAGACACTTTCTTACACTCTCTCACACTCTCTCACAGACACTCTCTCACAAACTCTCTCTCACAGACTCACAGACTCTCACAGACACTCTCTCACAGACACTCTCTCACAGACACTCTCACAGACTCTCACACTGTCTCACAGACTCTCACAGACACTCACAGACACTCTCACACACTCTCACAGACACTCTCTCACAGACTCTCTCTCACACTTTCTCACAGACTCTCACAGACACTCTCTCACACTCACTCACAGACTCTCACAGACACTCTCTCACACTCTCTGACAGACTCTCACAGAAACTCTCTCACAGATACTCTCACAGACTCACACTCTCACAACCTCTAACAGACACTCTCACAGACTCTTACAGACTCTCACTGACACTCTCTCACAGACTCTCACAGATACTCTCAGACTCTCAGACTCTCACAGACACTCTCTCACAGACACTCTCTCACAGACACTCTCACACTCTCTCACAGACACTCACAGACTCTCAGACACTCTCTCACAGACTCTCACAGACACTCTCTTACACACTATCACAGACACTCTCACAGAGTCACACAGACACTCTCTCACAGACTCTCTCACAGACTCTCACACTCTCACAGATTCTAACAGATACTCTCACAGACAATCACAGACTCTTACAGACTCTCACTGACACTCTCCCACAGACTCTCACAGACACCTCACAGACACTCTCACAGATTATCACAGACTCTCACAGACACTCTCTCAGACTTTCACAGACACTCTCAGACTCTCAAAGACACTCTCACAGACACTCTCTCGCAGACACTCTCTCACAGACTCTCTCTCACAGACTGACACTCTCACAGACTTACACTCTCACAGACACTCTCACAGACAGACTCTCTCAGACACTCTCTCACAGACTCTCACAGATTCTCACAGACACTCACAGACCCTCACATACACTCACAGACTCTCTCACAGACACTCTCTCACAGACTCTCTCACAGACTCTCTTCCACACTCTCTCACAGACACTCTCTCACAGACACTCTCACAGACACTCTCTCAGACACTCTCTCACAGACACTCTCACACTCTCACAGACACTCACAGACACTCACAGACTCTCACAGACACTCTCACAGACACTCTCTCACAGACACTCTCTCACATACTCTCACAGACACTCCTACAGACTCTCACAGACACTCTCAGACTCTCACAGACACTCTCTCACAGACTCACACTCTCTCACAGACTCTCAAACGCTCTCACAGACTCTCACAGACACACTCTTACAGACTCTCACAGACACTCTCACAGACTATCACAGACACTCTCACAGACTATCACAGACACTCTCTCACAGACTTTTACACTCTCACAGACACTCTCACAGACACTCTCACAGACATTCTCACAGACTCTCACAGACTCTCACAGACTCTCACAGACACTCTCACAGACTCTCACAGACACTCTCGCATAGACACTCTCGCACAGACACTCTCTCACAGACTCTCACAGACAATCTCCCACAGACAATCTCACAGACAATCTCACAGACACTCTCTCACAGACACTCACAGACACTCTCAGACTCACAGACACTCTCAGACTCTCAGACTCTCACAGACACTCTCTCACAGACACTCACAGACACTCTCAGACTCTCACACTCTCTCACAGACACTCTCTCACAGACACTTACAGACACTCACAGACACTCTCAGACTCTCACAGACACTCTCTCACAGACACTCTCTCACACTCTCTCACAGACACTCTCTCACAGACACTCTCTCACAGACACTCACAGACACTCTCTCACAGACACTCTCTCACAGACACTCTCTCACAGACACTCTCACAGACTCTCACAGACACTCTCTCACAGACTCTGACACTCTCACAGACTCTCACAGACACTCTCACAGACAGACTCTCGCAGACAGACTCTCTCACAGACACTCTCTCACACTCTCACAGACACTCACAGACTCTCACAGACACTCTCTCACACTCTCTGACAGACTCTCACAGACACTCTCTTACACACTCTCACAGACTCACAGAGACACTCTCTCACAGACACTCTCTCACAGACTCTCACACAGACTCTCACACTCTCTCACAGACTCTTACAGACACTCTCACAGACTCTTACAGACACTCTCTCACAGACACTCTCTCACAAACACTCTCTCACAGACACTCTCTCACAGACACTCTCTCACAGACACTCACAGACACTCTCACAGACACTCTCTCACAGACACTCTCTCACAGACACTCTCACAGACTCTCACAGACACTCTCTCACAGACTCTGACACTCTCACAGACTCTCACAGACACTCTCACAGACAGACTCTCGCAGACAGACTCTCTCACAGACACTCTCTCACACTCTCACAGACACTCACAGACTCTCACAGACACTCTCTCACACTCTCTGACAGACTCTCACAGACACTATCTTACACACTCTCACAGACACTCTCACAGACTCACAGAGACACTCTCTCACAGACACTCTCTCACAGACTCTCACACTCTCTCACAGACTAACAGACACTCTCACAGACTCTTACAGACACTCTCTCACAGACTCTCACAGACACTCTCTTACAGACTATCACATACACTCTCTTACAGACTCTCTCACAGTCTCTCACAGACTCTCACAGACACTCTCTTACAGACTATCACAGACACTCTCTTACAGACTCACAGACACTCTCACAGACTCTTACAGACTCTCAAAGACACTCTCTCACAGACTCTCACAGACACCCTCTCAGACTCTCACAGACACTCTCTCACAGACACTCTCTCACAGACACTCTCAGACACTCTCACAGACAGTCTCTCACAGACACTCTCTTACAGACTATCACAGACACTCTCACAGACTCTCACAGACAGACTCCCACAGACACTCTCTCAGACTCTCACAGACACTCTCTCACAGACACTCTCTCACAGACACTCTCTCACAGACACTCTCACAGACACTCTCAGACACTTTCTTACACTCTCTCACACTCTCTCACAGACACTCTCTCACAAACTCTCTCTCACAGACTCACAGACTCTCACAGACACTCTCTCACAGACACTCTCTCACAGACACTCTCACAGACTCTCACACTGTCTCACAGACTCTCACAGACACTCACAGACACTCTCACACACTCTCACAGACACTCTCTCACAGACTCTCTCTCACACTTTCTCACAGACTCTCACAGACACTCTCTCACACTCACTCACAGACTCTCACAGACACTCTCTCACACTCTCTGACAGACTCTCACAGAAACTCTCTCACAGACACTCTCACAGACTCACACTCTCACAACCTCTAACAGACACTCTGACAGACTCTTACAGACTCTCACTGACACTCTCTCACAGACTCTCAAAGATACTCTCAGACTCTCAGAGTCTCACAGACACTCTCTCACAGACACTCTCTCACAGACACTCTCTCACAGACACTCTCACAGACACTCTCTCACAGACACTCTCTCACAGACACTCACAGACACTCTCATAGACACTCTCTCAAAGACACTCTCTCACAGACACTCTCACAGACACTCTCACAGACAGACTCTAGCAGACACTCTCTTACAGTCTCTCACAGACTCTCACAGACACTCTCTTACAGACTATCACAGACACTCTCTTACAGACTCACAGACACTCTCACAGACTCTTACAGACTCTCAAAGATACTCTCTCACAGACTCTCACAGACACCCTCTCAGACTCTCACAGACACTCTCTCACAGACACTCTCTCACAGACACTCTCAGACACTCTCACAGACAGTCTCTCACAGTCTCTCACAGACACTCTCTTACAGACTATCACAGACACTCTCACAGACTCTCACAGACAGACTCTCACAGACACTCTCTCAGACTCTCACAGACACTCTCTCACAGACACTCTCACAGACACTCTCTCACAGACACTCTCACAGACTCTCACAGACACTCTCTCACAGACTCACACTCTCTCAGAGACTCTCACAGACACTCTCAGACTATCACAGACACTCTCTCACAGACTTTTACAGACTCACAGACACTCTCACAGACTATCTCACAGACTGTCTCTCTCCCAGACTCTCACAGACACTCTCTCACAGATACTCTCACATACTCTCTCACAGACTGTCTCACATACACTCTCACAGACAATCCCTCACAGACTCTCTCACAGACACTCTCTCACAGACACTCACACTCTCTCACAGATACTCACAGACTCTCAGACACTCACACACAGGCACTCTCTCACACTCTCTGACAGACTCTCACAGACACTCTCTTACACACTCTCACAGACACTCTCACAGACTCACAGAGACTCTCTCACAGACACTCTCTCACAGACTCTCACACTCTCTCACAGACTAACAGACACTCTCACAGACTCTTACAGACACTCTCTCACAGACTCTTACAGCCTCTCATAGACACTCTCTCACAGTCTCTCACAGACACTCTCTTACAGACTATCACAGACACTCTCTTACAGACTCTCACACTCTCTCACAGACTAACAGACACTCTCACAGACTCACAGACAGTCTCTCACAGACACTCTCTTACAGACTATCACAGACACTCTCACAGACTCTCACAGACAGACTCTCACAGACACTCTCTCAGACTCTCACAGACACTCTCTCACAGACACTCTCTCACAGACACTCTCTCATAGACACTCTCTCACAGACACTCTCTCACACTCTTAGACACTCTCTCACAGACTCTTAGACACTCTCACAGACTCTCACAGACACTCTCACAGACTCTCACAGACACTCTCACAGACTCTCACAGACACTCTCTCACAGACACTCTCTCACAGACACTCTCTCACAGACACTCTCTCACAGACTCTTAGACACTCTCTCACAGACTCTCACACTGTCTCACAGACTCTCACAGACACTCACAGACACTCTCACAGACACTCTCTCACAGACTCTCACAGACACTCTCACAGACAATCTCACAGACAATCTCACAGACAATCTCACAGACAATCTCTCACAGACACTCACAGACACTCTCAGACTCTCAGACTCTCACAGACACTCTCTCACAGACACTCATAGACACTCTCAGACTCTCACAGACACTCTCTCACAGACACTCTCTCACAGACACTCACAGACACTCACAGACACTCTCAGACTCTCACAGACACTCTCTCACAGACACTCTCTCACAGACACTCTCTCACAGACACTCTCTCACAGACACTCACAGACACTCTCTCACAGACACTCTCTCACAGACACTCTCTCACAGACACTCTCTCACAGACACTCTCACAGACTCTCACAGACACTCTCACAGACAGACTCTCGCAGACAGACTCTCTCACAGACACTCTCTCACACTCTCACAGACACTCACAGACTCTCACAGACACTCTCTCACACTCTCTGACAGACTCTCACAGACACTCTCTTACACACTCTCACAGACTCACAGAGACACTCTCTCACAGACACTCTCTCACAGACTCTCACACTCTCTCACAGACTCTCACACTCTCTCATAGACTCTTACAGACACTCTCACAGACTCTTACAGACACTCTCTCACAGACACTCTCTCACAAACACTCTCTCACAGACACTCTCTCACAGACACTCTCTCACAGACACTCACAGACACTCTCACACAGACACTCTCTCACAGACACTCTCTCACAGACACTCACAGACACTCTCACAGACACTCTCTCACAGACACTCTCTCACAGACACTCTCACAGACTCTCACAGACACTCTCTCACAGACTCTGACACTCTCACAGACTCTCACAGACACTCTCACAGACAGACTCTCGCAGACAGACTCTCTCACAGACACTCTCTCACACTCTCACAGACACTCACAGACTCTCACAGACACTCTCTCACACTCTCTGACAGACTCTCACAGACACTCTCTTACATACTCTCACAGATACTCTCACAGACTCACAGAGACACTCTCTCACAGACACTCTCTCACAGACTCTCACACTCTCTCACAGACTAACATACACTCTCACAGACTCTTACAGACACTCTCTCACAGACTCTCACAGACACTCTCTTACAGACTATCACAGACACTCTCTTACAGACTCTCTCACAGTCTCTCACAGACTCTCACAGACACTCTCTTACAGACTATCACAGACACTCTCTTACAGACTCACAGACACTCTCACAGACTCTTACAGACTCTCAAAGACACTCTCTCACAGACTCTCACAGACACCCTCTCAGACTCTCACAGACACTCTCTCACAGACACTCTCAGACACTCTCACAGACAGTCTCTCACAGTCTCTCACAGACACTCTCTTACAGACTATCACAGACACTCTCACAGACTCTCACAGACAGACTCTCACAGACACTCTCTCAGACTCTCACAGACACTCTCTCACAGACACTCTCTCACAGACACTCTCTCACAGACACTCTCACAGACACTCTCAGACACTTTCTTACACTCTCTCACACTCTCTCACAGACACTCTCTCACAAACTCTCTCTCACAGACTCACAGACTCTCACAGACACTCTCTCACAGACACTCTCTCACAGACACTCTCACAGACTCTCACACTGTCTCACAGACTCTCACAGACACTCACAGACACTCTCACACACTCTCACAGACACTCTCTCACAGACTCTCTCTCACACTTTCTCACAGACTCTCACAGACACTCTCTCACACTCACTCACAGACTCTCACAGACACTCTCTCACACTCTCTGACAGACTCTCACAGAAACTCTCTCACAGACACTCTCACAGACTCACACTCTCACAACCTCTAACAGACAATCTCACAGACTCTTACAGACTCTCACTGACACTCTCTCACAGACTCTCACAGATACTCTCAGACTCTCAGACTCTCACAGACACTCTCTCACAGACACTCTCTCACAGACACTCTCTCACAGACACTCTCTCACAGACACTCTCTCACAGACACTCTCTCACAGACACTCTCACAGACACTCTCTCACAGACACTCTCTCACAGACACTCACAGACACTCTCATAGACACTCTCTCAAAGACACTCTCTCACAGACACTCTCACAGACACTCTCACAGACAGACTCTAGCAGACACTCTCTCACAGACACTCTCACAGACACTCACAGACACTCTCTTATAGACTCTCACAGACACTCTCTCACAGACACTTTCTCACAGACTCTCTCACAGACACTCTCTCACAGACACTCTCTCACAGACACTCTCAGACACCCTCTCACACTCTCACAGACACTCACAGACTCTCACAGACACTCTCACAGACACTCTCACAGACACTCTCACAGACTATCACAGACACTCTCACAGACTATCACAGACACTCTCTCACAGACTTTTACACTCTCACAGACACTCTCACAGACACTCTCATAGACACTCTCACAGACTATCACAGACTCTCACAGACTCTCACAGACACTCTCACAGACACTCTCGCACAGACACTCTCTCACAGACTCTCACAGACAATCTCCCACAGACAATCTCACAGACTCTCTCACAGACTCTCTCACATACACTCTCACAGACAATCGCTCGCAGACTCTCTCACAGACACTCTCTCACAGACACTCTCACACTCTCTCACAGACACTCACAGACTCTCAGACACTCTCTCACAGACTCTCACAGACACTCTCTTACACACTATCACAGACACTCTCACAGACTCACACAGACACTCTCTCACAGACTCTCTCACAGACTCTCACACTCTCACAGACTCTAACAGATACTCTCACAGACAATCACAGACTCTTACAGACTCTCACTGACACTCTCCCACAGACTCTCACAGACACCTCACAGACACTCTCACAGATTATCACAGACTCTCACAGACACTCTCTCAGACTTTCACAGACACTCTCAGACTCTCAAAGAGACTCTCACAGACACTCTCTCGCAGACACTCTCTCACAGACTCTCTCTCACAGACTGACACTCTCATAGACTTACACTCTCACAGACACTCTCACAGACAGACTCTCTCAGACACTCTCTCACAGACTCTCACAGATTCTCACAGACACTCACAGACCCTCACATACATTCACAGACTCTCTCACAGACACTCTCTCACAGACTCTCTCACAGACTCTCTTCCACACTCTCTCACAGACACTCTCTCACAGACACTCTCACAGACACTCTCTCAGACACTCTCTCACAGACACTCTCACACTCTCACAGACACTCACAGACACTCACAGACTCTCACAGACACTCTCACAGACACTCTCTCACAGACACTCTCTCACATACTCTCACAGACACTCCTACAGACTCTCACAGACACTCTCAGACTCTCACAGACACTCTCTCACAGACTCATACTCTCTCACAGACTCTCACACGCTCTCACAGACTCTCACAGACACACTCTTACAGACTCTCACAGACACTCTCACAGACTATCACAGACACTCTCACAGACTATCACAGACACTCTCTCACAGACTTTTACACTCTCACAGACACTCTCACAGACACTCTCACAGACACTCTCACAGACTATCACAGACTCTCACAGACTCTCACAGACACTCTCACAGACTCTCACAGACACTCTCGCATAGACACTCTCGCACAGACACTCTCTCACAGACTCTCACAGACAATCTCCCACAGACAATCTCACAGACAATCTCACAGACACTCTCTCACAGACACTCACAGACACTCTCAGACTCTCAGACTCTCACAGACACTCTCTCACAGACACTCTCTCACAGACACTCACAGACACTCACAGACACTCTCAGACTCTCACAGACACTCTCTCACAGACACTCTCTCACAGACACTCTCTCACAGACACTCTCTCACAGACACTCTCTCACAGACACTCACAGACACTCTCTCACAGACACTCTCTCACAGACATTCTCTCACAGACACTCTCACAGACTCTCACAGACACTCTCTCACAGACTCTGACACTCTCACAGACTCTCACAGACACTCTCACAGACAGACTCTCGCAGACAGACTCTCTCACAGACACTCTCTCACACTCTCACAGACACTCACAGACTCTCACAGACACTCTCTCACACTCTCTGACAGACTCTCACAGACACTCTCTTACACACTCTGACAGACTCACAGAGACACTCTCTCACAGACACTCTCTCACAGACTCTCACACTCTCTCACAGACTCTCACACTCTCTCACAGACTCTTACAGACACTCTCACAGACTCTTACAGACACTCTCTCACAGACACTCTCTCACAAACACTCTCTCACAGACACTCTCTCACAGACACTCTCTCACAGACACTCACAGACACTCTCACAGACACTCTCTCACAGACACTCTCTCACAGACACTCTCACAGACTCTCACAGACACTCTCTCACAGACTCTGACACTCTCACAGACTCTCACAGACACTCTCACAGACAGACTCTCGCAGACAGACTCTCTCACAGACACTCTCTCACTCTCTCACAGACACTCACAGACTCTCAGACACTCTCTCACAGACTCTCACAGACACTCTCTTACACACTATCACAGACACTCTCACAGACTCACACAGACACTCTCTCACAGACTCTCTCACAGACTCTCACACTCTCACAGACTCTAACAGATACTCTCACAGACAATCACAGACTCTTACAGACTCTCACTGACACTCTCCCACAGACTCTCACAGACACCTCACAGACACTCTCACAGATTATCACAGACTCTCACAGACACTCTCTCAGACTTTCACAGACACTCTCAGACTCTCAAAGACACTCTCACAGACACTCTCTCACAGATACTCTCTCACAGACTCTCTCTCACAGACTGACACTCTCACAGACTTACACTCTCACAGACACTCTCACAGACAGACTCTCTCAGACACTCTCTCACAGACTCTCACAGATTCTCACAGACACTCACAGACCCTCACATACACTCACAGACTCTCTCACAGACACTCTCTCACAGACTCTCTCACAGACTCTCTTCCACACTCTCTCACAGACACTCTCTCACAGACACTCTCACAGACACTCTCTCAGACATTCTCTCACAGACACTCTCACACTCTCACAGACACTCACAGACACTCACAGACTCTCACAGACACTCTCACAGACACTCTCTCACAGACACTCTCTCACATACTCTCACAGACACTCCTACAGACTCTCACAGACACTCTCAGACTCTCACAGACACTCTCTCACAGACTCACACTCTCTCACAGACTCTCACACGCTCTCACAGACTCTCACAGACACACTCTTACAGACTCTCACAGACACTCTCACAGACTATCACAGACACTCTCACAGACTATCACAGACACTCTCTCACAGACTTTTACACTCTCACAGACACTCTCACAGACACTCTCACAGACACTCTCACAGACTATCACAGACTCTCACAGACTCTCACAGACACTCTCACAGACTCTCACAGACACTCTCGCATAGACACTCTCGCACAGACACTCTCTCACAGACTCTCACAGACAATCTCCCACAGACAATCTCACAGACAATCTCACAGACACTCTCTCACAGACACTCACAGACACTCTCAGACTCTCAGACTCTCACAGACACTCTCTCACAGACACTCTCTCACAGACACTCACAGACACTCACAGACACTCTCAGACTCTCACAGACACTCTCTCACAGACACTCTCTCACAGACACTCTCTCACAGACACTCACAGACACTCTCTCACAGATACTCTCTCACAGACACTCTCTCACAGACACTCTCACAGACTCTCACAGACACTCTCTCACAGACTCTGACACTCTCACAGACTCTCACAGACACTCTCACAGACAGACTCTCGCAGACAGACTCTCTCACAGACACTCTCTCACACTCTCACAGACACTCACAGACTCTCACAGACACTCTCTCACACTCTCTGACAGACTCTCACAGACACTCTCTTACACACTCTGACAGACTCACAGAGACACTCTCTCACAGACTCTCACACTCTCTCACAGACTCTCACACTCTCTCACAGACTCTTACAGACACTCTCACAGACTCTTACAGACACTCTCTCACAGACACTCTCTCACAAACACTCTCTCACAGACACTCTCTCACAGACACTCTCTCACAGACACTCACAGACACTCTCACAGACACTCTCTCACAGACACTCTCACAGACTCTCACAGACACTCTCTCACAGACTCTGACACTCTCATAGACTCTCACAGACACTCTCACAGACAGACTCTCGCAGACAGACTCTCTCACAGACACTCTCTCACACTCTCACAGACACTCACAGACTCTCACAGACACTCTCTCACACTCTCTGACAGACTCTCACAGGCACTATCTTACACACTCTCACAGACACTCTCACAGACTCACAGAGACACTCTCTCACAGACACTCTCTCACAGACTCTCACACTCTCTCACAGACTAACAGACACTCTCACAGACTCTTACAGACACTCTCTCAAAGACTCTCACAGACACTCTCTTACAGACTATCACAGACACTCTCTTACAGACTCACAGACACTCTCACAGACTCTTACAGACTCTCAAAGACACTCTCTCACAGACTCTCACAGACACCCTCTCAGACTCTCACAGACACTCTCTCACAGACACTCTCTCACAGACACTCACAGACACTCTCACAGACAGTCTCTCACAGTCTCTCACAGACACTCTCTTACAGACTATCACAGACACTCTCACAGACTCTCACAGACAGACTCTCACAGACACTCTCTCAGACTCTCACAGACACTCTCTCACAGACACTCTCTCACAGACACTCTCTCACAGACACTCTCACAGACACTCTCAGACACTTTCTTACACTCTCTCACACTCTCTCACAGACACTCTCTCACAAACTCTCTCTCACAGACTCACAGACTCTCACAGACACTCTCTCACAGACACTCTCTCACAGACACTCTCACAGACTCTCACACTGTCTCACAGACTCTCACAGACACTCACAGACACTCTCACACACTCTCACAGACACTCTCTCACAGACTCTCTCTCACACTTTCTCACAGACTCTCACAGACACTCTCTCACACTCACTCACAGACTCTCACAGACACTCTCTCACACTCTCTGACAGACTCTCACAGAAACTCTCTCACAGACACTCTCACAGACTCACACTCTCACAACCTCTAACAGACACTCTCACAGACTCTTACAGACTCTCACTGACACTCTCTCACAGACTCTCACAGATACTCTCAGACTCTCAGACTCTCACAGACACTCTCTCACAGACACTCTCTCACAGACACTCTCTCACAGACACTCTCTCACAGACACTCTCTCACAGACACTCTCTCACAGACACTCTCACAGACACTCTCTCACAGACACTCTCTCACAGACACTCACAGACACTCTCATAGACACTCTGTCAAAGACACTCTCTCACAGACACTCTCACAGACACTCTCATAGACAGACTCTAGCAGACACTCTCTCACAGTCTCTCACAGACTCTCACAGACACTCTCTTACAGACTATCACAGACACTCTCTTACAGACTCACAGACACTCTCACAGACTCTTACAGACTCTCAAAGACACTCTCTCACAGACTCTCACAGACACCCTCTCAGACTCTCACAGACACTCTCTCACAGACACTCTCTCACAGACACTCTCAGACACTCTCACAGACAGTCTCTCACAGTCTCTCACAGACACTCTCTTACAGACTATCACAGACACTCTCACAGACTCTCACAGACAGACTCTCACAGACACTCTCTCAGACTCTCACAGACACTCTCTCACAGACACTCTCTCACAGACACTCTCTCACAGACACTCTCACAGACACTCTCAGACACTTTCTTACACTCTCTCACACTCTCTCACAGACACTCTCTCACAAACTCTCTCTCACAGACTCACAGACTCTCACAGCCACTCTCTCACAGACACTCTCTCACAGACACTCTCACAGACTCTCACACTGTCTCACAGACTCTCACAGACACTCACAGACACTCTCACACACTCTCACAGACACTCTCTCACAGACTCTCTCTCACACTTTCTCACAGACTCTCACAGACACTCTCTCACACTCACTCACAGACTCTCACAGACACTCTCTCACACTCTCTGACAGACTCTCACAGAAACTCTCTCACAGATACTCTCACAGACTCACACTCTCACAACCTCTAACAGACACTCTCACAGACTCTTACAGACTCTCACTGACACTCTCTCACAGACTCTCACAGATACTCTCAGACTCTCAGACTCTCACAGACACTCTCTCACAGACACTCTCTCACAGACACTCTCACACTCTCTCACAGACACTCACAGACTCTCAGACACTCTCTCACAGACTCTCACAGACACTCTCTTACACACTATCACAGACACTCTCACAGACTCACACAGACACTCTCTCACAGACTCTCACACTCTCACAGATTCTAACAGATACTCTCACAGACAATCACAGACTCTTACAGACTCTCACTGACACTCTCCCACAGACTCTCACAGACACCTCACAGACACTCTCACAGATTATCACAGACTCTCACAGACACTCTCTCAGACTTTCACAGACACTCTCAGACTCTCAAAGACACTCTCACAGACACTCTCTCGCAGACACTCTCTCACAGACTCTCTCTCACAGACTGACACTCTCACAGACTTACACTCTCACAGACACTCTCACAGACAGACTCTCTCAGACACTCTCTCACAGACTCTCACAGATTCTCACAGACACTCACAGACCCTCACATACACTCACAGACTCTCTCACAGACACTCTCTCACAGACTCTCTCACAGACTCTCTTCCACACTCTCTCACAGACACTCTCTCACAGACACTCTCACAGACACTCTCTCAGACACTCTCTCACAGACACTCTCACACTCTCACAGACACTCACAGACACTCACAGACTCTCACAGACACTCTCACAGACACTCTCTCACAGACACTCTCTCACATACTCTCACAGACACTCCTACAGACTCTCACAGACACTCTCAGACTCTCACAGACACTCTCTCACAGACTCACACTCTCTCACAGACTCTCACACGCTCTCACAGACTCTCACAGACACACTCTTACAGACTCTCACAGACACTCTCACAGACTATCACAGACACTCTCACAGACTATCACAGACACTCTCTCACAGACTTTTACACTCTCACAGACACTCTCACAGACACTCTCACAGACATTCTCACAGACTCTCACAGACTCTCACAGACTCTCACAGACACTCTCACAGACTCTCACAGACACTCTCGCATAGACACTCTCGCACAGACACTCTCTCACAGACTCTCACAGACAATCTCCCACAGACAATCTCACAGACAATCTCACAGACACTCTCTCACAGACACTCACAGACACTCTCAGACTCTCAGACTCTCACAGACACTCTCTCACAGACACTCACAGACACTCTCAGACTCTCACAGACACTCTCTCACAGACACTCTCTCACAGACACTTACAGACACTCACAGACACTCTCAGACTCTCACAGACACTCTCTCACAGACACTCTCTCACACTCTCTCACAGACACTCTCTCACAGACACTCACAGACACTCTCTCACAGACACTCTCTCACAGACACTCTCTCACAGACACTCTCACAGACTCTCACAGACACTCTCTCACAGACTCTGACACTCTCACAGACTCTCACAGACACTCTCACAGACAGACTCTCGCAGACAGACTCTCTCACAGACACTCTCTCACACTCTCACAGACACTCACAGACTCTCACAGACACTCTCTCACACTCTCTGACAGACTCTCACAGACACTCTCTTACACACTCTCACAGACTCACAGAGACACTCTCTCACAGACACTCTCTCACAGACTCTCACACTCTCTCACAGACTCTCACACTCTCTCACAGACTCTTACAGACACTCTCACAGACTCTTACAGACACTCTCTCACAGACACTCTCTCACAAACACTCTCTCACAGACACTCTCTCACAGACACTCTCTCACAGACACTCACAGACACTCTCACAGACACTCTCTCACAGACACTCTGTCACAGACACTCTCACAGACTCTCACAGACACTCTCTCACAGACTCTGACACTCTCACAGACTCTCACAGACACTCTCACAGACAGACTCTCGCAGACAGACTCTCTCACAGACACTCTCTCACACTCTCACAGACACTCACAGACTCTCACAGACACTCTCTCACACTCTCTGACAGACTCTCACAGACACTATCTTACACACTCTCACAGACACTCTCACAGACTCACAGAGACACTCTCTCACAGACACTCTCTCACAGACTCTCACACTCTCTCACAGACTAACAGACACTCTCACAGACTCTTACAGACACTCTCTCACAGACTCTCACAGACACTCTCTTACAGACTATCACATACACTCTTACAGACTCTCTCACAGTCTCTCACAGACTCTCACAGACACTCTCTTACAGACTATCACAGACACTCTCTTACAGACTCACAGACACTCTCACAGACTCTTACAGACTCTCAAAGACACTCTCTCACAGACTCTCACAGACACCCTCTCAGACTCTCACAGACACTCTCTCACAGACACTCTCTCACAGACACTCTCAGACACTCTCACAGACAGTCTCTCACAGACACTCTCTTACAGACTATCACAGACACTCTCACAGACTCTCACAGACAGACTCTCACAGACACTCTCTCAGACTCTCACAGACACTCTCTCACAGACACTCTCTCACAGACACTCTCTCACAGACACTCTCACAGACACTCTCAGACACTTTCTTACACTCTCTCACACTCTCTCACAGACACTCTCTCACAAACTCTCTCTCACAGACTCACAGACTCTCACAGACACTCTCTCACAGACACTCTCTCACAGACACTCTCACAGACTCTCACACTGTCTCACAGACTCTCACAGACACTCACAGACACTCTCACACACTCTCACAGACACTCTCTCACAGACTCTCTCTCACACTTTCTCACAGACTCTCACAGACACTCTCTCACACTCACTCACAGACTCTCACAGACACTCTCTCACACTCTCTGACAGACTCTCACAGAAACTCTCTCACAGACACTCTCACAGACTCACACTCTCACAACCTCTAACAGACACTCTCACAGACTCTTACAGACTCTCACTGACACTCTCTCACAGACTCTCAAAGATACTCTCAGACTCTCAGACTCTCACAGACACTCTCTCACAGACACTCTCTCACAGACACTCTCTCACAGACACTCTCACAGACACTCTCTCACAGACACTCTCTCACAGACACTCACAGACACTCTCATAGACACTCTCTCAAAGACACTCTCTCACAGACACTCTCACAGACACTCTCACAGACAGACTCTAGCAGACACTCTCTTACAGTCTCTCACAGACTCTCACAGACACTCTCTTACAGACTATCACAGACACTCTCTTACAGACTCACAGACACTCTCACAGACTCTTACAGACTCTCAAAGATACTCTCTCACAGACTCTCACAGACACCCTCTCAGACTCTCACAGACACTCTCTCACAGACACTCTCTCACAGACACTCTCAGACACTCTCACAGACAGTCTCTCACAGTCTCTCACAGACACTCTCTTACAGACTATCACAGACACTCTCACAGACTCTCACAGACAGACTCTCACAGACACTCTCTCAGACTCTCACAGACACTCTCTCACAGACACTCTCACAGACTCTCACAGACACTCTCTCACAGATTCACACTCTCTCAGAGACTCTCACAGACACTCTCAGACTATCACAGACACTCTCTCACAGACTTTTACAGACTCACAGACACTCTCACAGACTATCTCACAGACTGTCTCTATCCCAGACTCTCACAGACACTCTCTCACAGATACTCTCACATACTCTCTCACAGACTGTCTCACATACACTCTCACAGACAATCCCTCACAGACTCTCTCACAGACACTCTCTCACAGACACTCACACTCTCTCACAGATACTCACAGACTCTCAGACACTCTCTCACAGGCACTCTCTCACACTCTCTGACAGACTCTCACAGACACTCTCTTACACACTCTCACAGACACTCTCACAGACTCACAGAGACTCTCTCACAGACACTCTCTCACAGACTCTCACACTCTCTCACAGACTAACAGACACTCTCACAGACTCTTACAGACACTCTCTCACAGACTCTTACAGCCTCTCATAGACACTCTCTCACAGTCTCTCACAGACACTCTCTTACAGACTATCACAGACACTCTCTTACAGACTCTCACACTCTCTCACAGACTAACAGACACTCTCACAGACTCACAGACAGTCTCTCACAGACACTCTCTTACAGACTATCACAGACACTCTCACAGACTCTCACAGACAGACTCTCACAGACACTCTCTCAGACTCTCACAGACACTCTCTCACAGACACTCTCTCACAGACACTCTCTCATAGACACTCTCTCACAGACACTCTCTCACACTCTTAGACACTCTCTCACAGACTCTTAGACACTCTCTCACAGACTCTCACAGACACTCTCACAGACTCTCACAGACACTCTCACAGACTCTCACAGACACTCTCTCACAGACACTCTCTCACAGACACTCTCTCACAGACACTCTCTCACAGACTCTCACACTGTCTCACAGACTCTCACAGACACTCACAGACACTCTCACAGACACTACCTCACAGACTCTCACAGACACTCTCACAGACAATCTCACAGACAATCTCACAGACAATCTCACAGACAATCTCACAGACACTCTCTCACAGACACTCACAGACACTCTCAGACTCTCAGACTCTCACAGACACTCTCTCACAGACACTCATAGACACTCTCAGACTCTCACAGACACTCTCTCACAGACACTCTCTCACAGACACTCACAGACACTCACAGACACTCTCAGACTCTCACAGACACTCTCTCACAGACACTCTCTCACAGACACTCTCTCACAGACACTCTCTCACAGACACTCACAGACACTCTCTCACAGACACTCTCTCACAGACACTCTCTCACAGACACTCTCACAGACTCTCACAGACACTCTCTCACAGACAGACTCTCGCAGACAGACTCTCTCACAGACACTCTCTCACACTCTCACAGACACTCACAGACTCTCACAGACACTCTCTCACACTCTCTGACAGACTCTCACAGACACTCTCTTACACACTCTCACAGACTCACAGAGACACTCTCTCACAGACACTCTCTCACAGACACTCTCTCACAGACACTCACAGACACTCTCACAGACACTCTCTCACAGACACTCTCTCACAGACACTCTCTCACAGACACTCACAGACACTCTCACAGACACTCTCTCACAGACACTCTCTCACAGACACTCTCACAGACTCTCACAGACACTCTCTCACAGACTCTGACACTCTCACAGACTCTCACAGACACTCTCACAGACAGACTCTCGCAGACAGACTCTCTCACAGACACTCTCTCACACTCTCACAGACACTCACAGACTCTCACAGACACTCTCTCACACTCTCTGACAGACTCTCACAGACACTCTCTTACATACTCTCACAGATACTCTCACAGACTCACAGAGACACTCTCTCACAGACACTCTCTCACAGACTCTCACACTCTCTCACAGACTAACATACACTCTCACAGACTCTTACAGACACTCTCTCACAGACTCTCACAGACACTCTCTTACAGACTATCACAGACACTCTCTTACAGACTCTCTCACAGTCTCTCACAGACTCTCACAGACACTCTCTTACAGACTATCACAGACACTCTCTTACAGACTCACAGACACTCTCACAGACTCTTACAGACTCTCAAAGACACTCTCTCACAGACTCTCACAGACACCTTCTCAGACTCTCACAGACACTCTCTCACAGACACTCTCAGACACTCTCACAGACAGTCTCTCACAGTCTCTCACAGACACTCTCTTACAGACTATCACAGACACTCTCACAGACTCTCACAGACAGACTCTCACAGACACTCTCTCAGACTCTCACAGACACTCTCTCACAGACACTCTCTCACAGACACTCTCTCACAGACACTCTCACAGACACTCTCAGACACTTTCTTACACTCTCTCACACTCTCTCACAGACACTCTCTCACAAACTCTCTCTCACAGACTCACAGACTCTCACAGACACTCTCTCACAGACACTCTCTCACAGACACTCTCACAGACTCTCACACTGTCTCACAGACTCTCACAGACACTCACAGACACTCTCACACACTCTCACAGACACTCTCTCACAGACTCTCTCTCACACTTTCTCACAGACTCTCACAGACACTCTCTCACACTCACTCACAGACTCTCACAGACACTCTCTCACACTCTCTGACAGACTCTCACAGAAACTCTCTCACAGACACTCTCACAGACTCACACTCTCACAACCTCTAACAGACAATCTCACAGACTCTTACAGACTCTCACTGACACTCTCTCACAGACTCTCACAGATACTCTCAGACTCTCAGACTCTCACAGACACTCTCTCACAGACACTCTCTCACAGACACTCTCTCACAGACACTCTCTCACAGACACTCTCTCACAGACACTCTCACAGACACTCTCTCACAGACACTCTCTCACAGACACTCACAGACACTCTCTCATAGACACTCTCTCAAAGACACTCTCTCACAGACACTCTCACAGACACTCTCACAGACAGACTCTAGCAGACACTCTCTCACAGACACTCTCACAGACTCTCACAGACACTCACAGACACTCTCTTACAGACTCTCACAGACACTCTCTCACAGACACTTTCTCACAGACTCTCTCACAGACACTCTCTCACAGACACTCTCTCACAGACACTCTCAGACACCCTCTCACACTCTCACAGACACTCACAGACTCTCACAGACACTCTCACAGACTATCACAGACACTCTCACAGACTATCACAGACACTCTCTCACAGACTTTTACACTCTCACAGACACTCTCACAGACACTCTCATAGACACTCTCACAGACTATCACAGACTCTCACAGACTCTCACAGACACTCTCACAGACTCTCACAGACACTCTCGCACAGACACTCTCGCACAGACACTCTCTCACAGACTCTCACAGACAATCTCCCACAGACAATCTCACAGACTCTCTCACAGACTCTCTCACATACACTCTCACAGACAATCGCTCGCAGACTCTCTCACAGACACTCTCTCACAGACACTCTCACACTCTCTCACAGACACTCACAGACTCTCAGACACTCTCTCACAGACTCTCACAGACACTCTCTTACACACTATCACAGACACTCTCACAGACTCACACAGACACTCTCTCACAGACTCTCTCACAGACTCTCACACTCTCACAGACTCTAACAGATACTCTCACAGACAATCACAGACTCTTACAGACTCTCACTGACACTCTCCCACAGACTCTCACAGACACCTCACAGACACTCTCACAGATTATCACAGACTCTCACAGACACTCTCTCAGACTTTCACAGACACTCTCAGACTCTCAAAGACACTCTCACAGACACTCTCTCGCAGACACTCTCTCACAGACTCTCTCTCACAGACTGACACTCTCATAGACTTACACTCTCACAGACACTCTCACAGACAGACTCTCTCAGACACTCTCTCACAGACTCTCACAGATTCTCACAGACACTCACAGACCCTCACATACATTCACAGACTCTCTCACAGACACTCTCTCACAGACTCTCTCACAGACTCTCTTCCACACTCTCTCACAGACACTCTCTCACAGACACTCTCACAGACACTCTCTCAGACACTCTCTCACAGACACTCTCACACTCTCACAGACACTCACAGACACTCACAGACTCTCACAGACACTCTCACAGACACTCTCTCACAGACACTCTCTCACATACTCTCACAGACACTCCTACAGACTCTCACAGACACTCTCAGACTCTCACAGACACTCTCTCACAGACTCACACTCTCTCACAGACTCTCACACGCTCTCACAGACTCTCACAGACACACTCTTACAGACTCTCACAGACACTCTCACAGACTATCACAGACACTCTCACAGACTATCACAGACACTCTCTCACAGACTTTTACACTCTCACAGACACTCTCACAGACACTCTCACAGACACTCTCACAGACTATCACAGACTCTCACAGACTCTCACAGACACTCTCACAGACTCTCACAGACACTCTCGCATAGACACTCTCGCACAGACACTCTCTCACAGACTCTCACAGACAATCTCCCACAGACAATCTCACAGACAATCTCACAGACACTCTCTCACAGACACTCACAGACACTCTCAGACTCTCAGACTCTCACAGACACTCTCTCACAGACACTCTCTCACAGACACTCACAGACACTCACAGACACTCTCAGACTCTCACAGACACTCTCTCACAGACACTCTCTCACAGACACTCTCTCACAGACACTCTCTCACAGACACTCTCTCACAGACACTCACAGACACTCTCTCACAGACACTCTCTCACAGACATTCTCTCACAGACACTCTCATAGACTCTCACAGACACTCTCTCACAGACTCTGACACTCTCACAGACTCTCACAGACACTCTCACAGACAGACTCTCGCAGACAGACTCTCTCACAGACACTCTCTCACACTCTCACAGACACTCACAGACTCTCACAGACACTCTCTCACACTCTCTGACAGACTCTCACAGACACTCTCTTACACACTCTGACAGACTCACAGAGACACTCTCTCACAGACACTCTCTCACAGACTCTCACACTCTCTCACAGACTCTCACACTCTCTCACAGACTCTTACAGACACTCTCACAGACTCTTACAGACACTCTCTCACAGACACTCTCTCACAAACACTCTCTCACAGACACTCTCTCACAGACACTCTCTCACAGACACTCACAGACACTCTCACAGACACTCTCTCACAGACACTCTCTCACAGACACTCTCACAGACTCTCACAGACACTCTCTCACAGACTCTGACACTCTCACAGACTCTCACAGACACTCTCACAGACAGACTCTCGCAGACAGACTCTCTCACAGACACTCTCTCACTCTCTCACAGACACTCACAGACTCTCAGACACTCTCTCACAGACTCTCACAGACACTCTCTTACACACTATCACAGACACTCTCACAGACTCACACAGACACTCTCTCACAGACTCTCTCACAGACTCTCACACTCTCACAGACTCTAACAGATAGTCTCACAGACAATCACAGACTCTTACAGACTCTCACTGACACTCTCCCACAGACTCTCACAGACACCTCACAGACACTCTCACAGATTATCACAGACTCTCACAGACACTCTCTCAGACTTTCACAGACACTCTCAGACTCTCAAAGACACTCTCACAGACACTCTCTCGCAGACACTCTCTCACAGACTCTCTCTCACAGACTGACACTCTCACAGACTTACACTCTCACAGACACTCTCACAGACAGACTCTCTCAGACACTCTCTCACAGACTCTCACAGATTCTCACAGACACTCACAGACCCTCACATACACTCACAGACTCTCTCACAGACACTCTCTCACAGACTCTCTCACAGACTCTCTTCCACACTCTCTCACAGACACTCTCTCACAGACACTCTCACAGACACTCTCTCAGACACTCTCTCACAGACACTCTCACACTCTCACAGACACTCACAGACACTCACAGACTCTCACAGACACTCTCACAGACACTCTCTCACAGACACTCTCTCACATACTCTCACAGACACTCCTACAGACTCTCACAGACACTCTCAGACTCTCACAGACACTCTCTCACAGACTCACACTCTCTCACAGACTCTCACACGCTCTCACAGACTCTCACAGACACACTCTTACAGACTCTCACAGACACTCTCACAGACTATCACAGACACTCTCACAGACTATCACAGACACTCTCTCACAGACTTTTACACTCTCACAGACACTCTCACAGACACTCTCACAGACACTCTCACAGACTATCACAGACTCTCACAGACTCTCACAGACACTCTCACAGACTCTCACAGACACTCTCGCATAGACACTCTCGCACAGACACTCTCTCACAGACTCTCACAGACAATCTCCCACAGACAATCTCACAGACAATCTCACAGACACTCTCTCACAGACACTCACAGACACTCTCAGACTCTCAGACTCTCATAGACACTCTCTCACAGACACTCTCTCACAGACACTCACAGACACTCACAGACACTCTCAGACTCTCACAGACACTCTCTCACAGACACTCTCTCACAGACACTCTCTCACAGACACTCTCTCACAGACACTCACAGACACTCTCTCACAGACACTCTCTCACAGACACTCTCACAGACTCTCACAGACACTCACAGACTCTGACACTCTCACAGACTCTCACAGACACTCTCACAGACAGACTCTCGCAGACAGACTCTCTCACAGACACTCTCTCACACTCTCACAGACACTCACAGACTCTCACAGACACTCTCTCACACTCTCTGACAGACTCTCACAGACACTCTCTTACACACTCTGACAGACTCACAGAGACACTCTCTCACAGACACTCTCTCACAGACTCTCACACTCTCTCACAGACTCTCACACTCTCTCACAGACTCTTACAGACACTCTCACAGACTCTTACAGACACTCTCTCACAGACACTCTCTCACAAACACTCTCTCACAGACACTCTCTCACAGACACTCTCTCACAGACACTCACAGACACTCTCACAGACACTCTCTCACAGACACTCTCACAGACTCTCACAGACACTCTCTCACAGACTCTGACACTCTCATAGACTCTCACAGACACTCTCACAGACAGACTCTCGCAGACAGACTCTCTCACAGACACTCTCTCACACTCTCACAGACACTCACAGACTCTCACAGACACTCTCTCACACTCTCTGACAGACTCTCACAGGCACTATCTTACACACTCTCACAGACACTCTCACAGACTCACAGAGACACTCTCTCACAGACACTCTCTCACAGACTCTCACACTCTCTCACAGACTAACAGACACTCTCACAGACTCTTACAGACACTCTCTCACAGACTCTCACAGACACTCTCTTACAGACTATCACAGACACTCTCTTACAGACTCTCTCACAGTCTCTCACAGACTCTCACAGACACTCTCTTACAGACTATCACAGACACTCTCTTACAGACTCACAGACACTCTCACAGACTCTTACAGACTCTCAAAGACACTCTCTCACAGACTCTCACAGACACCCTCTCAGACTCTCACAGACACTCTCTCACAGACACTCTCTCACAGACACTCTCAGACACTCTCACAGATAGTCTTTCACAGTCTCTCACAGACACTCTCTTACAGACTATCACAGACACTCTCACAGACTCTCACAGACAGACTCTCACAGACACTCTTTCAGACTCTCACAGACACTCTCTCACAGACACTCTCTCACAGACACTCTCTCACAGACACTCTCACAGACACTCTCAGACACTTTCTTACACTCTCTCACACTCTCTCACAGACACTCTCTCACAAACTCTCTCTCACAGACTCACAGACTCTCACAGACACTCTCTCACAGACACTCTCTCACAGACACTCTCACAGACTCTCACACTGTCTCACAGACTCTCACAGACACTCACAGACACTCTCACACACTCTCACAGACACTCTCTCACAGACTCTCTCTCACACTTTCTCACAGACTCTCAGAGACACTCTCTCACACTCACTCACAGACTCTCACAGACACTCTCTCACACTCTCTGACAGACTCTCACAGAAACTCTCTCACAGACACTCTCACAGACTCACACTCTCACAACCTCTAACAGACACTCTCACAGACTCTTACAGACTCTCACTGACACTCTCTCACAGACTCTCACAGATACTCTCAGACTCTCAGACTCTCACAGACACTCTCTCACAGACACTCTCTCACAGACACTCTCTCACAGACACTCTCTCACAGACACTCTCTCACAGACACTCTCAGACACTCTCACAGACAGTCTCTCACAGACACTCTCTTACAGACTATCACAGACACTCTCACAGACTCTCACAGACAGACTCTCACAGACACTCTCTCAGACTCTCACAGACACTCTCTCACAGACACTCTCTCACAGACACTCTCTCACAGACACTCTCACAGACACTCTCAGACACTTTCTTACACTCTCTCACACTCTCTCACAGACACTCTCTCACAAACTCTCTCTCACAGACTCACAGACTCTCACAGACACTCTCTCACAGACACTCTCTCACAGACACTCTCACAGACTCTCACACTGTCTCACAGACTCTCACAGACACTCACAGACACTCTCACACACTCTCACAGACACTCTCTCACAGACTCTCTCTCACACTTTCTCACAGACTCTCACAGACACTCTCTCACACTCACTCACAGACTCTCACAGACACTCTCTCACACTCTCTGACAGACTCTCACAGAAACTCTCTCACAGACACTCTCACAGACTCACACTCTCACAACCTCTAACAGACACTCTCACAGACTCTTACAGACTCTCACTGACACTCTCTCACAGACTCTCAAAGATACTCTCAGACTCTCAGACTCTCACAGACACTCTCTCACAGACACTCTCTCACAGACACTCTCTCACAGACACTCTCACAGACACTCTCTCATAGACACTCTCTCACAGACACTCACAGACACTCTCATAGACACTCTCTCAAAGACACTCTCTCACAGACACTCTCACAGACACTCTCACAGACAGACTCTAGCAGACACTCTCTTACAGTCTCTCACAGACTCTCACAGACACTCTCTTACAGACTATCACAGACACTCTCTTACAGACTCACAGACACTCTCACAGACTCTTACAGACTCTCAAAGATACTCTCTCACAGACTCTCACAGACACCCTCTCAGACTCTCACAGACACTCTCTCACAGACACTCTCAGACACTCTCACAGACAGTCTCTCACAGTCTCTCACAGACACTCTCTTACAGACTATCACAGACACTCTCACAGACTCTCACAGACAGACTCTCACAGACACTCTCTCAGACTCTCACAGACACTCTCTCACAGACACTCTCACAGACTCTCACAGACACTCTCTCACAGACTCACACTCTCTCAGAGACTCTCACAGACACTCTCAGACTATCACAGACACTCTCTCACAGACTTTTACAGACTCACAGACACTCTCACAGACTATCTCACAGACTGTCTCTATCCCAGACTCTCACAGACACTCTCTCACAGATACTCTCACATACTCTCTCACAGACTGTCTCACATACACTCTCACAGACAATCCCTCACAGACTCTCTCACAGACACTCTCTCACAGACACTCACACTCTCTCACAGATACTCACAGACTCTCAGACACTCTCTCACAGGCACTCTCTCACACTCTCTGACAGACTCTCACAGACACTCTCTTACACACTCTCACAGACACTCTCACAGACTCACAGAGACTCTCTCACAGACACTCTCTCACAGACTCTCACACTCTCTCACAGACTAACAGACACTCTCACAGACTCTTACAGACACTCTCTCACAGACTCTTACAGCCTCTCATAGACACTCTCTCACAGTCTCTCACAGACACTCTCTTACAGACTATCACAGACACTCTCTTACAGACTCTCACACTCTCTCACAGACTAACAGACACTCTCACAGACTCACAGACAGTCTCTCACAGACACTCTCTTACAGACTATCACAGACACTCTCACAGACTCTCACAGACAGACTCTCACAGACACTCTCTCAGACTCTCACAGACACTCTCTCACAGACACTCTCTCACAGACACTCTCTCACAGACACTCTCTCATAGACACTCTCTCACAGACACTCTCTCACACTCTTAGACACTCTCTCACAGACTCTTAGACACTCTCTCACAGACTCTCACAGACACTCTCACAGACTCTCACAGACACTCTCACAGACTCTCACAGACACTCTCTCACAGACACTCTCTCACAGACACTCTCTCACAGACTCTTAGACACTCTCTCACAGACTCTCACACTGTCTCACAGACTCTCACAGACACTCACAGACACTCTCACAGACACTCTCTCACAGACTCTCACAGACACTCTCACAGACAATCTCACAGACAATCTCACAGACAATCTCACAGACACTCTCTCACAGACACTCACAGACACTCTCAGACTCTCAGACTCTCACAGACACTCTCTCACAGACACTCATAGACACTCTCAGACTCTCACAGACACTCTCTCACAGACACTCTCTCACAGACACTCACAGACACTCACAGACACTCTCAGACTCTCACAGACACTCTCTCACAGACACTCTCTCACAGACACTCTCTCACAGACACTCACAGACACTCTCTCACAGACACTCTCTCACAGACACTCTCTCACAGACACTCTCACAGACTCTCACAGACACTCTCTCACAGACAGACTCTCGCAGACAGACTCTCTCACAGACACTCTCTCACACTCTCACAGACACTCACAGACTCTCACAGACACTCTCTCACACTCTCTGACAGACTCTCACAGACACTCTCTTACACACTCTCACAGACTCACAGAGACACTCTCTCACAGACACTCTCTCACAGACACTCTCTCACAGACACTCACAGACACTCTCACAGACACTCTCTCACAGACACTCTCTCACAGACACTCTCTCACAGACACTCACAGACACTCTCACAGACACTCTCTCACAGACACTCTCTCACAGACACTCTCACAGACTCTCACAGACACTCTCACAGACAGACTCTCGCAGACAGACTCTCTCACAGACACTCTCTCACACTCTCACAGACACTCACAGACTCTCACAGACACTCTCTCACACTCTCTGACAGACTCTCACAGACACTCTCTTACATACTCTCACAGATACTCTCACAGACTCACAGAGACACTCTCTCACAGACACTCTCTCACAGACTCTCACACTCTCTCACAGACTAACATACACTCTCACAGACTCTTACAGACACTCTCTCACAGACTCTCACAGACACTCTCTTACAGACTATCACAGACACTCTCTTACAGACTCTCTCACAGTCTCTCACAGACTCTCACAGACACTCTCTTACAGACTATCACAGACACTCTCTTACAGACTCACAGACACTCTCACAGACTCTTACAGACTCTCAAAGACACTCTCTCACAGACTCTCACAGACACCCTCTCAGACTCTCACAGACACTTTCTCACAGACACTCTCAGACACTCTCACAGACAGTCTCTCACAGTCTCTCACAGACACTCTCTTACAGACTATCACAGACACTCTCACAGACTCTCACAGACAGACTCTCACAGACACTCTCTCAGACTCTCACAGACACTCTCTCACAGACACTCTCTCACAGACACTCTCTCACAGACACTCTCACAGACTCTCACACTGTCTCACAGACTCTCACAGACACTCACAGACACTCTCACACACTCTCACAGACACTCTCTCACAGACTCTCTCTCACACTTTCTCACAGACTCTCACAGACACTCTCTCACACTCACTCACAGACTCTCACAGACACTCTCTCACACTCTCTGACAGACTCTCACAGAAACTCTCTCACAGACACTCTCACAGACTTACACTCTCACAACCTCTAACAGACAATCTCACAGACTCTTACAGACTCTCACTGATACTCTCTCACAGACTCTCACAGATACTCTCAGACTCTCAGACTCTCACAGACACTCTCTCACAGACACTCTCTCACAGACACTCTCTCACAGACACTCTCTCACAGACACTCTCTCACAGACACTCTCACAGACACTCTCTCACAGACACTCTCTCACAGACACTCACAGACACTCTCATAGACACTCTCTCAAAGACACTCTCTCACAGACACTCTCACAGACACTCTCACAGACAGACTCTAGCAGACACTCTCTCACAGACACTCTCACAGACTCTCACAGACACTCACAGACACTCTCTTACAGACTCTCACAGACACTCTCTCACAGACACTTTCTCACAGACTCTCTCACAGACACTCTCTCACAGACACTCTCTCACAGACACTCTCAGACACCCTCTCACACTCTCACAGACACTCACAGACTCTCACAGACACTCTCACAGACACTCTCACAGACACTCTCACAGACTATCACAGACACTCTCACAGACTATCACAGACACTCTCTCACAGACTTTTACACTCTCACAGACACTCTCACAGACACTCTCATAGACACTCTCACAGACTATCACAGACTCTCACAGACTCTCACAGACACTCTCACAGACTCTCACAGACACTCTCGCACAGACACTCTCGCACAGACACTCTCTCACAGACTCTCACAGACAATCTCCCACAGACAATCTCACAGACTCTCTCACAGACTCTCTCACATACACTCTCACAGACAATCGCTCGCAGACTCTCTCACAGACACTCTCTCACAGACACTCTCACACTCTCTCACAGACACTCACAGACTCTCAGACACTCTCTCACAGACTCTCACAGACACTCTCTTACACACTATCACAGACACTCTCACAGACTCACACAGACACTCTCTCACAGACTCTCTCACAGACTCTCACACTCTCACAGACTCTAACAGATACTCTCACAGACAATCACAGACTCTTACAGACTCTCACTGACACTCTCCCACAGACTCTCACAGACACCTCACAGACACTCTCACAGATTATCACAGACTCTCACAGACACTCTCTCAGACTTTCACAGACACTCTCAGACTCTCAAAGACACTCTCACAGACACTCTCTCGCAGACACTCTCTCACAGACTCTCTCTCACAGACTGACACTCTCATAGACTTACACTCTCACAGACACTCTCACAGACAGACTCTCTCAGACACTCTCTCACAGACTCTCACAGATTCTCACAGACACTCACAGACCCTCACATACATTCACAGACTCTCTCACAGACACTCTCTCATAGACTCTCTCACAGACTCTCTTCCACACTCTCTCACAGACACTCTCTCACAGACACTCTCACAGACACTCTCTCAGACACTCTCTCACAGACACTCTCACACTCTCACAGACACTCACAGACACTCACAGACTCTCACAGACACTCTCACAGACACTCTCTCACAGACACTCTCTCACATACTCTCACAGACACTCCTACAGACTCTCACAGACACTCTCAGACTCTCACAGACACTCTCTCACAGACTCACACTCTCTCACAGACTCTCACACGCTCTCACAGACTCTCACAGACACACTCTTACAGACTCTCACAGACACTCTCACAGACTATCACAGACACTCTCACAGACTATCACAGACACTCTCTCACAGACTTTTACACTCTCACAGACACTCACAGACTCTCACAGACACTCTCGCATAGACACTCTCGCACAGACACTCTCTCACAGACTCTCACAGACAATCTCCCACAGACAATCTCACAGACAATCTCACAGACACTCTCTCACAGACACTCACAGACACTCTCAGACTCTCAGACTCTCACAGACACTCTCTCACAGACACTCTCTCACAGACACTCTCTCACAGACACTCACAGACACTCACAGACACTCTCAGACTCTCACAGACACTCTCTCACAGACACTCTCTCACAGACACTCTCTCACAGACACTCTCTCACAGACACTCTCTCACAGACACTCTCTCACAGACACTCACAGACACTCTCTCACAGACACTCTCTCACAGACATTCTCTCACAGACACTCTCACAGACTCTCACAGACACTCTCTCACAGACTCTGACACTCTCACAGACTCTCACAGACACTCTCACAGACAGACTCTCGCAGACAGACTCTCTCACAGACACTCTCTCACACTCTCACAGACACTCACAGACTCTCACAGACACTCTCTCACACTCTCTGACAGACTCTCACAGACACTCTCTTACACACTCTGACAGACTCACAGAGACACTCTCTCACAGACACTCTCTCACAGACTCTCACACTCTCTCACAGACTCTCACACTCTCTCACAGACTCTTACAGACACTCTCACAGACTCTTACAGACACTCTCTCACAGACACTCTCTCACAAACACTCTCTCACAGACACTCTCTCACAGACACTCTCTCACAGACACTCACAGACACTCTCACAGACACTCTCTCACAGACACTCTCTCACAGACACTCTCACAGACTCTCACAGACACTCTCTCACAGACTCTGACACTCTCACAGACTCTCACAGACACTCTCACAGACAGACTCTCGCAGACAGACTCTCTCACAGACACTCTCTCACTCTCTCACAGACACTCACAGACTCTCAGACACTCTCTCACAGACTCTCACAGACACTCTCTTACACACTATCACAGACACTCTCACAGACTCACACAGACACTCTCTCACAGACTCTCTCACAGACTCTCACACTCTCACAGACTCTAACAGATACTCTCACAGACAATCACAGACTCTTACAGACTCTCACTGACACTCTCCCACAGACTCTCACAGACACCTCACAGACACTCTCACAGATTATCACAGACTCTCACAGACACTCTCTCAGACTTTCACAGACACTCTCAGACTCTCAAAGACACTCTCACAGACACTCTCTCGCAGACACTCTCTCACAGACTCTCTCTCACAGACTGACACTCTCACAGACTTACACTCTCACAGACACTCTCACAGACAGACTCTCTCAGACACTCTCTCACAGACTCTCACAGATTCTCACAGACACTCACAGACCCTCACATACACTCACAGACTCTCTCACAGACACTCTCTCACAGACTCTCTCACAGACTCTCTTCCACACTCTCTCACAGACACTCTCTCACAGACACTCTTACAGACACTCTCTCAGACACTCTCTCACAGACACTCTCACACTCTCACAGACACTCACAGACACTCACAGACTCTCACAGACACTCTCACAGACACTCTCTCACAGACACTCTCTCACATACTCTCACAGACACTCCTACAGACTCTCACAGACACTCTCAGACTCTCACAGACACTCTCTCACAGACTCACACTCTCTCACAGACTCTCACACGCTCTCACAGACTCTCACAGACACACTCTTACAGACTCTCACAGACACTCTCACAGACTATCACAGACACTCTCACAGACTATCACAGACACTCTCTCACAGACTTTTACACTCTCACAGACACTCTCACAGACACTCTCACAGACACTCTCACAGACTATCACAGACTCTCACAGACTCTCACAGACACTCTCACAGACTCTCACAGACACTCTCGCATAGACACTCTCGCACAGACACTCTCTCACAGACTCTCACAGACAATCTCCCACAGACAATCTCACAGACAATCTCACAGACACTCTCTCACAGACACTCACAGACACTCTCAGACTCTCAGACTCTCACAGACACTCTCTCACAGACACTCTCTCACAGACACTCACAGACACTCACAGACACTCTCAGACTCTCACAGACACTCTCTCACAGACACTCACTCACAGACACTCTCTCACAGACACTCTCTCACAGACACTCACAGACACTCTCTCACAGACACTCTCTCACAGACACTCTCACAGACTCTCACAGACACTCTCTCACAGACTCTGACACTCTCACAGACTCTCACAGACACTCTCACAGACAGACTCTCGCAGACAGACTCTCTCACAGACACTCTCTCACACTCTCACAGACACTCACAGACTCTCACAGACACTCTCTCACACTCTCTGACAGACTCTCACAGACACTCTCTTACACACTCTGACAGACTCACAGAGACACTCTCTCACAGACACTCTCTCACAGACTCTCACACTCTCTCACAGACTCTCACACTCTCTCACAGACTCTTACAGACACTCTCACAGACTCTTACAGACACTCTCTCACAGACACTCTCTCACAAACACTCTCTCACAGACACTCTCTCACAGACACTCTCTCACAGACACTCACAGACACTCTCACAGACACTCTCTCACAGACACTCTCACAGACTCTCACAGACACTCTCTCACAGACTCTGACACTCTCATAGACTCTCACAGACACTCTCACAGACAGACTCTCGCAGACAGACTCTCTCACAGACACTCTCTCACACTCTCACAGACACTCACAGACTCTCACAGACACTCTCTCACACTCTCTGACAGACTCTCACAGGCACTATCTTACACACTCTCACAGACACTCTCACAGACTCACAGAGACACTCTCTCACAGACACTCTCTCACAGACTCTCACACTCTCTCACAGACTAACAGACACTCTCACAGACTCTTACAGACACTCTCTCACAGACTCTCACAGACACTCTCTTACAGACTATCACAGACAATCTCTTACAGACTCTCTCACAGTCTCTCACAGACTCTCACAGACACTCTCTTACAGACTATCACAGACACTCTCTTACAGACTCACAGACACTCTCACAGACTCTTACAGACTCTCAAAGACACTCTCTCACAGACTCTCACAGACACCCTCTCAGACTCTCACAGACACTCTCTCACAGACACTCTCTCACAGACACTCTCAGACACTCTCACAGATAGTCTTTCACAGTCTCTCACAGACACTCTCTTACAGACTATCACAGACACTCTCACAGACTCTCACAGACAGACTCTCACAGACACTCTCTCAGACTCTCACAGACACTCTCTCACAGACACTCTCTCACAGACACTCTCTCACAGACACTCTCACAGACACTCTCAGACACTTTCTTACACTCTCTCACACTCTCTCACAGACACTCTCTCACAAACTCTCTCTCACAGACTCACAGACTCTCACAGACACTCTCTCACAGACACTCTCTCACAGACACTCTCACAGACTCTCACACTGTCTCACAGACTCTCACAGACACTCACAGACACTCTCACACACTCTCACAGACACTCTCTCACAGACTCTCTCTCACACTTTCTCACAGACTCTCACAGACACTCTCTCACACTCACTCACAGACTCTCACAGACACTCTCTCACACTCTCTGACAGACTCTCACAGAAACTCTCTCACAGACACTCTCACAGACTCACACTCTCACAACCTCTAACAGACACTCTCACAGACTCTTACAGACTCTCACTGACACTCTCTCATAGACTCTCACAGATTCTCACAGACACTCACAGACCCTCACATACACTCACAGACTCTCTCACAGACACTCTCTCACAGACTCTCTCACAGACTCTCTTCCACACTCTCTCACAGACACTCTCTCACAGACACTCTCTCAGACACTCTCTCAGACACTCTCTCACAGACACTCTCACACTCTCACAGACACTCACAGACACTCACAGACTCTCGTAGACACTCTCACAGATACTCTCTCACAGACACTCTCTCACATACTCTCACAGACACACTCTTACAGACTCTCACAGACACTCTCACAGACTATCACAGACACTCTCACAGACTATCACAGACACTCTCTCACAGACTTTTACACTCTCACAGACACTCTCACAGACACTCTCACAGACACTCTCACAGACTCTCACAGACACTCTCACAGACTCTCACAGACACTCTCGCATAGACACTCTCGCACAGACACTCTCTCACAGACTCTCACAGACAATCTCCCACAGACAATCTCACAGACAATCTCACAGACACTCTCTCACAGACACTCACAGACACTCTCAGACTCTCAGACTCTCACAGACACTCTCTCACAGACACTCTCTCACAGACACTCACAGACACTCACAGACACTCTCAGACTCTCACAGACACTCTCTCACAGACACTCTCTCACAGACACTCTCTCACAGACACTCTCTCACAGACACTCACAGACACTCTCTCACAGACACTCTCTCACAGACACTCTCTCACAGACACTCTCACAGACTCTCACAGACACTCTCTCACAGACTCTGACACTCTCACAGACTCTCACAGACACTCTCACAGACAGACTCTCACAGACAGACTCTCTCACAGACACTCTCTCACACTCTCACAGACACTCACAGACTCTCACAGACACTCTCTCACACTCTCTGACAGACTCTCACAGACACTCTCTTACACACTCTGACAGACTCACAGAGACACTCTCTCACAGACTCTCTCACAGACTCTCACACTCTCTCACAGACTCTCACACTCTCTCACAGACTCTTACAGACACTCTCACAGACTCTTACAGACACTCTCTCACAGACACTCTCTCACAAACACTCTCTCACAGACACTCTCTCACAGACACTCTCTCACAGACACTCACAGACACTCTCACAGACACTCTCTCACAGACACTCTCACAGACTCTCACAGACACTCTCTCACAGACTCTGACACTCTCACAGACTCTCACAGACACTCTCACAGACAGACTCTCGCAGACAGACTCTCTCACAGACACTCTCTCACACTCTCACAGACACTCACAGACTCTCACAGACACTCTCTCACACTCTCTGACAGACTCTCACAGACACTATCTTACACACTCTCACAGACACTCTCACAGACTCACAGAGACACTCTCTCACAGACACTCTCTCACAGACTCTCACACTCTCCCACAGACTAACAGACACTCTCATAGACTCTTACAGACACTCTCTCACAGACTCTCACAGACACTCTCTTACAGACTGTCACAGACACTCTCTTACAGACTCACAGACACTCTCACAGACTCTTACAGACTCTCAAAGACACTCTCTCACAGACTCTCACAGACACCCTCTCAGACTCTCACAGACACTCTCTCACAGACACTCTCTCACAGACACTCTCAGACACTCTCACAGACAGTCTCTCACAGTCTCTCACAGACACTCTCTTACAGACTATCACAGACACTCTCACAGACTCTCACAGACAGACTCTCACAGACACTCTCTCAGACTCTCACAGACACTCTCTCACAGACACTCTCTCACAGACACTCTCTCACAGACACTCTCACAGACACTCTCAGACACTTTCTTACACTCTCTCACACTCTCTCACAGACACTCTCTCACAAACTCTCTCTCACAGACTCACAGACTCTCACAGACACTCTCTCACAGACACTCTCTCACAGACACTCTCACAGACTCTCACACTGTCTCACAGACTCTCACAGACACTCACAGACACTCTCACACACTCTCACAGACACTCTCTCACAGACTCTTTCTCACACTTTCTCACAGACTCTCACAGACACTCTCTCACACTCACTCACAGACTCTCACATACACTCTCTCACACTCTCTGACAGACTCTCGCAGAAACTCTCTCACAGACACTCTCACAGACTCACACTCTCACAACCTCTAACAGACACTCTCACAGACTCTTACAGACTCTCACTGACACTCTCTCACAGACTCTCACAGATACTCTCAGACTCTCAGACTCTCACAGACACTCTCTCACAGACACTCTCTCACAGACACTCTCTCACAGACACTCTCTCACAGACACTCTCTCACAGACACTCTCTCACAGACACTCTCACAGACACTCTCTCACAGACACTCTCTCACAGACACTCACAGACACTCTCATAGACACTCTGTCAAAGACACTCTCTCACAGACACTCTCACAGACACTCTCATAGACAGACTCTAGCAGACACTCTCTCACAGTCTCTCACAGACTCTCACAGACACTCTCTTACAGACTATCACAGACACTCTCTTACAGACTCACAGACACTCTCACAGACTCTTACAGACTCTCAAAGACACTCTCTCACAGACTCTCACAGACACCCTCTCAGACTCTCACAGACACTCTCTCACAGACACTCTCTCACAGACACTCTCAGACACTCTCACAGACAGTCTCTCACAGTCTCTCACAGACACTCTCTTACAGACTATCACAGACACTCTCACAGACTCTCACAGACAGACTCTCACAGACACTCTCTCAGACTCTCACAGACACTCTCTCACAGACACTCTCTCACAGACACTCTCTCACAGACACTCTCACAGACACTCTCAGACACTTTCTTACACTCTCTCACACTCTCTCACAGACACTCTCTCACAAACTCTCTCTCACAGACTCACAGACTCTCACAGACACTCTCTCACAGACACTCTCTCACAGACACTCTCACAGACTCTCACACTGTCTCACAGACTCTCACAGACACTCACAGACACTCTCACACACTCTCACAGACACTCTCTCACAGACTCTCTCTCACACTTTCTCACAGACTCTCACAGACACTCTCTCACACTCACTCACAGACTCTCACAGACACTCTCTCACACTCTCTGACAGACTCTCACAGAAACTCTCTCACAGATACTCTCACAGACTCACACTCTCACAACCTCTAACAGACACTCTCACAGACTCTTACAGACTCTCACTGACACTCTCTCACAGACTCTCACAGATACTCTCAGACTCTCAGACTCTCACAGACACTCTCTCACAGACACTCTCTCACAGACACTCTCACACTCTCTCACAGACACTCACAGACTCTCAGACACTCTCTCACAGACTCTCACAGACACTCTCTTACACACTATCACAGACACTCTCACAGACTCACACAGACACTCTCTCACAGACTCTCACACTCTCACAGATTCTAACAGATACTCTCACAGACAATCACAGACTCTTACAGACTCTCACTGACACTCTCCCACAGACTCTCACAGACACCTCACAGACACTCTCACAGATTATCACAGACTCTCACAGACACTCTCTCAGACTTTCACAGACACTCTCAGACTCTCAAAGACACTCTCACAGACACTCTCTCGCAGACACTCTCTCACAGACTCTCTCTCACAGACTGACACTCTCACAGACTTACACTCTCACAGACACTCTCACAGACAGACTCTCTCAGACACTCTCTCACAGACTCTCACAGATTCTCACAGACACTCACAGACCCTCACATACACTCACAGACTCTCTCACAGACACTCTCTCACAGACTCTCTCACAGACTCTCTTCCACACTCTCTCACAGACACTCTCTCACAGACACTCTCACAGACACTCTCTCAGACACTCTCTCACAGACACTCTCACACTCTCACAGACACTCACAGACACTCACAGACTCTCACAGACACTCTCACAGACACTCTCTCACAGACACTCTCTCACATACTCTCACAGACACTCCTACAGACTCTCACAGACACTCTCAGACTCTCACAGACACTCTCTCACAGACTCACACTCTCTCACAGACTCTCACACGCTCTCACAGACTCTCACAGACACACTCTTACAGACTCTCACAGACACTCTCACAGACTATCACAGACACTCTCACAGACTATCACAGACACTCTCTCACAGACTTTTACACTCTCACAGACACTCTCACAGACACTCTCACAGACATTCTCACAGACTCTCACAGACTCTCACAGACTCTCACAGACACTCTCACAGACTCTCACAGACACTCTCGCATAGACACTCTCGCACAGACACTCTCTCACAGACTCTCACAGACAATCTCCCACAGACAATCTCACAGACAATCTCACAGACACTCTCTCACAGACACTCACAGACACTCTGACTCTCAGACTCTCACAGACACTCTCTCACAGACACTCACAGACACTCTCAGACTCTCACAGACACTCTCTCACAGACACTCTCTCACAGACACTTACAGACACTCACAGACACTCTCAGACTCTCACAGACACTCTCTCACAGACACTCTCTCACACTCTCTCACAGACACTCTCTCACAGACACTCTCTCACAGACACTCACAGACACTCTCTCACAGACACTCTCTCACAGACACTCTCTCACAGACACTCTCACAGACTCTCACAGACACTCTCTCACAGACTCTGACACTCTCACAGACTCTCACAGACACTCTCACAGACAGACTCTCGCAGACAGACTCTCTCACAGACACTCTCTCACACTCTCACAGACACTCACAGACTCTCACAGACACTCTCTCACACTCTCTGACAGACTCTCACAGACACTCTCTTACACACTCTCACAGACTCACAGAGACACTCTCTCACAGACACTCTCTCACAGACTCTCACACTCTCTCACAGACTCTCACACTCTCTCACAGACTCTTACAGACACTCTCACAGACTCTTACAGACACTCTCTCACAGACACTCTCTCACAAACACTCTCTCACAGACACTCTCTCACAGACACTCTCTCACAGACACTCACAGACACTCTCACAGACACTCTCTCACAGACACTCTCTCACAGACACTCTCACAGACTCTCACAGACACTCTCTCACAGACTCTGACACTCTCACAGACTCTCACAGACACTCTCACAGACAGACTCTCGCAGACAGACTCTCTCACAGACACTCTCTCACACTCTCACAGACACTCACAGACTCTCACAGACACTCTCTCACACTCTCTGACAGACTCTCACAGACACTATCTTACACACTCTCACAGACACTCTCACAGACTCACAGAGACACTCTCTCACAGACACTCTCTCACAGACTCTCACACTCTCTCACAGACTAACAGACACTCTCACAGACTCTTACAGACACTCTCTCACAGACTCTCACAGACACTCTCTTACAGACTATCACATACACTCTCTTACAGACTCTCTCACAGTCTCTCACAGACTCTCACAGACACTCTCTTACAGACTATCACAGACACTCTCTTACAGACTCACAGACACTCTCACAGACTCTTACAGACTCTCAAAGACACTCTCTCACAGACTCTCACAGACACCCTCTCAGACTCTCACAGACACTCTCTCACAGACACTCTCTCACAGACACTCTCAGACACTCTCACAGACAGTCTCTCACAGACACTCTCTTACAGACTATCACAGACACTCTCACAGACTCTCACAGACACTCTCACAGACACTCTCTCAGACTCTCACAGACACTCTCTCACAGACACTCTCTCACAGACACTCTCTCACAGACACTCTCACAGACACTCTCAGACACTTTCTTACACTCTCTCACACTCTCTCACAGACACTCTCTCACAAACTCTCTCTCACAGACTCACAGACTCTCACAGACACTCTCTCACAGACACTCTCTCACAGACACTCTCACAGACTCTCACACTGTCTCACAGACTCTCACAGACACTCACAGACACTCTCACACACTCTCACAGACACTCTCTCACAGACTCTCTCTCACACTTTCTCACAGACTCTCACAGACACTCTCTCACACTCACTCACAGACTCTCACAGACACTCTCTCACACTCTCTGACAGACTCTCACAGAAACTCTCTCACAGACACTCTCACAGACTCACACTCTCACAACCTCTAACAGACAATCTCACAGACTCTTACAGACTCTCACTGACACTCTCTCACAGACTCTCACAGATACTCTCAGACTCTCAGACTCTCACAGACACTCTCTCACAGACACTCTCTCACAGACACTCTCTCACAGACACTCTCTCACAGACACTCTCTCACAGACACTCTCACAGACACTCTCTCACAGACACTCTCTCACAGACACTCACAGACACTCTCATAGACACTCTCTCAAAGACACTCTCTCACAGACACTCTCACAGACACTCTCACAGACAGACTCTAGCAGACACTCTCTTACAGTCTCTCACAGACTCTCACAGACACTCTCTTACAGACTATCACAGACACTCTCTTACAGACTCACAGACACTCTCACAGACTCTTACAGACTCTCAAAGATACTCTCTCACAGACTCTCACAGACACCCTCTCAGACTCTCACAGACACTCTCTCACAGACACTCTCTCACAGACACTCTCAGACACTCTCACAGACAGTCTCTCACAGTCTCTCACAGACACTCTCTTACAGACTATCACAGACACTCTCACAGACTCTCACAGACAGACTCTCACAGACACTCTCTCAGACTCTCACAGACACTCTCTCACAGACACTCTCACAGACTCTCACAGACACTCTCTCACAGACTCACACTCTCTCAGAGACTCTCACAGACACTCTCAGACTATCACAGACACTCTCTCACAGACTTTTACAGACTCACAGACACTCTCACAGACTATCTCACAGACTGTCTCTCTCCCAGACTCTCACAGACACTCTCTCACAGATACTCTCACATACTCTCTCACAGACTGTCTCACATACACTCTCACAGACAATCCCTCACAGACTCTCTCACAGACACTCTCTCACAGACACTCACACTCTCTCACAGATACTCACAGACTCTCAGACACTCTCTCACAGGCACTCTCTCACACTCTCTGACAGACTCTCACAGACACTCTCTTACACACTCTCACAGACACTCTCACAGACTCACAGAGACTCTCTCACAGACACTCTCTCACAGACTCTCACACTCTCTCACAGACTAACAGACACTCTCACAGACTCTTACAGACACTCTCTCACAGACTCTTACAGCCTCTCATAGACACTCTCTCACAGTCTCTCACAGACACTCTCTTACAGACTATCACAGACACTCTCTTACAGACTCTCACACTCTCTCACAGACTAACAGACACTCTCACAGACTCACAGACAGTCTCTCCCAGACACTCTCTTACAGACTATCACAGACACTCTCACAGACTCTCACAGACAGACTCTCACAGACACTCTCTCAGACTCTCACAGACACTCTCTCACAGACACTCTCTCACAGACACTCTCTCATAGACACTCTCTCACAGACACTCTCTCACACTCTTAGACACTCTCTCACAGACTCTTAGACACTCTCTCACAGACTCTCACAGACACTCTCACAGACTCTCACAGACACTCTCACAGACTCTCACAGACACTCTCTCACAGACACTCTCTCACAGACACTCTCTCACAGACACTCTCTCACAGACTCTTAGACACTCTCTCACAGACTCTCACACTGTCTCACAGACTCTCACAGACACTCACAGACACTCTCACAGACACTCTCTCACAGACAATCTCACAGACAATCTCACAGACAATCTCACAGACACTCTCTCACAGACACTCACAGACACTCTCAGACTCTCAGACTCTCACAGACACTCTCTCACAGACACTCATAGACACTCTCAGACTCTCACAGACACTCTCTCACAGACACTCTCTCACAGACACTCACAGACACTCTCAGACTCTCACAGACACTCTCTCACAGACACTCTCTCACAGACACTCTCTCACAGACACTCTCTCACAGACACTCACAGACACTCTCTCACAGACACTCTCTCACAGACACTCTCTCACAGACACTCTCTCACAGACACTCTCACAGACACTCTCTCACAGACAGACTCTCGCAGACAGACTCTCTCACAGACACTCTCTCACACTCTCACAGACACTCACAGACTCTCACAGACACTCTCTCACACTCTCTGACAGACTCTCACAGACACTCTCTTACACACTCTCACAGACTCACAGAGACACTCTCTCACAGACACTCTCTCACAGACTCTCACACTCTCTCACAGACTCTCACACTCTCTCACAGACTCTTACAGACACTCTCACAGACTCTTACAGACACTCTCTCACAGACACTCTCTCACAAACACTCTCTCACAGACACTCTCTCACAGACACTCTCTCACAGACACTCACAGACACTCTCACAGACACTCTCTCACAGACACTCTCTCACAGACACTCTCACAGACTCTCACAGACACTCTCTCACAGACTCTGACACTCTCACAGACTCTCACAGACACTCTCACAGACAGACTCTCGCAGACAGACTCTCTCACAGACACTCTCTCACACTCTCACAGACACTCACAGACTCTCACAGACACTCTCTCACACTCTCTGACAGACTCTCACAGACACTCTCTTACATACTCTCACAGATACTCTCACAGACTCACAGAGACACTCTCTCACAGACACTCTCTCACAGACTCTCACACTCTCTCACAGACTAACATACACTCTCACAGACTCTTACAGACACTCTCTCACAGACTCTCACAGACACTCTCTTACAGACTATCACAGACACTCTCTTACAGACTCTCTCACAGTCTCTCACAGACTCTCACAGACACTCTCTTACAGACTATCACAGACACTCTCTTACAGACTCACAGACACTCTCACAGACTCTTACAGACTCTCAAAGACACTCTCTCACAGACTCTCACAGACACCCTCTCAGACTCTCACAGACACTCTCTCACAGACACTCTCTCACAGACACTCTCAGACACTCTCACAGACAGTCTCTCACAGTCTCTCACAGACACTCTCTTACAGACTATCACAGACACTCTCACAGACTCTCACAGACAGACTCTCACGGACACTCTCTCAGACTCTCACAGACACTCTCTCACAGACACTCTCTCACAGACACTCTCTCACAGACACTCTCACAGACACTCTCAGACACTTTCTTACACTCTCTCACACTCTCTCACAGACACTCTCTCACAAACTCTCTCTCACAGACTCACAGACTCTCACAGACACTCTCTCACAGACACTCTCTCACAGACACTCTCACAGACTCTCACACTGTCTCACAGACTCTCACAGACACTCACAGACACTCTCACACACTCTCACAGACACTCTCTCACAGACTCTCTCTCACACTTTCTCACAGACTCTCACAGACACTCTCTCACACTCACTCACAGACTCTCACAGACACTCTCTCACACTCTCTGACAGACTCTCACAGAAACTCTCTCACAGACACTCTCACAGACTCACACTCTCACAACCTCTAACAGACAATCTCACAGACTCTTACAGACTCTCACTGACACTCTCTCACAGACTCTCACAGATACTCTCAGACTCTCAGACTCTCACAGACACTCTCTCACAGACACTCTCTCACAGACACTCTCTCACAGACACTCTCTCACAGACACTCTCTCACAGACACTCTCACAGACACTCTCTCACAGACACTCTCTCACAGACACTCACAGACACTCTCATAGACACTCTCTCAAAGACACTCTCTCATAGACACTCTCACAGACACTCTCACAGACAGACTCTAGCAGACACTCTCTCACAGACACTCTCACAGACTCTCACAGACACTCACAGACACTCTCTTACAGACTCTCACAGACACTCTCTCACAGACACTTTCTCACAGACTCTCTCACAGACACTCTCTCACAGACACTCTCGCACAGACACTCTCAGACACCCTCTCACACTCTCACAGACACTCACAGACTCTCACAGACACTCTCACAGACACTCTCACAGACACTCTCACAGACTATCACAGACACTCTCACAGACTATCACAGACACTCTCTCACAGACTTTTACACTCTCACAGACACTCTCACAGACACTCTCATAGACACTCTCACAGACTATCACAGACTCTCACAGACTCTCACAGACACTCTCACAGACTCTCACAGACACTCTCGCACAGACACTCTCGCACAGACACTCTCTCACAGACTCTCACAATCTCCCACAGACAATCTCACAGACTCTCTCACAGACTCTCTCACATACACTCTCACAGACAATCGCTCGCAGACTCTCTCACAGATACTCTCTCACAGACACTCTCACACTCTCTCACAGACACTCACAGACTCTCAGACACTCTCTCACAGACTCTCACAGACACTCTCTTACACACTATCACAGACACTCTCACAGACTCACACAGACACTCTCTCACAGACTCTCTCACAGACTCTCACACTCTCACAGACTCTAACAGATACTCTCACAGACAATCACAGACTCTTACAGACTCTCACTGACACTCTCCCACAGACTCTCACAGACACCTCACAGACACTCTCACAGATTATCACAGACTCTCACAGACACTCTCTCAGACTTTCACAGACACTCTCAGACTCTCAAAGACACTCTCACAGACACTCTCTCGCAGACACTCTCTCACAGACTCTCTCTCACAGACTGACACTCTCATAGACTTACACTCTCACAGACACTCTCACAGACAGACTCTCTCAGACACTCTCTCACAGACTCTCACAGATTCTCACAGACACTCACAGACCCTCACATACATTCACAGACTCTCTCACAGACACTCTCTCACAGACTCTCTCACAGACTCTCTTCCACACTCTCTCACAGACACTCTCTCACAGACACTCTCACAGACACTCTCTCAGACACTCTCTCACAGACACTCTCACACTCTCACAGACACTCACAGACACTCACAGACTCTCACAGACACTCTCACAGACACTCTCTCACAGACACTCTCTCACATACTCTCACAGACACTCCTACAGACTCTCACAGACACTCTCAGACTCTCACAGACACTCTCTCACAGACTCACACTCTCTCACAGACTCTCACACGCTCTCACAGACTCTCACAGACACACTCTTACAGACTCTCACAGACACTCTCACAGACTATCACAGACACTCTCACAGACTATCACAGACACTCTCTCACAGACTTTTACACTCTCACAGACACTCTCACAGACACTCTCACAGACACTCTCACAGACTATCACAGACTCTCAGAGACTCTCACAGACACTCTCACAGACTCTCACAGACACTCTCGCATAGACACTCTCGCACAGACACTCTCTCACAGACTCTCACAGACAATCTCCCACAGACAATCTCACAGACAATCTCACAGACACTCTCTCACAGACACTCACAGACACTCTCAGACTCTCAGACTCTCACAGACACTCTCTCACAGACACTCTCTCACAGACACTCACAGACACTCACAGACACTCTCAGACTCTCACAGACACTCTCTCACAGACACTCTCTCACAGACACTCTCTCACAGACACTCTCTCACAGACACTCTCTCACAGACACTCACAGACACTCTCTCACAGACACTCTCTCACAGACATTCTCTCACAGACACTCTCACAGACTCTCACAGACACTCTCTCACAGACTCTGACACTCTCACAGACTCTCACAGACACTCTCACAGACAGACTCTCGCAGACAGACTCTCTCACAGACACTCTCTCACACTCTCACAGACACTCACAGACTCTCACAGACACTCTCTCACACTCTCTGACAGACTCTCACAGACACTCTCTTACACACTCTGACAGACTCACAGAGACACTCTCTCACAGACACTCTCTCACAGACTCTCACACTCTCTCACAGACTCTCACACTCTCTCACAGACTCTTACAGACACTCTCACAGACTCTTACAGACACTCTCTCACAGACACTCTCTCACAGACACTCTCTCACAAACACTCTCTCACAGACACTCTCTCACAGACACTCTCTCACAGACACTCACAGACACTCTCAGAGACACTCTCTCACAGACACTCTCTCACAGACACTCTCACAGACTCTCACAGACACTCTCTCACAGACTCTGACACTCTCACAGACTCTCACAGACACTCTCACAGACAGACTCTCGCAGACAGACTCTCTCATAGACACTCTCTCACACACACTCACAGACTCTCACAGACACTCTCTCACACTCTCTGACAGACTCTCACAGACACTATCTTACACACTCTCACAGACACTCTCACAGACTCACAGAGACACTCTCTCACAGACACTCTCTCACAGACTCTCACACTCTCTCACAGACTAACAGACACTCTCACAGACTCTTACAGACACTCTCTCACAGACTCTCACAGACACTCTCTTACAGACTATCACAGACACTCTCTTACAGACTCTCTCACAGTCTCTCACAGACTCTCACAGACACTCTCTTACAGACTATCACAGACACTCTCTTACAGACTCACAGACACTCTCACAGACTCTTACAGACTCTCAAAGACACTCTCTCACAGACTCTCACAGACACCCTCTCAGACTCTCACAGACACTCTCTCACAGACACTCTCTCACAGACACTCTCAGACACTCTCACAGACAGTCTCTCACAGTCTCTGATAGACACTCTCTTACAGACTATCACAGACACTCTCACAGACTCTCACAGACACTCTCTCACAGACACTCTCACAGACACTCTCTCAGACTCTCACAGACACTCTCTCACAGACACTCTCTCACAGACACTCTCTCACAGACACTCTCACAGACACTCTCAGACACTTTCTTACACTCTCTCACACTCTCTCACAGACACTCTCTCACAAACTCTCTCTCACAGACTCACAGACTCTCACAGACACTCTCTCACAGACACTCTCTCACAGACACTCTCACAGACTCTCACACTGTCTCACAGACTCTCACAGACACTCACAGACACTCTCACACACTCTCACAGACACTCTCTCACAGACTCTCTCTCACACTTTCTCACAGACTCTCACAGACACTCTCTCACACTCACTCACAGACTCTCACAGACACTCTCTCACACTCTCTGACAGACTCTCACAGAAACTCTCTCACAGACACTCTCACAGACTCACACTCTCACAACCTCTAACAGACACTCTCACAGACTCTTACAGACTCTCACTGACACTCTCTCACAGACTCTCACAGATACTCTCAGACTCTCAGACTCTCACAGACACTCTCTCACAGACACTCTCTCACAGACACTCTCTCACAGACACTCTCTCACAGACACTCTCTCACAGACACTCTCACAGACACTCTCTCACAGACACTCTCTCACAGACACTCACAGACACTCTCATAGACACTCTGTCAAAGACACTCTCTCACAGACACTCTCACAGACACTCTCACAGACACTCTCATAGACAGACTCTAGCAGACACTCTCTCACAGTCTCTCACAGACTCTCACAGACACTCTCTTACAGACTATCACAGACACTCTCTTACAGACTCACAGACACTCTCACAGACTCTTACAGACTCTCAAAGACACTCTCTCACAGATACCCTCTCAGACTCTCACAGACACTCTCTCACAGACACTCTCTCACAGACACTCTCAGACACTCTCACAGACAGTCTCTCACAGTCTCTCACAGACACTCTCTTACAGACTATCACAGACTCTCACAGACAGACTCTCACAGACACTCTCTCAGACTCTCACAGACACTCTCTCACAGACACTCTCTCACAGACACTCTCTCACAGACACTCTCACAGACACTCTCAGACACTTTCTTACACTCTCTCACACTCTCTCACAGACACTCTCTCACAAACTCTCTCTCACAGACTCACAGACTCTCACAGACACTCTCTCACAGACACTCTCTCACAGACACTCTCACAGACTCTCACACTGTCTCACAGACTCTCACAGACACTCACAGACACTCTCACACACTCTCACAGACACTCTCTCACAGACTCTCTCTCACACTTTCTCACAGACTCTCACAGACACTCTCTCACACTCACTCACAGACTCTCACAGACACTCTCTCACACTCTCTGACAGACTCTCACAGAAACTCTCTCACAGATACTCTCATAGACTCACACTCTCACAACCTCTAACAGACACTCTCACAGACTCTTACAGACTCTCACTGACACTCTCTCACAGACTCTCACAGATACTCTCAGACTCTCAGACTCTCACAGACGCTCTCTCACAGACACTCTCTCACAGACACTCTCTCACAGACACTCTCTCACAGACACTCTCACAGACACTCTCTCACAGACACTCTCTCACAGACACTCACAGACACTCTCATAGACACTCTCTCAAAGACACTCTCTCACAGACACTCTCACAGACACTCTCACAGACAGACTCTAGCAGACACTCTCTCACAGACACTCTCACAGACTCTCACAGACACTCACATACTCTCACAGACACTCTCTTACAGACTCTCACAGACACTCTCTCACAGACACTTTCTCACAGACTCTCTCACAGACACTCTCTCACAGACACTCTCTCACAGACACTCTCAGACACCCTCTCACACTCTCACAGACACTCACAGACTCTCACAGACACTCTCACAGACACTCTCACAGACTATCACAGACACTCTCACAGACTATCACAGACACTCTCTCACAGACTTTTACACTCTCACAGACACTCTCACAGACACTCTCACAGACACTCTCACAGACACTCTCATAGACACTCTCACAGACTATCACAGACTCTCACAGACTCTCACAGACACTCTCACAGACTCTCACAGACACTCTCGCACAGACACTCTCGCACAGACACTCTCTCACAGACTCTCACAGACAATCTCCCACAGACAATCTCACAGACTCTCTCACAGACTCTCTCACATACACTCTCACAGACAATCGCTCGCAGACTCTCTCATAGATACTCTCTCACAGACACTCTCACACTCTCTCACAGACACTCACAGACTCTCAGACACTCTCTCACAGACTCTCACAGACACTCTCTTACACACTATCACAGACACTCTCACAGACTCACACAGACACTCTCTCACAGACTCTCTCACAGACTCTCACACTCTCACAGACTCTAACAGATACTCTCACAGACAATCACAGACTCTTACAGACTCTCACTGACACTCTCCCACAGACTCTCACAGACACTCTCACAGATTATCACAGACTCTCACAGACACTCTCTCAGACTTTCACAGACACTCTCATACTCTCAAAGACACTCTCACAGACACTCTCTCGCAGACACTCTCTCACAGACTCTCTCTCACAGACTGACACTCTCACAGACTTACACTCTCACAGACACTCTCACAGACAGACTCTCTCAGACACTCTCTCACAGACTCTCACAGATTCTCACAGACACTCACAGACCCTCACATACACTCACAGACTCTCTCACAGACACTCTCTCACAGACTCTCTCACAGACTCTCTTCCACACTCTCTCACAGACACTCTCTCACAGACACTCTCACAGACACTCTCTCAGACACTCTCTCACAGACACTCTCACACTCTCACAGACACTCACAGACACTCACAGACTCTCACAGACACTCTCACAGACACTCTCTCACAGACACTCTCTCACATACTCTCACAGACACTCCTACAGACTCTCACAGACACTCTCAGACTCTCACAGACACTCTCTCACAGACTCACACTCTCTCACAGACTCTCACACGCTCTCACAGACTCTCACAGACACACTCTTACAGACTCTCACAGACACTCTCACAGACTATCACAGACACTCTCACAGACTATCACAGACACTCTCTCACAGACTTTTACACTCTCACAGACACTCTCACAGACACTCTCACAGACACTCTCACAGACTATCACAGACTCTCACAGACTCTCACAGACACTCTCACAGACTCTCACAGACACTCTCGCACAGACACTCTCGCACAGACACTCTCTCACAGACTCTCACAGACAATCTCCCACAGACTCTCTCACAGACTCTCTCACAGACTCTCTCACATACACTCTCACAGACAATCGCTCGCAGACTCTCTCACAGACACTCTCTCACAGACACTCTCACACTCTCTCACAGACACTCACAGACTCTCAGACACTCTCTCACAGACTCTCACAGACACTCTCTTACACACTATCACAGACACTCTCACAGACTCACACAGACACTCTCTCACAGACTCTCTCACTCTCACACTCTCACAGACTCTAACAGATACTCTCACAGACAATCACAGACTCTTACAGACTCTCACTGACACTCTCCCACAGACTCTCACAGACACTCTCACAGATTATCACAGACTCTCACAGACACTGTCGCAGACACTCTCTCAGACTTTCACAGACACTCTCAGACTCTCACAGACACTCTCACAGACACTCTCTCGCAGACACTCTCTCACAGACTCTCTCTCACAGACTGACACTCTCACAGACTTACACTCTCACAGACACTCTCACAGACAGACTCTCTCAGACACTCTCTCACAGACTCTCACAGATTCTCACAGACACTCACAGACCCTCACATACACTCACAGAAACTCTCTCACAGACTCTCTCACAGACTCTCTTCCACACTCTCTCACAGATACTCTCTCACAGACACTCTCACAGACACTCTCTCAGACACTCTCTCAGACACTCTCTCACAGACACTCTCACACTCTCACAGACACTCACAGACACTCACAGACTCTCACAGACACTCTCACAGACACTCTCTCACAGACACTCTCTCACATACTCTCACAGACACTCCTACAGACTCTCACAGACACTCTCAGACTCTCACAGACACTCTCACAGACACTCTCTCGCAGACACTCTCTCACAGACTCTCTCTCACAGACTGACACTCTCACAGACACTCTCACAGACAGACTCTCTCAGACACTCTCTCACAGACTCTCACAGATTCTCACAGACACTCACAGACACTCACATACACTCACATACTCTCTCACAGACACTCTCTCACAGACTCTCTCACAGACTCTCTTCCACACTCTCTCACAGACACTCTCTCACAGACACTCTCACAGACACTCTCTCAGACACTCTCTCAGACACTCTCTCACAGACACTCTCACACTCTCACAGACACTCACAGACACTCACAGACTCTCACAGACACTCTCACAGACACTCTCTCACATACTCTCACAGACACTCCTACAGACTCTCACAGACACTCTCAGACTCTCACAGACACTCTCTCACAGACTCACACTCTCTCACAGACTCTCACACGCTCTCACAGACTCTCACAGACACACTCTTACAGACTCTCACAGACAATCTCACAGACTATCACAGACACTCTCACAGACTATCACAGACACTCTCTCACAGACTTTTACACTCTCACAGACACTCTCACAGACACTCTCATAGACACTCTCACAGACACTCTCACAGACTATCACAGACTCTCACAGACTCTCACAGACTCTCACAGACACTCTCGCACAGACACTCTCGCACAGACACTCTCTCACAGACTCTCACAGACAATCTCCCACAGACAATCTCACAGACTCTCTCACAGACTCTCTCACATACACTCTCACAGACAATTGCTTGCAGACTCTCTCACAGACACTCTCTCACAGACACTCTCACACTCTCTCACAGACACTCACAGACTCTCAGACACTCTCTCACAGACTCTCACAGACACTCTCTTACACACTATCACAGACACTCTCACAGACTCACACAGACACTCTCTCACAGACTCTCTCACAGACTCTCACACTCTCACAGACTCTAACAGATACTCTCACAGACAATCACAGACTCTTACAGACTCTCACTGACACTCTCCCACAGACTCTCACAGACACTCTCACAGATTATCACAGACTCTCACAGACACTCTCGCAGACACTCTCTCAGACTTTCACAGACACTCTCAGACTCTCACAGACACTCTCACAGACACTCTCTCGCAGACACTCTCTCACAGACTCTCTCTCACAGACTCTCTCTCACAGACTGACACTCTCACAGACTTACACTCTCACAGACACTCTCACAGACAGACTCTCTCAGACACTCTCTCACAGACTCTCACAGATTCTCACAGACCCTCACAGACCCTCACATTCACTCAGAGAGTCTCTCACAGACACTCTCTCACAGACACTCTCACAGACACTCTCTCAGACACTCTCTCACAGACACTCTCACACTCTCACAGACACTCACAGACACTCACAGACTCTCACAGACACTCTCACAGACACTCTCTCACAGACACTCTCTCACAGACACTCTCTCACATACTCTCACAGACACTCCTACAGACTCTCACAGACACTCTCAGACTCTCACAGACACTCTCTCACAGACTCACACTCTCTCACAGACTCTCACACACTCTTACAGACTCTCACAGACTCTTACAGAGTCTCAAAGACACTCTCACAGACTCTCACAGACACTCTCTCACAGACTATCACAGACTCTCACAGACTCTCACAGACTCTCACAGACACTCTCACAAACACTCACAGACTCTCACAGACACCATGGGCATAACACAGGCCCCCGCAGCCCCCGCGGTGCTGGGGGCCCCTTTGCTCCAGGGGCCCCCTCACTCTCACAGACTCACAGACTCTCACAGACACTCTCACAGACAGACTCTCGCAGACACACTCTCACAGACACTCTCTCACAGACTCTCACAGACACTCACAGACACTCTCTCAAAGACTCTCGAAGACACTCTCTCACACTCTTTCACAGACACACTCTCACAGAGTCTCTCACAGACACTCTCTCAAAGACACTCTCAGACACTCTCTCACACACTCTCACAGACACTCTCACAGACACTCTCTCACAGACTCTCACAGACACTCTCTTACAGACTCTCACAGACACTCTCACAGACTATCACAGACACTCTCGCACAGACTTTTACAGACTCTCACAGACACTCACAGACACTCTCACAGACACTCTCACAGACTATCACAGAAAGTCTCCCACAGACACTCTCTCACAGACTCTCACAGACACTCTCAGACTCTCACAGATACTCTCTCACAGACACTCTCTCACAGACACTCTCTCACAGACTCTCACAGACAGTCTCCCACAGACACTCTCTCACAGACTCTCACAGACAGTCTCCCACAGACACTCTCACAGACTCTCCCACAGACTGTCTCACAGACTCTCTCACAGACTCTCTCACAGACACTCTCTCACAGACACTCTCTCACAGACACTCTCTCACAGACACTCTCTCACAGACACTCACACTCTCTCACAGACTCTCAGACACTCTCTCACAGACTCTCACAGACACTCTCTCACACTCTCTGACAGACTCTCACAGACACTCTCTCACAGACTCTCACAGACACTCTCACAGACACTCTCTCACAGACACTCTCTCACATACTCTCACAGACACTCCTACAGACTCTCACAGACACTCTCAGACTCTCGCAGACACTCTCTCACAGACTCACACTCTCTCACAGACTCTCACACACTCTTACAGACTCTCACAGACTCTTACAGAGTCTCAAAGACACTCTCACAGACACTCTTACAAACTCACAGACACTCTCACAGACTCGCACGGACACTCTCTCATAGACTCTCTCTCACAGACTCTCCCACTCTCTCACAGACTCTAACAGACACTCTCACAGACAATCACAGACTCTTACAGACTCTCACTGACACTCTCTCACAGACTCTCACAGACACTCTCACAGACTCTCACTGACACTCTCTCACAGACTCTCACAGACACTCTCACAGACTATCACTGACTCTCAGACACTCTCTCAGACTCTCACAGACACTCTCAGACTCTCACAGACACTCTCAGACTCACAGACACTCTCAGACTCACAGACTCTCACAGATACTCTCTCACAGACACTCTCTCACAGACACTCTCTCACAGACACTCTCTCTCAGACACTCTCTCTCAGACACTCTCTCTCAGACACTCTCTCTCAGACACTCTCACACTCTCTCACAGACTAACATACACTCTCACAGACTCTTACAGACACTCTCTCACAGACTCTCACAGACACTCTCTTACAGACTATCACAGACACTCTCTTACAGACTCTCTCACAGTCTCTCACAGACTCTCACAGACACTCTCTTACAGACTATCACAGACACTCTCTTACAGACTCACAGACACTCTCACAGACTCTTACAGACTCTCAAAGACACTCTCTCACAGACTCTCACAGACACCCTCTCAGACTCTCACAGACACTCTCTCACAGACACTCTCTCACAGACACTCTCAGACACTCTCACAGACAGTCTCTCACAGTCTCTCACAGACACTCTCTTACAGACTATCACAGACACTCTCACAGACTCTCACAGACAGACTCTCACGGACACTCTCTCAGACTCTCACAGACACTCTCTCACAGACACTCTCTCACAGACACTCTCTCACAGACACTCTCACAGACACTCTCAGACACTTTCTTACACTCTCTCACACTCTCTCACAGACACTCTCTCACAAACTCTCTCTCACAGACTCACAGACTCTCACAGACACTCTCTCACAGACACTCTCTCACAGACACTCTCACAGACTCTCACACTGTCTCACAGACTCTCACAGACACTCACAGACACTCTCACACACTCTCACAGACACTCTCTCACAGACTCTCTCTCACACTTTCTCACAGACTCTCACAGACACTCTCTCACACTCACTCACAGACTCTCACAGACACTCTCTCACACTCTCTGACAGACTCTCACAGAAACTCTCTCACAGACACTCTCACAGACTCACACTCTCACAACCTCTAACAGACAATCTCACAGACTCTTACAGACTCTCACTGACACTCTCTCACAGACTCTCACAGATACTCTCAGACTCTCAGACTCTCACAGACACTCTCTCACAGACACTCTCTCACAGACACTCTCTCACAGACACTCTCTCACAGACACTCTCTCACAGACACTCTCACAGACACTCTCTCACAGACACTCTCCCACAGACACTCACAGACACTCTCATAGACACTCTCTCAAAGACACTCTCTCACAGACACTCTCACAGACACTCTCACAGACAGACTCTAGCAGACACTCTCTCACAGACACTCTCACAGACTCTCACAGACACTCAAAGACACTCTCTTACAGACTCTCACAGACACTCTCTCACAGACACTTTCTCACAGACTCTCTCACAGACACTCTCTCACAGACACTCTCGCACAGACACTCTCAGACACCCTCTCACACTCTCACAGACACTCACAGACTCTCACAGACACTCTCACAGACACTCTCACAGACACTCTCACAGACTATCACAGACACTCTCACAGACTATCACAGACACTCTCTCACAGACTTTTACACTCTCACAGACACTCTCACAGACACTCTCATAGACACTCTCACAGACTATCACAGACTCTCACAGACTCTCACAGACACTCTCACAGACTCTCACAGACACTCTCGCACAGACACTCTCGCACAGACACTCTCTCACAGACTCTCACAGACAATCTCCCACAGACAATCTCACAGACTCTCTCACAGACTCTCTCACATACACTCTCACAGACAATCGCTCGCAGACTCTCTCACAGATACTCTCTCACAGACACTCTCACACTCTCTCACAGACACTCACAGACTCTCAGACACTCTCTCACAGACTCTCACAGACACTCTCTTACACACTATCACAGACACTCTCACAGACTCACACAGACACTCTCTCACAGACTCTCTCACAGACTCTCACACTCTCACAGACTCTAACAGATACTCTCACAGACAATCACAGACTCTTACAGACTCTCACTGACACTCTCCCACAGACTCTCACAGACACCTCACAGACACTCTCACAGATTATCACAGACTCTCACAGACACTCTCTCAGACTTTCACAGACACTCTCAGACTCTCAAAGACACTCTCACAGACACTCTCTCGCAGACACTCTCTCACAGACTCTCTCTCACAGACTGACACTCTCATAGACTTACACTCTCACAGACACTCTCACAGACAGACTCTCTCAGACACTCTCTCACAGACTCTCACAGATTCTCACAGACACTCACAGACCCTCACATACATTCACAGACTCTCTCACAGACACTCTCTCACAGACTCTCTCACAGACTCTCTTCCACACTCTCTCACAGACACTCTCTCACAGACACTCTCACAGACACTCTCTCAGACACTCTCTCACAGACACTCTCACACTCTCACAGACACTCACAGACACTCACAGACTCTCACAGACACTCTCACAGACACTCTCTCACAGACACTCTCTCACATACTCTCACAGACACTCCTACAGACTCTCACAGACACTCTCAGACTCTCACAGACACTCTCTCACAGACTCACACTCTCTCACAGACTCTCACACGCTCTCACAGACTCTCACAGACACACTCTTACAGACTCTCACAGACACTCTCACAGACTATCACAGACACTCTCACAGACTATCACAGACACTCTCTCACAGACTTTTACACTCTCACAGACACTCTCACAGATACTCTCACAGACACTCTCACAGACTATCACAGACTCTCACAGACTCTCACAGACACTCTCACAGACTCTCACAGACACTCTCGCATAGACACTCTCGCACAGACACTCTCTCACAGACTCTCACAGACAATCTCCCACAGACAATCTCACAGACAATCTCACAGACACTCTCTCACAGACACTCACAGACACTCTCAGACTCTCAGACTCTCACAGACACTCTCTCACAGACACTCTCTCACAGACACTCACAGACACTCACAGACACTCTCAGACTCTCACAGACACTCTCTCACAGACACTCTCTCACAGACACTCTCTCACAGACACTCTCTCACAGACACTCTCTCACAGACACTCACAGACACTCTCTCACAGACACTCTCTCACAGACATTCTCTCACAGACACTCTCACAGACTCTCACAGACACTCTCTCACAGACTCTGACACTCTCACAGACTCTCACAGACACTCTCACAGACAGACTCTCGCAGACAGACTCTCTCACAGACACTCTCTCACACTCTCACAGACACTCACAGACTCTCACAGACACTCTCTCACACTCTCTGACAGACTCTCACAGACACTCTCTTACACACTCTGACAGACTCACAGAGACACTCTCTCACAGACACTCTCTCACAGACTCTCACACTCTCTCACAGACTCTCACACTCTCTCACAGACTCTTACAGACACTCTCACAGACTCTTACAGACACTCTCTCACAGACACTCTCTCACAGACACTCTCTCACAAACACTCTCTCACAGACACTCTCTCACAGACACTCTCTCACAGACACTCACAGACACTCTCACAGACACTCTCTCACAGACACTCTCTCACAGACACTCTCACAGACTCTCACAGACACTCTCTCACAGACTCTGACACTCTCACAGACTCTCACAGACACTCTCACAGACAGACTCTCGCAGACAGACTCTCTCACAGACACTCTCTCACACTCTCACAGACACTCACAGACTCTCACAGACACTCTCTCACACTCTCTGACAGACTCTCACAGACACTATCTTACACACTCTCACAGACACTCTCACAGACTCACAGAGACACTCTCTCACAGACACTCTCACAGACTCTCACACTCTCTCACAGACTAACAGACACTCTCACAGACTCTTACAGACACTCTCTCACAGACTCTCACAGACACTCTCTTACAGACTATCACAGACACTCTCTTACAGACTCTCTCACAGTCTCTCACAGACTCTCACAGACACTCTCTTACAGACTATCACAGACACTCTCTTACAGACTCACAGACACTCTCACAGACTCTTACAGACTCTCAAAGACACTCTCTCACAGACTCTCACAGACACCCTCTCAGACTCTCACAGACACTCTCTCACAGACACTCTCTCACAGACACTCTCAGACACTCTCACAGACAGTCTCTCACAGTCTCTGATAGACACTCTCTTACAGACTATCACAGACACTCTCACAGACTCTCACAGACACTCTCTCACAGACACTCTCACAGACACTCTCTCAGACTCTCACAGACACTCTCTCACAGACACTCTCTCACAGACACTCTCTCACAGACACTCTCACAGACACTCTCAGACACTTTCTTACACTCTCTCACACTCTCTCACAGACACTCTCTCACAAACTCTCTCTCACAGACTCACAGACTCTCACAGACACTCTCTCACAGACACTCTCTCACAGACACTCTCACAGACTCTCACACTGTCTCACAGACTCTCACAGACACTCACAGACACTCTCACACACTCTCACAGACACTCTCTCACAGACTCTCTCTCACACTTTCTCACAGACTCTCACAGACACTCTCTCACACTCACTCACAGACTCTCACAGACACTCTCTCACACTCTCTGACAGACTCTCACAGAAACTCTCTCACAGACACTCTCACAGACTCACACTCTCACAACCTCTAACAGACACTCTCACAGACTCTTACAGACTCTCACTGACACTCTCTCACAGACTCTCACAGATACTCTCAGACTCTCAGACTCTCACAGACACTCTCTCACAGACACTCTCTCACAGACACTCTCTCACAGACACTCTCTCACAGACACTCTCTCACAGACACTCTCACAGACACTCTCTCACAGACACTCTCTCACAGACACTCACAGACACTCTCATAGACACTCTGTCAAAGACACTCTCTCACAGACACTCTCACAGACACTCTCATAGACAGACTCTAGCAGACACTCTCTCACAGTCTCTCACAGACTCTCACAGACACTCTCTTACAGACTATCACAGACACTCTCTTACAGACTCACAGACACTCTCACAGACTCTTACAGACTCTCAAAGACACTCTCTCACAGATACCCTCTCAGACTCTCACAGACACTCTCTCACAGACACTCTCTCACAGACACTCTCAGACACTCTCACAGACAGTCTCTCACAGTCTCTCACAGACACTCTCTTACAGACTATCACAGACACTCTCACAGACTCTCACAGACAGACTCTCACAGACACTCTCTCAGACTCTCACAGACACTCTCTCACAGACACTCTCTCACAGACACTCTCTCACAGACACTCTCACAGACACTCTCAGACACTTTCTTACACTCTCTCACACTCTCTCACAGACACTCTCTCACAAACTCTCTCTCACAGACTCACAGACTCTCACAGACACTCTCTCACAGACACTCTCTCACAGACACTCTCACAGACTCTCACACTGTCTCACAGACTCTCACAGACACTCACAGACACTCTCACACACTCTCACAGACACTCTCTCACAGACTCTCTCTCACACTTTCTCACAGACTCTCACAGACACTCTCTCACACTCACTCACAGACTCTCACAGACACTCTCTCACACTCTCTGACAGACTCTCACAGAAACTCTCTCACAGATACTCTCACAGACTCACACTCTCACAACCTCTAACAGACACTCTCACAGACTCTTACAGACTCTCACTGACACTCTCTCACAGACTCTCACAGATACTCTCAGACTCTCAGACTCTCACAGACGCTCTCTCACAGACATTCTCTCACAGACACTCTCTCACAGACACTCTCTCACAGACACTCTCACAGACACTCTCTCACAGACACTCTCTCACAGACACTCACAGACACTCTCATAGACACTCTCTCAAAGACACTCTCTCACAGACACTCTCACAGACACTCTCACAGACAGACTCTAGCAGACACTCTCTCACAGACACTCTCACAGACTCTCACAGACACTCACATACTCTCACAGACACTCTCTTACAGACTCTCACAGACACTCTCTCACAGACACTTTCTCACAGACTCTCTCACAGACACTCTCTCACAGACACTCTCTCACAGACACTCTCAGACACCCTCTCACACTCTCACAGACACTCACAGACTCTCACAGACACTCTCACAGACACTCTCACAGACTATCACAGACACTCTCACAGACTATCACAGACACTCTCTCACAGACTTTTACACTCTCACAGACACTCTCACAGACACTCTCACAGACACTCTCATAGACACTCTCACAGACTATCACAGACTCTCACAGACTCTCACAGACACTCTCACAGACTCTCACAGACACTCTCGCACAGACACTCTCGCACAGACACTCTCTCACAGACTCTCACAGACAATCTCCCACAGACAATCTCACAGACTCTCTCACAGACTCTCTCACATACACTCTCACAGACAATCGCTCGCAGACTCTCTCATAGATACTCTCTCACAGACACTCTCACACTCTCTCACAGACACTCACAGACTCTCAGACACTCTCTCACAGACTCTCACAGACACTCTCTTACACACTATCACAGACACTCTCACAGACTCACACAGACACTCTCTCACAGACTCTCTCACAGACTCTCACACTCTCACAGACTCTAACAGATACTCTCACAGACAATCACAGACTCTTACAGACTCTCACTGACACTCTCCCACAGACTCTCACAGACACTCTCACAGATTATCACAGACTCTCACAGACACTCTCTCAGACTTTCACAGACACTCTCATACTCTCAAAGACACTCTCACAGACACTCTCTCGCAGACACTCTCTCACAGACGCTCTCTCACAGACTGACACTCTCACAGACTTACACTCTCACAGACACTCTCACAGACAGACTCTCTCAGACACTCTCTCACAGACTCTCACAGATTCTCACAGACACTCACAGACCCTCACATACACTCACAGACTCTCTCACAGACACTCTCTCACAGACTCTCTCACAGACTCTCTTCCACACTCTCTCACAGACACTCTCTCACAGACACTCTCACAGACACTCTCTCAGACACTCTCTCACAGACACTCTCACACTCTCACAGACACTCACAGACACTCACAGACTCTCACAGACACTCTCACAGACACTCTCTCACAGACACTCTCTCACATACTCTCACAGACACTCCTACAGACTCTCACAGACACTCTCAGACTCTCACAGACACTCTCTCACAGACTCACACTCTCTCACAGACTCTCACACGCTCTCACAGACTCTCACAGACACACTCTTACAGACTCTCACAGACACTCTCACAGACTATCACAGACACTCTCACAGACTATCACAGACACTCTCTCACAGACTTTTACACTCTCACAGACACTCTCACAGACACTCTCACAGACACTCTCACAGACTATCACAGACTCTCACAGACTCTCACAGACACTCTCACAGACTCTCACAGACACTCTCGCATAGACACTCTCGCACAGACACTCTCTCACAGACTCTCACAGACAATCTCCCACAGACAATCTCACAGACAATCTCACAGACACTCTCTCACAGACACTCACAGACACTCTCAGACTCTCAGACTCTCACAGACACTCTCTCACAGACACTCTCTCACAGACACTCACAGACACTCACAGACACTCTCAGACTCTCACAGACACTCTCTCACAGACACTCTCTCACAGACACTCTCTCACAGACACTCACAGACACTCTCTCACAGATACTCTCTCACAGACACTCTCTCACAGACACTCTCACAGACTCTCACAGACACTCTCTCACAGACTCTGACACTCTCACAGACTCTCACAGACACTCTCACAGACAGACTCTCGCAGACAGACTCTCTCACAGACACTCTCTCACACTCTCACAGACACTCACAGACTCTCACAGACACTCTCTCACACTCTCTGACAGACTCTCACAGACACTCTCTTACACACTCTGACAGACTCACAGAGACACTCTCTCACAGACTCTCACACTCTCTCACAGACTCTCACACTCTCTCACAGACTCTTACAGACACTCTCACAGACTCTTACAGACACTCTCTCACAGACACTCTCTCACAAACACTCTCTCACAGACACTCTCTCACAGACACTCTCTCACAGACACTCACAGACACTCTCACAGACACTCTCTCACAGACACTCTCACAGACTCTCACAGACACTCTCTCACAGACTCTGACACTCTCATAGACTCTCACAGACACTCTCACAGACAGACTCTCGCAGACAGACTCTCTCACAGACACTCTCTCACACTCTCACAGACACTCACAGACTCTCACAGACACTCTCTCACACTCTCTGACAGACTCTCACAGGCACTATCTTACACACTCTCACAGACACTCTCACAGACTCACAGAGACACTCTCTCACAGACACTCTCTCACAGACTCTCACACTCTCTCACAGACTAACAGACACTCTCACAGACTCTTACAGACACTCTCTCAAAGACTCTCACAGACACTCTCTTACAGACTATCACAGACACTCTCTTACAGACTCACAGACACTCTCACAGACTCTTACAGACTCTCAAAGACACTCTCTCACAGACTCTCACAGACACCCTCTCAGACTCTCACAGACACTCTCTCACAGACACTCTCTCACAGACACTCTCAGACACTCTCACAGACAGTCTCTCACAGTCTCTCACAGACACTCTCTTACAGACTATCACAGACACTCTCACAGACTCTCACAGACAGACTCTCACAGACACTCTCTCAGACTCTCACAGACACTCTCTCACAGACACTCTCTCACAGACACTCTCTCACAGACACTCTCACAGACACTCTCAGACACTTTCTTACACTCTCTCACACTCTCTCACAGACACTCTCTCACAAACTCTCTCTCACAGACTCACAGACTCTCACAGACTCTCACAGACACTCTCTCACAGACACTCTCACAGACTCTCACACTGTCTCACAGACTCTCACAGACACTCACAGACACTCTCACACACTCTCACAGACACTCTCTCACAGACTCTCTCTCACACTTTCTCACAGACTCTCACAGACACTCTCTCACACTCACTCACAGACTCTCACAGACACTCTCTCACACTCTCTGACAGACTCTCACAGAAACTCTCTCACAGACACTCTCACAGACTCACACTCTCACAACCTCTAACAGACACTCTCACAGACTCTTACAGACTCTCACTGACACTCTCTCACAGACTCTCACAGATACTCTCAGACTCTCAGACTCTCACAGACACTCTCTCACAGACACTCTCTCACAGACACTCTCTCACAGACACTCTCTCACAGACACTCTCTCACAGACACTCTCTCACAGACACTCTCACAGACACTCTCTCACAGACACTCTCTCACAGACACTCACAGACACTCTCATAGACACTCTGTCAAAGACACTCTCTCACAGACACTCTCACAGACACTCTCATAGACAGACTCTAGCAGACACTCTCTCACAGTCTCTCACAGACTCTCACAGACACTCTCTTACAGACTATCACAGACACTCTCTTACAGACTCACAGACACTCTCACAGACTCTTACAGACTCTCAAAGACACTCTCTCACAGACTCTCACAGACACCCTCTCAGACTCTCACAGACACTCTCTCACAGACACTCTCTCACAGACACTCTCAGACACTCTCACAGACAGTCTCTCACAGTCTCTCACAGACACTCTCTTACAGACTATCACAGACACTCTCACAGACTCTCACAGACAGACTCTCACAGACACTCTCTCAGACTCTCACAGACACTCTCTCACAGACACTCTCTCACAGACACTCTCTCACAGACACTCTCACAGACACTCTCAGACACTTTCTTACACTCTCTCACACTCTCTCACAGACACTCTCTCACAAACTCTCTCTCACAGACTCACAGACTCTCACAGCCACTCTCTCACAGACACTCTCTCACAGACACTCTCACAGACTCTCACACTGTCTCACAGACTCTCACAGACACTCACAGACACTCTCACACACTCTCACAGACACTCTCTCACAGACTCTCTCTCACACTTTCTCACAGACTCTCACAGACACTCTCTCACACTCACTCACAGACTCTCACAGACACTCTCTCACACTCTCTGACAGACTCTCACAGAAACTCTCTCACAGATACTCTCACAGACTCACACTCTCACAACCTCTAACAGACACTCTCACAGACTCTTACAGACTCTCACTGACACTCTCTCACAGACTCTCACAGATACTCTCAGACTCTCAGACTCTCACAGACACTCTCTCACAGACACTCTCTCACAGACACTCTCACACTCTCTCACAGACACTCACAGACTCTCAGACACTCTCTCACAGACTCTCACAGACACTCTCTTACACACTATCACAGACACTCTCACAGACTCACACAGACACTCTCTCACAGACTCTCACACTCTCACAGATTCTAACAGATACTCTCACAGACAATCACAGACTCTTACAGACTCTCACTGACACTCTCCCACAGACTCTCACAGACACCTCACAGACACTCTCACAGATTATCACAGACTCTCACAGACACTCTCTCAGACTTTCACAGACACTCTCAGACTCTCAAAGACACTCTCACAGACACTCTCTCGCAGACACTCTCTCACAGACTCTCTCTCACAGACTGACACTCTCACAGACTTACACTCTCACAGACACTCTCACAGACAGACTCTCTCAGACACTCTCTCACAGACTCTCACAGATTCTCACAGACACTCACAGACCCTCACATACACTCACAGACTCTCTCACAGACACTCTCTCACAGACTCTCTCACAGACTCTCTTCCACACTCTCTCACAGACACTCTCTCACAGACACTCTCACAGACACTCTCTCAGACACTCTCTCACAGACACTCTCACACTCTCACAGACACTCACAGACACTCACAGACTCTCACAGACACTCTCACAGACACTCTCTCACAGACACTCTCTCACATACTCTCACAGACACTCCTACAGACTCTCACAGACACTCTCAGACTCTCACAGACACTCTCTCACAGACTCACACTCTCTCACAGACTCTCACACGCTCTCACAGACTCTCACAGACACACTCTTACAGACTCTCACAGACACTCTCACAGACTATCACAGACACTCTCACAGACTATCACAGACACTCTCTCACAGACTTTTACACTCTCACAGACACTCTCACAGACACTCTCACAGACATTCTCACAGACTCTCACAGACTCTCACAGACTCTCACAGACACTCTCACAGACTCTCACAGACACTCTCGCATAGACACTCTCGCACAGACACTCTCTCACAGACTCTCACAGACAATCTCCCACAGACAATCTCACAGACAATCTCACAGACACTCTCTCACAGACACTCACAGACACTCTCAGACTCTCAGACTCTCACAGACACTCTCTCACAGACACTCACAGACACTCTCAGACTCTCACAGACACTCTCTCACAGACACTCTCTCACAGACACTTACAGACACTCACAGACACTCTCAGACTCTCACAGACACTCTCTCACAGACACTCTCTCACAGACACTCTCTCACACTCTCTCACAGACACTCTCTCACAGACACTCACAGACACTCTCTCACAGACACTCTCTCACAGACACTCTCTCACAGACACTCTCACAGACTCTCACAGACACTCTCTCACAGACTCTGACACTCTCACAGACTCTCACAGACACTCTCACAGACAGACTCTCGCAGACAGACTCTCTCACAGACACTCTCTCACACTCTCACAGACACTCACAGACTCTCACAGACACTCTCTCACACTCTCTGACAGACTCTCACAGACACTCTCTTACACACTCTCACAGACTCACAGAGACACTCTCTCACAGACACTCTCTCACAGACTCTCACACTCTCTCACAGACTCTCACACTCTCTCACAGACTCTTACAGACACTCTCACAGACTCTTACAGACACTCTCTCACAGACACTCTCTCACAAACACTCTCTCACAGACACTCTCTCACAGACACTCTCTCACAGACACTCACAGACACTCTCACAGACACTCTCTCACAGACACTCTGTCACAGACACTCTCACAGACTCTCACAGACACTCTCTCACAGACTCTGACACTCTCACAGACTCTCACAGACACTCTCACAGACAGACTCTCGCAGACAGACTCTCTCACAGACACTCTCTCACACTCTCACAGACACTCACAGACTCTCACAGACACTCTCTCACACTCTCTGACAGACTCTCACAGACACTATCTTACACACTCTCACAGACACTCTCACAGACTCACAGAGACACTCTCTCACAGACACTCTCTCACAGACTCTCACACTCTCTCACAGACTAACAGACACTCTCACAGACTCTTACAGACACTCTCTCACAGACTCTCACAGACACTCTCTTACAGACTATCACATACACTCTTACAGACTCTCTCACAGTCTCTCACAGACTCTCACAGACACTCTCTTACAGACTATCACAGACACTCTCTTACAGACTCACAGACACTCTCACAGACTCTTACAGACTCTCAAAGACACTCTCTCACAGACTCTCACAGACACCCTCTCAGACTCTCACAGACACTCTCTCACAGACACTCTCTCACAGACACTCTCAGACACTCTCACAGACAGTCTCTCACAGACACTCTCTTACAGACTATCACAGACACTCTCACAGACTCTCACAGACAGACTCTCACAGACACTCTCTCAGACTCTCACAGACACTCTCTCACAGACACTCTCTCACAGACACTCTCTCACAGACACTCTCACAGACACTCTCAGACACTTTCTTACACTCTCTCACACTCTCTCACAGACACTCTCTCACAAACTCTCTCTCACAGACTCACAGACTCTCACAGACACTCTCTCACAGACACTCTCTCACAGACACTCTCACAGACTCTCACACTGTCTCACAGACTCTCACAGACACTCACAGACACTCTCACACACTCTCACAGACACTCTCTCACAGACTCTCTCTCACACTTTCTCACAGACTCTCACAGACACTCTCTCACACTCACTCACAGACTCTCACAGACACTCTCTCACACTCTCTGACAGACTCTCAAAGAAACTCTCTCACAGACACTCTCACAGACTCACACTCTCACAACCTCTAACAGACACTCTCACAGACTCTTACAGACTCTCACTGACACTCTCTCACAGACTCTCAAAGATACTCTCAGACTCTCAGACTCTCACAGACACTCTCTCACAGACACTCTCTCACAGACACTCTCTCACAGACACTCTCACAGACACTCTCTCACAGACACTCTCTCACAGACACTCACAGACACTCTCATAGACACTCTCTCAAAGACACTCTCTCACAGACACTCTCACAGACACTCTCACAGACAGACTCTAGCAGACACTCTCTTACAGTCTCTCACAGACTCTCACAGACACTCTCTTACAGACTATCACAGACACTCTCTTACAGACTCACAGACACTCTCACAGACTCTTACAGACTCTCAAAGATACTCTCTCACAGACTCTCACAGACACCCTCTCAGACTCTCACAGACACTCTCTCACAGACACTCTCTCACAGACACTCTCAGACACTCTCACAGACAGTCTCTCACAGTCTCTCACAGACACTCTCTTACAGACTATCACAGACACTCTCACAGACTCTCACAGACAGACTCTCACAGACACTCTCTCAGACTCTCACAGACACTCTCTCACAGACACTCTCACAGACTCTCACAGACACTCTCTCACAGATTCACACTCTCTCAGAGACTCTCACAGACACTCTCAGACTATCACAGACACTCTCTCACAGACTTTTACAGACTCACAGACACTCTCACAGACTATCTCACAGACTGTCTCTATCCCAGACTCTCACAGACACTCTCTCACAGATACTCTCACATACTCTCTCACAGACTGTCTCACATACACTCTCACAGACAATCCCTCACAGACTCTCTCACAGACACTCTCTCACAGACACTCACACTCTCTCACAGATACTCACAGACTCTCAGACACTCTCTCACAGGCACTCTCTCACACTCTCTGACAGACTCTCACAGACACTCTCTTACACACTCTCACAGACACTCTCACAGACTCACAGAGACTCTCTCACAGACACTCTCTCACAGACTCTCACACTCTCTCACAGACTAACAGACACTCTCACAGACTCTTACAGACACTCTCTCACAGACTCTTACAGCCTCTCATAGACACTCTCTCACAGTCTCTCACAGACACTCTCTTACAGACTATCACAGACACTCTCTTACAGACTCTCACACTCTCTCACAGACTAACAGACACTCTCACAGACTCACAGACAGTCTCTCACAGACACTCTCTTACAGACTATCACAGACACTCTCACAGACTCTCACAGACAGACTCTCACAGACACTCTCTCAGACTCTCACAGACACTCTCTCACAGACACTCTCTCACAGACACTCTCTCATAGACACTCTCTCACAGACACTCTCTCACACTCTTAGACACTCTCTCACAGACTCTTAGACACTCTCTCACAGACTCTCACAGACACTCTCACAGACTCTCACAGACACTCTCACAGACTCTCACAGACACTCTCTCACAGACACTCTCTCACAGACACTCTCTCACAGACACTCTCTCACAGACTCTCACACTGTCTCACAGACTCTCACAGACACTCACAGACACTCTCACAGACACTACCTCACAGACTCTCACAGACACTCTCACAGACAATCTCACAGACAATCTCACAGACAATCTCACAGACAATCTCACAGACACTCTCTCACAGACACTCACAGACACTCTCAGACTCTCAGACTCTCACAGACACTCTCTCACAGACACTCATAGACACTCTCAGACTCTCACAGACACTCTCTCACAGACACTCTCTCACAGACACTCACAGACACTCACAGACACTCTCAGACTCTCACAGACACTCTCTCACAGACACTCTCTCACAGACACTCTCTCACAGACACTCTCTCACAGACACTCACAGACACTCTCTCACAGACACTCTCTCACAGACACTCTCTCACAGACACTCTCACAGACTCTCACAGACACTCTCTCACAGACAGACTCTCGCAGACAGACTCTCTCACAGACACTCTCTCACACTCTCACAGACACTCACAGACTCTCACAGACACTCTCTCACACTCTCTGACAGACTCTCACAGACACTCTCTTACACACTCTCACAGACTCACAGAGACACTCTCTCACAGACACTCTCTCACAGACACTCTCTCACAGACACTCACAGACACTCTCACAGACACTCTCTCACAGACACTCTCTCACAGACACTCTCTCACAGACACTCACAGACACTCTCACAGACACTCTCTCACAGACACTCTCTCACAGACACTCTCACAGACTCTCACAGACACTCTCTCACAGACTCTGACACTCTCACAGACTCTCACAGACACTCTCACAGACAGACTCTCGCAGACAGACTCTCTCACAGACACTCTCTCACACTCTCACAGACACTCACAGACTCTCACAGACACTCTCTCACACTCTCTGACAGACTCTCACAGACACTCTCTTACATACTCTCACAGATACTCTCACAGACTCACAGAGACACTCTCTCACAGACACTCTCTCACAGACTCTCACACTCTCTCACAGACTAACATACACTCTCACAGACTCTTACAGACACTCTCTCACAGACTCTCACAGACACTCTCTTACAGACTATCACAGACACTCTCTTACAGACTCTCTCACAGTCTCTCACAGACTCTCACAGACACTCTCTTACAGACTATCACAGACACTCTCTTACAGACTCACAGACACTCTCACAGACTCTTACAGACTCTCAAAGACACTCTCTCACAGACTCTCACAGACACCTTCTCAGACTCTCACAGACACTCTCTCACAGACACTCTCAGACACTCTCACAGACAGTCTCTCACAGTCTCTCACAGACACTCTCTTACAGACTATCACAGACACTCTCACAGACTCTCACAGACAGACTCTCACAGACACTCTCTCAGACTCTCACAGACACTCTCTCACAGACACTCTCTCACAGACACTCTCTCACAGACACTCTCACAGACACTCTCAGACACTTTCTTACACTCTCTCACACTCTCTCACAGACACTCTCTCACAAACTCTCTCTCACAGACTCACAGACTCTCACAGACACTCTCTCACAGACACTCTCTCACAGACACTCTCACAGACTCTCACACTGTCTCACAGACTCTCACAGACACTCACAGACACTCTCACACACTCTCACAGACACTCTCTCACAGACTCTCTCTCACACTTTCTCACAGACTCTCACAGACACTCTCTCACACTCACTCACAGACTCTCACAGACACTCTCTCACACTCTCTGACAGACTCTCACAGAAACTCTCTCACAGACACTCTCACAGACTCACACTCTCACAACCTCTAACAGACAATCTCACAGACTCTTACAGACTCTCACTGACACTCTCTCACAGACTCTCACAGATACTCTCAGACTCTCAGACTCTCACAGACACTCTCTCACAGACACTCTCTCACAGACACTCTCTCACAGACACTCTCTCACAGACACTCTCTCACAGACACTCTCACAGACACTCTCTCACAGACACTCTCTCACAGACACTCACAGACACTCTCTCATAGACACTCTCTCAAAGACACTCTCTCACAGACACTCTCACAGACACTCTCACAGACAGACTCTAGCAGACACTCTCTCACAGACACTCTCACAGACTCTCACAGACACTCACAGACACTCTCTTACAGACTCTCACAGACACTCTCTCACAGACACTTTCTCACAGACTCTCTCACAGACACTCTCTCACAGACACTCTCTCACAGACACTCTCAGACACCCTCTCACACTCTCACAGACACTCACAGACTCTCACAGACACTCTCACAGACTATCACAGACACTCTCACAGACTATCACAGACACTCTCTCACAGACTTTTACACTCTCACAGACACTCTCACAGACACTCTCATAGACACTCTCACAGACTATCACAGACTCTCACAGACTCTCACAGACACTCTCACAGACTCTCACAGACACTCTCGCACAGACACTCTCGCACAGACACTCTCTCACAGACTCTCACAGACAATCTCCCACAGACAATCTCACAGACTCTCTCACAGACTCTCTCACATACACTCTCACAGACAATCGCTCGCAGACTCTCTCACAGACACTCTCTCACAGACACTCTCACACTCTCTCACAGACACTCACAGACTCTCAGACACTCTCTCACAGACTCTCACAGACACTCTCTTACACACTATCACAGACACTCTCACAGACTCACACAGACACTCTCTCACAGACTCTCTCACAGACTCTCACACTCTCACAGACTCTAACAGATACTCTCACAGACAATCACAGACTCTTACAGACTCTCACTGACACTCTCCCACAGACTCTCACAGACACCTCACAGACACTCTCACAGATTATCACAGACTCTCACAGACACTCTCTCAGACTTTCACAGACACTCTCAGACTCTCAAAGACACTCTCACAGACACTCTCTCGCAGACACTCTCTCACAGACTCTCTCTCACAGACTGACACTCTCATAGACTTACACTCTCACAGACACTCTCACAGACAGACTCTCTCAGACACTCTCTCACAGACTCTCACAGATTCTCACAGACACTCACAGACCCTCACATACATTCACAGACTCTCTCACAGACACTCTCTCACAGACTCTCTCACAGACTCTCTTCCACACTCTCTCACAGACACTCTCTCACAGACACTCTCACAGACACTCTCTCAGACACTCTCTCACAGACACTCTCACACTCTCACAGACACTCACAGACACTCACAGACTCTCACAGACACTCTCACAGACACTCTCTCACAGACACTCTCTCACATACTCTCACAGACACTCCTACAGACTCTCACAGACACTCTCAGACTCTCACAGACACTCTCTCACAGACTCACACTCTCTCACAGACTCTCACACGCTCTCACAGACTCTCACAGACACACTCTTACAGACTCTCACAGACACTCTCACAGACTATCACAGACACTCTCACAGACTATCACAGACACTCTCTCACAGACTTTTACACTCTCACAGACACTCTCACAGACACTCTCACAGACACTCTCACAGACTATCACAGACTCTCACAGACTCTCACAGACACTCTCACAGACTCTCACAGACACTCTCGCATAGACACTCTCGCACAGACACTCTCTCACAGACTCTCACAGACAATCTCCCACAGACAATCTCACAGACAATCTCACAGACACTCTCTCACAGACACTCACAGACACTCTCAGACTCTCAGACTCTCACAGACACTCTCTCACAGACACTCTCTCACAGACACTCACAGACACTCACAGACACTCTCAGACTCTCACAGACACTCTCTCACAGACACTCTCTCACAGACACTCTCTCACAGACACTCTCTCACAGACACTCTCTCACAGACACTCACAGACACTCTCTCACAGACACTCTCTCACAGACATTCTCTCACAGACACTCTCATAGACTCTCACAGACACTCTCTCACAGACTCTGACACTCTCACAGACTCTCACAGACACTCTCACAGACAGACTCTCGCAGACAGACTCTCTCACAGACACTCTCTCACACTCTCACAGACACTCACAGACTCTCACAGACACTCTCTCACACTCTCTGACAGACTCTCACAGACACTCTCTTACACACTCTGACAGACTCACAGAGACACTCTCTCACAGACACTCTCTCACAGACTCTCACACTCTCTCACAGACTCTCACACTCTCTCACAGACTCTTACAGACACTCTCACAGACTCTTACAGACACTCTCTCACAGACACTCTCTCACAAACACTCTCTCACAGACACTCTCTCACAGACACTCTCTCACAGACACTCACAGACACTCTCACAGACACTCTCTCACAGACACTCTCTCACAGACACTCTCACAGACTCTCACAGACACTCTCTCACAGACTCTGACACTCTCACAGACTCTCACAGACACTCTCACAGACAGACTCTCGCAGACAGACTCTCTCACAGACACTCTCTCACTCTCTCACAGACACTCACAGACTCTCAGACACTCTCTCACAGACTCTCACAGACACTCTCTTACACACTATCACAGACACTCTCACAGACTCACACAGACACTCTCTCACAGACTCTCACACTCTCACAGACTCTAACAGATAGTCTCACAGACAATCACAGACTCTTACAGACTCTCACTGACACTCTCCCACAGACTCTCACAGACACCTCACAGACACTCTCACAGATTATCACAGACTCTCACAGACACTCTCTCAGACTTTCACAGACACTCTCAGACTCTCAAAGACACTCTCACAGACACTCTCTCGCAGACACTCTCTCACAGACTCTCTCTCACAGACTGACACTCTCACAGACTTACACTCTCACAGACACTCTCACAGACAGACTCTCTCAGACACTCTCTCACAGACTCTCACAGATTCTCACAGACACTCACAGACCCTCACATACACTCACAGACTCTCTCACAGACACTCTCTCACAGACTCTCTCACAGACTCTCTTCCACACTCTCTCACAGACACTCTCTCACAGACACTCTCACAGACACTCTCTCAGACACTCTCTCACAGACACTCTCACACTCTCACAGACACTCACAGACACTCACAGACTCTCACAGACACTCTCACAGACACTCTCTCACAGACACTCTCTCACATACTCTCACAGACACTCCTACAGACTCTCACAGACACTCTCAGACTCTCACAGACACTCTCTCACAGACTCACACTCTCTCACAGACTCTCACACGCTCTCACAGACTCTCACAGACACACTCTTACAGACTCTCACAGACACTCTCACAGACTATCACAGACACTCTCACAGACTATCACAGACACTCTCTCACAGACTTTTACACTCTCACAGACACTCTCACAGACACTCTCACAGACACTCTCACAGACTATCACAGACTCTCACAGACTCTCACAGACACTCTCACAGACTCTCACAGACACTCTCGCATAGACACTCTCGCACAGACACTCTCTCACAGACTCTCACAGACAATCTCCCACAGACAATCTCACAGACAATCTCACAGACACTCTCTCACAGACACTCACAGACACTCTCAGACTCTCAGACTCTCATAGACACTCTCTCACAGACACTCTCTCACAGACACTCACAGACACTCACAGACACTCTCAGACTCTCACAGACACTCTCTCACAGACACTCTCTCACAGACACTCTCTCACAGACACTCTCTCACAGACACTCACAGACACTCTCTCACAGACACTCTCTCACAGACACTCTCTCACAGACACTCTCACAGACTCTCACAGACACTCACAGACTCTGACACTCTCACAGACTCTCACAGACACTCTCACAGACAGACTCTCGCAGACAGACTCTCTCACAGACACTCTCTCACACTCTCACAGACACTCACAGACTCTCACAGACACTCTCTCACACTCTCTGACAGACTCTCACAGACACTCTCTTACACACTCTGACAGACTCACAGAGACACTCTCTCACAGACACTCTCTCACAGACTCTCACACTCTCTCACAGACTCTCACACTCTCTCACAGACTCTTACAGACACTCTCACAGACTCTTACAGACACTCTCTCACAGACACTCTCTCACAAACACTCTCTCACAGACACTCTCTCACAGACACTCTCTCACAGACACTCACAGACACTCTCACAGACACTCTCTCACAGACACTCTCACAGACTCTCACAGACACTCTCTCACAGACTCTGACACTCTCATAGACTCTCACAGACACTCTCACAGACAGACTCTCGCAGACAGACTCTCTCACAGACACTCTCTCACACTCTCACAGACACTCACAGACTCTCACAGACACTCTCTCACACTCTCTGACAGACTCTCACAGGCACTATCTTACACACTCTCACAGACACTCTCACAGACTCACAGAGACACTCTCTCACAGACACTCTCTCACAGACTCTCACACTCTCTCACAGACTAACAGACACTCTCACAGACTCTTACAGACACTCTCTCACAGACTCTCACAGACACTCTCTTACAGACTATCACAGACACTCTCTTACAGACTCTCTCACAGTCTCTCACAGACTCTCACAGACACTCTCTTACAGACTATCACAGACACTCTCTTACAGACTCACAGACACTCTCACAGACTCTTACAGACTCTCAAAGACACTCTCTCACAGACTCTCACAGACACCCTCTCAGACTCTCACAGACACTCTCTCACAGACACTCTCTCACAGACACTCTCAGACACTCTCACAGATAGTCTTTCACAGTCTCTCACAGACACTCTCTTACAGACTATCACAGACACTCTCACAGACTCTCACAGACAGACTCTCACAGACACTCTCTCAGACTCTCACAGACACTCTCTCACAGACACTCTCTCACAGACACTCTCTCACAGACACTCTCACAGACACTCTCAGACACTTTCTTACACTCTCTCACACTCTCTCACAGACACTCTCTCACAAACTCTCTCTCACAGACTCACAGACTCTCACAGACACTCTCTCACAGACACTCTCTCACAGACACTCTCACAGACTCTCACACTGTCTCACAGACTCTCACAGACACTCACAGACACTCTCACACACTCTCACAGACACTCTCTCACAGACTCTCTCTCACACTTTCTCACAGACTCTCAGAGACACTCTCTCACACTCACTCACAGACTCTCACAGACACTCTCTCACACTCTCTGACAGACTCTCACAGAAACTCTCTCACAGACACTCTCACAGACTCACACTCTCACAACCTCTAACAGACACTCTCACAGACTCTTACAGACTCTCACTGACACTCTCTCACAGACTCTCACAGATACTCTCAGACTCTCAGACTCTCACAGACACTCTCTCACAGACACTCTCTCACAGACACTCTCTCACAGACACTCTCTCACAGACACTCTCTCACAGACACTCTCAGACACTCTCACAGACAGTCTCTCACAGACACTCTCTTACAGACTATCACAGACACTCTCACAGACTCTCACAGACAGACTCTCACAGACACTCTCTCAGACTCTCACAGACACTCTCTCACAGACACTCTCTCACAGACACTCTCTCACAGACACTCTCACAGACACTCTCAGACACTTTCTTACACTCTCTCACACTCTCTCACAGACACTCTCTCACAAACTCTCTCTCACAGACTCACAGACTCTCACAGACACTCTCTCACAGACACTCTCTCACAGACACTCTCACAGACTCTCACACTGTCTCACAGACTCTCACAGACACTCACAGACACTCTCACACACTCTCACAGACACTCTCTCACAGACTCTCTCTCACACTTTCTCACAGACTCTCACAGACACTCTCTCACACTCACTCACAGACTCTCACAGACACTCTCTCACACTCTCTGACAGACTCTCACAGAAACTCTCTCACAGACACTCTCACAGACTCACACTCTCACAACCTCTAACAGACACTCTCACAGACTCTTACAGACTCTCACTGACACTCTCTCACAGACTCTCAAAGATACTCTCAGACTCTCAGACTCTCACAGACACTCTCTCACAGACACTCTCTCACAGACACTCTCTCACAGACACTCTCACAGACACTCTCTCATAGACACTCTCTCACAGACACTCACAGACACTCTCATAGACACTCTCTCAAAGACACTCTCTCACAGACACTCTCACAGACACTCTCACAGACAGACTCTAGCAGACACTCTCTTACAGTCTCTCACAGACTCTCACAGACACTCTCTTACAGACTATCACAGACACTCTCTTACAGACTCACAGACACTCTCACAGACTCTTACAGACTCTCAAAGATACTCTCTCACAGACTCTCACAGACACCCTCTCAGACTCTCACAGACACTCTCTCACAGACACTCTCAGACACTCTCACAGACAGTCTCTCACAGTCTCTCACAGACACTCTCTTACAGACTATCACAGACACTCTCACAGACTCTCACAGACAGACTCTCACAGACACTCTCTCAGACTCTCACAGACACTCTCTCACAGACACTCTCACAGACTCTCACAGACACTCTCTCACAGACTCACACTCTCTCAGAGACTCTCACAGACACTCTCAGACTATCACAGACACTCTCTCACAGACTTTTACAGACTCACAGACACTCTCACAGACTATCTCACAGACTGTCTCTATCCCAGACTCTCACAGACACTCTCTCACAGATACTCTCACATACTCTCTCACAGACTGTCTCACATACACTCTCACAGACAATCCCTCACAGACTCTCTCACAGACACTCTCTCACAGACACTCACACTCTCTCACAGATACTCACAGACTCTCAGACACTCTCTCACAGGCACTCTCTCACACTCTCTGACAGACTCTCACAGACACTCTCTTACACACTCTCACAGACACTCTCACAGACTCACAGAGACTCTCTCACAGACACTCTCTCACAGACTCTCACACTCTCTCACAGACTAACAGACACTCTCACAGACTCTTACAGACACTCTCTCACAGACTCTTACAGCCTCTCATAGACACTCTCTCACAGTCTCTCACAGACACTCTCTTACAGACTATCACAGACACTCTCTTACAGACTCTCACACTCTCTCACAGACTAACAGACACTCTCACAGACTCACAGACAGTCTCTCACAGACACTCTCTTACAGACTATCACAGACACTCTCACAGACTCTCACAGACAGACTCTCACAGACACTCTCTCAGACTCTCACAGACACTCTCTCACAGACACTCTCTCACAGACACTCTCTCACAGACACTCTCTCATAGACACTCTCTCACAGACACTCTCTCACACTCTTAGACACTCTCTCACAGACTCTTAGACACTCTCTCACAGACTCTCACAGACACTCTCACAGACTCTCACAGACACTCTCACAGACTCTCACAGACACTCTCTCACAGACACTCTCTCACAGACACTCTCTCACAGACACTCTCTCACAGACTCTTAGACACTCTCTCACAGACTCTCACACTGTCTCACAGACTCTCACAGACACTCACAGACACTCTCACAGACACTCTCTCACAGACTCTCACAGACACTCTCACAGACAATCTCACAGACAATCTCACAGACAATCTCACAGACAATCTCACAGACACTCTCTCACAGACACTCACAGACACTCTCAGACTCTCAGACTCTCACAGACACTCTCTCACAGACACTCATAGACACTCTCAGACTCTCACAGACACTCTCTCACAGACACTCTCTCACAGACACTCACAGACACTCACAGACACTCTCAGACTCTCACAGACACTCTCTCACAGACACTCTCTCACAGACACTCTCTCACAGACACTCTCTCACAGACACTCACAGACACTCTCTCACAGACACTCTCTCACAGACACTCTCTCACAGACACTCTCACAGACTCTCACAGACACTCTCTCACAGACAGACTCTCGCAGACAGACTCTCTCACAGACACTCTCTCACACTCTCACAGACACTCACAGACTCTCACAGACACTCTCTCACACTCTCTGACAGACTCTCACAGACACTCTCTTACACACTCTCACAGACTCACAGAGACACTCTCTCACAGACACTCTCTCACAGACACTCTCTCACAGACACTCACAGACACTCTCACAGACACTCTCTCACAGACACTCTCTCACAGACACTCTCTCACAGACACTCACAGACACTCTCACAGACACTCTCTCACAGACACTCTCTCACAGACACTCTCACAGACTCTCACAGACACTCTCACAGACAGACTCTCGCAGACAGACTCTCTCACAGACACTCTCTCACACTCTCACAGACACTCACAGACTCTCACAGACACTCTCTCACACTCTCTGACAGACTCTCACAGACACTCTCTTACATACTCTCACAGATACTCTCACAGACTCACAGAGACACTCTCTCACAGACACTCTCTCACAGACTCTCACACTCTCTCACAGACTAACATACACTCTCACAGACTCTTACAGACACTCTCTCACAGACTCTCACAGACACTCTCTTACAGACTATCACAGACACTCTCTTACAGACTCTCTCACAGTCTCTCACAGACTCTCACAGACACTCTCTTACAGACTATCACAGACACTCTCTTACAGACTCACAGACACTCTCACAGACTCTTACAGACTCTCAAAGACACTCTCTCACAGACTCTCACAGACACCCTCTCAGACTCTCACAGACACTTTCTCACAGACACTCTCAGACACTCTCACAGACAGTCTCTCACAGTCTCTCACAGACACTCTCTTACAGACTATCACAGACACTCTCACAGACTCTCACAGACAGACTCTCACAGACACTCTCTCAGACTCTCACAGACACTCTCTCACAGACACTCTCTCACAGACACTCTCTCACAGACACTCTCACAGACACTCTCAGACACTTTCTTACACTCTCTCACACTCTCTCACAGACACTCTCTCACAAACTCTCTCTCACAGACTCACAGACTCTCACAGACACTCTCTCACAGACACTCTCTCACAGACACTCTCACAGACTCTCACACTGTCTCACAGACTCTCACAGACACTCACAGACACTCTCACACACTCTCACAGACACTCTCTCACAGACTCTCTCTCACACTTTCTCACAGACTCTCACAGACACTCTCTCACACTCACTCACAGACTCTCACAGACACTCTCTCACACTCTCTGACAGACTCTCACAGAAACTCTCTCACAGACACTCTCACAGACTTACACTCTCACAACCTCTAACAGACAATCTCACAGACTCTTACAGACTCTCACTGATACTCTCTCACAGACTCTCACAGATACTCTCAGACTCTCAGACTCTCACAGACACTCTCTCACAGACACTCTCTCACAGACACTCTCTCACAGACACTCTCTCACAGACACTCTCTCACAGACACTCTCACAGACACTCTCTCACAGACACTCTCTCACAGACACTCACAGACACTCTCATAGACACTCTCTCAAAGACACTCTCTCACAGACACTCTCACAGACACTCTCACAGACAGACTCTAGCAGACACTCTCTCACAGACACTCTCACAGACTCTCACAGACACTCACAGACACTCTCTTACAGACTCTCACAGACACTCTCTCACAGACACTTTCTCACAGACTCTCTCACAGACACTCTCTCACAGACACTCTCTCACAGACACTCTCAGACACCCTCTCACACTCTCACAGACACTCACAGACTCTCACAGACACTCTCACAGACACTCTCACAGACACTCTCACAGACTATCACAGACACTCTCACAGACTATCACAGACACTCTCTCACAGACTTTTACACTCTCACAGACACTCTCACAGACACTCTCATAGACACTCTCACAGACTATCACAGACTCTCACAGACTCTCACAGACACTCTCACAGACTCTCACAGACACTCTCGCACAGACACTCTCGCACAGACACTCTCTCACAGACTCTCACAGACAATCTCCCACAAACAATCTCACAGACTCTCTCACAGACTCTCTCACATACACTCTCACAGACAATCGCTCGCAGACTCTCTCACAGACACTCTCTCACAGACACTCTCACACTCTCTCACAGACACTCACAGACTCTCAGACACTCTCTCACAGACTCTCACAGACACTCTCTTACACACTATCACAGACACTCTCACAGACTCACACAGACACTCTCTCACAGACTCTCTCACAGACTCTCACACTCTCACAGACTCTAACAGATACTCTCACAGACAATCACAGACTCTTACAGACTCTCACTGACACTCTCCCACAGACTCTCACAGACACCTCACAGACACTCTCACAGATTATCACAGACTCTCACAGACACTCTCTCAGACTTTCACAGACACTCTCAGACTCTCAAAGACACTCTCACAGACACTCTCTCGCAGACACTCTCTCACAGACTCTCTCTCACAGACTGACACTCTCATAGACTTACACTCTCACAGACACTCTCACAGACAGACTCTCTCAGACACTCTCTCACAGACTCTCACAGATTCTCACAGACACTCACAGACCCTCACATACATTCACAGACTCTCTCACAGACACTCTCTCATAGACTCTCTCACAGACTCTCTTCCACACTCTCTCACAGACACTCTCTCACAGACACTCTCACAGACACTCTCTCAGACACTCTCTCACAGACACTCTCACACTCTCACAGACACTCACAGACACTCACAGACTCTCACAGACACTCTCACAGACACTCTCTCACAGACACTCTCTCACATACTCTCACAGACACTCTCACACACTCTCACAGACACTCTCAGACTCTCACAGACACTCTCTCACAGACTCACACTCTCTCACAGACTCTCACACGCTCTCACAGACTCTCACAGACACACTCTTACAGACTCTCACAGACACTCTCACAGACTATCACAGACACTCTCACAGACTATCACAGACACTCTCTCACAGACTTTTACACTCTCACAGACACTCACAGACTCTCACAGACACTCTCGCATAGACACTCTCGCACAGACACTCTCTCACAGACTCTCACAGACAATCTCCCACAGACAATCTCACAGACAATCTCACAGACACTCTCTCACAGACACTCACAGACACTCTCAGACTCTCAGACTCTCACAGACACTCTCTCACAGACACTCTCTCACAGACACTCACAGACACTCACAGACACTCTCAGACTCTCACAGACACTCTCTCACAGACACTCTCTCACAGACACTCTCTCACAGACACTCTCTCACAGACACTCTCTCACAGACACTCACAGACACTCTCTCACAGACACTCTCTCACAGACATTCTCTCACAGACACTCTCACAGACTCTCACAGACACTCTCTCACAGACTCTGACACTCTCACAGACTCTCACAGACACTCTCACAGACAGACTCTCGCAGACAGACTCTCTCACAGACACTCTCTCACACTCTCACAGACACTCACAGACTCTCACAGACACTCTCTCACACTCTCTGACAGACTCTCACAGACACTCTCTTACACACTCTGACAGACTCACAGAGACACTCTCTCACAGACACTCTCTCACAGACTCTCACACTCTCTCACAGACTCTCACACTCTCTCACAGACTCTTACAGACACTCTCACAGACTCTTACAGACACTCTCTCACAGACACTCTCTCACAAACACTCTCTCACAGACACTCTCTCACAGACACTCTCTCACAGACACTCACAGACACTCTCACAGACACTCTCTCACAGACACTCTCTCACAGACACTCTCACAGACTCTCACAGACACTCTCTCACAGACTCTGACACTCTCACAGACTCTCACAGACACTCTCACAGACAGACTCTCGCAGACAGACTCTCTCACAGACACTCTCTCACTCTCTCACAGACACTCACAGACTCTCAGACACTCTCTCACAGACTCTCACAGACACTCTCTTACACACTATCACAGACACTCTCACAGACTCACACAGACACTCTCTCACAGACTCTCTCACAGACTCTCACACTCTCACAGACTCTAACAGATACTCTCACAGACAATCACAGACTCTTACAGACTCTCACTGACACTCTCCCACAGACTCTCACAGACACCTCACAGACACTCTCACAGATTATCACAGACTCTCACAGACACTCTCTCAGACTTTCACAGACACTCTCAGACTCTCAAAGACACTCTCACAGACACTCTCTCGCAGACACTCTCTCACAGACTCTCTCTCACAGACTGACACTCTCACAGACTTACACTCTCACAGACACTCTCACAGACAGACTCTCTCAGACACTCTCTCACAGACTCTCACAGATTCTCACAGACACTCACAGACCCTCACATACACTCACAGACTCTCTCACAGACACTCTCTCACAGACTCTCTCACAGACTCTCTTCCACACTCTCTCACAGACACTCTCTCACAGACACTCTCACAGACACTCTCTCAGACACTCTCTCACAGACACTCTCACACTCTCACAGACACTCACAGACACTCACAGACTCTCACAGACACTCTCACAGACACTCTCTCACAGACACTCTCTCACATACTCTCACAGACACTCCTACAGACTCTCACAGACACTCTCAGACTCTCACAGACACTCTCTCACAGACTCACACTCTCTCACAGACTCTCACACGCTCTCACAGACTCTCACAGACACACTCTTACAGACTCTCACAGACACTCTCACAGACTATCACAGACACTCTCACAGACTATCACAGACACTCTCTCACAGACTTTTACACTCTCACAGACACTCTCACAGACACTCTCACAGACACTCTCACAGACTATCACAGACTCTCACAGACACTCTCACAGACTCTCACAGACACTCTCGCATAGACACTCTCGCACAGACACTCTCTCACAGACTCTCACAGACAATCTCCCACAGACAATCTCACAGACAATCTCACAGACACTCTCTCACAGACACTCACAGACACTCTCAGACTCTCAGACTCTCACAGACACTCTCTCACAGACACTCTCTCACAGACACTCACAGACACTCACAGACACTCTCAGACTCTCACAGACACTCTCTCACAGACACTCACTCACAGACACTCTCTCACAGACACTCTCTCACAGACACTCACAGACACTCTCTCACAGACACTCTCTCACAGACACTCTCTCACAGACACTCTCACAGACTCTCACAGACACTCTCTCACAGACTCTGACACTCTCACAGACTCTCACAGACACTCTCACAGACAGACTCTCGCAGACAGACTCTCTCACAGACACTCTCTCACACTCTCACAGACACTCACAGACTCTCACAGACACTCTCTCACACTCTCTGACAGACTCTCACAGACACTCTCTTACACACTCTGACAGACTCACAGAGACACTCTCTCAAAGACACTCTCTCACAGACTCTCACACTCTCTCACAGACTCTCACACTCTCTCACAGACTCTTACAGACACTCTCACAGACTCTTACAGACACTCTCTCACAGACACTCTCTCACAAACACTCTCTCACAGACACTCTCTCACAGACACTCTCTCACAGACACTCACAGACACTCTCACAGACACTCTCTCACAGACACTCTCACAGACTCTCACAGACACTCTCTCACAGACTCTGACACTCTCATAGACTCTCACAGACACTCTCACAGACAGACTCTTGCAGACAGACTCTCTCACAGACACTCTCTCACACTCTCACAGACACTCACAGACTCTCACAGACACTCTCTCACACTCTCTGACAGACTATCACAGGCACTATCTTACACACTCTCACAGACACTCTCACAGACTCACAGAGACACTCTCTCACAGACACTCTCTCACAGACTCTCACACTCTCTCACAGACTAACAGACACTCTCACAGACTCTTACAGACACTCTCTCACAGACTCTCACAGACACTCTCTTACAGACTATCACAGACAATCTCTTACAGACTCTCTCACAGTCTCTCACAGACTCTCACAGACACTCTCTTACAGACTATCACAGACACTCTCTTACAGACTCACAGACACTCTCACAGACTCTTACAGACTCTCAAAGACACTCTCTCACAGACTCTCACAGACACCCTCTCAGACTCTCACAGACACTCTCTCACAGACACTCTCTCACAGACACTCTCAGACACTCTCACAGATAGTCTTTCACAGTCTCTCACAGACACTCTCTTACAGACTATCACAGACACTCTCACAGACTCTCACAGACAGACTCTCACAGACACTCTCTCAGACTCTCACAGACACTCTCTCACAGACACTCTCTCACAGACACTCTCTCACAGACACTCTCACAGACACTCTCAGACACTTTCTTACACTCTCTCACACTCTCTCACAGACACTCTCTCACAAACTCTCTCTCACAGACTCACAGACTCTCACAGACACTCTCTCACAGACACTCTCTCACAGACACTCTCACAGACTCTCACACTGTCTCACAGACTCTCACAGACACTCACAGACACTCTCACACACTCTCACAGACACTCTCTCACAGACTCTCTCTCACACTTTCTCACAGACTCTCACAGACACTCTCTCACACTCACTCACAGACTCTCACAGACACTCTCTCACACTCTCTGACAGACTCTCACAGAAACTCTCTCACAGACACTCTCACAGACTCACACTCTCACAACCTCTAACAGACACTCTCACAGACTCTTACAGACTCTCACTGACACTCTCTCATAGACTCTCACAGATTCTCACAGACACTCACAGACCCTCACATACACTCACAGACTCTCTCACAGACACTCTCTCACAGACTCTCTCACAGACTCTCTTCCACACTCTCTCACAGACACTCTCTCACAGACACTCTCACAGACACTCTCTCAGACACTCTCTCACAGACACTCTCACACTCTCACAGACACTCACAGACACTCACAGACTCTCGTAGACACTCTCACAGATACTCTCTCACAGACACTCTCTCACATACTCTCACAGACACACTCTTACAGACTCTCACAGACACTCTCACAGACTATCACAGACACTCTCACAGACTATCACAGACACTCTCTCACAGACTTTTACACTCTCACAGACACTCTCACAGACACTCTCACAGACACTCTCACAGACTCTCACAGACACTCTCACAGACTCTCACAGACACTCTCGCATAGACACTCTCGCACAGACACTCTCTCACAGACTCTCACAGACAATCTCCCACAGACAATCTCACAGACAATCTCACAGACACTCTCTCACAGACACTCACAGACACTCTCAGACTCTCAGACTCTCACAGACACTCTCTCACAGACACTCTCTCACAGACACTCACAGACACTCACAGACACTCTCAGACTCTCACAGACACTCTCTCACAGACACTCTCTCACAGACACTCTCTCACAGACACTCTCTCACAGACACTCACAGACACTCTCTCACAGACACTCTCTCACAGACACTCTCACAGACTCTCACAGACACTCTCTCACAGACTCTGACACTCTCACAGACTCTCACAGACACTCTCACAGACAGACTCTCGCAGACAGACTCTCTCACAGACACTCTCTCACACTCTCACAGACACTCACAGACTCTCACAGACACTCTCTCACACTCTCTGACAGACTCTCACAGACACTCTCTTACACACTCTGACAGACTCACAGAGACACTCTCTCACAGACTCTCTCACAGACTCTCACACTCTCTCACAGACTCTCACACTCTCTCACAGACTCTTACAGACACTCTCACAGACTCTTATAGACACTCTCTCACAGACACTCTCTCACAAACACTCTCTCACAGACACTCTCTCACAGACACTCTCTCACAGACACTCACAGACACTCTCACAGACACTCTCTCACAGACACTCTCACAGACTCTCACAGACACTCTCTCACAGACTCTGACACTCTCACAGACTCTCACAGACACTCTCACAGACAGACTCTCGCAGACAGACTCTCTCACAGACACTCTCTCACACTCTCACAGACACTCACAGACTCTCACAGACACTCTCTCACACTCTCTGACAGACTCTCACAGACACTATCTTACACACTCTCACAGACACTCTCACAGACTCACAGAGACACTCTCTCACAGACACTCTCTCACAGACTCTCACACTCTCCCACAGACTAACAGACACTCTCATAGACTCTTACAGACACTCTCTCACAGACTCTCACAGACACTCTCTTACAGACTGTCACAGACACTCTCTTACAGACTCACAGACACTCTCACAGACTCTTACAGACTCTCAAAGACACTCTCTCACAGACTCTCACAGACACCCTCTCAGACTCTCACAGACACTCTCTCACAGACACTCTCTCACAGACACTCTCAGACACTCTCACAGACAGTCTCTCACAGTCTCTCACAGACACTCTCTTACAGACTATCACAGACACTCTCACAGACTCTCACAGACAGACTCTCACAGACACTCTCTCAGACTCTCACAGACACTCTCTCACAGACACTCTCTCACAGACACTCTCTCACAGACACTCTCACAGACACTCTCAGACACTTTCTTACACTCTCTCACACTCTCTCACAGACACTCTCTCACAAACTCTCTCTCACAGACTCACAGACTCTCACAGACACTCTCTCACAGACACTCTCTCACAGACACTCTCACAGACTCTCACACTGTCTCACAGACTCTCACAGACACTCACAGACACTCTCACACACTCTCACAGACACTCTCTCACAGACTCTCTCTCACACTTTCTCACAGACTCTCACAGACACTCTCTCACACTCACTCACAGACTCTCACAGACACTCTCTCACACTCTCTGACAGACTCTCACAGAAACTCTCTCACAGATACTCTCACAGACTCACACTCTCACAACCTCTAACAGACACTCTCACAGACTCTTACAGACTCTCACTGACACTCTCTCACAGACTCTCACAGATACTCTCAGACTCTCAGACTCTCACAGACACTCTCTCACAGACACTCTCTCACAGACACTCTCACACTCTCTCACAGACACTCACAGACTCTCAGACACTCTCTCACAGACTCTCACAGACACTCTCTTACACACTATCACAGACACTCTCACAGACTCACACAGACACTCTCTCACAGACTCTCACACTCTCACAGATTCTAACAGATACTCTCACAGACAATCACAGACTCTTACAGACTCTCACTGACACTCTCCCACAGACTCTCACAGACACCTCACAGACACTCTCACAGATTATCACAGACTCTCACAGACACTCTCTCAGACTTTCACAGACACTCTCAGACTCTCAAAGACACTCTCACAGACACTCTCTCGCAGACACTCTCTCACAGACTCTCTCTCACAGACTGACACTCTCACAGACTTACACTCTCACAGACACTCTCACAGACAGACTCTCTCAGACACTCTCTCACAGACTCTCACAGATTCTCACAGACACTCACAGACCCTCACATACACTCACAGACTCTCTCACAGACACTCTCTCACAGACTCTCTCACAGACTCTCTTCCACACTCTCTCACAGACACTCTCTCACAGACACTCTCACAGACACTCTCTCAGACACTCTCTCACAGACACTCTCACACTCTCACAGACACTCACAGACACTCACAGACTCTCACAGACACTCTCACAGACACTCTCTCACAGACACTCTCTCACATACTCTCACAGACACTCCTACAGACTCTCACAGACACTCTCAGACTCTCACAGACACTCTCTCACAGACTCACACTCTCTCACAGACTCTCACACGCTCTCACAGACTCTCACAGACACACTCTTACAGACTCTCACAGACACTCTCACAGACTATCACAGACACTCTCACAGACTATCACAGACACTCTCTCACAGACTTTTACACTCTCACAGACACTCTCACAGACACTCTCACAGACATTCTCACAGACTCTCACAGACACTCTCACAGACTCTCACAGACACTCTCGCATAGACACTCTCGCACAGACACTCTCTCACAGACTCTCACAGACAATCTCCCACAGACAATCTCACAGACAATCTCACAGACACTCTCTCACAGACACTCACAGACACTCTGACTCTCAGACTCTCACAGACACTCTCTCACAGACACTCACAGACACTCTCAGACTCTCACAGACACTCTCTCACAGACACTCTCTCACAGACACTTACAGACACTCACAGACACTCTCAGACTCTCACAGACACTCTCTCACAGACACTCTCTCACACTCTCTCACAGACACTCTCTCACAGACACTCTCTCACAGACACTCACAGACACTCTCTCACAGACACTCTCTCACAGACACTCTCTCACAGACACTCTCACAGACTCTCACAGACACTCTCTCACAGACTCTGACACTCTCACAGACTCTCACAGACACTCTCACAGACAGACTCTCGCAGACAGACTCTCTCACAGACACTCTCTCACACTCTCACAGACACTCACAGACTCTCACAGACACTCTCTCACACTCTCTGACAGACTCTCACAGACACTCTCTTACACACTCTCACAGACTCACAGAGACACTCTCTCACAGACACTCTCTCACAGACTCTCACACTCTCTCACAGACTCTCACACTCTCTCACAGACTCTTACAGACACTCTCACAGACTCTTACAGACACTCTCTCACAGACACTCTCTCACAAACACTCTCTCACAGACACTCTCTCACAGACACTCTCTCACAGACACTCACAGACACTCTCACAGACACTCTCTCACAGACACTCTCTCACAGACACTCTCACAGACTCTCACAGACACTCTCTCACAGACTCTGACACTCTCACAGACTCTCACAGACACTCTCACAGACAGACTCTCGCAGACAGACTCTCTCACAGACACTCTCTCACACTCTCACAGACACTCACAGACTCTCACAGACACTCTCTCACACTCTCTGACAGACTCTCACAGACACTATCTTACACACTCTCACAGACACTCTCACAGACTCACAGAGACACTCTCTCACAGACACTCTCTCACAGACTCTCACACTCTCTCACAGACTAACAGACACTCTCACAGACTCTTACAGACACTCTCTCACAGACTCTCACAGACACTCTCTTACAGACTATCACATACACTCTCTTACAGACTCTCTCACAGTCTCTCACAGACTCTCACAGACACTCTCTTACAGACTATCACAGACACTCTCTTACAGACTCACAGACACTCTCACAGACTCTTACAGACTCTCAAAGACACTCTCTCACAGACTCTCACAGACACCCTCTCAGACTCTCACAGACACTCTCTCACAGACACTCTCTCACAGACACTCTCAGACACTCTCACAGACAGTCTCTCACAGACACTCTCTTACAGACTATCACAGACACTCTCACAGACTCTCACAGACACTCTCACAGACACTCTCTCAGACTCTCACAGACACTCTCTCACAGACACTCTCTCACAGACACTCTCTCACAGACACTCTCACAGACACTCTCAGACACTTTCTTACACTCTCTCACACTCTCTCACAGACACTCTCTCACAAACTCTCTCTCACAGACTCACAGACTCTCACAGACACTCTCTCACAGACACTCTCTCACAGACACTCTCACAGACTCTCACACTGTCTCACAGACTCTCACAGACACTCACAGACACTCTCACACACTCTCACAGACACTCTCTCACAGACTCTCTCTCACACTTTCTCACAGACTCTCACAGACACTCTCTCACACTCACTCACAGACTCTCACAGACACTCTCTCACACTCTCTGACAGACTCTCACAGAAACTCTCTCACAGACACTCTCACAGACTCACACTCTCACAACCTCTAACAGACAATCTCACAGACTCTTACAGACTCTCACTGACACTCTCTCACAGACTCTCACAGATACTCTCAGACTCTCACAGACACTCTCTCACAGACACTCTCTCACAGACACTCTCTCACAGACACTCTCTCACAGACACTCTCTCACAGACACTCTCACAGACACTCTCTCACAGACACTCTCTCACAGACACTCACAGACACTCTCATAGACACTCTCTCAAAGACACTCTCTCACAGACACTCTCACAGACACTCTCACAGACAGACTCTAGCAGACACTCTCTTACAGTCTCTCACAGACTCTCACAGACACTCTCTTACAGACTATCACAGACACTCTCTTACAGACTCACAGACACTCTCACAGACTCTTACAGACTCTCAAAGATACTCTCTCACAGACTCTCACAGACACCCTCTCAGACTCTCACAGACACTCTCTCACAGACACTCTCTCACAGACACTCTCAGACACTCTCACAGACTCTCACAGACAGACTCTCACAGACACTCTCTCAGACTCTCACAGACACTCTCTCACAGACACTCTCACAGACTCTCACAGACACTCTCTCACAGACTCACACTCTCTCAGAGACTCTCACAGACACTCTCAGACTATCACAGACACTCTCTCACAGACTTTTACAGACTCACAGACACTCTCACAGACTATCTCACAGACTGTCTCTCTCCCAGACTCTCACAGACACTCTCTCACAGATACTCTCACATACTCTCTCACAGACTGTCTCACATACACTCTCACAGACAATCCCTCACAGACTCTCTCACAGACACTCTCTCACAGACACTCACACTCTCTCACAGATACTCACAGACTCTCAGACACTCTCTCACAGGCACTCTCTCACACTCTCTGACAGACTCTCACAGACACTCTCTTACACACTCTCACAGACACTCTCACAGACTCACAGAGACTCTCTCACAGACACTCTCTCACAGACTCTCACACTCTCTCACAGACTAACAGACACTCTCACAGACTCTTACAGACACTCTCTCACAGACTCTTACAGCCTCTCATAGACACTCTCTCACAGTCTCTCACAGACACTCTCTTACAGACTATCACAGACACTCTCTTACAGACTCTCACACTCTCTCACAGACTAACAGACACTCTCACAGACTCACAGACAGTCTCTCCCAGACACTCTCTTACAGACTATCACAGACACTCTCACAGACTCTCACAGACAGACTCTCACAGACACTCTCTCAGACTCTCACAGACACTCTCTCACAGACACTCTCTCACAGACACTCTCTCATAGACACTCTCTCACAGACACTCTCTCACACTCTTAGACACTCTCTCACAGACTCTTAGACACTCTCTCACAGACTCTCACAGACACTCTCACAGACTCTCACAGACACTCTCACAGACTCTCACAGACACTCTCTCACAGACACTCTCTCACAGACACTCTCTCACAGACACTCTCTCCCAGACTCTTAGACACTCTCTCACAGACTCTCACACTGTCTCACAGACTCTCACAGACACTCACAGACACTCTCACAGACACTCTCTCACAGACAATCTCACAGACAATCTCACAGACAATCTCACAGACACTCTCTCACAGACACTCACAGACACTCTCAGACTCTCAGACTCTCACAGACACTCTCTCACAGACACTCATAGACACTCTCAGACTCTCACAGACACTCTCTCACAGACACTCTCTCACAGACACTCACAGACACTCTCAGACTCTCACAGACACTCTCTCACAGACACTCTCACACTCTCACAGACACTCACAGACACTCACAGACTCTCACAGACACTCTCACAGACACTCTCTCACAGACACTCACAGACACTCTCTCACAGACACTCTCTCACAGACACTCACAGACACTCTCTCACAGACACTCTCTCACAGACACTCTCTCACAGACACTCTCTCACAGACACTCTCACAGACACTCTCTCACAGACAGACTCTCGCAGACAGACTCTCTCACAGACACTCTCTCACACTCTCACAGACACTCACAGACTCTCACAGACACTCTCTCACACTCTCTGACAGACTCTCACAGACACTCTCTTACACACTCTCACAGACTCACAGAGACACTCTCTCACAGACACTCTCTCACAGACTCTCACACTCTCTCACAGACTCTCACACTCTCTCACAGACTCTTACAGACACTCTCACAGACTCTTACAGACACTCTCTCACAGATACTCTCTCACAAACACTCTCTCACAGACACTCTCTCACAGACACTCTCTCACAGACACTCACAGACACTCTCACAGACACTCTCTCACAGACACTCTCTCACAGACACTCTCACAGACTCTCACAGACACTCTCTCACAGACTCTGACACTCTCACAGACTCTCACAGACACTCTCACAGACAGACTCTCGCAGACAGACTCTCTCACAGACACTCTCTCACACTCTCACAGACACTCACAGACTCTCACAGACACTCTCTCACACTCTCTGACAGACTCTCACAGACACTCTCTTACATACTCTCACAGATACTCTCACAGACTCACAGAGACACTCTCTCACAGACACTCTCTCACAGACTCTCACACTCTCTCACAGACTAACATACACTCTCACAGACTCTTACAGACACTCTCTCACAGACTCTCACAGACACTCTCTTACAGACTATCACAGACACTCTCTTACAGACTCTCTCACAGTCTCTCACAGACTCTCACAGACACTCTCTTACAGACTATCACAGACACTCTCTTACAGACTCACAGACACTCTCACAGACTCTTACAGACTCTCAAAGACACTCTCTCACAGACTCTCACAGACACCCTCTCAGACTCTCACAGACACTCTCTCACAGACACTCTCTCACAGACACTCTCAGACACTCTCACAGACAGTCTCTCACAGTCTCTCACAGACACTCTCTTACAGACTATCACAGACACTCTCACAGACTCTCACAGACAGACTCTCATGGACACTCTCTCAGACTCTCACAGACACTCTCTCACAGACACTCTCTCACAGACACTCTCTCACAGACACTCTCACAGACACTCTCAGACACTTTCTTACACTCTCTCACACTCTCTCACAGACACTCTCTCACAAACTCTCTCTCACAGACTCACAGACTCTCACAGACACTCTCTCACAGACACTCTCTCACAGACACTCTCACAGACTCTCACACTGTCTCACAGACTCTCACAGACACTCACAGACACTCTCACACACTCTCACAGACACTCTCTCACAGACTCTCTCTCACACTTTCTCACAGACTCTCACAGACACTCTCTCACACTCACTCACAGACTCTCACAGACACTCTCTCACACTCTCTGACAGACTCTCACAGAAACTCTCTCACAGACACTCTCACAGACTCACACTCTCACAACCTCTAACAGACAATCTCACAGACTCTTACAGACTCTCACTGACACTCTCTCACAGACTCTCACAGATACTCTCAGACTCTCAGACTCTCACAGACACTCTCTCACAGACACTCTCTCACAGACACTCTCTCACAGACACTCTCTCACAGACACTCTCTCACAGACACTCTCACAGACACTCTCTCACAGACACTCTCTCACAGACACTCACAGACACTCTCATAGACACTCTCTCAAAGACACTCTCTCATAGACACTCTCACAGACACTCTCACAGACAGACTCTAGCAGACACTCTCTCACAGACACTCTCACAGACTCTCACAGACACTCACAGACACTCTCTTACAGACTCTCACAGACACTCTCTCACAGACACTTTCTCACAGACTCTCTCACAGACACTCTCTCACAGACACTCTCGCACAGACACTCTCAGACACCCTCTCACACTCTCACAGACACTCACAGACTCTCACAGACACTCTCACAGACACTCTCACAGACACTCTCACAGACTATCACAGACACTCTCACAGACTATCACAGACACTCTCTCACAGACTTTTACACTCTCACAGACACTCTCACAGACACTCTCATAGACACTCTCACAGACTATCACAGACTCTCACAGACTCTCACAGACACTCTCACAGACTCTCACAGACACTCTCGCACAGACACTCTCGCACAGACACTCTCTCACAGACTCTCACAATCTCCCACAGACAATCTCACAGACTCTCTCACAGACTCTCTCACATACACTCTCACAGACAATCGCTCGCAGACTCTCTCACAGATACTCTCTCACAGACACTCTCACACTCTCTCACAGACACTCACAGACTCTCAGACACTCTCTCACAGACTCTCACAGACACTCTCTTACACACTATCACAGACACTCTCACAGACTCACACAGACACTCTCTCACAGACTCTCTCACAGACTCTCACACTCTCACAGACTCTAACAGATACTCTCACAGACAATCACAGACTCTTAGAGACTCTCACTGACACTCTCCCACAGACTCTCACAGACACCTCACAGACACTCTCACAGATTATCACAGACTCTCACAGACACTCTCTCAGACTTTCACAGACACTCTCAGACTCTCAAAGACACTCTCACAGACACTCTCTCGCAGACACTCTCTCACAGACTCTCTCTCACAGACTGACACTCTCATAGACTTACACTCTCACAGACACTCTCACAGACAGACTCTCTCAGACACTCTCTCACAGACTCTCACAGATTCTCACAGACACTCACAGACCCTCACATACATTCACAGACTCTCTCACAGACACTCTCTCACAGACTCTCTCACAGACTCTCTTCCACACTCTCTCACAGACACTCTCTCACAGACACTCTCACAGACACTCTCTCAGACACTCTCTCACAGACACTCTCACACTCTCACAGACACTCACAGACACTCACAGACTCTCACAGACACTCTCTCACAGACACTCTCTCACAGACACTCTCTCACATACTCTCACAGACACTCCTACAGACTCTCACAGACACTCTCAGACTCTCACAGACACTCTCTCACAGACTCACACTCTCTCACAGACTCTCACACGCTCTCACAGACTCTCACAGACACACTCTTACAGACTCTCACAGACACTCTCACAGACTATCACAGACACTCTCACAGACTATCACAGACACTCTCTCACAGACTTTTACACTCTCACAGACACTCTCACAGACACTCTCACAGACACTCTCACAGACTATCACAGACTCTCAGAGACTCTCACAGACACTCTCACAGACTCTCACAGACACTCTCGCATAGACACTCTCGCACAGACACTCTCTCACAGACTCTCACAGACAATCTCCCACAGACAATCTCACAGACAATCTCACAGACACTCTCTCACAGACACTCACAGACACTCTCAGACTCTCAGACTCTCACAGACACTCTCTCACAGACACTCTCTCACAGACACTCACAGACACTCACAGACACTCTCAGACTCTCACAGACACTCTCTCACAGACACTCTCTCACAGACACTCTCTCACAGACACTCTCTCACAGACACTCTCTCACAGACACTCACAGACACTCTCTCACAGACACTCTCTCACAGACATTCTCTCACAGACACTCTCACAGACTCTCACAGACACTCTCTCACAGACTCTGACACTCTCACAGACTCTCACAGACACTCTCACAGACAGACTCTCGCAGACAGACTCTCTCACAGACACTCTCTCACACTCTCACAGACACTCACAGACTCTCACAGACACTCTCTCACACTCTCTGACAGACTCTCACAGACACTCTCTTACACACTCTGACAGACTCACAGAGACACTCTCTCACAGACACTCTCTCACAGACTCTCACACTCTCTCACAGACTCTCACACTCTCTCACAGACTCTTACAGACACTCTCACAGACTCTTACAGACACTCTCTCACAGACACTCTCTCACAGACACTCTCTCACAAACACTCTCTCACAGACACTCTCTCACAGACACTCTCTCACAGACACTCACAGACACTCTCAGAGACACTCTCTCACAGACACTCTCTCACAGACACTCTCACAGACTCTCACAGACACTCTCTCACAGACTCTGACACTCTCACAGACTCTCACAGACACTCTCACAGACAGACTCTCGCAGACAGACTCTCTCATAGACACTCTCTCACACTCTCACAGACACTCACAGACTCTCACAGACACTCTCTCACACTCTCTGACAGACTCTCACAGACACTATCTTACACACTCTCACAGACACTCTCACAGACTCACAGAGACACTCTCTCACAGACACTCTCTCACAGACTCTCACACTCTCTCACAGACTAACAGACACTCTCACAGACTCTTACAGACACTCTCTCACAGACTCTCACAGACACTCTCTTACAGACTATCACAGACACTCTCTTACAGACTCTCTCACAGTTTCTCACAGACTCTCACAGACACTCTCTTACAGACTATCACAGACACTCTCTTACAGACTCACAGACACTCTCACAGACTCTTACAGACTCTCAAAGACACTCTCTCACAGACTCTCACAGACACCCTCTCAGACTCTCACAGACACTCTCTCACAGACACTCTCTCACAGACACTCTCAGACACTCTCACAGACAGTCTCTCACAGTCTCTGATAGACACTCTCTTACAGACTATCACAGACACTCTCACAGACTCTCACAGACACTCTCTCACAGACACTCTCACAGACACTCTCTCAGACTCTCACAGACACTCTCTCACAGACACTCTCTCACAGACACTCTCTCACAGACACTCTCACAGACACTCTCAGACACTTTCTTACACTCTCTCACACTCTCTCACAGACACTCTCTCACAAACTCTCTCTCACAGACTCACAGACTCTCACAGACACTCTCTCACAGACACTCTCTCACAGACACTCTCACAGACTCTCACACTGTCTCACAGACTCTCACAGACACTCACAGACACTCTCACACACTCTCACAGACACTCTCTCACAGACTCTCTCTCACACTTTCTCACAGACTCTCACAGACACTCTCTCACACTCACTCACAGACTCTCACAGACACTCTCTCACACTCTCTGACAGACTCTCACAGAAACTCTCTCACAGACACTCTCACAGACTCACACTCTCACAACCTCTAACAGACACTCTCACAGACTCTTACAGACTCTCACTGACACTCTCTCACAGACTCTCACAGATACTCTCAGACTCTCAGACTCTCACAGACACTCTCTCACAGACACTCTCTCACAGACACTCTCTCACAGACACTCTCTCACAGACACTCTCTCACAGACACTCTCACAGACACTCTCTCACAGACACTCTCTCACAGACACTCACAGACACTCTCATAGACACTCTGTCAAAGACACTCTCTCACAGACACTCTCACAGACACTCTCACAGACACTCTCATAGACAGACTCTAGCAGACACTCTCTCACAGTCTCTCACAGACTCTCACAGACACTCTCTTACAGACTATCACAGACACTCTCTTACAGACTCACAGACACTCTCACAGACTCTTACAGACTCTCAAAGACACTCTCTCACAGATACCCTCTCAGACTCTCACAGACACTCTCTCACAGACACTCTCTCACAGACACTCTCAGACACTCTCACAGACAGTCTCTCACAGTCTCTCACAGACACTCTCTTACAGACTATCACAGACACTCTCACAGACTCTCACAGACAGACTCTCACAGACACTCTCTCAGACTCTCACAGACACTCTCTCACAGACACTCTCTCACAGACACTCTCTCACAGACACTCTCACAGACACTCTCAGACACTTTCTTACACTCTCTCACACTCTCTCACAGACACTCTCTCACAAACTCTCTCTCACAGACTCACAGACTCTCACAGACACTCTCTCACAGACACTCTCTCACAGACACTCTCACAGACTCTCACACTGTCTCACAGACTCTCACAGACACTCACAGACACTCTCACACACTCTCACAGACACTCTCTCACAGACTCTCTCTCACACTTTCTCACAGACTCTCACAGACACTCTCTCACACTCACTCACAGACTCTCACAGACACTCTCTCACACTCTCTGACAGACTCTCACAGAAACTCTCTCACAGATACTCTCATAGACTCACACTCTCACAACCTCTAACAGACACTCTCACAGACTCTTACAGACTCTCACTGACACTCTCTCACAGACTCTCACAGATACTCTCAGACTCTCAGACTCTCACAGACGCTCTCTCACAGACACTCTCTCACAGACACTCTCTCACAGACACTCTCTCACAGACACTCTCACAGACACTCTCTCACAGACACTCTCTCACAGACACTCACAGACACTCTCATAGACACTCTCTCAAAGACACTCTCTCACAGACACTCTCACAGACACTCTCACAGACAGACTCTAGCAGACACTCTCTCACAGACACTCTCACAGACTCTCACAGACACTCACATACTCTCACAGACACTCTCTTACAGACTCTCACAGACACTCTCTCACAGACACTTTCTCACAGACTCTCTCACAGACACTCTCTCACAGACACTCTCTCACAGACACTCTCAGACACCCTCTCACACTCTCACAGACACTCACAGACTCTCACAGACACTCTCACAGACACTCTCACAGACTATCACAGACACTCTCACAGACTATCACAGACACTCTCTCACAGACTTTTACACTCTCACAGACACTCTCACAGACACTCTCACAGACACTCTCACAGACACTCTCATAGACACTCTCACAGACTATCACAGACTCTCACAGACTCTCACAGACACTCTCACAGACTCTCACAGACACTCTCGCACAGACACTCTCGCACAGACACTCTCTCACAGACTCTCACAGACAATCTCCCACAGACAATCTCACAGACTCTCTCACAGACTCTCTCACATACACTCTCACAGACAATCGCTCGCAGACTCTCTCATAGATACTCTCTCACAGACACTCTCACACTCTCTCACAGACACTCACAGACTCTCAGACACTCTCTCACAGACTCTCACAGACACTCTCTTACACACTATCACAGACACTCTCACAGACTCACACAGACACTCTCTCACAGACTCTCTCACAGACTCTCACACTCTCACAGACTCTAACAGATACTCTCACAGACAATCACAGACTCTTACAGACTCTCACTGACACTCTCCCACAGACTCTCACAGACACTCTCACAGATTATCACAGACTCTCACAGACACTCTCTCAGACTTTCACAGACACTCATACTCTCAAAGACACTCTCACAGACACTCTCTCGCAGACACTCTCTCACAGACTCTCTCTCACAGACTGACACTCTCACAGACTTACACTCTCACAGACACTCTCACAGACAGACTCTCTCAGACACTCTCTCACAGACTCTCACAGATTCTCACAGACACTCACAGACCCTCACATACACTCACAGACTCTCTCACAGACACTCTCTCACAGACTCTCTCACAGACTCTCTTCCACACTCTCTCACAGACACTCTCTCACAGACACTCTCACAGACACTCTCTCAGACACTCTCTCACAGACACTCTCACACTCTCACAGACACTCACAGACACTCACAGACTCTCACAGACACTCTCACAGACACTCTCTCACAGACACTCTCTCACATACTCTCACAGACACTCCTACAGACTCTCACAGACACTCTCAGACTCTCACAGACACTCTCTCACAGACTCACACTCTCTCACAGACTCTCACACGCTCTCACAGACTCTCACAGACACACTCTTACAGACTCTCACAGACACTCTCACAGACTATCACAGACACTCTCACAGACTATCACAGACACTCTCTCACAGACTTTTACACTCTCACAGACACTCTCACAGACACTCTCACAGACACTCTCACAGACTATCACAGACTCTCACAGACTCTCACAGACACTCTCACAGACTCTCACAGACACTCTCGCACAGACACTCTCGCACAGACACTCTCTCACAGACTCTCACAGACAATCTCCCACAGACTCTCTCACAGACTCTCTCACAGACTCTCTCACATACACTCTCACAGACAATCGCTCGCAGACTCTCTCACAGACACTCTCTCACAGACACTCTCACACTCTCTCACAGACACTCACAGACTCTCAGACACTCTCTCACAGACTCTCACAGACACTCTCTTACACACTATCACAGACACTCTCACAGACTCACACAGACACTCTCTCACAGACTCTCTCACTCTCACACTCTCACAGACTCTAACAGATACTCTCACAGACAATCACAGACTCTTACAGACTCTCACTGACACTCTCCCACAGACTCTCACAGACACTCTCACAGATTATCACAGACTCTCACAGACACTGTCGCAGACACTCTCTCAGACTTTCACAGACACTCTCAGACTCTCACAGACACTCTCACAGACACTCTCTCGCAGACACTCTCTCACAGACTCTCTCTCACAGACTGACACTCTCACAGACTTACACTCTCACAGACACTCTCACAGACAGACTCTCTCAGACACTCTCTCACAGACTCTCACAGATTCTCACAGACACTCACAGACCCTCACATACACTCACAGAAACTCTCTCACAGACTCTCTCACAGACTCTCTTCCACACTCTCTCACAGATACTCTCTCACAGACACTCTCACAGACACTCTCTCAGACACTCTCTCAGACACTCTCTCACAGACACTCTCACACTCTCACAGACACTCACAGACACTCACAGACTCTCACAGACACTCTCACAGACACTCTCTCACAGACACTCTCTCACATACTCTCACAGACACTCCTACAGACTCTCACAGACACTCTCAGACTCTCACAGACACTCTCACAGACACTCTCTCGCAGACACTCTCTCACAGACTCTCTCTCACAGACTGACACTCTCACAGACACTCTCACAGACAGACTCTCTCAGACACTCTCTCACAGACTCTCACAGATTCTCACAGACACTCACAGACACTCACATACACTCACATACTCTCTCACAGACACTCTCTCACAGACTCTCTCACAGACTCTCTTCCACACTCTCTCACAGACACTCTCTCACAGACACTCTCACAGACACTCTCTCAGACACTCTCTCAGACACTCTCTCACAGACACTCTCACACTCTCACAGACACTCACAGACACTCACAGACTCTCACAGACACTCTCACAGACACTCTCTCACATACTCTCACAGACACTCCTACAGACTCTCACAGACACTCTCAGACTCTCACAGACACTCTCTCACAGACTCACACTCTCTCACAGACTCTCACACGCTCTCACAGACTCTCACAGACACACTCTTACAGACTCTCACAGACAATCTCACAGACTATCACAGACACTCTCACAGACTATCACAGACACTCTCTCACAGACTTTTACACTCTCACAGACACTCTCACAGACACTCTCATAGACACTCTCACAGACACTCTCACAGACTATCACAGACTCTCACAGACTCTCACAGACTCTCACAGACACTCTCGCACAGACACTCTCGCACAGACACTCTCTCACAGACTCTCACAGACAATCTCCCACAGACAATCTCACAGACTCTCTCACAGACTCTCTCACATACACTCTCACAGACAATTGCTTGCAGACTCTCTCACAGACACTCTCTCACAGACACTCTCACACTCTCTCACAGACACTCACAGACTCTCAGACACTCTCTCACAGACTCTCACAGACACTCTCTTACACACTATCACAGACACTCTCACAGACTCACACAGACACTCTCTCACAGACTCTCTCACAGACTCTCACACTCTCACAGACTCTAACAGATACTCTCACAGACAATCACAGACTCTTACAGACTCTCACTGACACTCTCCCACAGACTCTCACAGACACTCTCACAGATTATCACAGACTCTCACAGACACTCTCGCAGACACTCTCTCAGACTTTCACAGACACTCTCAGACTCTCACAGACACTCTCACAGACACTCTCTCGCAGACACTCTCTCACAGACTCTCTCTCACAGACTCTCTCTCACAGACTGACACTCTCACAGACTTACACTCTCACAGACACTCTCACAGACAGACTCTCTCAGACACTCTCTCACAGACTCTCACAGATTCTCACAGACCCTCACAGACCCTCACATTCACTCAGAGAGTCTCTCACAGACACTCTCTCACAGACACTCTCACAGACACTCTCTCAGACACTCTCTCACAGACACTCTCACACTCTCACAGACACTCACAGACACTCACAGACTCTCACAGACACTCTCACAGACACTCTCTCACAGACACTCTCTCACAGACACTCTCTCACATACTCTCACAGACACTCCTACAGACTCTCACAGACACTCTCAGACTCTCACAGACACTCTCTCACAGACTCACACTCTCTCACAGACTCTCACACACTCTTACAGACTCTCACAGACTCTTACAGAGTCTCAAAGACACTCTCACAGACTCTCACAGACACTCTCTCACAGACTATCACAGACTCTCACAGACTCTCACAGACTCTCACAGACACTCTCACAAACACTCACAGACTCTCACAGACACCATGGGCATAACACAGGCCCCCGCAGCCCCCGCGGTGCTGGGGGCCCCTTTGCTCCAGGGGCCCCCTCACTCTCACAGACTCACAGACTCTCACAGACACTCTCACAGACAGACTCTCGCAGACACACTCTCACAGACACTCTCTCACAGACTCTCACAGACACTCACAGACACTCTCTCAAAGACTCTCGAAGACACTCTCTCACACTCTTTCACAGACACACTCTCACAGAGTCTCTCACAGACACTCTCTCAAAGACACTCTCAGACACTCTCTCACACACTCTCACAGACACTCTCACAGACACTCTCTCACAGACTCTCACAGACACTCTCTTACAGACTCTCACAGACACTCTCACAGACTATCACAGACACTCTCGCACAGACTTTTACAGACTCTCACAGACACTCACAGACACTCTCACAGACACTCTCACAGACTATCACAGAAAGTCTCCCACAGACACTCCCTCACAGACTCTCACAGACACTCTCAGACTCTCACAGATACTCTCTCACAGACACTCTCTCACAGACACTCTCTCACAGACTCTCACAGACAGTCTCCCACAGACACTCTCTCACAGACTCTCACAGACAGTCTCCCACAGACACTCTCACAGACTCTCCCACAGACTGTCTCACAGACTCTCTCACAGACTCTCTCACAGACACTCTCTCACAGACACTCTCTCACAGACACTCTCTCACAGACACTCTCTCACAGACACTCACACTCTCTCACAGACTCTCAGACACTCTCTCACAGACTCTCACAGACACTCTCTCACACTCTCTGACAGACTCTCACAGACACTCTCTCACAGACTCTCACAGACACTCTCACAGACACTCTCTCACAGACACTCTCTCACATACTCTCACAGACACTCCTACAGACTCTCACAGACACTCTCAGACTCTCGCAGACACTCTCTCACAGACTCACACTCTCTCACAGACTCTCACACACTCTTACAGACTCTCACAGACTCTTACAGAGTCTCAAAGACACTCTCACAGACACTCTTACAAACTCACAGACACTCTCACAGACTCGCACGGACACTCTCTCATAGACTCTCTCTCACAGACTCTCCCACTCTCTCACAGACTCTAACAGACACTCTCACAGACAATCACAGACTCTTACAGACTCTCACTGACACTCTCTCACAGACTCTCACAGACACTCTCACAGACTCTCACTGACACTCTCTCACAGACTCTCACAGACACTCTCACAGACTATCACTGACTCTCAGACACTCTCTCAGACTCTCACAGACACTCTCAGACTCTCACAGACACTCTCAGACTCACAGACACTCTCAGACTCACAGACTCTCACAGATACTCTCTCACAGACACTCTCTCACAGACACTCTCTCACAGACACTCTCTCTCAGACACTCTCTCTCAGACACTCTCTCTCAGACACTCTCTCTCAGACACTCTCACACTCTCTCACAGACTAACATACACTCTCACAGACTCTTACAGACACTCTCTCACAGACTCTCACAGACACTCTCTTACAGACTATCACAGACACTCTCTTACAGACTCTCTCACAGTCTCTCACAGACTCTCACAGACACTCTCTTACAGACTATCACAGACACTCTCTTACAGACTCACAGACACTCTCACAGACTCTTACAGACTCTCAAAGACACTCTCTCACAGACTCTCACAGACACCCTCTCAGACTCTCACAGACACTCTCTCACAGACACTCTCTCACAGACACTCTCAGACACTCTCACAGACAGTCTCTCACAGTCTCTCACAGACACTCTCTTACAGACTATCACAGACACTCTCACAGACTCTCACAGACAGACTCTCACGGACACTCTCTCAGACTCTCACAGACACTCTCTCACAGACACTCTCTCACAGACACTCTCTCACAGACACTCTCACAGACACTCTCAGACACTTTCTTACACTCTCTCACACTCTCTCACAGACACTCTCTCACAAACTCTCTCTCACAGACTCACAGACTCTCACAGACACTCTCTCACAGACACTCTCTCACAGACACTCTCACAGACTCTCACACTGTCTCACAGACTCTCACAGACACTCACAGACACTCTCACACACTCTCACAGACACTCTCTCACAGACTCTCTCTCACACTTTCTCACAGACTCTCACAGACACTCTCTCACACTCACTCACAGACTCTCACAGACACTCTCTCACACTCTCTGACAGACTCTCACAGAAACTCTCTCACAGACACTCTCACAGACTCACACTCTCACAACCTCTAACAGACAATCTCACAGACTCTTACAGACTCTCACTGACACTCTCTCACAGACTCTCACAGATACTCTCAGACTCTCAGACTCTCACAGACACTCTCTCACAGACACTCTCTCACAGACACTCTCTCACAGACACTCTCTCACAGACACTCTCTCACAGACACTCTCACAGACACTCTCTCACAGACACTCTCTCACAGACACTCACAGACACTCTCATAGACACTCTCTCAAAGACACTCTCTCACAGACACTCTCACAGACACTCTCACAGACAGACTCTAGCAGACACTCTCTCACAGACACTCTCACAGACTCTCACAGACACTCACAGACACTCTCTTACAGACTCTCACAGACACTCTCTCACAGACACTTTCTCACAGACTCTCTCACAGACACTCTCTCACAGACACTCTCGCACAGACACTCTCAGACACCCTCTCACACTCTCACAGACACTCACAGACTCTCACAGACACTCTCACAGACACTCTCACAGACACTCTCACAGACTATCACAGACACTCTCACAGACTATCACAGACACTCTCTCACAGACTTTTACACTCTCACAGACACTCTCACAGACACTCTCATAGACACTCTCACAGACTATCACAGACTCTCACAGACTCTCACAGACACTCTCACAGACTCTCACAGACACTCTCGCACAGACACTCTCGCACAGACACTCTCTCACAGACTCTCACAGACAATCTCCCACAGACAATCTCACAGACTCTCTCACAGACTCTCTCACATACACTCTCACAGACAATCGCTCGCAGACTCTCTCACAGATACTCTCTCACAGACACTCTCACACTCTCTCACAGACACTCACAGACTCTCAGACACTCTCTCACAGACTCTCACAGACACTCTCTTACACACTATCACAGACACTCTCACAGACTCACACAGACACTCTCTCACAGACTCTCTCACAGACTCTCACACTCTCACAGACTCTAACAGATACTCTCACAGACAATCACAGACTCTTACAGACTCTCACTGACACTCTCCCACAGACTCTCACAGACACCTCACAGACACTCTCACAGATTATCACAGACTCTCACAGACACTCTCTCAGACTTTCACAGACACTCTCAGACTCTCAAAGACACTCTCACAGACACTCTCTCGCAGACACTCTCTCACAGACTCTCTCTCACAGACTGACACTCTCATAGACTTACACTCTCACAGACACTCTCACAGACAGACTCTCTCAGACACTCTCTCACAGACTCTCACAGATTCTCACAGACACTCACAGACCCTCACATACATTCACAGACTCTCTCACAGACACTCTCTCACAGACTCTCTCACAGACTCTCTTCCACACTCTCTCACAGACACTCTCTCACAGACACTCTCACAGACACTCTCTCAGACACTCTCTCACAGACACTCTCACACTCTCACAGACACTCACAGACACTCACAGACTCTCACAGACACTCTCACAGACACTCTCTCACAGACACTCTCTCACATACTCTCACAGACACTCCTACAGACTCTCACAGACACTCTCAGACTCTCACAGACACTCTCTCACAGACTCACACTCTCTCACAGACTCTCACACGCTCTCACAGACTCTCACAGACACACTCTTACAGACTCTCACAGACACTCTCACAGACTATCACAGACACTCTCACAGACTATCACAGACACTCTCTCACAGACTTTTACACTCTCACAGACACTCTCACAGATACTCTCACAGACACTCTCACAGACTATCACAGACTCTCACAGACTCTCACAGACACTCTCACAGACTCTCACAGACACTCTCGCATAGACACTCTCGCACAGACACTCTCTCACAGACTCTCACAGACAATCTCCCACAGACAATCTCACAGACAATCTCACAGACACTCTCTCACAGACACTCACAGACACTCTCAGACTCTCAGACTCTCACAGACACTCTCTCACAGACACTCTCTCACAGACACTCACAGACACTCACAGACACTCTCAGACTCTCACAGACACTCTCTCACAGACACTCTCTCACAGACACTCACAGACACTCTCTCACAGACACTCTCTCACAGACATTCTCTCACAGACACTCTCACAGACTCTCACAGACACTCTCTCACAGACTCTGACACTCTCACAGACTCTCACAGACACTCTCACAGACAGACTCTCGCAGACAGACTCTCTCACAGACACTCTCTCACACTCTCACAGACACTCACAGACTCTCACAGACACTCTCTCACACTCTCTGACAGACTCTCACAGACACTCTCTTACACACTCTGACAGACTCACAGAGACACTCTCTCACAGACACTCTCTCACAGACTCTCACACTCTCTCACAGACTCTCACACTCTCTCACAGACTCTTACAGACACTCTCACAGACTCTTACAGACACTCTCTCACAGACACTCTCTCACAGACACTCTCTCACAAACACTCTCTCACAGACACTCTCTCACAGACACTCTCTCACAGACACTCACAGACACTCTCACAGACACTCTCTCACAGACACTCTCTCACAGACACTCTCACAGACTCTCACAGACACTCTCTCACAGACTCTGACACTCTCACAGACTCTCACAGACACTCTCACAGACAGACTCTCGCAGACAGACTCTCTCACAGACACTCTCTCACACTCTCACAGACACTCACAGACTCTCACAGACACTCTCTCACACTCTCTGACAGACTCTCACAGACACTATCTTACACACTCTCACAGACACTCTCACAGACTCACAGAGACACTCTCTCACAGACACTCTCTCACAGACTCTCACACTCTCTCACAGACTAACAGACACTCTCACAGACTCTTACAGACACTCTCTCACAGACTCTCACAGACACTCTCTTACAGACTATCACAGACACTCTCTTACAGACTCTCTCACAGTCTCTCACAGACTCTCACAGACACTCTCTTACAGACTATCACAGACACTCTCTTACAGACTCACAGACACTCTCACAGACTCTTACAGACTCTCAAAGACACTCTCTCACAGACTCTCACAGACACCCTCTCAGACTCTCACAGACACTCTCTCACAGACACTCTCTCACAGACACTCTCAGACACTCTCACAGACAGTCTCTCACAGTCTCTGATAGACACTCTCTTACAGACTATCACAGACACTCTCACAGACTCTCACAGACACTCTCTCACAGACACTCTCACAGACACTCTCTCAGACTCTCACAGACACTCTCTCACAGACACTCTCTCACAGACACTCTCTCACAGACACTCTCACAGACACTCTCAGACACTTTCTTACACTCTCTCACACTCTCTCACAGACACTCTCTCACAAACTCTCTCTCACAGACTCACAGACTCTCACAGACACTCTCTCACAGACACTCTCTCACAGACACTCTCACAGACTCTCACACTGTCTCACAGACTCTCACAGACACTCACAGACACTCTCACACACTCTCACAGACACTCTCTCACAGACTCTCTCTCACACTTTCTCACAGACTCTCACAGACACTCTCTCACACTCACTCACAGACTCTCACAGACACTCTCTCACACTCTCTGACAGACTCTCACAGAAACTCTCTCACAGACACTCTCACAGACTCACACTCTCACAACCTCTAACAGACACTCTCACAGACTCTTACAGACTCTCACTGACACTCTCTCACAGACTCTCACAGATACTCTCAGACTCTCAGACTCTCACAGACACTCTCTCACAGACACTCTCTCACAGACACTCTCTCACAGACACTCTCTCACAGACACTCTCTCACAGACACTCTCACAGACACTCTCTCACAGACACTCTCTCACAGACACTCACAGACACTCTCATAGACACTCTGTCAAAGACACTCTCTCACAGACACTCTCACAGACACTCTCATAGACAGACTCTAGCAGACACTCTCTCACAGTCTCTCACAGACTCTCACAGACACTCTCTTACAGACTATCACAGACACTCTCTTACAGACTCTCAAAGACACTCTCTCACAGATACCCTCTCAGACTCTCACAGACACTCTCTCACAGACACTCTCTCACAGACACTCTCAGACACTCTCACAGACAGTCTCTCACAGTCTCTCACAGACACTCTCTTACAGACTATCACAGACACTCTCACAGACTCTCACAGACAGACTCTCACAGACACTCTCTCAGACTCTCACAGACACTCTCTCACAGACACTCTCTCACAGACACTCTCTCACAGACACTCTCACAGACACTCTCAGACACTTTCTTACACTCTCTCACACTCTCTCACAGACACTCTCTCACAAACTCTCTCTCACAGACTCACAGACTCTCACAGACACTCTGTCACAGACACTCTCTCACAGACACTCTCACAGACTCTCACACTGTCTCACAGACTCTCACAGACACTCACAGACACTCTCACACACTCTCACAGACACTCTCTCACAGACTCTCTCTCACACTTTCTCACAGACTCTCACAGACACTCTCTCACACTCACTCACAGACTCTCACAGACACTCTCTCACACTCTCTGACAGACTCTCACAGAAACTCTCTCACAGATACTCTCACAGACTCACACTCTCACAACCTCTAACAGACACTCTCACAGACTCTTACAGACTCTCACTGACACTCTCTCACAGACTCTCACAGATACTCTCAGACTCTCAGACTCTCACAGACGCTCTCTCACAGACATTCTCTCACAGACACTCTCTCACAGACACTCTCTCACAGACACTCTCACAGACACTCTCTCACAGACACTCTCTCACAGACACTCACAGACACTCTCATAGACACTCTCTCAAAGACACTCTCTCACAGACACTCTCACAGACACTCTCACAGACAGACTCTAGCAGACACTCTCTCACAGACACTCTCACAGACTCTCACAGACACTCACATACTCTCACAGACACTCTCTTACAGACTCTCACAGACACTCTCTCACAGACACTTTCTCACAGACTCTCTCACAGACACTCTCTCACAGACACTCTCTCACAGACACTCTCAGACACCCTCTCACACTCTCACAGACACTCACAGACTCTCACAGACACTCTCACAGACACTCTCACAGACTATCACAGACACTCTCACAGACTATCACAGACACTCTCTCACAGACTTTTACACTCTCACAGACACTCTCACAGACACTCTCACAGACACTCTCATAGACACTCTCACAGACTATCACAGACTCTCACAGACTCTCACAGACACTCTCACAGACTCTCACAGACACTCTCGCACAGACACTCTCGCACAGACACTCTCTCACAGACTCTCACAGACAATCTCCCACAGACAATCTCACAGACTCTCTCACAGACTCTCTCACATACACTCTCACAGACAATCGCTCGCAGACTCTCTCATAGATACTCTCTCACAGACACTCTCACACTCTCTCACAGACACTCACAGACTCTCAGACACTCTCTCACAGACTCTCACAGACACTCTCTTACACACTATCACAGACACTCTCACAGACTCACACAGACACTCTCTCACAGACTCTCTCACAGACTCTCACACTCTCACAGACTCTAACAGATACTCTCACAGACAATCACAGACTCTTACAGACTCTCACTGACACTCTCCCACAGACTCTCACAGACACTCTCACAGATTATCACAGACTCTCACAGACACTCTCTCAGACTTTCACAGACACTCTCATACTCTCAAAGACACTCTCACAGACACTCTCTCGCAGACACTCTCTCACAGACGCTCTCTCACAGACTGACACTCTCACAGACTTACACTCTCACAGACACTCTCACAGACAGACTCTCTCAGACACTCTCTCACAGACTCTCACAGATTCTCACAGACACTCACAGACCCTCACATACACTCACAGACTCTCTCACAGACACTCTCTCACAGACTCTCTCACAGACTCTCTTCCACACTCTCTCACAGACACTCTCTCACAGACACTCTCACAGACACTCTCTCAGACACTCTCTCACAGACACTCTCACACTCTCACAGACACTCACAGACACTCACAGACTCTCACAGACACTCTCACAGACACTCTCTCACAGACACTCTCTCACATACTCTCACAGACACTCCTACAGACTCTCACAGACACTCTCAGACTCTCACAGACACTCTCTCACAGACTCACACTCTCTCACAGACTCTCACACGCTCTCACAGACTCTCACAGACACACTCTTACAGACTCTCACAGACACTCTCACAGACTATCACAGACACTCTCACAGACTATCACAGACACTCTCTCACAGACTTTTACACTCTCACAGACACTCTCACAGACACTCTCACAGACACTCTCACAGACTATCACAGACTCTCACAGACTCTCACAGACACTCTCACAGACTCTCACAGACACTCTCGCACAGACACTCTCGCACAGACACTCTCTCACAGACTCTCACAGACAATCTCCCACAGACTCTCTCACAGACTCTCTCACAGACTCTCTCACATACACTCTCACAGACAATCGCTCGCAGACTCTCTCACAGACACTCTCTCACAGACACTCTCACACTCTCTCACAGACACTCACAGACTCTCAGACACTCTCTCACAGACTCTCACAGACACTCTCTTACACACTATCACAGACACTCTCACAGACTCACACAGACACTCTCTCACAGACTCTCTCACTCTCACACTCTCACAGACTCTAACAGATACTCTCACAGACAATCACAGACTCTTACAGACTCTCACTGACACTCTCCCACAGACTCTCACAGACACTCTCACAGATTATCACAGACTCTCACAGACACTGTCGCAGACACTCTCTCAGACTTTCACAGACACTCTCAGACTCTCACAGACACTCTCACAGACACTCTCTCGCAGACACTCTCTCACAGACTCTCTCTCACAGACTGACACTCTCACAGACTTACACTCTCACAGACACTCTCACAGACAGACTCTCTCAGACACTCTCTCACAGACTCTCACAGATTCTCACAGACACTCACAGACCCTCACATACACTCACAGACACTCTCTCACAGACTCTCTCACAGACTCTCTTCCACACTCTCTCACAGATACTCTCTCACAGACACTCTCACAGACACTCTCTCAGACACTCTCTCAGACACTCTCTCACAGACACTCTCACACTCTCACAGACACTCACAGACACTCACAGACTCTCACAGACACTCTCACAGACACTCTCTCACAGACACTCTCTCACATACTCTCACAGACACTCCTACAGACTCTCACAGACACTCTCAGACTCTCACAGACACTCTCACAGACACTCTCTCGCAGACACTCTCTCACAGACTCTCTCTCACAGACTGACACTCTCACAGACACTCTCACAGACAGACTCTCTCAGACACTCTCTCACAGACTCTCACAGATTCTCACAGACACTCACAGACACTCACATACACTCACATACTCTCTCACAGACACTCTCTCACAGACTCTCTCACAGACTCTCTTCCACACTCTCTCACAGACACTCTCTCACAGACACTCTCACAGACACTCTCTCAGACACTCTCTCAGACACTCTCTCACAGACACTCTCACACTCTCACAGACACTCACAGACACTCACAGACTCTCACAGACACTCTCACAGACACTCTCTCACATACTCTCACAGACACTCCTACAGACTCTCACAGACACTCTCAGACTCTCACAGACACTCTCTCACAGACTCACACTCTCTCACAGACTCTCACACGCTCTCACAGACTCTCACAGACACACTCTTACAGACTCTCACAGACAATCTCACAGACTATCACAGACACTCTCACAGACTATCACAGACACTCTCTCACAGACTTTTACACTCTCACAGACACTCTCACAGACACTCTCATAGACACTCTCACAGACACTCTCACAGACTATCACAGACTCTCACAGACTCTCACAGACACTCTCACAGACTCTCACAGACACTCTCGCACAGACACTCTCGCACAGACACTCTCTCACAGACTCTCACAGACAATCTCCCACAGACAATCTCACAGACTCTCTCACAGATTCTCTCACATACACTCTCACAGACAATTGCTTGCAGACTCTCTCACAGACACTCTCTCACAGACACTCTCACACTCTCTCACAGACACTCTCAGACACCCTCTCACACTCTCACAGACACTCACAGACTCTCACAGACACTCTCACAGACACTCTCACAGACACTCTCACAGACTATCACAGACACTCTCACAGACTATCACAGACACTCTCTCACAGACTTTTACACTCTCACAGACACTCTCACAGACACTCTCATAGACACTCTCACAGACTATCACAGACTCTCACAGACTCTCACAGACACTCTCACAGACTCTCACAGACACTCTCGCACAGACACTCTCGCACAGACACTCTCTCACAGACTCTCACAGACAATCTCCCACAGACAATCTCACAGACTCTCTCACAGACTCTCTCACATACACTCTCACAGACAATCGCTCGCAGACTCTCTCACAGACACTCTCTCACAGACACTCTCACACTCTCTCACAGACACTCACAGACTCTCAGACACTCTCTCACAGACTCTCACAGACACTCTCTTACACACTATCACAGACACTCTCACAGACTCACACAGACACTCTCTCACAGACTCTCTCACAGACTCTCACACTCTCACAGACTCTAACAGATACTCTCACAGACAATCACAGACTCTTACAGACTCTCACTGACACTCTCCCACAGACTCTCACAGACACCTCACAGACACTCTCACAGATTATCACAGACTCTCACAGACACTCTCTCAGACTTTCACAGACACTCTCAGACTCTCAAAGACACTCTCACAGACACTCTCTCGCAGACACTCTCTCACAGACTCTCTCTCACAGACTGACACTCTCATAGACTTACACTCTCACAGACACTCTCACAGACAGACTCTCTCAGACACTCTCTCACAGACTCTCACAGATTCTCACAGACACTCACAGACCCTCACATACATTCACAGACTCTCTCACAGACACTCTCTCATAGACTCTCTCACAGACTCTCTTCCACACTCTCTCACAGACACTCTCTCACAGACACTCTCACAGACACTCTCTCAGACACTCTCTCACAGACACTCTCACACTCTCACAGACACTCACAGACACTCACAGACTCTCACAGACACTCTCACAGACACTCTCTCACAGACACTCTCTCACATACTCTCACAGACACTCCTACAGACTCTCACAGACACTCTCAGACTCTCACAGACACTCTCTCACAGACTCACACTCTCTCACAGACTCTCACACGCTCTCACAGACTCTCACAGACACACTCTTACAGACTCTCACAGACACTCTCACAGACTATCACAGACACTCTCACAGACTATCACAGACACTCTCTCACAGACTTTTACACTCTCACAGACACTCTCACAGACTCTCACAGACACTCTCGCATAGACACTCTCGCACAGACACTCTCTCACAGACTCTCACAGACAATCTCCCACAGACAATCTCACAGACAATCTCACAGACACTCTCTCACAGACACTCACAGACACTCTCAGACTCTCAGACTCTCACAGACACTCTCTCACAGACACTCTCTCACAGACACTCACAGACACTCACAGACACTCTCAGACTCTCACAGACACTCTCTCACAGACACTCTCTCACAGACACTCTCTCACAGACACTCTCTCACAGACACTCTCTCACAGACACTCACAGACACTCTCTCACAGACACTCTCTCACAGACATTCTCTCACAGACACTCTCACAGACTCTCACAGACACTCTCTCACAGACTCTGACACTCTCACAGACTCTCACAGACACTCTCACAGACAGACTCTCGCAGACAGACTCTCTCACAGACACTCTCTCACACTCTCACAGACACTCACAGACTCTCACAGACACTCTCTCACACTCTCTGACAGACTCTCACAGACACTCTCTTACACACTCTGACAGACTCACAGAGACACTCTCTCACAGACACTCTCTCACAGACTCTCACACTCTCTCACAGACTCTCACACTCTCTCACAGACTCTTACAGACACTCTCACAGACTCTTACAGACACTCTCTCACAGACACTCTCTCACAAACACTCTCTCACAGACACTCTCTCACAGACACTCTCTCACAGACACTCACAGACACTCTCACAGACACTCTCTCACAGACACTCTCTCACAGACACTCTCACAGACTCTCACAGACACTCTCTCACAGACTCTGACACTCTCACAGACTCTCACAGACACTCTCACAGACAGACTCTCGCAGACAGACTCTCTCACAGACACTCTCTCACTCTCTCACAGACACTCACAGACTCTCAGACACTCTCTCACAGACTCTCACAGACACTCTCTTACACACTATCACAGACACTCTCACAGACTCACACAGACACTCTCTCACAGACTCTCTCACAGACTCTCACACTCTCACAGACTCTAACAGATACTCTCACAGACAATCACAGACTCTTACAGACTCTCACTGACACTCTCCCACAGACTCTCACAGACACCTCACAGACACTCTCACAGATTATCACAGACTCTCACAGACACTCTCTCAGACTTTCACAGACACTCTCAGACTCTCAAAGACACTCTCACAGACACTCTCTCGCAGACACTCTCTCACAGACTCTCTCTCACAGACTGACACTCTCACAGACTTACACTCTCACAGACACTCTCACAGACAGACTCTCTCAGACACTCTCTCACAGACTCTCACAGATTCTCACAGACACTCACAGACCCTCACATACACTCACAGACTCTCTCACAGACACTCTCTCACAGACTCTCTCACAGACTCTCTTCCACACTCTCTCACAGACACTCTCTCACAGACACTCTCACAGACACTCTCTCAGACACTCTCTCACAGACACTCTCACACTCTCACAGACACTCACAGACACTCACAGACTCTCACAGACACTCTCACAGACACTCTCTCACAGACACTCTCTCACATACTCTCACAGACACTCCTACAGACTCTCACAGACACTCTCAGACTCTCACAGACACTCTCTCACAGACTCACACTCTCTCACAGACTCTCACACGCTCTCACAGACTCTCACAGACACACTCTTACAGACTCTCACAGACACTCTCACAGACTATCACAGACACTCTCACAGACTATCACAGACACTCTCTCACAGACGTTTACACTCTCACAGACACTCTCACAGACACTCTCACAGACACTCTCACAGACTATCACAGACTCTCACAGACTCTCACAGACACTCTCACAGACTCTCACAGACACTCTCGCATAGACACTCTCGCACAGACACTCTCTCACAGACTCTCACAGACAATCTCCCACAGACAATCTCACAGACAATCTCACAGACACTCTCTCACAGACACTCACAGACACTCTCAGACTCTCAGACTCTCACAGACACTCTCTCACAGACACTCTCTCACAGACACTCACAGACACTCACAGACACTCTCAGACTCTCACAGACACTCTCTCACAGACACTCACTCACAGACACTCTCTCACAGACACTCTCTCACAGACACTCACAGACACTCTCTCACAGACACTCTCTCACAGACACTCTCTCACAGACACTCTCACAGACTCTCACAGACACTCTCTCACAGACTCTGACACTCTCACAGACTCTCACAGACACTCTCACAGACAGACTCTCGCAGACAGACTCTCTCACAGACACTCTCACACTCTCACAGACACTCACAGACTCTCACAGACACTCTCTCACACTCTCTGACAGACTCTCACAGACACTCTCTTACACACTCTGACAGACTCACAGAGACACTCTCTCACAGACACTCTCTCACAGACTCTCACACTCTCTCACAGACTCTCACACTCTCTCACAGACTCTTACAGACACTCTCACAGACTCTTACAGACACTCTCTCACAGACACTCTCTCACAAACACTCTCTCACAGACACTCTCTCACAGACACTCTCTCACAGACACTCACAGACACTCTCACAGACACTCTCTCACAGACACTCTCACAGACTCTCACAGACACTCTCTCACAGACTCTGACACTCTCATAGACTCTCACAGACACTCTCACAGACAGACTCTCGCAGACAGACTCTCTCACAGACACTCTCTCACACTCTCACAGACACTCACAGACTCTCACAGACACTCTCTCACACTCTCTGACAGACTCTCACAGGCACTATCTTACACACTCTCACAGACACTCTCACAGACTCACAGAGACACTCTCTCACAGACACTCTCTCACAGACTCTCACACTCTCTCACAGACTAACAGACACTCTCACAGACTCTTACAGACACTCTCTCACAGACTCTCACAGACACTCTCTTACAGACTATCACAGACAATCTCTTACAGACTCTCTCACAGTCTCTCACAGACTCTCACAGACACTCTCTTACAGACTATCACAGACACTCTCTTACAGACTCACAGACACTCTCACAGACTCTTACAGACTCTCAAAGACACTCTCTCACAGACTCTCACAGACACCCTCTCAGACTCTCACAGACACTCTCTCACAGACACTCTCTCACAGACACTCTCAGACACTCTCACAGATAGTCTTTCACAGTCTCTCACAGACACTCTCTTACAGACTATCACAGACACTCTCACAGACTCTCACAGACAGACTCTCACAGACACTCTCTCAGACTCTCACAGACACTCTCTCACAGACACTCTCTCACAGACACTCTCTCACAGACACTCTCACAGACACTCTCAGACACTTTCTTACACTCTCTCACACTCTCTCACAGACACTCTCTCACAAACTCTCTCTCACAGACTCACAGACTCTCACAGACACTCTCTCACAGACACTCTCTCACAGACACTCTCACAGACTCTCACACTGTCTCACAGACTCTCACAGACACTCACAGACACTCTCACACACTCTCACAGACACTCTCTCACAGACTCTCTCTCACACTTTCTCACAGACTCTCACAGACACTCTCTCACACTCACTCACAGACTCTCACAGACACTCTCTCACACTCTCTGACAGACTCTCACAGAAACTCTCTCACAGACACTCTCACAGACTCACACTCTCACAACCTCTAACAGACACTCTCACAGACTCTTACAGACTCTCACTGACACTCTCTCATAGACTCTCACAGATTCTCACAGACACTCACAGACCCTCACATACACTCACAGACTCTCTCACAGACACTCTCTCACAGACTCTCTCACAGACTCTCTTCCACACTCTCTCACAGACACTCTCTCACAGACACTCTCACAGACACTCTCTCAGACACTCTCTCACAGACACTCTCACACTCTCACAGACACTCACAGACACTCACAGACTCTCGTAGACACTCTCACAGATACTCTCTCACAGACACTCTCTCACATACTCTCACAGACACACTCTTACAGACTCTCACAGACACTCTCACAGACTATCACAGACACTCTCACAGACTATCACAGACACTCTCTCACAGACTTTTACACTCTCACAGACACTCTCACAGACACTCTCACAGACACTCTCACAGACTCTCACAGACACTCTCACAGACTCTCACAGACACTCTCGCATAGACACTCTCGCACAGACACTCTCTCACAGACTCTCACAGACAATCTCCCACAGACAATCTCACAGACAATCTCACAGACACTCTCTCACAGACACTCACAGACACTCTCAGACTCTCAGACTCTCACAGACACTCTCTCACAGACACTCTCTCACAGACACTCACAGACACTCACAGACACTCTCAGACTCTCACAGACACTCTCTCACAGACACTCTCTCACAGACACTCTCTCACAGACACTCTCTCACAGACACTCACAGACACTCTCTCACAGACACTCTCTCACAGACACTCTCTCACAGACACTCTCACAGACTCTCACAGACACTCTCTCACAGACTCTGACACTCTCACAGACTCTCACAGACACTCTCACAGACAGACTCTCGCAGACAGACTCTCTCACAGACACTCTCTCACACTCTCACAGACACTCACAGACTCTCACAGACACTCTCTCACACTCTCTGACAGACTCTCACAGACACTCTCTTACACACTCTGACAGACTCACAGAGACACTCTCTCACAGACTCTCTCACAGACTCTCACACTCTCTCACAGACTCTCACACTCTCTCACAGACTCTTACAGACACTCTCACAGACTCTTACAGACACTCTCTCACAGACACTCTCTCACAAACACTCTCTCACAGACACTCTCTCACAGACACTCTCTCACAGACACTCACAGACACTCTCACAGACACTCTCTCACAGACACTCTCACAGACTCTCACAGACACTCTCTCACAGACTCTGACACTCTCACAGACTCTCACAGACACTCTCACAGACAGACTCTCGCAGACAGACTCTCTCACAGACACTCTCTCACACTCTCACAGACACTCACAGACTCTCACAGACACTCTCTCACACTCTCTGACAGACTCTCACAGACACTATCTTACACACTCTCACAGACACTCTCACAGACTCACAGAGACACTCTCTCACAGACACTCTCTCACAGACTCTCACACTCTCTCACAGACTAACAGACACTCTCATAGACTCTTACAGACACTCTCTCACAGACTCTCACAGACACTCTCTTACAGACTGTCACAGACACTCTCTTACAGACTCACAGACACTCTCACAGACTCTTACAGACTCTCAAAGACACTCTCTCACAGACTCTCACAGACACCCTCTCAGACTCTCACAGACACTCTCTCACAGACACTCTCTCACAGACACTCTCAGACACTCTCACAGACAGTCTCTCACAGTCTCTCACAGACACTCTCTTACAGACTATCACAGACACTCTCACAGACTCTCACAGACAGACTCTCACAGACACTCTCTCAGACTCTCACAGACACTCTCTCACAGACACTCTCTCACAGACACTCTCTCACAGACACTCTCACAGACACTCTCAGACACTTTCTTACACTCTCTCACACTCTCTCACAGACACTCTCTCACAAACTCTCTCTCACAGACTCACAGACTCTCACAGACACTCTCTCACAGACACTCTCTCACAGACACTCTCACAGACTCTCACACTGTCTCACAGACTCTCACAGACACTCACAGACACTCTCACACACTCTCACAGACACTCTCTCACAGACTCTTTCTCACACTTTCTCACAGACTCTCACAGACACTCTCTCACACTCACTCACAGACTCTCACATACACTCTCTCACACTCTCTGACAGACTCTCACAGAAACTCTCTCACAGACACTCACAGACTCACACTCTCACAACCTCTAACAGACACTCTCACAGACTCTTACAGACTCTCACTGACACTCTCTCACAGACTCTCACAGATACTCTCAGACTCTCAGACTCTCACAGACACTCTCTCACAGACACTCTCTCACAGACACTCTCTCACAGACACTCTCTCACAGACACTCTCTCACAGACACTCTCACAGACACTCTCTCACAGACACTCTCTCACAGACACTCACAGACACTCTCATAGACACTCTGTCAAAGACACTCTCTCACAGACACTCTCACAGACACTCTCATAGACAGACTCTAGCAGACACTCTCTCACAGTCTCTCACAGACTCTCACAGACACTCTCTTACAGACTATCACAGACACTCTCTTACAGACTCACAGACACTCTCACAGACTCTTACAGACTCTCAAAGACACTCTCTCACAGACTCTCACAGACACCCTCTCAGACTCTCACAGACACTCTCTCACAGACACTCTCTCACAGACACTCTCAGACACTCTCACAGACAGTCTCTCACAGTCTCTCACAGACACTCTCTTACAGACTATCACAGACACTCTCACAGACTCTCACAGACAGACTCTCACAGACACTCTCTCAGACTCTCACAGACACTCTCTCACAGACACTCTCTCACAGACACTCTCTCACAGACACTCTCACAGACACTCTCAGACACTTTCTTACACTCTCTCACACTCTCTCACAGACACTCTCTCACAAACTCTCTCTCACAGACTCACAGACTCTCACAGACACTCTCTCACAGACACTCTCTCACAGACACTCTCACAGACTCTCACACTGTCTCACAGACTCTCACAGACACTCACAGACACTCTCACACACTCTCACAGACACTCTCTCACAGACTCTCTCTCACACTTTCTCACAGACTCTCACAGACACTCTCTCACACTCACTCACAGACTCTCACAGATACTCTCTCACACTCTCTGACAGACTCTCACAGAAACTCTCTCACAGATACTCTCACAGACTCACACTCTCACAACCTCTAACAGACACTCTCACAGACTCTTACAGACTCTCACTGACACTCTCTCACAGACTCTCACAGATACTCTCAGACTCTCAGACTCTCACAGACACTCTCTCACAGACACTCTCTCACAGACACTCTCACACTCTCTCACAGACACTCACAGACTCTCAGACACTCTCTCACAGACTCTCACAGACACTCTCTTACACACTATCACAGACACTCTCACAGACTCACACAGACACTCTCTCACAGACTCTCACACTCTCACAGATTCTAACAGATACTCTCACAGACAATCACAGACTCTTACAGACTCTCACTGACACTCTCCCACAGACTCTCACAGACACCTCACAGACACTCTCACAGATTATCACAGACTCTCACAGACACTCTCTCAGACTTTCACAGACACTCTCAGACTCTCAAAGACACTCTCACAGACACTCTCTCGCAGACACTCTCTCACAGACTCTCTCTCACAGACTGACACTCTCACAGACTTACACTCTCACAGACACTCTCACAGACAGACTCTCTCAGACACTCTCTCACAGACTCTCACAGATTCTCACAGACACTCACAGACCCTCACATACACTCACAGACTCTCTCACAGACACTCTCTCACAGACTCTCTCACAGACTCTCTTCCACACTCTCTCACAGACACTCTCTCACAGACACTCTCACAGACACTCTCTCAGACACTCTCTCACAGACACTCTCACACTCTCACAGACACTCACAGACACTCACAGACTCTCACAGACACTCTCACAGACACTCTCTCACAGACACTCTCTCACATACTCTCACAGACACTCCTACAGACTCTCACAGACACTCTCAGACTCTCACAGACACTCTCTCACAGACTCACACTCTCTCACAGACTCTCACACGCTCTCACAGACTCTCACAGACACACTCTTACAGACTCTCACAGACACTCTCACAGACTATCACAGACACTCTCACAGACTATCACAGACACTCTCTCACAGACTTTTACACTCTCACAGACACTCTCACAGACACTCTCACAGACATTCTCACAGACTCTCACAGACTCTCACAGACTCTCACAGACACTCTCACAGACTCTCACAGACACTCTCGCATAGACACTCTCGCACAGACACTCTCTCACAGACTCTCACAGACAATCTCCCACAGACAATCTCACAGACAATCTCACAGACACTCTCTCACAGACACTCACAGACACTCTGACTCTCAGACTCTCACAGACACTCTCTCACAGACACTCACAGACACTCTCAGACTCTCACAGACACTCTCTCACAGACACTCTCTCACAGACACTTACAGACACTCACAGACACTCTCAGACTCTCACAGACACTCTCTCACAGACACTCTCTCACACTCTCTCACAGACACTCTCTCACAGACACTCTCTCACAGACACTCACAGACACTCTCTCACAGACACTCTCTCACAGACACTCTCTCACAGACACTCTCACAGACTCTCACAGACACTCTCTCACAGACTCTGACACTCTCACAGACTCTCACAGACACTCTCACAGACAGACTCTCGCAGACAGACTCTCTCACAGACACTCTCTCACACTCTCACAGACACTCACAGACTCTCACAGACACTCTCTCACACTCTCTGACAGACTCTCACAGACACTCTCTTACACACTCTCACAGACTCACAGAGACACTCTCTCACAGACACTCTCTCACAGACTCTCACACTCTCTCACAGACTCTCACACTCTCTCACAGACTCTTACAGACACTCTCACAGACTCTTACAGACACTCTCTCACAGACACTCTCTCACAAACACTCTCTCACAGACACTCTCTCACAGACACTCTCTCACAGACACTCACAGACACTCTCACAGACACTCTCTCACAGACACTCTCTCACAGACACTCTCACAGACTCTCACAGACACTCTCTCACAGACTCTGACACTCTCACAGACTCTCACAGACACTCTCACAGACAGACTCTCGCAGACAGACTCTCTCACAGACACTCTCTCACACTCTCACAGACACTCACAGACTCTCACAGACACTCTCTCACACTCTCTGACAGACTCTCACAGACACTATCTTACACACTCTCACAGACACTCTCACAGACTCACAGAGACACTCTCTCACAGACACTCTCTCACAGACTCTCACACTCTCTCACAGACTAACAGACACTCTCACAGACTCTTACAGACACTCTCTCACAGACTCTCACAGACACTCTCTTACAGACTATCACATACACTCTCTTACAGACTCTCTCACAGTCTCTCACAGACTCTCACAGACACTCTCTTACAGACTATCACAGACACTCTCTTACAGACTCACAGACACTCTCACAGACTCTTACAGACTCTCAAAGACACTCTCTCACAGACTCTCACAGACACCCTCTCAGACTCTCACAGACACTCTCTCACAGACACTCTCTCACAGACACTCTCAGACACTCTCACAGACAGTCTCTCACAGACACTCTCTTACAGACTATCACAGACACTCTCACAGACTCTCACAGACACTCTCACAGACACTCTCTCAGACTCTCACAGACACTCTCTCACAGACACTCTCTCACAGACACTCTCTCACAGACACTCTCACAGACACTCTCAGACACTTTCTTACACTCTCTCACACTCTCTCACAGACACTCTCTCACAAACTCTCTCTCACAGACTCACAGACTCTCACAGACACTCTCTCACAGACACTCTCTCACAGACACTCTCACAGACTCTCACACTGTCTCACAGACTCTCACAGACACTCACAGACACTCTCACACACTCTCACAGACACTCTCTCACAGACTCTCTCTCACACTTTCTCACAGACTCTCACAGACACTCTCTCACACTCACTCACAGACTCTCACAGACACTCTCTCACACTCTCTGACAGACTCTCACAGAAACTCTCTCACAGACACTCTCACAGACTCACACTCTCACAACCTCTAACAGACAATCTCACAGACTCTTACAGACTCTCACTGACACTCTCTCACAGACTCTCACAGATACTCTCAGACTCTCAGACTCTCACAGACACTCTCTCACAGACACTCTCTCACAGACACTCTCTCACAGACACTCTCTCACAGACACTCTCTCACAGACACTCTCACAGACACTCTCTCACAGACACTCTCTCACAGACACTCACAGACACTCTCATAGACACTCTCTCAAAGACACTCTCTCACAGACACTCTCACAGACACTCTCACAGACAGACTCTAGCAGACACTCTCTTACAGTCTCTCACAGACTCTCACAGACACTCTCTTACAGACTATCACAGACACTCTCTTACAGACTCACAGACACTCTCACAGACTCTTACAGACTCTCAAAGATACTCTCTCACAGACTCTCACAGACACCCTCTCAGACTCTCACAGACACTCTCTCACAGACACTCTCTCACAGACACTCTCAGACACTCTCACAGACAGTCTCTCACAGTCTCTCACAGACACTCTCTTACAGACTATCACAGACACTCTCACAGACTCTCACAGACAGACTCTCACAGACACTCTCTCAGACTCTCACAGACACTCTCTCACAGACACTCTCACAGACTCTCACAGACACTCTCTCACAGACTCACACTCTCTCAGAGACTCTCACAGACACTCTCAGACTATCACAGACACTCTCTCACAGACTTTTACAGACTCACAGACACTCTCACAGACTATCTCACAGACTGTCTCTCTCCCAGACTCTCACAGACACTCTCTCACAGATACTCTCACATACTCTCTCACAGACTGTCTCACATACACTCTCACAGACAATCCCTCACAGACTCTCTCACAGACACTCTCTCACAGACACTCACACTCTCTCACAGATACTCACAGACTCTCAGACACTCTCTCACAGGCACTCTCTCACACTCTCTGACAGACTCTCACAGACACTCTCTTACACACTCTCACAGACACTCTCACAGACTCACAGAGACTCTCTCACAGACACTCTCTCACAGACTCTCACACTCTCTCACAGACTAACAGACACTCTCACAGACTCTTACAGACACTCTCTCACAGACTCTTACAGCCTCTCATAGACACTCTCTCACAGTCTCTCACAGACACTCTCTTACAGACTATCACAGACACTCTCTTACAGACTCTCACACTCTCTCACAGACTAACAGACACTCTCACAGACTCACAGACAGTCTCTCCCAGACACTCTCTTACAGACTATCACAGACACTCTCACAGACTCTCACAGACAGACTCTCACAGACACTCTCTCAGACTCTCACAGACACTCTCTCACAGACACTCTCTCACAGACACTCTCTCATAGACACTCTCTCACAGACACTCTCTCACACTCTTAGACACTCTCTCACAGACTCTTAGACACTCTCTCACAGACTCTCACAGACACTCTCACAGACTCTCACAGACACTCTCACAGACTCTCACAGACACTCTCTCACAGACACTCTCTCACAGACACTCTCTCACAGACACTCTCTCACAGACTCTTAGACACTCTCTCACAGACTCTCACACTGTCTCACAGACTCTCACAGACACTCTCACAGACACTCTCACAGACACTCTCTCACAGACAATCTCACAGACAATCTCACAGACAATCTCACAGACACTCTCTCACAGACACTCACAGACACTCTCAGACTCTCAGACTCTCACAGACACTCTCTCACAGACACTCATAGACACTCTCAGACTCTCACAGACACTCTCTCACAGACACTCTCTCACAGACACTCACAGACACTCTCAGACTCTCACAGACACTCTCTCACAGACACTCTCTCACAGACACTCTCTCACAGACACTCTCTCACAGACACTCACAGACACTCTCTCACAGACACTCTCTCACAGACACTCTCTCACAGACACTCTCACAGACTCTCACAGACACTCTCTCACAGACAGACTCTCGCAGACAGACTCTCTCACAGACACTCTCTCACACTCTCACAGACACTCACAGACTCTCACAGACACTCTCTCACACTCTCTGACAGACTCTCACAGACACTCTCTTACACACTCTCACAGACTCACAGAGACACTCTCTCACAGACACTCTCTCACAGACTCTCACACTCTCTCACAGACTCTCACACTCTCTCACAGACTCTTACAGACACTCTCACAGACTCTTACAGACACTCTCTCACAGACACTCTCTCACAAACACTCTCTCACAGACACTCTCTCACAGACACTCTCTCACAGACACTCACAGACACTCTCACAGACACTCTCTCACAGACACTCTCTCACAGACACTCTCACAGACTCTCACAGACACTCTCTCACAGACTCTGACACTCTCACAGACTCTCACAGACACTCTCACAGACAGACTCTCGCAGACAGACTCTCTCACAGACACTCTCTCACTCTCTCACAGACACTCACAGACTCTCAGACACTCTCTCACAGACTCTCACAGACACTCTCTTACACACTATCACAGACACTCTCACAGACTCACACAGACACTCTCTCACAGACTCTCTCACAGACTCTCACACTCTCACAGACTCTAACAGATACTCTCACAGACAATCACAGACTCTTACAGACTCTCACTGACACTCTCCCACAGACTCTCACAGACACCTCACAGACACTCTCACAGATTATCACAGACTCTCACAGACACTCTCTCAGACTTTCACAGACACTCTCAGACTCTCAAAGACACTCTCACAGACACTCTCTCGCAGACACTCTCTCACAGACTCTCTCTCACAGACTGACACTCTCACAGACTTACACTCTCACAGACACTCTCACAGACAGACTCTCTCAGACACTCTCTCACAGACTCTCACAGATTCTCACAGACACTCACAGACCCTCACATACACTCACAGACTCTCTCACAGACACTCTCTCACAGACTCTCTCACAGACTCTCTTCCACACTCTCTCACAGACACTCTCTCACAGACACTCTCACAGACACTCTCTCAGACACTCTCTCACAGACACTCTCACACTCTCACAGACACTCACAGACACTCACAGACTCTCACAGACACTCTCTCACAAACACTCTCTCACAGACACTCTCTCACAGACACTCTCTCACAGACACTCACAGACACTCTCACAGACACTCTCTCACAGACACTCTCACAGACTCTCACAGACACTCTCTCACAGACTCTGACACTCTCACAGACTCTCACAGACACTCTCACAGACAGACTCTCGCAGACAGACTCTCTCACAGACACTCTCTCACACTCTCACAGACACTCACAGACTCTCACAGACACTCTCTCACACTCTCTGACAGACTCTCACAGACACTCTCTTACATACTCTCACAGATACTCTCACAGACTCACAGAGACACTCTCTCACAGACACTCTCTCACAGACTCTCACACTCTCTCACAGACTAACATACACTCTCACAGACTCTTACAGACACTCTCTCACAGACTCTCACAGACACTCTCTTACAGACTATCACAGACACTCTCTTACAGACTCTCTCACAGTCTCTCACAGACTCTCACAGACACTCTCTTACAGACTATCACAGACACTCTCTTACAGACTCACAGACACTCTCACAGACTCTTACAGACTCTCAAAGACACTCTCTCACAGACTCTCACAGACACCCTCTCAGACTCTCACAGACACTCTCTCACAGACACTCTCTCACAGACACTCTCAGACACTCTCACAGACAGTCTCTCACAGACACTCTCTTACAGACTATCACAGACACTCTCACAGACTCTCACAGACAGACTCTCACGGACACTCTCTCAGACTCTCACAGACACTCTCTCACAGACACTCTCTCACAGACACTCTCTCACAGACACTCTCACAGACACTCTCAGACACTTTCTTACACTCTCTCACACTCTCTCACAGACACTCTCTCACAAACTCTCTCTCACAGACTCACAGACTCTCACAGACACTCTCTCACAGACACTCTCTCACAGACACTCTCACAGACTCTCACACTGTCTCACAGACTCTCACAGACACTCACAGACACTCTCACACACTCTCACAGACACTCTCTCACAGACTCTCTCTCACACTTTCTCACAGACTCTCACAGACACTCTCTCACACTCACTCACAGACTCTCACAGACACTCTCTCACACTCTCTGACAGACTCTCACAGAAACTCTCTCACAGACACTCTCACAGACTCACACTCTCACAACCTCTAACAGACAATCTCACAGACTCTTACAGACTCTCACTGACACTCTCTCACAGACTCTCACAGATACTCTCAGACTCTCAGACTCTCACAGACACTCTCTCACAGACACTCTCTCACAGACACTCTCTCACAGACACTCTCTCACAGACACTCTCACAGACACTCTCTCACAGACACTCTCTCACAGACACTCACAGACACTCTCATAGACACTCTCTCAAAGACACTCTCTCATAGACACTCTCACAGACACTCTCACAGACAGACTCTAGCAGACACTCTCTCACAGACACTCTCACAGACTCTCACAGACACTCACAGACACTCTCTTACAGACTCTCACAGACACTCTCTCACAGACACTTTCTCACAGACTCTCTCACAGACACTCTCTCACAGACACTCTCGCACAGACACTCTCAGACACCCTCTCACACTCTCACAGACACTCACAGACTCTCACAGACACTCTCACAGACACTCTCACAGACACTCTCACAGACTATCACAGACACTCTCACAGACTATCACAGACACTCTCTCACAGACTTTTACACTCTCACAGACACTCTCACAGACACTCTCATAGACACTCTCACAGACTATCACAGACTCTCACAGACTCTCACAGACACTCTCACAGACTCTCACAGACACTCTCGCACAGACACTCTCGCACAGACACTCTCTCACAGACTCTCACAATCTCCCACAGACAATCTCACAGACTCTCTCACAGACTCTCTCACATACACTCTCACAGACAATCGCTCGCAGACTCTCTCACAGATACTCTCTCACAGACACTCTCACACTCTCTCACAGACACTCACAGACTCTCAGACACTCTCTCACAGACTCTCACAGACACTCTCTTACACACTATCACAGACACTCTCACAGACTCACACAGACACTCTCTCACAGACTCTCTCACAGACTCTCACACTCTCACAGACTCTAACAGATACTCTCACAGACAATCACAGACTCTTAGAGACTCTCACTGACACTCTCCCACAGACTCTCACAGACACCTCACAGACACTCTCACAGATTATCACAGACTCTCACAGACACTCTCTCAGACTTTCACAGACACTCTCAGACTCTCAAAGACACTCTCACAGACACTCTCTCGCAGACACTCTCTCACAGACTCTCTCTCACAGACTGACACTCTCATAGACTTACACTCTCACAGACACTCTCACAGACAGACTCTCTCAGACACTCTCTCACAGACTCTCACAGATTCTCACAGACACTCACAGACCCTCACATACATTCACAGACTCTCTCACAGACACTCTCTCACAGACTCTCTCACAGACTCTCTTCCACACTCTCTCACAGACACTCTCTCACAGACACTCTCACAGACACTCTCTCAGACACTCTCTCACAGACACTCTCACACTCTCACAGACACTCACAGACACTCACAGACTCTCACAGACACTCTCACAGACACTCTCTCACAGACACTCTCTCACATACTCTCACAGACACTCCTACAGACTCTCACAGACACTCTCAGACTCTCACAGACACTCTCTCACAGACTCACACTCTCTCACAGACTCTCACACGCTCTCACAGACTCTCACAGACACACTCTTACAGACTCTCACAGACACTCTCACAGACTATCACAGACACTCTCACAGACTATCACAGACACTCTCTCACAGACTTTTACACTCTCACAGACACTCTCACAGACACTCTCACAGACACTCTCACAGACTATCACAGACTCTCAGAGACTCTCACAGACACTCTCACAGACTCTCACAGACACTCTCGCATAGACACTCTCGCACAGACACTCTCTCACAGACTCTCACAGACAATCTCCCACAGACAATCTCACAGACAATCTCACAGACACTCTCTCACAGACACTCACAGACACTCTCAGACTCTCAGACTCTCACAGACACTCTCTCACAGACACTCTCTCACAGACACTCACAGACACTCACAGACACTCAGACTCTCACAGACACTCTCTCACAGACACTCTCTCACAGACACTCTCTCACAGACACTCTCTCACAGACACTCTCTCACAGACACTCACAGACACTCTCTCACAGACACTCTCTCACAGACATTCTCTCACAGACACTCTCACAGACTCTCACAGACACTCTCTCACAGACTCTGACACTCTCACAGACTCTCACAGACACTCTCACAGACAGACTCTCGCAGACAGACTCTCTCACAGACACTCTCTCACACTCTCACAGACACTCACAGACTCTCACAGACACTCTCTCACACTCTCTGACAGACTCTCACAGACACTCTCTTACACACTCTGACAGACTCACAGAGACACTCTCTCACAGACACTCTCTCACAGACTCTCACACTCTCTCACAGACTCTCACACTCTCTCACAGACTCTTACAGACACTCTCACAGACTCTTACAGACACTCTCTCACAGACACTCTCTCACAGACACTCTCTCACAAACACTCTCTCACAGACACTCTCTCACAGACACTCTCTCACAGACACTCACAGACACTCTCACAGACACTCTCTCACAGACACTCTCTCACAGACACTCTCACAGACTCTCACAGACACTCTCTCACAGACTCTGACACTCTCACAGACTCTCACAGACACTCTCACAGACAGACTCTCGCAGACAGACTCTCTCACAGACACTCTCTCACACTCTCACAGACACTCACAGACTCTCACAGACACTCTCTCACACTCTCTGACAGACTCTCACAGACACTATCTTACACACTCTCACAGACACTCTCACAGACTCACAGAGACACTCTCTCACAGACACTCTCTCACAGACTCTCACACTCTCTCACAGACTAACAGACACTCTCACAGACTCTTACAGACACTCTCTCACAGACTCTCACAGACACTCTCTTACAGACTATCACAGACACTCTCTTACAGACTCTCTCACAGTCTCTCACAGACTCTCACAGACACTCTCTTACAGACTATCACAGACACTCTCTTACAGACTCACAGACACTCTCACAGACTCTTACAGACTCTCAAAGACACTCTCTCACAGACTCTCACAGACACCCTCTCAGACTCTCACAGACACTCTCTCACAGACACTCTCTCACAGACACTCTCAGACACTCTCACAGACAGTCTCTCACAGTCTCTGATAGACACTCTCTTACAGACTATCACAGACACTCTCACAGACTCTCACAGACACTCTCTCACAGACACTCTCACAGACACTCTCTCAGACTCTCACAGACACTCTCTCACAGACACTCTCTCACAGACACTCTCTCACAGACACTCTCACAGACACTCTCAGACACTTTCTTACACTCTCTCACACTCTCTCACAGACACTCTCTCACAAACTCTCTCTCACAGACTCACAGACTCTCACAGACACTCTCTCACAGACACTCTCTCACAGACACTCTCACAGACTCTCACACTGTCTCACAGACTCTCACAGACACTCACAGACACTCTCACACACTCTCACAGACACTCTCTCACAGACTCTCTCTCACACTTTCTCACAGACTCTCACAGACACTCTCTCACACTCACTCACAGACTCTCACAGACACTCTCTCACACTCTCTGACAGACTCTCACAGAAACTCTCTCACAGACACTCTCACAGACTCACACTCTCACAACCTCTAACAGACACTCTCACAGACTCTTACAGACTCTCACTGACACTCTCTCACAGACTCTCACAGATACTCTCAGACTCTCAGACTCTCACAGACACTCTCTCACAGACACTCTCTCACAGACACTCTCTCACAGACACTCTCTCACAGACACTCTCTCACAGACACTCTCACAGACACTCTCTCACAGACACTCTCTCACAGACACTCACAGACACTCTCATAGACACTCTGTCAAAGACACTCTCTCACAGACACTCTCACAGACACTCTCACAGACACTCTCATAGACAGACTCTAGCAGACACTCTCTCACAGTCTCTCACAGACTCTCACAGACACTCTCTTACAGACTATCACAGACACTCTCTTACAGACTCACAGACACTCTCACAGACTCTTACAGACTCTCAAAGACACTCTCTCACAGATACCCTCTCAGACTCTCACAGACACTCTCTCACAGACACTCTCTCACAGACACTCTCAGACACTCTCACAGACAGTCTCTCACAGTCTCTCACAGACACTCTCTTACAGACTATCACAGACACTCTCACAGACTCTCACAGACAGACTCTCACAGACACTCTCTCAGACTCTCACAGACACTCTCTCACAGACACTCTCTCACAGACACTCTCTCACAGACACTCTCACAGACACTCTCAGACACTTTCTTACACTCTCTCACACTCTCTCACAGACACTCTCTCACAAACTCTCTCTCACAGACTCACAGACTCTCACAGACACTCTCTCACAGACACTCTCTCACAGACACTCTCACAGACTCTCACACTGTCTCACAGACTCTCACAGACACTCACAGACACTCTCACACACTCTCACAGACACTCTCTCACAGACTCTCTCTCACACTTTCTCACAGACTCTCACAGACACTCTCTCACACTCACTCACAGACTCTCACAGACACTCTCTCACACTCTCTGACAGACTCTCACAGAAACTCTCTCACAGATACTCTCACAGACTCACACTCTCACAACCTCTAACAGACACTCTCACAGACTCTTACAGACTCTCACTGACACTCTCTCACAGACTCTCACAGATACTCTCAGACTCTCAGACTCTCACAGACGCTCTCTCACAGACACTCTCTCACAGACACTCTCTCACAGACACTCTCTCACAGACACTCTCACAGACACTCTCTCACAGACACTCTCTCACAGACACTCACAGACACTCTCATAGACACTCTCTCAAAGACACTCTCTCACAGACACTCTCACAGACACTCTCACAGACAGACTCTAGCAGACACTCTCTCACAGACACTCTCACAGACTCTCACAGACACTCACATACTCTCACAGACACTCTCTTACAGACTCTCACAGACACTCTCTCACAGACACTTTCTCACAGACTCTCTCACAGACACTCTCTCACAGACACTCTCTCACAGACACTCTCAGACACCCTCTCACACTCTCACAGACACTCACAGACTCTCACAGACACTCTCACAGACACTCTCACAGACTATCACAGACACTCTCACAGACTATCAGAGACACTCTCTCACAGACTTTTACACTCTCACAGACACTCTCACAGACACTCTCACAGACACTCTCACAGACACTCTCATAGACACTCTCACAGACTATCACAGACTATCACAGACACTCTCTCACAGACTTTTACACTCTCACAGACACTCTCACAGACACTCTCACAGACACTCTCACAGACACTCTCATAGACACTCTCACAGACTATCACAGACTCTCACAGACTCTCACAGACACTCTCACAGACTCTCACAGACACTCTCGCACAGACACTCTACTCTCACAGACACTCTCTCAGACTTTCACAGACACTCTCATACTCTCAAAGACACTCTCACAGACACTCTCTCGCAGACACTCTCTCACAGACTCTCTCTCACAGACTGACACTCTCACAGACTTACACTCTCACAGACACTCTCACAGACAGACTCTCTCAGACACTCTCTCACAGACTCTCACAGATTCTCACAGACACTCACAGACCCTCACATACAATCACAGACTCTCTCACAGACACTCTCTCACAGACTCTCTCACAGACTCTCTTCCACACTCTCTCACAGACACTCTCTCACAGACACTCTCACAGACACTCTCTCAGACACTCTCTCACAGACACTCTCACACTCTCACAGACACTCACAGACACTCACAGACTCTCACAGACACTCTCACAGACA